>NC_135321.1:54416928-56816928 GCF_048772815.1 Callospermophilus lateralis
CCTGAAATTTTTGCCACCCCAGAACAGAGTTCTCCATATTCCCAAACATGAATGAACCTCAAATTCAGCAAATATTCAGTCAAACAAATCATTTACTACATCAATGCATCAGTACCCATTTAGGGAAACAATTTAACATCCAGGATATCTTTACATTTATAGCTATCATGACTATATTCTATACCTAGAGACAGCGCTTGTGGCATTCAGAGTGTTTCTCTAGTACCTAGAGATTAGCTTTGAACAAATGTAGGACAAGTTTCATGTAAAAATAGGACATGGCTAAAATAGGGACTGGCTGGAATGACTGCTGTGTTGGATGGTGTTGTTCAGTGTTGTCTCCCTATAATCAGGATGTTTCTGGATATCATTACCATGATGAATAACTTCTGTGGCTGGGACATTCTGGCCAATGTGATAAAGCTGACGGAACAGAGGCTGGGAGGGCCCATGGCTGGCATATTTTTGTTCTCAGAAGTGAAAATTTTTACAATAAACATTTAACAAGGTCAGGGCCTAAGAAGAACCTAAGTTCTAAACATTTCTTAAGGAGGGTGTAGTCCTTCAGTATTTCACTTACACATAATGGAAAATGTTAATTGTTGTCTAACAGGAAAACAAGAGAAAGCAATCCTTTTTTTTTTTTTTTCCTGATACCCACAGTCCACGGCACATTCCTAAATGGGAATTTGTTCAGTGCGTTAGTGTTTTCCCTAGATGCCTAAACAAGTGAATGCTACACATTTGAGACCATCATTTGCTAGTTTTGTGTGCCAATATGGGGGGAAATAAAAAGTTTATGTAAATGAAGCATTTCTGAGATTGAGGATGGAGCTTACAGCACATCTCTGAACTACATAAGCATAATGGCACCAGAAAAAAATGTTTGAGCTAAAAGTCAATCAGAGCAAACTAGTGATCTGATCTGTTGGCACATTATCCATCCTGTAGGTCATAATACTCATAAAATACGGGTTCAAGAGGATTAGCTAAGCTCATGGGTAGAATTAGTAGTATATCTTTATAGGAAAGTTAGAAATGTAAAAGCCAGATCCCATTCTCTCCTACCAACATTCCATAGTAATACTGTCCAACAGTGTTATAGACTGGAGAAATATTTTCCTTTATTCAGGGTTTGGTCTCCTGCTTTGATTCAAGTTAGCTTTTTCATCAGTTTATAGGACTTTTGAGTCCCATGTTTCCTCAGAAAATATCTAGCCTCATTTTTAAGTAAGATTAAGATGTTAAGCAACTCAAGTCTCTAATATTCTAACATCTCTATATTAGTACATTTTCCATTAGCATAATAGTTGCCTGAGATAATCAACTTATAAGGAGATAAGTTTTATTTTGGCTCAATTTTTGAAGGTTTCAGTCCGTGGTCTGTTGACCACACTGTGAGGCAGCACATCATGGCAGGGGGCATGTGGTAGAGCAAAGCTCTTGGCCAGAATATGAAAAGAACAAGAGAGAGATGAGAATCTCACAAGTCCCCTTTGAGGGTATGACCCCTGTAACTTAAAGACCTCTTGCTAGTTCCTATCTCTCCCAGTTTCTACCAACTTCAGTAGCACCAAACTAAGGACCACACCTTTTAAATATGGGCTTTTGTGGGACATTTAAGATTCAAACTATAGCAATTTCTACACCATTTATTTTAAATGGAAGAACTCCTCATTACGTTTTCATGTTGTCTTCTTGTCATTCCTTCTCATATGATACATGGCATCAGAACGTTATATTACTACATCCATAGGCTGTCATCTGCCTCATGTGTAACCCAAACAGGTTTTTAGTCACAAGTACATATCCATAGATACAGGTCTGCACTCCTTCTTTAATCTTGGGATAGATAGCATATTCACAACACCATCATTAGTCTGTCTTATGAAAATAAGTAACTTAATGGAAAGGAGCATTTTGATTTTTATAACTAAAAATTAAGATATAAATAATTCTCACTGACAGGTTATTTCCAAGTAGTAATTAAAGTGTAAGTAGTTTCAAGGAAGTACCTTCAGCATGCATTTAAAGTTCACTAAGGACTCCAGGAGGAAAGAAGCATGCCTTCACAATGTCATTTCCAATGACCTCCAGCTCAGTTCTCTTTTCTGGGATCCTTTCTTCTATTGGGTTTTTCCTTTTGGGGGCACCATGCCCTTCTAGGCTCTCTTCCCAAACTCTTTCTTGGTCTGTATTCATGCTAATAATTGCTCATATTTATTGAGCGCTTCCTATAAAGCAAACACGGTTCCAACTACTTTATGCATATTGTAGCCCCAAGAGCCTTACTCTTACAAGGTGAACACTATATTATTTCTTCTCTGACAGATTTAAAAACTGAGGCACAGAGGGTCATTTACCCAACTAAATTATCAAGATTTCACCCCAAACAAACAGTGCTATCATTTATTTTTTAAGTTGTGTAGAATGTGCACACCATGACAAAGCTCATGCCCCTTCACCATCGCACTTGGTCCCCTTTGAATATATACATCCCACTTCCTTTGCCCACCTGTCTTCATTTGGTTAAGTTTCATTATCCCTGAACATCGGTTCATAGGTTATATTTTCTAGAAAACCTTCTCTAATACCTTGTCTACTCTCTTCCTGTCTGGCCCAGCTTATCTCCTTTATACTTACAATGAACCCTAGGGCAATTGCAGCTTGAAATTCCCACTGGTAATTATGATGTGACTTCCCTGTAGCACCCCCTGCCCAACACTGGACTGCAACCTCCCTGAGAGCAAGAGTCAGCATTGATCTTTATGATCTTGGTACCTAGCAATATGTCTTTAAGTATTTATGAAATGGAGGCAGGCAGTGTACAAATTTTCTTTTCCAAAATTGGGAAACAAAATAATTGATTCTGGTTAAAATTTATCACAGAAGACTTTTTTATTTTTATTTTTACATTGAGAATAGAAAATAAGGCAGTAGAGAAACAAGAGTAATACTAATCTGGGTCAGATTCCACAAGGCTAACTGCTTATATTTTTATTTGTTAGATTTTATCTCTTGTAAAGAAAAAAAAAATATCCCCGGGAGGTGAAAGAGAAAGGGAAATGCTTTTGTTTTCAAACTGAAACTGGAGTTTCCATGACCTCATTGTGAGGCAGTTGCTCTTCTTGGAGATAATTTGTCTCCTTTTAAAGTGCAGCATCTAATTTAGAGCTCTGTGACTTGGGATGATTCAGAGGGAATCAGAGAACATAATTTTAAAAGCTGGAAAATGATGGCCAAAAGAAATATGTACAAAACTTTAGACTGTTGGGGCTGGAACATAGAAAGGTAGAATGATCTATGCCAGTTGAGCCCATGAGAAAGAATCATCTAACTGGGGGTATGCACAGATTGTTTCTACACATGGTGTTGTTTCAGAAAATTTGGTCCTTGTTTCCAATGCAAATCCAATAATGAGGTCACGATTGTGAGAAAAAAGTTAAAAAAGGTTTATTGCTTTGCTAGTAGAGGAGAATCACAGGAGACTCCTGTCTCAAGGGCTGTGATTCTGTTCATCCGCAGAAACAGGGCACTTTTATAGATGTGATTCAGAGAAAATGAGACTAGAGAGGAGAGATCTGGAAGGAGAAGACCAGGGAAAAGCAGATCTGGGAGGAGATCAGGAAGGAGAAGTTTAGAGAAAAGAAGATTGGGAGAAAAAAAAAACAACAAACATGTAAGTTTCAAAGCCACAAGGGATATCAAAGCATCAAGTCAAAGCATCAAGTGAACCCCTGATACATTGTTTCATTCATGGAGGGAACTGCCAGCCCCCAGAAGCTGCTGCTGGCCCCAACAACATCATAGATTTCAAAATACAATAGTGCTGTCTCTTTGTAGTTGTACAAACATAACATTTACCCTGTAATTTCTATTTCTGATTTTAGTTTGATTTTCTGTCCTTGAAATTTCTGGGGGTTATAAATGCAATTGGCCATTGCTGAGACAAGAAGCCAATTTTCCTACTATAAGAAATAGCAAAGTCCCTTCCATTTTTGAGGACTTGCCTAAAAAAAAAAAATTCCAGGCATCTGGAAAATTCAACTTCATAAACCAATGTTTAATTAGAAAGTAAGGAGAACTATAGTTGTAGAACAGACCAATTTGATTACATTTTAACTATTAAGTAGATTAATTTTCAGGGTGGTCATTCTTTATTATGTTCATTTAATTGACATTAGATTATATTAAGAATTTAATTTTAGCTCCCTCTACAAATTGGCCACTGCCCATCCACCTTTGGTGGACTAATGAGATTTCTGTTCAGCATGGCTTTTATTAATCCTTATTACCACTCTAAGAAGAAAAATCTGAGTAAGGCCAATGGAATTCTTTCTCTCCCTGAGTTCCTTGACCACAGTTTCTGGAATTATTTCAACAAAATGTGAGCATTGTCATAAAATTCTGGGTCTCCCAACTCAAATCCAAATAATGAAGGAAAAAAAACTGTATCACTGGTGTCACAAGTCAATAAAGGACTAATGCTTAACTTTCAATTTTTTTTTTTAACAAGCTTATTTTTGATCCTTCTCTCTAACCTTGGCTCTCCCAACCTCTATTCTCTGCATTCAAGACCATTTGTGTGTTCAGGTAACACAGACCACATGTCTTCCAACAAAGATTCCTTATTCAGCAAAACCACCAGTTCTGAACCACTTAGCTTCTCCACACAGGATCATGTAAAGGACTGCTGTGGAATAGGTTCTGGAATCTTCTCATTGGGCTCGAGGTTAGTTCTTAGCCAGGAGTTACTGTGTAATGACACAATAGGCTTTTCCTCCTCTCCACTAAAAATATAGATAGGTAACAATGAAGTCCCTGTTCCTCTCAACATGTTGTCCCAATTCAGGAATTCAGAAGTTAGACTTCTAAGAAAGTCAGTCAGTGTGGGTACAACAAGGGGTAATTTTATTTTTTCTCTTTTATATGCTTATAATCATTCTATTGAATTTTGTTTTGGGCCTATTAATTGACAATGCTTCCCCCACCTCCCCTTTTGCTATAAATACTATTTGTAAGGGGTTTAGATATGGTTAAAAAAATACTCTCTAGCCTTTTCTAATAAAATCAATAATTGTGTTTTATAGAAATGTTGCATAGTTAAGTGTTTCTGAATCTAGGATATATTTTGGGAAACAGAAAAATAAGGGATTTGTAATATCTAGGTGCACAGTTTGAAATGACAACTGTAGTGGACATTTTTAAAGGTAGATTTCTTAAAAAAGATCATTAAATATTTCTGCTTAGTTTTAGAACAATATTGCAATTTTAAAAATTGAAAGCAAGAACATTAATTTGAGATGTATGCCACTGTGCTTTTCTGAAAATAAATTTCTTCAAATTAGCCTTTTAAAATCTGTGTGTTTTTAGATATTCCTATTTAATGTATAATGATAATAGGGACAGATTTCATGTTTTCCTGAGAGCAACTGGAGATTAATTATATTTTTTCTTCTCTTTCCCCCTCTGTATTTTTGATCTGCTCTATATCATGCAATAAGGTTTAACCTTATTCTATAAACATAGACCCCAGTTTGAAAATCAGACAACCTCACATAGTATGACTTGAGGTTGACTTTTTAAAATGATTTTTAGTAAATTGGGTATTTTATAATTTAAATGAGAGGATAATGTGTCTGGAGAAATGGGACTGAGTGGTTGAGACCTCTTTCTTTTTGTTACTGTTTTAAAAATTTGAATTCTGTGGTTTTCTGAGGCATGCCAACTGCTTGTTTCTGAGTTTCTAGCAGTTTGATCTTCAAACATTTTACCCCAAGCATACCAATTTTAATTGTAGTAAATACATATGTTCTTTGTCCATAAAAGACAGAAGAGATTGCTGAAATTCTTATGAGTCTAATTGTGAAGCTGACATACAGACTGTTTTGTGACTAGGATTTGGTCAAATTCTGGCCCATGTTAACAAATTTGTCCTGAAGATTGACATCAACTCTAAACTATGTAATACCATTGATTCTCTGTTTGTAATGGTTTCATCCTTATTCTTGTATCTACTTATCTCAAGATTTGCATTAAGGAATAAGGTAACAGGTAATTAGGAAGAAGTGACTGTTTAAAACATTATTATGGAGTGGAATAAAAAATTTTTTTGGCTATTCAACTCCAAAGTTGTAATTACTTTTTAAAAATCTTTAATGAAATTCACTTCTTTCTATTAAATGTGCTCTTCAGTCTTTATTACAGGTTCTTCCAGAAAGGTACCATATGTCCAAGCAAAGTTTGTTGAGAATCTAATAATGATATGTCATTATCCTAGTGAGAGGAAACCTATCTTTGGATAACTAAGATTATTTAGTGTTTGAAATCATAGTGGAAGAAGGAAAGTTGAAGATGAATGCCGTTATTTATTGAGTATCATCATCAGGATAAGTTTAGATATTAAGATTCTAAGAAAGAACTTTGTCAAAACTTTGAAACCACTAAGCAGAATACAGTGGGCAGTTGTCTCCCTCACACTAATTCATCTTTGGCATAGAGCCACTTTCTGGGATTAGAGCTCGCTTGACTCTAGTCTCCAACATCTATAACTCTGTGGACCCACTTAGGACAAATGGAATCCAGTGCTTCAGAGTATGCTGAAGCTAGTCTTCAGGGGTGGAGCAGGGATTTCCCAAAGATCTTCATAAGTAATATGGTGAGATGAAGGTTAGGAGTTGAGGAGCCTAATTAGGTTGCTGTTTCCTAAGGAGACAATACAGCTGAGCAACTAAACAAATTTGATCCAAGGATAAGAAGATCAGAGGACTTGGGTAAAAGAACCAAAAGAAATTAGTTTTTTCATAATTTTGAACTGACATGAAAAAAACATATAGGACTTCTAAGTAAGAGAGGAGTTGGAGGCAGTATAGGAAGGGCATTATGGCAGTGAAATTAAATAGTGCTTGTTTTCAAAAAGTGATAATGGAATCTTTAGGGATATGAATGGCATTAGGGTGGTTAATGTAGACTTAAAAGCATTGGAGGAGGAGAGGCAGAGATTTAACAGAAGCACTAGAGGGAAAGAAGGCAGGAAGAGGCAGAAAAGAGAAATGGGGAAAGGCCCCAGGGAGCTCATGATGGTAAGAGCAACTGATCTTAAGATGAGGAGAAGAAAAAATGAAAATGAAAAATGAACAGATCAGAATTATTAAAGCCAACTACAGCACTTTCCAGCTTTTGTGCAGATAATGATTTTAAGAAGATGACTGAAAGATCATTCAGAATTCACGTGATGATGTACCAAATCCTGTAAAAGTGTTTGAGAAGAAAGGGTCGATAGACACCTCCCTTAAAGCATGTGTTATAGTAAAAACTAACATTTAGGAGGTAAGTGTATATAGGCTTGCATGCACAGAAAGTTTTTAGAAGTATTAAGGTTAATTAGTAGTCCCAGTGGATTTATAGGCAGAACAAAACAAAGAAAAAGATTCTTGTTATATAGAAAGATTGAGGATGGGACCACAAGACAAGAAAAAATGCGTAAGAAGACAAAAGATAAATGCTGGACAGTGAATAGCCATTGGTTGCTGTTGGCATAGGTCAGGGGCTTCTTGAGTTGCTATAAAGAATCATCTGATGCCAGGCACAGTGGCGCATGCCTGTAATGCCAGCAATTTGGGAGTTTGAGGCAGGAGGATATGTGAAATTTTGATAGTTAAAGGAAAAGCCATTAGAAATTTTGCCTGGACAGAGATTTTTCTGAGCAAACTAGGATATATGGTCATCCTTTTCCTGAATTTAAATACCAGAAAATGAATTACATATTTCCAAAAATGAATGTCACTCTTGAATAGGGTTTGAGCAATTTCTTTGCATGTTAATAAGCACCAAAAATATTAAATCAGTATTTGTCTCAACTATTACATTTCATATGTAGAACATAAAAGAATCAGAGAGCTGGGTGTGGTGGCAAATGCCTGTAATCCTAGTGAATTGGGAGGCTGAGGCAGGATGATCTAAGTTTGAGACCAGCCTCAGTGACTTTGCAAGACCTTGTCTCAAATTTAACAATAAAAAGGGCTGGGAATGTGTCTCAGTGGTTAAGTGTCTCAGGTTTCAATTCCTGGAAACAAACAAATCAAAAAAAGCCCCAGCAACATAAATAAAGATCTCAGAACATGACCTATAAAAAATTAATTGTCCTTATTATGTTCCCAGGAAGCACTATTTTTTCCCCACAGTTCTTTTAGTCATTATTTCTTCTGGTTTCTGCTCTTCCTTCATCACCTTAAGGTGTTGAAAATCTAAGGCAGGTGATGGAAATACTCTCTTCATGGAGGCATCCCTTAGGAACATGCTTTCTAACTCTTGGTATGGAGTACAACAAATTTAATAGTGATCAGAAATGGGGAATGGCAGTATTTTTTAAAACATGGAAACTAACTGTTGGAATAAGCCATTCTTTAACATGATGAAGTTTTGAGAAAACCCTATTACATATTCTGCAGAGATTACAGTAGAGAATAGGGGCCAGGACAAACTTCCCAGTGCAACTGTCATGCACTGGGTCGGGGGTGTCATTTAGCATGAAGATGGAATTATAATAAAGCTGAGGTTGCCTTGGGTCACTCTGGTATCCAGCTTAGATCCAGTTTTGGCCAGCTCACCTGAAGGGGAACTTCTGAATTTCAGAGCAGAAATTCAGTTACCTCAGTCCAAGATTAAGGTGGCCTAACATGTCAAATCAAAAGGCCTTCAGTATCTTTTCTATAGGACCATTTCCATGTTGAGACTATACATTTTGCCTTTGAGAACCTTTTTCCAAGTGTCATTGAGTCCTATTCTGCAAGTTTATTCCCTGGAAGGGAAATGATATAAAGCCTAAAGAAACAAAAGGTCTCTAAATGATGGGTCTGAGGCTGAGACAAACGAGAATAGAAACTTGGCCAGCATTACGTATTGGTAGGAATGAATTTGAATTAGGAATGATAGTAATATATTGAGGATAACATGATGCTTAGATTTTACTACTATTGTGATATTACTACCTTCAGGAAATTCAGTTCATACAGATTTAGTAATAGAAGCATGTAAATGGTGTCAGTGTTCTATCTACCTATTCATTCTCTTGAATTAAGAATTAAGCAGTGACAAGTGTGTGTATAATTTCCCCCAAATTTGTGATCTCTTTCTCCCTACATCTTTCTCTCCATCTTTCCAAAGTTAATAGGACACATGATATTAAAGACACAGGAACATATATTCAGCAATTGTGGTAAATTCTTAAAAAGCTGGTGCCGAGAGTCTTTCCAGAGTTCAATAGAATAAAGCATCCTTCAACCCACGCAAGCAGGACTCAGTGTCAAGCTCACATGGCGCTACTCCCGAAGACAATGCATGATCTCTGCATCTTGGATTCCTGTTCTAGCCAAATTTTGACTGCAAACTGGGTCCTTTTTCCCTCTTGGAATCATGGAAACAATAAAAAGATCTCGGGCCAATTGAACATTGAAGGAATGTTTATTCTTAGCCAAGAATAGGAGAAGCGGGGAGAAAGTCCCAAATCAACTTCTCAGCCCTTTGGGAGCCAGGGAGTTATGGATGCAGGGGAAGAAGAAATGAGGGGGCGGGGGCTAGGGTTGTAGCTCAATGGTGGAGCACTTGCCTAGCATGTGTGAGGCACTGGGTTTGATTTTCAGCACCACACATAAATAAATAAAATTAAGGTCTATCAACAACTAAAAAAAAAGAAAAGGAAATGAGGGGGCAGGTTGGGGTTGTATATCTGTCTACCTACTTCTATAAAGGGGAGAGGTCATTTCTGGGAATGGGAGGAGATTTTCTGGACTTCCCTTGCTACCAACTTTTGTTGTTTTCATGGTTCCTTCTGATTGTCATCATGGTGATTGTCAACTGTCATGCACTGGGTTGGGGGTGTCATTTAACATGAAGATGGAATTATAATGAAGTTGAGGTTGCCTTGGGTCACTCTGATATCCAGCTTAGATCCAGTTTTGGCCAGCTCACCTGAAGGGGAACTTCTGAATTTCAGAGCAGAAATTCAGTTACCTCAGTCCAAGATTAAGGTGGCCTAACATGTCAAATCAAAAGGCCTTCAGTATCTTTTCTATAGGACCATTTCCATGCTGAGACTGTACATTTTGTCTTTGAGAACCTTTTTCCAAGTGTTATTGAGTCCTATTCTGCAAGTTTATTGGGGAGTCTGTTGGAAAAACAAATTGACACTTGAGGAAGTCATCTTTTCACATATGTCACTGAGTGGAATTGTAGGCTTGCTAAAAAATACTACTTAGAAGATACAAAGTAAGAAATTTTGGTGGCAGAGATTATAATTAAAGCATCAGATGAGAACTGGAGAGGGGGCTTAATATCCATAGAATATAACTAAGATTATCCTTTTCTTCTTTGGTTTAGGGCATTAATTCTGCTCTGATCTGTTTGCTTGTTTGTTTTTTAAAGCATTGCACCTGAGAGCAAGATGGGAAATATAAATTATCCAATTTTCTTCCAGACTGAGTTGTCTAGTTAAAGATAGACCTAGTTAAAGATAGAAGTAGGTAGACAGATATACAAGTGAAGTTTTAGGGTATGTTTTTTTTTTTTTTTTTTCTTTCTTTATCCATCTACTTATTATCTCAGGTAAATGAAAATTGTGGTTTTCAATCAAAAAAGATCCAAGACGAAATAATAAATAGTGGTTATTTATTCTAGGAATTAGGTAAGAATACAAGGTTGCTTTTAGATTTGTTCTAAAATAATGTGGATCTTGTTATTTTATTAAATGAATTTTTATCAATGAGATTTTAAACTCATACTCATTTCACTTCACATAATAAAATGTATGTTTGAATAAAACAATTGGCTAAAATCAATTTAAATTTAATACTTAGCATGTATGGAGTGGATTTTTCCTTTTAAATGCTTATTGCATTTTCTTCTAGTCTTTATTTCACCAGTTCTGCTTTACAAATAATTTCAAAGAAACATATTCAGATAAACTGGTGGATGGGGATTTAGTTTTTTATCTCAAATCCATTTAGACAGTTACTCAAGTTTCAGAAAGTTTTATTAAAGAGTTCTGAGGAAATTTGGAACAAATTGGGTTTTTCAAAAAAAATTTCTCCAATTTTATTTTTTGGGGTGAGTGGGTACAGGGATTAACCTCAGAGGCACCAAGGATACGCAACCACTGAGCCACATCCCCAGTCCTGTTTTGTATTTCATTTAGAGTCAGGGTCTCACTGAGTTGTTTAGTGCCTCACTTTTTCTGATGCTGGTTTTGAACTCCCTCTTGCCTCAGCCTCCTGAGCTGTTGGGATTACAGGTGTGCTTAGAAATGAATAAAGAATTCTACTTTTCATTTAGAACATCCTATTCATTGAAAGCTTCTGCTTAGGTGTAGTCTTTATCATTTTTAAAAAATCTTTTCTGAACTATATATAATGTTGCAATGACATTTTCATTTCTATGATTCTGTAATTTTAAAAATCCTACTGATTTTACCCAGAGTCATATTGTATAAAACCTGGTTGGTTAATTTTTAGAAATGTGTCTTGTGAGCTTGACCTCTGTGCCTAGCAACTGTAGCTAAGTCAGAGATGCTAGTGGAACATGAGCCTTCGATGAATGAAGGAACTGAAGTCTGCTTATCCACACATAAAAATTACAATTGCAAACACAAGAAGTAAAAAGTAGCTAAATTGAATCCTCAAGTTCCTATCTTACCTTGAAAAAAACTTAAATAGTAACAGAAACTAGGCTCTCATACCCAGATGTAGACTTCTCCTGCTAAAATATAATCTGACTTTAAATTCACCCTGAGTTGCTTCCTACTACATTTAAAGGCCTAGTGTCCTGCAGCCAAAATTGTGGTCACAGGTGGTTGATTCCTCTTTGACAAGGCAATTCATTAAGATAGGAGTCAGAATCTTATTGGGTTCAACAAAAAGGCTGAACTAATTGTTGGCTATTTTCTCAGAGAGGGATGCTGAGGTGTAATTAGGGATATCAGGGGTTTAAGAGGAAATTATGATCCAAACATGCACAAAGGAGCTCACACAAAGAATTTACTGTGCTCTGGGACGGGAGGAATGGGAAGGATGGGAAATGGTAACTGAGAAGTCCTGCTTTTGGGGGATAATGAAAATGTTCTCAAATTAATTGTAGAGATGGATGAAAAAGTTTTCATTAGATTTGTATAAGGAAGAAAAAATAAATTTATTAAAATCATTTTGAAAAACAGAATTCACTATGCTAATAATGAAGCACATCTTCTCCATGAAGAAATTACATTCCAACTGTGCCTATGTATAAGTTTAAACACAGAGAGACTATGTGTTCAGGATGATGATAGATTTGTTTTCTTCTCCAGTAGAAACATGGGACAACTTCAAAAGATTAGTAACAGTAGATTTGCAACTATGATTGTTTTCATTTTCCAAATAAAATTAATTTTAAGGTTTTTATGCTGTGGTTGAAAGAAAAATTCATATAATTTATATGAATCATAGAGCTGTCAAAGTCCTCTTATCTTCAATATAAGATGATCCCCATCCCACCAAGAAATTACTGAATTCACGTAAGAAACCAAACTCAGAATTTAGCAAGTACCACATAAAATTGGATAGCTTAACAAACAGTAAAATATTGAAAGTTAAACGCATGACTTCTAGGAAATTGTTTTAGAATTTTTTGTTTAGTAAAGTTTTTCTACTGACATTTCTATATATTTTTTACACTATATTCAAAACACTTTACTAAAGGAACTATTAGTTTCTTAGCAATGTAAAAGAGTCTCGCTAAAAAAAGAGATTGTTTTGATAAAGCAATAGAGTAACTTCAAATTTTTAATTATCTAAAGCTTATCCCAGTGTAGCTATTACAATAGAACTTTCCCTTTAAAACCCCATCACCATTAATATTACTGCACCTTCTAATCCTCAATTCATACAATTTGTTTCAGTTAGTCTGGGTCATTGACTCCGTCTCTGTGAGAACACAGCACCAAGATGGACCAGACACTTTTCTGGATTTATTTCACATGACTGATTTTACCTGGGTGCAATTCAGAATATGAATGTACAGGTATTGTATGTCAGGGTTCTATCTCAAGTATGGGAAAATGAGATCATAAGATTATATTTATATCTTGTCTATGAAAAACTTTTTATTTCCAAGTTGCATTTCAGACTTTTAAATAGATATAGACAAACAAAAAGGCACATCCTTTGTTCAATTCCATGCATATACTATACAAAAACAGAAGTTAGGATAGTGGTGTCTTGGAGGTAGGGTGGGGCAGAGGCAGTTAGAGTATGCAAGGGACTTGGGGGATCTTCTTTTTATAATTTCGGTGTTGTTTCATAGATGTGTCTTGTCTGAAAACTCACCAAGTTATCCACTTATGGTCTGTTCTGCATATGTAGTACATTAAAGTATTTTTGTTTTTCCCGGCAAGGTATTGCATTAGTAAACATTGTATTTTAGTTTCCCAGCTTGAGTCAGAGCCTCACCCAATTACAAGTTGGAAGTGCAGCTTATGTTGTACATGAATATCACAAATCCTGAGACTGGCCCATGGTGATAAGAAAAGGAAAGAGTCTACATAGAGAGCAGAGCTTGCTATTGCAGTTGGTCACAGTATGAATCTGGGCTCTTAGGCCTTGTGCTTGGACCACCAACCTGCCAGCTATTTGATAATCTGTTAATGGGTATGAATGAGGTTCAAGGATTGGAGTCAGCAGGGCTAATGGTATGTGGGGGAGTTGGGAAGTGAGGCCAGCAGGCCAAGCATTATTTTTTTGTTTGTTTTTCTTTTCTCAGGCATGCTAGGACAGTGCTCTACCACTAGCTTTGTTTAAGGCCTAATTATGTCCAAATATGTATTTCTTTGTCCCCTCCTTCTTGAATTCTCTACTGAGGCACTGGTGGTTTTTCAGCTTGGGCTTTTCTATTAGGAATACTTAAATTCCCCTTTTATCTGTGAGCCTTTGGCCAAGTTATATTATCTCATTAAAGTTCATCTTCCTCACCTGTGGAAAAGTGCATGTAAGCATATATAGCATTCTTAGCATACTTCATGGTGTTTAGGAAGTGTTTGGTAAGTGGTAGTTGCTATCAAAATGCAGATTTATAGTGGTAGTTCTATGTGTTTCTTGAATTCAAAAGTTCCGATCTTGACTTTGTCATCTTCCCCGTCTTTGATCTGCCTTGATGCTGGGAACATCTCACTCTGATTTTTCTCTGCCCTGTCAATCACTGAGACATTGGTTAGCTTTCTGTATGGTTTCTTTGATCTCCATGGCACGACTCAAGCCATCATCCTTTCTTACCTGCCTTACTTCACATTCCTCCCAGATACTCCCCCTGCTACAGTAATTCTTTATGATGCAGACAGTGATTTTTTGAAAATGCAAGTTCAATCCTGTGCCACACTTACCCTGCTTGAAATTCTACAATGGTTTCCATTTCTTTTACAATATCTCCAACTGCTTAATATTTTATCCTCTTTTATAAGTCCTTACATGAAGCCAGGCACTGTGATGCCTTCCTGTAATCGCAACTTCTTGGGAAACCGAGGGAGGAGGATCATAAGTTTGATGATAGCCTCTCAGCAAGTTTAGTGTAACCCTAAAAAAATACAAATAAATAAATAAATAAATAAAATAAAAGGCCTTATATAGCTTGATTTACATCTACTTTACCTTCTATAGTTTCAACTCCTGTTATTGTAAAGGGTTTAATTTCATGCACTCTTCAGCAAGCTTCACAATCTTCTTTCAATTCACATATTGTACCTTCCATTGGACACAGTTGTCCTTCTTTGTGGCTTTCCCTGACTTCCTCATTGTTGTGGGCTGAATGATGTCCACCCAGAATTCATATATTGAAGCTTAAACCCCAGTACTTTAGAATATGACTGTATTTGAATATAGGACCTTTAAAGATTTAAGGTAAATGGTGTCTAATCCAGTAGAACTGGTGTCCTAGAGAGAAGATTAGGATAGAAACAGGTATGAGGAATGACTGGAGAACAAGCCAAAGATGGAGGCTTCAGAATTAAACCAACCCTGTTGACCTTGATCTTAGATTTCAATTTCCAGAACTATGAGAAAAAAGATTCTATTGCTTAATTTCCCTACTCGGTGACATTTTGTTATAGCAGCTTGAGAAGACTGATACACCCACAATGAATTCACTGTCATTCTTTAGGCCTTGTTTGAGATTGTCCCATTTCTGGACAGTCTCAAGTTAGGCCAGGAGACTAATAATATAACAGCACCAAAGAAGTGTTAGCCACCATGTTGCCTTGTGTCATCCAATCTGATTCTCACAGTTTTATGAAGGAGGTAGTTTCATTATCCTAAATTTACTGAATTTACTGAAACCTGGGGGAAAAAGAAACTCTGATCATGTATAAATGAGCTCATTCTTTTTCTTCAGTTCTCTTCTGCCAAGGTGGAATATTCTTATGCAAGTATGAGAGTTCTACTTCATACTAGCTTTATTTACTATAGCATAGCCATCATCCAGTTTTATTGCAAGCACTTGTTTAATTTTCTTCTAGTCTCTTAAGCTCCAGATGCACAAAGTCTATATCTGGATTTTTCTTCCCCATCCACTTATCAGCTAGTGTCTAGTATAGCATGTGGCCTACAAATATTTCCTGGGTGCTTCCAGCTCCAGTGCAGAGGAAGATGAGCTGTAGGGGACCATCCTGTCTGGCGTGTGGTATGGAAGGAAAACAGAGCAATGCTTTGTAGTAAGGAGGATACAAGAGAAGAACCATAGGTAGGGGCCCAGGTATAAGGTCCCCAGGTGAAAGGGCCCACGTGAGTACAGCAGCTCCATCTTCTCCCTCTTCTCTCCACACTGTTTTTGAAGTTCTGTTTAATTCAGGATCAGAGAAAGAAAGTATTAAAGTAGAGAAATCTTTATCAAGAAATATACAATTTCCAATCTTTATCCCTGTAATTAGGTTGGTCCTCTCTTGGCTACTTTGTTTTATCACAACCTTAAATAAAGACATTGTTCTTCAGAAATTTAGATTAGATAAAATCAAATTTATACACTTTTAGGTTAATCATGGACGTAAAAGAATAAGATTGGCCAGGCATGGTGATGCACACTTGCAATCCCATAGACTCAGGAGGCTGAGGCAGGATGATCTGTACTGTCCTAACTTTTTTTTTTTACAACCAGATTAATAACAATACAGGAAAGGAGCAAGATTTCGTTATTTCCATAGAGGATGGGAATGGATACATCTCTTTCAAAGCATTTTTGTGTACCCATTCTAAATTCACTTTTGGAATTTCTGGGCAGGGCACAGAAAATGTGTTGTTCCCAGTAGGAACTAACGATAAGAAAGCAAAGACTAATACTTTTTTGCTGATTAAAGAAAAAATAAAGGACATTTATCATAGATGAAATGAAGAGTCAACCTAAGTTTCAGACAAAAATGAAAACTTACCAGAATCTACTTACAATGTATGTTTCTGAAAGAAAGAATATCTTCTCATTTTCCATAAAATATAGACAACTTCCTCTATTTTCCATGAATAAATATAAGAATTGAAATTCTAGTTTAATTTACATACAAATTTAATAGCTTAGTAGAAAAGGAGAATTTATATTTCACTAGTTATCTCATCCCCAACATTATGCATACATCAACTTTTATTATTCTCCCATCATGTATTATCATGAATTTCCATATATAGACTTACTTTTATGTTTTAAATATGAGGTATTCCCCAAAAGCTCTTGATAATGTAGGAATATTCAGAGGCAAAAATGATTAGATTATGAGAGTTCTAACCTAATCAGTTTATCCTACTTTGAATGGACTGGGTAGTAACTGTAGGCAGGTGGGGTATGGCTGAAAGAGGTGGGTCACTGGAAACATGACCTGGAAGGATTATTCTTCCTATGACCCCTTCCTCTCTTCTTTCTTTTCTCTTTACTTGCTGGTCCCACCATGAGGTAAGCAGCTTTCCTCTGCTGGGACCTTTTCTTCGTGATGAGCTATTTCATCTTGGGCCTGTGGCAATGGAGTCAATTATCTGTGGACTAAGACGTCTGAAACTGTGAACCCCAAATAAACTTTCCCTCCTCCAAATTGTTCTTGTCAGGTATTTTGATCATATAGTAATGGGAAAGCTTACTACAAGAGAAATTGGTATTGAGAAGTAGGGTCATTGCTGTGACTAACTTGTTGATGTAGTTCAGAATCATTTGGAACTGGTTTGTGTGGGAGGAATTTTGAAAAGTTTAGTGGTGCAGACTGGAGTAGCTTTATGATGTTGTAAGTGGTGCTTAATGGACAATATTTTGGTTGGAGCTCAGAAGATCAAACTGAGTTCATGAGGTTTCAGAGAGAAATCAGGACTCTGTTGGTAATTGGACCAGAGACCACTCATGTTATATTCTGGTAAAGAACTTGTCATTTTGCCCATGTCCTGAGGTTTTGTGTGAAGCTAAATTTAAAAGTGATGGACTAATTGCCAGGTGTGGTGGTGCATGCCTGTAATCTCAGTGACTTGTGGGGCTGAGCTGGGAGGATTGCAAGTTCAAAGCCAGCCTCAGCATCTTAGTGAGGCTCTGAGCAACTTAGCTAGACCTTCTCAAAAAATAAAATATAAATTGGGATGGGGATGTGGCTCAGTGGCTAAGCACCCTGGGTCTAATTCCTGATATCAAAAAAAAAAAAAAAGGTGATGGACTGATTATTCTGGTGAAGGAAAATTCAAGGTGGAACAGCATTAAGTTAGTGGCATGGATATTGCTGAAAGTTTTTAGCTAAGTTTACTGTGAGAATTGGGTACAGAAAACAGAGATAAAGGATTTTAAAAACTTGCAGTTTGGCCAGAAAAGTACACATAAAGCTGGTGCCAAGAAAGATGTGCTTGTGGAAGAGATTCCAGCCACTGAAGCACTTTTCAAAGAGACAATAGGAAAGCTGGCTTGAGGGCATCTCAGGGATTTGTATAATCACTCCCACTATATGCTCCTGTGTAGCCTTTTGATAAGAGATCATAGGGGCACCCTACTCGCACAGGGAAGCCTAGGAAGTTGTTTCACCTGCTGAGTCATGAAGGTACTCAGAAGCTGCTATTGCTGTGATGCCAGGGGGCCCAGGTATTCTGTGAGCTGGGAGCAGACCTTGGTGTCGTCCATGTCTGCAGGAATACAGGACCTTAAAATGAAGAAGTCATGGAGCCTTCCATCAAGGTTTCAGGGAAGGCCTAGGAGGCCAGGCAGGGTTGGGGTTCCTGTGGACTGTCCCTGAGAGGGCAATTCGTGAAACTGGGAAGCTGAAGCCTAACCTGGAATGGAGACCCCAGGGATTAAGAGATGCCGGCAACACAGAATGTCTGCTGAGAAAAGCTGGCTGTGGAGAGAGCCAGACTAAAAGAGGGCCCATGTGCACTGCAACCAGCAAGGCCAAAGGAACCCGTCTGCCCAAGCCCTTGGGAGAGCACATCTTGCCACCATGTGTCCTATGTGGAGCTATGAACAATTAGGGGACCTGTTTGCCTGACTGGGTTTTGGTCTTGTTTTGGCGGCATCCCTTCTTTCTGTTTTCCTATTCATCCCTTTTGGAATGGGACTCTTTTACTCTGTCCACTGTATATTGGATATCTGTAATTTGCTTTTGATTTTTTTAAAGGCTTATAGCAAAGTGTTTGCCTTGAGTCTCAGATGAGACTTTAGACTTTTCACTAATGCTTTTAGCTGTTAAAGCTATGGAACTTTTGGAGATGAACTAAAAGCATTTTGTTTATTTTCTTTTTTTGTTCTTGTTTGTTTGTTGGATTAAACCCAGGGTGCTCAACCACTGGGCCACATCCCTTGCCCTTTTTATTATTTTGAGATAGAGTCTTGCCAAGTTGCTTATGGCCTTGCTAAGTTGATGATACCAGCTTTGAACTTGGGATCCTCTTGCCTCAGCCTCCCCAGCCTCTGGGATAATAGGCATGCACCATTATGCCCAGCTACTTAAGGCATTTTATATTGTGAGATGTAGGCTTGAGGTTTTAGGGGCCAGGGATAGAATGTTTTGGTTCAGATATGAGGTGCAGGAATATTCAGAGGTAAAATGATTAGATAACAAGAGCTATTACCTGATCAGTCTATCCCACTTTGAATGGACAAACTGGTTAGTAACTATAGGCAGGTTGGTGTCACTGGTGGAGGTGTGTCACTGGTCATGTTGTTTTTCTTGAGGCCTCTTTCTCTCTTCATATCCCTCCCCCACTTCTTTCTCTGCTTACTGACACTATCATCACCCCAGTAGCTTTCCTTTGCTTCCTCCAGATGTGGTGCTGCACCATTGTGCTACATTGGCCCTAGAGCAATGAAGTCTGTGAAATATGTATCAAGATCTTTGAAATAGTATGTCCCAAGTAAACTTTCCCTCCTCTAAGTTGTTCTTGTTGGGTATTTTGGTTACAGCCATGAAAAAGCTAACTAAAACACCCACACAACATTGAAATTGAAATAATGACCTTTAATAAATTAATGGCTTGCTGGGTGCAAGCACACGTATGCAATCCCAGCAGCTTGGGAGGTCGAGGCAGGAGGATTATAAGGTCAAAGCCAGCCACAGCAATTTAGTGAGGCCCTAAGCAACTTAGCAAGACCCTATTTCAAAATAAAATCTAAAAAGAGCTGGGGATGTGGCTTAGTGGTTAAATGTCCCTGGATTCAATCTCTGGTACCAAAAAGGGGGGGGTACTTCAGTTTATCTATAGATATATATTGAACCTACTTACTAAGTGCCAAACCCTGTTCTTGGTGTGGAAAAAGCAGTAGTGTACAAAAGGAATCAGGCAATAATTTCTACCATCATGAAGCTTTTTCTAGGGAGGTAATCAGTGAAATAGATTAATTAAAGTTTTAGTTAGTGTATGTTATATTCTGATAAGGGCATTGAAGTAATAGGGGATCAGAGGTGTCAGAGAATTAGATGAGGGGGTCATCATAATTTAAAATGGGGTGATAGAGAGGGATCCATCCATAAGAGACATTGATCTTATCATGGCATTTGCAGGGAAATGGATGGCATTAGAGCAGATGATGCTAAGTGAAGTTAGCCAATCCCTAAAAAACAAATGCCGAATGTCTTCTCTGATATAAGGGGGGTGACTCAAAATGGGATAGGGAGGAAGAGAATGAGAAGAAGATTACCACTAAATAGGGAAGAGAGGTGGGAGGGAATGGGAGGGAGAAGGGGAATTGCATGGAAGATGGAAGGAGACCCTCAGGGTTATACAAAATACATGTATGATGATGTGAGGGGGAAGAGAAAAAAGAGAGAGAAAAATGTGTCACATTAGATTGGGAGAGAGAGGTGATGGGAGGGCAGGAGAGAGGAGGGGGTATAGGAAGGGCAGCAGAATAAAATAGACACTAGTATTGCTGTATGTATATACATGGTTGTATAACCAATGTGATTCTGCAATCTGTACACTTGGAAAAATGAGAAATCATACCCCATTTGAATCAAATGAATGATATGTCAAGATCATTATATTGTCATGAGCAACTAATAAAAATAAATAAATAAATAAATAAATAAATAAATAAAATTAATACATCTAAAAAAAGAGAGAGACATTGATCTTGGACCTAAAGTATGAGATAATGTGGGAGAGGTAATGGCAGCCATATACTTAAGGCCATGTACACCATCCTGAGAGTGTTTATTTATAGTCCTCTAGACTAGACCTTTATTTCAACATTGAAACTACTATAATGAACATTTATTTCAGTTCAAGGATTATGTGAAGAGCTGGGGACACAATATGTTTGTAGTACTTGCATGTAATATATGCCAAGTAACAATGTTTCTATCAATGTTGGACCACTTCTACTATAGAGGTCACCTAAGATTACACCGTTAAGTGATTTCATACATATCTTAGTGTGTGTAAGTATACTTTATGATGTTTGCACCTTGACAAAATTACCTAATTACACATTTCTCAGAACATATTCATTAAGTGATGGGTGACCACACTTGCTTTAAATTGTTTATGTAATAGCAGAGAATTGCCTTAATTATAGTACAAATAAAAACATGTGTTGAGGATTATGTGCTAGACATTCATTACCTTAAGGATTCACATGTTGATTAACTAGTTTAATATTCATAGCATCTTTCTGGAAGAGTCCCATTAGCCATGTCTGGGGAAACTGACACCCAATGAGGTCAGCAACTTGCCTAGGGCTGCTTAGTTGGTCATTATCAGAACTAGGATTCACATTTAGGGAGTCTCACCCCAGAGCTCAGCTTTTGACCTGATACAATCTGGCTTCTCAAATAAAATAGACCAGCTGTTACAAAGACAGCCCCTGACATGGGAGAGCAGTAGGTACATGCGACACAATCTTTGGAGTGCGATGGCTCTGATGTCACACTCTGGCCACTTCTCATATTTACTTGGGTAATTTATATTACCTCTTTCAATCTTCATTCTTTTAATCTCTAGTAATGGGGAGAATATGCCTTATAAATGTATAGTCAAGATTTAAGAACATGAAATGGGGACAACGTAACACAGTGCTTGGCCCAACCTGGGTGTTTAATAAATGCCAGTTTTTTTCCTTTTCTTTTCCCACAAGTCATATAAGAGTCACCCAGTAATTACATTTTCCTGTCAGGTCTTCAAAGAGAACAATTGAGTATGATTTTTCTTGTCTTATGAGTTGGGCTTACAGACCAAGTTTCTGTACTTAAACGTAGCATCCTTTTCTTATTCCAAGATGTGGGGAGTTTGTTTTGTTTTTAGAACCAGATTGATTTCTTTTCCTTCTGGGCTGGTGGAAGCCAGGTGTCTGTGCTGGGTTCAGCTCTGCTTACCTCTGCATTCCACAGCTGATTCTCACTTGCTAATTTGATGCCTTTTGCAAAAGTGCTTGTATCCTAGGGAGTGCACTGTGTTATTAAATAGGCTTCTCACAAGTCAACCTGCTGCTGAAAAGGTCACAAAAGAACCATGCTATTATTTCCTTGAGCTATGTTGTTTCTAATTTAGCTTATGCTCATGTAGACACACAAACACACACACACACACACAAAAAAAAATTCTAATAGATATAAAATATCATTCCTAGAAGTAGAGGACTTATAAAAATATAAATTCTAGTCATGTGAAAGCAAAGGCAGTAACTAGCATACATTACTTTCAAGCTTGTTTGGCTTCAAAAGGTTAGGTGTGAGGCAGGTGAGGTGGTGTGTGCCTATTGTTCTTGCTACTTGGGAGACTGAAACTGGAAGAGCATGAGTTTGAGGACAACCTCGGCAATTTAGCAAGACCCTTTCTCAATATAAAATAACAAGGGGCTGGAGATGTAGCTAAATGCATTAAGCCCTGGGTTCAGTCCCCAGTAAAAAAAATAAAATAAAAGAAGTTGCTGTGCCATCTTGGGCAAGTTATGGTCCTTTCTGTTCATTTCCTCATTTGTAAAATGATGGTGATAATTATATGGTAATGAGGATGAGGTTAGTATTTGTAAGACACTTAGAACACTATTCATCAGCTAGTCAATGCATGAAGTGTTCTGTCTTCATCCTTTAAGCCCAGTATGACATCTTGATTATACACATTGCTCTCTGAAAGTGGAAACTACACTTTGGCTTTCTTACACATGAGGAAAATGAAAATGGCTTCATATATTAAAGATCATTGTCAAAAGTAAAGGCAAAATCCATTCGGTAAAATGAAAACTTGTTTGACCTGATTCTCTACAGATAGTTAAGTTTGATTTTTGTTGTTTCTGTCTTTGTAGAATGCATATGTGGTTATATCATAACATCTGCACTCATGGTCTGTATTGCTTGTTTCCTGCAGAAGAATTACCAAAGATTGTTGTTTATAACTTAAGCTGTTGAAAATTGGCAGTAAAATCAGGCCTTGGTAGAAATACAGTGTAAACACTACGGTCATCCTGTGACTCAGAGCCTTCAGCGTGTAGTCGAGTTAATGGTCATTGGCACCCAACAGCTGATGGTCAGAGCTGGCTGTTCAGGGCTCACTAAACAAGAACTACTTGCCAGCTTGGATTCAGAGCACAGTTCCTCCTGACAATCTTTCTTATTGGTTTTGCTCCTGGTGACCATTTTGGAATTGCTTGGATTGTCAGAGAAGCTAGGTTATTACTTACAGACATTTTCATTAAAAAAAAAAAAAGAGGTTTTGATCTTGATACTTATATTAAAACCTAATTAAAACTGGCTTTTAATTAAGCATATTAGTTAGTGGAAATTTAGTTATGTATATTCACCCTTCATTTCCCACTCCTGCATTCTGGTACCATGAAGTACCTCTTATGACACAAGGACTTTTTTTTACCTGCAGTCCTGGGGATAGAACCCAGGGGCACTCTACCACTGAACTACTACATCCCAGCCCATTCTTTAACTTTTATTTTGAGACAGGGTCTTGCTAGGTTGCTAAAGCCGGCCTTAGGCTTGGGATGCTCCTGCCTCAGCCTCCTGAGTATCTGGGATTACAGGTGCACACCTGGCTCATAAGGACTTTGAAAACAAAATTCTCTGGGAATTTTCCAGCTGAAAGAAGCTGAAGTTATAACAATCGTCCCTCTGTGAATGTTTTGTCCCTGGATTAGTCATTGCCATGTGGAAGACAATAAAATCATCAATGAATATTCAAAACATTTTCCTCAGTAGAAGAACCATCACAAGAAGACAAAGTACAGAAGTGTTGAGCTGAACAACATCTCATATTCCCTTTAATTTTTTTGCCCCAGACATTAAATTTGAAGTGTGTCTAGAAACTGCAATGATGAAATCTTTATTTGAGGAGAAATTGTCAAGGTTTTATAAACAAAACTATACATATTTCATCTTCTAATCAAGGCATGACAGCTCTACTGAATTCCCTGACTGGCTGTCTCCCTCTCCCCTACTTAACGCCCTGTTCCTTTTCTTATTGTCATGGCAGATTATTTCCTCTAATGCGCTATGATTTGCTCATTTTATGTATTACTCAGTTGGTCCCCAGTACCTTCATGAGGGTAAGAGTCTTTGTATTGTTCACTGAAGGATCTCAAGTGGTTAGACTCATGTCTATCAGAGATCAATAAATATTTGTTTAATGAGGGAAAATAGTGACTGTTTTCATATCAAGTCAAGATGTTTTTATTGCATATCAAAAGGAATTATACATTGTATCATTGAAAGGTACTATATGCTACATTGAAAGGTACTGTGTTAGATGTTATACCATTTTGGAAGGGACTGTATTATAATTTATACCATATCTGAAGGGACCATGTTATATGTGGTACTGTATTTGGAGACTCCATGGAAGTACTGTCATTCATTTTCCATGCTTTTTTTTTAGTATACTTTGTATAAGTAAAAGTTTGAGAAGGTAGTACTGAAATTCTGCTTAAGCCATTTCCAGTGGCTTCCCATTGTTTACAGACAGAGAAGAGATCCTTAACATGGCTGCAAGGCTGGGCATCTTCTGGCCCCCTCCTCCTCTCCACGGGGCGTCTGTGAGCTTGTCCTCTCCTAAGTTGCTCAAATGCCCTATACCCCTCTTCCCCAGGGCTGCTGGCATCTCTAATTGTCCTGCCTGTGCTGTTGTGGCCCTCAGTTACCTGCCTCTGGATGTCACTGCATACTATTGTCCTCTACTCCCAGTTTAAGCAGCTCCCGCTCAGGGAGGCCTCCACCACTCCTACGGTCAGGCCATCCTGCATGTTGTGCTTTTTATTTTCATGACATGTTACCATTTTGGAATTCCAGTCACAGGAATGGTATTCCCTTTAGACAGTAATATTTTTTGGCCATATATATAGTACATGTTTATGATGTACCATGTGATGTTTCAATACATGTACACGTTATGTAATGTTCATTCAGGGTAAGCATCTGTCTTCTCATTTATCATTTTTTAAGGTGAAAACATTCAAGATCCTTTCCACTATCTTTTTGAAATACACAGTATGCTATTGTTATCTATAGTCACATTAAGTGCAATAGCACAACACTGGTACTTCCTACTTCTAACCATGACTTAGTCCCACTGATCAACCTCTCTCCATCCCTCCCTCTCTCCCTGGCTTCTGGAAGCCACTGTTCTCCTTTAACTTCTATGAGATCAACTTTTTTATATTCCACATGTGAGTGAGAACATGTAGTGCTTGTCTTTCTGTGCCTGACTTATTTCACTTAACATAATGATCCCCAGTTCTATCCGTGTTGTCACAAATGATATGATTTCTTTCTTTGTTATGGGTGAACAGCACACCATTGTATATAAGAACCACATTTTCTTCATTAGTTGATGGACCCGTCAGTTGTTTCTGTTTCTTGACTTGTGAATAGTACCTCAGTAAACATGGAAGTACAGGTACCTCTTTGACAAATTAATGGCATTTCCTTTGGATGTAAACCCAGAAGTGGGATGGCTGGATCCTACAGTAGTTATATTTTTAATTTTTTGAGGAATCTTCACATTCTTGTTCATAGCAGCTGTACTAGTTTACTTTCCCACCACCAGTGTGCACGTTCTCTCTTTTCTCCACCTCCTCAACAGCACTTGTTATCTTTTAGACAGTAATCTTGATGATAAGGGCAGAGAACATGTCTGTCTTTGCTCCCCATTATACCTCTTATCTCCAACACAGGGTAAGGTACCTGGCAGGCATTCAAAAATATTTGTTGAATGAAGGAATCACTTCTTATATCTCAGCACTAGCCTGAGTCAAAACGAAGTGTGCCATGTGCTGCAGAGATTCATACTCACTTGGGATAATTTGCTGCACCCTCTTGTTTCTTCCTCCTTGTCCTTTCTCTGGCACCCTGAATTCCCTATCCACATCGTGTAAAGCTTACTGAATAATTGCCTTCATTATCGCTTTATAGCTTTTATCGCCCATTAATAGAAATAAGGGAGCAAGAAAATATAGAAATTATCTGGGCATGTTAGTGTACACCTGTAATCCCAGCTACTCAGGAGGCCAAAGCAGGAGGGTTGTGAGTTTGAAGCCAGGCTGGACAACTTAGTGAGATCCTGATTCCAAATAAAAATTGAAATACAAATAAAAGGGCTAGGGAGGTAGCTTACTGGCTTAACATCTGCCTAGCATAGGCAAGATCCTATTTTCAATCTCTGGTACTGCCCCCCAAAAGAGAAGAAAATACAGAAATCAAAGTATTCAGTTTTGTAGAAGGAAAGCAATTTATAAATACAAGACTCACTTTGTTTTATGTTTAAAATAATATGGGCCTTTTCTTTATTGGATAAGACAAGTACAGTACCTGATATTGAGATGAAAGCCTCTGTAATATGAAAAGTATCTTCAGAGATAGGGATTATTAAATTACTACCTTCTGAATAGTTGTGTAATATAGATTTCTCATTTACATAAAGACATACAGCTGATGTATAAAAATAGGACTGTTTTTTACCTGATGTTCAATAATATTAGTCTCTTTGCCATTTTTTCCCTTAAAATGCTCTTTGTGTATAAAGTCAGATTGGTATTTGTGAACTTATTGTGACTTTGCCATTTGTTAGAAAATTATGAAATGTGCTATTTTTTCATTTTGCGGATACACCATCATGGACGCTGTGTGGTATATGTTAACAGGTGGTTCATGGGTATCACTGAACTTTAGAGTGGCTTTGACTACTGGCTGGGATCTGAATCCCAACATAGCTTTCCATTTGTCTGCCTAAGTTTGCAGAAACTTACATATCTAATAAAGGTGAAGAGACTAATGGTTAAGAGGGAGTGAAATTTTCCCCAATCAAAAAATATTTTGGAAAGAGAACTAAGGATGCAAATTCTGTGTTAATCTCTCTCTGTATATACACTATAAACAAATCAAATGTGAAATTTAAAAAAAATAAAGTGATAAGCTTCTTTCAGTAACTTTTTCATTAAGTAAAAAGGAATACTTGTGTGAAACTTGAAAAGGCAATTAATTTGTGATATTAGATTAAGAAAGAAGTAAGCTGGGTACCATGGCACATGCCTGTAAATCCCAGTGGCTTGGGAGGCTGAGGCCAGAGGATCACAAGTTCAAAGCTGGTCTTGGCAACTTATTCAAGCTCCAGGCAACGTAGAGATACTCTGTCTCAAAATATAAAAAGGCCTGGGGATGTGGCTCAGTGGTTAAGTGTCCCTGGGTTCAATCCCTGGTACCACAAAAAAGAAGTATAAGTTGTAAGATAATCATCAGCATGTAAAAATTTTTATCTTGGAAAATTTGGGCTTTCAGATAGATCTCCTGAATGTGCCTGAAGAAGATCCTACTATAGCCAGGACTGCTGATACATGCCTGTAATCCTGGTGACTGAGGAGGCTGAGGCAGGATGATCAAAAGTTCAAGGCCAGTCTCAGCAGCTTTGTGAAACCCTAAGCAGTTTAGAAAGACCCTGTCTCAAATTTAAAAAATTAAAAAGGACTAGAGATGTAGCTCAGTGATAAAACATCCTTAGGTTCAATTCCCAGTACCAAAAAAAAGTAAGATCTACTATGATCCCCCATTGTTCAACTTAAAAGGAAAACTAAGTGATTGTTATGATTCACAAATGGAAATGTATTCACTGTGGTAGCAATGTTTATAACTATGCTGGGGGACAATTGAAAACAATAGCAAGACTTCCACTGTGTACACAGATGTGATAAAGAAATTGTCCTTAAACTATTCCTAATTACTACAAAAATAGCTCAAGATAATGAAAGTATGTGTTAAGAGACTTAAAGTGCTACAAGAGTTCAGAGGAAAATGAGGCTTCTCTAGAATCAGTGAAATCCTCAGCTAGAGTCAGTGTTGTCCCTGGCCTTATGGAACAACCCATTCCTAGGAACTTAAAGCCTGCCTTACCACTTGAGGCTGCAGTCCAGTTGGAGTTGAGCTATATGTTCCCAAAGCAAACAAACTAAGATGGTTAGAGTCTGTTTTTAACCTTGCTTTAGGATTCAAATCAATCATAACTTCTGTAATGTTATTCTACATCCAGTCTCCATGCTTAATCAATTCAACTCTGCAAACAATTGCACTTACATGTTATCCTCTGTTCTAGGTACTAAAAAAGTGCAAACATTAGAATTCATAGGTGGCTGCTGTGTACCAGCCATTTTATTGCATTGACTTTGGTAGTCTGGAGTGTGCTTAACCAAGACCCATTAAGTCCCAAGTTTTCAATTCTGTGAATATAATAAATCTCCAAACATTATTTCAATGTTACCATAAGTAATATTTTGTTGCTCAATTTCAGTTTTTACAGGTATTTTACATCTGGGATGATGGAACAAAATCAATTAAGCCAAGTGACTAATAAAAATATAAGTCTTCACATTCCACCATCATTTCTAACCCCATGCCCACTGCCTCCCACCCCTCTGCCCTATCTAGAGTTCCTCTATTCCTCCCATGCTCCCCCTCCCTACCCCACTATGAATCAGCCTCCTTATATCAGAGAAAACATTTGACATTTGGGTTTTTTGGAATGGCTAACTTCACTTAGTACATTTATGAAAACATGAATTGGTGTGAATATACTTTGTATACAACCAGAGATATGAAAAATTGTGCTCTATATGTGTAGTAAGAATTGTAATGCATTCTGTTGTCATATATAAGTAAAAAAATTATTTTAAAAATATGTCTTCATCTGCAACAGATGACTTATAGTGATTTAAGAAAGAAATATGACTCAACAGTAATTATCTATACAGGCTTTAGCAATTAGGCACAAATGTCATCATTTAGTTCTGATTTGATTTGCTGAACAATGTTGATCTGTAGGGTTTTGTTGTTGTTATTTTGTTGTATGGGGAATGGAATCCAAGGGTGCTCTATCACAGAGCTTCATCCCCAGCCCTTTTTACTTCTTATTCTGAGACAGTGTACACTATGTTACCTGGGCTGGCTTTGAACTCGTGATCCTCCTGTCTTAGTGTCGCAGGTTGGTGGGATTACAGGCATGCACCACATGTCCAGCAATCTGTAGGTTTTGTTCTTGGAATGTCTTTGTATGGTTTTATTATCAAGGTTATCCTGGTTTCTTACAATGATATGAGAGGGGTTTCCCTCACCTCTATTGTCTGTTCAGGTTTGGTATCCTTTATTCCTTCAGTGTTCAATGGTTATTATTACCTGGGCATGGAATTTCTTTGTGGGAAAGTTTTAAATTATGAATTCAGTTTCTCTAATAAATATGGGTAGAGCCTATAGCTTCCTTAGTTAGTTCTAATAATTTATCTTTCAAGAATTATTTCCATTTCATATAAGTTGTTAAATTTCTTGGGATAAAGTTGGTCACAATATTTCATTTATATCTTTTTCTATCTGTAGGATTTTTAGGGACAATCTTCTGCTTTTCATTCTTTTTTCTTTTCTTTTTTTCTTTTTTTTTTTTTTTTTCATTGAATTCAGGGGTGCTATTACCATTGGCTGCATCTCACATATGTTGATAAGTGTAGTTTTCTTACTATTCAATTTTAAGTATTTTCTAATTTACTTTGAGATTTCTTCCAAGTTATTTAAAAGTGAGTTGTTTACTACATCCCCAGTACTTTTTACTTTTTTAAATTTCAAGACAGTGTCTCTCTGAGTTACTGAGGGTCTCATTAAATTTCTGAAGTTGGCCTCAAACTTGTGATTCTCCTGCCTCAGGTATGTGCAATGACAGGGCATCTTTTTTCTTTCTGACACTGAGTCATTTTTGTCTTTTATTCTCTTTTCTTGACCAAGTCAAGCTATGAGTTTATCAATTTTATTCATTTTTCTAAAACCTGTTTTTTCAAATATTTGTTTTCCTACTTGCTCTTTCATTGATTTTTGCTTTTGTCTTCATTATTTCTTTGCTTCTGATTACATGAGATTTAATTGTTCTTCTTTTACTAGCCTCCCTAAGCTGGAAACTTAGATCACAGATTTTTAAAGTATCTTTTTTTTTTTTTTTTTGGATGTGAGGGGGCAGTACTGGGGTTTGAACTCAGGGGTACTCGGTTACTAAGCCACATCCCCAGCCCTATTTTGTATTTTATTTTGAGACAGGGTCTCACTGAGTTGCTTAGTGCCTCACTTTTGCTGAGAATGACTTTGACTTGTGATCCTCCTGCCTCAGTCTTCCAAGCTGCTGGGATTCAGGTGTGTGCCACTTCACCCAGCTTCTCCATTTTAATATAAGTATTTTATTGCTCTGAAATCCCTTCTAAATGTTGCATTGCCTGCATCCCATATATATATTGATATGTGTAGTTTTCTTACTATTCAGTTTTAAGTATTTTCTAATTTCCCTTGGGATTTCTTCCAGATTTTTAAAAAGTGAGTTGTTTGCCAATATTTGGGGGTTTTCTGAGTATTTTTGTTCTGTCAACTTATAATTTAATTTTATTGTGGTCAAAGTGCATACTTTATTTTGTTTTAAATATTTGGAAGACCTGTGGTTCAGTACAGGTCTTCCAAATATTTAAAATGCATTTAGGGTCATTGGGTTCTCTTTAGGAATTTAGCATTTTATCACTTAGAAATATTTCTCTTTGTTCTTAACCATATGCCTTGTTCTGAAATTGTAGCAGCCACAGAGTCATGAGGCTTAGACTTTCTTTCCAAAAAGTAGAATACTTGGCTTCCAGCTTTAGTTCTCACATTTGGGGGTCTGCCTCAGCCTTCCTACAGAGTCTGTACTCTTCCCAGGATGCCGCCAGCCCAATGTGGTATTTGACCTGGGCTGTTTCTGCCTGTCTCCAGCACTTTTAGAGGGCAGTCTTTGCTTGGGTGCTCTCCATGGGCCTGACTGAGCTTTGTGAACCTGCACTATAGAGACTCCTCCTACTCAAATCATCTTCTCCCCATTTATGTTCGCAGGTGTCAGATCTCCATTCACATCTGGAGGCCTTTCCATGTCCAATTCCTGATTTTACTCCCTATTTTGTCTTTCATGACAGTTTTCCCTAGTAAATCTTCTGAAACCGATTCAGTCTTAATACCCACTTCATATAGCCCCCAGACTAACATGGAAGTCTGTTTTGTCTGAATTAACATGGCCATCCCAGCTTTCTCATGATTAGTGTTTGTATGATGTACTTAGGCCATACATGGACGTCTGTTTTGTTCCACATTTTTTATTGGTACATTATAGTCGTACATTAATGGTAGGATTTGTTAACATATTCATACCTGCACACAACATACTTTCATTTCTATTGTAGAGTACCTAAGCCTTTAGAGTTAAAGGTTTTATATAGACAACATATATACTTGAGTTTAGTCTGTTATTTTTATGTTTTCTATTTATCCCATCTATTATTTCCCCCCTTTCTCCCTCTTGTCTAGTTTCTTTTTGGATTATTTGAGGTATTTTTTTTTGTTTTAGAATTCCATTTTCTCTTCACTCTTGCAGCTCTTTGCTTATTATTTTTAGTGGTCATTCCAAAGTTTACAATATGCCATTTTATCTTATCATATTTCACCTTCAAATGATATCATTTCATGTATATGTGTTCACAGATTTACAGTTTCCTATACTTTAAAAAAAATTGCTTTGTAGTTGTAGATGACTTTATTTTATTTGCTTATTTTTGTATGTGGTGCTGAGGATCTAACCCAGTGCCCCACACATGACAGGCAAGTACTCTGCATCTGAGCCCCAGCCCCAGCCTAGTTTCCTATACTTTTTATTCTTTTATATAAATCCAAATTTCTATCTGGTATTATTTTCCTTCTGCTCGAAAAATTTGCTCTAACATTTCTTACAGTGCAGATCGGCTTTCCATGAATTCTCTGAGCTTTTGTTTTTCTAAAACAGTGTTTATCTACTCTTCATTTTTGATGGATGCTTTCATTGGATTTAGAATTCTAGGTTGAGCTTTGTTTGTTGTTTTTTTTTTAGCACTTTAATGATGTCAAGCTTTTTGCTTATATTTTTCTGATGAGAAGTTTATAGTCATTCTTACTATTCTTCTGTATATAATATGACTGTTTTTCCCTTTCTGCTAGTTTAATATTTTCTCTTTATCTCAATTTTTATCAAGTACTTATTATATGCCTGCCTCTGTTTTGTGTGTGTGTGTGTGTGTGTGTGTGTGTGAGAGAGAGAGAGAGAGAGAGAGAGAGAGAGAGAGAGAGCGCTCTTTTGGAGTTCATTTAGTTTCTTGAATCTGTGATCTATAGTTTTCAATAAACTTGGAAAAAATTCAGCCACTATTTCTTTAGATCAGTGTTCTCTCCTTCACTGCACACACTCCCATCCCAGGACTCCAGTAATATGTATGTTAGATCACTTGATGTTGTCCCAGAGGGCACAGGGGTTCTGTTCAAGTTTTTCAGCTTTTCCACCTTTATTTGTTTCAGTTTGGGTGGTTTTTAATATTGTTTTGTCTTCAAAGTTTTTTGGTCTCTTGATTTGTAGCCAGTAAATATGCTGACAATGCATCTAGTAAATTCTTTATTTCAGATGTTTTTCTCATTTATAGAAAATTTCATGTATTATAGTTTTCACTTATCCTCCCAAATCTTTTTTTTAAATCCTCAAGTAATTGAGCATATTTGTGAATGCTCTTTAATGTACTTGTGTGTATTTTCCTCCATGCCTTCATTTCTAAGTCCGTTTCTGTGTCTCATTCTCTTGTTTCTTTACATGTATAGTAATTTTTGATTGTTAGACCTGTCATTTTGGCATTGTTTGGTACAAGGCAAGTAGAAAGTTTTGTTGTCTTTCATTGTAAGTTTTCTTAGGGGAGTTCTAGAGTAACCTTTAGTTAAGAGTTGATTTAGTTGTACAAAAGTGGAAGACATTTGGGGTTGTGACCTAAAGGTTAAGGCTGTCAACACAGACTTTCTAGTCTAACTGCTCAAAATTCAGACAACTCCCTGCCTTTTAGAAGCTCTGAGAATTGTTTAACTTTGAGATCCTCATTTGTTTTTTGCCCAGCTTTGTGAAATTGACCCTGCACATGTAGGACTTAATATTCCACAACCAACTCAAGAAAACCCTATGTGGATTTCTAGAGCTCTTTGTCTACCTACCTCCTTCCCCTCTGGTACTTCTAGAAAATCCCATCTGCCTGAGCCTCCCTGAACTCTGTTCTCCTTAAGTCAGTGAGACCCAGTGTTCTTGGAGCTCCCACTGCATTGCTAGTCTGGTGGGGCATGCAGACAAAAGCCTGGGATAAGAAGCTGTAGGACTCAATCATTCCCTTTCTCTCTGGGATCACAGCTTGCACTTCTCTTTGTCTAATCTCTGTAAACAGCGTTTGGTAGAGTTGCTCCAGTTTTCTAGTTATTTATGGTGGAAATGCTAATCCTATACTAGTTAATCCATCATGGCCAGAAATAATTTCCATTTTTATGAATATTCTGATTGTTTTCTCCTAGACATTAAGATAGCCAATGAGACCTTCTTTGGTAGTCAGAAAGAAGCAGTTTTGAGGGAGGGATGGAAGAGACTCCAAGAGACTCAAGCTGAGATTAGAACTATGGTAGGGGCATCCCAGAAAGGAAGAGAGTGGGACAACTGGGAGATAAGGGGTGATAGGTGGCTCCTGCTCTTTCCGGGCACTCTTTCTCAAATCATTTTTCATAGATCAGGGATATCCTGTACAGTCACACTCTTCCAAAGCAATTTCCAGGCTGGAAAACTTCATATCTCTTATTTCACGTGTGGGAGCTCATTTTCTTTCTCCTTTGAAAACCCATAGCACTTTATTTCTTTAATCTTTTCCTTCTGCATGAGAGTTATCATTTGTGACTTCCAAAACCAGGCACTCTGTTAAGGGATTTGCATTCATAATTCATTTAATGTTCACCATGACCCCATGATGCAGGTACTAGAATGATCTTTTCTTTTATTCAGGAGGAAAGTAAAATTTAGGGAGATTATGAAATTAGCCCAAGCTTGGCAGTGGCAAAGCCAGAATTAGAACCTCTGCCTTTTTCATTTCATGCTCTGTATTCCAGTATCAGGTTATATTTCACCTCTTTACTCTTTGCTGCCTTTTTACTATCCTGATTTCTGAGCTTATCTAACCAGTTTTTGAATTGATGACAAGAGGAAACCTGTACTGCACATTTTGTGTCTTCATAGCATCCAGCAGAGAGCCCTTTTTTGCCCATAACCAGTTGGGAGGAAGAAAAAAAGGAAGAGATATTGTCTCCTTTATGATTTATTTTGGAAAAGAAAGAGCCCTAATCTCTTGGAATTAACTTGCTATCAAAATACTTTCTTATCTAGAGGATTAGCATTCCAATGAAACCTTGTTTTACTTATGTTATTCCCCACAAATCATAGTTACCGAAGTCACCTGATAGAAAATTTCTATCCATCCATAGAACAACAGATGGCAATAAGGAAAAAAAATCATTTTAATTTAGTTATGAATCGTACATACCTTGTTGTTGCTAGGTAGGATCCTAGGATTTGGGTAATGTGTTCTATGATACTTGTTCCTTTTATTCGTACCTATAAATCATCTTCTCTTACAAGATTGGTTTTTATGTTTTCTGTGGCAAATGTTTATTAATAGACATCAGCAGTGTTGAGACAATTAGCAACGGTTAGATAAATTTTATTAAAGTAAGATGTATAGGTTGAAATAATGATAGAAATAGCACAACAAGACCTTGTGATTAGTAACTTGAAGTTATCTTTCTATCTATTAACCAAATAGAGTAGAGGGTGCTATCTGTAAGGCTGTCAATAACTAGGGCAGTAAAGCAATTCTACAAATAGCTGGCCGGTACATTAACATCCCCAGGAGAAGATGTCAGAGTTTTGGGGTCCTTACAAGAGTGCTTATATTAGATTCAGAAACAAAAACTCGCCTGATGGACAGCCTTTCCACCCTCAATCACTCCTCCTACTTCCCCTGGGTCAAATGTGCCTGTGCCTTTAAGCCACATCTGATAACCCTCTGTAGTAAAGCTCACAAGCTCCAGGTGGACTGGTATTTGTCAGGCCAGAGGCTAAATGTAAGGTGAGGAAGCCTGCCTGCTGGAAGCTGTTAAAAAATCTATTTCAGAACTTCTTTAGAATCTTTCATTATTCAATTAAAAAATCCCTCCAGCATTTGGGCAGCTAAGTGAGAGGAGAGGTGGGAGGAGGGCTTTGGGGAGGAACATTTTTCCAGTCTCTGAATTGTTTAATTCAGAAAAACATAAAAAGATTATCAGTTCTGTTTGTGTGGGGGGGAGTGGGGGTGGGATGGAGCCCAGCGCCTCAGGCTAGGCAAGTGCTCTGTCACTGAGCTCTACCCTAGCTACAGTTACTTCTGTTTTTATTTGACCACTGTTCTCTGTTCTTCAGGGAATCACTTTCATTGGCCAAAACCTATAGAATGTTCAGTTTCTATACATATGGGAAATCTTTTGAATTTTGGAACTAAAATAACTACATTCAGAGTAAGCAACCTTAAATTTTGTTTTCATTATTAACATTTGCAAAAGATCTGCAGTAGAATAGCTCTTGTCCTATCTAAAAAGTGAGAACTAAGATAGGTTAGAGAGGAAAATAAGAGAAACATGTAGATTTCTGTTTCTCAGTTAGAGCAAGAGAGCTCCTTAGATGCAGGAGGGAGTTATGATCACATGATCTTTTGAGATTTGGGATCCTTTCTTTCTGGGCAAGATGATAAAATGAACAAATATCCACTGAGGTCGCTTGCTTCCACATAGTAGATTAATGAACAGTCATCAGGAATTGATTTGTAGTTCCTAGGGGCCCAAACTGAATTTGGGCAATAATGTGAAAACTAAATACGTTGTTTCAGTTCCTTGAGGTCATCCTGTCTCCCAGCATGCCGTTATGTTATAGTAAACATTAGCAGTTGGATCAGAAGAACCACAAGGGAACATATGTTTTATCCTTCTTGTCTGGGTAATGCTCTTTAAAAAAAAATCAATGAGTCCCACTGCCGCCAAGCACTTCAGGACAACAGAGAAAAGATGTTGCGTTTCGTGTTTTAACAGAAGCAGGCTCAAGATTTTATGTACATTCTAAACCAAGTTAAGATTTTTTCAGCGAATTAATTAATATTAAATATTCTACCCAATACTCATGATGTGGGAAGTTCCTTTGTTCATTAATCTTAAAAATATTTTTGAACAGGATGAGTTTACAGAGCATGCAGTCTCATTGATTGCAATTGTTTTTTGAGAGTTCCAATTTACTTTAAAATTTTATTACATTGAATATTCCCTGGGATTCTTCTTTATAGAAGAAAGTCATATTCATTCTCTAATTCAAGTGAATGAGTATACTTTATCTAGAGCGCTTGGGGCCAGAAGTGTTTCAGATTTGGGAATTCACTTTTTCATATTTTTGGAATTTTGACATAGACTTTATTGACTGAGCATTCCTAATCTGAAAATCCAAAATTGGAAATAGAGATTTGAGTGATGCCCAAAATGTTTTGGATTTTGGAACATTTCAGATTTGGGATTTTTATATTATAGATGTTTAATCTCTATTTCAGGCTTAACTATGTGTAGAGCATTGTGCTTGATTTTGTTAGAAATTACACATTTAGGGCTGGGGATGTGGCTCAAGTGGTAGCGCGCTTGCCTGGCACGTGTGTGGCCCAGGTTCGATCCTCAGCACCACATACAAACAAAGATGTTGTGTCCGCCGAAAACTAAAAAATAAATATTAAAATTCTCTCTCTCTCTCTTAAAAAAAAAAAAGAAAGAAATTACACATTTAGCTGGGCACAGTGGTGCACATCTTTAATCACAGTGGCTTGGGAGGCTGAGGCAGAAGGATCATGAGTTCAAAGCCAGTCTCAGCAATTTAGTGAGGCCCTAAGCAACTCCACTAGACCCTGTCTCTAAATAAAATATAAAAAAAGGGCTGGGGATGTGGCTTAGTGGTTAAGCGCTCCTGGGTTCAATCCCTGGTATCAAAAAAACAACAACAAAACAAAATGAAATTACACATTTATCCATTCATCTCTTAACAAATATTTATTGTATGTTAATAGACGACAGTTCTTTTCAGTGTAACAAATGAGGTTTCTACCTCACTTATAGCATAGGTGCTCCTGGGGAAATCAGACAATATACAAGCAAACAGGTGTATGCATAATATCATTTTGGAGGGAACTATATTAACTTTTTTATCCAGCTACTAAGGTCTAATAACTGGGAAGTTGAATACCACTATGTAATGATAACACAATCCGACTTTATTTTTTATAGTGCTGGGAATTGAACTCAGAACCTTGCTCATGCTAAACACATGCTCTACCACTGATCTAGCTTGTACTTAAGGTCAAGTGTGGGGTCTTACAGTCAGTCTTCACAGCTCTCACAGTAGCTGTATTCGTCCTATTTATTCAGATGAAAAAAATTGAGGCCTTTAAGAGAGTGTGAGTATTTTTGAAGTCCCAGAGCTAGCCAGTGGGAAACCTTTTTCTCTTTTTCCCCATGAAACTGGGGGTTGAACCCAGAAACTCGGGAATGCTAGGCAAGCACTTTAGCACTGAGCTAACCCCAGCCTGGAGAGGCTTTTTCTAGTCAAACCATGATCTTCTGATCAGAATTCACATTGTTTCTGTTTGTATTATTGCTTGATATCTATTGGCTTAATCACCCACAAATTCTTTCCTATTTCACATTATAAATCTTTGAAGAATAGAAAAATTGAGCTGAGTGCAGGTGCAAACCTGTAATCCCAGTGGCTCTGGACAGAAGGATCACAAGTTTAAGGCCAGCCTCAGTAATTTAGTGAGGCCCTCAGCAATTTATCAAGACCCTGTCTCAAAATTAAAAAAAAAAAAAAATGAAGAGGGCTGGGTATGTAGCTCAGTGGTAAAGCGTTCTTGGTTCAATCCCCAGTAACAAAAAAAAAAAAAAAAAAAAAAAGGAAAAAAGAAAAATTTCAAGTCACAACAGATCCAGTTTTTGCTTTTGCTTTTTAAAGCCCTTTAATAATGCCTCAGGTCTACTTAGTGGAAAATAGAAGAAAGAGGAAAACTGCTTATAAAACTTGGCCTCACACACTGCATGGGTTTTCATAAGTCTCCAGGCTGATTACACTGTGCAGCCTTCCTTAGGAAATGGATGGAAGTTTGAGCTGAGACACAAACAGGAAGGCTCAGAGGCAGCATTTGTCCCTCAGGCAGGCACCACCTCTTTAAATAGCTACGTACACTGGGAATTAGTTCTCCACTTAGACTTGCAACTACTGCCCTTTGTTTCTGGCCCTGCAGGGCTGGAGGTGGCCAGCACTGTCCTGCTGGAGGCTGGGACAGCTCTCAGCGGGTGTGGGGCAGTGAAGGCTGGCTGGAGATGGCCTCCCAGCCTCTGGGCCATGAGGAGACACCTTAGCAGAGATGTTTTGTGCTTTTCCCTTAAGAATATCATCCCCAAGACTTTTAACCTGCTGAAAGGTAAGGTTCCTAAGCATTTCCTAGATCAATAACTTGGGCGAGACAGACTTCTTTATGCAGACTGGTTCTTTATTTTACTTAAAAGAGAATCGAAAACCACAAATGGTTGTTATAGCTTTTGTTGTTGCTGTTGTTGTTGTTATAGCTTTTTAAAAAATTTATTTTTAGGTGGATCTTGTAGTTTTATTAGTAGATTACAGGCACATCATGTTACATGATGGTAAACTGTGTTTTTTTTAACCTTTAAAAGCAGATTTTTGTTATGATATGGATGTGAGTTTCTAAAGCTCAAATAAAGTAGAAAAGCAGATAAATCCTGATTTGAAAAGACCAGTTAAACTGAGATCTTAATAGATGCCTTAAAATGAATGGTTTAAAAACATCTTTTGATTCCAGTTCCTGTTTTTATGTTAGAGGGCTTAAACTATCTAATCCAATCTTTCCAAATAACTATCTAATTTTAGTAACATCTACTGAAGTAAGCTGTATTACGCAATCTGGTTACTCCACTCTTTCCATGGAATGAATGCAATTTTCTGGTCAGGCTTTTGAGTCTTTTTATTTTCAGCTCTCCTACAAAGGGGACCAGCCAGAAGTGGCTGTTGCCCTGTCCTGCAGAGGACAGGTGAGTGGGGAAGAGGTCTCATTCTGTGCTGCTCTGCAGGAAAGAGTAATGCCCAGGCTTTAGTGTGACCTGCATTTGTCCATTTCTTCTGATCTTTTCTTGGCTTCAACCTGTTCCTCCCTTATGTACCTTCTTCCAGATTCATTGGCACCTGTGTACTCCTGACCGAGGGCGTACTTAATTAGTCTCCGCTTTGAGAAACATGAATTCATTTTCTCCTCAGAAAGGCTTCCATGGATTTACCACCTTTCATGTTTAATTTTCAGAGCATTGTCATCCTCAGGGCTCTTTGTCAATGACTTTCTATTTGTCTTGTGTTTCTCTTCTGGGTCTTGTCTGTTGTACTTGGGAGAAAAGGAGAAGTTTTGAGAGAGGTGGTATTGCTGTTGATTTGAGTTTCATTTCCTTTAAATTAGATTTGAATCCTATGCTTCAGAGTGTTATGAATTGTTTTTATATATGTAGTATTATCTTTATATTTTCAAAGCTGTGTTTATGGTTTTTTTATTGTCTTAAAATTGTTTTACTTATATATTCCATAATCAAAAAGTAAAGTCTATGCTGACCCCATGAAGCCTTCTTTTTAGAGTTTGGTGTATGGAAGACAGGGACGGCTTTTTTTTTTTTTCCAAGTTCTACCTCGGATTTCAGGAGGTGTAAATGAAACCAGCCAAGGTCTGTGGTAGGGTACACATTTTCAGCATGATGCATGTCCATGATGTGACATTAGCTGGATGTGCTTATTTGTGAAAATAGTCATTTAACATGTGCTTTGATGATTATTACTAATTGGGGTGACTTTTTTAAACTTTAAATTTCCTAAATAATAGCAAATTTGCATTACATTTAGAGCTTGTTTTGAAGTTTGACATTTTCACTGTTTCTTTTGATAATCCCCACAGTTCTGCATACAATGGCTCCTCCCACTATTGCCTGCTTTGTCCATGGGTCTGTCTTTTATAGACAGAATTTTTAAAGTCCCTTGTTAAACTTCAAGCCAGGTGTTTAATTGAATAGCAGATGAGTTAATCAAAACCAAGTTTAATATGATAAGACTTATATTTAGATTGGAAAATATAAAGGACTTTATTTTTATGTTCAAACAAACCAAAGGAAAAGAAAAATCAGTTGGAAAACAGAATAACACTTACCTGTAAGCTTTCTGCTTGCTTAGGTAGCTAAGGAATTCTGAAGACCCTGGGCACAGTAACGCAAGGGTCTGTTAGCCAAGGTTCTGCCTGAATTAAAAAAAAGAATAACAATAACAAAATAGCCTTGGAGATGAGCTAAAAGGAAATCAATGTCTCTTGATAATGAGTATGACAAAGCGAACTCAAGATTTACAGGAAGGCCTCCTGCTGACTCCAGTGGAGCTGAGCTTAGGAATGTGTTTTAATGCCTGTTTTAAACCCCAGAGTGGTGTTTTGAGTCAGTCCTGCTGACGTAAACATAGACCGTGCCTGGATATATTCCAAAAGTAGAGGGTGAAAACAGTTCAAGCAAGATGTACAGTGTTATTACAGTCCAGGCACGGAGCAGCAATTTACCACTGTCTTGGGAGACAGAGGAGAGCAGCCACTGTGCTGTCCCCAGGTAGTGTAGCTTGATGATAAGACTGGACATAGATGGGAGATTGCACCAAGAACAATCACCCTAGCACTTATCTAAACCGATGGAAGGTTTGAGAAAAAGGGAATTGTTTTTTAGCAATATAAAAGCCTGCAGAGTATTTACTGGTTCAAATAAGCCATTGAGAGGAATGTTTGAGCAACTTAAGAACTGATTAGATGGATACTCATTGTTAGGTGACTTTAGGGACAAATAAGTGATAGGTTTCCAAAGCTCATTTACCAAACAAACTTTGGGAAGTAAGCAGAATAAATAGGCCCAGTCTCTGTTAGCTATGAAGATAAGCATGAACAATTCTCCATTCCCAAAATATATTTGATTAAATGAACACAAAGATTTAAACTTTTCCCTTTCTCTTATGACTATACATGGGAAAACTGGGATCAAACAGGTCCCAGCTTGACTGAAGAGCATACTAGTTTAGAATCCAAGAATCCAATTTAGTGCCATGCAAAAGTCACTATTTGGGACAGGAATGGTCCATCTATTTTGCTTTGAAAGACAACGTTGGAAGGCATAGTATTTCAGTTATTTGTGTACCAGAGTGATATTTGACTATCTGAATCTTCCAAATTAAGTAGACAATAATGGAGAGGCCTTTGCCCTGCTTTTTATCCTGTTCCACAATGTGGAGATCTCCTTCCCAATAGAGTTTCAGTAAACTTGGAAGGAAGGCTAGAGATGTGGCAGCTCTAACCACATGGCAGTCCTGCCTACCCAATGTAGTGTGGAGAGAACCCACAGTAACTTTATGAATATTCCAGTGGGTTACTTTGTAGGAGATAAAATGAAGATAGACACTCACTGATGACTTCATGTTGAAAGAGTCTTTTATAATAATAACAGTATATTGCATCTTGTCTTTCATTTCATGCTTTGTCAACCATGAATTATTTAGTAGGTATGGATCTTATTGTGTATTTTGTTAAAAGATATTATGGGGTTTATCATATGATCCATCCCTGGAAGCTTAAAAAAAAAAAGACAACAACCCTAAAATAATCTATTTTGTTTAATTAGGCTAGTTTATGGCTATCTTTTACCAATAAGAATTTCCAATCCTCTTGAAACTGCTTTCTAATCCATGGAATAGAAGAAAACAGAAATCAGCCTTGGGCAAACCTATCCTGGAATTTTTTGAGAAATGGTGTAATTTCCAAATTGTAAGAAATGCCTAAGGCATCAAAACATGGTGTAACTGGAAATCTAGGTTTTTGTGACAGTGATAGGAGTGGCATTGTAGCTAAGAATGCTGGGGTGAGAAGGAAACTTGGTACAGGAGTTTTTAAACTTGACTTTTGGGAAGTGCTGGAAATAGGAATTGCAGGGAGGGTGGAAGGAGGAAAAAAACCTAAGAAGCCTCTGGACCTCCATGTTTGGTTTCCCCAGAACTGTTCTGTACCTCTCTGTTTTTGTTTGTGTTTTTGGTTCTGGGAATGGAACCCAGGACCTCACACATGCTAGTCAACCCTTCAGTCCATTTTTTTGGGGGCGGGGGGAGCGGTTGGGTACTGGGGATTGAACTCAGGGGGCCTCAACCACTGAGCCACATCCCCAGGCCTATCTTGTATTTTATTTAGAAACAGGGTCTCACAGAGTTGCTTAGTGTCTCGCTTTTACTGAAGCTGGCTTTGAACTGTGATCCTCCTGCCTCAGCCTCCTGAGCTGCTGGGATTACAGGCCTGCCCACCACCTTCCCCCATCAGTCCATTTTTAATTCCTTCTCTGACTACTCTTTTGAAGGAGAATATGATCTCTAGTCCTCTTTCCCACTAACATGTGAATCTTGGGCTGTGTTGCTGCAGTCTGGCTGGGCACAAAATCACGAGCCACTCAAGCAGGAACAAACTTTATTTCCAAAACTCCCGAGAATGCCACGCATGCGGCCTTCTCCAGGGACACACCACACCAACAGGAAATCCCTCCTCTGGAATTCCCTCCTATAGCACTTCCCCAACCAATGGGAACTCTCCGGGAGTCCCGTGAGAGCTCCAAAGTAGCAGGCCTAGGCAGACAGCAGGGGTCTAATCTCCAATTGAATGCACATCTTAACATAATCATTATCATCTCAATGGCTTGCTGGGGTCACCTTTCAACCAAAAATGCCATGTGTCATTCCTACTTGGCTATGGCTCTCAGCACTGTGTGTGTGTGTTTGTGTGTATGTATGTAGGGGTCTGTTGTGAGATAAAGGAAAGGAGCTACAGTTTGAGAAGGAATGTATTACAGAGAATGGATATTCTTAAGCCTTAAGTGGATTCACTGAGTGTTTTCCATAATCTGCTTACATAGTGTTTACTGAAGATTTGCCCTTTGGGTTGTTACTTGACCACTTTGGATTTGTCAGCTGATCTGTTAAAGGACAATTCAAATTCCACCCCACCCCTTTCCCCCAAGCACTCTCTTGCTACCTCTCCCACTAGTATTTTCTCCAAAATTCTAAGGACCTTGTTGTCAATATCTTTCCTTTAATATTCATATACTTTCTATGCAGCAAGGTGACTCTTCTTTTAAAATGCATTCTTTTGTCTCTTTGGCTAGCCTGTAGACCTCCACTGAACCATTGAATACAGAACTTTTTTTTTTTTTTCCCCTCAGTAACATTTCCCTCTCCCACATACTACCTAGTCAGCTTTCCCTGACTGCCCAGTTTTGCTCACCCCAGGACCTCTCTGCCTGCAGTGTGTCATGTTTGCACCATCCCTGCCCCTCAGGATCCCGCCCATCCTTCTTGTTGAGATCCTGATCCTTTCTAGGAAATACTTTTCCTCCTTCTTTTGAATTCTTAAAACATTCTTAGCTCTTAACACTTACTGTGTTCTACTTTATGTGAGCCTAGATGGTATCATGGTTGAGTGCTCTGGGAATGGATAGAGCACTGTAGGCAAATCATAGCTGTACCCCTTACCAATGGTGTTATCATGAACAGATAAAATAGAACAGATAAAATAGGTCAAGCATCTGAAAATCCAAAATCTGAAACATTCCAGTATCCAAAACTTCTTAAACATCAATGTGACACTGCAAGTGGAAAAAAACTACACTTGATCTCATGTGATGGTCACAGCTAAAATGCAGGTGCTCTGAAAATATTGTATAGCATTAACTTTAGGCTGTGAGTTAATGGTATATATGAAACATAAGCAATTTTGATGTTTACGCTTGAGTCTCATCTTCAAGATCTCTCATATGTATATGCAAATATTTCAGAATCCTAAAAGAAAAATCCAAAACACTTCTGGTCCCAAGTGTTTCAGATAAAGGACAGTAAATCTGTATGAATATTGTAATTAAAATACTTGCTTAAAGCTTAATTTAATTTATATGCCCATGGTATCATGCTCATTTGCATTTTGCTTTGTGTAGTTTGACAAAAGAAATGGTAAAAAGATTTTTCCCTTTTATAAAATATAATCCTTATTCCTTGAAAACATGATTGTCTCTCATGTGTTTAACTTTTGACATTTATCATGAAAACTGGCAGTGTTTAGGTTATGTGACTTAGACCTTGGTATTTATTGAAGGCCTACTAAAAATCTTGCCTTAGGCTAGTTGTAGAGATGTTAAAAAGAATAAAGTGAAATCTCTGTACTCACAAACTTATTTGGAGATATAATACACAGTAAATAAAGTAGTAATTTAAGATGTACTATAAGGAAGTTCTGTACTCAGTTAATTACTAAGTCAGTGGTGTAGAAAACTAGGTACAATGAGGACCTCATCGGGTTAATTCTTTTTTTTTTTTTTTGGTACCAGGGATTGAACCCAGGGCACTTAACCACTGAATTGCTAAGTGCCTAGCTAATCTGCTGAGCCTGGCTTTGAACTCTTGATCCTCCTGCCTCAGCCTCCTGAGTTGCTAGGGATTACAGGTGTGCACCATTGCGCCTGGCTAGGTTAATTCTTAATTGTTACAAACCTATTACAATCATCTTCACCAGCTATCAATTCCAGAAGCTTTAGAGACCAAAGGATACAACCTCAAATTAGCTAACAATCACCAATTAGCTAACAATAATATATTGTATAGAGTATTTCTTCTCTGAAAATTTGCCCTATATTATATAGTGGACTAAGTATATCTGAAGAAGAGGATTATGATAACTTACATATCATTTAGTTCTGATGACAGCCTTACATTATCATAGATTAGTCCATCACTAAATGGTATATCTGTGATTCAATTCATAACAGTCTAACAGCAAATGTTTAGATGTTTTTCTAAACATCTGTAATATCTTGTGCCCAGGAATTCCTGTTTAGCAGCCTACTTGTGGGATCCATGATGAGATAATTATGGATGAGTTTTAGTATATTTTATTGAAGTTGAAGACAGAGATGAGTGTGAAAAGGTAAGCTAAGGCAGATTGCGCAAGAACATTTATACAAGCTAACATGCTTGGAACATCCTCTCAGCAATCAGGGAAGCCTCACCACATGATTGTTAATAATAGGAGAGTTATTATTACAGTTAGGAGGGAGGTGGGTTCTGGACCAGAAGAGTTTCAAGTGAAGAATACAGGAGGAGCAATTTGATGTCCTAAAGAGTCAGAGCACAAGTGTGATCAGGCCCACAATTTGGGAATTCTCAGCCTGTAAATGACATCATGGGAATAGATAAGGTCATGGGGGAGGGCCTGAGGTTTCTGCAAATAGAAAGATAATGAAAGAAAATGAAGTGGGAAAATGCCAAGAGAGCCATAATTTTGAGGTTGACTCTCCTAAGCATTGTTCAGATCTGGGTGGCCACACTAGGGGATCTAATTGGATATGGATGTCTTCCAAGCAGCAACATGATTACCAGTCACTCTTTAGGATGGTTTCCTCAAACAGCAACTAAGCCATTAGTACTTGATTCTCACCAGCATCACTCCCATGAGTCTCCACACTTGGGAGGGGCTTGCCCTCCACAAATCAACTAAGCACTCCCAGTCTAGAGATGGGGATAACTCTTCTATAAATCACTGTTTAATTAGACAGGTCAGCTTTTCTTTGGGACTTCTTTTTCATAAAGTTGCACATTACATTTCTATTTTTAAAGTAAATTAGTGCAGTGATGAAATCATATGAAATGACTGACAGTCCCTTAATGAGCTTTCAGATTTCTTGTAAAAAGTCTTGAAAAGTTTACTGGCAGCTTCCTATGTCCTCAAAATGCTGGAGCTCTCTGATTCTGTGGTGGTGCCCTCTTTCAGTAATGAACAAAAAGAAACTGTATTGCCCATCCCTAAGCAGCTTTTTGGCTGTGGTCACTTCTTGAAAAGCAAAAGTACTGCAAGTAGCCTGCCTGAAAATATCCAAGACGTGACAAAGTCCTGGCTCTGAGGCTGTGTGAGTTGGAATCTTAGCTTTTCTTCCTATCCAGCAATGCCTCTTCAGGCCAGTGTCAAATTCTCTTTAAAACTTTGTTTCCTCTTCTATAAAATAAACTACAAAAGTCCCTATAGGATTTCTCATGGAATTGTTGAGGATGTTCAGCAGGTATATTACCCAATCTAGGGAGCTAGGGAAGGTTACAGATATTACTGAACATCAACGCATCTTGACTAGAGTTTATTCCTTCCTTTTGTTCTGTTTTAATTACCTTTGTGATTGTAGAACTATCTGGAAATATTTTTTATGAGACTTTCTTGAATATACTGCAGTCCCTAGCTAGATGATACTATGAATAACAGATTTTCTGTTATTTGGGAATGTTGGGCTGTCAATACAGTTCGTTCTAATGGATCTGGGAGACTGTACATTGTCAGGCTATCCCTCTCTCCCTTCCTCTTACAGAATCTCACATTTTAAGCAGAATGCTGGCCTAACTCTTCTGCTTAAGGCAGGAGTCAGAACACCTGAAGTCAGATATTCTGCTATTTTCATTTCTTTTGTTCCCCAGATTAGGTTGGAAAGAATGCTTGCCTGAGTATTGTACCAGTCTGTATTGTCTGTGATATAGAATCACAAAGACATACCAGCCTATCTTTTTTTTTTTTAGGATATTATAAATATCAATTTAGTTTGGGTCCAGGTATTCTTGCACTGTATTTAAAAGCAATCCTGCATAATGTTACCTGCGAAATTACCCCAAATTGCAATATTAAGATAGATATTAAAGTTCTCCAAAATAAGTAGTGGTGTCCTTCTTGGACTACTGATGAGAATTATGAAATTTACATGATTTAAGAAATGAATAATAGTGCTGGCAAAATAGTCAGTTTCAGGAATTGCATATGTTTGTCACATTTCTTTGGGGAGAACAAGTTAGCAGGAAGCTTCATCATTGCATCTGTTTGGTTTTCTCCTGCTAAATATGAGCACTGTGTTTATATTCCAGGCTCTCAATTTTGTTTTCATCGGGATTCTTTAAAGTTTACTCCCAAGTACAGTTTTCCACAGTCTCCTAAAAAGCATTTTTATGAAGACTGTCTGCCCTGGTTCTAGGGTGGAGGTCAATTTCAATTAATTGCCAGTCTTATGGACAGAAGAAATGTCTGTCTGTTCTTGTGGAGCATTTTAAACATCTTCTGCATTGTTAGGAGGTAATTGTGCAGATCTACTCCTCAAGAGTTGCAGAGGCCTCAGACAATTCTTTATGGCTTCAAAATTACCCTGACCTATGTGTGTCTTTCTAACAAAGTTCTGGCAGGAATCCAATCATCCAGCTACAAAAATAAATAGAAGAGAATGCAAAATGTCACTAACATTCAACCTCAGGGTCTTTAGCTATATAAGAGAGATCACCATGAACTGGGATGGCTTGGGAAACTGCAGCAAATACATGGCCGCAATAAGACGCTGGAAAAGAGAGGTGAGCAGAAAGGGTCACACCCTTATCAAGTGGCAGAGCAGGCATGCTGAGCCAGTGAATGGCTTGGCAGCATGTCTCACCTCTCAGGCAGGGCCATGGACTTCAGTAGGCCCACATACTTTCACGAAGGGCTGCCCCTGTTGAGCCCGGGCCATCCCAACTCTAAATCAGAGCTTAGGGAAGATCAGTGACAAGGCCAGACGGCTGGCCAGAATCAGCAGGTTGTATGCAGAAGCCAGACCACCAGGCTGCTGCTTCTGGGTAGAATTTGACCTTAACTGAAACATTCATTTAAAGCACATAAGCAATGGAGGCTGAGAAAAATCAATCAGTCTTGTAACATACATGAATTTCACAGTCACAGAATGTAATTTTATTTATTTTCTGTAATAAAATTTATATTCTAATTCTGAGTCCACATTTTGGACAGATCGCAGAAAAACTTAATCTAGTCACAGCCGAAAGCCAATAAGTTCCATCCAATTTAGTGCTTTTGAAATTGCTTCTGGGTAAAATTCATATTAACAATTTCTCCCCCTTTATCCTCCTCCTTCCTCTCTCCTTTTTGTTGCTTGTAGTCATTGCTTTCATATGGGCAGCCAGGAGGACATCCTCCAGGACCCTTTGCTGACTTTACCAAGTCCTGACCCAGTGGAATTGGATATAGTTCCCCTGGGTTAGAAGCTGGTGTCTGGGACCAGGAGCTTGGCACCTGCCCCATTCCTTGTTCTCAGATGAGCCTTTAGCCTCCTCTGGTTTCTGATAGACACTGTCACAACCTCTGCCATCTGGACCCTTATCTCCAGCCAGGTGTGTCTCTCTGATTGAGAATCAATCAATCTCTGACTCCTCTTAGTTAAAATGAACATCCCCTTAGGCAATTCAGGGAACTCCTGACCCCATTAAGTTTAGCTTTGGCTGCCATCCCTACTCATTCTTCTTGCTTCTGTGACAACTTGGGATATGTCTCCAAGGTGTGTCCCTTCATCTCAAAGAAGGGAGGCAGGCTCCTTGTCTTCCCATATCCTCCTGAACTTTATGGGGACACGCTGGAAGACCCAGTTCTCACCCCAATACATCTGGCTTTATTCTGGGGGTGGGGCACTGAGAGCATGACCTCTAATTTCTTAGAGTGATCTTTTGCTCTCCATTTTTTCCCCTTGTTTTCAGATTGGAGTGGTGTGGAGTAAAAACTTGTTTTGCCAGTTCATGTCTCTTCTCAAAAATTTTTGTCTCTCATTTGAATTGGAGCCAAGAATTTGGAGTGGTTGCTATTGTGTGTTTTCTTTTTTTCTCCTAGCACCTGTCCCTGAGGCAAGTGGTAAAAGTCTCCTATCTCTTGGAATGTGGATTCAGGGAAGAGGGAAGGGGAGAAAGGAGTTACTCAAGTCTGACAACATCCTGCCCTGTCTTCCTGGCACAGAGCCTCCAGATGTGAGGACCAGAGCAATTCCTCACTTCCTTAAAATTCCAGCTATTTTTAGGACCCTGTCCCTCTTTCTAGGCAAGGACTGCTTGCTAAGCACCTCTGTTACAGGTTTGGAGCAGGACACCTTCTTTTCAGTGTTGAGAGCATTAGTTTTTAGGGTGAAAGAGTCTTCACTATTTTTTCTTTTTTTGGTACTGGGAATTGAACCCAGGGATGCTTAATCACTGAGCCATATCCCCAGCCCTTTTTAGGAATGTTTTATTTAGAGACAGGGTCTCGCTGAGTTTCTTAGGGCCTCACTGAGTTGTTGAGGCTGGCTTTGAACTTGCAATACTCCTGCCTCAGTCTCCACGCTGCGGGATTACAGGAGTGCGCCACCATACCTGGCATGTTCATCACTGTGTTTTTTTTTTTTAATATTTATTTTTTGGTTAGACACAATACCTTTATTTTGTTTATTTATTTATTTTTATGTGGTGTTGAGGATCGAACCCAGGGCCTCGCACATGCTAGGCGAGCGCTCTACCGCTGAGCCACAAACCCACCCTCATCACTGTTTTTTAACATGTTGAAGATTCCAATTGAATATTCTCCCCAACCACCATTTTTTTTCCCCTCTTTATTGAGACATAGTGTCACTATGTTGCCCAAGCTGGCTTTCAACTCCTGGGCTCAAGTGATCCTTCCGTCTCAGCCTTCTGAGTAACTGGGTGGGCAGGCATGCTCACCATGTCAATCTTCATTTTAAAATGTTTTCCTAAGACTGATTAAAGCATCAATGAAGGATTGCTTGAGACATATACCAATGGCCCTCTGACTATGTGGGTTCCTCATCCTGGATCAACGAACCTGAGGTTAACAATATTCAGAAAAAAAAAAAAAATTGCACACTTACTACATAGGCACAGACTTTTTTTTGTCATTTTTCCCTTAACAATATACTAGAACAACTATCACATAGCAGTTACTTTGTATTAGGTATTATAAGTAATCTAGAAATGATTTAAAGTATATAAGGAGGGAGGTTCTTTGCAAATACTATTCTATTCAGTATAGGAGACTTGAGTAACTCTGGAATTTTTGTATCAACAGAAGGTCCTGGAGTCATTCCCTCACTTGTGGACATCTGAGAATGACACTCTCTGTGTGTGTATTATTGGATTAATTATATATAACATTTACATACATCTTGCATATACACACACATACCTATTACACACAGTGTGTGTGCATACACATTTCTCTAATTTCTGGTTGGATCTTTTTAGGAGCTGGCTCTTCAGTTATGGTGCTTACTGTCTTGTATGTTTCTTAGGTTGTTTTCTTCCTCAAATCTGGGAAATCTACCAGTGATATTACATTTAAATTGCAAAAGGGAGTTAGAGGGTTTCAGGCAAAGTGCCTCTGAGACCAAAGTGACTGCTTCTCTCCTTGACCATCCTGGCCCTAACCTGCTTGCCTTTTCTCCTGGAGATCCAGTAGAGGCTTCTGGGTTCTAAATTTCCCCCAGCTGGGCTTCTAATGGCTTCTTTATGTCTTTGCCTCAGGCATTCAGCTTGTTGTTCTTTTATCTTTAAAGCTAGCCCTACTTACCAAACCCCTTGAGGTTCTTTACTTCCTTCAGTTTGCCTGCAGAAGTGAACACAGGCTCAGGGAGGCTGTAATTTTGCAACCCTTTTAGACAAATCCAGACCATTTCTGTCTTAAGGGCATTTACTTTTGACCCCAGGAAATAATGAATTGCTAAATGAGTCCAAAGTGTCTATATTAGACTGCTCCCTTGTGCCCTCCAGTGCACTTTTCACTCTCCTTTGGCTCTGGGCTCTGGCCAGGGCTCATCCACAGGCCTCCTCTTGCCCTCTGGTTCCTTGTTGAGTCTAGCCAGGAGACCAGAGGGTGGAGTGAAAGTGAGACTGGGTGTTTTTATCCCCACCCTCCCTCCATAAAAAGAACCTCTTTCCAGGACACCCAAGACCAGCTTTTTACTTGACCCTCTCCTATTTCTCCCCTTCTCACTGGGAAGTTCTTTGATTCTGATGACTCTGTCCCTCTGGTCTTCTGAACTAGGGCTGTGTTGCCTCATCCTTCCAATTGCTACCCTTAAGTTACTTAATTTTTTGTTGTTGGCTTCTGCTCATGCTGATCACGATTTGAAAAGAGCTAAATAGCCTCCTACTAAATTCTCCTGGGAAACCCAGGTTTAAGTCATTGTTTACTTGCTCCCAGGACCCCAATCATGTCCATGCAGTTCTAGATACTTACAGCACAGGCACTTTTGGGTGCTGTTTGTTACTAGAGGTATGTCTGAACTGGAGACCAGTAGTCCTTGTAACCTGTGGGAGCTTTGTTAGAAATGCAGGTCTCAGGTTGTGCCCCAGACTTCTTGAATCAGAGCCTGTGTTTTAACAGATTTCCAGATGACTTATATGCACTTGAGAGATAAAGATGCATGGCTTTAGAGTTCAACTCCCTTCTCAGGGTGGAATTAGGCAGTAGCCTTATTAGGTTTAAGCTTTCCATTCTGAATGTTATCTCTTTCTGGGGAAAGCCTATAACTTCTCTTGCTTCTCCTGCCCTGCCTCCAATCTCAGGTTCCTCACACCTCTTTCCTTGTTTTTCTATTACACAAACTTATTGAACCCATTCTAAACTCCAGGCTCTGTGGTAGGTACTAGAAATACAAAGAAGAATAAGGTGACTTTTCCCTCACCTCATCTTAGTGAAGAAGTGAGGACATGTTCATACTGAGTTTCAGTACAGAAAGCACTTGTACTGCACAGGTACAGAAGTAACTGTAATACCTGCTAAATCAGAAAGAGGAACAAAATTATGTGGAACCACAGGCCAAAGTTATCCACATGAGAGTTACTTTGATGAATGTGAGGAAGTCTCTATAAAACCTTTGAAAAGGGTTGTGTTTTCTAAGTTCAGTCACATTTGAAAATCTTGAGTAAACATATTATGTTATGATTTGGATCTTAAATGTCTCCCTAAAGCTCATGTATTGAAGGTGCTGTTGGAAGGTGGTAGAACATTTAGGAGGTGGGGCATATTTGGAAGACATAGTTTACTGGGGGGACAGGCATTTCTTTGAAGGGGACCCCCCCATTCCTTCTTCTTGGCTTCTAGGCTACCATGAGGTGAGAAACTTTTGCTCTATCACATGCCACCTCCATGATCAAAACAATGGGGCCCATCAACTGGACTGAAACCTTATCAAGATTATCTTACCTCCTTATTAATTGGAGGACCTGGGGTATTTTGTCCTAGCAGTGGAAAGCTGGCTAGCACAGATTCCTTGTCCTCAAACTTTATTCTAATGGAATTTTTGACAAATATCAAGGTCTCTACTAGGAATATTTAGCAATCTGTGGAGTCAAAGTTGTTCATATGAAGACAGCTGCTGAGCACCAAATGACTGTGGGCAGCTGGCGCCTAAAAAATTTAAAGGATTGATTTTTTTTCCCTCAGAAGAAAATTCTGTAAGCAACACCCCTATTCAAATTCCTGCATAAGTCACATAAATGAAATAACACAGATTCTAAATTATCCAAGTTGAAATGGAGGGGTACTATTTCATATCATTATGGCATTTTCAAAGAAGTATTGGCTTAGAACTTATAAATATTGATTAAAACTTTCATCCATTCACTCAAGAGGACCAGGTGTGTCACTCATTATGGATCCCTTTCACTACCTTTCCTGGCAGTAGAACTGAGAAATAGATATTTCTTTCATTCTAGATTCTTGAGTTTCCCTTCTCCTGCCACCTCCTTCTTCCTTGGCCCAAGACTACATTAAACTTACATGTTGCTTCTTCCTCTCTGATTTCCTCTGTTTTTGAGAATCTAGGACTTTGATTAACTCCTATGCATACTTGCAGGAGTTGATACCCTGATGGCCCTATTCTTAGACCTGGGGTATGTTGTAATTCTTGTGTGGAAAATGACCGACCCAACCAGTTTGTTCTGAGAATTCAAAGAAATGGGTGGAGTTAAGAAACTGAAAAAGAGTTCATTTACAGTATCCATCACATATAAATGAGCTTCCATGTAAATATGAGCACTAGGCTGAGATGGACATTTGCAGCCTTTACTTAGTTTTCCAGTGACCCAGAAGTTGCTGGAGAAATCAATTTGATTATCAGCATTTGAAAAAGTGGCATAGAAGAGGAAACAGATCAAAGTATAGCATATATGATGGGACTCTTACATGAAATTTTTGTTATGTATATGATACATGTGTATATTAAGTAGAGATAGAAATTATATTTTAATTGATATGGGTTGAGGTTGAACATTTTTTTGAAAACATTTCCCTAGGAAATACATAGTGTTCAGAATAAGTAGAAGTTTGAAGTGGAAGAAATTGAGAGGGATAATAAATGTAGGGGCCAAAGTTAGTTGAGCGAAATGGTATTTTGACATCAAGTGGCCAAGGTAATGCTGTCCAGAGCTGTTAATATATACTAGCTAGAGGCAAATAGACAATAGCCACTTTTGGGTTATAGACTTATATATTACATATTCCCCATTTTATTTTCTTTCCCTTGCTTTCTTATATTTCCGGCAAAGAAGTTTTTGAAAAATTTTCTTGTCAAATATGCAGAAGGAAAAAATTTAAGAGAATTTTCCCTTATCAGAGAAAAAAGGAGGAATGTATACCCAGATCAGAATAATGTGACTGAGAATAATAATGTGTGACACCAAAGAAGGAAAGCGGCCCTCTGGAGGAGAGTTGGAACCATTTTACTTTGCATTCTCATCTGCCAGCCCCACCTGCACCATCACCTCACTGTAACCTTCCTGCCACACCCACCAGGATGCCTTGTTGGACTGCACTGGCCATTTTGTTCCTGAAAACCATTGTTGTAGTGTCCTTGACATTGATAGGTGGATCGCTTAAGAAACTTGATTTAACATAATTTCACTTAAAATTTGATGAAAAGGATTGAAACATATTCTCCCTACAGGAAGAACTGACATCCAAAGCTACTAAAGCTATTTGTTATAGCTGCTAATATGTTAACATTAATAACTATAAAGCTATTTTCTATGGGGAAAAAGAATCCCTAAAATTAGCAAGTTTTTACTCGGTTTCTTATCAACAAAGTTATTTATACTACAGAATTTTTCCTGTTGTCTAAGATTTTTGAAATATTCGCATTTGATCACTTATTCATATATGAATTTTGTGTTGAAAATTTATTTTGAGAATAGAAAAGAAGCTAAAATAACAATTGACATCCTATAAGTGGAGAAAGTTCTTTGAGTAACACTGTTATTTATTTTCCGTTTATACTGTCACTTTTCATTTTTGAATATGAGATTATCAATGAAAATACTTATTTTTTTCAGGGATGTGGTCTATAATTTCGGAAACTATTCTCATGTAAGCTAACAGTGGGGAAACTGTTTTCATGGCTCTAAACAGTGGGAAAACTTAAAAATTACTGATATCTGTCCAGGCATGGTGGTGCATGCCTGTAATCCCATCGGTTCCAGAGGCTGAGGCAGGAGGATATAAATTCAAAGCCAGCCTCAGCAACTTAGTGAGGCCCTAAGGAACTTAGTGAGGCCCTGTTTTGAAATAAAAAATAAAAAGGGCTAGGGATGTGACTCAGTGGTTAAGTGCCCTTGGTTCAATCCCTGTGGGTTCATCTGGTAGCTTGGGTTTCTATAGGTGTTCCATGAGTTTTGCTAGATTTTCCATCAAAGGCTTGGGATACAAAGAAGACTAAGTCAGTAAGAGGAATTCTTGTGGTACCTCTCACTTCTGTGAAGAGAGAAGTGTGAAAGTGGAGTATCCACAACACAGTGTGAGTGACTCTTAATGTGGTCAGCAAAGGCTTCACAGAAGTCATGACATGTGAATTGGGTCTTAAAGGATGGGTATGTTACTTGTCCTGACAGTCCAGGGAAAAGGACATTCTTGTCAAAGGAAACAGTTGTGAAAAACACCACAGTCCACATGACTTGTTGAAGCAAAGGTGGGAAGGTGTGTGTTGGTGAGGAATTGCAGGGACGAGGCTAGTAAACACACTTGAGAGGGGTACTGGACCTTTCTCTGACAGCTCTTCCATAGCAGGGAGCTAGGAGGCAAACTCCAGGCAATAGAACTTCAGGTTTAATCTCATGGTCTAATGGAAGCATTGACTTCAGTCCAAAGGGAGAAGAAAGATACAGAAAGCAGATAAAGGGGATTAGAAGGCTGCTCTGACAGGTGACTGAACTCTGATGTTGGCACAATTAACAGGACTTGAGAAGGTAAATAATTACTTATAAGAAAAGCATGATCACTGTGAAAATTAGGAAGAACACAAAAAATATAAAGAGGAAAATACAAATAGTCTATAATCTTTTTTTTTTTTTCCAGAGGTAACCTCCAGTAACAATTCATTACAGCCATTTTTTCCCTGTTTATTTTATTTACTTAGGACAATTACAGATCCAGATTTTTTTTTTTTTTTTTTTGCAGTCCTAGGGGTTGAACCCCGGGGTCCTTGAACACTGAGCTGTATCCCCCATATATCTTTTTATTTTTTATTTTGAGACAGAGTCTCACTAAGTTGCTCAGGCTGGCCTAAAACTTGCAATCCTTCTGTTTCAGCCTCCCAAATTGCCTGGATTATAGGCTTGTGCCTGGTTTATCCCGATTTTTTATATAACACTATGAAAAACATTTTTTTATTGTAATAAAGTTATTCCATTTTTTATTGTAATAAAGATATTCGTAAGTTTAATGGCTTCAAGATTATTTTTGTATGGATACATATAAAAACATCCTTTTCTTATTTGTTTCTATATTTTCATAAATAACCTTTTAGTTAACTAATTTATATATAAATTTGTATAATATTATTTGTTACCTTAAGTAGAATTAAATTAAATCATATTTGACATTAAGATTTTATTACTACTGTATTTTTTTTTTTTTTTTTTTTTAGCATCAGGGATTGAACCCAGAGGTGCTTAATCACTGAGCCACATTCCCAGCCCTTTGGGTTTTCTTCCTTCCTTCCTTCCTTCCTTCCTTCCTTCCTTCCTTTCTTTCCTCCTCCTCCTCCTCCTCCTCCTCCTCCTCCTTCTTTGTTTTTTTGAGACAAGGTCTTGCTAAGTTGCTAAGACTGGACTCGAACTTGAAATCCTCCTGCCTCAGTTTCCTGAGTCCCTGGGATTACAGGCATGTACCCCACACATGGCCTACATTGTCTTTCAGTGAAAGTTCAAAGCTTGTGCTTTAGATTTCAGAAATAGTTAAGATATGGTTTGGTTGGATTTGGTGAATATTTGCTTTAGAAGAATGAAAAATGATGAATTAGTCTTTTAAAACTATTCCAGTTTTCTAATTCAGAAGTCTTAGTAAATGACACACACTGAGAATAAAGAATATAGGGAGAGCAGAGTCTGCATAGGAGATAACAAGATCTGTTTCAGACTTGCTGCATTTGAATACTGCACTGGTAGAAAATTCAAGTTGTGTATAACAGGCAAATATAAGTGTGCTATGGAATCAATGAAAGAAGTGGGAAACTCAAAGCCTAGATTTCAGAGCAGTTTGGTGAATCGGTGCTTGTCACAGTTGTAGAAATAAGTGGGTTAGAAAAGTTGGTAAAAAGAAGTGGTTGTGGGGTGAAACTCTGAATAACTCTGATGCTTTTCAAGGTTGGGTATAAGAGGAGCTGGGGAAGTATACTAAGAAAGAGTAGTCAAGAAAACCAGGAAATAGCATTGTGAAAGATTTTTCAGAAAAGAGTGAGTGGTCCACAGCCCTGATTCTCAGGCCTACCAGACATATTGCCCTCTTCTACCATTCCAAAACGAAATTAATAGGTTACTGAATATCCCTATGCACATAACTTAAAAGATTAATCTAATGTCACAGCTGTAACATGAAAGCAAAAAATCAAGAAAATATATTTTACATAGTAACCATTTCAGGATATAAACATTGGGATATGATTGAGCTGGAGGATATATCAAAGGAGTCAGACTCTTGTTCTTCTTTTAAATAATTTTTAGGTGTAGATAGACACAATACTTTTATTTTACTTATTTATTTTTATGTGGTGCTGAGGATCGAACCTAGTGCCTCAAGCTTGCTAGATAAGCACTCTACCACTGAGCTACAACTCCAGCTCCAGGCAGTTGATGTGATGTGTAGAATTACCATGCAGAGGATAGCTATCAAAAGAGTGCAGTCTATATGACCTATACCACAAATAACCTGAATTTTCAAAATGGGGAATGTTTTTTAACAAAACGAAGTATAGTTTTCCTTCACTTTACATTAAGATTGTGTTGCTAGAAAATTTTGTTTAAAAAATACTTTGTATTTATGTCTAAAACCAAATCAAGCTCTAGGATCAGACAATTGTTTATCATTATCAACAGGGTTTTCACCTATGGTGAAGGTTCAGCAGGAATTTGAGTTATTTGTGACACAGGACCATTGTTTCTTGTGCAGGACTGTCCACTGCACTGTAGGACTCCTAACATTCCTGGCTCTGCTGATTAAATGCCAGTCATTGCAACATGCAAAAGCTCTCCCACAACATTCCAAAACACTCCCTACGGAGTGACACGGTGCGGGGGAGAAGCACAAGTTCACTAGTCAAATGCTCCCTCTTAATTCTTCAGCTTTACAATCCTGGCTAAGTTTGTCGAAGTCTGTAGTTCTTCCTCCACAATGGGATTAGGAATTTTTTCCACTGTGTCTGCATAAATGATTTAAGTCTCTTCCTCCCTGAACTATAGATTGTTAGGTGAACTCATCAGGGACAGGGATGTCCCATTCCCCTTAGTAATGGCTGTCATCTGGCCAGTTGCCAACCCACTTACAAATGAAGTCTATCCCCCAAAGTGCTGCCGGCCTTATGCTCACATTTATGTGGCTCAAACTTGTATTCTAAACATTAAGCAGAACATAATGAGGACCTGGAAAGACATACCCTCATTATTCTGGGTACTTTGCGTGACATTAATACTGATCATAATAGGTACAAAAATGTAACACATTTCTTCCTAGAAGTCCATTCAACTTGACCTTTAGCAAATTACCTAACATCTGGAGCATCTTTTTCTTTCCAGTTAAAATATTTATGAGAAGTGAATAATGAAAAACTTTGAAGTATTATAAATGCTCACGTTTCATCATTGCTGTGGTCCTTGATGGGCATGTAAGGGTGGGGAAGGTCTTCTTACGTTTGAAATAAGGAGGAAAAGAGGAAATTACTCCTCTAGTATTACTTTGGACTATTATTTAAGTATTCAGGCCATGAATCTCTTCTATGTATACCTCTATTTCATTTCATCTTTATCCTATCATCTCACAGCCAAAATATACAGACAAATTTGGGCTATGTGGAAATAGAAATGAAAGTAGAGAATTAAATTGAGGACTTTAGAGATTGTGTTGAGTGAAAGAGAACTAAAGAATTGCGGTTGATTTTCAGGGAACTATTTAAATGTCTGCCTTCCACCTTCACACACATGAAGTGATACTGTGAATTGGGAAATCTTGGCAGTGGCATTTAGAAGATGGTAGGTAGGCCATCTTCAGTTTTCATCAGGAAAGGGTGAATATTGGCTTACAATATGCTAAAGATTTGATTTAGATTTGTCATTCAGAGGAACCCATAATGTTAAGTCGAGTCAAGGACATTAGAAATTTACAATATGAATGGAAAATTTTACACTCAGACTTATTATTCATCAATATGTGCTGGTTACTTGCCAAAGGCTCTGTTAGGTCATTAACAGAGTGGATATCAAGGGGTAAGGGGAGAGATTGATTATACTTTGTAAATTCTTTTTTTTTTTTTTTTTTTTTTTTGTGGTGCTGGGGGTTGAACCCAAAGCTTTGTGTATGCAAGGCAAGCACTCTACCAACTGAGCTATATCCCCAGCCCACTTTATAAATTCTTTATAATGATAAAATTAATGTTCTGCCCATTTCCAGTAAGAAAATAATAAAAATTTAGATAATAAACACTGTTAATCTGTTTTTCGAGATATAGATTAGCAGTATTTCTCATTAATAAAATGTGTATGGTATGCAAGTCTAGGCTTATTGTGTTATAAAATACATACACAGAAAAAAATTCTTAAAATTGTAGCCAACTTTGCTGTTACTTTCTACAGCATATCTCAGTAAACTTGATGAATACCCCCACCCTCTTTTGATTTTCCCCAAAACTCACTCTCTTTTTAGGCTTGAAAGTTTCAATCTTTTTTTCCTTCCAAATGCAGTAAGTAAATTGCAGTGGCTTTTGATTTATGTTTTTGTCTGACTTGAAAAACACTAGAGAAATTGTCACTTTGTAAAATTGGCTCTCTGACCTTCGTCATGTAGCAGGAAAACAAGGCAAGGGTCCCTGTAATCCCTTGGTGTATCCTTGAAGGAGGACAGAGCAAGTCTCCAGTAATTTTGTTTTAGAGTATATTGCCTTCTGTAACTTGTGATTTAAAAAATTCCCACTGGTTTTCAGTTTTTCTTGTAAATGATTTAGATACACTTTAAGGATCTAAAGCCTTAATTCTAGATCTTGTTTTCTGTTTAACAGAACACAAGCCTCTGAATTCTAAAATCACACGATCAATTTGATTTTTCAATTGCTGTGTTCCCTTAGATGCATGAAGAAAGGCTAAATAGGTTTAAGGAGAGTTTCTGGTACAATCAATGGAAACATTGAAATTTTATTTTCATATATAGATGGTTGTTAGAGTTATTTTCCATTCTCAATCCAGGAGTAGATCTTAGAGTACCTCTCTCTCTCTAGGGATTTTACACGAAGCAATACTTAGAGTATAAATAAATAAATAAACAAAGAAACAAATAAAATCATGGTTTTAAAAAAAAACTTATTTTTATGAAGTGCTGAGGATAGAACCCAGTGCCTCATACATGCTGAGCAAGTGCTCTGCCATTGAACTACAGCCTCAGCCCTAAAAGCATGTTATAATTGAGCTTCCCATCTTCTCTAAGATCCAGGGAGGAAGAAAAGCAGAGTGATTCTTTTCAGAAAGGAGAATAAAATCTCAGCTTCAGGATGGCCCAGCCTAAGAGATGGGTGATGGAGAACTGGGGAGAATATTATCCTAATAGCCAGGGTTCTTGGGGGATCTCTCTGTTTTCTTAGGCTGAGGATAATAGAGGGTTTCTTTTGGTGTGTCTTAGATGGAACATAGCAACTGCTTGTGCCCCACTTGTATTCTTTTGCTCTATATCAAGGGTTGGTAGATTTTTCCTGGAGGAAAAAAATAAAAACAGTTGTAAATATTTTCTATTTTTTAGCCATTGGATCTTTGTCTCTTCTCTGTTGGAACTCTTCAATATTGCCATTGTATCAAATGAATCCATAGACTATATACACACACCAGTAGAAGTGACTGTATGTCAATAAATCTATCTCTTCAAAACACCAGTAGCAGGCTGGATTTTTCCACAGATTATAGGTTACATACCACATTCTTGTTGGGCAAATTGGGTTTAGCCCCCCATGAGAGTGAACATCCCAGTTCTCATTCACAGAAAGGATAACTGGATAGTTGGAGATTTGGCTTCCCTAAGTGCTTGTGGGATCCAGATCACTGCCTGGGATATCCCAAGGGAAGTTTAAAACATAACCACAGAACAGGTGTACCTTTGCAGTTTGTAGGTAACACTGGAGTCTAAGTTCAAATTATGGCTAGACTGGTATATCTAAAGTCTAGGGCTTCTGATTTTGGATGCAGTCTGACAGAAGGGTCAGAGTACATGCTTACAAAACTATAGCAACACGCAAAGGTGATATTCCAAATATTTGATAACTTCTTAGTAAGACACAGTTATCTACCAAGAACAGCAGATCCAGTGATAGACAACCAGCATGATGTCCATACTGGTGAGCATTCATTCATTAAAGAAAATTTTTAGTGATTATTAGCAAGGCTCACATACACATGCCCATAAATATTAAAAATGTACATATACGCACAGTTTTTTTTCAGTGCTCAATATTGAATGCAAGGCCTCCCAGGTTATACATGCAAACTTTTTTTTTTTTTTTTTCCCCAGAGAATCACAAACTCTCCATCATGCATCTCTCCAGTCAGACCTTCACCTTCCCTGGCTTTATTCCTGGCTAAGAAAAATGGAACTTCCTCTGGGACATTTGGATCTATACCTTCCTGCCTCCTGGCAGCCTTGCTAGGTCCCTCCTCTTTCCCTACAAATCAATCAATCATTTTCTAAAAGCTTCCTACCCACTGCCTTCAAAGATGCTCAGACTTTCTCATTCTGTGTCAGTATTTATTTATATATTTATTTTCCACTTAACGGTATTAATCATTTTCTTTATGAAATGTAAGTAGTTGTTGGGGCTGGGGTTGGGGCTCAGTGGTAGAGCGCTTGCCTAGCATGTATGAGGCACTGGGTTCAATTCTCAGCACTGCATATAAATAAATGAATAAAATAAAGGTCTAATAAATAAATAAATAAATAAACCTTAAAAAAAAGTAAGTTATTGTTCAGGCGAAGAAACTCTTTGGTAATCAATTTACTGAACATATCCCCATCCTCTTACTGGGGATTGAGCCCAGGAATGCTCAACTATTGAGATATACCCCTAGCATTTTTTTTTTTTTTTTAATCTTGAGACAGGGCCTGGGTAAGTTGCCGAGGCTAGCCTTGAACTTGCAATCTTCCTTCCTGGCCTCCTGAGCAGCTGATATTATGGGCATAACCATCTTAACCAGCTTACTGCACTTATTTTGTAGTTAAATTTTTTTCTTTTGAATTACATTAAGTTCAGCTTTGTTGTCACTTTCCAAAAATATATATAATTGCAACATCCTCGAGGTCTTATAAATAGTGAGACTGGCAAATTAATCTGTTGGGCAAAGTTCCACCAGACTTTGGTGAGTTAAAGAAGCAAATTTCCACATCAGTCTAAAATGCCTTATTTCTTTTCTTTCTCCTTTGTGTGTGTCTACACACACACACACACATTTATGGTTTTATATTTCAGTCAAAATAATTGTAAAGTTTAAAATGATTCCTAAGTTTACATGAATCATTAACAACAATAATTAACAAGAACAGAATTGATGGAAAATGAGAAACATTAGCCATGAGTCTGGTAGGTGGGGCACTCTATGAATTGGGGACGACAATAAAATAAAGTTGTCAGACCACACAACTCACCAGAGGGACAATTTTATATGCATTTGATCAAAAATATTTATTGAAAGTAAATATACTGTGGGGGCCTAATTGTTCCTTGTCTGTTTGTCATCATTCAGGTGTTATGTAATACGGTTGACTTTTTGTGGTAAGTTATATCTGAAATGAAATCTGTCCTGCTTTGTGGAAGAGAGCCCCACCCCCACCTCCCACCCCTTTGACGTCAGTAGAAGCCCCACCTGAAACAAGACTTCAGAAATAGAAAAAGCCTAGATCCCTTTGATGCATTTTTGAGTTTGTCCTCTGTGTCTTTGAGACAGGAAAAGAAAAGATGGCTGCCAATTCAATCTTCTCTGCCTTCTGGTGCTCTCATGGCCAAGTCTGCCTTCCCTTGAGAATGTTGTTTGAAGCTGGAATGATCCTGGCTGTTGTCTCTGGGACAATAGAGATAACTTAAGGGCTCTGGATTTCTATGAAAATTTATATGGTATTTCCCCTCCTTTCCCCCAGTGTTCTGTTTCCTTTGCTCTTCCCTAGAAGCGTACCTTCCTTCCTTATCTTTTTGGAGTTGGTGTTGCCTGGAACAGGTTTCTACAATTTGAGGCCTCTGAGAAAAGGGAAACTAGAGTACAGTTGATAAACTTTAGATAATGTTTTAAAAAACAAGTTTTTAAAAATGAAACTTTTGAAGGAAAAGGATTAAATTTGGAAGGAGAAAGGAGATTCATCTTTATTTTATTTAACAAAATTCAAATTGTTTTGGAAGATACAAAAAGGAAACTGATGGTCAATTATTAAACCTATCAAAATTTTTTTCTGAAATGTTTCCTCCATACAATATTCACTTTAAAGAGCATTTACATATTAACCCACATATTAATTCATGTTAATGCACTTAATATTTACTTATATGAAGGATTTTAGGTCCATCGTGCCAGGCCCTATGACACACTGAGGGGTGTCAGAATAAATCTAATATGTTTATATTCTCAAATGGTTTAAATTCAAATAGTTAAGATGAATCGTTTCTTCAAGTCAGTGGAATCACAGAGATAAGTGGCATTCCTTGGCAGGTCATTTTCATTTGGGAAAATAACTAGAGAAAGTGATACTTATTTTGGTTCCTGGTTTTATACACTACCTCCTCATTGTTTTCTTTTTTGTGCTTTAAATCTTTAGCTCATTTAAAAAATTCAATTGTCTTGTAATTGAGTTTCTGAAAGTTCTTGTGATTTGCAAATGTTATCTTGTTGTTTGTGTATCATCTTTTCAGAGTGTTCTTAGAAGAACAGAAGAATTTAAGTCTACATGATGAGTGTTTTATTTTATGGATTATGCTTCTTGTGTCCCATCCTTGAAATCTTTGCCACATGATATTTATTTTTTCCTGTGTTTTCTTCTAGAAGGGTTTTTTAAAAAAATATATTTGCTTTTTGTAGTTGTAGTTGGATACAACACCTTAACTTTATTTATTTATTTATTTTTATGTGGTGCTAAGGATCGAACCCAGGGCCTTGCACTTGCGAGGCGAGCGCTCTACTGCTGAACCATAACCCCAGCCCCTTGAAGTTTTATAAGATTGTAGTGTTTATATTTACATCTAGGATTCCTTTTTGAATTAATTGTTGCATATGATCTGAGGTATGGATGAAGGGCATTTTGTTTTTGTTTTTGGTTTTTGCATGTGAGTATTGAATTGTTTCAATACCATGTATTAAAAGGATTTTTTCCCCAGTGAATTGCCTTTGTACCTTTTTTCAAATGAATTGACAGCATTATGTGTGGGTATATTTTTTGGACTCCGTTCTATTCTTTGAGTCTATTTGATGATAATGCCACACTGCATTTGAATACAGGTGGTACAGGTGCTCTTTCTTCTTTTTCACAGTTGTTTTGGCTATTCCAGGTTCTTCACATTTCCACATGAACTTTAGGAAGCTTGCCAATTTCTAGGGAAAAAACTCCTGCTGTTGGTTTTTTTTGTTGTTGTTTTGTTTTTTTGTTTTTAACTCTGGATTGAACCCAGGGCCTTAAGCCCAAGTTTTCACCTACAAATTCAATTTTAATAGATAAAGTTTTCTATTTCTTTTTCTATTTCTAATAATTGAGTGTTATAAGGAATTTATCCCTTACATCTGAATTGTTGAACTTTTTGGCATACATTTGCTTGTAATATTCTAATATTGTTCTTTTAATATCTGTAAAATCTATGGTTTAAGTTCTTGTGTTCTATAATGTAGGGTGACTGTAGTCATCCTACAATTGTTTATTATATATTTTTTAAAAAGCTAGAAGAAAGGATTTTAAATGTTCCCAACACAAATAAATGATAAATATCTGAGGTGCTCAGATTTGATCATTAAACATTGTATACATTTATCAAATGTATACAATTTGAAACAGATCACTGGGGAGGAAGGGAGGGAAAGGCCAGATATTGGGGAATGAGATTGATCAAATTATGTTATGTGTACATACAAATTCAGCAAAATGAGTCCTACTATTATGTGTAATTATAATGCACCAATAAAAGATGAAATTTAAAAATGTTGCACTGTATTCCGAGTGCCATGTTATAAACCTGTATTCCCACCACACAGAAAGGGCAGGAATATCACTTGAACCCAGTAATTCCAAGCCAGGGCAACATAGAAAGATAGCATCACAAAATAAAGAAGCAAATCACTCTGTCCTCCATAAATATGAACAACAGTTAAATTGTTTCAAAAGGTTAAAAAAACTATACAAAAGCTGGCAACAGTTTATTTCTAAAATTTACTTCTAAGCCTTTCTGCTATTATCCTACATTTTTATTATTTTTGTTTTAAATAATTAGCCCCTAAGGAGATTTAACTAATAAGAAAAAATTTTTACATACAATCTTATAGTTACCATTCATCTTCATCCCTTTAAATAGATGCATATTTATATCTGTTTTCCTTTATCTTCTGTTTGAAGGTTTTCCTGTAACATTTCTTTATAGGGAAGATCTGGCACTGCTTAATCTTGTATCTTTTTTATATTAGAAAAAACTTTATTTCCCTTTCATATTTGAAAGGTTTTTGCACTGAGTATATAATTCCAGGTTGACAATTTTTTCTTTGAGCACTTAAAAGATGTCCAGTTGTCTTTGGGATTGATGTCCTTTTCTTTATTCCTCTGTGCATGTTTTTGTGCTCTCCTCTGATTTTATAATTCTTTATCACTAGTCCAAACAATATGATTGTGATGTGCATTGGTATCGTGTTTTCATGTTTCTTATGCTTTGAGTTTTTTGAATTCCTGGATGTATGGCCTTTGCATTTTCTCAAATTACAACCTTCTATTTGGGTGTTTAAAAGCCTTCCATGTATTTATTTAAGATGTCAGTATTTCCTCTATGTTTTTAACTTACAAAGTTATAATAACTCTTTTCATGTCCTTGTCTATTAATTCTATCATCTTTGTCATTTCAATGTCTGTATTTGGTTGAGTTTCCTCCTTATTGCAAAGCATGTTCTGTTTCAAAGAATTCCTGGTGATTTTTTAATTGAACTTCAGTGTGAACTTTATCTTGCTAGGGGCTGAATATTTTTATTTTTTGTAAATATTTATGAGCTCTCTTCAGGCACTTGAAAACTGGTCCTTTTATATCTTGTCTTTAAAATTTGTTGGGTGGGACCAGAGCATTATTTAGGCTAAGAAGAGTTTTCCCCACTCCAGTACAACTCTACAGAGTACTACTCTCTCCAAGCTCCTGTAATTATGAACTCTACTAGTGTGGCTGGTGGGAATACAAACTATCCCCAGCCATCTGTGATTGCTGGGTCCTGTTATCTAATCCTTCCTGTGTTTTTTACCTGGCCTCTGGTAGTTTCCATACAGGAATTTGCTCAAGTGTTCTGCTGAAGACTTAAGGGAATCCTTTGAGCATCTCTGGAGTTCTCTCTCTTTGTGGATCTCCCCTCACCATTACCCTGTTGTCTGAGCTCCAGGGCTTCCTAAACTCAAGAGCAAGAGCCTCCAGTGGGTTCCTTGTTCCTGAACCAGAAGCTTTCTTAAGCCAGGGCCATAGTGGAGCTCAGCCCGTTTGTTTCCTGCCTCTGAAGGATCACTGTTTTTAGTTTCCTGACATTCAGTATTTTGAGATTGTGACATTTATTTAATGTGCATGTATGTGTTTCTGGTTCCTATTCACTCCATCTTGGCAAGAAGTTGACACATTTATTAGGCCTCCTGACATCCTCCTATTGGTCACAGGGACTTTATTTATTTTTCACTACATTTCCTTTGTATGCTTCTGTTTATATTGTTTCTATTGATATGCATTTAGGTTCACTAATATTTTTTCTCCAGTATCTAATCCGTTGGTAATTGTACCTAATGAATGTTTTACTTTATGTTTTGCACTTTCATATATGGAAATCTCATCTTTAATATTTTTAATTTCGTCTTCATTATGTTCATGTTGTATTTTAAGTCCTCAAGTATTTTGAATATTTTTATTATATACATCTTAACATTTTCTGTTAATTCCATTTCTGTTTTTTTTTTTTAATTGGCTGATTTTTCTTTTGGCTATAGTTCGCTTTTTCCTTCCTTCTTCATATATCTATTGATTTTCACTGGATTCTGGAACTTGTGAGTTTCAGGAGTGTGCTGGATTTTGTTGTATTTCTTTAAACAGTGTATAGCTTTATTTTGGCAAATAGTTATTGTGGTTTTTTTTAGGAAGTGGGTGAAAACACTCTAGCTAGTACAAATTTTGCCTTACTAGTAAGACATGAGAATCCTAAGGTTGATCATGTCTCTTTACTCTGACTGTTGGGAGAGTTGTTACTCAGTCATGGTTGAAAAACGAAGTCCACCTGCTGTGTTTTTAGTGTACACACTGGTGTATTCATACTCTTTGCCCTGTATGAAAATTGTTATTCTCCTGCAGGAGAACTTATTATTATTCTCTTATAGGAGAATATTTTTACTATACCTCCTTGGTTCTTTTCCCAAAAGTTAATTTTTTTTCTGATCTTGTGAAATTTCAACTCATGCAGCCCTGATCAGTATTCAGCCAGAGTCCAGGGGATCCCCATTGGACCCATTGGACCCATTCCTTGAGCTAGTTCTCTTGTCAGTCTTGCCCTTCTGATGCTCTGATCAGCATATTCTAGCTGATTCAGCCTTCCTGAGCTTTGATCTCTGTTCCTTCATCTGTGAGACTTCTGGGCTCTGAACAGGAATTCCTTCTCTGTCCCATGTTCTGGAAATTACCCTCAAATAGAAAGCTACATTGACTGAAGGGATGACTGCATGTTTCCTTTCTGCATGGAATCATTATCCTATACTGCCTGTTGCTCAGTTAAAAATAATTTCTTCCTTTATTTTTCCAGTTGTTTACAGTGGAATGATAATGCTGAACCCCATGGCTCTGTCGTGAATGGAAACAGAAGTTTATTTGTTGTGTTATTAACATACACATCTGCCCACATGACCACATACAGTATTTGTTTTGACTCCTTTTACCCTTATTAGAGTGACAGCAGACCCTTTTGTTTGTAGCTGTGTTTTCTGTACCTAAAATAGTGTCTGGCATCTTGAAACTTGTACCTAGTATTCATGGATACTCAATAAATATTTGTTAAACTAATCATCATCTTTATCATATTGCAGTCAGTAACGTTCTTCAGAAATAAATTTGTTTTGTTCTCTTTGCATATGTTCCCTAAAGCATCTTTTCCTGTAAGTTACCCACAGATTGAATTCTAAATTGTAGATACTTTCCAGAAATCTAGTGTTCTCTCTCAGCTGATTATTGAGAAAGTTGGAGTTAACTAGAAGAAATGTCTTGGCCTATATCTTTGTATGTATTTTAAAGCATTCACTTACAGATTATTTTTATATTTTTCTTGAGATACTAGTAAGTGCATTGGCTGAAGTATGCTCTAAATTCTATCAGCCCGTGTTTAGAAGAATGCAGGATGGGTTTGAAGAGTTCTTCCCTTCAGGAGAGACTGTCTAAAATGAATCTTAAGTCAGATTGGAGCTGGAGGGAGCATTGCAAGCATAGGAATGCTCTCAGGAGCAGGGAACCAAGCATCAGTCTCCAGGGTGTGTCTTGAGGTCTCAGTGCGCCATCCACACTGAGATGTCCAGTACGCTGTGGACCTGAGTCTGAGAGTGTAGTCAAGAATAGGTTATTAATTGTGGCAAGGGACTGGGTTATGCTCATACTAGGTCCAACCAGCATATAGGTTAAAGCTAAACTGAGAGGTAGGAAGAGGTTTTGGGAGAGGGTGTCCAGGTAGAATGGAGAGTGTACCAAGAGTGGAACTTTAAGAGACACTAATACATAAAGATTATTGAGTGAAGAGTGTTTGGGAAGTAGACAGAGGGTGAAATGCTTGCAAAAATATATATACTCCTCCAAATCCTCTGAACTGAAATTTCTGTTAGAAAGCCCCAGTGATCTGCAATTTAAAAGATTTTCTAAAAAAAAAAATTAGCAAAATAAATACAAGTCACTGAAGTTGTTTCAAGAAAGAACTTCCATTAGCTGAGTCATATACAGCATTAAAGTTCTAAACCAAGTGGACCGTAAAAGTACCCATAGCATCTGTCATTCAAAGGATGCTTCTGAATTCTGAATCTTTCTGCTACTGATTACCTCTTGCCAAGTTTCTAAAAAACTTAATGATACGTTAATATAACAAATGTTCCTTGACTAAATGTATAGATCACTTAAAATATGATTTCTATGAACTTCATTAATAACTAATTTGGTATATTAGAGAGAAGACAAGGCTGGTTGGGGCAGGGAAGGTACAAGAGCTATCATTGAACCAGCCTTACCACGAGTGCTGATTGTCATGCATACATTTCTCAAAATTGGAGATGGACCTGAAAATGAATGAATGAACTCAGTCCATTCAGTAAACATTTTCTTTTTCTTTTTCTTTTTTTTTTATTGGTTGTTCAAAACATTACAAAGCTCTTGACATATCATACATTAGAAGTAAACATTTTCTAAGAGTTTGCTACATAGAAGTCACCAACTATGTGTCTGCTAAGTACATGAAAATATGTTTCCAAGTACAATGGGACTTTATTGTCAATGGTCACTATAACCAGTGGTACAAAGGGGTATGGGAGGATTTTGGAAGCTTTCATTTACCTTCCTTCTATTGTTGTTAACAATACATTTTTTTTCTATTACAGTATATTGATTTTTGAATTTTCTGTTAAGTACTACTTTTTTTCTGTATAAGATAATAGAATTAAAAACAATTTCATAAAAGAGATTATTTTTCTGAAGTTACTCAAATTTCCATAACTAATATTCATAGTCTTTCCCATAATTATTAGTTTTTCATCAAGGAATTAGTATCAATCTTTTAAGAAAATGTTTTTTTCTCCTAACCATGTAATTCTAAAATTTTGCTGGAGACATTTTCCTGTAATGAAAATAAATGGGAAACAATGAGTTATTTTAGATTTCAGGATCAATTCCTATAATTGTACCAATTTTTTATTGACTAAGAATGCAAGGGAACAAATAGGGGCTGAAAATCACTCTTGGTCCCTAGCAAATCACATGCTTTTAGGAAGGATTGTCTTTACTGAATTTATACAGAGATCCTATGTTAGAGAGTATGAGCCCTAGTACCATTTCCTTTTACAATTCTACTGAATTTTGTTAAGCAGAATATGGGCAATTTTTATTTTAAATGGAGAGCTTGAGAATGGAAAATGAAAACAAAAATGGAAACTCTTCAAACATTACTTACCTGTTCTTCAAAACCAAAATATTTATTGATATCATCTTTTTAAAACAAACAAAAGTAAATACAGTGAAATTCAAGACCTAATTTCTCTGCATCATTTGTATGTGTGTGTGTGTGTGTGTGTGTGTGTGTGTGTGTGTGTGTGTTTAAATTGGATGTCATAAAAATAACTATTTGCTCATAATATTTTATTATGAGCAACACATTTGCTCATAATAGAGTCCAATCAAGGCATTACTGGTGATCATAGTTAATTCTGGGTAGTGGTAAAGAAAGATGACAACATTATTGGAAAATAAGAAAATAAGTGGACAGGAAGCTTTAAAGGAGGTAAAACTTCTCAGGTTGAGTTACTCCTCTTATAAATAAAAACCTTCAACTAAGATGACAGAAAAGAAATAACTCTCCATCCCCTATGGCATGAACTATTGATCAGGGATTTATAGTTTCCTGTTTGCTGTCAAGGATTAAATACTGAACTACCAAAGCCATTCATCTCAGCTGCAGGATAGCTTAGAGAAATCGTGACAGGAGTCCCCAGTGTGTGAAGTGTCAGCCAGTATAAAATTACGCATTTTTCTTTTGATGGGCCTTATAGCGCTTGTCTTTATGAAATTCATGTTTACTGTGGTCTCTTTCTTTATCATCCTATGAGAGGAACTTTGAGGACTGTAATTCCAATAGTTATTTTTCTGACATTTTTAGAGAGCATGAATTACTCTGACTGCTACTCTTAGGGTTTTCTCTGGGAATTTATATGATTAGGAGTGTTTTGAGTAAACTGGGGAGAGTGGGTAGAAAATTAATTTCAATGCTTTTAGTTGGATTATTGCTATTATCATGTGTCAATAATACATATGTGAATTTTAAAATTTATTATTTTATTTTAACCTGGTTATGATACTTTCGGACTGTTTCTACAAATCACAAGGAAAGCTGAGTTATTTAGAAATCTTAGCTCTCACTTCCTCAAATGACTATAAAATAGAAGACATGAATTATTGCCACTATTTCAAGTAAAATACATTCTAAAATGTCAATTAAAGAATAAACTTAAAATATGGCTAATGTTAATAGCAAATTGTGCTAGTCTATTCCTTTTAAATCAGCTATACCATAGGGTTTTGTTGTTTTCTTTGATCTTTTCTTTTTTTTTTCTTCTTTTTTTTTTTAAAGAAGCATTTTAGAACAAACCCAGGGGTACTGTACCATTGAACCATATCCCTAGTCCATTTTATTTTTATTTTGAGACAGACAGGGTCTTACTAAGTTGCTGAGGGCCTCGATAAATTTTCCAGGCTGGCCTTTAAATTGCAATCTTCCTGTCTCAGCCTACTGAACAGTGGGATTATAGACATGAGCCACTGTACTCAACACAGCTATTGTTTTTTTAATGTATGACATCTTTCTGTATTTTGTGATACAATTCCTCTATCCAGTGTATTTAATCTGCTACTCTTGCCAGTTTCATTAGTTCACTTCCAAATTCTTAAAGAACTTTATTTTTTTTTAAATATTTTATCTTGTGTGACCCTTTTGCATGTAACTCTTTTTATTCTTTAATAAAGATTTTGACCAAGGACATTACTTTCCACAAATTTTTTGATTACAAATATAATCAACTTGATTGTTTAATCATGACCTTTTACATTCAGGGAAAAAAGAAGAAAATATCTAATGTAAATATGTTAAGCTTTATTTTTTGGAGAATGCAGAACAAAATATAAATACTGCCCATCAGGGGTAGAAAGCATAGAATTAGGCATCCAGAGACCAAGTTTGTAGTTCTAGTTTTCAAAATTTAATTGTGTGATCCTGAACTAGTTCTTTAACCTTTCTGAGCATCATTTTTCTTGTCTATAAAATGTGATGGTCTATTTGGTCATTTTTCATATTTCCTTTTAGCACTTTAACTCTAGGATACTCTGCTTCATTAGAAACCATATTTATGGCTTTCTGACTCAAAACCATTTGTGTGTATGTTAGGAAGGAGCCATCTCAGGATTAACTATGGAAACAAATGGAACATGAATGGTTATTGCTCAAGGGGATGCTGTAGAATTAAAACCATCATGGAGTGAGACTGAGTATGGACAAAGGATACTGTGAAAGAAGCCACATCAGGAAATGTTGATGTATGTTCACTCAAATGGCCACCTCAGCCATCCAGATCTAATAGGTTGGACTCATATCCCTCTGCGCATTTTATGCTAAACAGTTTGAAGCTGGGCTGATCTGAGTGCCCCTTGAGGAAGAAGGCCAGTCCCACTTAGGGAAAGCCTCGTTGAGATGGACTGCAGGGCACTGTCAGCCCATAAGTATGAGAATGTCCATCTGGGACCCCGCAGACACTGCCTGATGATCCCTTGGCCTTCTTTGTGATTCTATCCTGTTGTGATTGAATTTTTGGAGCTGAAAAGGAATGACAGATAAAACAATGGTAAAACAATACAAGGATACAATAAAGCCGAGTTTTCACAATTTGGCTTTGATGACTGGGTGATGATAGCCATAGAGACCAGACATGTGGAAGAAGTGGCTGCATGCCACCAAATACATCACTGAACCAGAGAGGCAGACAGGGAGCTAGGAAATCAGTGGATAATGCCAGAATGGGAGCTTCATCATTTTGATAACTCCATACAGAGTAGTGCCAGCTGCAGCGGGCACCTCAAAAGCGCATAATAAAGATATGCATTGCAGTTGGTAATAAGCCATTGAGAGAAAATGTCACTTCTTTCAAATAAAAAGACAATCTTTAAAAAAAGTATTTATCTAGACTGCTTGGTGAAGTATAATTTCAGAAGCACAAAACATAATTGCTACTTGGCTAAAGGACGGAATTTTATTAAAGAGCAAAAGAAAGCTTCTTTTTGCTTACATTCCGCTTTATAGATTCTTTCCTCAGTATCCTCTAGTTGGATAAAAAATATATCCTCTGAGCAATGATTAGGTGTCACTGAACTAGTTCTCTGCTCATAACTTTAATTTATCTCAGAAGATAATGTGATAAGAGTCACTTGTGGGATTGACTGAGCTTCACCAAAATCAATGTGTATGTCAAGCTCATAAATAGCATATTAGTTTTAACACAGCCAGAACATAAAACATTCACATTTTGTGATTTGCTTTGCCTGCAAAACTGACATCTTAGCTGTCACTAGTTTAAATGATTATTAACCAAACAGGGAGCAAGACCATTTCCTATTTGTGATTTCTGTCCTTTGCCAAAAGCAAGCACTAGTCCTTTGCAGAAATGTTTTTCAATCTTTCTAAACCCTGGGCCCTTTTGGAAATTTCCATTTCTCTATACCCCCCTCCTACCCCCTCTTGCCTTAAAGTTATTTGAAATCTCAAAGTATTTTAATCATCAATTCAAAAAGAATTAAAGCAGAGGTAACTTTTTTCACATATATTTTTATGGAGATATAATTCACATAACAATAAGTATTTGTTTATTTATTTAGGTACTAGGGATTAAACCCAGGGGTGGTTTACCACTGATACAGCCTAGCACAAAGTACCATGCCATAACTGGTTAGCCCAGGAAAAGATAAAAATTCAAAATCTGAAATAGGATTTTTACTGAATGTAGCTTTTATACCATCGTAAAGTTAAAACAAACGAAAAACTAAGTCGAGTCATTTTAAAAACATTCCATCTGTATGCATAAACTTACACACACACAGCCATAAGATATGTATTTCAGTTATGTGGTGAATATACAACTTTTGGTTCTGGTCAGTGGCCTTTCCTATATCCTTGGTAGACAAGTTGATAGGGCGCTGTGTAGGTCACTTTCAATATCAACCATGTGGACTGGCTCCACGTTCACAGCTAAAGTACAGAAAAACATGTTGCCTGCCACCCCACCCATCTCTCCACACAGTTTCTGTCATGCTCTTCACTCTTGTGCATCCCTGGGGGATTGATGTGTAGTGGTTTGACGTTGTTCTTTCTGCCATGGCCACTACTCTTGTTCCTAGCACAGTGCCTGTACTCAGGCAATATGTGAAAACCTAAGAATTGAGTTGCTGATGTGAACCTCATAGTTTTTTTTGAGTCCAACTTGCTCATATTCCCTGCTGGGTGACCTTGGATTTATTTGCTGTTTTACGCCTCCCCCAATCTCTGAAGACTTTTTGTCTGTGTCCTCACTGCCAACAGAGAGGCTCAGATGTTTACCTTTTGACAAAAAGCTTCATGGGTTCTCTCCTGTTTACTCCAAGTGGGGTGAGGCAGGCCAGAAAAACAGAGAACTGGAATGGCAGAATGAGAATGTGAGGATACCAGAAGACAGAGTCAGGGAGCCTGAGAAAGTAAGCCGGGACCTCCTCTGGGTTCTTGCTTTTATTACTCTGAAACTATAGCTGCTTTTTATAGTCATTGCCTTTCAAGTGCTTTTTGCAAGACATCCAAGCTGAGCTTGTTTATAATTATGTTAGAATCCAAAGATTACTGAGAAGCCAGACATAAAAAACAAGGCATTTGTCCTCTTGCTTTATCTGAATGGCCCCCTGAGGAAACCAAGGGGGTGGACAGCTGTGTAACCAACTGGGACTGTGCCCAAGGTCTGTCACAGAGAGCAGTGACTTCTCCTGAGTGATGCCTGCGGCAGGCTCCCTGCAGTCTGCATGGCGGGGTGACTTCTCTAGACATCCATGCTGAGATCCTCCAAGGATCATTCAAACAGTGACAAGGTACATTCAGTCCTCCTCCTAAGGGGCAGAATCTCTAGTTTTGCTGTATTCTTCCTAAAACACTTAGAATATGTTAATTTGATAGAAATGTGAAACTCTTCCTTCTTCCTTCTCATTTAGCCTACATGGAATATAACTCCATGCTATGTTGATCAGTGCCAGATCAAGACCCAGGATTAGGCTAATAACTTGGTAACCCTTACAAGTGACAGTCATTGTCATACCCGTCTTTGCTTAGCAGCCAGGTTGTTTTCCATCTGTCATTACTTGGTCATTCCCCTTACTGGGGTGGAGTGGGTATCTCATCTCACCCTACCCCAAATGACTTATTACGGTTTTTCTTCCAGTTATATCAGTTAGAAAAGATTTTGGCTGCAAATAACAGTTACAAAAATAACAACAGTTAAAATGTTTTTTAAAAATAGGCATTTATTTTTCTCACATTTCTGTAAGTCCAGAGATAGGCAACATCTGGTATTATTTCTGAGACTCTGTATTATTGGAGCTGATCATTATAATTTCATTGTTTCCTCTCATAGTTGCAAGATGGCTGCTGAAGCACTAGTCATCTTATCCACATTCCGAGAAGGGAGAAGGAAGAAGAGAAAAAGGAAGCACTTATGTTAGGAAAAGAAAATATTTATCTGAAACATTGGAGAGGACTTTTACTTAGATGACTTTGGCCAGAATTGGGTTTAGGATAAGGAAAGTGGGTGAATAAGACTTGGAAATAGAATTGGGTTAGAGAGGAGCTCTGGTAATTTATTTGTCTCTTTTCATTTCTAGCAGCATTTTTGTGCTCTTAGGACCCAACCCTAATTTGTTTTCTCTGAGCATGCTAACAAATTATAGCAATAATCCAGCCATGGGCTTACTATATGCCAGTCATTTCACACATATTAATTCAATCCTCGAATCAACTCCATGAAAAATACACAATTAATATCCCCATTTCACAGAATGGTGAATGAAGGAACAGGGGTTCAATAGCTTGCTCAGGGTTACAAAGCTAGGAAGTCACAGAGCCTATATTAAAACCTGGGCCAACTGGCTTCAATTTTACTCTAAATCACTACACAATATTCCTTCTCTGGTATTAAAAAATACATATTATTATAAACAGATACACAATTACCTGTCTTTTGAGATTGAGAAAGATTACTAAAATTACTGCCAGGAGACCATTTGAACAGGATTGAAAAGGTTTGAATTCATATCCTAGCTCCCTTGCACTCTTTCAGCAAGTATTTCTGAATTCCTATTGTTTGTCAGACACTGGGTAAAAACAGATATGCTTTATCTATATTCTAGTGGGGGAAAGAGACCCTCAAACATGAAGTAAGCAAATCCCGTAAGTGAAGTGGTTACTGATGATGAATGAGGAGGAAGCCCGGGGCAAAGATAGTGGGTAACTGGGGGAAGGATGCATTCTGGCGGCCAGGAAAGGGTGCCCTGCAGAGGCGGCATGTGGGTTGGGAGCTGAATGGTGAGAAGCATCTTGTTGCAGTGGGAGAATGTTCCAGGGGGAAAAGGACTGAAAGAGCCAGTTTCTTTAGGGAAGAAAAAGTGTGGCTTTTTAGAAAACTGAAAAGATTAGCATGCTTAATGCTAACTCCCAGGGAAAGTGAGGGAAGGTGAGATTGAAGTTTTAAACAGAACATACTGAGCCCTGAAGTCACAGAGAAGAATTTGCATGAATTATAATTGCAATGGAAGCTCCGTGCCCCTACGTTACTCTCAGTGACTCCCTTATCGAATAATGAGACACATAGTGCTGGCTTTGACTACTTTATTAGGCTAATGTAAGGATCAAATGATGCATATGAGAGTAATTTGTAGTGTGTAGAATTCTCCACAGAATAAGAGATCATCATAAAGACCCATGGAGTATTTCTTAGCAAGAAGTATGTCTTTGAAAAATATTTTTAGGATATATTTCACAAGTGAAATTACAGTAAGAAAATGCAAGCTGTGCCTAAACAAATAGAGTGGTTTCTTTGTTTTACTGGGGATTGAACCCAGGCCTCGAGCATGCTAGGAGGCACTCTACCACTAATCTATACTCCATCCCTTCTTTAAATTTTACTGTGAGTCTGTGTCTCACCAAGTTGCCCAACATGGCCTAGAACTTGCAATCCTCCTGCTTCAGCTTCCCTATCAGCTGGAATGACAGCCCCCCCTCCCCCCTCCCCCGCTCTCACCCCCCTCCACCTCCCACCCCCATTACAAATACAGTTTAGGAATTAGGAAGTAGACTAGTTTGTGACAGACTACGGTTCCCATTGCAACAGCTAAAGAGAAAAAGGATAAATATAAAAATCATCTCTTAAAAACTCTATTGGAGAGTTGTGGATACTAAGGTGTAGAAGGGAGCAGAGTTCCAGGAAAAGAAGACCTCTTTCTAGGTGAGCAGAGCCCAGTGGTCTCGTCCCTCTCTGGGCAGGAATGTTCCATGAGTCTCTCCCCTGCTGGGAAGAAGGTTACCCTTACACAGGTAGGAGGATTCTTCTGAGACATGGAGGTGCCAGTGGAGCTGTTGATGGCTGCCTGCCTTAGCAAAACAGAGAGAAATTTGCAGAAGTCCCAGATGCAGAGTTATATCCCCCTCTCTGATTAACTGACTACAGAGGGATTTTTGTTAAGAACCCAGCAGCAACACAGTTGATCTGGAGACTGAACTGCAAAGCAAAGAGAGTTCTGTAGTCCCATGGTGTTTATCCCAAAGCCCTCCTAGCAAAAGATACCCATGGGACAGATTTCCCCCTTGACATATTTGAAACCAGAGGAAATTAGTTACTATTAAGTGCAATCCATCCCAGACCCAGTTCCACTCTTGATTAGACTGAAGTGATCTACTCCTCACTCCAATTACAAAGTAGGGGAAAAGCTTGCCCTTTCTTAGGGAATCCTTATTTACTACAGTTTTCTAGAGTTCTTTTGAAAACAATGTCTCCCAGACAATAAGGTTATAGATATGTGAAGAAAAAAGAAAGTGTGACCCATGAACAATTGACTTTTTTAAAATCACTGTGACCCAATATGTTGGCAGCCCAGAGGGTGGCATTAAGAACTTTCAAATGACAATGGCAAATGTTTTAGGTAAAGTAGAGGAAAAGGTGGATGAAAGCGGATAGAAATATTGATAATGTCAACAGAGAAATGGAGTCTTTCAAAAGTAATTGGATAGTCCTGATATGAAAAACACAATATGAGAATTGAAGCATTCACTGGATGGACTTAACAAGTAGAAGATAGAAAAATGAACTTGAAACAGAAATAGAAATTCTTTTTATTTAAATTTTGCAGTGCTGGAAGTCTAACCTAGGACCCAGCACATGCTGGGAAGTGTTCGCCCTCTGAGCTACCCCCTCAGCCCCTCAGAAAAATAGAAATTCTTTGACTGAATCCCAGAGGAGAAAAGAATGAGGAGAAAATGAAGGACATTTTGGATATCAAATGAAGGACATTTTCGATAACAAATTTCTAACCGTCATGTAATTAGAGTTCCAGAAAGAGTAGAAAGAATGGGACAGAAGAAATATCAGAAAGGAAATGGATTAGAGCCCCCCTCCCCAAATGATGGATGACATCAGCCTACAGATTGCAACTAAGTAAATCTCATGCAGAATGAAGAGGAAAACTAGTCTAGGCATATCATATTGAGACTACTCAGACAAACTATAAAGGAAAAAATGCACTGAGAACAGCCAGAGAAAAGAGACTTCATATTTAAGAAGAACATCAATAAGAATTGAACGCCTTCTCATCAGAACCAATAAAGTCGAATGGCTTTCTTAAAAGGATTTGAACACATCAACAACAAACATTGCCAGCTTAGAGTTCTATGGCCAGTAAAACAATATTTGTCAAAAATGAAAATAAATTAAAGTCAGAAAGAAAGCCAAGGGATATATCACTAACAGATCTATAGTACAGGAAATGCTAACTAATGAGACAGAAAACTCTAGAAGAAGTTCTCAAAGCTGAAGTGACCCATTATGGATATACAGACACACAGAAAAGAATGAAGAGTACCAAAAAAGGATAACTTACAAGACTGTTTCATTTTTCTTTTTCTTTCTTTCTTTTTGGTTTTGAAATTTTAATGAGGGAAAAAAATGATATACTATGGAGCTCAAAAACACTGTAGCCAGTGTGTCACTGGGTCAAGGACTGGGACTACACACTGCCAAACTAGCAAACAGAATATATGTAACAAAAATACACACGGTCACAAAACGTAAAACTGGTGCCTGACACAGTTAAGTCTCGGTTTCCTCTTCATTCAGCATCATGTTGGGGATCCCGCGGCTGAAGGGGAACACACGTCCAGACTCTGGGCATTGCAGGGTGCCCCCCAGCACGTCCACCTCCAGCAACAGGTGATGCATCTTTCTCAGAAACGTCTCCTCCTTCACGTAGCCCTCAATCAGCTCTTTTGGCACCTCCACCAGGTGCAAGACATAAGCCGCCTCCAGAAGCACCGCCCACTCCACATGGGTATCATCCTCGCTACATAGTGGGGGTTGAACTCCGCGGGATTGATTCCGACTCCGACTTTGGTGGCTGGGAGGCATAGGGAGAAGCCAAGAGGCCCCACCCCCGGTACCTGTGAGCTCAGTAGATCGTAGGTGAACAGCTTCGTGTTTCCACACGTGATCCAAGACTATTTAATTAAAAAAAAAAAAGTATTTTAAAGTAACAGCCATAATTATTGGAAATATAAAAATGTGAAGAAGCACCACATAGGAATATAAAGGGGGAGGGAGAACTGTACTTTGCAAGGTCTTTACATTTTGGGGACGTTATTAAATATAAATCCAATATGGGTAGCAATGATTTATAGATCTCTGGAAACCATTAAAATATAACACGAGGTACAGCTAAAAGACAAGGGAAGAAAACATGGAGTAATAATATCTTTCCCGTTTTTTTATAATTGCCTCTTTGAATATGTAGTAATTACCATACACTTAAGGTCTAATTTTAAACCCAGTGGTGTTTTCCCAACAAAAGTAGCTGTGCATTCTATTTTCCATGTAACATTTTCCTGGTATTGTTTTGGAATAAAAAAAAAAAAAAACAAACATCTGATAAAGCCTAAACTGATTTTCTCCTAATATGGTGAGGAATGAAGCTGCAGATTAAGGCTCCTGGCTGGATGGGCTTGAGGGCCAGAGTTATATAATATTTTGGGAGTGGAAGGTCAGGACCTGTTCTCCACCCTGGGATGAAGGGGAAATACTTGGATCCCTAACTAAGAAAGTGAAAGCTCTTCCAAGGGTGCTTGTCTCAAAAATGCTGTCTGACTTCTTTGCCAAAAAAAATAGTTGATCATTGCAATTAAAGGATTCTTTGGTGGATTGTTTTAGATGAACCAGTGTGTTACTCAGCTGGTCATGACCGATATCACACATCTGTTGCAAAAGGAAAAAAAAATCTTAAAAACCTTAATAATAATACAGGGAGCAATAACTGTCTCATTATCTTGTCGATTTCAGATGTATTTGAACCACTAGAATGGGTCCATCTTGTCCAATTATAAAGAATTCAGTGAAAAAACTCTTACCACCAAATTATCAAATACAGCTGCCTTAAATTCTTTTTATCATAAAATACATTTTACATTTTTCTTAAATGCTTTAATTTTTAAAAACATAAATTGTCTCTGTTACTGTCAATTAACATCCAAACTAGAACTACTTACAATCAGGTACCATACATAAAAGGATCAATGATAAAATTCCAGAATTTTCTACCAAAGGTGATTTAGAAATCTGGGAAGGATCACCAGGGGTATAGAGAATATGAGCAAATAGGATTTTTTGGTTCTATTTATGGAAACATTATTTCCCCCCTCCTTCTGTGCTCTGATGCATATCACTGTGTTTTACATATGCCATGGGCCATGGCTTGATGTTTAGCTAGCCTCTGCATGCTGTGACTCTAAGACCCGATGAGAACAACCTATAGGAGGAAGAGTTGACAAGAACAACTTAGAGGAGGAAGAGTTCATTTTGGCTCACAGTTTCCGAGGTTCAGTCCACAGGGGGCTCACTTCATAGATCTTGGCCTACATAAGGAAGAGAACATCATGGCAAAGGGTTTTGTCAAAGGGAAGCAGCTCAGAACATGGCAATCAGGAAGGAGAGAGGGGACGGAGAGTGTGAGATTGATCTCCACTCACCAGGGACAAAAGATAAACCCCAAAGACAGGCCCCCAGTGAGATCCATCCTCCAGCCACACTTCACCTGCCTACATTTACCATCAAGTTAATCCATATCAGTGGATTGATCCACTGATTAGGTTAAGTCTCTCATAATCTAATCCTTTCACCACTGAACTTTCTTGCATTGTCTAACACATGAACTTTTGGGGGATACTCATGTCTAAACTGCAACATTACACTTGATAATAATCCACTGCTGCTCTGCATATCAAAATTTAGTTTGTCTTAAGGGAGTCATAATGCCCACAGTTGATATTGCTGTGTCCTTGCTGCAGTTATCTCTTTGTTATTTAGGGTGAAATAGCTCAGATCATACATTGGTTAAGCGGTAATCTCAGCCAGAAATAAAAGCGAACTTGGAGGATATTCTCTTTTTTTGGTACTGGGAATTGAACTCAGAGGCACTCAATCACTGAGCCACATCCTCAGCCCTATTTTGTATTTTATTTAGAGACAGGATCTAACTGAGGTGCTTAGCATCTTGCTTTTGCTAAGGCTGGCTTTGAACTCATGATCCTCCTGCCTCAACCTCTCAAGCTGCTGGGATTACAGGCATGCGCTGCCACACCTGGCTAGGAAGAGATTCTTTGAAAGAAGTTGCAAAGATGCTCCAAATTTGAAAATTAAACAAGCAAAAACAAATCATGTGAGAACAACAACAAAAGATACAACTGAACTCAGTCTTCATGGCTGGGGACCAGAGTGTTTCCGTTAATCAGATGTTCTGCTCTTAGGAAATATAATATTTGTCCATCATGTATCACAGAGTAGCATTTTATTTTTATGTAATTCATCATAATCTCTCAGGATTTCAACATTTTGACATATGTCTACCTTAATGTGCCTCTTACTTTTAAAAATAAGCATTTATTGGAAATTTTATGTTCTGAATGCTTTACGTGTGCTAATTCATTTAGTCCTGGCAGCAACTCCATAAGGAGAGTACCCCATGAAGTTACTCAAGCTGTTTTACTCCTAGATTGGCAGTGATACTGTCAGGTAGTGAGTGACCATAGGAGCCGAAACTGTCACTCTTTAACAGCTGTACCCTATTCTTAGGGTGGGGAAATTATACTCACCAAGTGACCAAGGGTCTCCATTCCGAGTCATAGTTTTTACCACTTAATGTTACAGATTATTTCTTCTTTCTCACTCTCTTATAAATCTTAGCAGTTAATTTTTGTAATAGATTTGTGGGCTTTTTTTTCAACTTTAAAATATGGGAAATAGACATAACATATAATTTACCATTTTAAGGGTGTAGTTCAGCTGCACTGGATGCACTCCTGATGCTGTGCAGCTATCACTACCAGCTTTCTCGAGAACACTTCTCATCTTGATCTGAAACACTACCCATTAAACACTGCTGTCCTGGGCTCAGGATGTGGCTTAAGCGGTAGAGTGCTCGCCTGGCATGCGTGCGGCCCGGGTTCGATCCTCAGCACCACATACAAAAACAAAGATGTTGTGTCCGCCGAAAACTAAAAAATAAAATAAAATAAAAATAAATAAATATTAAAAAATTCTCTCTAAAAACAAAACACTGCTGTCCTTTTCCCTCGTCCAGTCCTAACAATCACTGTTCTACTTTCTGTCTTTATGGATTTGACTACTCTCAGTGCCTCATAAATAGGATCATACAGTTTTTGTTCCTTTGTGACTAGCTCACTTCACTTAGCATAATGTCCTTGAGTCTCATCATGTCAAAACATTTGTCAAAATGCTCCTCCTGTTTCAGGCTGAATAATATTCTACTGTGCATGTACACTATAATTTGCTGATCTATTGCATTGTACCACCTTTTGACTATTGTGTATAATACTGCTGTGAGCATGGTTGTACAAATATCTCTTTTGAGTCATTGCTTTCAATTCTTTTGGGTATATATCCAGAAGTGGAATTGCTGATCATATGGAATGTACTTTTTAAATTTTTTGAAGAAACACCACGGTGTGTTCCAGAGAGGCTGTACCATTTTATATTCACACCAAGAGTGCACAAACGTGCCAATTTCTCCACCTCCTTGCCAACATTTCTTTTACTAATGGATGTGAGAACAAGTAATTTGTCACTCCTTTTGCAACCATTGTCTTAGATACTTTATAGAAACAAGCCTTTTCCATACGTGTTTTGACTGATATATCTGTTTAACTTCCCATTTTATGAATGTGTGAGAATCACAAAATATATTTTGGCATTGATTCCTGTATGGCCACAGAGTCATAATGAAGTATTGAGAATAAAACAGGGCTGCTACTGAATGGAGATGATTGCCTGGAATCCCTCTCTACCACACAAATTGTATTTAAACTTAAAATTTTGTGACTTTGTAACATCAGTATACCAATTTGCATTTACGAATATTATTCTTTCCTCAGAAAATCCATTCCTCGCTGCCGAAGAATCAACAGGATGCTCTCCAATGAATCCCTACATTCTCCTGCATTCTGCCGCTCCAACTCACAAGCCTCGGTAGACAGCACCTCCATGGAGGATTTCTGGCGGGAAATAGAAAGCATTAAAGAGAATAGCGTGGGAGGGCAGGAAGAGCAGCTGCCGGCCGAGGTCAAGCCTGTGGATGGTAAGGGGACACTCCACTTGTAGCTTAAAAATCAGTAGAACTTGGCACAAGAGTTCCCTGTTCCCATTGGTTTTATCTGCTGAATTGGATCAGTTGGCTTTTTATCCATGAAGGAGGCTGAGCCTCAGCTGAACCAATTGAGCCCTTGTATATCACTACTTAGATTCTGTACCTCTCTGTTGATTTGGTACATTACCATCAAGCAGACTGAATATTCTAGTTTTGATAGCTTTTACTTTGTATATATGACTATTAGTTATGAATAAAGGAAAGGAAATTTGCTAGTATAATTTTGGAGAAAAATATTCATTTTGAATCATTTCTTCTCCTTCTCCTTCTCCTCTTGTATTAGTGTATTAGATTGTCTGGTATTCCACAAAAAATAAAAGTCATGTTTAGCCTTCTGATTTTTACTGAAACAAAACAGAAGAAGGTTAGAGTCCAAAACATGAAAACAAAGAAAAAGAAAAGGGGGTCTAATTTTCCTTACTTTGCAAAAAGCAAAATTGCATTGCTTACCTGGGATTAAAAGTATAGGCCCTTTCTTCTAAGCCCTAGCAATCACCAGGTAAATACATAGATATCCAAGAAAGACTGAAGCTAGATTAGTAAATATGCACCTAAGAATGCTTTCATAAGCCTGGGAGTAGCCTCAAGACAACTACCAAGATAAACTGAAATAAAAAAAAAAATCTTCTCATTCTTCATTCCCTTTTCTAAAAAGTCTGCTTTTCTCAGCACTAGGAAGTGATCACTGAGATGCAGCACAATTAGTATACATCCCACACTGTTAGTAATAAAAAGCTTCACCACACAGATCATGAGAATCTCTTCTACGGAACCACCCTCTATCAGGAAGGGCTATTTTTACCCCCTTTACTTATTTCCTGACATTTTGTATTTTCAGAAATACTTCAACTTAATATCAGTTTAATACATTAATTCCTGTGTCGTCGAGTTACAAGCCGAGAACTCACAGTCATAACCTCCAATTCAAATCTAGAGCCACAGGGTCTATTGCTGTCTTCTCTTTTTCTTTATTCACAACTCCCTTCTCCGATAATGAGAAACCTGGCTCCCACTCTCTACTGTATATTTACTTTTTGGTTCCTGCCTAGAATAATGGAAAATATTTTCAGGTCTGCTAGCCTAAACCACTATAAACTGCAGGTGTATTAACTAGAGTTTAATATTTATAGTTTAATATTTACTTCAAATGTCCTTGAAGTACTTTCACAGATCTTCAGTGTGCGGTTCATTGAGCTTTGACAAAAGGATGCACTTGTAACTTCACACTGATCAAGATAGACAATATTTCATTCAACCCAGAAAATCTCATCATGCCTTGTCACAGTCTTATCCCACTTAGTGATTCACTGTCCCATGGTTCCTGTGTTTATGCATCACTGGTTAGTTGGGATTTGGCTAATTTCACTGAGCATAATGTTTTAAAGATTCAGCCAGTGTATTATTACTGGTTACTTCATTTTTATTAGTGGGTAGTTTGTATTAGTTACTAGGGCTACCTTAACAAAGTACCAGAAAACTTGGTATTTTATAGTATACATCATGATATTTTAAGATGTGCATTCTATTTATATCCTAATTATATCTGTAAAGACTATTTCTAAGAAAAGTCACATTTTCTGATACCCTGGTGGTTAAGGCTTCAACACATATTTCTTGAAGACACAATTCACCTGTAGTAGTAGTATTCCATTGGATGAATACACCTTATTTTTAAAATATAGGTATATTTTTAGGTGTAGGTGGACACAGTACCTTTATTTTATTTCCTTGTGGTGCTATGGATTGAACCCAGTGCCTCCCGCAGGCTAGGCAGTGCTCTACCATTGAGCCACAACTCCAGCCCCAATATACCACATTTTAAAAAATCCTTTTTAGCTGCTAATGGACTTCTGGGTTTGTTTTGGTTTTCTTGTTTCAGTTTGGCTATTATAAATAAGGCTTCTATGAGTAATCTTATAAGAAATCTTTTTTGAGCATATGTTTCCATTTCTCTTAGATACATGTATTTGTATAGATATGTTTAACTATATAAGAAAGTGCCAGCAATTTTCCCAAGTAACTTTACCATTATTTATTTATTTATTTTTTTTTTTAGTTCTCGGTGGACACAACATCTTTGTTTGTATGTGGTGCTGAGGATCGAACCCGGGCCGCACGCACGCCAGGCGAGCGTGCTACCGCTTGAGCCACATCCCCAGCCCCAACTTTACCATTTTTAACCTCTTTCAGCAATTTATGACATTTCCACTTTTTTCTGTTTCCACATTTTTGCAACATTTGATGTCATCAGTTTTCTATATATTAGTGATTGTAATCACTAATTACAATACATGGAACCATTTCATTATAGTTCTAACTACATTTCACCGGTAACAAATGATGTTTAATTTTTTTTCTGTACTTATTATCCTTTCATTTGTCATGTTTTGTGAAATATTTTGGCTCTTTTACAAAACTGCCTTTTTTATTATTGATTTGCATGACTTCTTGATATGTTCTGGATACAAGTCTCCCAGACGGATATACTATAAATATTTTCTCACTCTCTCTTGGACTTGCCTATTCATATTCTTAAATGTGGTCTTTTAATTGAGTCAGTCTCTCTCTTTCTCCTTCTCTCTGTCTCTCTCCAATATTTTGCTGCAGGTATACGGAAATAACAACTTAACTTCTGTGTCTTGATTTTATATCCCATTACCTCTCTAAATTCTAGTAATTTTCTTCTGTATTTCTTAGGATTTTTATAGAAAAACAAAGAATTCTGTTTTTCTATCTGATATTTATACTTTTTAAAAAAAATCATGTCTTTTTGTACTGATGAGGGATTCCAGCACAAGTTGAATAGAAGTGGTAACAACACATATGCTTGCTGTGTTCCCAGCTTTACAGGAAAAGGGTTCAGTATTCTCTGTTAAACATGATGGTATCTGTGAACTTCTTAACGATGCTCTTACACGATAGCATTCTAGTCCTATTTTCTGAAAATAATATGAATGGGTGTTGAATTTTGTTATTTGCTTTTTCTACATGATTCATTAAAAAAATTAATAAAATCTATGTTTCTTCTAAATTTTGTTCTTTGTGTTTAATTTGCTCATTGTTTTTTTTTCTCTTTAAGATAGCAACTTCAAGCATTTATGAACAATTCCTATAAACAATGCTTTCACTGCACCCTTCCAATTTTGAATATGTTGTACTTTCATTATAGTTTTGTTTCAGATATTTTGTCATTTTTATTGAATATTTCTTAATTTCCAAATAACTGGGGATTTTCTAGACATCTTGTTATCTATTTTTAAGTTAATTGTGTTGTGGTTAGGGACCATAGTTTCAGTCTTTGAAATTCATTTAGATTTATTTTATGATCTTTTCTGAGTTTCCCTGTCTGCTCACACATATCACAAGCATTTTCTCCTTTAAGTCCTTGAGCATAGGTAGGAGAGCTACTTTCATGTGCTTATTCAATATTAGAGTCTTCAGAGTTACTTTCTATTGCCTACCTGTCTCTTGTTAAATTGATCTACTTTGTTGTTTGCTTGCTTTTCTGAGATATTCTGTTCTACGTGATCAATATGTTTCAGAAACTGTTTTCTGTTATATTCTCTAAACCAAGTTCATTTTGGTTCTAGCAGTTAACTCGACTGGATTCATCCTTCTAACTCTTCTTCCCTACTCAGTGCAGTCTGGGTGATCTTGGTCAGTTATGTTTGTCTTCGTCTCCTCCCCTCACCCTTTCACCCCATGCTTGGAGTCTCCCACACAACTTTTTAGTTCAAGGTTTGGTCAAGAATTTGGTTAGAATTTATGCACAGATTTTGGAACTGTATCCTATGTGGTTCCCTGCTAACAGGAATGTGCTCCTCACTTTTCAGCTGTTTATGTAATCCTATACTTTATTCTGTAACTCCTCAAATAAATAAAAATGTGTCTTTCTCTTTAGAGCTCTAGTCACCTTGTACTGTAGAGATTGGAAAATGACCCTAGTTGAAGATCAGTATAAGTGCAAGTCCTACCCAGTACATTTTCTTTTATAAAAATTTGATATTTTTTAGTTCCTGTACTTGATTCTTCTCTAGTATCTTCATGTAGTTATTTTGTGTATTTTTTTTCAGAATTTGTAACAGTTAAATACAATACAATTATAGTCAGTATAAGCTACTCCATTTTACTAGAAGATTTTATTTCGTTTGATATGTTTCTCCATCAAACTTTCTAAGCTGATAGAATTTCAGTATGGAAGGGTATATATGATAGCTGGGACTTTCAGTATGGAATGATATATATGATAGCTGAGTTTATTTTTTTATAGAGAGAGAGAGAATTTTTTAATATTCATTTTTTAGTTTTTGGGGGACACAACATCTTTATTTTATTTTTATGTGGTGCTGAAGATCGAACCCAGCACCCTGCGCATGCCAGGTGAGTGTGCTACTGCTTGAGCCACATCCCCAGCCCCAGTCCCAGCTGGGTTTATTTTTAAAAGTTAAAATTTTTTATTCATTGTTTTATGACTTCTTAGAATATATTTTTTAGTTATGTTCTTCAACAGAAACTTATTTTTTCATTTAATTAATTTAACACATATGTCTCCCTGCTCTGTACTAAGTAGAATGAAAGGTGTTGGTGATAGACTAGACACAAAACAGACATGTTTCTCTTTCTCATGAAATTAGTAATGTAGGGGAAGAGAAAGTAATTAATGAAATACTATAAGTAGATCTATTGGGGGGAGGGGATTACTTGAAGGAAAAAAGAATGATAGTATTGGAATTGATATTAGTAGGATATGGCTCTGTCTGATGGCTTCAGACTTTATTGAGGGAGAGATGTACAAACAGACCTGGCAGTTTGAGTGGCCAATGATTAAAGGGTCAAGTAGACTGCCACACCAAAAGGCCTTGCTAACAAAATAGAGCATGGAACTTTTTAAAATTAATTTTTTATTTATATGTGATGGTAGAATGCATTACAATTCTTATTACATATATAGAGCACAATTTTTCATATCTCTGGTTGCATACAAAGTATATTCACGCCAATTTGTGTCTTTATACATGTACTTTGGATAATAATGTCCATCACATTCCACCATCATTTATAACCCCATGCCCCCTCCCTTCCCCTTCCACTCCTCTGCCCTATCTAGAGTTCATCTATTCCTTCCATGCACCCCCTCCCTACCCCACTATGAATCAGCCTCCTTATATCAGAGAAAACATTCTGCATTTGGTTTTTTGGGATTGGCTAACTTCACTTAGCATTATCTTCTCCAGCTCCATCCATTTACCTGCAAATGCCATGAGTTTATTCTCTTTTATTGCTGAGTTATATTCCATTGTGTATATATGCCACATATTTTTGTTATTCATTCATCTACTGAAAGGCATCTAGATTGGCTCCACAGTTTAGCTATTGTGAATTGTGCTGCTATAAACATTGATGTGGCTATGTCCCTGTAGTATGCTGTTTTTAAGTCCTTTGGGTATAAACTAAGGAGAGGGATAGCTGGGTCAAATAGTGATTTCATTCCCAGTTTTCTAAGGATTCTCCATACTGCTTTCCATATTGGCTACACCAATTTTCAGTCCCACCTCAGTGTATGAGTGTACCTTTTTCCCCATCCCCTCACCAACACTTATTGTTGTTTGACTTCATAATAGTTGCCATTCTAACTGGAGTAAGATGAAATCTCAAGAGTAGTTTTGATTTGCGTTTCTCTAATTACTAGAGATGATGAGCATTTTTTTCATATATTTATTGATTGAACATGGAACTTTTGAGGACTTTAAAGTAGTTGGTATTTCTGGGGAGCTGAGGGTAAGAAGAGGATTGTATGAATGTATCCAGAAGATGAAGCAGCCTTATATGTTGTAGACCACGTTGAAGAAAGGAAAAGTCATAGCATTATTTTTGTTTACATATGAAAGGATTAGTTTAGTTACAATATGGAAAAGAAGTTTGAAGAGTATCAAGAATGGCTGTAGGAAGAACTATCAAGAGTCTAACCTAGCAGTCTAGATGAGAGATGATGGCTGCTTTGACCAGGGTCATGGCAGAAGAGATAAAATGAGGAAGTAGTATCAAAAGGTCTTGGTGAAGCCTCGTGCCATGGTACATGCCTATGACTCCAATGACTTAAAAGGTTGAGGCAAGAGGATTGCAAATTTGAAACCAGCCTGGAAAACTTAGTGAAACTCTGTCTCAATTCTTTTTTAAAAGAGTGGTGGGGGTGAGGTGTAGGGGTATCTCTAAGAGGTAAAGTCCCCTGGGTTCTATCCTCAGTACTGTATAAAGGAAAATAAAAAGGTTCTTGTTTATGTGCTCGAGTTGATGCATAAAGAAGGAGATGTCAGGAATGTCTCCCGAGTTACTAATTTGTCTAATTACTAGAATAGAAGTTCTATTTATTGAAACATGCAATAATGAAAGAGGCCTAGAGTTGAATGATGGATGAGTTCAGGTTTGAACGTGTTGAATATGTTGTGATTGATACAGCCAAGGGGATGTTGGTACATGGAGCTGAAATTCAAAGGCGTGCTCTAGGCTACAGTTACACATTTAGCAACTGGAGTAATGAGAATAGGATTGCCTAGTATGTAATTTAGCAAGCAGGAGACATGCTGATATCTGCTGTAGATGTCTCTTACCTAGGAAAACATTCTACATATACCATTTCCACCTCAAGTTTATGTTAACTCTAACCTACCAGTTATTCCTTCCTCCTACTGTGTCATCTCCTTACAGAGTTGAAGAGAAAAACATACAATTTAAAGCTTTAATATTAAACTATATGTATAATTTTTGTCTTCAGAAATGAAAATCTTACCTAAGGCTTATGAGAGACTTCCAAGTCACAAAAACTCACTGATTTAAAAGGATTATTATGTTAGAATAGAGCTGCTAACCATAAATTCACCTCATTTTTTTTTCTTTTTGTTAAAGGGACAGTTTACAAAGCAAACAAACAATAAAAATAAGATAGCAAATAAAATATTTGCCTAGTTAAGAAATTGGGCCTGTAAAGCACATTAGAAGACTTTGTTTATATGTCAATGATGCAATCATGTACACAGAGTCCAGGACTCCTAGACTGCTGCTTTGACATGTATTTACACATCAGTCTAATCTGCTCTTTAAACCAGCTTTATTCAGGCAATGCCTGTTTTGCCTGGTACCTAGAAATGTGCATATAGTAGATTTGCTTTCATGGGATGTCATTATCCTGAATTTCTTTCATTTCTATACCTCTGGTTTATAATAGCAGCTAATGTTCATGGATGAATCTTAACGTTTTTAAATCACCTTCTGAAAAAGGGTAGAATTATTGCCCCATGCTCAGAATAAGGAGAGAAATAGGAAAATAAATACTTATTGAATATCTTATTCCAGATTCTTTGCCGTCTTTATAAATGCATTGCTTTAAAAAAAAAAAAATCATCAAGTCTACCTAATTTGCTATTATTGTCCCCATTGTTGATACTCTTGTTATTGGTATTGTGGTCACTCATAAAATGGTGGCTATTAACTCAAGCCCTGCCCTGATGAAACACCAAGGCACATGATTATAAATGTTTACAAGGTACTTATTCATGAGATGATTCTCTACCACACTATGACAAGTTGACCTTTTTAAAGGAAACTTGTTTATATGGCAGGTGCCCTTGTGGCTCTTGTCTGACCTACGTCCGGTTTATTCCTACCAAGATAGCCATTTCAGGAGACCCCTGACTGGGAAGGAAAATTAGGTTTGCATGTGTTGGTCAGATGAGATCAGAAGAGGCAACTCAAGACACATGAAGTAACAGAAGCAGTGTATTACTACAGGTCCTAGAGAGGAGAGGGCTACGCCTGACAGGAACAAAAGGAAGAGGGGAAGTCATCCAGGACCCATACATTCAGCTAGTGAGGGGGAGCAAGAAAGAAGGAGCATGGTACCAGGGGGCTGAAGCCCTTATTGGAGTCCAGGGTGTCACCCAAGTAGAATGTTCCAGGGGGAGTTCTATTGGTAGATTGAGAAAAGCAGGCACAGAGCAATATAGTTTGAGGCTGTGACTGAAAGGTCATCACTGAAAGGTATCTCCACACAGGCCATGAGTGGGGTAAGGCCAGCAGGGCCAGTCAAGTAGGTTGCATCTTGTTATCTGATAGGCAGGTGGTAACCAGGAAAAAGTTGTACAAGGCAGGTATCTGGAGGAATTGGGAAGAGGTGGAAAACTGGAAACTGTCCAAGGTGACTGAGCCCTGCTTGTGGCATGAAGTTAAGCCCATGAAAAGGAATTCCAAGGCAACATCAATCACTACACCCATTTTGCTGAGGGGACACTGCTAGAGGTATTTCAGCAATTTACTAAAATCAATGGCAGTACTAGGATTTGTCCTTGGATTTGAGTGATTTACAAACCCTTTGTGCTCCACTAAGCCATACTTTTTCTGTTATTGTTTTAGTCTTAATAGTTATATTTTATCATATTTTTGAAATTGGCAGTTAACCTATGGCTTATGTTTAACCCTCTGGCAAGGAAAATTATCTTTCTAAATTGGCCAGTCAACTTTGCTCTACTAGACAATATTTTATAATTGGACTTTCTATTGCATTTTAAAATTAAGACTTTTCATTTATTCCTTTCCCATAATTACTGTAAAAAATGAGACATCTCATATTGCTTACTTATTTCTTATTGTCTTAATGTCCATAGATCTATAGTTACACACATATGGAAAAGGTCCTAATCTCCTCTTGGTCATGTTGTGTTACAGAAGGAGAACTTGAAGCTGAGTGGCTGCAAGATGTGGGTTTATCAACTTTGATCTCAGGCAACGAAGAGGAAGATGGGAAAGCCCTGCTCTCTACATTGACTCGAACCCAAGCAGCTGCGGTGAAAAAGAGATATAATACCTATACCCAAACCCTCAGAAAAAAGAATAAGCAGTCTGTCAGGGATGTCAGAGACATCTTTGGAGTTAGTGAATCTCCTGTAAGTAATGAATATGGCTTAAAAAGTGTTACTTAGATTTTGAGGGGGGATGGGCGGCAAGAGGAGATGGTAAGAATAGAAAAAATATCAGAAAAGGCTGGTTCCATATCAGTTATCAGAGAAAACTAACACAGACACCATAATGCAGCATTTTATAAATTTGAACTTGAATGATCATTCCTCATTTCCCATAACTTCATTCTCCCTCCAAACCAAATTTATTTTCTTCTGTGTTGAAGTTTGAAAGTAACTTCTTTGGTAGTGAAGTGGCTATTTATGTATGGATACACAGTGCCTTATTTAAATCTAAGCACTGAATGAGAATTCTGTGGTCAGACTTTGTGAGAAAGTGAGTGGGTTATTTTACATGGAAGTGGGGGGAAGATGGTAGAGTAGACTGTATGTTCAGAAAAATTAACATGGCTAAAAAGTGAAAGATGGGGCTGGGGTTGGGGCTCAGTGGTAGAGCACTTGCCTAGCACATGTGAGGCACTGGGTTCAATCCTCAGTACCACATAAAAATATAAATAAATAGAATAAGGGTATTGTATCCATCTACAACTAAAAAAAATTAAAGTGAAAGATAACAGCACTAGTTAAGTGGGCAAGAGATTGATTCAGTACACCATAAAAAGGAAGCGTCCCATGTTTTATGAGAAATGACTGAAATTCCAACTTACCCTTAGAAGTTCCAAGGCTATGATTTTGCTTCCTAGTCTGTCATTTTTCTCCTCCCTCTAATTCTGTCTTACATTTAATTCATTCATTGCACCACTGCAGTGTTTTATTGCAGTAATGCTGAGAGCCATAGCCTAGTGAGAATGACGCATGGCATTTTTTGCCAGAACAGTGGTTGAGAGGTGACCCAGCAAGCCATTGAGATGATAATGGTTATGTTAAGCTGTGTATTCAATTGTATATTAGACCCCTGCTGTCTACCTAGGCCTGCTACTTTGGAGTTCCCATTGGTTGGGGAAGTGCGGGGAGCGGGGATTTCCAGAGGAGGGATTTCTGGTTGGTGTGTGGTGTGACCTGGGAGAAGACTGTTTGTGGCGTTCCGTTCGTGGGAGTGCAGAGAAAAAAGGAGTTCTTGTTTTGAACCTACAAGGCTGTGTGGCGGCTCGGTTATTTTGTGCCCCACCAGACTGCGGCACAGTAATTGCTTCATTGATTTAACAAATACTTTATTAATACATGCTCTGTATAAGGTCCTATATTAGGTTCCATGCAGATAAGATTCTTGGAACTTTTGAGGTAATTAGTATATAGAAAAAAGGAAATTTGATATTCTTCTGCAGTGACAGAAAAGTTGCCTAGGGCAGTTTAGTTAATCATTCTGACTTAGGTTTCTCATCTGTTTTGTTTTAATAGCAATAATGACATAAATTAAAACTTCAAGGATCTTTGGTGGAAATCATGCTTGAAGACTTAGTCACCAATTTGAATGACTTTAGGTTGTCTGTAAGTCATCTTCTCACTTACATATATTAATCATCAAGGATAGTTGCCAGGGAAGCTCACATCTGCATAGTTGACCTTTCCATTTGTGGTAATGGTGTCTTAGAATAATACTACCCTTTAGACTTTCTATATCGATAGAAATAATCTCTCTATCCAATGTTGTAGTCTCCAGTCCTGTGTGGCAACTGGCAACTGAAATGTGGCTAGAGTAAAGAAGGAACTGAATTTTTAAGTTTTTCTAATCTTAACTGATTTAAATTTAAATAGTCACCTGTGGCTTGTAGCTTATGTATTTAACAGCACAGTTCTAGAATCTTCTGTCTATTGTGATAGCAGATACACCTTGAAGTAAGTGCATTCTAGGTTCTGTGATATCCGAACGTTCAACTTAGTTGAAACCCATGTCTTTCTAGATGGTGGGATTTTTCTATGTCTGTAATTGAGTAAAGATGGATTCTACAACTTGAGGCCAAGACCTGAAATACAGGTGTCTGGCCAAGATGCCTATCAAAGAAAAAAAAAAGGTTTGTCTGAATGTTTAAAATTTTTTTAGTTACTTTCAGGATCATAGTTGTGAGGGTCCTATACACTTTATTTACATGTTTCCTTTCTCACATCGGTTTCCAGCTACTTCAGACTAAAGTTTTGGCTCTACTCTAGCAAACTATGAAATAGAAAAAGGTCTGTAGATTTCTCCTAAATCCTCCAGTTGCTCAGGAAATGTGTAACTACCCTTTTAAGGTTTCCTAAGACTGAGCTATAAACCCCATCCCCTAGGTTCTATATACTTTTGTCTAAATTATTTAGAACAAGTATTTATTCATTTACTTTCTCTGGGCTTCTAGTAACATAGAGTTCCTTTATTGTGTACCTCCCTCTTCATTTATTTTAACCCTCCATGAAGAGAAAGATAAAAAGGGAAATTGCTCATTGGGTCCAGAGTGTCAAAAGAAATGAGTCTTCCTTCTCTAATATACATATGGGCCACCTACTGTTCAGCATCAACTCTGGGAAGGACAGAAAGGGTCTAGTTGATGTATCTGTGGAGGGGAGGATGGCCCCAGGGCTCTTCCTTGGCTTTGCTTTCCTTTCTCTCTTGTTATTGAAGTCCCAGGTCTAGAATGAATTGAGAATGGTAACTAAGATGGAGGGCAGCAAGGGGGAGGGGCAGGCATTGAAGACGGAGGAAGGACCATGTATTATCCATTCCAGGGAGTAGAGAATTCTTGTGCTGTACTTGAAAATGGGGGAATCAGAGAAATGAGAGTCAGTAAATGCCTGACATTGTCTAGACTGCTTAAAATAATTCAGATCTTTTCTTGTTAAAACTGTGAAAAGTCATATAAATCTAGTCTTTGGGGAAAAAAAGTTGTGTAATTCTAATATATAAGGTCTAAATAACATCTTTGCAGATTTGCTTTTTTTTCCCCTAAAAATTTCAGCATCTGTTTCTGCAAGTAAAAGAAAGTTGGATGTTTCTAAGTGTTGACCTCGGCCTTTTCAGTTTTCTATTTGAAATTGAAGCATAAATGACAATTCCACCTTCCTTCCTCTTTCCTGTGTCTCTGTCCAGATCTCCTCTCTCTGCCCTCCTCCTCTCCTTTCTCTTCCTCTCCCCTTCCTACTCTTTATGGCCTTACTATGGAATCATTTACCTACATTAATTGAATATAACTAAATTTTCCCATTTCACTTTCTTAGTGAAGAATGATAAGACTTTGCATTAATTTTACATATATGAATTTGACCCAGTGAGCATATAAATTTAATAATTTGAAAAATAGATATATAGATTACTCTAGTTACTAATTTTTTCTTTTACTCATAGAATTCCATTCTCAAAATCACTTTCCTTCAGAATTTCAAAGATACTTTCTATAATCTTCTCTCATGCACAATCACTATGGCAAAGAACAATGTCTCAGTCTTTTAACGGAGTGGAAACTTTTCGAATTTTATTTTTACTATTATAATCTTGAAATATTACCAGTTTTACCTTTAAAAAAATCATCCTAATCAGTACTGGAATGTGCCCTTTCAATTTGAGAGCTGATTCCTTCTTTAGGTTCTGTATACTTTTTAAAAAATTGTTTTTGTTGTAGACAGACACAATATCTTTTTTATTTATTTGTTTTTATGTGGTGCTGAGGATCAAACCCAGTGCCTTACACACCCAGCCCCTAGGTTCTATATATTTTTGTCTAAAACATTTAAAACAAGTATTTACTCATTTTACTTTCTCTGTGATCTCCTTCTGATATCCTTATTTTGCATTGATTGAGTGGAACTTTTGTGTGTCTTAATTGTTCTCTTTTATTTCCTAAATTTTCCCAGGTTTGTTCTGCATTCTTGGATATCTCTTCAACTTCATTTATTATGTTAGTAATTTGGCTATGATTATATTAACTTGTGATTTTCATTAATTTTTTAAAAAATGCAACAGTCATATTTTCAATTTACTGAAGTTCCATCTTTCTCCTGATTCCCCTTTTATTACAGCAATCTGTTTCTCTTTCTTGGCTACAATAGTCTCCTAGCACTCTGAAGGTATTAATAACTAAACCTTTAATTCTAAAGTTCTCTCCCTTTCCTTGAAGTATCTGTTTCCTTCAGAGTGATGCATTTATTTTTAGCAGCATTTATTTCTTATTGCCATTGTTTAATTGCTTTTGATCTATGGGAGCTGATGTCTTTCTTTTTGGGGGGGCGGGTGGGAACTGGGGATTGAACTCAGGTGCATTTAACCACTGAGCCACATCCCTGACCCTATTTTTTGTATTTTATTTAGAAATAGGGTCTCACTGAGTTGGTTAGGGCCTTGCTAAATTGCTGAGGCTGGCTTTGAACTTGCAATCCTCCTGTGTCAGCTTCTGAGCCGCTGTGTGAGCGTGTGAGCCACCTTGCCCAGCGTAAATGTCTTTCTTAATGGAGGACTAGATTGTTTGCTCCGTTTGTGTAGGTAAGACTGCATGCTTTCTATGCAGTTGTGTAAACCTCTTATCTCCATGAACGCTCCTGTGAGTAGAATTCAGGGCCCATGTGAGTGGTGAGATCTTTCGGTTATCACACTTCACTTTAAGACATAATATGGGGCTGGGGATATGGCTCAAGCAGTAGCACGCTCACCTGGCATGCGTGCGGCCCTGGTTCGATCCTCAGCACCACATACAAACAAAGATGTTGTGTCTGCTGAGAACTAAAAAAAAATAAATAAATAAATAAATAAATAAATAAATAAATAAAGTTTGTTTCTTAAAAAAAAAAAAGACATAATATGGCATCAATGACAAAGTAACAAAAGTCCCCAAGAACTGCCATCTATTTCCTTTTCAGGAATAAATAAACCAACTTCCCTTTATATAGTCCTGTCCTTATCCTTTTAGAAAGCCCAGTGAAGTGTAATTCAGTCTTCCTTTTGTTCTCCACTACCACACCCTTACCAGGACAGCCTCCACCAACAGTGAAGGCAGTCATTGTGTCACTAAGAATTCACCATCAGTGTTCCAAGAAGGAAAACCGTTTTTCAGTTCCTTTGGTCATTTTCTGAGTTGGAGGTGCCTCTCTGATATTTTTATTTCCTATTAGATATGAGCTTTCTCTGAATAAGCATTTACTTTCTACTCATTTTCCTCTTGTGCCTTTTTTTCAGGCTGAGTTATCTTCTGCCTTGATCAAATCATTCTTGCCTGCATTTTATCTTCCAGGAACTTCCAACAATTTCTGTTCTACTAATGGAAATGTTGAGTGGTTTTTAGATATACTCCTTTAAAAAGATATCTCTTTTGACACTTAAGAGTGATTTGCAAAGAAAGGAGAAAGTAGTTTGTGCATTTTGCTGTCTTGGTCCAATTTTCTTGTACTGGTTTTTCAATAGTATTTGTTCTTTTCAAAGAGTAAGTTCTGGGTTTTTTCCTCTTGTCATGAAAGTAATACGTAACTTTACTGGAAACAGAAAGCATAACAATTTCTGGGAGTCTAAATAAATTTTCTGATTTTGTTAAATATCCAATACATTTAATTTTTCAATGGAGTTCTTACAACGAGGGACTAGAATATTTAACCCTTGTTTTATTAAAGCCATTGTATATTTAATAAAATATGCTTAATCAATCTCTGGATACATAACACATGGTCTATTTATCATGAGCAGACCCAAATGCATTTTCTATTATTCAGAGGGTGTGATTAAATGTTCCTTTCAGTAACACATTCAATTGGGAAATATAATCAACCTAATTTGTATCTAATTTCATAATAAATAAGCAACTATCTAAAGGTAGAACTATCTATATTGACTATATAGTCATATAATATGCATAAAAATATGATCATATCTCTTACATTGATATTGACTGCATGGGACAGAAAACCCAAGAAATTGTGAATCATACAAATAGGGAATTGCTTTTCTATGTCAAGAATAAGCTGAAGGTAGATTGTCATATTTCTTAACATGAACCAGCTTCTTTCCATCTTCCTATTTTGTCTTTTGCATGCAACCTTCATCATTTTGCTTACAAGTTAGGTGGGCCACTCCAGACATATGCATGTTCTTGGCAGTTTCTGGAAATTATACCAATGGATTCCATCCCTCTGACCTCATATGTTAGTCAGCTTTTTTTTAGTACTGTGATCAAAGTACCTGACAAGAAGAGCTTAGAAGAGGAAATGTTTATTTTGATTCACAATTTCAGTCCATGATGGACCAACTTTATTGCTCTGGGCCCAAGGTGAGGTGGAACATCATGGCAGAAGGGCATGGTGGAAGACTTCTGTTCTGTTGGTGATAGCAACAAATCAGAGGAAAGGGAAGGAGCCACAAGAACAACAACTTTTCTAGGACACAACCCCAGTGACCCACCTCCTCCAGCCATGCCCTACCTGTTTATAGTTACTATCTAGTTAGTCCATTTGAACTAGGATGGACTGATTAGGTTACAGCTCTCAGAGAGTCCTGTGTTAACACAGGAGCCTTGGGGATCCACCTCATACCTAAACCATAGCAACTTCTTTCCTGGAAATCCCACTCAGTAGAATTCCAGTTACCTGTTATTGTTCAGAACTACATGATCTTTAGCTACAGAGGAGTATGTGAAATATGGGGGTTTTTGTTTTAGTTGGACACATAACTTCCTGAAACAAAATCAGAATATTGTTAAGGAAGATAGCAGGATGGATTTGATCTCCACAGTTAACAATATCTTGTACAGAGAACAGGGTTCCTTATGTCCCCGACATTTAGAGAGCTCTCAGTATTGGCTGACAAATGGTAAATGCAATGATCAGTGCATAGGCAGTCACACAGCTATGGTGATCTCCAAAAATCTGTATGAATGTACATATGTTGTGCATAATATGTGATTAATTGCATATTTGAACTTAGGAGACTATTTCTGAATAAAATGCACTTTCATTTTTCTTAACAGCCAAGTGATATTTGTTGTATCCCAACTCCTCCTTTGTATGCAACCCTGGATGAGGAAAGGCTATCAATAATCCCCTACGGAAATAGCCAACTGGTAAGATAAAGTGAGGGGAATTGAGATCGTCATAGCTATTACTGCCTATGCAGTGTGCATTGTATTTAGCTATTTGTCAACCAATATTAAGTGTAAGGAGGTTAGGAAAAGTAATTATTTCAAGGCAGTCAGGAAAACTTGGGATGGAAAATGCATATTTACCTGGAAACAATGATGAGAAAGAGGCTTTTAAACTCAGGAATGAATAATTAAGTAGTTAAATCCACAAGTAACTATATACACTACCTCTACCTTCAATAACAAAATGACAACAGCTGTGATTATAGCCACAGCCAGAGGCCAAAACATAGAGGAGGCTGTTAGCTCCACTTTTGTTCTCTAAATGAGCTCATATTAGAAAATCTTTTGCTGCCTTCCATGTATTTTTCAATATTAATTTAATTTTTACCATAAGACATATTTTATCATTTCATTTATTTTCTAAATGTTAATATCTTGTGGGAAGCAGTGCTATGTCATTTTAAGTACAAATATCTTTTGGGAAACAGTGATGGATCATCTTAAATGTATATCAATAATTTGGAAAATGTATTATCAAGCATAAACAGTAAATATGATTTCATTAGAACCCACCATGTTCATTTTATGTGTCTTTTGTTTGTTGGGTTGTTCTGGTGCCAGGCTAGACCCAGGGCCTCATGCATGCTAAGCATGTGCTTTACCTTTAAGTTACACCCTTCGCCTACCACTTAGTTTTAGTTAGCTTTGTATTGCTGTGACCAAAAGACCTGACTCGAATAACTTAAAGGAAGAAAAGTCTATGTTGGCTCACAGTGTCAGAGGTTCAGTCCTTGGCTGGCTGACTCCATAGCTCTCAGCTCTAGGTGAGGCAGAAAATTATGGTGAAAGGGCATGGTGGAGGAAAGCTACTCAGTTCATGCCAGCCAGGAAGAAGAGAGAGATCCTCATCCAGGGACAATATATAAAACCCCAAAGTCACGTCCCCAGTGACCCACTTCATCTAGCCACACCCCACCTGCTCAGTTACCACCCAGTTAAATCATATCAGTGGATTAATATACTGATTAGGTTACAACTTCCACAAAGTCCAACCATTTCACCCCTGAACATTCCTGTATCATCTAGCATGAGAGCTTTTGGGGGTACCTCTTATCTGAACCATAAATGTCCATCTTAGTACAGTTTCAAGAAATGCTAATCTGAGTTCAAACTGCCTATAAAGCTATCTCAATAGAAGGTTTTACTTTTATGAGCTAAATTTATTTTGGTCCTCTTTTTGAGTTTGTGCACTGTGGGTCAGAGCCATGGAAAACATGGTGGGCCAACATCTACCTCCTCTTGGATAGACAGCAGCAGACAAGTTGCAGTGAAAGCCTTTCCTTCCTTATATTTTAGCTTGTTTCCTTCTCTTTGGCTCCATGTATTCTTTCTTTCCCTTTTGTCAGAGGAAGAGGGATGCAACAGTATGGAAAACTGCTCCAAGAATAATCCGTGTACCCCATTAACTCAATGAGGATGTGATCATGTTTAGTTTCTAAATGATTTATTTTCATTACATTAAATTTTACGAGACAATGTACCTGGATCTTACAGTTGTCACAATGCAAGCTGGCCGAAGGTCCTCCCAGGATTCTGCTGAGTGGTTTGAATGTAGCCAGTTAGTGTCCTGGCTTCTCTTCTATTGCAGGCTGAGGTCTGGAGGGGAAGCAGAGGCATTGGTGCCCTGAGCAATCCTGTTTTGCAGATTTTAACTCTAAATTTTTTTCTAATTTTTAAAAAATATTTCTCATGAGAATATTAATTCTAGAGGCCTTTATGTTTTGTGTGAAAATGGTAGCAGGGGTCCTCTGGTTTTGGATTATTTCCACAGTAGAGGGGTGCTTAAAGTCCTTGTGTCCAATCAGAACACTTGATCTGGGGTATTTGCTCCTCTCTGCTTTCTTCATTCCCGGAAAGCCAGAGGAGGGGCAAGTGAGAATAGACACTGCTGGAGTCATCCACATACTGGATTCTGTGGTTCTGTTACTGCACCTCCCTCTGTCCCTTGTTTTGATTATTTTCTTCTTTGCCCCACTGGTGAGAAGGATATTCCCATACTACGCTTATGAGGCTAGCTGAACACCCTGCATACTACCTTGGACACATGAAGTCAACAGCAGTTTATTAATCACAGATATTCATATCCCAGTGGAGGAGACAGTGCATACCACAAAGGGCCATGTGTGGGATGCTCTTAAAAAGTGACCAACCAGAGACTGCAGGCTTTGTAGAATCAAGGGGTGTGGTTCCCATAGGAGTAAGTGATTGGCTTGTGGAAAGAATTCCACAGGCCATCAGGGAACTGGAAACCACTACTCAGGAATAAACAGGAATTCTGTCTGGTCCCCTGGATTAGGAGAGTTGACAGGGAGGGGATCTTGCCTGCAGAAGCAGAGCAGGAAGAAGAACTTGCTGTGGAGCCATTCATGGCCTCCAGGTTTTACCAGATGTCAAGGCAGTGAATAGTATGGAACCTCCATGCCTAGACTCCCACTGTCCTGACTCTCGTTGGCCAGGGCTTGTTTTATTTCTCCTCTTTTCATCATCATACGCATCTTTTACTTTCTTTCAAACTAGAGAGAACAAAATGGTGGATTTTTAGATTTTCCTCTCTCTCAGTATGATATTGGAGAGGAATTTCTACATTAGAAGGGTATGTATTATATTTTCCTCTAAGAGTCAGTTTTCTAACTGGATAACAGACCAGCAGAGAGGCTGGAAAATGCATTTCTTACCACCATTTTTAGATCTGAGCATCTGAAATAGAAGATAACAATGTGGGTAATTATGTATATGTGTGTATATATGCATATATGTTTATATATATGTACACACACATATATGCACATACATACGTATGGGTGGATAGATAGATAGATTAGATAAGTGCTTCTGTTGAAACACTTATAAACTGATTTCTTTTTTGTATGGACTGAACCCAGAGGCACTCTATCTACAGCACCAGCCTTTTTTAAATTTTGAGATAGGACTCTGCTAATTACTGAGGCTAGTCTTAAACTTGAGATCCTCCTGCCTCAGCCTCTTTAGTAGCTGGGATTACAGGCGTGTACCAATGCTTGTCCTGGCTTAAAATGAATTTTAAAATGTATTGATATAAATATCACATATATATTTATATCCTTGTTTGCTCCTATGTTGAGTGTTCCCAAAACTACTCTAGGTATAGTGATTTTTCTAGAACTCATAGGACCCGGTATATAGTCATACTCATGGTGATGATTGTTAGGTAGCAGAAGAATACCAAGTAAAAGCAGCAAAGAGAAGGTGCCTGAGGTAGAGTCCTGGGAAACTAGGTATAAGCATCCCAGAGTCCTCTCATTGGAATCACACAGGAGACAGGTCTAATTCCTCCAGCCTCAAACCATGGCAACATGGTTTCATGATGTGAAATGCTGTCTGCAAGGACGTCTGAGCCCCAGAGCCCCAGATTTTCATTGGGGAAGCCAATCACATATGTAGCCTTGGCTTAGTATATAGCAAAATTACAGATTCCCAGGAGGAATGCAGGTAGGTGATCAGCACAAACTGTATTGTTTGCTCAAACAGTGTAGGATCGTGGAGCCAGTGCTGACATTTAGGGAATGATGTGAACCTCTGAAATCCAAGTTCCTAGACAAGACTTTGCAAACAGGCCTCTGAAAATACAGCATCTCAGGCCTGCCATGGGAAGAACACTTTCCTGAGAGCTCCCAATAGAAAGAAATATATTTCTGGGTGTGTGAGAATACAACTTCTTCCATTTGCCTTTTATTTTCTCTGCTTCCCTTAAAAACTGAAAATCAGAATAAGCTTTGTCGGTTAATCAGAATGAAGAAATTGCAGGTGCTTACTGAGTACTCAGTAATTGCCCAGCACACTAGGCAATAGCAGCACAACGAGAAGACATGGATCCCTTGCATTCAGAATTTGTACAAGTTTAACTTGAATTACCAGATTTTTTAATTAATTATATTATTAACCCAACACAGGTCTGCACTCAGGGAAATATTTTAAAAGTAAAAGGAACTCAGTAAACAAAAACCCTGCCTGCTTGCCAAAAACATCTAGCACTAAAAGTATTAGAGGCATTGCCTACCCAGTGCTGTTTAATGGGCACAGTATCCTGTCTCTGCAAAGGTAGCAAAATCATTTGTTCCTTAGATAAAGACTTGTATGAGTGACTGAGGTTTTAAGCCTATTACTTATGATCATGAAATTGACCTCCCCATGAAGAAGCAGGGATTTTAAAATAAGTTGAGAAGATTCTATGGAGCTTAATTAATTAATCCACAGAATATATTTATTTATAATCTCTACTAGAGCTAATAACCTATGGGTTAAAATTTTTGGTTGGGTGACCTTGGAGCTTAAACAAATGTTTGAAGGATAAAATTCAGCCCAAACAAAGTTAAAGTTATCAAATCATTAATTGACCAAGTAACTGGTGAACAGAACCAGTTATTCTGGGCATAACAGTTCAGAGCTGCTTTATGGTTCATATCAACAGTAGGTTTATGACCTCAATGTTGTATCAGGATCCCCAAATGATGTAACTGCTATTAATGGTTCATTTGTTCAACAATTAAAGTCCTACATGATCTGAGTTCTGGCCTAAAAATTAATTTAATGCACAATCAAAAGCAGTAATAATGGTTAGAAGGCAAGACATGGTAGTTCAGTTACTCAGTAGGGGAACAGCTGGCCTTTGAACTGAAAGTCCATGAAATAATTTTTTATCAGTCTGGTGGGGACATTAACCCACCCTCCATTTGCCCTTCATCTGCTGTGTCCACCCCTCCCTGCTAAGTCATGCTGACCTTTTGGCTGTAGTGAAGGAGTTGAAGGAGTTCCATCTTGAGCTCCATCTCAGAGAGTGAATCATTAAGTGCCAAAAGGCCCCAAAGGTAGCCACACTGACACAGGACTGCAGCAAAGCTCCAGCGTGCCTTTCCCTCCCAGTCTCTTACTGCCAGCACACTCTTCTGCCAGTTGTCTTTCACTATTCATTTTGTTTAAACCCTTGAAGGTCACCTTTGAAAGGTTAGTCATGGGGCAATGATGATGGTGCCAAATATATGTATAAACCTCTCACTGAGATGGAAGAGAGCATGTAAGTTTTAATTCCAGCCTCACCCCTGCACTGCTGGTCAGTTTCTAGAATGAGAAAGCAAGGAGAGATGCTCCAGACTTATGATAGGGCTCCTGGGGCTAGGTCTGATAAAACCATCATAAGTTGAAAATATTAAGTCAAAAATGCTTCGAAGGGGGTTCGATCCCCAACACCACACACACACACACACACAAATACAAATATGCACTGAAGGGCTGGGATGGAGTGCAGTGGTAAGATGCTCACCTAAGATGGGTAAGGCCCGGGTATGTAGGACTGCCGATGGGGCTCCATGGTAGTGTATTTGTCTGGCATGTGGAAGGCGCTGGGTTCAATTCTCAGCACCACATATAAACAAACAAACAAATAAATAAAGGTCTATCAACAACTTAAAAATATTTTTTAAAAAATTTCATGTATTACACCTAACCTGAACATTACGAGCACACTGTAGAGTGCCAGCCGTTTCCCCTCAGGCTCTGGCTAACTCCTGCCCAGCGTTGAGAGGGGTTCGGGCTGCATATCCTTAGCTCAGGAAAAGATCCAAATTCAAAACTCAATGTACAGTTTCTACCAAGCATGTATATCTTTCACACCCATCCTAAAGTTGAAAAATTGTGAGTGGACCCATTGATATCAGGGACCATCTGTCTTGGTCTTTCACAAAGGCACATGATGAAGGCTAGATAATGAAGTCACTACAGAGAATAATAAAAATATCAATTACATAATCACATGTATTATAAATTATTACATCTTTGCAGACTTTACCTTCTAACTTTTGAGCATATCCAGCAGCATATGTCTCTGGATACTGAATTTTCAGATCCAAAAAACATAAATCCTAAATTGGTGAACATCAAGATCCTAGAGCCTAAATTTGGCTCCTGTAGAAGTTTCTAGATATTAGCCCATTTGCCTTATTGTTGAGTAGTTAAGTTTTACTCCTTTATTTATTTTCTACTTTCATTTTTTATAGTTCTGGGAGCTTTTGGGGGATAGCTTTATTTCTGAGACCTGAAATATCATCCAGATAGAAAATGTTTTTGTTTTTCCTCATGGTCAGCACTCAGGTATTTTTGTTTTTAAAAACGATTCCTTTCAATTTTGAACATTCTCCTCCTTTTATTTCTTTTCTTATTTCTTTCCATTTTTTATGTTCTTCCTTTACTTGCCTAGATTAAACTCACATATTTCTTAAATTGTTTATTATATTTTTCCATATTTTTTTCTCTTTGTGCGAGTAGATTTTGTCCTCAAAATTGGGTCCCTATTTCTATTTTTTTTTTTTTTTGCCATGAATGGATATAACTTAGCCCCTTGATATTTTTAATTCAGCAGTCATATTATTAATCCACAAAATATCCTCCATTTTCACTGATTCCCCCACCCCTATTTTTTGTTACAGTGCTGATTTATGGTTGCAATAGCCTTTCAAATTTCTGAAAATATTAAGTCATTACAAGCTTTCTTAAGTCATTACTAGCTTTCTCAACTATCTGTTTCTACCAGGATATATACCACACAATATTTCTTTTACTGAATCAACATTTGATTTGATTTGAAGCACTGATTATGGGTCCTGGGTAAATCAATACAGTATGTGTGCAGTATATAAATGGGAATTAGTTTGATAGCACACATGCAAAAGTAGACACACACACACACACACACACACACACACACACACACTTAATCCATTTCCTCTATCATAGAATATCACAGTCTGGGTAATGTATGGACAACACAGATTGATTTCTTACCATTCTCCAAAACTGGGGAAACTCCAAACTTTGGGAGCTGGGCTGGCATCTAGGGAGGGCCTTTGTGCTCCATCATCCCATAGTTGAAGGTGGAAGGCAAAGAGTCGGAGGGCACAAAGTCATCCTTCAATGAAGAACCCATTCTCAGAGGTGCCTTTGTGTCCCATTCCACTCTTTAAAGCTCTACCTCTTAATACTGCTACATTGGAAATTGTATTTCCAACACATGGTTTTTTGAGGGACCCATTCAAATCATAACACAAACACACACCTGAATGCCTAAAGGGAAGGGTGAATAATTTCATGAATTCTTTCTGTTCCACACAGTCGATGTTTTCCTTTTATTCTCCCTTCCATCAAGGTCCAGAGCAACCTGATATTGAGGTCTGTTTTGGTCCCAAGTCTGAACATCTGTCCTGGAATTCTTCCCCCCAAAGTACACTTTGTTTAGAGTGCTTCTCTTGAATTCATGTGTAGCTACTCCCTGTTATTCATGGGGGCTAGGTAGAGGTCTCTCCTGCCATTTCCTGAGAAATGCTTATAATAAACTACCCTAGCCTTGCCCTTTGAATTTTTCACTTTGAGCTGTTTATTTGTTGTTTACAGTTTTCTATGGATCTGTCCTCTCCGTGCCAGAAATGTGGTCTTATGTTGTTCTTAGGCTGAAAATAGCCCCACAATTTTCAAACAAATTATTTTGTGATTTTCCAGGTTCTCTAACAAAATTTCTGATCTGTCATTAGAACACTTTGTTGTTTCTAATGCCATTCTGAACCTGTTCTTATCAAAATACACACCTTTTTAATAATGAGTGATTGGGTGGAGGAGGGTAGGTGGTATGTGCTCAGTCTTCTGACCAAAACTGCTTCTGCTTCCTCTTGAGCATTGTTTGCCACTAAAAACAGATGCTTTTCTATTTATATAATATGTGCACTTTTGGGGAAAGTTAGATAACACAGAGAAACAAGATGAAAAATAATACCTTCTAAAGTTTCATGTATACATGATTTTAGTAATATCCAGTATGTTTAATTTTGCAAAAAGTTGGCTTCAACCATGGAATGTAATATTTGCATTTTATTGGGAAGAATTCCTCTGTTACAGATGCTGCTAAATCTTAGAGCTTATGCACAGGCCTGCAGTGCAGTCCATCACAATCAGAAACCTAGTTTCTAAATACACTTCCTGCATAATGAAAATCAGAGCTTTTCCAATATTCAGTGAATGGGAATAAAATATTTAGTTCAGTCCTATGTATTCATAAAGTACTTGTTCTGATATGTTTTTACTCTTATAATAAAAAAAAGACAAACTATTTTTTGCTATGGATTTATAAACCACTGCAAAATGCAGCCATAAAGTCTGCTTTTAAAACCACATGGTATTAGTCAGTGAGCTGAATCATTAGACAATTAGAGGCTTACTTTTGTTTTAAAATAAGAAGTTCGAGGTAGGAAGGTCAAGGCTGGAATGGCTGTGGTAGAATGGACCTACCAATTCTTTTTATGGTTTCATTCTGTTCCCTTAGCATACAGGCTAATAGCTTTTACTTATAGGACAGGATGTCTGGGCATCTCGGTTCCCTGTCTATGTTCCCGGAAGAAGCACTAGTCAACTGAATTCTTCCATTCCAATAAGAAAACACTGTTGTATGCTCTACCAAGTAGAATTTCATTCTTATCTAATTGGATGTAGCCATCACAGGATGACACTTAAGTCTTTTTGTCCATGGAACAAAATCATGATATTCATAAGTTATTAAACAAAAGGGGATTTTGGCAGGCAGTTGGCAGTGCCTTTATTTCTGAGACCAATTCTATTATAGTGCATGGCATTTATGAGAATCAATATGGTTATGGGAAAATTGGTAAGTGCTATTATCAAACCACAGGTAGTCATTATCTATCTCCACACAACTGCACAGATACATACAAATGCTGGTGGAATGCATAATGGAATGCACTGTCACATTTGGAAAGATAAATGCCTGGATAAAAACGACTTTCTTTCTTCTTCTTCTTTTTTTTTTTTATTAGCCAGATGATGCTTGTGACAACCATACTGCTCAGTTGGGTGGCACTGAGGAAGAAAAAGAGGTACCAGAAGTTATCCAAACGAGCAGTCCTGTGGTAAGTTATAGAATGGGAACTGCCCGTAGGGATGAAAGAAGCAGCCATTTCTTCAAGACAATCATGCAAGCCTTGGAAAAATTGTGGTGTGATTAAGATGGTTGGACAACCACAGCTTTCAACATATCTGTCTATCTTTGATCAATTTGTAATAAAAATATTCAGCAGCAAATAAGGTCAAGTTTAATAGGTAAATCCACAAATAAATCCATTATTTTATGAAAATAGACATACACGGAAGAACTCTATGATTTGCAAGCATTTCTTTTTTGATAGAGTTAGTGTCCTTACATTTTTTTTCTTTCATTTATAAAAATTCTCTTAGGAGTCTTAGTACCACTGAGTACAAGTCTGCCTGCTGCAACAGGCTCTTCTCTCGTTTCTGGGTGTTCTTTTGTTCCCCGCTGCAAGTGGATATTCATCCCCTTATGAGGATAGCACTTCACCTGAGGTGTCCAGTTCCCCTCTCTCTTCCCTATTCCCTCACCTTCCCCAGAAAGCCACTTCTCTTTGGGGTTAACCAGAACAGGGCAAAGTCAGGACAATGATCAGGCCTCTATCAAAGTACAGTGGGGAAAGGTTGCTGTATTTATCCCTCACCCACTAATTTTTCTCATCTGTTTCTACTTGTAGCCTAGCCTAAGCTATCTTTCTCTCCCAGTCTAGAGTTTATGTAATTTATTTTCCCTTTTATTTTCCATCTTCTTAGCCCCTCTCCCAACTTCTTCCCAGATGGAAAAAAGCAAACTGGCAAATCCCAATAGGTCCTTTCTTCTCTGCAGAGATGATGTTGAACAGAGACTTTTAGGTTGAAAGGGTAGTCACAGATTGAACCTACCCGGGGCTACTCATACCTCTAGTTATTTTCTTTCCTGCTTTAGAGGAGATACTACTGTGTAATCATTTCCAGAATTTTCTGCATTTGCTTCATCCTTGTGCTTGTGTTAATGAGGCAGGAAGTAGATTTGGGGAAAGAATCCACATTATTTCTGAAATCTCTCTCTCTCTGACTTATATGAATGCTGCTATGCTTATTCTTTCCTGTCTTTTAGCTACATCTTGTTGCTTCTGTTAGGTTTTAGGAGAGGGAGGGTTGGTCAGCTGGCTAACTACCATTGTTTCCCAGATTATAATCCCTCTCGTATACAGAAAAAATATAAAAACTCCTTTGGATACTAAAAGTTCTCCACCATCTGCTCTCTGCTGGTATTTCCAGCCCTTGGTTCCCTTGAATTAACCTCAGGAACCATCTACTTCTAAAAACAAATCAACTTTCTCTCCAAGGCACATACCCTAAGTCTTCTAGTGTCAACATTTGTTAGGTCTTTTCTTGCCATTTAGAATGGGCAATAGATTCGAACAGGCACTTCTTCAAAGAAAGCGCGTAGATGGCCCATAAGTTCACGAAAATGTACTTATCATTAGTGATCATAGAAATGCAAATAAAGCCATAGTGAGATCTCTCTAGATATCCTGTGGAATGGCTCAAATGGAAAAGACTGACCTCATTGAGCTGAGCCAAGAATTTAGAGCAACTGGACCTTTTATACTCTGTCAATGTAGGTGACTCATCCACTTTGAAAGATGATTTAGCAGCTTCTTAAAATGTTAAGGATGTACATACTCTTCCACCAGCAGGTGGTACATATCCATACAAAGACTGTTTAAATGTAGTTATATTTGTAATAGCCCCAAACTGAAAACAACCCAGATGTCCACCTACTGGTAAATGGATAAACAATTATAGTATGTCCACACAGTGGAATACTACTCAGCAGTAAAAAGCAATGAACTGTCTACATTTAACATGGATGGACCTCAAAATAATCATGCCATGTAAAGGAAGCCAGACCAAAAAATATTCAATATATATAAAATTATAGAAAGTGGAACTAACGTAGAATGGCAGAAAGCTCAGTGAATTTCCAGCGATCTGGGGAAGGTGAAGAGAGGAGGGGAGGAGAGGAGAGATCTTGTTCATTATTATTATCTTAACTATAATTTTTGTCAAAAATTATCAAATTGTATGCTGTGTACTCCTTAAATATTGCAGTTTAAGTTTGCATTTAATTGTGTGTCAGTTTAAATATTGTTTTTTAAATATGCACTTAATTGTATATTGGCAGTATCTTGATAATAAGTTTATTGAGAAAAACTTTTGAACTTTGAACAAGTGTTCAAAGGAGTCCACAAAAAAAGGACTATGATTTTATTTATAGTCAACATTTATTTTGAAGTAAACTACTTACAATAAATAAATGAGTAGTCTATTCATGTATTAGATGTGGCTGACCCTTGACTCTTCCACAAATGCCCCTAAATCTGCATTTATAAAAGATTTACAATCCAGTCTGCCAGCATCTGAAACCTCATCTACAAATCACTTCTTATATAGTTAAAAGAAGACATTTCCCTTATGTTCAGCCAAGATAAATGAAATATTCAGTGGAGATGTTAGTTTATTGAAAAGGCAAAGTAATCAATCTTGTTTATTTCCAATGTCTTAAGTGAAAATCAAGTAGCTACACTTGCTATTGATTCATAATTCACTGCAAAATACAATCACACCATCTGTTAAAAATCATCAGTTGCATCTGTGTTTGCTTCCTATAAAAAAAAATCTAAGGAACCTTGATTTAAACAAGTAGGAGTTTGTTTTAATCACAAAGTAAGAAACCGATGGTGGATAAACCAAAGCTGGTACAGCTGCAGCAGGGTGCAGTGGCAACTTTCCCTGTGCACAATGCCACCTTAGCATGTGGAGTTAACCCTTATTCTTACAAGATGGTTAGGAAACTCTAGAAACTGTGCTGATGTTTCTGTTAGGACCATGTGCCAACTAACTGTTCATTTTTAACACAAAACCTTAGTTCTGTGGAAAACCTGCACAGTAGAATTTTTTTTATTTTCATTAACAGATTTTGACACTCTTCACAAGACATTTGCTTTTGTTTTCTGTTTTTCTTATTTTAGTTGCCGGAACCTTGTTTCTTTTTATATAAACTTCTCTAGGGTTTTTGTTTGTTTACCCTCTCTTGCAACTGTTTCAATTTCATGAATTTGAAAAATGTTAAGGGTGTACTTCCTCTTCCACCAGCAGTTCTGAACTTCCACAAAGATTTGTTCTTCATTTTCTTCATTTCTCATCAATGCTCAGTGGATACTTTTTATCTGAGAACTGTTTTCTTCGGTTTCTAGACATTGTCTTTTATTATGTCTTCAATTATTTTTTTCTCCCCATTTTCTAAGTCCCATCTTTCTAGAATACATCGTTGTTGCTTTGCCTGAATTATTAAAATTTATTATTATTATTATTTTCTAAACTTACTCTCATGTAAGTCTGTTCCTTCTGTCTTCTAGATTGTTTCATCTTTATGTTCTAGATTTCATATTTTTTCTTATTGTTATTATTTTTCTTGCCTCACTCTATTTGTAAATATCAGCAAACATTCTTATTTTCTAAGAAAAACATGTTTCTCTCTGATTTACTCATTGTTATAGTAGTATGTTCTATTTCAGAGTAGGGTAGCTACTTATCTTATTTCTGAAGATAAGATATCCTTATCTTATCTCTGAAGATAAGAATTAAATTATTTTTCAGAGTCAAAATTTTTAAGCTTTTTGATGTTGAGGCATAATTCACACATAATAAGTGCATATACTTTTGGTACATAATTCAATTAGTGTTAACAAATGTGTTAACTTACCAAAATGTAGAATATTTTCATCCCACCATCAAACCGATGGTGGATAAACCAAAGCTGGTACAGCTGGAGCAGGGTGCAGTGGCAACTTTACCATGGACCTCTGGCCTTTTCCTTTGAACAATGCCACCTTAGCATGTGGAGTTAACCCTTATTCTTACAGATGGTTAGGAAACTCTAGAAACTGTGCTGATGTTTCTGTTAGGAGCAGTGTTCCTCTTGGTCAGTGTTCCTTCTCTCCCTTAGAGGTAAACCCTGCTGTGATTCCTAACACATTAGGTTGGTTTCCCCTTCCACATAGATGGAGTCATAAAATACTCTTTTGAATCTGCTTTTTAAATTAATGATAATAATTTTAAGATATATATTGTATGTAGTCCTATTATAACTAATAGTAATTCATTGTACCAATATGACACTATTGGCATACTGATGGACATTAGGATTATTTCCAGTTTGGAGCTATTGTAAGCAATGCTGCCATGAACATTAATACAATATAAAGAATGTGTATTTTTATTTCTCCTGGGTATTGATGCCACAAAATTAAGATTTTTGATAAACACAAATACAGCCTCATCATTCTTGGTTCTTAAATTCAGCAAGTAATAATTTTATGGGTAAATCCAAAATAACTAAATTCTATCTTTAAAATAATCTATAGGCAAACATAACAATAGCAAAAAATAGTTTATGCATATCATGTGTGTTGGTTATTGTTAACTAAAGCTTGATCTTCATGGGTAAGCTCACAGACAACCCTGTAAAATTCCTTGCAGTATTTTCAGCATTGACTAAGATATAAACATTTAGTGTTTTCCAGTGATTTTCAAAATGTAAATATTCCGTGGAGAGAACATGGTAGTTTTTACAATATGTAGCATTAGTGATGTAAACAGTGACGTATCTGCTGGAACATGAGCACCATCTGGTCAGGAAACTGCACACCTCCTATTGAGTGGCAGTGAGTGTCCTCCGGTGGATGGAGAACTTCTGATCAAGACTGAGGGTCCGGGCTGGGGATGTGGCTCAAGTGGTAGCGCGCTTGCCTGGCATGCATGCGGCCCAGGTTCGATCCTCAGCACCACATACAAAGATGTTGTGTCCGCTGATAACTGAAAAAAAAAAAAAATTAAAATTCTCTCTCCCTCTCTCACTCTCTAAAAAAAAAAAAAAGACTGAGGGTCCTAGGAGTTTTTCTTCCTGTTTAGTTCCCCAGGCCCTTCCCTAGCCTATCAGCACCCTGTCACGAAGGAGGGTGGTAGATCCACCCAAAGACTCCACCCAAGGAAACACAGTGAAGGTGTTCCACAGGGCGGAAGATTTCAGCACACTTGCAGATGGACATAACAGCTCTCTGAATTTCTGAAGTTTTCTTTAGAGATAGACTTCATTGATTTTTTTGAGTGATTGGTGTAGGAAATTATTTGATATTTCCTGTACTGTTAGGTAGATTTATTTTTCCAAAAGGCAAATATTGTCAGTTGTCTGTTCATCGAAGTGAATACTGGAATATGCCAAACTTTAAGGTGTGTAGAGTGGGTAGATAAGTTAGTACACACTCTCATTGCAAAACCAATGAGGGAGATGAAGAACTCTTACTTAGTTTTTTACTTCTGGGCAACCTGATTTCTGGTTTTGTTCTCCCTTCCATGTCTTCATTGTGACTTCTGGAGTTTCTTTTCCTTTAGACCGTAGGGCCCACACTAGAAACTCATCCATCCCAAACACTTAGATCATTTTGTTTAGATTGTATTTTTTGCATTTTCCTAGGGTTATATTTAAGAATTATCTACATTTTTAAGAAAGGGAATGTCTATGTGGCTTCCTTTTTTTGCAAACGTTTCTTAATAATTTGCCTGTGTTCTCTTCTTTATTAAATATTTATTTTTCTCTTCTCTCCTGAGAAATTTTCTTTTATGCTACTTTTAGGCAGAGTTTTTTATCCTCCCAAACTAATCCCATTTGCATTACATCCAGAAATTTCTGGAAGTTTTCTGCTACAGAATTCTCTGCTGATAATCCAGTGCTGTTAAAAATCTGTTCGTGTGTGTGTGTGTGTGTGTGTGTGTGTGTATGTTTTTCCTGCCATTTGTAGTGATATGGGGAGGACAGGGAGGTAGATGTTTTCCATCTTGGTTCAAATTTCTTGTGCTAGGTCTTGGGTTTTATTTGTTTCTTTAAAGAAAAGTTCTTTTTTCATTTTATAAAAGAAATACAGGCCATCTATATGAGAATTGAGAAAATATGGTCAAATGAGTTGAGAAAATTGGTCAAATGAATTGAAGATTGACAGTTATTTAAAAAGAAAACATACTTATGTTTTCATAAGTATCAAATATATTCAATTTTGTGATGTTTCCTTTGGCAAAGAAAATAATGTTATCTTTTAATTTCAGTATAATCATTGTACATTACAGGAAAAAAAAACAGTTCTAGCTTTATGAATGACAAAGAAAAAAAGAGTTGGTACCATTGCTACTGAATTCTATTCACTAAAAAAAAAAAGTCATAGAATTTGTAAAAATGAACCAAAAAGTATTAGAACAATTAAGTTTGCATTTGGGTGCATATAGTAAAAAAAAGTAGTTGTTTTGCTTCCCATGGAGATACTTGGCATAGGTGGACCAGGTCTGATGGGGCAGCCATGTGATGCCCTCTTCTCGTAGACACAACCAGATCTACAGAATCATCATCCCTATGATCCTTATTTGTACAAAATACCTGACAACTCTAGGCTGTGGTCCTGTCACGAGCATATACCAGCTGGGATTTTTTTGTTGGTTGGTTGGTTTGGTTTTGATCAGGAAAGCCTTAGCTTTCCCAGAAGCTCTCTTGGTAAGTTTATTCTTACATTTTGTTGGCCACTCTAGTCACATGATCTCTCTTAGCTCCAAATGAACCTAGAGATCAAGGTTTTGAATTTATCACCTAGCTCTCTGGAACTAAACCAAGGTAGTATTGAAGCAAATAAAGTTTGTGGCAGATAACAGCACTGTTTGCCACAGCGATCAGTTTCTGTCAGAGGGACTGGCATTCAATGGCTCACAGCAAGGCTGTACCTGTCAGTGCCCAGGCAGTCATTGATTCATATATTCCACACGTGTCTCAATATGTAGATACAGTGGAATGCACAACCACATTAGAAAGCATTTGCCTGAATAAGAACGGTACTTTCATTTCTCCATTTAGCCAGATGATGCTTCTCTCAATAGTACTACCCTTCCCAATGGGTCCCGGAATGAAGAAGGGAGTTTTGTAGATCCCAGGATCGGCTCCATGGTAAGTTCTTTCATGCTAATACAATTGCATGTGAATGCAAAAATCACAAGTCTAGGCAATTAATGAAGAAAGGTAAGAAGAAGTGATTTCTCCAAGACAAATTAAAAAGCAGAACATGACCTAGGATTTCAAAGAAGCCACAGCTGCTGGCAGACACCCCCCCATGCCCCCCCCCCCACCACCCAACCTTGTAACAATCAGGAACATGACTCAAAACTTAGGAATGATGAAATGAAAGGTGACTGCAAAAACTAATACCACTGTGTCCAGAAACCAAAGGGTGTTCTTTGCAAGCCAAGAGGAACTTGTTAATTTTGGTCCTCCTGACTGAGTTCACATAAAAAAATACCAGAGGCTCAGTGATCTGGCTTACCTTCGCCACCTTAACCTAGAAGTCTCTTTATCCACAGGATAAATTTAAAACCTTCCTCTTGATTTTGAAGACTCTCGGATTTTGCATGCATTTCCAGCCTTAGTTTTCAGGGCTCACTCATGCAGACTCTTGCTCTTTATCCCCGTGACTGAGGGCTCCTGATCTTACTTGACCTTAAGTAACAGAATGTGTACTTTTATTTGTTAGAAATTCTTGTCACTCCCCCTCCAGTTCCCTCTACCAAGAACTTCTGCTCAGCGTCTCAGAGCCTGTGCTCTGACGGGGTAGATGTGATGGATTCCGCAAAGGACAGTGAAAGACCCCATTAGAAAGGCCTCTTCAGTGGTAGCAGCTAGTCAATGACAGTCAGATGGAGGTGACACCTTCAAATGTTCCTTTGGGCAATAGTTTGTCAATCATTGCCCATTTTGAAAACAAGATAGCTGACATTCACTTACATGACACACTCCCAAGATATCCCCATTTAAGAAGAATAAAATAATGTGAATTGTTTTTACCATGAATAACTTATCAGTTAACTCTGTAAGCTATGGCACAGATAGGCTGAAGGATACCCACAACTTCTGACCTACTAGATGAAAGTCTGTATTTTCTTTTCTCATGCAAGACCTTGCATTGGAATGAAAATAAACTAGAATGTCTCTATTTTAGATATTATCTCAAATTCACCCTACTTATTAATGAAAACAAAGTAAATCATTCACAAACTCTGGTAAGTATCAGAAGGAGTTCCCGGTAGTAGATGTAACACAATTGTATTGTATCCCTGTGACTGAGGCTTCCTGATCTAGCCCTTTCCCAGGATCCTTTATCTTCTACCTTAGCTGGTAGCACCCATATGCCCACGAATTATCCCTTTGCATTAACTGTAACTTTGCCTTCTCACTTTTTCCTGCCCATCTCTGAGACCTGTGGATTTTATCATGTGAATGGCTGTAGAATATTTCTACCCACTGCCTTTCTTACAACTACTTCTTTAGTGTGGAAACTACTTTCTGCATTGCTGAAGTAGCCACATAAGGCATCTCCCAGTCCTTAGCTTTGTACCCTTCCAGCCCATCCTTCCCATATCTGCAAGTCACCAATATAAAATGCAAGACTTGCTTAAAGGCTACAGTGTTTATCCAGCACCCTGCAGTTAACTTGAAAGCTCCTGACATAGTCCTACCCCTGTCTGCATCTCTAGCTGACTTTAATAAGCTCAGTGTCTTGTTCAAGCCAGCAACAAAGGTCTGCAGGTGGGTGGTTCCATGTATGTACTGAGCAGAACTTGGAGTAGGGTGATTGCATAATTGGGTGCTGAAGAAGAGGCAGATAATCCTTGTGTTTTAAGTTTCTATGGGAGATATGACCACAATTTTATTACTAATAAGACTGGTGCTTCATTTTTTTTCTGCTAACTTTCCATATGATTGATTCATTCATTCATTTGACAATCATTATTGAGAACATATTGTCTATAAAGCAAAACAAAAAAAAAATTAAGCAAAAAAAAAGAGAAAAGAAAACGCTTTTCAAAAAAGACACACACACACAAAACAAACATAGAAAATTTAAAAAGGAAAAAAGAAAGAGAACCTATTGTCTAAAATAGGGTGCTTGGAAGTTTGAGGATGTGAAAGAAAGAAAATGATCTTGCATGGCACTTACAGGTACAGCTGTCCACAGCAAATTAAACACTCAGATTTCATTTTTGTTTTTCAGAAAACAAATTTGATACCAGTAATGACATAAATAGAGCACTACTGGGCCTAAAACAATCTCATTGGCATCAATCTCTTAACTTACTTTGGATTCTTTGTTATTGAGGATATCTTTATTTATAAATACTATACAAAATGGTTGATTGCTAGAGTAGCCCTCAGATACTGACTTCACCCCCACTGTACTTGTCCTGAAAGGATCCTAGGCCTTCTTACCATGAGGTAACTACTTTTGTGAGCCACATGGTTCTTGCTTATAAAAGAACTACAGGCACACCAGTTTGACTCCCAGGTCTCTTGAGATGGTGGGATTTTTAGTAATTGAGTGAAGTAGGATTAAGGGTTGGGGGTTTATCCTGCCAGGATGAATTCTGAAGGACACCTTACTGTCTCTTCAAGACTTCAGGAGGCCCCAAGAATTGCCCTATTTGAATTTATGTTATGAAATGGCATAAAGTATGTAATCTGACTTTATCTTTCCCAAAAACTGCCTCAACTTGACTAGTACCTTTTTTTCCCCTCAATCTGTAATTTTCTTTACATATTTGAAATGCCACCTTTATTAAGATAAGTAAAATCCCCACTTTTTTAAGGGTCTATTTCTATGGTTTGTTTTAAAAATCTGTTACAGTGAGTTCACACTCATAAAAATCTACATCCAAGATTTCTTTTTCTTTAGAAATTTTTTTCTTCCAGATGAACTCACCAAAGGCCATGCCTACCCCTTAAAAAAAAATTAGAACTTTTCTTCTAATGTCTCATCTCTAAGTAAAATACTTCTTGGTTTTAAAACTTGCAATTGTTTAACTGGAATGGAGTGTGCATTATATCAAATGATCATCCAGCATCTATTAAAATAAATAGATGTAACAGCAGATTCCACCAACTGCAGATCAGATATATTTTTTTAAGTTGCATTTATCTTGAACATGTCCAAACATTTTTTCATTTTCATTGTTCCCTAAGACATACAGCATAGCATCTGTTTTCATAGCACCTATATTGTACTAGTACAAATATACAAGCAATCTAGAGATGATTTTAAGTATACAGAAAGAGGTATGTAGGTTATTTTATAGAAGGGACTTGAGTTTCCATGATTTTTTTATATCCACAGGGGCTCCTGGAACCAGTCCCCCGTGAATCTTGAGGGATAACCATTTAAATGCTAAGCATCTAGCCTCTCTACTTGACCTATTTCAAAACTCAAGGACCCTTTGTGGGCAGGCTGATCTTCCTTCTCCATTTTCACTGAGTGATTTTAAAAGGAGAGGGCTGCTGGGTTGTGGTGGTGCAGTTGTGGTGGTGCACACTTATAATCCCAGCAGCTGAGAAAACTGAGGCAGGAGGATTGTAAGTTCAAAGTCAGCCTCAGCAACTTAGCAAGGCCCTAAGCAACTTAGCAAGACCCTGTCTCTAAATAAAATGTGAAAAAGGGGTAGGGCTGTGGCTCGGTGGCTAAGTGCCCCTAAGTTCAATCCCCAGTGCAAAAATGAATGAATGAATAAATAAATAAATAGCAGAGAGCTCCTTTGTTTTTCCTGTTTTATTTTTAACTCTTATGATTCTAAGTCCCAGGGTTTCTACCTGGCTTTTAGCCCCTTCCATAATTGGAGCTGACCCTCTTGATTAATTTCTCTCTTATATTTATCTAATACTATGACTCAACTCCTGGAGTTCCCTGCTCTCCATGATCTTTGTGCTGAAACACTTCAGCTTTGTCCATGTCTGAAATTTATTCTTCTGTTTCTGGCCTGAATGTTTTCACCTGTCCTCTGCCTCTGTAAGTCCTTTTCTTTGTGCCTTGGTTCAAGCTCAGGTTCAACCACTTCATCCACAAAAACCTTCTGGGCAGCTCCTCTTCCCTCTGAATCATTTTCCAATAGTACTTATACTTTATAGAAATAAGTTCTTAACAGTGGATTGTGTGTCTTCTAATAGTGTTTCCTATGTGTTATTCTGTCGTCCTCATTGTAAGTGGCCCAAGAGGAGGCATTATGACTCAAACTTCTGCCCCACAGTAATTTCTGTTACAAAGAGCAGACACTCATCAGTACAATAGGCTGGCTAGAGGCCGATTACACTGAGTAGATGGACTCTTCTCCACAGATTAAGAAACTAACAATTCAGTGAGTTTAAGCATCCTAAGCCTTCAGCTTTAAATTCTCAATAAATTCTCAAATGCATCAATAAATTAAACGTTTCTCAATTTTCCAAAGTCTTCCCTCCCACCAGGGAGTCATTTTAAGGCTGACAAAGCATTTCTTTGTTGGAAAACTTTAGGAAACCACTGAAAAGTTGTCCCCATCTTTTCAAGGATTTTCATATGCGGATACATTAGTCAGCTTTCTATTATGACAACAAAATCCTGAGACTATCAACTTAGAAGGAGGAAAGGTCTATTTAGCTTACAATTTTAGAGGTTTTAGTCCACAGTCTGTCAGTCCCAATGCTTTTGGGCCTGTGGCAAGGCAGCACATCCTGGCTGGAGTGCACAGAAGAGCAAGCACTTCCCTCATGGCAGCTGGAAGCAGAGAAGAGAGGAAAAGGAGGGATCAAGGTCCTAATATCCCCTTCCTGGGCACACCCCCATTGACCTATGGCCCTCTATTTTGGCTTCACTTCTTAAAGGTTCCATTACCCCTAATTGCTCTAAGCTGGGGACCAAGCCTTTAATATTTGGGACTTTAGGGGGAGATTCCAGATCTAAACAGTAAATAAGCTTTATTCTATGCTGTGGATTTTAGAGCCACTACAAATCTGACAGTGAACTACATAGCTCTTATATAGCCTTTGAACTTTTTTGTCTTTATTCCCACTCATTAGGTATTTGGGCACCTGTGTTTTAATAATTGGCAATCTATTTATACAATTAAAAGTATATCAGCTCCTTTGAAATGAAAGAGAATATTAGGCTCAGAATTTGTGACTCCCTTGTGTGATTTGTAGAAAACATGATAAAGGATATTTTATGAAACAGATGTTCAGTTATTGCAAAAATAAATATGAGAATAAAATAAACAACATCAAGCTCTAGGGGACAAAAAGAACAGATTTTATGTGTGAATATCATACAAAAAATTCTTGACCAAATAGGAGATTTTCATTGTCACACATATTCACAGATAACTCTCACATGAAAATTTATAGAATTTGTTAGAATTTCTGTGTAAATTTTTCACATATCCAGCTAGACCTGAACAAAGAGATACTCAACTTCTGATGACATTGCAGCCAAGTTCAATGCTTTGACAGTATTTCAGTGAAGAAAGTACTAAGTTGATTAGGAAGAGAAACAAAATTAGAAAAGATGCTTAATTTTTGTTATTGTCTGTGTGTTTTGCAGTGAGAGAATTAACCTGTTAATATTTGTAATATAATTAATAAAGACAAATGCATCAAGATTAGCAAGTCAAATAATTTCCAAGTTGTATGACATCAAGTTTTATAATTTGTATATCTTAGCAAAGGTTAAATAGCAAATATTGAAGAGCTAAGAAAGCAGGCTTATATTGACCTTGACACTGTTTCATTTTGAGAACACATCTAAACTGAATGCAGTGACAATGAAAATTAATGCAGACCAGCTATGAAATCAAGAACTTTGTGTGTGTGAAAAGAACTCTTACGTGAGTCAGAGTGAAATGATGGGTAGCCTATATTTGTGGTATAATGTTCTGTGCTCATTTTCCCTTGCTTAGCAGTCCATACTGGAGGCTATTCCAGATGTACCAGTTCATTCCAATGGGTCTGCAGATGCGGGGCAGTCAGCTCAGAGTGCACTGAGTGGTGAGTGACATGATCACCTATTGAACTTAAGCTGTGTCTTCTCACTTGTGTTTGGGAACTTGACACAGTAGTGAGTTTCCTTTTTTAACTGTTTCTTTTAATACATTTATTTTTATGCCAATATATAAATACATAAAGCAGTATACCTATTAGTGGGTTACCATGTGATGTTTCAATATATGCATACATGGGGTAATGGTTCCATCAGGTTAAATAGACTGTCACCCAACATCATTTCTTTGTGGTAAAAACTTTCAAACTCCTTTCTTAAAATTTTTTGGAATTTACAGTACATTATCATCTTTTCTAGAAACCTTACCATATGATAGCACACCAGAACTCCTGCTCCTGACTGCAACTTAGTACCCATCGACCAACTTTCCCCATCCCTCTTCCTCCCAGTAGTGAATTTCTAAAAGCAAAAAAGTATGTTTTTCTCCCCATTATTATTCTATTGCTTCCCAGTATTCTCTCTTTCCTCTCACCTTCCAACACTTAATTCTGTCACAGAAGACAAAACTAATAGCCATGCTGGAAGCAGAGTTTCTTCCTCCTCTATCACCAACCAATTATCACCAATTTAGAAACTCCTTACTTAAGCAGTGTCTTTGACTTGAGGCCTCTGCCCAGCAGTTGCAGGAAAACCAGGAAGCAGGCCACTTCCAAGACTCCCTAATTACTGCTCAGGAACATGTTTTTTTGAGCAGCTAGCAACATACAGGAATTCAGCAGTAGCTTTTATCTGGGTCTTTTCTTTCTGAGAGGTGGGCTCCCTACATGGGCTCAGAATGGAATCTCAAATCCACCTGATAGATGGAAACAGACTCTTGAGTGCCATGTACTTTTGTGATTGCTCAAAATTTTCCAGAAGTATGTGCAATCATCTTATAAAAACAGCCTGTACTTTCAGCATTCCCATCACAATTCAAAGAAATAGAGTTGATGAAATGTTCCAAAACTGACTTGATGATGGTTGTCCAACACTAATGTGCTAAAAATCATTGATTTGTCCACTTTAAGTGATGTATTTCATGGCACATGAATAGTATCTCAATAAAGCTGTCAGAAAACAAATCAAGGAGAAGGTATTTTTATTTATTTGTTATTATTTATTTGTATTTAATGCCATATGGTAACCTAGCTCAAATTATGCCTCTAAAACAAACATCAGTATGCAGTGGTCCTCTGGTTTTGGAGAATTGTCCTGTTTAATTGCTGCTCTCCAAAGACTGTCCATTTATCCTTAAGAGGTTAGAGTATTATTTAATATTTTTTCTACCTCTATTTTGAGGACAAGCCTCCATATGAGAAATGAAAACTCACAACTTTGTCATTTTTGAAATTCATGGCACATCCATTTACTGGGTTTCCAAATTTTAGTGTAAAATTTTAATGTAAAATTAATCAGGTCTTCCATTAATTCTGCCTTTTGTTCCTTTTTGTTCCAGTTTGTCAAATTGTCAGTGTCTATAGAAGAGGGCAAAAGAGAATGAGTTCTTTTTGTAATCAAATAAATCATTACTTTGCACATAAACAGTTTTGCCAGGTAGTGAAACAAGATGACAAGCCAAAATCAATCAATAATCAGAGGATGGGATTGCTCACATAATTTATGGATTCCTTTGTTTTGGGTCAAGGAATCTTCTGTCCTAATTTTCAGACTAGCTGGAGAAAAGCAATTCTGTAGGGCAATATATATATATATATATATCAGCAGACTTCTTCTTAATGTGTATCATACAAAGTCAGGTAACCAGCATCAAATAAAGAAATTCAGATTAGTTCATCTGAACACACCTTGCAGTGAAGTCCAAATTCAATTTAACACATCTTAAGAGGCAAATATTTCACAGTTTAAAAAAAATAAGAAGAGGAAGAAGTAAAAGTAGAGAGGAATTCCAGAATCTCTTCTTTCTTCCTCTGCTTCAAGCTTCTGACTCTCCAGTAAGTGACAGTGGGTCTGGATGGGCTTAATTTCAATACCACAGGAACATATAGAAATACCCTGCTTGGTGCTAATCTTCAAAAACTTTCATGAGACATAAAAGTCTAAAATTTGAAAAATAAGATTATATTGAAAGTTCATTTGGATAACAATAGAAATCTGTTCCTGTGGAAGCTGATGACACCACAGCATTACTTAACTGAACTCCTCTGGGGGGAACCCAGTGCTTTTCCCTGATGTGCTGTGGGTAGTTTTGTGAATATTTTGTGCTTACTTTCCAGTAAGTGGTACTGCTTGACTAAGTGGCATATTAAATATTCTGTATCTTTTGTTTCTTTAGATGATTATCTGGAAAAGGACATTCCAGCAGAGGCTGAAGAGGTGTCCTTTGAAGTATCTTATTCAGAAATGGTTACAGAGGCTCCAAAAAGAAATAGATCTAAGAAGTCAGAGATTAAGAAAGAAGACTATGCTTTAACTGTAAGTCAAACCTTTCATGGTTATTCTAGTAACTTCCTGTTTCTGTTCCATGAGCCCAAACAAGGATTATTTTCCTTTTAATGTCTGAATATGCTCAAGGAGACTGGGAAGACTGGGCTTCAGCATTGCATACCACCATTTTGGGGACTATTTATTATGTATTGCACAATTCGCCTAGCTGTACCTAGAAGTCCTGGGTTGAAAAAAGTTGTGAATACATATGCTTGAATACTGCTTGACAGGTTGTGTTAGTCAGCTTTCCATAACTGTGATAAATGTCTGAGACAAATCAACCTAAGAAGAAATATTTATTTTGGCTCACAGTTTGGGAGGTTTCAGTTTGTGGTTAGAAGGCCCATTGCTTTGGGGCTTGTGGGTAGGCAGACCATCATGGCAGAAGCACACAGTAGAGTGAGCTGCTTACTCCATGCTGTTCAAGAAGCAAAGATCAAAAGAGCAAGGGCCAGGGCTCTAATGTCCCTTTCAAGTACACCCTCCCCCCAGTGACCTACTTTTCTTCTACTAGGCTCCACCTCCTACAGTTTCCACCACACATCCATAACACCACAGGCTGGGGACCTTTAATTCATGGGACTTTGGGGGTAGATTCAAGATCCATACTATAGCACAGATGAAGTGGATTTTTCACCTGGTTTGTGAGTTTTCTTGCACTTCATATTCTTAATTCACATATAAGTCAGTGCACACCTTAACTATATGTATTTTTATCTCTATAAATCACATATCACAAGGGGCACAGGGCTGGGGCTGTAGCTCTGTTGCAGAGCATTTGTCTAGTATGTGTGAGGTACTGGGTTCAATTCTTAGCACCACATAAAAATAAGCAAATAAAATAAAGGTATGCTGTCCATATATAACTACAAAAAGGGGGGTGTGGGTACAGCAGAAAGTTACAGTCACAACAATAAGAAGTAGAGCTCATAGGACAGACCCAATTCAGGAATTTATATTACTAAATGATATTCAGAACTGATAACACACACACACACACACACACACACACACACACACACACACACACATATATATATATATATATATATACACACAGACTCCCAGAGTGGTCTATCCTGAAAACCTACCACAGAGCTGTATTACATTGATGTATTCACTGTTCAATAAATAATGCCTGTATGAAGAGTTCATGTCATGATGTAGCATCCTAAATATTCTCTTTTTATCAGGGATAGAGGCAAGATGAGCAGGACTTGGGCAGTTTCAGGACTAAAGGAATGTCATCTGGAAATAGATTTTTTTTTTAACCAGTCAGCCTGGACCATACCCAGACAACTGGCCCATGAGGGAGAGAAGAGGAGGAAAAGGAAGTGCTCTAAGACTCCCTGAGCAACCTCCACAGGGTTAATACTGCGCCACATGTTCTAGTTGTATAGTGGACCCTATTGATTACTCCTATTTTACAGATGAGAACACTTGAGGCTCAGGGAGGCTAAGTAACATGCCCAAAGCCCTGTAGGAATATATTTAAAGCCTAAAATGTGTCAAACTCCAAACCCTTTCTGGTCCCTAAACAATCTTCATGTGGGAGGGCAGAATGCAGCAGAAAAGAAAGCCTATATAGTAGTCTGATTTCAAGGACAGTCCTTCCTTTTTGTTAGAGAAGGGTGTCCAAGAGAGAATATTGCTCCTAGGTCTCCTCATCAAAGTTGTCTCTTTCTGAGGTCTGGCTCATTCAGGGTATAGGTCAGACCCCTAGGAAGAACTTGACATAGGGTTTAGTACACAGTAGTTACTCAATAAATGAGTGCAGTTCCTATTTATATTATTGTTATTATGTATTACTGTTTTTTGTTTTGTTTTGTTGTACCAGGAATTGAACCCAGGGGCATTTAACCATCAAGCCACATCCCCAGCCTCTTTTTTAAAAAATATATTTTATTTGAAGGCAGGGTCTTGCTAAATTGCTGAGTCTGGTTTTAAACTTGTGATCCTCCTGATTCAGCCTCCTAAGCCTACCAGACCTTCCTTGGTTTCAAGAAGAAGGTGAAATAACCAACTGCTAATAGCACAAGATATGCCCCAAAGCACATCCTACATATGGTTTACTTTTAAATGTTTGAAGTTCTGGGTGGGGATATAGCTTAGTGGTGGCACTTGCCTAGCATGTGTGAGGCCCTGGGTTCAACCCTCAGCACCACGATATAAATACGTGCAAATATACACTTGGGGTTCGAGTGAAAAAATTGATGATGAATGAATGAATGGGTATATAGTTTAATAACCCCCAAAAGTTCCAATATAGGGAACCTGAAACTCTGTTCTTGAAGCTTTATAATTTAAATAACTGTAGGCTTTTTCTACTTCACCATACTTTTCAATACCAGATTTTCTGAGAGCAAAGCATACCTGTGGATGTTATATATGAATGATCTTTTGCTTGCTCCTTAGAGTCTTCACAACATTTCTAGGTTATTAAGATTTGTGGTTATTAATTTAGTGTATTTCCTTTCTTAGTGTGGAAATGAATAACATAACAGTATCATTGTCTTCAAAAGTAAGATATAGTAAGATTAGTTGTATTTTATGTGAATTTTTTCTTTTTTAAGAATTTGGAATCATCTAAATATGGTTTTTAAGCAAAACGTGATTAGGGAGACTATTAATTTTTTTTAAGTATGCAGAATAGCATACATGAATCCTGAATCAAGGAGACTTATTGTCAAAAAAAAAAAAAAAAAAAAAAAATCCAGATCTCTCCTGTGCTACACTTAGTTGTGTTCTTTGCTTGTGTGTGGCACATGTAATCCAGATTAAGGACCCACAGTGGGTATATTCCATGTGATGTTTGACATGTGTGTTGCTTGACAATACAGCATGTTGCCTTTAAAAGGCCATTTCCACAGTTATGATAGCACAGTTATCATGGACTTCAGACTGCTGTTTTGCTTCTAGTTAGCATAACAGTGATCTGCAAATGTTCTCAAAACATATTCATAATATTTTTATGATGCAGTATGCTCTTCAGAGCTTTTTGCATGTTTTCTTCTGTAGGTTTAGAGTGTCTGGGTGGTATCTTGAGTGAAAGTATAATTTTCCTTTGCCATTAAAAATAAATATCTTCACTGTGTTATTTCAGAAACTCACTGTTCAGAAAACCAGACTTGGCTTAACCGAAGCAGGAGACCTGTCTGCTGAGGACATGAAGAAAATTCGCCATCTCTCTCTGATTGAATTGACTGCCTTTTTTGATGCATTTGGAATTCAACTGAAAAGAAACAAAACAGAGAAAGTAAAAGGACGAGGTAACTAAGGGGACGGATGGCTTTGGTTTTTAATACTGACATGCTAGAATAAGACAGTGCTTTTCTGATTTTATTTTTTTAATTTTTTCTTTCTCTCATGACTGTGTGACATTGAAGACAATGGGATTTTTGGAGTTCCACTTACAGTCCTCCTTGACAATGACAGAAAGAAAGACCCTGAAGTGAAAGTTCCCCTTGTATTACAAAAAGTGAGTAGAACGCAAATGAATGAATGAGGAGGGAATAGAGCCTTGTGCTTATGGTTGAGGACTTTGTAAACCCACTAATGAATTTTCCTTTAGGTTGAAAGACACTGAACCCTTGGCAATTTTTGACCTTGTTCCAGGTAGCCTCATAATGGCCTATAAGCTTTGAGAACAGTTGGTCTTCCTGTTATTTGCTTTCCATTACTGTAACAAAATATCTGAAGCTGGGTACTTATAAGAAAAGAAGTTTATTCAGTACACTGTTTTGGAGGCTGAGAGACCAGCTCTAGGGAAGTTCCCCTAGCTGCCTGACCTGGTGGAGGGTGCTAACACACTGGTAGCAGCATTGTGAGAGGGAGAGCTCACAGGGTCAGAGCAGAAGCCAGGGAGAGGGAGGGGCAGTTGTGACCTCCCACTAGCCTTGCCTGCTAGACACTGTCTGACCACAGAACACCAGAGCGTGGACACAGTTTTGTTTCTTCCAATATTTTTTCAAATGTAAATTGTCCATATGTATGTGTGTGTATACTCATTCTGTCAGATAAAACTGGCCATTAATTACTATTTGTAGTATATTTATGGAATATTTGCTAAGATATATCATAGACTAGATTTTTATGAATTACTGTGTGTGTGATCATTTTATAAATTTTTTAAACAAAGTTTAATAGACTTTAAAAATCATCTTGTTCTAGTGGTTTTCCAGGTATGACTGGGCAAATAGGATTCTTTTAGACAAAGAGAAGAATTTTGGTAGAAGAAGATTTTTAAGTGATCTATAAATTATTATGCAAGTATCTCTGTAACTACCCTTGCTAAATAGCTGATTTACTTTTAAGTTATGTTCTTGTCTCATAGGCAGCAATTCACACTGGTTTACCTAAGTATGCATTTATTCAACAGTGACATCCAGTGGCACAATTAAAATTCCAAGCCCTCAACACAAACCTTGTTGAATTTTAAAATGTTTTTGAATGATATATATATATATATATATATATAAAAACTGAAGAATCATAGTTACTTTACTCACACTAACAATTCTTCATTCTCTTCTGTCTTCCTATATTTTGCTATCAATGCCACGAATTGAGCTTCTCTCTTAAATCTGGGAACTGATTTGAGATTGGGAATAGGAAGGATGGCAGTCAGATAGCCAGAGTATACTGGTGACACCTCTGTGCATAGGGCCCACCTGTGAGCACCTCTCCCCGGCAGGGCTGCACCAGTGTTATCCACATAATGTCCTTTGAGTCAGCCCAGAGCAGCCCAAGGAGATCAGTGTTGTTAATCTCCTTTTTGCAGTTGAGGCCCCTGAGGCATAGGAAGGTGAAATAACTTACCCATGATCACACAGCCAGCAAGAGCAGCATGGAAAAGGAACACAGCGTGGATTCAGGCCCAAAGTTCATAGTGACTCTTAGAATTTTCTTCCCTGCTTTGAATGAAAACCATATGATGCCCTTTTCCCTCTATGTAAAGGAAAGAATTCAAAGAAAAAATTCATGGTAATCTGAGACAGAAGATTCAACACATAAATTTATGTTATTATGTAAGCACAAAAACCTAGCACAGAACTTAGCAAATGGTAGCAAACAAAAGGCGCTCAAGAAGTGCTAGTTAAAGGCAGTCTGGATTTTATCACATTAGTCACTCAATAAATGTTATTACTGTTAATGTTAAACATTTCTCATTTTAAGACAATTTGAGGTTGCCTTCTTTCACTTCTGTAGGAGAGTCGTTTCTTCCTCAGGTTTTTTCTCCTGAATATCTGTTTCTCTTTGTACTTAACAGAACTACTTTAGTTCCAAGTGCCATCCTTTCTTTAAAGGAGATAAAGACACTGGATTCTCCTTTCACTGTGTGAAGTTTCACTTTTCTGTACCTCAGTTTTCTCAGTAGTAAAATGAAGAAAATAATAGTATCTACCTTATATAATTATTGCCCGAATTAAATGAAGTAATATATGTAAAATGCTGAGATTAGTATCTGAGCTGCAATACACAATAAGTAGTGATCCTATAACTTATTTTTTTAAAGCAACCATCACCACTGAGAGAACTCATGAGAGTGATTAACCTTTGAAATCCCTAACTTCTTGGTCAGATATCTGCAAGTCCCATAGGGTCTTAGCCAGGGTGGTTACAAAGATTTAGAATCTTTTCTTACTGATCAGTCTTCAGAAGGAGATATAGTAGAAGTTCAATCTTAAAATGGTTAAGTGACAACAGATTATACTGGTTAAGGAACAAAGCTTGGGAGAGCCAGTGCCATCTCTTGGAGCTTGATCTTGGGAAAGTTATGTAAGGACTCAAAATCACCATTTGCTCATCTGCTAGTTGGAGGATTATTTTGACCTTTTAGAGTGGTCAAGAATAGTTAACACAGTAGTCAAGTACCAGTTGCATGTACGTGCTCAATATGTTGATTATTGCTATCATCACTATTTCAGATGTTTATAATCCTATAGAGGTGCTTATTTTTGTAATATATCATTGCTTTCTAGTTTTTTGAGAAAGTCGAGGAATCAGGTCTGGAATCTGAAGGAATTTTTCGACTTTCAGGATGTACTGCCAAAGTCAAGGTACCCGACATTTTCTGTTCCTTGTTAGAAATCAAAGCTAGTTAGATCCAGCCCAAAGGAACTTTGGGAATTTAGTCTTTGTTGATGTCGTTATTTACTTGATACGATCATTTGGCTCTTCCTAATATTCCTTGGTACCTATGATTATGTGTTTATTTCATGATCCTTTTAAATTAAACAACATTAATAATAATAAACTGTAACAACAAAACAATACATCAAAAACCACTGCCTATTTTCAGTTTGAAAAGTCAAAATGCTCATCCTTGTTCTGAGTTAGCCATGTCCCCTTGCTGGGTTCCTTTTTGTCATGAAAGTCACTAAGCCAACAACATGGGAGCCAGCCCTTCTTTCCATTTCCAGTTACTTTAAGCTTAGAGATATTCACTGGTTTTCCTTTTAGTTGAATTTCTTATGAGAATTTGTAGCCATGGTCATAACCACTGCAGTTCTAAAACCCAGTTCCACTTATGGTAATGTCAATGTCCACGCACAACACCCCTCAAACTATGTGCATCCTTTTACCTTGCCTTCTTACTTTCATAAAAGTGTGAACTCTACAAAAGAGTAAAGGGAAGAATCATTGAAAAGAAAAGCTTTTCTCATTAATTTCCAGTAAAGTATCCCACTGCATCTTCTGATGGGCACACACGATGAAGAATTCATCCTGATGCTGGGATCAGCCTGGTTTGTGGATATTAAATAATGAACCTCTGAGAAGAAAGTCTCAGGTGAAGGCAAAAGTGAATTTAGTTGTGGTTAGAATTATTCCAGGGAAATGCATAGAAGCAGAAAGGTGTGTCTTCATTAATTCATTTTGGTACCTGTTTGGCGAAATTCTGTTTTGTATCCAGAAGTCTCAGGACTTTTTATAAAGAAGTGTTACAAGATTTTTTAAGTGGAAACAGAGTAAATAGCATGTCTTTTTGATCCTCTAGAGAGCAGATGCTAAGAGGGATTAGCAATGGAAGAGAGTTGTACTAAGGGATACTGCTTCTGAAGGTTATCCTTTATAGAGGGCAGGAAGCAGGATTGGGCAGGGTCAGCCTCAGGCCACAGTGCAGGCCTGGCAGTTCCTCCTGTTAGGTGCCCTGCCCTGCCATGGACTGGGCTTCCTGCAGAGAAGGGTCCAACAGCCTGGAGAGTCAGCTGCCTGAATGTTTTGCAGATGCATGTGGCCAATTCTCTTTTGAAGGGAGATCTGAGCCCAGTACCAGGCCATTGACAGTGATACCAGGGATTAAAGTATATTGGGAGTTTTGACTTCCCTGTTAGCAGAGTTGGCTAAATATAGCTTCACCTGGAAGGCAGGTGAGTTTCTAATGGCTCCTTAGGGTTATGCTTTCCAAGTTCCATCTACTTTTTGCCTCCATTTCTCAAATGACTGATTCTTAGATTCACTTCTGAATAAATGTATCCTTTATCTGAAGGTGGAAACTGTTACTAGTTTTGGTTAACTCTGTGGTTACCAGCAGAGTTAGAGACCTGAGATAAAGTCAACAAAATGAATTTCCTGAACAAAATCAGACTCCCATTGGAAAGCTACATTTGCATATATTCTGGCTGCTCTGTGTGTGTGTGTGTGTGTGTGTGTGTGTGTATACACAGGTGAGTTTGTGAGAAGCACAATGGATAAGATCTAGTTTTCTTTTTCCTCAATAACCAATGGAAGAAAATATAGGATATCTCTTATGTGCACCAAGTTTACCTTATAGCAAAAGATATTTTTCTTGAGCTAGTCTTTGAAAAATGTTTATCAAAAGCTAATCATTCCTTCAAAGTGTTCTTACAGGCACATGCATTCCTGAACCACATTTAGGTCAAAGTCCCTTTTCTACCCTAATCGGTTTTATGTAGTGTCAGCCTATTTATTCTACTGCTTGTTAGTCCGAAAAATGTAATCCAGATGTTTTCATGGTTCAGGCTCCAAGAAACCAATGCAAAAGGAATCTGGGCCAGTGAGCAAAAATAGGAAAGTGCTGCAGTTAGAAAGGCATTGAAACTTGACGTGCTACAGAGGCTTTTATTCTTTCTCCTTAATTCAAACCTCAAACTACCTCTTTCTTTTCTTCCTTCCTTCCTTCCTTCCTTCCTTCCTTCCTTCCTTCCTTCCTTCCTTCCTTCTTCAGCCACTGTACTACATTTTCTAGGAATGTGTTTTAGAGAAAGATTTTTTTTTTTTTTTAATTCTACTGTAATGAGCCTCACCTTGTGCCAGTAAAAGACAGCAACTATTTGAGGCTTCACTATTGAACACCCCGCCTGGCTTTGTGTTTTAAACACTTGATAAGGCTGACAGGGAGGCAGCCTTGAGAAGTTGCAAGACTTTAGCCAAACAGAGACAAAAATGCAAGGCCAGTTCCCCTGTTGGAAGCTGCAGGTCATTTGGATCCAATTTATTGCTTTGGTGTGTTCAGTGATTTTCTTTTAAAAACATGGCAGAAATCTGAGCCAAACACTGGGGAGTATATTTTTTTTATGGAAGAAGGCAGATAGTTTGACATGTGAGGTTCTCTCTTTTTTTTTTTTTTTTTTGACTCATTTCCATTATTCCCTGGCAGCACTAAATGCTCTATAGTTACATTACCTGGCCTGTTAGTTTCTCTTCCTGAGCTGGTGGCTGCAGGCTAGTCATTGGCATTTGTATGAAAACTAAATTTTAGCAGGTTGTATTTCTGCTCCAAGGAAATTTAAGAACCTAAATTCCAATCCTTGTCTCTGGTCTCATTAACAGTTGACAGGAAAATTGACTTCTACACTCTCTAGGTGCTCCCTGTTTGAGGCCAAGTAAACTCACATCTGGTTTATGTGGTTTCATACTTAGGGCTACCGTGGAAATGTCATATACCCTCTAGCCTGCTCTGGTCAAAATCGGAAGAGGACAATCTTTCTCTTGGTGTTATTTACACTAGCCATCTAGACAATAAATCATGTGGTGTCGTTGCCCAAACAATCACGCTTTATATGCACAGGTTCCTGTAGGACTGACCCTGAAGACTGGAATAGACCTAGGAGGAGGGAGCAACCATTCGTTTTATGGTTGAATCGTGTTCCATGGTGGGTCTGAACTGCATTTTCTTATCTGTTCATCAGTCGGTGGACACTTTAGTTAGTTTCCCTTCTTGGCTGTTGTGTATAGCGCTGCAATGAATGTGGGCTTGCCACTGTCTCTTTGAAAAACTTATTTCCTTTCCCTTGGACACATACCCATAGTGGGATGGCTGGATCATATGCTGGTTGTATTTTTAAAATTTTCAAGGAAGCTCCACACTGTTTTCCATAACAGCTGTACTAGTTTGCATTCCCACCAACAGTGCAGGAGGGTTTCCTTTCTTTTCACATCTTTGCCAATGCTTCTTATCTTGTTTTTTTAAAACTACCTCCTACTTGGTTCTTTTTAAAAATTTCTTCTAATTCATGACAGCAGAATGCATTTGGACACATTGTACACAGATAGAGCAATTCTCATTCCTCTGGTTGTACAGAGTCACACCAGTCATGCAGTCAGTCATACATTTATATAGGGTAATAATGTCCATCTCATTCCACAATCCTTCCCATCCCCCCATTCCCTCCCCTCCCCTCTGCTCAATCCATAGTTTCTCCATTCTTCTGTAGCAACCCCCCACCCATTAGGGATCAGCATCCAACAACCCCTTATCAAACAAAACATTCATCATTTGATTTTCTAGATTTGGCTTATTTCGCGTAGCATGATATTCTCCAGCTCCATCCATTTACCTGCAAATGCCATACTTTCATTCTTCTTTAAGGCTGAGTAATATTCCATTGTGAATATATACCATATTTTCTTTACCCTTTCATCTGTTGAAGGGCATTTAGGTTGGTTCCATAGTTTAGTTATTGTGAATTGAGTTGCTATAAACATTGATTTGGCTTTGTCACTGTAGTATGCTTATTTTAAGTCCTTTGGGTATAAACCAAGGAGAGGTATATCTGGGTCAAATGGTGGTTCCATTCCACGTTTGCTAAGGAATCTCCATACTGCTTTTCAGAATACTTGCACCAATTTACAATCCCCCCAGGAAGGTATAGGTGTACGTTTTTCCCCATATCCTCGCCAACAATTATTGTTGCTTGTCTTCTTGATAATTGCCATTCTAACTGAAGTAACATGAAATCTTAGAGTAGTTTTGATTTGCATTTCTCTAATTGCTAGAGATGTTGAACATTTTTTCATATATTTGTTGACTGTATCTCTTCTGTGAAGTGTCTGTTCAGTTCCTTGGCCCATTTATTGATTGGGTTATTTGGTTTTTTGGTGGTAAGTTTTTTGAGTTCTTTATCCTAGAGATTAGTGCTCTATCTGAGATGCGCATGGTAAAGATTTTCTCCCATTCTGTAGGCTCTCTCTTCACGTTATTGATTGTTTCCTTTGCTAAGAAGAAGCTTTTCTGTTTGAATCCATCCCATTTATTGATTCCAGACTGGAATAAAAAAACAATTCTTAATTTTACTTCTTGCACTTTAGGAATCTGGTTAGGAAAGTCAGGTTCTAAGCCAACATGATGAAGATTGGGGCCTACTTTTTCTTCTATTAAGCACAGGGTCTCTCTCTATTCTATTGCTGAAAGGAAAGTGTCACCAACAGACTAGATCACTTCTTATCTTTTGTCTTTTTGATGGTAGCTATTCTTATTGGAATGAGGTGATACCTCACCATGGTTTTTTGCCTTTCCCTGATGATTAGTGACATTGAACTTTTTTTCTTACATATGATGGCCATTTGTATGTCTTCTTTTGAGAAATGTCCATTTTGGTCTATTGCCCATTTTTTAATTGGGTTAGATTTTTGTTTGTTTTTTGTTTTGAGTCTTTAGACTTCTTACATAATATATTCTGAGCATTAACCCCTTGTCAGAAGTATAGTTTTCAAATATTTTTTTCCCATTCTGTAGGTTGTGTCTTCACTCTGTTGATTGTTTCCTTTGCTGAGGAGAAGCATTATTAGTTTGTGTAATTTCATTTGTCTGTTTTTGCTTTTTTTCCTGGGTCTTGTCCACAAAATCCTTGCCCATTCCAGTGTCCCAAAGCATTTCTCCTAAGCTTTCTTTCAGTAGTTTCATTTCTCACATTTCATTTTTCAATCATTTTTGAGTTGATTTTTATAACTGATGAAAGGTAGAAATCCAGTTCCATTCTTCAGCATGTGGATACCCAATTTTCCCAGCATCATATATTGGAAGACTGTCATTTCTTAGTGCATGTTCTTGGCTCCTTTGCTGATCATCAGTTGGCTGTAGGTATGTGGTTTACTTCTAGGCCCTCTGTTCCATTGGTCCATATTTTTATTTTATGTCAATGCTGTGCTGTTTGGGGGGATTTCTTTTGTCTTGCTATACTGTTTTAATTACTATAGCTTTGCAGTTATTTTGAAGTCAGTTAGTGTAATGCCAACTTTGTTCTTTCCATTCAAGATAGTTCTGGCTATTTGAGGTAGGAAGATCATTTTAATACCCCTATCATATTAGTGAGAATCTTGAAGCACAAGCCATACAGATCAGTCAGTGGGGTTGTTGGGATAAGAACTTCAGAGTCTTATTATAGTGCCCTTGGCCTTGGTGCATTATTGCCTCTTAGGTGACTGGAGAACACTTGCAGGTTAAGAGAGTCACATTAGATGGGCTCCTTTTGCAGAGATTTGTGGAAAATGAATCTGAATGTTCTGTTCTTGAAGAACAGTTGCCCCTTGCATTACAGTAGGAGCACTAGGCAACTGATGGAAAACTCTTGCTCTTCCTCCTGCTTTTCTTTTAACAACATCTGCATCTGCCTACATTTTCCCCTCCTAGGCATTTTTTTTTTAATAGCCTCTATCCTTTCTAACTACAAGTGCTTGGTGTAATAGTCCTTTGGTGTATGGCCTCATAACTGGACTCTCTACTTCTTTTGCCTACTCCTGACCTGTAGAAAACCCCACATTCCCCAAATAATTTTTTCAGTCTGGACATCATCAACGATGAATCTAACCTTGTCATTCTCCAGCTTAGAGATGTCCCAAGTTGCCTCACTGACTGCAGGAAGCAGTCCTGTCCCCTTCAGAGTGGCCCTGGCTGCTTCCCAGGTTCATTCCTTACTCCAGCATCATTAACCTATCTGCAACTCTCCACGCACACTGAATCTCTATGAGTACCTGTCACCACTTGAGCTATTCTTTCTACCCAGCATGTGCTTCTGTGTCCTCTTCTGCTGTCAGGTTTCTCAAGATTTGGCCCTAGCAGTTTGGTTTACTTTCTCTGATGGTTGTCATGGTGCCAATATGTGACCTTTCTGAAAGCATTTACATTCTGAATTAGTACTATCAGTTCATGGTCCCCTCCACTGGACTACGAGACACCTAAAGGCAGAGAGTGGATTTCTTGTATCTTTCTTTTCCAGAGCCAGTCTGCTGCATGATATCTTTATTCCAAAGTGTATTTTTCAGCAAAGGACCACTTGGTTAGCTGTAGTATTCCTATTAGATTTCAGGATAAGAAATCTCCTTTGACTCATTTGCAGGGACTGGAGGGTGGATCTCAATCCCATGTATCTCTGTAAGTAACTTGTTACTTACAGAGGAAGGATCTCCGTTTTACAGACTCTGGGAGCCATGAGAGCATCTGTACCTGGCATATTAATGAGCTGCTCTTTATAGGAAAAGGTGAGATGTGTGAACTGACTTTGGCTGAGTGTGTTCAAAGCTGGAAGAATTAGGCTTCTAAGGGTTTTCAGCGTTCCTTTCAAAGTATTCCTTTCGTAGAAGTTAGTGTCAGTCAGGAGACTGACTAATTGCCTGTTACAATAGGTAAACCTTGTAGTTCAAAGGAGCAGGAGAAGATGAGTTTGACTTTAGAAAAGAAACATGGAGAACCGGTGGCACTGATAATCAGATGAATTGATAATGTAAAACTTGTAAGGCAAGTAGAACTTTTGAGGGCTTAGTGCTTTTTTGTTTGTTTTTTGAAGTATTTGCACAGTGCTCCAAACCTTATGAAGGATTTGGCAGTCATGCAGACATGTGGAGGACATGTGTGTGTCTTGGCATAAAACTTTGCTGTAACTGCTCCAGGAAGATGTCATTGGCCTGCATGGTGTAGTGAGGTCAGAGTTACTTTATTGGGATATTTCTCCTTCTGTATGTGGACTAGCTGAGAGGTGCACATTCCTGATCTACTTTAGAAATACAAGTGACGATGGCAGAAGGGATTAGGAAAAGAAGGGAATAGGGACTTTGTCAAAATCTAGCAGTGCATTTATCATGTGGGAATAGTGGTTTCCTGCCAAAACCACAGAAAGGAAACTATGATCTAACTAAAAAATTTTTATATTTGTCTAGTTCAAGATTAACATTATTTTTTAAATATTCTCAAATACATTTTTAAAATTTTATTCATAATCAGTCACTTCAGATCTATTAATCATGTTGAAAAAAGGCTTAGTATATAGTGCTTTATCACTCTATGTACAAAACTAATTAATGATAGTTTTCAAAGTGGATAAAAGATGGTAAAAACACACTAAGTCTCATTGCTGTCTTCCTTGATTTGCAGCAATACCGTGAAGAACTGGATGCCAAGTTTAATGCTGATAAATTTAAATGGGACAAAATGTGCCATAGAGAAGCTGCAGTAATGTTGAAAGCATTTTTCAGAGAACTACCCACATCTCTCTTCCCTGTGGAATATATACCTGCCTTCATCACTCTAATGGAAAGTAGGTAGAAGGTGTTAAATGTGAATAGACTAAGATATGAGGTCAATAAAGTGATAGAGCCAAAGAGAGGTACCTAATGACATGTGACCACATGTATAGATTTGCTGTTTCCTGATAATGCTTGGTTGAAATATTAAGTTTGATTGTAAACAGTCATCTATTTACATACTAATGTGTTTAAGTCTGGTACATATGATTTTGAGGGCTCTGTAATAGTTTAAAGGGCAGAGGAATTCATAGGAGGATGGGACTCTTCAGCTTTGAATTCCTGTGTAACCATCTTTTAGCCATGCAAAATTTATGAGCTTCAACTGCTGCACCTATAAATTGCAAATAATAATCACTTGTCAGGGTTATTGTGGGGATTGAATAAAAGCATCAAGAATAGCCCCTCAAAAACATGAGATCCCTCCCTTCTTAAATCTGAAGTCCTGGGTCTGACGATATAATGTGTAACAAGTGTGAAACATTTTGTTTCTGAAAATCGTAATACCACACAGTGTTTCTGAAAATCACAGTCTCATAGATTAGATCTTAAATGAGGTACTTGACAGAATGCATAAAGTTGGAATGTGTGGCTGTATTTGGCAGTCAGGGAATACTTTGAATGGTTGGTCTTGAGTATTGTTAGAAGATATGAAAACAGAAAAATTCATAAAAGTGGAATGGGTTAGATATGGGGGCCTTTGTCTACTGACATGGTGAAGTCAGGGGTCACAAGCCTAAGACTATATGAGCATGTTAAGTAAATGGTAATTCTACATGAACAGAAAAGGGTTGTGACCAAACTGAGAGGACACATTCCATTTATAGACACTGGTCACTGCTCAGCTCTGGGTAATAGTTGCCCTGCAGGACTGAGAGCCAAATTCAGGCTTTAATGGGAAAAAATTTCATTTGAAAATGTCAGCCAGAAATTCAAAATTTAAAATGCTCTGTGAGTTTAACACATGATATTTATATCTGATATATATATGATATATTTATATCTGATATATCTGCAATCTTCTGCAGGTTTACTAGAACTATAAAGTCATTAAAATATTAATGAAATAAAATAACATAGATCCTAAGTTATCTAAAAAATTTGTCCTAAAAAAATAGAAGTTTCCTATCTTTAAAATTTTTAACTGAACCAGGTTCACAGAATAATCCTTTGTGTCTTTTAATAAGAGACTAAAAGAGTCAAGGTGACCCTTTTCTAAGCTTTAATCTACATATGTAGTCTGGACCAGTACCTTTTTTTTCCCCCACTAGGATCCAGTCAGTATTTTAGAAAGAAAAAATTGCTAAGAAAGAAGGAAAAGTGACTTCCATTCCTTCATTTTTATTTCAGATAATTGTGGGATTTTTTTTTTTCAATTCTAGGATTTTCAGTTGGTGCTTTTTAAATATTTTTTATTCATATGCTAAGATACCCTATCGTTTTCTTCACTTCATTGGTCATAATTTTTATAGCTGCTTCAAAACCACTATTTGACTGGGTATGTGACACGTACCTGTAATCCCAGCAACTGGAGAGGCTGAAGCAGGAGGACTACAAGTTCAAGGCCAGTTTTCAGTCTCTTTGTGAGAACCTGTCTGAAAATAAAAAAGGGCTGGAGATGTCACTCAGTGGTAAAGCACCCTGGATTTAATCCTCAGTACTGTAAAACAACTACAACAAAACACACATGGAAAAAACCTGTTTGCTAGTTCTGCTGTGTGGGTTATCTCAGGTTTGGTCTCTGTCTTTACCTTTGAGAATAGATTACATGTCCCTGTTACTTCTGTATGTCAAGTCAGTTTAAATTGTCTTCTGAACATCATGAATGTCGTGTTTGGAGACTGGTTTCTGCAGTAGTCCTCCAAAAAGTATTTGTGCTGTTTTAAGCTGGTAATTTGCTTGGCTGGACTCTAGTTGCTAGTGTCTTTTGGACAGCAGCTCAGCAAGGCTCAGTTCTGTTATTTAACCCTCTGATATGCTGTCCTGAGTGGCTTTTGGGTCAGTCGATGATTTGGGTGGAGTTTATTCTACAAATAGGGTCTTCCATCTCTGGATCCCTCCTTTTTTAAGATGGCTCCATAACTTTCTGGGAGCTGTGGTTGCCTTGAACCCTATTTTATGATTCAGGTCAGAAAGAGTAGGATTATTTATTTACTTATTGCATTTTTGGCCATCCTAGACAACCCTGACTATGGCTTGGCCTCAGGTTAGAAGTCAGGAACACGTTAACACTCTCCCTGTGCACTCTCCTATCCAGGTGCCCAGTCCCCCCGCTGAGCGGGCCTCTTTTGTTCCCTTTCCACTGTCTCAGGTAGTTGGATTTTGTACTTTGTCTGAAGATTATTCAGAATGGTTGATTTTTATAAAAGGAGCTTACTCAGCCAAACCAGAAACAGAATTTCCTATTTTTAAGTTTAAAATTTTTTTTTTCAGGACTTCCTATTTTTGTTTGCTGTCCTAGAAAATGGACTGCAAAATTATTAGTTTCCCTTTGCTTTGTGGTTCATATACCAAAGAAGTCATCAAAAGAAACCATGCCACAGAGGGTTGTGTTTTTGTTTGCTTGTTTGTGTGATTTGGAATTATGAATTATGCAAGGAGGATTCAGACCTCCAAAGGTTTTAGAGCCATCCTGAGAATCATATTAAGAAAGGCGCATGAATAAATGAATTTCTCTTCCCATCATCGCTTCCTCTCTGACTGCAGCCAGTGCATTTCACTGACGGGGGATAATTTGAAAAATATCCTGAAAAGGTTCACAAAGGAGTCCACACTTCCTTGTAGGACTTTGAAAGTGAAAAATACTATATTGCAGGTGATTGATTTGATACCAGCTAACCCTGCAGGAAACCCAGAGTTCTGGCCTATGAGCAGCAGGAAATAATGGCCTTTTTGCCACCTGAAGAAAGCTCTCGTTTTAACAAGATTTTGTGAAGGGGAGAATTGTGAACACACGTGCGTGCGTGTTTAAGCAACCCTCTTGATACTGAAGTTCAGAGAGCACAGATTCTTTCCCAGTTGTGTAATTACTTTCTCTTTTCAATCTTGGCCCCCAAATTGCCCATACAATTAAAAAACTCATCAATTGAGCCTCATATGCTTTCTTGAAGTGTTAATAACTTTCTGGGAGAATAATGACCTCAGGAAAAAGAATGTTCTCCACTAAGATGCATTAAACGAATTAACTGCAAAACTATTAACCACAGAACAGTTTAGGACCAAGCTTCCTAAGTAAAATGAAAATGGATTATTTGCCACATGAAACTTTTAATTGTAAAGAGAACTTTATAATTTCTCTGAAACGAATGGAAATAGAGAGCTCCCAAGCCTACATCTGCATCTCGTTTCCCCCACCCAGAGATGTTTTTGTATTACATTGGAAGATTAGATATAGTCTGCAATCTGCAGTTTATGTATTAAAATAATGTCTCTCTGTCCCTAAATGCTCTGTACAGAGACATTCTCCTGATGGTTCTTATTCAGGCAAGCACAGGTCAATGTGCATTGGTGGTTTTCAGTTACATCCTGAACTTAGGTCATATTTTGTTTATGAATTTGACATAAATATCTGAACTTCACACATGGGTTGGGCTGAGAGCATGTGGTCTGATCCTTATAAACATGCCTCTCACTGCTGCCTTGTTCATGATTGTATACACTTGTCATCCATCCCTACCTCCAGTACACACAACCTCTGCTAGCCTAGTGGCTCGTCACGTGAGCGTTTCCACTGCTGTGAAGCTCAGTAACTTTATAAGCAACTGCCTGCTTTTCAGCCATTGAATATAATATTCTCAAGTTGAAGTTCTCTTGAACTTGAGAACTCCTGAGGGATTCCAGAACATAATGCTTTCCTGCAGGAACTCCTCACCAAGAGACCATTTTGAGGAGAATACAGAAAGATGAAGGAAAGCCTGGATTCTCTAGTATACTTTAAAATTTCAGCAAGGCTGCTTGTCGATTATCCTGTGTGGATGGACTCCCACTATATAAATGCCAACCCTCTGGCGCCATCTTGCGTCTTTAAGGAATAAAATGCCTCAACAGTCTCCAAAGAGCAAACCATAGACACTGTCCCTAAATGTCCCTGTACAAGCTAGAATAGGTGACATCGATCACAAGAGCATACACATGTAGCCATGTATTTAGGCAGTAACTTAAACACTGTGCATTTATCAGCTCATTTAGTCCTCACATCAGTCCTGTGAGGTAGGTAGGATGACTATTCCCATTTTGTAGATAAAAAGAAAGCAATAAGGTCTTATATAACCTGCCCAAACTCACACAGTGATTTGGTAGTAGACACAGGATTTGAATCTGGTTCTAGAATAAATGTCCATAATAACTATATCTTGCTGCCTCATTTTGCAGAAGCAAGGTTTATTTGCTCTCAAATTGAGCAAATATACTTTTAGTATAAAAGTAAGGCCAAGGCCTGTGAAAATCCTTTGAAAATAGAGATGCTATACAAATCTGGGATTATTTTAAGTATTTGGTTGGCCACCTGCTTCTACAGTGGCATGGTGGGATGTGAAGGGAGGTTGATAGACGGAGGCTCCTGTCCAAGTGAACGAATTTACATTGTTGAGCACAGAACCTGAGTCCTTACCACTGAAAGCTGTCAGGAGCCCTCCTGTGCCACCAGATGTTAGCAAGAAATGCTGTCAGAATACATCAGTGCTGTTTCAAATGTGTGATTATTTCTGTTTTCTTGTTAGGAGGGCCTCACATCAAAGTGCAGTTTCAAGCCTTACACCTGATGGTCATGGCACTTCCTGACGCCAACAGGGATACAGCCCAGGTATGTTGGGTTGACCTCAGGGTTTGTCATGGGGGTTATATTGCTCAGAGGAAATGACTCCTCTTGAAAAAATTGAAAACTGATGACAACTTGCAGATCCTACCTGAGCATGCTGCAAACTGCCTTTGCACACCCCTGCCCCACTGCCACTGTGCTGAGGAAGAGAAGGTCTGGAATCTTCTTTGAACATTTAAATTCCATTCATTTAATTAATTCAAGGGATATTGAGTGTCTACCCTGATGCCGGGCACTGGGCTAGGTATTAGAAGTAGGAGAAGAGACAAAGATGAAAGGCTTAAATGGAACAATGTCAGAAGTAAATGAGATCATTTTATAACCTGTAAAACACAAGACTGTAATTGTTAGTTCCTCAGCTGCTCACTTTAGTGGCAAAAAAAAAAAAAAAAATAGGTAGATTTTGGGGAGGAAACGTGAAGTCATTGGATTAAGTGAAACTTCTAAAATGTTTTGTGTTTTAAAATGTGTGAAAATAATACAAATTAAATAATTTTAGAATTTTAGACATTACTTGATAAAATCTGGTCATTTTGCAGATTAGGAAAATGAAGCTGAAAGAAACAATTTGTTCATTAACATATAACAGAACATTTGATAGAATCATATTTCATAGTTCTTTATCTCAGATATCCCTCCCTTTATTTCAAATTCATTGCTTTGTTGTGTGTTGGTTAAAAAAAAAAAAAAAAGAAAAAGTTTCTCTTGCCATTTCCATAGTAACTCTGAATACAATAGAAGATTTGTTTTAAGTTTACAGGTATTTGGAATCTTTGAAAAAGCCCATAATTTTGAACCCAGTAAACATATGCTGAAAACAGAACTGTGTCACCTCTTATCAGATGACACTCTGTGTGGTGAGGACCTTTCCCCTACACAGTAAAAACACTTAAGTCAGTTATGTGTTGAGTATATCTTCAACATAAGGATGGGATTACTGAACCATAACAATGTCAGTCTCTAATATAATTCAGTAATTTTTTAAAAGAGAGAAATTTGTTAGCTTGTTTTGGGTGTTTGTCTAAACCATCATATTTTATTGAAATCAAAAGTCTATCTGGTGCCCAATATCTGAGTTCATAATTATTTTAGGCAGTTTCCAAATAAGTTATTAGTCAAAATCTAAAAAGAAAAGTGGAAGTTTAAAAGGACACTTTTAAATTAAAATTATTTTGATTGAATCAGTAGTTGAGTAAACATATTTGGCATTGACTATAAAGTTAGTTTATTAACATAAATTTTATATTCAAATTTAGGACCTAAAGACTGAAATTAAATCAAAAGTATATATAAATTCTGTATGTTGTTCAGTCCTGCTTCTAAAAGGAGATTTAAATAAATGATCAACTAAGTATTGAATACTCAATTTTTTAAACTTAGTTTTATTTTTTTGGTACTTGGGATTGGACCAAGAGGTGCTCTACCATTGAGCAATGTTCCCAAGCCTTTTGAGTTTTTATTTTGTGATAGAGTCTCACTAAGTTACTGAGGCTGGTTTCCAACTTGTGGTCCTCCTGCTTTAGCCTCCCAAGTTTCTGGGATTACAGGCATGTACTACTGTGCCCAGTTGATTTTTAAATAAATAAATAAATAAATATATATATATATCTGAGTCAAAATGTCATCTACCCTTTCATATAACTGAGGATGCAGTAATTGTCAAAAAATCCAATACATTTCTAACAAAAGATCCCCCCCAAAATTCATGGAACTGGTGATGTTATATATGCCCATACTCAACTTGTACACCATGTCCACACATGCTTGTGTACCCGTGCGCATATGTGCACGCACACACACATTTTTTTTGTTGTTTGTTTCCATTCTTAATTGTGCCTGGTTCTAAGATCTAAGCTGGTATGGTGTAGCAGTCAAGAATGCTAACTACAGGGCTGGGGTTGTATGTAGCTCAGTGGTAGAGCGCTTGCCTAGCATGTATGAGGCACTGGGTTCCATTCTCCGCAACACATATAAATAAATAAAGGTGCATGACAACTAAAAAAATATGAAAAAAAAGAATGCTAGCTCAAGAACTGGTTTCCTTGGTTCAGATCCTGGCTCTGCTAGTTAATTCATTGGTGGTAGGAAAAGCCACTGGGCCCTTTTTCACCTCTGTTTCCTCATCTGTAAAATAGAAACCTTTTAGGGTTTAGAAGGATGTGAATAAGTATAAAGCATTAAGAATAATGCCTGTCCTATGTTAAATCTTCAGATAAATAATAAACTATTCACATAAATAATAAGCTATTATTACTACCATATGCTATGCATTTTCTCATGACAAATATCTGTAGTAGAATTGAAATTGCAAAAATTGCAAAAATTAGTTCCTTTTGAGATGTCAGTCTTATTGATGAATTTCTAAAGGTGAGAATCTATACTTTGGTGGCTCTACAAGGTTTTTCTAATTATTTCTTCTTCCTCCTTCCTCCTCATCTGCTTAGAACAGTTGTATGTAAGCACTATTTTCCTGTGGGCAGTTGAAGATTTCAAAAATGAAAAGCAATAGAAAAATATCACCCAATTTTAAAACTTTTTCAATTGAGTTTACATTTGAGCAGATGAATGAAATATTTATATTGTTTAAATTTTTTTTATTTCTGAAGGAAGAAGTAACTCATTTTTAACAGTAATGCTTCAAATTAAAGGTTTATTTTAAAGAAGCACTTCTTTCACTATAAAGTGCATTTCATGTTTATTTGAGCTGCAGAGTTTTCTCTCCCTGTTTTATGTTTAATTTTAATATTTGTCAGATTGTTTGAAACAAAAGAAATAAGAAGATATAATCTATAATTTATAGAGACCCCACAAATAATAAATTCTCTAAAAACGTAGTTATTTTGTGAAATAATCAAATAAAATTTTCTTCTTAGAACTTTTAAGCAGATTAAGGGGAAATATGACACATTTATGCATTCTACACTTCTGACATTTCCCAGTGTCACAGTGAGTGGGTATAGAAGTGAGTGGTTGCAGTCGCTGGAACCATGGACAGTTTACAATAGTATGACACAATGCTATTTCTTGTTAGGCCCTCATGACATTCTTCAATAAAGTGATTGCCAATGAATCAAAAAACCGAATGAGTTTGTGGAACATTTCCACTGTAATGGCACCAAACCTTTTCTTCAGCAGAAGCAAACATTCTGACTATGAAGAATTACTGTTAGCAAACACTGCAGCCCACATCATCCGCCTAATGCTTAAGTACCAGAAAATTCTATGGAAGGTAAGTAACAATGAGATGACTGTCAGGCTCCCCTCCAAAGTCCACCAGCACCAGGAGATGTAACGATTCCATGATGAAGCAATCCCCTTAGTTAGAAGGAGGAAAGATGAGAACATAGAAGCTATGCCTGTTATGCCATCCACTTAAGCTGTCTTTCCATATCCACAGGTTCTGTAGCTCCATATTCAGCCAACCATGGAATGAAATTCTGAAAAGTTTTTGGAAATATTTCCAAAATATTTTTCATCAGTACTGAATATGCACAGATCATTTTTTTTTACCATTATTCCCTCAAGAATATAGTATACAGTATGCTTTTTACATAGTATATACATTGTACTGGGTATTATAAGTAATCTAGAAATGGATTAAAGAACATGGAGGTATATGCATAGGTCATGTGCAAATACTACACCATTTATAGAAGGGGCTTGAGCATCCTCAGATTTTGGTATCTGAGGGTGTTTCAGGAACCAGTCAGTCTGCCTTGTGTACTGAGGGATGACTATACATTCTTTGAGAGCTCCTCTTTAGCATGTTTTCCCTATTAAACAAAAATCCTTATTTTTTTAATTTCCCTTTTACAAGTCAAATGCCACAGTTCCTCGTTCCAAGATGCTGAGTGGCACAGGGAGAAGCTAACATAACTGAGGGAGGTTTATTTCAAGTGGTTTCCGTCTAATCAAGCTATTTTTCTTCTCCAGGTTCCATCTTTCTTAATCACCCAAGTAAGGAGAATGAATGAAGCCACCATGTTGTTAAAGAAGCAGCTCCCAAGTGTGAAAAAGCTGCTCCGGAGGAAGACCATAGAACGGGAGGTGAGAACAGGGAGAGCGCACACTGTTCGCCTTCTAGGCTTACTTCTCAAATGAAGGCCAAAGTAACTTTTTAATAATTTAGAATCAACAATTTTACATGGTCTTGTGACTATGACTATGGCCTTTCCATTTTGTTGAATTTTGACTAAAGTTCTTGAGATGTCTATCTCATGAAGATGGTTTAAAATTCTGTTAAGGAATTACTGGAACAGTTAGAATGGCTCTCAAAAAAGCTGCAAGTTGACATTTCCGTCCTTGTGAACTGGATTTAAGGGCAATCCCATATCCAGTATGTCAAATAAGTAGGGAAAAAGATCTCTTTAAGGATGGAGTAATATGAGAGATAGTCATCAAATGGCTTTCGGTAAATTTATTGCATTCCCAGGAATTTTTCCTGTAGCAAAATTATTTGTGTAGAGGTATGTAATGGAAACAGGTTTTAGAAGAAATATCTTCAGTGCTCCAGTTAAACTTGGGGGTGATCCATGAATGTCAAGCATTGATTTCATTCAACCTTAAGGAGGATCCAGATACTTGAAACTCACTTCATCTTTGAAGGAACTTGCACCTAATGTGAGAAGCAAATGTGTCTAAGTGCATGAATACCCAGGATATGCCTGAGTGACAGACCAGTTGTGCAGACAATGTCCCAGGACCGTGCAGAGGATAAAGATATGTGCGTCAGCTTGAGGAATTGTGGATGACTTGATGGAGGAAGTGGTGTGCAAGTTACATCAGGAAAGATGGGTAGCACTGAAAAGAGAGAAAGGAAGGGATGTTTGTTCAGAGAAAGAGCAGGGAGGCAGGAAGCAGGAGGCAGTATTGCTACCTGATTCACCACAGCACAGTCGTGATGAAGGGCTGTGGTCCCTTATAGATTGTAAGCAAAGTGACTTCATGTAAGGAAAACCAACACTTGCATCTGAAGGAAAAAAACTTTTAATCTATAAAAAAATTCAAACAATATTAAATTCATCATTTTAATCATTTAAAGCCTACAGTTCACTGGTTTTTAGTATATTCACAAAGTTGAAACTTCTTTTTTCAGTAGTTGTGTGGATAAGACATTTTCTTTCCTGTTTTGAATGTCTACTAACTTTTTGTTGAAGACTGAACATTCTGAATATTATAATATGGCAACTTTAGAAATCAGAACCCTCCTACCAGATCCCTATTCAGATTTGGTTGCCACTGCTTGTTGTACCTGTTTAGTGACTTTTTTGCTGAACTAAGTTTGTAATGTCTGTTTTGTGTAGCTACTAAAATCGTTGTTCCATGAGCTTAATGGTTAGCTGTTGACTTAATGGGGGCTTTGTTCAATGCCTAGAAACAAACCAACCTCATAGTCTTTGCAGATGAGCTGTGTGAGTATTGGGGTCCCCTTTCCCTCTTCAACCAGGCAGTTTCTAACTCTTCCTGAGCCTTCTGCCTCCTGCTTGCACAGAACCTGGAGATCAGCCTAGAATTTACACCTTTTTCAGGTCTTTTCCAGTCCTGTGCTTAGTAGTGGCTGAGTACTTAGCCCTTTAAATTCTTAGAAATGTCAAAGTTTTTCAAACCCTTATTCCCTAATGCAGCTCAGTACCTAGCTTGACTCCCAAGATTTTCAGTTATCTGTTTTTCCCAGCTCTTATCCACTGCATCAGGCAGCTGAGACTACAACATTTGCCTATAAATGTTTTCAATATTACACTTCTTAGCACTGGTCAGGTTCCAAGTTAGACGACATAAAGCAAGTCTTTTGAGACAGTCTTCCAGGGATCACCCAGACAGGTCAAAACAAGTTTTGGATTCTTTGTGAATAAGGTACATTTTCTTCCCTTCTTACCTGTACCAGGAATGCAGGCTGATGCCTTCAAGGTTTTTGCAGAGCTAGGGAGATGGGATGGGAAGAGTGTAAGTGGAAACACCACAAAGCTTGCTTTCTTACTGAGATTCGGTTGTTGTTCTTATTTAGGTTAGCATCCAGAGTTCTAAAAAAGTTGATACTGGTAGTGCTTGCCATTTTTTTATGGAGGGGTGGACTTTTAGGGTTTCTTATGCTGTCCTTTTTACTCAGGAAAATATTAATGGCATAAATATGATACATGTGGAGCTGAAGCAGAGGCCTGGTTGCCAGTTACTACCTGTATGAGCTTGGGGAAATTTCATTTGCTCTTTGAGCCTCAATTTTTTTTATCTTATAAATTGGAAGTAAAGTAATTTCTATTTTACAGACTTATCACGATGTTTGAGTCATATACTATATAGGTAAAGCACTTTGTAAACTTTATATTGCTATATGAATGTCAGTTATTTTAATGTCTGGATTATATATGTGGATTGGTTATATGTAGCACCAAGGTCGAACTTAAAGTTTATAAATACCATGAAAGCAATGGTCTTTCTTTAGCTCTATTATAATATACTGTGGTGGAGGGTTGTTTATTTTTGGTGCCAGGGATTGAACCCAGGGGCACTTAACCACTAAGCCACATTCCCCAGGCCTTTTATATTTTATTTTGAGGCAGGGCCTTGCTAAGTTGCAGAGGCTAGCTTTGAATGCAGGACCCTTTGCCTCAGTCTCCTAAGCCACTGGATTACAAGTATGTGCTACCACCTGGCAATATATTGTGCTTGTAATTCTTAATTTTGGTTGAATAGGGAGTTCTTTACTGAGTTACAAATTCAAAAGCTAGAAAAGACTGGAAAAAAATTAGCCAGTTTTGACTTCTCCTCCTGAAGACAAATAATTTCACCAATGACATAATGTGTCTACACAGGAGCATGTAAGTATGTATATTTCCACATATGCTCTATGCACAGATTAGCAAATATGAATACAGCTGACCCTCTGTATTAATGTCCACTGCTTCTGATCTGATTTTAAATATTCAGGAAAAAAATAACATTAGTACTGAATATGTAGACATTTTTTCTTGTTATTATTCCCTTAAAATACAATATTTATTTTTACAATACAGATATCCAATCTTTTGATATTACAATGTGTGCTACAGTGAATAAACTTGTTTATTTCATTGTTCACAAATGAAGCAAATTATAGGATAAATTTATAGATGGGGAAGTTTATTGTCAAAATTCATATATATTGTATATGAATAAATACAATGATAAATACTGCCAAATGTTTTCCATAAAGATTGTACCAGATTCCATAAGCAGCTCATCTTGTTTTCCCAACATGAGTCCTGAAGACTAACCATGTTTTCTTTAGGGTACAAGCCCCAAGACTTCAAAGGTACTACAAAAATCACCCTCTTCTAGAAGAATGGTAAGAAAACAAATAGTTTCCTTTCCCCCATTAATTACCTACATACAATCTGGCTGCATCTACCACATTCTTGTATAATTTTGATCATGATCTATCTTTAAACTTGGCATTTACGGCATGGAATATAAAGCAGTTGTACAGACACTCAACTAATTTGAGGTGTGTGGTTAGGCATCCTATATACAAGTATGAATGCCACTGAAAGTAGTAGGAGAAGTGGGGTTGTTATGATCATAAGCTCAATAATACCAAAGCATGAAATTTATCTTGTAGAGGCTTCTGGCTGCAGAGCTGGGAAGGGAAGGACATGAGATAATCAAGGAGTATTTTGAGAGTACAGTCTTGGCTGCAGTGAGCCAGGAACTCTGCCCCCTCTTAAATCCACATCCCTCAACATCCATTTTCTGGCACATTCCCTCAGTTCTTGCTGATAATACTAGGAAAGTGTTATAAGAACTGACCCTTTTAAAAACCATTGTTATAGTTTCCCAGGTCTGCCATAATAAGGTGCCTGAAACAGGGTGGCTTAAAATAATAATTATAGTTCTAGAGGCTAAAAGTCCAAATCAAGATGTCAGTAAGGCCAATTTCTTCTGAGGGATGTGAGGAAAGGTCTGTTCCAGGCCTCTTTTCTAGTTTTTGGTGATGCCAACAGTCCTTGGCATTTCTTAGTTCATAGATGCACCACTTCAATCTCTGCTTCAGTCTCCACACAGCATTCTCACTATATTTGTCCATCTTTATTCCACTCTTTTTTTTAATTTAAAAATTGAAGACTGTTTATTTGATTCTTTTAGACTCAAGAGTCTTTAAGCAACAGAAATATCCTTTTGTCTAAACATATTAAGTATCTTGTAACTGTTGGATGAAATATTTTAATTCTTAAAACGTGAGCTAGTAATTTTTCTATTAAATTTATTTATTTATTCTAATATGTTATACATGACAGCAGAATGCATTTCAATTCATAGTACACGTATAGAGCACAACTTTTCATGTCTCTGGTTGTTCACAAAGTAGAGTCACACCCTTCATGTCTTCATACATGTACTTAAGGTAATGAAGTCCATCTCATTCCACCATCTTTCCTATGCCACTACTCCCTCCCCTCCCCTCTCTCCTCTTTGCCCTATCTAAAGTTGCCCCATCCCTCCCCTGCTCCCTACTCCATCCCCATTATGGATCAGCATTCATATAATCAGAGAAAATATTTGGCCTTTGTTTTTTTGGGGATTGGCTTACTTTTCTTAGCTCTAACTCCATCCATTTACCTGAAAATGCCATTTTATTCTCTTTTAATGCTGAGTAATATTATACACACAGTTTCTTTATCCATTCATCTACTGAAGGGTACCTAGTTTGGTTCCACAGTTTAGTTATTGTGAATTGTATAAACATTGATGTGGCTAAGGTTAACAGGAACAAATCTCTTCCACTCTTGAAAAGGACATAAGTCATATTAGATTAAAAGCCCACCTACTTCAGTTTGACTTCATCTTAACTAATTACATCTTCAATAACCCTATTTCCAAATAAGGTCACATTCTGAGGGTCTTGGAGCTAGGACTTCAAATATGATTTCTAGGGAAATAGTTCAGCCTATTATGTTGTTATTCTAGGGTATGTAATGAGTCAATTCCTATGCACTTTATTTTATCAACAGTACCATCCTTTAAGAAGTTAGAAATTTAGAACAATTACCCGAGGAATAGATTTGCAAGTGGAAATTTATTTCTCTTCAGCTACATAATTATTAAAAGAGTCAAAATTTTTTGAAGCAGCACAACCCTTTGAATATTCCATTTAGCTGAAAGCCCCAAGGTCTGCTAATCACATCTTTCAAAAGCAAAGACACCTTCTTCTTCAACATAGTCATATTCTGTTCTGTACAGGGTTAACAACATGCTTTGCAGGCTAGTTTCAAGTGCCCACGTAGAATTTTATTTGAGTTGGCCATTCATGGCCACTTAAGAAAAGAGGGTATTTGAGAATTGATTACTAAAATTTTCAGAAATTTGACTTTTAAAGTATTTTAAATGTTGAATTGTACTTAAAATAGGCTTATTTAGGTCATTGTTAAATAAAGACATTGATGGAAACATTATTTTTTTGTCAAAAGCCAGTTTTACTTTTTTCATTATTTTTTAAAATGTTTTATTTTTATTTTTATTTTCATATTTTTTTAGTTGTAGTTGGACACAATAATCTTTTTATGTGGTGCTGGTGCTGAGGACCAAATCCAGTGCCTCACACGTGTGAGGCAGGTGCTCTACCTCTGAGCTACAGCCCCAACCCTCTTTTCATGATTTTGACATCTATGTGTGTAATTAATGAAAGTAAAATCCCAGGCTAAGTTTAAGTTTGGTCATTAGTTATTCTCTTGGTTAAAAAGAAAACAGTGCTCTATTCTGGTTAAATGTTGGTCATATTGACATGAATTTCTAATTCTGATTACTTGATTTCTAATTAATGTTTCTTAAATGCAGTCATTGAACTAATAATTCATCCTAATTTGACACAATGTACTGACTTTTCCCTCATTGACAGTCTGACGTGCCAGAAGGAGTCATAAGGGTCCATGCTCCTCTTCTATCTAAAGTGTCCATGGCCATTCAACTGAATAGTGAAACTAAAGCCAAAGACATATTGGCGAAATTTCAATATGAAAACAGGTGAGTGAGTGTGAAGGAAGGTCACTTCACAAGGAAGAGGGATTTGCATCAGATGAGTTAGTTTCTAGGCACCTATAAACTTTGCCTTTTGAAAAATTAGAACTGTTATTTTGGGAATTTTACCAGAAGACTATAAAGGTTAAAAGCGGAGAAAAGGCAAATACAAAAGTCATTTTTTAAAGGAAATTCTACAAATGGGATTCTTGCCGAGGTACTCTTTATCTTAGTCACTTCATTTATTCAGTTGAATTGTACATTTTATTAGAATGAAAAAAAAATACAGCAAGCTAGTTTTGTAGATTTCTTGATAGTTTTCCAGGAATATCATTAATTTAGACTTCCTCATGGGCATCACAGTTGTTTCTTTCCTGAAAACATACAAATATACTACTAGTAATCTTTAGACTAAGAATGATATTTAGATTTAGGTATCTGCCATCAATAACCATAAAAGAGCATAAATCATAATCCTTTTTGTATAGGAATGCTTATTCAAATATAAACATTTGCCTTGAGATTTTCGAATGATAAGTAGCATATATATCATTTGTTGGTCTCTACTAAAACTCATGGATATCCTTAAAAAGCATTTCACTTATATTTCAAAGGAGTAGCTGTGCTGACCAGAAAGAGCCAATTCTAAAATTGTGCATGTTGTATGATTCTGTTTATATAGCATTTTTGAAATGAAAAATTGTACAAATGGAGGATAAATTAATAGCTGCCATTAACTTGGGATGATTGTGGGAGGAAGATAGGCATAGATAGGAAAGGGCATCATGAAGGATGCTGGTGGAATTGGAACTGTGCTGTTGGACTCCACCGTGGTGGTGGTGGGTCAATAAACCTCTATAACATTGTATTGAACTTAATTCACACAAAATGAGCACAAGTCAAGCTGCAAGATCTGAATGAGATAGATGTATTTTATCAACATTAATATCTTTATTGTAGTTTTGCAGAATGTTACCATTGGGGTGAAAACTGGACAGGAGTACAAAGAATCCATCATTTCTTACAACTATATGTGAAGCTATAATTATTTCAATAAAAATTTCAGTTAAAAGAATAAATAAGAGTAGCTAGCCAGTGAAAGTCATCTGTGATAGTAGAAGTTAGGATGGTGGCAGTGCAAAGGCATAATGAGAAAGAATGTGGGAGGCCTCCAATCCTTTTTTTAGACATGGGTGTTGGCTTCATGGTATACTCACTTTGAAAATTCATCAGGTCATATTTGTGACTTGTGCACTCTATGTATGCATGTGCATGCTTGCACACACACACATACAGAGTCACACATATATGTAAAAGCTTATACTAAAAAGGAGAAGAGGAGTAGACAGAAGCTAACAAGAATCCTGAATGTTTACTTCTCTCTGTTGCGGTTCCAGCCACTTAAGATACCATAGAATTACCTCCTATGAAGTCATACAAAGACTTGAAATAGCATTCCAGGTACTTGAGCATCCAATAGGTTCCTACTTTCTTTCATATATTACAAAACTGCCTCTGTACTCTCAAGTAGACCTTTTGTGGAAAAAAAAATGTTTCTAATAAAAACAAATGAGAACCAATGACTACAAATAGACTCAAATCCTTTGAAACAACTTCTTCAAAAGATCTTGTCTTGTCTGTTCTTCCATTAGAGCTATGGATATCTCCATTTAAAAACTGCAATCTGATGCCATTTGGTCTGTTATACCAGAGGCTTATTTTCTCTCTATTCATTCCTCCTTGTGCTTATACACCAAAGTGGGAAGGAGTGCTGTTCCTCCTAGGACCTCGCTCTTAAACTAACACAGCAATCAGAGAAGGACTCTGAAAGGTGGAAAGAAGAGGTCCAGAGGAACAACATGGTTTTGAGTTCTCCCACATATGCCAGACAGGCCCTGTAGAAGCCTGCAGCCTAGACCTCACCTCAAGCAGTTGACAAGGGACTCCAAGAAGAGCTTGTTCCCATAACCAAAGGACCTGGTATGGGGTGCCTAACCACAGAGAACCTTTTGAACAATACCTCCTCTACTCCAACCAACATCATCAGAAGAGTCATACCACTGCCACTTGTGGTTTCAGTGGGACCAAGAGGGAAACAGCTCTCCCATCCCCTGTTCAACAGAACCAGAAAGTGATTCCAATTCCTGATTCAGGATAGTGTCTGCACCATCAAGGTCTTATAGTAAGCCGAGCATCCACCTCCCTGCAGCAGCCGTGAGTCTTAGGGAGGAACAACAATGAGGCAGCACTAGGCAGGTTATCTCCATTCCCTTCCTCAGTGTCAGTAGTGCCCAGTGGGGAGCTGAGCTTCCCCCCATCCCCAATCAAAAGAATGGAACCAGACAGGTTGAGTCAAGCATCCCTGTTCTCTCCTGCCCCTACTGATATCTGCCAGGCCCAGTGGGAAGTTGAGTCTCCATCTAACATCTGGTAAAACGGTGGTAAGAAATAGGAATGGCAGATACTCTGCTTCCAACCCCCTCTCTTTTGTTGTCACTGAACACCTTTGACAAACTGAGCTTCACCCTCCACCACAGCAACAAAGTGGTCTGTGTCAGCATCTATTTACTCCTGCCCTAATGTCAGCAAGGCCTGGCAGGAAGCTCATCTACACCCCAAATGGAGGCCAAGAAGCATTGTCCCATTTTTACTGGGGCCCAGCAAGAGGCCATACATACATGTGTCCACCTAGATCCATGCTAAACCTCAACAGGAAGATTGCCTACTGGAAAACAGAGATCAGAGTTTCACAATGTAATATCCCAAATACAATACAAAACCATTACTACAGGGGAAATCACAAGGTGAATGAGAAAAGACAATAGATGCCAACATTAAACAATTAGCTTTTAGAATTATCTGACAAGGGTTTTAGAGCAACTGTCACAAACGCTTCAACAAGCAAATATGAATTCTCTTAGAACATATGAAAAAACAGAAAATTTGAGCAAAGAAATAGATAACATAAAGAACCAAATGGAAATTATAGAACTAAAAAATGCAATAACTGAAATAAAAATATTGCTGGATAGGCTCAGTAGTGGAGTGAGGTAACAAAAGATGGAATTAGAAAACTTAAGAACATATCAATAAAGCATATTTATTTTGAACCACAAAGAGAAAATATACTGAGGGAAAAAATAGCCCCAGGAACCTGACCAGGACTATAATGAGAGCTAAATTTCCTATCATCATTATTCCAAAAGAAGAGGACACAGAGTGAGACCAGAAAAGTATTTGGAGTAATGATAGGAAGCTTCCCAAATCAGCAAAAGACATAAACCTATATATTCAAGAAGCTTAGTGAACCAAAAGGGTAAGCTATAGAAATTCATGCCAACACAGCATAATTAAACTTGTAAAAATTAAACACCAAGTGTTCATCTTGAAAGTATCAAAGAGAAATGATTTCTTGTAGGGAGATGTCAACTCAGATCATAGTGGATTTCTCATCTAAAACCATTGAAAGTCAGACATGTAATAACATTTTTCAAGTACTGAAAGAAAAGATCCATCAACTTTCAATTCTATATTCAAAAATATTGTTCAAGAAAGGAGGGAAGATGGACTTTCTCCAATGAAAGAATACGTAATAGTTTTTTTCTCAACAAGCCTACTCATAAAGTTCTTTAAACAGAAAAGAAATGATAACGAGGCTTGAAACATAAGAAAGGAAAGGAGAACATCACAATGGATAAAAAATAGTGCTAAATATAATAAACTATCCAACTTCTCGTGTATTTCTTAAATTGTGTGATGGTGGAGGCAAAGCTCATACCATCTAATATGGTATTCAATATGTGTACAGAATGCATATAAGACAATTATATTTTAAAATGATGGGATTCCACAACTTTAAAATGATTTCCTTCTAAAGCGTACAATACATAAGGAGGGGAAAAGCAATTCTTCAGTTTACAAATCTGCTTTAAGGCACATAATGAAGATAAATAGTGATTAGTCATGTTTAAGTCACCCTTTAAGATATGTGATGAAAATAGCACTTTACTTACTATTAGATGTTATATAACCTTAAATTTAAGGAAGTTTTGACAAATACTACAATATGAGTGAAGCTTAAGAACCTTATGCTAAGTGAAATGAGCCAGTCGCAAAAAGACATATAGTGGGGCTGGGGTTGTGGCTCAGTGGTAGAGTGCTCACCTAGTATGTGTGGAGCAGTGGGTTCAATCCTCAGCACCACATAAAAATAAAGATATTATGTCCACCTAAAACTAAAAATAAATATAAAAAAGACATAGACTATATGATTCACTTTTATGAGCTAGTTAGAGTTCAAAATCATAGAGAGGGATTCCATCTCTTGGGTCCCCTTCTTCCTCTGGGAGAAGTCTTTTCTGCTGTCTTTTAATAAACTTCTGTTTTCCACTCTGAAAAAAAAAATCATAGAGAAAGAAAATAGAATCACAGTTGCTAGGGGGAGGGGGCAATGGGAAGTTATTGTTTAATGGACATAGATTTTCAGTTTTATAAGATGAAATGATTACTGTAGATGGTAGTTGTAACACAACATTATGAATATATTTAATACCACTGAACTGGTACACTCTGCTCCTAGCCACTGGTAGCCAATCTTCTACTTTAAGTCTCTATGGATTTGACTATTCTAGAAACTAGTACAAATGTAACTCAACAGAGAAAGGATTGCCTTGTCAACAAATGGTGCGATTAGACATCCATAGGCAAAAGTTAAAAACAAAACAAAACAAAAAACCCTTGAACTAAAACTCACCCATCATACAAACATTAACTCAAAATGATCAGTTAAATATGTGATATAAAATTATAAAACTTTTAGAAAATTACATAGGAAGGCTGGGGATATAGCTCAGTTGGTAGAGTTCTTGCCTTGCATGCATAAGGCCCTGGGTTCAATCCCCAGCATCACACACACACACACACACACACACACACACACACAAATTTACATAGGAGAAAGTCTAGGAGAAAGTCTATGACCCAGGACTGTGAAGAGTTCTTAGACTTGACACCAAAACTATGATATATAAGAAATAAAATTGATAAATTAGACTTCATCAAAATTGAAAACTTATTCTCTGAGAGACCCTAGGAATAGGATGAAAAGACATGCAAAAGACTGGGAGAAAATATGTGCAAACTACGTATTCCACAAAGGACTAGTATCTAGAATACATAAACTCTCAAAACAGTAAAAACTCCAAACTATCCAATTTGAAAAGGCAGAAAGAACATGAACATACATTTTATCAAACCAGTTTTGAAGTCAGCTTCCTGTTGCCATCACAAACACCTGAGAAAAATCAACATACAGAAAGAAAGGTTTCTTTTGGCCCATAGTTTGGAAGTTCTGGTCCATGACTGATTGGCCCCATTGCTTTTAGGCCCATGACAGCACAAATCAGTGGCCAATGGCAGAGCAAAACTGTTGGTCTGCAATCAAAAAGAAGAGGAAGAAACTGGAGTCCCATAATCTCTTCAAGGGATTACCTAAGGACCTCCCACTAGCCCCTACCTCTTAAGTTTCCTTCACCTCCCAATAGCACCACGCAGAAGACTGAGCCTCTAACACAGGGGCATTTGGGAACACCTGGAACCATGGTAGAGACATACAGGTGATATGCATGTGAAAAGATGCTCACAAATTAGAACTACAGTGACATTCTTACATACCTGTGAAGATGGCTAACATATAGTGTCAACACCAAATACTGACAAAGATAGAAATTGGATCATCCCTACATTGCTGGCAGGCATGTAAAATAGTTCAGTAACACCATAAAACAATTTGGCAATTTCTTATAAAACTAAATATTCAGCTGAATATCCAGCATTTATACTTCTGAACGTTTATCCCAAAGAAATGAAGTCTTGTTTTCGTACAAAAGCCTGTACACACATACTTACAGCAGATTTACTGATATAGTCAAAACTGGATAAAACCCAGATGTCCTTCAAGAGGTGGATGACCAAACAAATTGTGATACATGCACATGAGGGAGGGCATACCACTCAGCAAGGAAATGTAACAACTTGGTGAATCTCAGGATTTATGCTGAGTGGGAGGAAAAAAAAATACAAAAAGGTTTCATGCTGTATATTTCCATTTGGACAACATTTATGAAATTGTGAATTTGTAGAAATGCTGACTAGAATAGTGGTTGCCAGGGGTGAGGTGGGGATAGGGTAGAATAGGGAGAGGAAAGTGAATGTTACTATAAAAAGGCAACAGGAGGGAAGCCTGTGATGATGGGAATGTTCTGTGCTTTGACAGAACCACAGTCAACATTCTGGTTGTGGAATTGCCCTCAAGTTTTGCAACATGGTACTGTTGGGAGAAATTGGGCAAAGGGTGCACTGGATCTGTCTTTATTATTTTTTCACAGCTAAATGAAAATGTACAATTATCTCAAATAAAGTTAATTAAATAGAAGAGGGCACTCATCCTCCTTCCTCACAGCAGAGAGGCGAGGGCAATCAGAAGTAGCCATGCCCCAGGTGGTTCCTGGAGCGCATGGAGACCAGCCCTTGTCTTTTGGGTTATTCTATCCCAGCATTCAAGTCTGGAGTAGAAAAATTGAATTGAGCAATTGTTTTTTCTGACTTGCTTTTATTATAGGCAGACTTACAAAGAAGTCAACCTTAGTTTGCAAAATGTAGAAATGTGACATGGGCTGAGCAGAGAATGTCATCCAATTTTTGGCAAATACAGAAATGAAACTTGACTTTTGAATTGTGGCCAACAAATGATCATAAAACACGCAGCTGCTCCCTGGCCAGTCTGGATGTGTTAGCATCCGGTCTCTCCCTATTAGTGTGCTGACAGTGTGGCTAGAATGGGCTCTCTGGTGTAGGCCACTGAGCATGCCTTCTTGGTTTGGAATCATCCCAAATTATCTGGACTTCAACTTCTTAATCTGGGTCAAACAGGAAAAAAAAAAATTGTTTTTGTCATGACTTTAGCTGTCATATGATTTTATGGAGATTATTTTCATCAGGACAGAATGAATTGTTTGTTTTCATGTTTCCAATATGCAAATTTACCTCAAATCAAGAAAGAGAGTTAAAATTATATTGCTTTCTCTATTTTTAGTCATGGTTCATCAGAATGTATTAAGATTCAGAACCAAAGATTATATGAAATTGGAGGAAATATAGGTAAGCATTCTTTAATAATTTCTGCTTCTAAATTCTCTGACTATCCTAAAAGAAATATTGTTATTATAAAGGTATATTTTATATGTTATGTCTATTTATTTTGGATAGGAAGTCAAAATCAGTTTTCATTTTTTTAATCATATGTAAAAAACAGGTGCATGACCTGTCTACAATATTCTAAAATTTAAGTGAGACTATTTTAGTGTGGATGTGGAACAGACTTAGGTCTAGTCTCTCTTGAGGTTCATGCAAAACAAAGGGCACTGAGAACTGAGAGAAGCATGACACCCTTTTTCTTCAGTTTTCCCATTTTAGCTCAGAGCCCAGGATCTTTCACTTACTGATTTCCCTGACAGGACTGGATCCAAAGAAAATCCCTTCTCCTTGTGCCTTTGTCCATGTCCTCTGAGCTCCACGCACCTGTCTGTGCCCTGACTTGTGGCCTGTGTGCCTCCTCTCTGGCTTCCCTGAGGGGGTCCTGTCTAGTCAGGGCCTTATTCCAGTCAGCCTTGGTTCTATCCTGCATCTTCCACTTTTCCTTCCCGATGGCATCGTTTCTGTTGGAATAAAAAAATTGTCGGTCATTTCTCTCGCCTCTATGGAATTCTCTCTTGACCCCCCCTAGGGTCCACTCCCATTTCTCTGTTCCACGTACAGTGAACCCCTTCCATCAGTCAGTCCTCTGCACTCCTATTTCTTCTGTTTTCTCTTGAAACCACTCCTGTCAAGCCTCCCCCCACCTCCCCTGCACTTCTCCCAAATCGCCCTCTTGTCAAGGCCACCAGAGAACTCTTAGGCCGTGAGATCCTGTCGTCCCTTCCGTCTTTTGGACTGCCCAAAGTCTTCTTTCTCTTTGACAAACACTTTCTCTTTATTTCTAGGACAGTTTAAGCTTCTGACTTCCTTAGAATCCTCAGCACTCTCACACAGTACTCTCAGCCCACCTCATGGCTTTAAATACACCTGAGGGCTGATTCATCTGACCAGTGTCTCCTTGACCCCCTCACTTTGCCTGGCGCTCTGTCCTTGCTGTGGCTTTACCCAGGATGCCCTGCTTCAGATATCCTCCTCCCCCTCTTGCCTCTTCCGTGTCTAGGCTGATGACTCTTCTAGTGAGGTCTTCCTGGCTCCTGTACCCTCTCCCTGCCTGCCTTGCTTTGTTTTCCTCTAATATTCTTATCACCACTGGATTGACTTTATATTTTACATGTTTATCTGCTACATAAGCACCCAAGGGCAAGTGTTTGTGAACATCCAGTGCATTGCCCCAGCCTTAGAATAGTGCCCAGCACTCTACTCCTCTCTTGCTTTTGGGCATAACTTCCACAAAGCAACAAAATGTCCAGTTCCTAAAATAAGCTTGCCTTGAATCTTCTCCGCCCTTCTCAAGTTACTGTCTGTAAAAGCCTTAGAGGATATATATTAGCATATAAATGATCAGCTTATACCTGAAAGGAGTTCTTGCCTTGTTTTTCTAATGGATGTGTTGAAGCTAGAGAAAGTGTGCCTCTGGAGGGTATGTCTGTTTCTCCACAATTTATATGAGATCCTTTTGAATTATTTCAGTCGTAGAAATGGAGGGAGGGAGGGAAGAGGAGGGGGAGCATGCTAAGAAACTTCGAAATATATACACTTTGGGCTGAGAACTATTGGCCTGATTTGAACCTTACTCACATATGAATGTGCATGCATGTACACAGGTAGAAGGTGCCCTCTTGAAAACATTCTTTGAATTTCTCTTTATCTTTAGGACAGCATTGCTTGGATCCAGATGCATATATTTTGGATGTATATCACATAAATCCTCATGCAGAATGGGTGATTAAGCCCCAAGCGAGTCTTTGAAATTGGCTGCTATCCTGTGTTCTATGCCAAGAAGATCCTACATTTTGTGGGGGAAAATAAGATTGCCTTGACATGTTTGTTCCCATAACCCTGTTGTGTTTCTCAAGGAGTGGTATCTCCAGCTTTGTCCGCTTGAACTATGGAAGAGGAGCTGGTTCACCACTTAAGCTGTCCTTCATCACGTTTCCTTGATAAAAGGAAAGCAGATATGATGCTTCCAGAAGAAAGGTCAATGGAGAATACAGAACTCTAATCATTTCTAGTATTCAACTTTGCAGCAGAAATGAACTTGGTCCTGTACCTGGGGATCAGCAACACTTCTTGATGTAGCCAATGCTACCAAGCATAAGAAGTGAAAAAGACCCTTTTTTATATTTGTGTTTATACTTATATTGACCTCTTTTAAGCGAGAATGCCAGAAATAGCCTTACTTTTCTGCCCTACAAAATAATCTAGATCTACTTTCCAAAGAGAATCGGTTTATAAAGTGACACATTTTATCAATGCTCTGACTTGTCTCTGAATTGGGGGAGGAGGAACTTTGGTCTAAAGAAAACTGTGGTGTTAAGTATGTTGTGCCATGCTACGTGATAACCCTTAACTTCCTGGTGCAAATGAACAATTCTCTGTTACTGAATATTGAAATTTGATATTTTTTTGTCTTTTTTATTTCTGGTACTGGGGCTTGAATTCAGGACCTCACATGTTGTTAGGTATTTGCTCTACAACTGAGCTACACCCCCACCCCCTTTTTAGAATTTTATCCTAAGACAGGGTCCTGCTCAGTTGCCCAGGCTGGCCTCTAACTTGCCATCCTCCTGCCTCAGCCTCCTGAATAACTGAGATTATAGGAGTGTGCCACTGCACCTGGCTCCAAAATATTTTGTAGTTTATTGTCTTATGAGCACAGATCCCCATTGTACAGCTCAACTTGACAGAGTGTCTTCTGCTCTACAAGAGCATAAAACAAAAGCCTTTGTTTTTGTCAGCAGGCACAGAGTCTTTTCTCATCATGGTTATGGTGCTCAATGAAATCCTCTCATATGCCAGGCAACAATTTCCTTTTTTGATCAAACAACCTAAAAACACAGACCTGCCTTTATCCAAGAGTGCTGAAAAATACTGTTAGAACCAAGTTTTATAAGCTGCAAAAGACTTTTATTTATTAATCATAGACATGGCTAAGCACTGTGGGTTATCACCGGGCCATAGAATCGGGTGATCAGATGGTGCGCTGAGAACTCCCTCGCTATCAAGATCTTACAGAGCCATTTTCCAGACTCGAGATTGGCCAGAACACCCAGTCCTCGTGTTTCTAATTTAGAACAAATCTGAAATGTGCTGAGGGATTGGATAGTGCTGCCTTTCATCTTGAGATTGCAGATAGGGTCCTCCTAGGGATAAGCCTGAAATGGGGACAGAGTTCTCATTTATCCCAGTCATATACTCCAACTCGGAATTCAGATTGAGGTTTTGATGGATTTGTATCAGATTAAATAAGATTTAAGGCCCAAGCCACATTCTCATGATTCAAAGCTGAATCACAAATACAGAAAAACGTTTGTTATTTATTTATCAAGTCTCAAAACATAATGTGGTAACATTCAAAGTGCATATATGGAAGAAATCTTTTATATGCTACATTATGCCTTGACGTCTACGCAAAACATTATTTATACTCAGCTTGTAGATAATTGCATTTCTAACCTGTAGAATTTTGTTATGCTTTTATAGGAGAAACAATGATCCATTCATTTGACTTGTTTGAAAATTTTTATTTTCTTTACCCGAAAACCATTAGAAACTAAACTGTATATGTGGTTTCTATTCATTCCTACATTTCACAAGTTTTCAATGTATGGCTAATGGTGAGTTTACATAACAAATTTCCAGAGTCTGGAAAAATAATTTTATCATTTTTGCAATTCAAATAACAAAAGTAAACGTTTCACCTTAGGTAATTGCCAAATCCGAAGACATCAGATAGAAGTAATTTATGCCCACACATGAAGGAAACTTCCAGTAGCTTCCCTACACATCTATAGATACCTGAAAACTATATTCATTATATTTCCTCTCATTAGAACAGTTAAATTCTGTTGTGTTTATATAGAGAATTCACAAATTTATTCATTTAATGTCATTTTGAAGTTTTCATGTCTTTTGACTGAAAGCACATTAGGTCTCACACAGAGATTCTAAATGTGTTCAGATTTATCCCATCCTTAAATTCAAAAATGCCTGTCATCTTAAGCATTGAAAAATCTTTTGCCTTAGCAAAAGTTGTTTTTATAAAATTCAGTAAGCAGTGTGTAAAAATGAATAGTCAAACAAAAGGAAAGTCAGATGACTGGCTTGTAAATACCGTTCTGACCCTCACCCCATCCCAAATGCTCGTGGTACACAGTAAGGAAATAATAATGTCCAGGAAAGTAATTACAGGAAGTTAATGTTTAGGAGCACTCATTCTTAGATCTGGCTCATTATTTCCTTCATTCTGTAAAAGTTCACATGGGAACATGATCTTTGAACAAACTGGAATGTCAGTTCTTTACGATGTATATACAGTATAAACTACCTCACTTGCTTTTCTTGGGGAAAAAACTAATAGACTTTAACAATTTTTGTTACAAACTGTCTTAGTCATATTATTTAAGTCACTTCAGTTAGCTTTCAATGTGCATTTATTAATATGCATTTAATGATGTAAAATATTTTTAGTAAAGTTTAAAACCAAACTACTCTGTAACTGTGACCTGTGGTATACTCTGAGATCATCCATGGTCCCTCACTGATTGTCTTGTGTTTCTAATCATGTGGAAATGCAGGTTTTCAGAAGCAGGAATGTCCATCTTTTCTTTCAGACATTTGCAGCTGTTGTCCGCATAGTTCATTTGGCTGAAAAGTAACATGAAAATAAAATGTCTCTTCATTTTTTCACATAGATATTACTTGCCTAAATAGTCAATATATTATGAGATTAAAGAGTTCCCTGACAGACATATTTTTCAACTGTTTTCCATAAATATGTCACACTAAAAAATAAAATAACATGGGTTTAAAGCATTCCTTTCAAGAATTTCAACATTTTTATATACACATACCTAATTTAAAAAATAACAAACATCTTTTCTTTCAGGGACTTTCCAACTATTTTCTCAAATTGTGTAAATTGAGAAATCTTATGTTGCTGGAAAATGCCAATGTATGTTTCTTCCCATCTCAAAAGTTCATATTGACTCTTGTCTCTTCAGTTTTCATTGTCGTGTAGCATGAGTATGTTGCATTTTAACCCCTAAAAATAAAGAAAAAAAACAAAAATATTCTCACAAAAATTCTTTGTTTGACTAGTCTGAGGACACAGTGGGGCCACTGAAAGAACAGGAGTTTTAAAGTCAGAAGTTTTGTGTCTGAGCCAATCTCTCCCAGGAACAAGATGATCTTGTGCAAAAGCTGCTTGGCATCATAGGAATGGTGGTGGGTTAAAGGTAAAGGTTCACTTGAAGGAGCAGCCGTTTCCTAAATTTGTTCGTTAGTGCTTTGTCTATGCAGGTTTTTAACAAATGATTTAAATATAATGATTTGTAAACACATTATTTATACACATACATGCATATACAATCTTTTCCATAAATACAGAAAAGATTTTTGACAAAATTTAAAACAAATTTGTGAATTTTAATTCAGCTGTTTATTATTATGTATCCTGTCTAAGAAGCAAAACATAGAAAATATAAGGCACAAAGATTAGAAAACTCTAAAATGGTCTACATTTTTAAATGGTATAATTAATTATATTATTTGTATAGAAAACCCTAAGGCATCTTCAACTATTCATATTAATGAAATAATTTATCAAGGTCATGGTACATATGATCACTGTATAAAAATCAATTTGCTTTTATGTTAGCAAAAAACAATTGGGAAATACGTTTTTAAACTTCCATTTACTACAGTATCAAAACTTGTAAAATATCTACAACTATATTTAACAAAGTATTTGTAAAATATATATGCTAAACCACAAATGTTTCTCTAGGAGAATAAAATATCAGTAAACAAATATATGAATTATAACATGTTTCTGGATGAAAAAGAATTGGCAGGATATTAAGTCCCCACAAGCAGATCTATTGATTCAGTACAATCCCAATCATCAAGTAGGTTTTTATTGGTAAAAATTGACAAACTAATTATGAAATGAATATAAAGATACAAAGGATCTAGAATATCTAATCTTACCAAAAAGGAGCCACATTCTTAGAATGAATTATTTTAAAGTTTACTGCAAAATTATAGCTATTAAAACACTGATTCAGAATAAATTGCCATGAGATCATCAGTGAAACAGAATCTCACAGATATAGGCGTCCATTTGATTTTCAACACAGCAACCCAGTAGGGAAACAAACTTCAACAGATAGTCCTAGAACAACTGGATAGCCATACAGAAAGAGTCAGGCAGGCAGGAACGCAGAAAGGACAGGAGTGGACCCCTTCCCATAACACACAAAAATTCATCCAGAATGAGTCATAGAATCCAAATCCATAAGACTTTCATTTAAAAAAAAAAATAAGGTAGCTTTGAAGCTAGAAGTAGGCAAAGATTTCTTAGGAACAAAATGCAACACATGTACAAGACGAATAAATGAGCCTTCAACAAAATTTAAAACCACTGCTATCCAAAAAAGAGCATGAAGAAATCAATAAGCAAACCACAGCTTGGGAAAAGTATTTTTGTAAAGCATGTTTAGCCAAGGGCTGGGATCTAGGACATGTAAAGAACTCATTAATAAAAAGGCAAACAGCCCAATTTTCAAAAAATGAGTGTAACGCTTAGGAACAGACCCTTCTTAAAAGAGATACAACAACCATGTGAAAAAGTATGCAATATATTGAGTCACTAGGAAAATGCATGCTGAAACATGTGATGCCACTGTATCCGCTCACAAAGAGTTTAAGTTAAAAAGCCCAATCATGACACGCATGGAAGAAGCTGAGCTCTTAGACATTGTCAATGGCAGCATAGCATGAGAGAGGCCAATACTGAATGATCACATTGTACCCTGTAAGTATGTGCCATCACTATATGTCAGTTAAGAAAAATCATTAACATTAAAAAAGAATAAATGGATAGAGACAAGAACATGAAATTCAGATTTCAGAAATAGAATGCAGACTGAAAGAAACCAGGCCAAAAAGACTACCTCTGTACAGTATCGTTCCATTTATATGAAATTCTGGGACAAGCAGAACTGAACCACGGAGGGAGGTCATGAAAATCTCTCTGCATACAGTGGGAATGGGGAATGACTGAAATGGGCACAAGGGCCCTCTCTAGGGAATGGCAACATTCTACATCTGCCCTGTCCAACACTGGACCACCAGCCCCAAGTCCTACTGAGCATTTGAAACGTGACCAGCCTGAAAGCAGATGAGTTCTAAGTGTTAAATATACACCAGGTTTTGAAGCCTTCATGGGGAAGAAAAAAATGTAAAATGTCTCATTAAAACATTTTACTATTGGCTACATGTTGAATGCTAATTTTTTTTTTTTTTTTTTTTTGCTTAGCTAATACATTAGTTAAATAAAATTCATCAGTTTCCTTTTACTTGGCTACTAGAAGATTTAACATTATATTTGTGGCTCACATTATATTTTCATAGAACAGTATTATTCGATATTTTAGTAGGATTTTAGATGTATGCTTTTATCAAAACTCAATGAGTGTTTAATTAAGATTTATGCATTTCCTTATGTGTAAATGTCACTTCTGAGGAAAAAATCTGCAAATAATATATAAATATTGAACTTCAGGCAATGAATAGTATGCATGCTGTGATTTTCAATAAATCTTACAGCTGTCTGCAATTTATTTTGCAACTTTCCTAGGTAACAAACATATGGGTACTCTCATATATGAACTTGTACCTAAGGATAATTCATTTAAATGATTGCCTTTCCACCTTGTAACATAATTTTTTAGCACTGTGGAGCTGCAGGCCTGTCCTGGGGCATAACTGATGACCTTAGATATCAGGGGCTTTTCTTTGTCTTACTCCATACCATACAGAGCACCAATCCAATCACATAGCAATTTTCATAGAGAAGTCCCCAAATCAATAATACCATATCATTATTAATAGTGAATTCACAAATTTAAAATCTGAGGCTTAACAAGATTGTGGATGCTATTTTTCTGGTTTCATAATTCTTTCAATGCTTTGCTTTAGAGGGCACCAGTTGCACAACCAGCATCTTAGAAATAATTACCATGTGATCGAGTTCTAAGAGGTAATGCAAACAGAGACATGGCCAGATTCTTTTGACTTGAAGTTTTTTAAAGTTTTATTTTATTCTTGCTTGGTACATAAAAATCATACATATTTATGAGATGCGGTATAATGTTTCAATACATGTTTACACTGTGTAACGATCTAATCAGGGCAATTAGCATAGTCATCACTATAAACATCATTTCTTTGCAGTGAAAATATTCAAAATCCTCTTTTTCAGATATTTTGAAATATACATCATTGTTAGCTATTGTCACTCTCCCATACCCTCTTTGCTTTAGAGGGCAGCAGTTCCACAACCAATATCTTAGAAATAAACAACACCAGAACTTACTCTTCCTATGTACCTGTAACTTAGTAAGTGGACCAGCCTCCCTCCCACCCTCTAGGACCACAATTCTGTTCTCAAATCCTGAGAGATCAACCATTTCAGATTCTACATGTGAATGAGAGCACTTTTAAACATTTAGACTGTCACTTTTTTTTTTTTTTTTTTTTTTTTTGCTACTGTGGATTGAACCCAGGGGCATTCTACCAGTGAACTACATCCCCAGCCCTTTTAATTTTTTGAATTAGGATCTTGCCAAGTTGCTGAGGATCTCACCAGGCTGCTGAGGCTGGCTTTGAATTTGTGATCCTCTGGCTCCAAAGTCACTGGGATTTTAGGCGAGTGCCATTGTGCCCAGCTATTGAGACCATCACCTTCTGCCTCCTCAATAACTCCATCTTTAATTATAGATACTTTAGGGTATTGATTTAACATTCGAGTGGCCTTCTTATAAGTTTCACTTCCCTGGACTTCCTTTTCCCTAAACTCCCCCCACCCCCATTAGTGACCTACCCCATGGTCCCATAACCCTAAGCTAATGCCATGCTATTCCCACCCACCTAGCTCTGATGCAAGCACCCAAGCCCATCCTGTAGCACCACAGCTACAACTCCAAACCCCCACTCCCCAAAAGCTCAACACCCGAGCATCTCAAGCCTCTCTCTCCTATATAGAGAGAGACTTTCTCAACTTCGAAAAATAAACTTTCGTGTGGATCTCTGCCTGGTCTCTGTCCTTCATTTCTCGCTCCCCCGTCTCTTGCGTGTTAGGTGCAGGGCAGGCTGATGAATGTTAGCTGCAGGGTAACCTGGGCCCTCAAACCCCGCTCTCTCTGGTTCTTTATCGCCTGTTTGCCTCAAGTCCGAATGCTCAACCCCCTGCTCAAGGCTGAACGCTTCACCCCCCTGCTCAAGGCTGAACAGTCAACCTCCCGCTCAAGGCTGAACACTTAACCCCCCTTATGCCAACAAGGCAGCTTGCAAACCCAGAGACCCTGTTAGATTTAGGCAGCGCAGCAGAAGGGCTATAAAAACCTCCTCCTGCTGGGCTCCCTCTCTCTCTTTTCTCCTCTTTCTCGCTGCTGCAATTAAGATCTCTTGGTCGCTCCAAGTGTCATCACTTTGCTTTCATCTGGTGCCAAAACCCAGGAAGAGGGTGAAAACCCACTTTTGGGTCCCTTTTCCTTTGGAAGTGCCACTCACCGGACAACCTGAACCCATTTTCTCAACGGCCAGAACTGCATCCACTACCGGCCTTCGATTGGTGAGTTTCCCCTTCCTGGAGTCCTAGACCCAATGGTGGTGTCAGGAGGATTTGACCGTTGATGGTCCGGCAGACCTCTTTGCCCACCTGCGGGGAGGAAAGCACCCCACCTCAGCCTTCAAGGCCACCGTGGTCCTCAGGGACTCCCGCCTCTGGCAGATTTGACTCTTGGGTTCAAAATTATTTCCCTTCCCCTTCCCCAGCATAGACTTTATAGGTCATTCTCAAAGGACTGTGTAACCTTAGGGGACACATAACGGAACCGAAGATCACACCCCACCCAGACCTTCATGGGCACGGTGGCCCTCATAAAGTCCTCTCACCTTTAAGACTCGGCCACTAGAGATACGCTTACCCTCCCCTTCCTCTCTCCTCTCTCCTGCCCTGGGAGACTCCAGCCCCTCCAGAAGGGGTCCTGAAAAGCCTTGGCCAAGGTCTCCCATGGCTCTGGCCCCTTCCAGGTCGGGAGCCTCGACTGTCAGGATTCAGTGATGACCAATCTCTGCAGCTCAAATCTACCACTAGGCACTGTCTGATTTTGGGCTCTAGTGGGGATGCCCCTTTTGCCAATAAATCAGTTCCTTCCGTCTCCCTTATACTGCATTTGCGACCTGGGTAATGCGTCCTCTCTCTGGTCGACTCTCCCTTACAATGCCTTTTAGACAACCTCAAGACCCTCTCCTTGGCACCAGATATCAAACTCCCAAAATGATCAAATATAGCACCCAGGCTTGGCCCACTTATCCCTTAGACAACCAAAGCAAATGGCCCCCATTTGGGTCTTTAGACCCCCTCTATTCTAAGGGATCTTTACAACTACTGTGAGGGTTCGAAAAAATGGGTAGAAATCTCTTATTTTCAAGCTTTCTTCTTACTCTGATCCAATCCTGCTCTCTGCACCTCTTGCAAACCTCTACAAATTCTTCTAGCTTACACACCAACCCCCCCGCCCCAACCACGGATCCCCAACCTTCTCCTCCTCGGGACTCATCCAGTGCTCTTGACCCTGCTGATGAACCCCCACCCTATAGCCTCGTTCGAATAGGTCCTCACCCTCACCCTCTGCCCCAGCCCCTCCACCGTCACTCCTGCCTCAACAACCTGCTTTCTCCCTTCCAATTACTAGATCAAAAACCCAAACCACCACCCTTCCTCACATCATTGCCCCTTTGCATGAGGTAGCAGGTACTGAAGGTATTGTCAGAGTACATGTCCCCTGCTCTATGGCTGACCTTTCCCAAATTGAAAAACAACTAGGCTTATATACTACCAACCAGTCCTATATGCCAAAGAATTCCAATATTTAACACAGGCCTACAGCCTCACCTTCCATGATGTCTATATGATCCTCTCCAATACTTTACTTCCTGAGGAGTGGAGACAGGTTTGGGAACAGGCTTGCACTCATGCAGGTGAGATCCATCAGACCAATCCGGCACATCCCATTGGGCCCCAAGCAGTCCCAGACCAAGATCCCCTCTGGGATTACAATACCAGCAATGGCATCACAAACCGAGATCATTTCACCACTTGACTGCCCAGAAAGCAGTCAGTTTTGAAAAACTTCAGGAAATTATCCAAGATAAACATGAGAACCTATCAGCCTTTCTGGACTAACTAAGGCTCTCCTGCAGTACACTAATTTGGACCCAGAAACCCCTGACGGCCGACAGTTATTGATGACTTATTTCTTTGTCCAAAGTTTTCCTGATATTCAAATCAAACTTAAAAAATTAGATCGTGGCCCCCTCACTCCCCAGAACTAGATTCTTGCTACTGCTTTCAAGGTCTATCATAACTGAGATAAAAAGGCTAATCGCCTAAAGTGCCAAATGCTGGCTCAGGCCCTCCGTGGGCCTTCCCCAAACTCATCTCCTATGTCTCGAGACCATCCCCCGAGGTCAGAACCTCCTGGGGTCTGCTTTAAGTGTGGACAAGAAGGACACTGGAGCAGGGCTTCCTCAATCCAAGGCCACCTACCAGACCCTGCCCAAAATGTTCCATGATGGGCCACTGGGCTTCAGACTATCCCAGTACCTGAAAGGGTGCATGGCCAGGCCCTAGCCCCCATAACCTCGTGGGACTGGCCATCGATGATTGATGGGGCCTCAAGACTCCTGTCCCAACAAGTCCAATCACCATTTGGAACCCAGGGTCCAAATGACCTTTGATGGTCACAAAATCCTTTTTTAATAGACACGGGAGTAACATTCTCAGTCTTACAGGAGTTTTGGAGACCCTTACTTCCCTCTCAGTCCCCTGTTGTTGGAGTAGGTGGACAAACAATATCTCCCAGAACCACCCCATCCCTATGCTGCTTACTTTCAGGCCACCATTCTCACACTCCTTCCTGGCGATGCCCCAATGCCCCATCCCCCTTTTGGGCAGAGATATTCTTTCTAAGTTTAAGGCCATGATTCCCTTTCCACTGTCTTCACCATCCTCCCTCCCCTTCAATAATAGCCATGGCCTCCCTACAGGCTGCATCAAACCATTTCCTTCCACTTCCACAAGATCAAGTAAACCCATTAGTCTGGGACACCAAGACTCCATCCTTGGCTCCATGCCGCCCAGTTGAGATCCACTTAAAAACATCCAGCACATTCCAAACAAGCCTCAATGTCCCCTACCAATGTCCAGTCAAAAGGGACTACAACCCAACATTTCCAGCCTTCTCAAAAAGGGTTTTCTTAGACCCACACATTCACCATATAATATTCCCATTCTTGCAGTCAAGAAACCCAATGGGACCTAGTGCTTGGTCCAGGATCTTCATCTCGTGATCGAGGCAGTCAAACCCATCCACCCACTAGTCCCAAACCCATATACTCTCCTGTCCCTTATTCCAGCCTCAACTTCCTATTTTTCTGTTACAGACTTAAAGGATGCCTTTTTCACTATTCCTTTGGCCCCAATTTCCCAAGACCTCTTTGCCTTTAACTGGACAGATCCAGATACTCAACAATCTCAGCAATTAACATGGACTGTTCTCCCTCAAGGCTTTAGAGACAGCCCACACATCTTTGGTCAGCCATAATCTGCTGATCTAAAGGGCCTCAACCTCTCTCTTTCAACTCTTCCAATATGTAGATGACTTACTCCTCTGCAGTCCCTCCCTCAATATTTCCAAGACTGATACCAACACACTTCTTAACTTTCTGGCTGACAAGGGTTACCGAGTGTCTCCCCAAAAGATACAGTTATCACAACCCCAGATCTCCTACCTTGGAGTCCGACTCTCCCAAGATTCCAAGGCAATCACTCTAGATCGAAAGGCTCTAATTCATGACTACCCCATCCCCAAACTAAAGAGGAAATCCTATCCCTCCTGAGTCTAGCAGGATATTTTAGGACTTGATTCCCAACTTCTCACTCCTGGCCAAACCATTATATGAAATGGCCAAGGGGGACAAACAGGAGCCCTTCCCTCATCACCTAAATCTCATTTTCTCTCCATACAACAAGCCCTCCTCGAAGCACCAGCCCTACATCTCCCGGACATCCAACAAACCTTTATTCTTTATGTTCATGAAAAAACAGGCTTAGCCCTTGGAGCATTAGGTCAGAATAAAGGGCCCACCCTCCCTCCTGTTGCTTACCTTTCCAAACAACTGGATCCCACTGTTAGGGGGCGGGCTCCATGCCTGCGTGCTACAGCTGCAGCACACATTTTACTACAGGAGACAAAAAAACTGACTTTTGGAGCACAAACTATTATCATTTCCCCTCATTCTCTAGAGGATCTTCTCACATACAGAGGCTTACAGACCCTTCCCCCTTGCCGCATCCTCTCCCCTCTGGTCTCATTCCTCCACGATCCCTCCATTTCCTTTAAGGCCTGCTCAGCCTTAAACCCAGCCACTCTTCTTCCAAGACTAAAGCACCTTCCTCCCACCACTGCCTTGAAATACTAGAAAACCTTACGCCCTGCCCCACTCGTATCCACGAAGGGCCTTTGACTGACGCCACTTACACCTGGTTTACTGACGGCAGCACCTTCCCACTCGATGGCCATCACTGTGCAGGATATGCTATTATCTCCCTGACTGACCCCACTTGGCACAAAATTTTCTACAATGGAGGCAAAATCCCTGCCTCCGCACACCACCAACCAGCAAGCTGAATTAATAGCTGTCACTAGGGCATTCCACCTGACAGCTGACCATCCCCTAAATTTATCCACAGACTCTAAATCTGTCACATGATCCTCTCCCATTCTGCCATATGGAAAGAGAGAGGACTCCTTACCACTGGGGGCTCCGTAGTCACCAATGCTAAGCTCATCACTGATCTCCTCAGAGCCTCACTCCTTCCCACTGAAATCAGAATCACACACTGTGGCTCACACCAACATGACTCTTCACCTGTCACAAGAGTCAATTCAAGGGATGATCAGGAAGCCCGACTAGCAGCTCTTGCCCCATATTGTACCCTAGCACCTGTTATCCCCCAACCCAGATCCCCAGTGTCAGCCTGATCCTTGCTCTCACACCTCTATTCCATCTTTCACACTAACGCCCAAAGCCTAAAAGCTTTTACAAGCTCGTTTCTCACACTCAGCCCCAGGATATTCATTTTCTGCAACAGCTAACTTCTAACTGCTCCATCTGTAAAAGAACAAATCCTCAAACTCCTTTGAAACTTGGAACCTTGCCCACAAGTCAAGCACAGGGCCACACTCCAGCAGCCGACTGGCAGCTAGATTTTTACCAACATGCCAGCAGCCTGCAAACCTAATACCTACTAATTCTAGTAGATACTTTCTCAGGATGGGTTGAAGCCTTCCCCACTGCCAACAAGCAGCTACCACAGTCGCCTCTATCCTTGACTCTGAGATTATACCCAGATTTGGAATACCCAACCCACCTCTTTTCAGTCTGACAATGGACCCGAATTAATTTCTCAGATTACACAGCATATTACTAAAGCCCTTAACATCCCATGGCACCTACACATTCCTTATCACCCACAATCATCTGGAAAGGTGGAGCATACCAACCGAACAACAAAAGAAATTTTAACCAGACTTACCCTTGAGATTCACCTAGATTGGACCGAACTCCTTCCCCTTACTTTATTTCGACTCAGAGTATTACCAAGAAAACCCACCCTTCTCACTCCATTTGAGGTCATGTATGGCCATCCTGCCCTTCCCCCTGGTGTCGTAGCTTCTCCATGGACTCTACCAGAAAGTCTCTCTTTCCCTCTTCTCTCTTTTACCCACAGAGGTCCCATGCTTCTCTTCCCCTGATGCCAAGAGCCTGGGTATTCTTCTCTCCCCGATAACACCAAGGTTCTCCCTTGTCACCAAAATGGGAAGGCCCCTACAAGTTACCCTGTGTACCCCGAGCGCCACAAGGTTTCAGGAGTCTCCAACAAAGCTAACCCCCTGGATTCACATCCCCAGGTTAAAACCTGCATCAGCTCCTAAGCCTGAGTCTGCGGATCCCTCCCCCTCCCCTCCCCTCCCCCTCCCCCTCCCCCTCCCCTCCCCTCCCCCTCCCCCTCCCCCTCCCCTCCCCCTCCCCCTCCCCTTCCCCCTCTCCCTCTCCCTCTCCCTCTCCCTCTTCTTCACCGGCATATGCCTACAGCCTTTCTCCCACCAACCCACTGAAACTCCGTTTCACCAAGTCCCCCCAAAGCGATGAATAACTTCCAGATCCGGGTCCACCTCCCTCACCTCCTCTTAGCCTACACCTCCCTTTTCCATATTTCCTTCGGATCCTACATATGGAGAGTCACAGTAGTTGATCAATGGAAGGATGGATCCATATCAAAAACTGAACAAATTGCCACTTATGACATGCTCCTCAACTCAACTGCTCCCATTACCATTTATCTTGCAAATTCTCAGTTCTACAAAATGGCCTCAATAGGACCCATCTCTGTTTTCTATTTGATCAGACCCAAGATTACTGCAAATGGTGGCCAGACACTTATAAAGGCTGTCCTTACTGGTCATGTAAAATCCATCACTATGACAGGAAACTAGATACCAGTATGCTCCCTATGGTACCGGAGGAGACTTGGCAAGAGGCTAGAGCTAGAGCAGATGACGAAAATACCATTTTGCACTAAAAATCTATGATCCAGCCTACCCACGATGGGCCTCAGGAGTCACCGGGTGCTGCCTTTTGGGCTAACTACCAGACCAAGCCCTCTGGATATTTATGGATAGGGAGAAGCATAGTAGCACAGGCCCCGTCCAGGTCAACAATCTTAACTTTAGATACAGCACTCTGAAAAGGTCCTAACTAGGCAGATAGAGGGACTCCAAGGTCCCTTCTCCTCAGATCCCTCCAAACCCAGTTCTCAGATCCATACTTGGATCAAAATCATCCAAGACAAACTGACATTTCTAAACAAGACAGTCCCCACCCTAAATCCCCAAAACTGTTTTCTTTGTGTCTCCTTGGAAAAGCCCCTCCTGGCCACAGTCCCCCTCAACTTCTCCTCATATGATCTCTCCTCCACCGGCACTAAAATGCAACCTGCCTCAAACGCCCCTTTGTGGGAACCCACACCCATTAACACCAATTCCTCTCCCTTGCCCTGATGGCTCTGCATTAGCCCTTCGTCACACACCCAACACGACAGATGCTCACATTACACCATTGTGATTGCTTCTACAAACAAATACACAAACCCTGGAGACTTTCTTTGGTGTAATGGAACCTTAATGACCTACATCTCTGACAGTGTAACCACTCCCTGTTTCATTGTCCAAGTAATCCCCCAACTTACTTTATATAGCACTGCAGAGTTTGAACTCTTACTCCCTCACCCTAATTCCTCACGCAGTAAGCGTGCAACCTTTCTGCCTATTCTGATAGGAATCTCCATAGCCGCAACTATAGCAGTGGCTGGAGTATCAGGAGGAGCTACAGGGCGCTCTATTTTGTGACCTTCACAAAAAACTTCAAGCGGCTCTCCATGCTACTGGCGGAATCACTCTCCTCCCTCCAGAGACAGGTCACCTCCCTGGTTCAGGTGGTTCTCCAAAACCGACGAGCTCTAAGACTTATTGACAGCCAAAAAAGGGAGATACTTGCCTTTTTCTAAGGGAGGAATGCTGCTATTATGTGAATGAATCAGCCAATAGAACAGAATGTTAACAAACTCACTGACCTTGCAATCAACGGACTAAAACTACTTCCCAAACTTCTTTTCTGAATTCTTTCAAAATCCCTTATTCACCTGGCTCCTGCCCCTCCTAGGGCCACTTTTAGGCATACTGTTCTTCTGCTCCTTCCCATGCATAATAAAGTTCCTCCAAAATCACATGAACACAATTGCTAATCGTACCTTTAGCCAGCTTCTTCTCAGGGACCACCAACTGCTTCACGACTTAGGTGACTCCAACTCCTCGCAGAGCCTTCACCCGATGTTGACAATGCCAAAACAATGGCCGTCGGACAATGCACCCAGAGACCTCTTAGCCTGTCATCCTGGATTTTTGAAACTTTATGCCCTTTTAAGCCTCCTCATGGCCCTTGGCCTCTTCTCTGTTAGTCCCCCAGTGTGGAACTCCTGCCGAAAACTGACCTTTGCTTTAATCCTCATCCTGTTTTACTCACTCTGATCCTCTTCAGGTGCTGGTGACCCCATGTGGAGACAACGCTTTCAATATTTCCTAGAGTCCCTACAACAGGACCAATGGCTGATACCAAGGATCTCCTCCGCTCAGGAATGGTTTGATGCCATTGATGACTTACGGCTTCAAGGAACTTTTGTGGACTTGACCCCTGCTGAGATAACTGTCTATAGCCACTGGGTGTTATTTCTAGCTGCCCTGGTGTTCCCAGGCCTGTCCCAGAACATTCCTCCACTCTCCCAGGCAGGTCCCACGCCTCCCCCACATCACTTAGGAAAACAAAAAGGGAGGAATGTTAGTTGCAGGGCAGGCTGAGAGAATGTTAGCTGCAGGATAACCTGGGCACTCAAACCCCCCTCTGTCTGGTTCTTTATCGCCTGTTTGCCTCAAGTCCTAATGTTCAAACCCAACTCCCCCCGCCCAAGGCTGAACACTCGACCCCCTGCTCAAGGCTGAACACTTAACCCCCCTTATGCCAACAAGGCAGCTTGCAAACCCAGAGACCCTGTTAGATTTAGGCAGCACAGCAGGACTATAAACACCTTCTCCTGCTGGGCTCCCCCTCTCTCTTTTCTCCTCTTTCTCACTGCTGTAATAAAGATCTCTTGTTCTCTTGTTCGCTCAGAGTGTTGTGGTCACTTTCCTTTCATTGCTTTCTCACTTTCCTTTCAGATACCTTCATTCTGCTGTTGTCACCAGAGGCAGCTGAGGGTTTTAATTCTGTTTCAGATCAAGCAGTTAAGGCAGTCTGAGCTGCGCTGAGGGGTGGCTGCAGGTGTGTTGTCATGGCTGTTGTAAAGTCATGTTATTGTTGGAATTCTCCAAAAGACACAGGGGACAGAGGTTCTTCAGATTGCCCCCTACCTAAAGGGTAGGGCTGGAGGGTGAGGGGCCTCTAAAATCTAGAACCAGACACCTGCAGCCTGGTTCTAGACTGGGAGCAGGACCTTGGTCTGGCTGGGTGTGGCAAGGGAGGCGTGGCACATTTCTCAGGTTTCTTTCATGTGTGGACACCATCCTCACTAGGCTTCAAGTCCTGCTTAGGGCTTGAAGGTCCTGCTAGTTAACTATTTTCCTAGCTTCTAAACATGTCCTAAACATGGGTGCTAGCCCTGTGGGTCTGGATCTGTCCTTTAACAGCTCAAAGGGCCTCTTTGTCCTTATCAGTGCTTCAGTGGTTGTTTGTGGATCAACCACCTCTTTTTGAGTCTCTGCCTGGGGCACCCCATGTAAATATAGCTTTTTGGTATAGGGACATAGCAATCCCCCAGGAATATGGGTCCTGACTTTGGGCTCACAGAACAGACCCTGGGTGGTAACCAAGCTGATGCACCCATCCTTTTTCTGTTGTGATGGATCCAATTGATAGGTTTGAAGGGTAATGGAAATCGGCATCCCATGGTGCAGGTTCCTGCCCTGCCTATTTTATGTGGGGGATGGGGGTATCTGGGAATGAAACCAGGGGTGTTTTACAACTGAGCAGCAGCCCCAGCCTTTTTTATTTTTTATTTTGAGACAGGAACTCCTTAAGTTGGTAATGTTGTGGAGTGAACTGAGAAACACAATCAATAAGAGTATAAGTTATAGGTTATAGATTAGTAAAAATATATATAGAGATTATATATATAAGATTTTGATAAGTGAGATAAGACATTATAAAGCAATGTCTTATCTATATTGCTATCTTCTATATAAAAAAGTTTACAAGAGCAGTTTCTGAGAAACTGAAATGAAAGCTGTTTTCTTATAACATATTATTTTCTGTACTTTGTACCCTACACAATGTACTCAACCCAGGATATGGTGGTCTTGGTGACCCAAGACTTTGAAGTAGACTCTCAACTTGCTAATCACCTGCTCGAAGATGGGGTTAACTGAGTTGCAAGCTGATTGCTTTTTTTTTTTTTTTTTTTTTGCTTTTGTAACTTGAAAATTCCAGTTCTGCTTAGGGCTTGAAGGTCCTGCTAGTTAACTGTTTTCCTAGCTTCTATGATTGGCTTACTCGAGTGACGCCAGGAAAAGTCCTTGAGCTGTGGCTTTTGTCCTTCAATTTTCAAGACACGGGCCTGAAAATCGCTGTTCTCCCATAGAGCTTCAGGTTCTAAGGTGGGTGACAGTCCCTAGCCAGGCAAATAAAACTCTCTTTGATTTAAATTCAGACTTAGAGCGAATTGAAGCAGCTCCTCATAACAGTTAGAGCCTCATTAAATTTCTGAGCCTGGCCTGGAACTTGTGATTCTCCTCCCTCAGCCCACAGAGTTGATGAGATTACATGTGTGGGCCACCATGCCCAGCCTTCTTCCATTTTTCTTCCTGCTCCATGTTTAATGAAGTTGTCATACTCAGGCACCCAGTTAACTGATGGCTTCGGGGCATATTTAGCTCATCTGTTCTCAAGTTCTTGACTAGGAATGGCTGCACACCCTCCCTTCTAGTCTCCTGGAAGGTTCTGACCCTGAGCCTTAATGTAAGCTCTTCCATTAGGTCAAACTAGAAACCTGCTCACTGTCCCCGGTGACCCAGTTCCACAGGACTTATGCAAAATGTAGTCTGACTGACAAGTACACAGCTGACCAACAAGAATCAGAAGTTCCAAGGATACTGGGACTCCCTCAAAATAAGTCATGTTTCTCTTTTTTCCCAGCAGTAAATTACACATTCCTGACCTTCCAGGCAGAAGTTACAACAGGTTGGGGGAGGGGGCACTCTTGAAAGCTTCACCTCAGTTTTGTCAACTAACAATCACTTCCATACACATACAGATAATATCTTACTTACAAACTTTTGTGTTAAAACAAATCAGCACATGCTTGGTAGTTGCTGTGCATTTGGTTAACATTTTAATCCCTGCCCAGTTGTGGGCTGTGCTCTACTCCTTAGTTTCATGTCCTTAGATGACACATTGGAAAGGCTTCTCTACATATAACTTTTGCTCTGTGACACTACAACAGGACAACAGAACTTCAGCCAAAAAATGTAAGAGTTGTGCTCAGCAAATGTAACTTAATGAAAAGGCAAGATATAGATGGGGCGTGGGGTGTAGGTGCACACACACATAATACACAAACTATATAAACAGCTCTAACAATTCAATAATTTTAAAGGCAAATGAATGGAACTAACACTTAACAAAAGTCAGTCTGCATAAAAATGTACTCAACATTATCAATCATTAGGGAAATGCTAATTAAACCAAATGTGATAGTACTATCTGATTTTAAGAATTCTCAAAATTAAAAAGACACACAATGCCAAGTTCCAGTAAGGACATGGGGCAACCAGCATTCTCCTCCAGTCCTGGTGGGAGGGTAAAATAGAATTATTTTGGAAAACTGGCAATATAGTAAAAACATAATCTTATACCTGCCTTTTAATGTAGATGGTTCAACTTCTGTGTATTTACCCACATGATGTGATATGATAATACACATTCACATAAATGTTTATTTTAGTTTTATTCATAAAAGACTAAAACAGGGAGATGTGTTAATTTATATAATTAATTCATATAATAAAGTAGTTAATTCATATAATGGAGTACTACTTGACAATAAAAAAGAATAAATTTAAAATACATGCAACAATGTGAATTTCCCAAACTCTCTACATGCCAACAATCAAATTTGGAAGAATATATACTGTCCTTGGCCTAATGTTACTAGAGTCCTGAACCAGTGGCCTGACTGTGGGGCTCCCAACAAAACAGGTCCCTCCACTTGCTCCAAAAACAAACAGAAAAAGAAATAATGAAAAGCAGGAAAGGGAACTAATTGATATGGCCATATTAGGAAAACAAAGTGAAATTCAGCCCTGTCTTCAGGGGTGCTAGGTTTAAATGGAGGAAGAATTGGGAAGGTGGTAGGGGGTTCAAGGGAATTGGGTATGTGTGAGAGGTTTACATAATTAAACAGTTTGGGTCAAACTGCTCTGTTTGATTATTATTTCACTTTGGGATCTGTGAGGTAGTGCTGGAGAAGTCTATCACTCAAAGGGGACACTTTGTACTTGTTGCTCAGGATGTTTAGCTATCAGACCTGTGATCCTGGAAGGGAGCAATTGTGAATCCTAGAAGGAAATCTTTAGGCAATACTAAAAGAGTCTGATGCTGTAAAATTGGCCGAATGTCTGCAAATCTTGTCTCAATCTTGAAGGAGGATGAGATAGGTTAGGTAAATTTAGGACTAATAAACCTCATATTACCAGTTTTTAGATAAACACTCCTTAAATGATTAACATGCCTACGTGCAGAGCTAGCAGATCAACCCAAAGTTTAAGATAATAATGAAGACTGATACAAAATGAGGCAGAGATGTCAAGCTTTGTCCTGCTTTTAGTTACCCTCAGGGTACCTGAAGGCCTAAATGAAGTGTTTGCTTTTAGCAAAAGGCATCTTAAGGCCCCTAAGCGCTCAGGGCCCCTTCTTGGGCTCTCTTCTGACCGACTTAGGCCAGTTTTGGTTTGCTAAAATCCTGCTGGGTCAGTTTAGCAAAAATTCCCTCCATTGATACTTGATCAAATTCCTCATTCCCTACCTATATCTTATCATCTTGGCCAGCCTTCATCCATATTCCTCTTGAACTCCTTGTCTAGGTGTTTCCCATCCACCAAGCCCCACCCTGCTCCTTGGTTGTAAATTTTTGGTTGTCCTCTTTTTTATTCAGAGTTGATTTCAATCTCTCTCCCCAACTGCAAAACCCATGCATGATAGAAGTCCCCTACCCCTATAAAGTCTTCCTCACCATCTTCAAGTAGAGACGTAATTTTGCTTTAACAATAGGAAAAATGAATCTATGGACATAGACATCAGAAAGGCCAGTCTTGCCTCTTACAGAAGGGATTGCCTTGGAAATGGGCATAAGGTAATTCTGTTGGGTTCTCTGTGACCAGGCACAAACTATTTTGTCCTTTTTCCCTTATGCTATGCTTGGTCCTGTTACTGGGTGACACTATTGTCAGCTAAACTCCACAATTCACTGCTTCAGAAATATTGGTAGAAAATAGGTTTTATTCAAAGGCAGATTTAAAGGAAGATAGAAGAAATTTTCTGTTTTAAACAGTCCACCTTCATATCCTCTAAGGGCAAGGAGGGCTTCTAAAAGAGAAGAGGTGGCAAAGCGAGACAAGTGGCAGAAAAATGAAGATATGCAGATTTATTTAGCCTGTGCTAGACAGGCACCATCTCTACTCTCAGCTTGCTTGGAGCACATCAGGCCAAGAAGGCAGCCACTTAGCCTTTACTCTCAGCATGTAGAAGTCACTCTCAAATTTAGAGAAACCCCAACTGTTTCAGTGTGGTGGTGTGGAAATGGTAAGAACTTTGAGAAAGGTAGGGAAGTTTGGGTCATTGGGAGTGCTAGCCTCTGAAGGGAATAAGATATTTCCAATGCAGCCTTTTGGTAATTTCCACAGAGGGTTATTATAAAATCCCAAGACAGCCAGGTGCAGTGGCACACACCTGTAATTCTAGGGGCTTGGAAGGCTGAGGCAGGAGGATCTAGAGTTCAAAGGTAGCCTCAGCAAAAGCAAGGTGTTAAGTAAGACTCTGTCTCTAAATAAAGTACAAAATAGGGCTGGGGATATGACTCAGTGGTTTGATCCCCATTACCAAAAAAAAAAAAAAAAAAAAAAAAAAAAAAAAACAACTTCAAGCCAAGCCAGGCTCCACTCAGCTCTACTTTTTGGTGATGTATTTACCTGTCCCTGCATGTGCCCCTACAATTATCATCCACCATGATTTGACACAGGTGAGAGGGCTCTCCCTAAGGGAAGGCACAATGTTCTTTTTTTTTTAATATTTATTTTTTAGTTTTCCGCGGACACAACATCTTTATTTGTATGTGGTACTGAGGATCGAACCCAGCACCGTGCCCATGCCAGGCGAGCACGCTACCGCTTCAGCCACATCCCCAGCCCCAAGGCACAATGTTCTTGAACTTCCAGAATCATAAGCTAAAAAACCTCTTTTCTTTGTACATAGTCTCAGGTATTTTGTTAGTAACAAAAAGTTGACTAATGGACTTTCCCATTAATCCACACCAGGTCCCTTTGTTTTGGTAAAGCAGATTAGATCTGTCATGTTCCACAACCCATTCCATCCTAACAGTTCTATCCCACTGCCGCAGTCTGCCTGGGCACAAAATCACGAGCCACTCAAGCAGGAACAAACTTTATTTTTTGAAACTGCCGCCAACTCTCCCTATGCGTCCAGGAAGATTCCCAATCAACCCACGCCGCGTTCTCCCGGAACCCAAGAGGAAGGTCCTCCTCCAGAATTCCCTCCTACCGCACTTCCCCAACCAATGGGAACTCTCCAGGAGTCCCGTAGCAGGCCGAGGTGGACAGCAGGAGTCCAATATCCCACAATGGAAGCACTTTTAAGCTGGCTGTTATTTCATGAGTGCTACTGTCACACATTCCACAAAATCTCATTACAGCTTTCTTTTTAGTCTTCTGATAGCATTATATCCCTTGTAACATAATTAAACCTTTGATTTTATGTTTTAAGATGAAAATACATATACTTCTTGACTGAGAAATTTAGCATTTTCACCTCAATATTTAATTTGGGTGCTAAGTCAACACTTAATATTGGTTGATAAATGGGTGTTAAGATGGAGTCATGTATTTTTCTTAAATATCATGAATCATGTTGGATACAGCTGCATGGATGGCCATATGGAAAATTAAGTCTTTTTACAGAAACTATTTGTTGGGCCCTAGCTTTAGGTTGAAGAGTAGCGTTAATTTTCAGGAGCTTTGACACAAAGTTACACTTAGCCCTCCCATTTCTCTAAACCCATTCAAGGGTGAACAAATGGGAGGGCCTAGACAAATCGTGATTGAATAATATGTCTTTCATTGTTCCACTCCTTTCACTTTAAAATGTGGGTGAGCACCACCTACTAGCATCCTTTCTTCATCCAGGACAAATTTTCCCTCTAGGAACATATGAGAAAATAGTCTGCCCACAATGTCAGCATAAAATCAGAGTATCAACCAAAGTTGGAAACTGAAAAAAAAAAATGCAACTGGAATAATGAAACAAAGACTTAGTGAAAAATGTGACATATTGGAGAATAAAAAGAAGAGTCTATAAGTTGCCGTCAAGGATATATATATATATATATATATATATATATATATATATATATATATATATATATCTCCTAATTGCTGAATTCAATTAACCTGTATTTTATTGAGGACTTTCACATCTAGACTCCAAAGTAAAGCTGGTTTATACTTGTCTTATAAATTTCCATCCTTGGTATGGAGGTCAAGGTTATACCAACTTTGTTTTTAATATGGTAAGGGAGGTTACTGACTTTCTTTTTTGAACCAATGTGTTAAGTGTTTGAAGCTTGGAAGGGAGAGACTGGAAGCAACATGAGGAAACTTTGAGGAGTGATGGTTATTATGCTCAAAACCATGAATGTAGTGATGGTTGCAAGGGCATAAAAACACACACATCAAAGTGTATATTTAAATATGCACAGTTTATTGTATGCCAATGATGCTCCAATAAGGATGCTTTTATAAAGCATACAACTTAGGTCTGAGCTCTGCCCTTGAGCTCTGGAATACAGTAGCAATGCCCTGTGTCCCCATGCTGACTGGACCCTGGGGAGATAACCTCCACCCATTGTAGCCACATGAGAAAAGAACACCAAAAAGGGAGCCTGTTGAGAGCCACAGCCGAAGGGGCCCCAGCAAACTTGCAGACTGCCAGCTGATGATTGGCTCACAGCGGCCCCAGCAACATCTAGCTGATTGGCTCCTCTGCGGTGAAGCTCATTGGGCTGTTTCCCTGTCCTTTCAGGCCACGGAGCTGCTCATTGGGGGACTTTTTGGCTCCGCCCATGCGACCCAGCCAATCAGCCTCAAGAGGAAGAGGATTGTGGGAGGTGTGGAGGCTGGTGGTTGGGGAGTGTGGCTTGTGGGAAGCCGGTGGTAGCAGTTGGGCTCTGAGGGTTTTTTCCTGAGGAGCTGTTTTGTTTGGCGTGTGTGGTTCTAAAAATAAAGTTAGTTTCTTTTGACAAGTGGCTCCTGAATTGTGCCCAGCCAGACTGCGGCATTTGGTGGCTCGCACGGGGTGTGACTGAGGGTAAGTAAACTGCTCGCCCCTGAGGGCAGGGCGAGAGAATGGGTAGTCATTTTAAGATTCTTTTGTTTTGCTTCACTTTTGTTTTAAGTTGCCTGTCCCTGGAAATGTGTAAGATGGAAGAAAAACCGCTCACATCTGAGGAACAGATAGGGAGAAAGGACGGATGGACATTTCAGGAGGCTATTATAATGATTTTGTGTTGTTCCAATTTTGTTTCACTCTGTTTCAGTTTTGTTAGGCGTTATCTTGTTGGGTTGTATTATAATAGAAATATGGGATCAGAAATTAGTAAAAAACAAACCAAAAGAGTGTTAAGTAAATTGTTAGAGGAAGGAGGCATTCCAGTAAAATCAAGAGCAGTCAGGGCATACGTTGATACAATACAAAAATGTAGCCCATGGCTTTTTAAGGAGGAGTTGTTAAGTATATCACAATGGAACCATCATGGTGAAGATTTAAAAAGAATAGAAAAGAACAGCCCAGGAATCTGCCAGTTGGCACATTGCCATTGTGGACATTCATATCTGGTTTGCTTAATCCAAAGCCTTCAATTCAGACAAAGGTAGAGGAAGGAGAAGACATAAAGATTCAAGTAAAAGAGAAGGTCTCTCAAGTTAGTCAGAAAGAGGAAAAGATTCAAGTAAAAGAGAAGGTCTTTCGAGCTAGTCAGACAGAGGAAGGAAGTTTAGAGCAGAAAAAGCCATCAGGGGAAAAGTTACAACAGGAGACTGCTACTAACACCTTTCTATCACCAGAGGGTATAAGTGTCCAACCAACAGCACCACCTCTACAGGAAACTGCTACTACACCTTTCTATCACCAGAGGGCATAAGTGTCCAATCAACAGCACCACCTCCATATGCTGGGAGGCTCCCAACCCCCGCAGTTGATAGTTGGGATTCTGAGACAGGATCTCAAGTATTAACATGCCCTGTATTTGAGGTAGGAGGGCAGCGAATTTACCATGCTTTAAATTTCAAAACAGTGAAGCAGCTAAAAGAGGCTGTAACAACCTATGGTCCTCAAGCACCCTTCACTGTAAGCTTGGTTGAATCCATTACCAACTTGAACATGACGCCAGCAGATTGGGCTAATATGTGTAAACCTGTGCTAAATGGAGGACAATACCTGTTATGGAAGGTTGCCAATGAGAAATTTTGCAAGGAGACGGCTAGGCGAAATGCAGCAGCTGGTTATCCTCAGAGAAATCTAGATATGTTGTTAGGAAAGGGACCTTATGAGGATCAGCAGCAACAAATTGCATATGATCCTGGTGTATATTTACAAATTGCTGTAGATGCAGTTAAGGCATGGAAGACTTTACAAGGACATGGAGGTTTACAAGGTCAATTATCTAAGATAATACAAGGAGCTAATGAATCTTACACTGAATTTGTAGATAGGCTTATTCAAACAGCTACCAGAGTTTTTGGGAATACAGAACAAGCAATGCCATTAATAAAACAACTGGCTTATGACCAAGCGAATCGTTGGTGCAGAGATATCATTAGACCATGAAAACATGAAGATTTAAACACATATATTAAATTATGTAGAGACATTAATGAACAAGAGCAAGTCGTGGCAACTACAGTAAAACAGGCTTTAGATGCCAGAGACATTAATGAACTAGGGCAAATTGTGGCAGCTGCAGTAAAACAGGCTTTAGATGCCAAGTCAAGAACATGCTACAATTGTGAACAAACAGGACATTTTAAAAGGAATTGCCCCATAGGAGGAGGGTTTAACAAAACTAGGTATCAAAGGAGTAGAATACCGGGTATTTGCCCACGATGCCGTAGAGGGAGACATTGGGCTAATGAATGCCGTTCTCAAACCACCATAGAGGGTACTCCATTATCAAAAAACAAACAAGGACCAAGTGTTTATCCACGATATCGTGGAGAAAGGCATCGGGCTCCATTGCCAAAAAATGGACAAGGGGGCCCAATGCTTCGGGGCCCCTTCGACTGTGGCTCTCAACATCGAGGTGAGGCAAAGAACCTCACCCCCCCGCTGGTACGAAAACCTCTACACAGGTGTGGCTGTATACTGGACTGGTAGTCAGTGACGGGTAAGATCCAATTACAGTGGTACCAACCTAAGACAGGAGGCTGATGCCTTGAGGTCAGCTCATCCGATAACGGGTAAGGACCATATGTTTATCCACGATATCATGGAGAAGGGCATCGGGCTCCATTGCCAAAAAATGGACAAGGGGGCCCAATGCTCTGGGGCCCCTTCAGCTGTGGCTCTCAACAGGAGCCCATGGGGAAAAGATCCATTTTGTCAAGAATGACAATCAGGAATATCCTCTGGGCAAAATGACGATTTCCAGTAGAACAATTACCGGGAGAGACTGGATCTTTCTGTGATCCTTCACAGTAATTTGGTCAGTCCACAATTTCACCAACTAAAGACCTCACAGTTTGTTCGAAAGGAAGCATGTTACTGTCACAATATTACTTCAACATGAATTACGATAGTTATTGGGATTACATATGCCAGCTTATATAGTTAGCACTAGATATAGTGACAATGGAAATGACTTTAGGAGGCTTGTAGATCCCTTGAACCTTGGACACACAATTGGTTAGGACTTTGAAGTGTAAAAAGGAGGTCATTACTTCAGCCCCCTTGGGGTTCCAGATGAGTGTATCATCTTGGCCAATGTTCCTTTTATGATCTCTAAATGGATCTGAAATTGTGCCTTCAACATTCTGTAAGAAGGGATCACAGAAGCCAACCTTAAGTCATTAAAAGGAGAATGAAATGAAGCAACAGAAAGAATCCTTATCTGATCTGCCTGGCAATCTGTGGCAGTGCAAGAGGACATAAAGCTCATATTACATTTGATGGCTAGGGAGGAGATTTTGACTATTGCTACAAGTACGATTCTTGAGATATTTTTCCAGTTGGATAATGAACCTGGACAGATGTCTTACAACCATCAGGAAATAATATTCCTATTACAAAAAGTCTAGCAAAACCACAATCTATTTCTTCCCATGTGATGCAGTGTTCAAGGCAGATCCCGTAGAGAACTGCTCTTATGCCATCAGGACAGCAGGCGAACAGGTTGGGACACTTCACAGACTTCACTCCCCAAGAAGGATAAGTTTCTTGAAAATGCTTCCCTGAAAAAAAAATCATTATTTATATTTGAGGAGGCTCAAAATTAGGGAAAGAAGAAGAGTTTTGTGTTCTCCTACATCTCTATTTGTGTCAAGTTGTTGGACAGAGACTCTTCCATTTGGTGAAGGATAACATTGCTGAGTTAACTACAGCTCACATCTGTAATCTCTCTCTGCAAACAACCAGGGGATACCAGTGCTTACCTGAATCAGAAGAGAGCCCAACAGTTGCCTATCCAGACCCCATGGCTGTGGTGCTCTGGCAGGCCCTGCAAGCCCCATGAAAATTGTGCCCTCTGAGCTGAAGTGTTCTTGAATTCCTCCATAGAGGAGACGTGGTAGCTGCCTCCTCTGCTGGGGGAAAATATTCTGTCCAACTCCTTAAGAACATTGAGAAAAGTCAATCAGCAAAAGCAGATATACCAGGAAACAAAAGTGCAAAGCCATGTACCCAGAATCCTCCACCTTTTGTAGTTCCTCTCCCACTGAAGCATCTCCTAGTAGAAATACATGCCAGAAGCAGACTCCTGGCTTATAGAATCTGATATGCCTGAAAGGCAACAAATTTCTGAAAAAGCTAGTAAGTCAGCAGACTCTCTGAGCTTTGCCTGAAAAATAACCACAAATTCTTCTTATATCCACCAATTGGAATTCTTTTCAGCTAACCTAGCTATGTGGAACCAGTTCTGAATAAAACTGTCACTGAGTCTTCCAAGGACCATTTCATGAAGTCAGGAAAATCCATATAAAGAGAAGATGGAAATCCTAGTTGAATAAGTGAATTTGATCTTAGTGTACTGAAAATATGGTTTTGCCAAGAATCTCCACATCAGTCTATGGATACAGTAATACAATTTGTGAAAGAGGCAGATGCTCAGAAGTTGGCATAATTTGGAAAGGCTTTCAGTAGACAAGAAATTGATGGGAAGGTTTTGCTGTGCCTGAGGGATTATGAGGATGAAAAATGCAAGCAAAGGCAAAGTCGAGGTCAGCATGAAAGCTAAAAAATCAGCACACCAAAAGATCACAATCCACAATCCACATGAACACTCTGTTTAGTCCACTTTTCATTCATACAGATGCCTATTTGGTTTAAATGTGTTTTTGTTGTCCTAAGCAGTCTTAAGCACAAAGTTCTGGAAACTGCAGAACTACTATTATAATCTCCATCTCCTTCTTTAAACACATATATCTTTTAATTTATAAGTGTACAGTTCACAAATATACTTTGTATAGGAAAACTGTGAAGTGTGTATTGCCTTCAGTAAATACTTCAACATAAAGCAACCAAATTTCAGTGGGTAAATTATCAGAGATTCACAATTTATATAAATAAATCCACATAAATTTTATCCTAGGAGAGAACTTAACTATGCATCTAAATTATGTTTTCTCAACACAATTGATCAGGTGATTCTTGTGAAGAATTCTCTGAGCATGATGGAATGTTTAACAGTATCACTGGCTTACACTTACACACACACACACACACACACACACACACACACACACCAGTTCTAACAATTAAAAATGTTTCAGAAAGGGAATTGCAATATACATCAATGTACATTTTTAAAAATTCATAAACTTGGAAATTTTAAAAAAAGAAAGAAATAAAAGATATGGAGGTCTGACTGAATTAGACATTTAATTGCCATTAGGTTACTAATTTTTTTTTTTTTTTATCCTGGTGCTGGGCATCAAACACTCTACTACTGAGCTACACCCCCAGCACTAAGTTAGCAAATTTTAAGGGAGGTCATGCTACCATGTGACTCAAAAGGCTAAAAGGCAAAGAAGTGGATTTTCATTTGCAAAGGCATAAATTTGAAAAAGATGGATTTTCATTTTCAAATAGATTTTTGTTTGCAAGGGTCTGGGAATAGCTATAAGCGATGGGAACCCCGTTTGCTATTAGATGAAAGTAGGTCAGAGATTAATCCTGCAAAATTCAAAAGAGAGATGCAATTTCTGATCTAGGAAAAAGATAACTTCAGTGTCTGGAAACTTCATAGATTTAATGACTGTCTTGCAGGGTATTATATAATTAAAGAGAATCTTACTCCTTTGAATCTAAGCTTTGGAGTCCTAAACATGGACTGAGGTAACACACATATAGATTTTCCATGTCCACTTTGTGCCTTTGCTACTTACTGATTTATTCATTGGGTGTTCAATAACATTAACTCCAGGCAGCCTGATCTACCTAGGGGGAGTTTGGGATTTTCATTCTACCTCTACGCAGGTGGGGTCTGAGCTGTCAAGACAGAAACAGAGGAAGGCACTGCCTCTATTCTGCTGAAGTGATTAAAAGGTGTGTCATTATTAACTCTTTACTATTGATTATGCTTTTGCATTCCATTAGAGTGTAGGATTGAGAGTTGGTGCTAGGTGTGTTGAATGTTCCTTAGCTAGTTCGTTACTGAAACTATGGGAAAAGTCCTGGATATTAAGAATCTACTCTGCCACATAGGATTCTATTAACCACTCATACTTTCAGTGAATGTATACTGATGTTAATTTTTTTTCTGTTGCAGTTATTCCAATGATAGTTATTAAAATGTCATTTCATTCTGCGATCTTTAATAAAAATCTAGATTTGTATTTTTTTCATTTCATTTTTCTAGTAAATCTACAAAATATTTAACCACAATGAATAGAAAATTTAAAAAAAACACCAAAAAATGACCATTCACCATATTTTGAGCAGCACAGTTGAGAGGTAAATTGTTTAACACCATCTCACACAACTTGTTTCCATGTTCTTTTTTCAAGGGATATTTACATGTTCTTTTGTAGATTAAAAAATAAAGACTCAGAGAAATCAAGCTGTAATAATGAAAGCCTGTTAGTGGAATTGTTATCAGTAGATAGTCTCACTCTTGGACTTAGAAGAAACACAATTCAGTATCTTGTCCAAATTAGAAGTTGGATCTTTAATATGTTTACAACAAAAGAAGAGTTGGATTTGGGTGCTTGTATTAAGCAACTGGGCTCAATATTTGGGCACAGTATTGAACAAATAGGATCCGGAATTGGCTTGCCTTAAATTCAAGTTTTGATTCTGCTCCTTTCTTTTTAAAAAATTATTTTTTAATTGGAGTTGGACACAATACCTTTATTTTACTTATTTATTTTTATGTGGTGCTGAGGATCACACCCAGGCCCTTGCTCATGCTAGGCGAGCGCTCCACTGCTGAGCCACAACCCCAGCCTGATTCTGTTCCTTTCTACCGTGGGACCTAGGAGAAATAACTTGATTTCTCTGAGCTCTGGTCTCTTTGATTGTACAGTGAGGCTAATTAATAATAATGATAATGATACCTTCCGCAAAGAATCGATGCGAGGATTAAATGAGAATGCGTGTGGAAAGCCCCTTAGTAGCACTGCGATGGGAATGAACAATGATCCTCCGTTCTTATCCTTACTGTGCAAAAAGTACTTTCACGTGCTGCTACCGAATGCGACCTCCTCTGCAATTCATGAGGCAGCAGGGAAAATACTCGTAACATTTTAAAAAATGAGGACATTTAGGCTCTAAATGACCAGCCGAGAATCGGGAGGGACATATTTCCAAATCTTTGCTCTTGGCACGATAAGCCCCAGCCCTCCCTGGCAAGCGGCCGCCCGATCCCGGGAACAGGGGAGTTGACCAGCCTCCGAGGCTTGAAGGCTTACATTCAGTCAAATCTAAATCCGTGTCCTGGTGACTTCCATCCTGAGTCCAGCCATACTCTGAAGCAAGAGAATTAAAAAGGTGGTTGACCTCCTCAAAACGAAGACCACCGCCCGCCCCAGTTCCACAATAAACGTCCGGAGTGTCTCCCGGGAGGGCGCAGCCCAAGGCCCTCCACCGCGCTCGTCAGAAGATCAGGAAACCAATCTTCCGCCCGCCGCCCACAACCTCCTCCCGCCAGTCCCGGGGCCGGGTCCAGTCAGAATGTCACCCGCGTCGGCCCTCCGCGCACTGCCCGGGCTGACAGCGCCGCCCCGACTCCCCGCTGGGAGCCAGAGCGCGGAAGCTTGGCAGCTCCCGCCCCAGACCTGCCCGCCCGCTCCTCCCCTCACTCGGGCACTGGCTGGTGGCAACCTGTTCCCAGGGTCTCTCTCCGCCTCTCCTGCCCGGCAGGGATCCAGCCTGTCTCCCGACGCGCCGAAGAACCGCGTCTCAGCAGTCGCTCACCTTAGCGGGGCGCGACCGTGATTTTCTTTCTACATCTTAGTATACCGCCTGGAGAAGGCTGACCCCGCCCCCGACTCCGGGACCGCCCTCCCCAACCACCACACTAACGGTCACCAACCGCCGCCCAGCCGCAGGCCGGCCCCGCCCCCTAATCCAGACCCCGCCTCCCCGCTGCAGGTGGACTCCGCCCTCCCGACTACCGCCACGCCCCCCGCCAGGCCGCCTCCCTGGGCCTTTGGGGTTCCCCGACCCGCTCCCGGGCAACCAGGTCTACTTCGCCCGGCTCCTCAGGGCAGGTCGGCCCCGCCCACCTCGCCCTAGGCCGCACCCACATCCAGGTTCCGCCCCGCCAAACTCTTTCAGGAAACGCACCCCTCTGCAGGTCAGCCCCGCCCACTCACCCAACCCATATTCTCCCCGCAGGCAGGCCACGCCCCCGGCCCCTCCCTGCAGTTTTCGGACCACCTCGCCACTAAGTTCCGCGTGTTAGCAGGAACTTTCGCTGGCTTGCGGTGACTTACAGCTTGAGGAGCAAGAAACGCCACTCCTCCTACGCGGCCGCAGGTTTTGGCCTCAGCGCGTCAGCCGAGGAGGTGTGGCTCTGAAGAACCTTGCACGTATTTTCCCAGCTGCACTGATGAGAAGGACTGAGAACTACTAACCTACCAGGACCAGCAGATCGGAAGATTCCTCCCAGATTCCAAGAAAGCCGACTCCCAGTAGCGGTGGAGGCGGGCCCCTGTGCAGGGCCATTCCTGTGGGGGTGCGGAGGGCCGCGCGCCAACACGTGCTCACTGTGGAGACTCCTGAACCTTGTGAGCCCAAGGTGCAGCCTCCTGATGACCGCCCACCTGGTCAGAGCGGAGCCCAGCGCTGCTGTCACTCTCTCTCAGAGCTCTCTGGACTCGTTACCCCTCTGCTGCTGCATGTAGCCGACTTTCTTGAACAATGGGATGGGCACAGAGAAATGACCATTAGTCATTTTCATCTGAGAATGTCTTTGCCAGCTACTTCTCCTACAGGAGATTACTATCCAGAATATATAAAGAACTCAAAACACCAACACCACCCCCCGAATAACCCAATTAGTAAATGGGCAAAATAAAGCATTTCTTAAAACAACAAATACAAATGGCCAACGAATATCTGAAAAAATATTCAACATCCCTAGCAATCAGGGGAATGCAAATCAAAACTATATATTTGAGATTTCATCTCACTCCAGTTAGAATGCCTATCCTCAACAACAGAAGTAATAAATGTGGGTGACAGTGTGAGGGAAAAGGTACACTTATACATTGTTAGTGAATATTGCAGATTAAAACAATCATTTTGAATTGAACCGCCATCCCATGGCTTGGTATTTATCCAAAAGAAATAAAATCAGCAAAATGTAGTGATGCAGGCACATTAATGTTTTTAGCAGTACAATTGACAATATCCAAATAAAACTATCAAGGGGCCAGATGAATGGATTTTTAAAATGAGTTTTACTCAGGGAAGAATGAAATTATAAGTGGATAAAATTGGAGAACATCATGCTTTGTGAAATAAGTCAGACTTAGCTAAGGAGTAAATTTTTTCTCTGATATGTAGAAGTTAGAACAAAATAGGAGAAATAAAAAAGGAGAGCATATCCTATGAAAATAGAAGGGAGATCAGTGGAGTAAAGGAAGAGGATGAGAGGAGAAGGGAGTAGGGGCAGGAAAAGGGAGGAACTGTGAAATGAAGTTGACCAAACAATGCTATGTACATATATGAATATACCATAGTGAATTTCACCTTTGTGTATATGAATGAAATACCAATTTAAATAAATAGAAGGGAGATCAGTAGAGTAGTGGAAGGGGAACAGAGGAGGAGGGAGGGGAGGGAAAGAGAAAGTCCTGGGGATTGAAATGAAGCAAATTATATTTTATGCATGTATGATTATGCCAAATGAACCCCACTATAATATATAACTATAATGTACTAATAAAAACATTTTTAAAAAAGGAAAGGAAAAATAATCTCACTTGTCTGTTTTCTCTTTTGTTTCCTGTGCTTTTAGGGTCATATCCAAAAAGCCATTGCCAATGCCAACATCTCAAAGTGTTTCCCCTATGTTTTCTTCTAGTAGTTTCAGGTATTACATTTAGATCTTTGATCCATTTTGAGTTGATTTTGTACAATGTGAGAAATAGGGGTCAAGTTTCTATCTTTTACAGGAGGATATCCAGTTATTCCAATACCACTTATTAAAGAGTCTGTCCTTTTGCATTGTATGTTTTTGGCATTTTTATGTAGAGAGTCAGTTGGATATGGTAAGTTTATTTTAGGACTTCTCTTCTGTCCCATTGGTCTCTGTCCATTTTTATGCCAATATCATGTTGTTTTGTTTACTGTGGCTCTGTAGTATATCTTGAAACCAAATATTGATGTCTCTAGTTTTATTCTTTTTGTTTAAGATTACATGGATTATTTTGTGTCTTTTGTGATTGTTTAAATCTAGTTCTGTAGAAGACTTTCATTGGCATTTTGGTGGGGATTGCACTGGATCTGTAAATTACATAGGGTAATATGAACATTTTAACAATTCTTCCAATCCATGAAAATGGGAGAGCCTTCCATTTGTGTGTCTATGTGTGTGTGTTCAATTTACTTCATTAGTGTTTTAATTTTCATTGGAGAGATCTTTCATTTCCTTGGTTAAATTTATTCCTAGGTTTTTTTTTTTTTTTAACAGGATTGTTTTGGTGATTTCTTAGAAATCTTTTTATTGCCATTTAAAAAATGCTACTGATTTTTATGTTGCTTGTGTATACTGAAACATTACAAAATTTGTTTCCCAGTTCTAAAAATCTCTTGGTGGAGTTTCATTTTTTTCTGCCTATAGAATCATATCATTAGCAAACAGGAATAATTTGACTCCATCCCTTCCTATTTGTATGCCTTTTGTTTCTTTTTCTTGCTTAATTGCTCTGGCTAAAACTTCCAATACTGTTTTGAATAAAAGTTATGTCCATTATTGGACACCCTTATCTCGTTCCAAGTCTTAAAGGAAATGCTTTCAGCTTTTCCCCATTCAGTATGATGTCGGCTGTGGATTTGTCACATGTAGCCTGTGGTATGTTGGGATGTGATTCTCCTTTATCTCTGTTTGTAGACTGGATAATTTGCACTATTCTGTCTTCAAGTTTATTGATCCTTTTCTTTTTCATCTCCATTCTCATATTGAGTCCATCTGGTGATTTTTTTTCACTTCAGATATTGTATTTTAATTTCAATAATTTTCATTCGTTCCTTTATACATTTTTATTTCTCTATTAAGGATTTCTATTCCTCCATTCACTTAATTTTTTTTCTTATAACATTTTTCTTGTAACCTCATAATGCAGAGAGAAAACTATCTGAGCCACAACCCCAGTCCTCTTTTAGGTTGCTTTTTAATCCCCTAGATTAAGAGTTTCCCATAGCCTTCTTCCATGTTTGGACATTTTCCCATCAAGACTTAATGAGTTTAGTCTTCCAGATCATTTTCTACTTTTTCTTTGACTTTCTTGTTTATGTTTCTTTTTAAAATCTATGTTCAATTTAACCAGTCCTTGAGGGTACAAAATTACCTTTAAATCACACTGTATTAATCATATTAACTAACTTCCTTTCTAAGATCCTGCTCACCTTTCCAGCCGAAAGGCGAAGTCACACATGAAGCCTTTGTATTTATGTGTCTGTTCTTTACTATTTCCTATCTGCTCCCTTTACTAATGTCCTTTCCCTAATTGTTTTCTTCTGACTGCCTATCAGGTATACAACTCAGCAGTTTTTAGTTTTTATCAAAGTGTTTACTGTTTTCTTATTCACATAGACAATCACATTAAGATGAAACACTTGATGCACAGAATGGTTCTGACTAAAACAAACTGGCATAAACTCTACTTTTTCATAGTTATGAAATTCTTCTGTGAAAACTGAGCGCACAGCTCTCTGTATTCTTACTGGAATTTTGTACTTAATAGTTTTAAATTAATCATTATGCAATACATATGCTGTGAGAAAAACAATATTATTTTAAAATTGTGTTACTCAAGAAGAAAATGATTTTCCTTATATTCTCATTCAAGCACTTGCTTCAGACAGCTGCTATGGGGCCAATTGCTGGGCTCTGAAGGAATCTGAAAGGAACATCAGCTACCCTATGAAAAAATCCTGATAGTTTTAACATTTTAGAGTAAATATTAAGCTGAAATTTTTACTGCAATTTGTGAAAACTCTTAAGCCTTCAGAACTTTCTTTGGAAATATTTTTCTAAAGAGGCTTATTCTGCATTTGTCTTATGCTTATTGGATGACTCAGAGGAATTTTGTTTCCTAGGAACTTTTGAAATTTATAGGAAGAACCACAATGATGAAGTATTTTGGGAAAAAAAATGATAAACACTTTCACTCAACAATTACTTACTAATAACCTCCCCCAGGTCCTCATTATGTTAGCTCTGGGAGGAATGCCAAAGAAATATCCAGCATAATATAGACCTTCAAGGAGATATGAAACAAGTAAAGAATCTTCGAGGAGCATATCCAATGTTAGAGGGGAATTAACGATAGTTAAAAACTACTAAGAACCATAGCAGGTCCCTAATCAGAGCCATCATCGCAGCATGGAATTATCTAGAAAGATTTATCAAAGACATTGTAAGTGTGACTTACACATGAAAATAGAGATATGGGCCATATATAGTTGAAATTTATGTTTTTTTTTTTAAATTCTGAAAATTATATGTGCTGGAGTTTGAAACTCACGCTGGGATTTGATTGCCATTGTAATGGTATTAAGAGGTGGGGCCTTTAAGAAGTAATTAGGTCCTTAAGGGAGAGAATATTTTTCTTGAGGAACTAGGTTAATTGTTGAAGTACTGCAGACCTTATTCTAAGAATGATTTGTTGTAAAGTGAATTTCACTTCCTCAGCTTTCTCTTCTGCAGACTCTCTTGCCCTTTCACCAGGAAGCCTTCACCTGAGCAGATGCCGACACCATGTTCTTGGATTTTCCAGCCTTCAGAAACATTAAACCACATAAACTTCTTTCCTTTATAAATTACCCAATCTTGATATTATAACAACATAAAATGGGATGTGTGTGTGCAATCTGAAACATTAATCTGACAAAAACATTAAGGTTTCAAAATACATCTTCAATATACTACAACTTCAAGGAGAAAATATGATCATCACAAGATGCTAAGGAGATGTGTCCCTCTTCACTTGATCTTTCAGTACAATCTCAGCTACGAAAATGACCCGTTGCTTCCTACTCAGGCTGTTGACTTTCTTCTAACTTCTTTACCTGTGCTGAGGCTTATAAACCCTTTAGGAAGAAGTGATACCGAGGCTGAGAAAGTAACAAAGTTTGTAGTTGTGGGAAGGATCCTTCTTGGATGCAGAGCAGAATATTATTGAGGTTCTAAGCAAGTGAGAGAAGCCAGTAGTAGTATGGGAAGAGTGTTGATTATGGGGGGAAAGAAAACAGAAGGCCTTCCCATGAAATTTTACAAAACAATCAGCCACTGAAGAGTGTCTCCTACTGGCGATAAAGGTTGTTACAGGTTTTAGATAGCACTGACAATAAGATGTCCTTATTTCTGCATCACTAATTCTCTGATCTTTGAAAAAAAATACCTTTAGTTAATGAAAGTAGTAACATACAATTTTCAAAATACGAAAGAGGCAAAATGTTGATGCACATACATTTCAGCCACTGAGCCACTGATCTGCCATTTGTTAGAACTTCCAGGTAAACCTAGCCGTACTTAGAAAATGTACATATGCAATTATTGCCTAATGCGAATTTCTTACCATGTTGGCTTTAGTTGTAGTTCTAAGATCTATCTTAGACCTTAGACATCAACTAGCTCTACGGTGATCTTGCCATGCTATGGAAAGAGCAGTAGGAAAATCAATTATGTATTTATATACATCTAGTTCTCATCTCTAGGTCAAAAAATTGCATGTTTTATTTTAATTTTTATTGTGCCTCTTTATTATGAAATGTAGCATATATAAAAAGTTAATCAATGTAACATAAGCCTTATTGAATAAAGAAAGTGAATGACTGTATCTGCTTGTATGAGATTCAAGGAATTTGTGAATTATAGGCAAAATTAGAAGCTAATTGTGTGTGTGTATGTGTGTGTGTGTGTGTGTGTGTGTGTGTGTGTGTGTGTGATGAGAATATTTTTGTACCTTCCTAGCAAATTTCAGGCACACAATCAAGTATTACCGATATAATCACCATGCTAGACATCCAGAGTTTATTCATCCTGCATAACTGACACTTTGTGCCATTTGACCAACATCTTCATTTCCCCCATCTCCAAGCCCTTGGTAACCACCAGAGTTTTTGGTTTTCCATACCTTTTCCACATGAAAGAATTGTAATGCACCCTCCAAGGTGTTTTTTCCTGGGTGCAAGTACTTGATTCAGGACTTTACAGCTGATAGAAGGAGAAAAATTGTAGCAGAATTTGGCTTTCTGTCTTTCTTTTCTTTTCACTTTCAAATGTATGTGATTGATGATCCACTACCATCCTGCTTATGATGTCAGGATAAATGATAATAATTAACTCAAGCTATAACTTCAGAGAAAATGGAAGAAAAACTGGAAAGATGGAGAAAAAGTCAGTTAAAAACTTTCCGCATGCCACACAGCAAAGCAAAGGGCAACTGTGAAACAGGAGGAAATATTCACAGACCATACATCTGATAAATCATTAGTACCTAAAATGTGTAAGAAAGACCTACAACTCTATAGCAACAAAAATAACCCAGTTAGAAAATGGACAAAAGACTCAAATAGACATTTCTGAAAAGGATAACTATGATAGACGTTCAATTTTATTCTACTACGTATGTATTTCCAGTTTTCTCAGCACCATTTGTTGAAGAGGCTATCTTTTCTCCAATTATGTTTATGGTGCCTTTGTCCAGTATGAGATAACTGTATCTATGTGGCTTTGTCTCTGTGTCTTCTCTTCTGTTCCATTGTTCTTCATGTCTGTTTTTGTGCCATTTTTGTTACTATAGCTCTGTAGTAGAATTTAAAGTCTGGTATTGCAATGCCTCCTGTGTGGCTTTTCTCACTAAGGATTGCTTTGGCTATTCTGGACCTCTAAGTTTTCCAAATGAAATTCATGACTGATTTTTCTAACCAAAGGCTGAATGTCCTCTCTGATATGTGGATGCTAACCACAACAAGGGAAAGGAAGACTAGAAAGTCACTGGATTAGACAAAGGTGTATGAAGGGAAGGGAGGGGGTTGGCAATAGGAAAGACAGTAGAATGAATCAGACATAACATTCTTATCCTTATATATATGAATACATGACCAATGTAACTCCATACATGTATACATCCACAATAATGGGATCCTAACTGGAACAAGTTATACTTATTTTATGAATGTCTACTATGTCAAAATATTCTCTAAATAAAAGAAAAACTGTCATGGGAAATAAAAAAAGAATACATATGAAAGGCTAATAAGCGTATGAAAAGATGCTCAACATCACTACTCAGGGAAATGCAAATCAAAACTATAGTGAGATGTCATCTCATATCCCTTAGGATGGCTGTCATCAAAAACAAGAAAACAAAAAATAATAAGTGACAGCAAGGACCCAGAGAACTGGAACCCTTGTATACTATTTGTGGGATTGGTTGGTCAGCATAACCATTATGGAAAACAGCTTGGAGTTTCCTCAAAAAATTAAAAATGCAACTACCATATGATCCAGCAATCCCACTTCTGAGTATATAGTCACAAGAATTGAAATTAGGATTTTGAAGAGCTATCTGCACTCACATATTCATTGCAGCATTAGTCACAATAGTGAAGATATAGAAACAAAGCTGAAAGTTTCATCAACAGTTAAAGAAAATGTGATAATGAATTATTGTCTTGGAAAAGTAAGAAATCCTGCCATTTGGCAGTGTAAAAGAACCTGAAGGATACTGTGCTAAGTGATATAAGTCAGTCAAAAAAAGGGCAAATACTGCATGATTACCCTAATACTTGAGATCTAAAATAGTCAAATTCATGGGAATGGAGAATAGAATGATGGTTGCCACGGAGGGGGCAGAAATGGAGAGTTGCTGTTCAACAGGTATAAAGTCCAATTATAAAAGACAAATCAGTTCTAGAGACATGCTGTACAACACAGTGCATGTAGTCAACAGAAGGGTATTTATTGTGCACATGTTCAGAGGGGGAGAGAAAGAAGCATGAGCCTATAGTCTCAGCTACTCAGGAGGCTGAAGTTGGATCAATTTAGCCTGGGAGTTCAAGACCACACTGGGCAAATAGGGTAGACCCTGCTCCTTAAAACAAAACAACAACAAGTCAAACAAAAAATTTTAAGAGTTTATATTGCATGTCAAATGTCTTACTATAACACACCAAAAATTACTACATTCAAGAATAAAATTAATTTATAGGTTTGCAGATATAGTCATTGTTCTCCCCTAAGGACTGAATTGAATTTATTATTTTATTAAAGACATTTATATCTAAGTTCATAATTAAAGTTATTCTGTAATTGTTTTATATAAAGGTTATGCCAGGCATTGCAATGAATTGGTTATTTTTCTTATTTCTGATGTTTAGTAAAGCTTGCCTATAAATCTATTTGGCTATTGAACTTTTGTGCTGGCACATGTGACTGAGGCTTAAATTCCATTAAGGTCAAGGTTATTAGCTTATGTAAGCATTCTCAGCATTTTCTTTCTCTTTAAAAATTAATTTTGATAATAGTATTTTTAAAATATGAGCTTTTTGAGGTTTATGTCATAATCCCTTCTTATGTGTGAGAAAAAATGAGGCTTAAAAATAAACTGGACATAGTGTACGGTAGTTCCTCAAAAGATTACAAATAGATTTACCATATGAGCCAGCAATTCCACTGCTGGGTATATACCTAGGAAAACTGAGAGCAGGGGCTTTGAATAGGTATCTGTAGATACCTATTGTTCATAGCAGCATTATTTATAGTAGCCAAAATGTGGAAGCAACCCAAGGCCTGTCAGGAGATGAATAAACAAAATGTGTGTGTGTGTGTGTGTGTGTGTGTATGTGTGTGTGCATGCACCTGATGTTTTTGTTGATTTAAGGGAGCTGGTTCATAATGTGGTTGGGGGGGCATGGGAGGATCAGATGAACTCTAGATGAACTCAAAGGGGAGGGAAGGAAGGGGAGGGGGTATGGGGGGTAGGAAAGACTGTGAAATGAGATGGACATCTTTACCCTAAGTACGTGCATGAAGACATGAATGGTATGACTCTACTTTGTGTACAACCAGAGATATGAAAAATTGTGCTCTAAATGTGTAATAAGAATTGTGATGCATTCTGGTCTCTTATATGATGACAAAATTTTTTAAAAAAGCATCTTGGGAAAAATCTGGTATTTCCATAAAAGCAACATGTGATCTTCAATGGGTTTTGTTGCATGCCCTCTAAGATGTGGATTTGTTTTTATTTGGAGCAGTGAGGGAAGGGGTATCATAATCTTTGGGCCTGCAAAATGAGGTTGCCAGATTTGGCATGCAAACACTGGATGTTGTTCAGTATTTGGTGTATTTTGACACTGAACACATTCGTTATTTATCTGGACTCAAATTGAATCAGGTGTCCTGTATCTTGTCTGGCACCCCTATTCTGAGGACTTAATTCAGCCTTACTGAGAAGGGTTAGAAACCATGTGTGGACCCACCATGAGATTCAGAACAGGTGTCTCACCTGAAGCCAGCACATGCTTACATCACAGGGAGAATCTAAACCCAGGTCTCTTACTCCATGAAAGGCCAAAGGGGAGAGAAGTATATTTTCCTTTAAGGGAATCATTTAAAAGAAGGCTTGTGAACAGTTGAAATCATGAGAAGTGCAAACTCTTTTAGCTCTATTCATGAAGGGTGGAGGGCAGGGGCTTGAAGTCCAAGGCAACTCTGGATTGGTCCTTATCCAATATGGTGGACCATAGTCTAGAATGTTGGAGCCCTCAACTGAGCTAGAGCTAGTTTCCTCAGAATTGTGAGCAGAAAGGCCACCCATGGCACAGTGAGGAGCCCCTGGTGCAGTTGCACTGTTGAGGGGAGGGCTCCTGTCCCCTTCCTGACTCAGCTGTCCCAGGAAGCTGCTGTTAGACAGTGGATCTGTGTTACTTAGACCTTGAGGTGCTGTAGAACAATGGGCACTTTCTCAGTTGGCTGCTTTCTCTAAGAAATATCTTCAGGCTAATATTTAACTGGGAAAGGAATTACGAATTTCAGATCCATTTGCCAAGAGACGCAGATGGCCACAAGTGTTCAGGAACATAAACCAGGCATAGAAGAAGGACAGGACCAATCCCACAGTATCCTTATTTATCAAACTGAAATCTTTTGTACATACAGATGTGAATCTGTTCTCTTAATTTAGGAAAAGTCAGTAGAGGCCTCTCATCAAACAACATTTGAAAAATAAAACCAGTTCCCTAAAGTATTTGGGATAGCAGCCATCTTAGCCCCAGTCATGACCCAGAGCCGGGCCAACATACATCTGGAGGGGACAAGAGAGACTTCAGGAATCTGAATTTACTTACAGCTGTTTAGTCCATTAAAAGAACTTACATATGTGGTTTTTGAATTTTTCTTTTTTTTGGGGGGGGGATACCAGGGATTAAATTCAGGGGGACTTGACCTCTAGGACACATTTCCAGCCCTATTTTGTATTTTATTTATAGACACGGTGGAGTTGCTTAGTGGAGTTGCTTAGCACCTTGCTTTTACTGAGGATGACTTTGAACTTATAGGCATGTGCTCCTGCACCCAGCTCCTTGTTTCCTTGTTTCAAATTATACACATTCTCAAAAAAATAGCCAATCAAGGGATTTATTATAAGGGGTGAGAATAAAGTTAATAGTAAAGAAGGCGCTAACTTGTAACACCATTTTTTTCCCGTCCTGAAAAACATGCTACTAGGTCAGGTTCTGATAGAACCAGGTTATGTCAAAAGGAGGTTATCTTTCCCTTACTTCTGTGATTTTCTGGGCTTCCTATGTGGAAAACAGTTGGTACTCTCTGCTGGAATGTGTCCAATGACATTCCTTGTTTATTGTAGAATTCAGAGTTTAACATTTTCATAAGGAAATAAAAGGAGATCCATACTCTGCTCTACCCTATTACAGTCTCTTGTGATATTTTATTTGTTGAAATCCCAAAACGCAAAACTTAAAAAACACTGTTAAAAAAACCAACAGAATATTCAATGTTGAAAAAGTTTTATTACAAATAATGTTAAAAAAAAAGAGTCAATAGAGTTCAACTTACATTTTAGACTATTTAATAGAAACATTTGTTGCACATGTGGTTTTAGTTTAACATAAACATATTTCTCTGGGGAAATCGTTAACCTGAGTTGGAAATGAAATCTGAATAGAAGATATTTGAATTCGGAAAAAATAATTTTCCTCAAAATATTAGCAATGATTTCAATTAAGGATTTTGCTGGAAGCTCAGGACTCAGCCCCTGGACAGGAATGAGGGAAAACTCCTTGTAGGTCGAAAGCTGTGTTGAGGTCATAAGATTGCACCTGTTGGCCTTTAATCAGGGTGAGCTTCCTCAAACACCCCCGGAACGAGGCCCGGCTGCTCAGGCAGTTTTGCTTGACATTAGCTGTTACAGAAAGGAAGAAAGACACATCCTGTTTAATTTTGTGGAATGAGATAAGAGGGCACAATAGGAACAAAAATAATTTCAGGTGTGTTCTCCATCAAAACCAGAAGGATATTTTTCCACATGTGCCTGGAGTGACTAGCAGAAGTCACAGAAAACTTGCAATATGTAGTAATTTTAAGGCACAGTTGTGGATTTTTTAAATATTTTTTTTAGTTGTTGATGGGCCTTTATTTTATTCGTTTATTTATATGTGGTGCTGAGAATCAAACCCAGTGCCTCACACATGCTAGGCAAGAGCTCTACCACTGAGCCGCAATCCCAGCCCCGGTTGTGACTTTTATCATACAACAAATGTTTATTATTTGTAATAATTTCTTGAAACATCTGAAATACATACTTCTAAATCCAAAATCTATGTGAAAGGATGAGACACAGGTTTGTCTCCTAAGATGATTCCCAACTTTGGGAGTCATTTAAGGTGACTGACCTCAGTAAAAGCATTCATCTTATTTCACATCAGATCCAATGTTCTCAAAGGCTTACCTAATGATTAATTGGTGTTTAGATTTTATTTGGGTGGGGGTCCTGGGGACTGAATCCAGGGGTGCTTAACCCCTAAGCCACATTCCCAGCCTTTTTTTTTTTTTTTTTTTTTTTAAATTTTGAGACAGTGTCTCTCTAAGTGGCTTTGGGCCTTGCTAAGTTGCTGAGGCTAGCTTTGAACTTGTGATCCTCCTGCCTCAGTCTTCTGAGCCACTGGGATTACAGTTATGTACCACCCTGCCTGGCTTAATTTTTAATTTTAATTTGTCCAGAATATTTTAGGTTAGTATTTGTAATAGCTTTTCTAAAATGGAGAAGATTTTGTCACCAAACCAAAACCTCCTCCATAGCATACTGAAGTAAGACATCCCCAAGTGACCATGCCCCATCATGTGGCTCCGTAGAGCAGGTTTTCATGCTTACCAGGATAGCCACCAACATAGATGGGATTGTTGGTGTCAGCCGAGGTGGACTGGGTGTGTGGACTCTCAGCACTGACTGTATTCCCATCCACTGTCAGAATGACCTGGTGTTTGCTTTTGTTAGCTTGAAGTGTGTGCCATCTTCCATCACAGAGAGTCCTGGCAGCTCTGGGCTCATAAGTGGCTGTTATCCTACCAGCACCATTGTTGACATGAAACAGGAGCTAAAGAAAGCCAACACCGTGGTGAGTTTTTCCAAGTTTAAGGAACACAGGACATTTGTACAATGCTCTTGGAGAGGATAAAGTCACAGGAGTATGTTCAAAGGAGGGCTGACCATGAGAAATAATGGTGTTAAAAAAATAGCCTCCTTGAAGACTCACACACTATTCTGTTCCCCAAAGGGTAAAACAGGACTCATATACTGTCCTGTTCCTCCACGGTAACAAGCTAGAGCCACATTGTGCCCTGGGACTAGTGCAACACTTTCAGGGCACTAGGGGACATTTTCCGGAATTAACAGGCCTACAGAGGCTGTCAGTTGATAACAGCTATGTGGGAACATTTACTAGCTCCCCCTGACAAACTGTAGGTAGATATTTTACAACAGCAAAAAGCCAACAACAGTAAATCTCAGCTCTGCAAACAATGGAGGTGTTATGGGTTGACTGATGTCCAAAATTCACAAAAGTCTCCCTCTAAATGAGACTATATTTAGAAATGGAGGCTTTAAAGGGTGATTAAGTTAAAATGAGATCACTAAGGTAAGACCTTGAGAAGATACACACAGAGATAAAACCATGAGAAGACCCAGGGAGAAGACAGACATCTATAAGCTAAGGAGAGAGGACCTCAGAAGCAATCAATCCAACTGGCATCTTGGTCTCACACTTGCAGTCTCCAAAACAATGGGAAAATCAATTTTTGAAGCCCAAGCAGACTTGGAAAGGAGGAAAGATTTTGAAGTATATTGTTGCAAGGTTCTTACGCTATCTATAAAGCCACTCAGTATTACTTCAAGGTAGACTTTGACAAATTAAAGATGTATTCTATAAACCTTGTGAAACCACCAAGAAAAGTTTAAAAAGAACAATAAGCAACAAGTCAATGACAGAAGTAAAATATACAATGCAATAAACAAGTACATTTTTTGAACCTATTGCACTTCTGATAAGTGTTTTTAGATGCCATGTAAAAATGTGCAAATAGATACAAAGTTTTTAAACTTCTTTTAAAGTATAGATGAGGGGAAAAGGTGGCTATAAACTGTAGGGTTTCTCTGTTTGGGATTGGGGTCTCTAAAAAACTTTGTGATTGAGGCATGCTTGGTGGCTAGGAAGTTTCTGTGCAAAGGTACAGAATTCCTGGCTGCTGGAAACTTCCATAAAAAAGACATGGGATGCTTGGCTGTTGTAGCAATGTTCTTCATGAGGGTTTCGACCTTGATCTTAGGCACATAACTCCTGGGAATAAAGGAATTTGCTTGCTTGATAATTACAATGTTTCACCAAGCTCAGGTGCTCCTGGGTCTGCCTGCCTAACAGTAACTTCAGACAATGAACTTTCTTGAAAGCTAGGCAAAGCTCCTAACAGTTACATATTGTAACTATAAACTGTAACTACAAAATAAGCAACCTCACTGATACTCCAAACAATAATGTAGCTATGGTGCTAATGACCTAAGGTAACCTATAGGTATAAATAAATGTGGCCACTTGGAGAAAGGCCCACTCTACCTCCTTCCCTGCCTGTGCACCTTGTCTCGATGTATCACTCTTTATTATTATTATTCCTCACAATAAACTGCAGCATAGAGAGGCAGCAAAATGATATAGAGGTAGTTTTGTTTTGACACGAAATAAGAGGACAGGGGAGGTGAAGACAAGCGTTAGAAAGGACTTTCCCAGGCCATCCCCACCCCCACTGTAGGATAGACTAGGGACCAAAATCCCAGTGGAGAGTCGGTTAGGGAACACTAGAAATAGCCAGGTAAGTCTGGGGGCAACTTTGTTTTGTTCCTTGCCTTTCAGGAAGAAAATTCCAGCATGTTACTCCTTCAACAATATGATTTGGGTATGGTGCAGCAGAAATGGTGGCAGGTGCATTTAAGTAGAGAAAGGACATGACAGATTAACTATCCCTGATTCCCTGCGGCCTAAGTATGGCCTGGCAGAGATTTCCAAGTTCTCACATGTCCCTGGGGAAAGATGGAAAGTGGCTAAAGGTGAAATGGCATCAGTGACCGTGACAACAGGAATGGGAAGCCTGGTCACCAGGGACACTGATCAATTCCAGGAGCAGTCCCCAGTGCAGTGGCAACTCTGAGATCCTAAACCACTCCCCAGTTGAGTGCAGGGAGCACAGTGGCTGCCACTGGAAGACCAGGAGTGTGAGCTACACCTCAACTGTTGCCAGGAAGAGAGTCACAGAAAACAGAAGGACCATCCCGTTTCCACCCCCCACCCCGCCCCTTGGCCCCCACAGCTTCCTGGGGAGAGAAAGGGGAGTGAGCACTGGGAGCAACTCTAGAAGAGGCAGAAGAGATGAGAGTACTGTAAATGGTTCATTTTGTTCCCAACAGGAGGGGAGCATGAGAGGCTGAGAGACAAGAGCAGAAGACTTAGGGAAAAAATTTTTAGCATCAAAAAAATCAGATTACAGTACATCTCTCCAACCCATGGAATGACACTTTGCTATGAGGCATGAACTTTTGATGCACACAACCTAGAAGAAATCAGGCTAAGAAAGCCAAGGTCAAGGGGATGCATGAATTCCTACATGAATTCATTTATATAGCACTTAAAAAATAACAGAGAGGGACAACAGATTAGTGGTTGCCAGGGGCCAGGGATGTGGGGCAGTGGCTGTGGCTATGAAGAGGTAGCTGCGGGAGCCTTGTGACAGTACAATGAAGTGTCTTGCTTGTGGTGATGGTGATGGTTGTGTGATTCGTGTATGTATCACAAGCCACACACACACACACACACACACACACGTTTACCTGTATAACTGGTATAACCGCACAAGCTCTGTGGCTTGCACGGGTGTTGATGTCAGGTTTTTAATGTGGCACGACCTATGCATCATGCTACCCTTGGGGGCCCTGGGTGAAGGGTGCATAGGGACCTCCCTGTACACTTCATTGCAACTCCATATGAATCTGTAATTATTTCCAAGTGAAAAGTTGAAAAAAGTCTTAGAAGGGACAGGGCATCAGGTTGGCACTTACTATAGGTAAGGCTCAGGGGGAAGAAAGCTCTTCATGTTGTAGTTGCAATTATACAATAGTTTAATTTCAAATATATAGAATAAATTATTTTAAAACAGCTTTTCAGGATTACCTGTTTTAAAAAATATTAGTGGAGCCTTTCTTAATTTCATTAATGAAGTGGGTACTGGGAAGTTCGGATCTTTTTGTTTCTCAGCTGCTCTGTCTCTGACACTGGGAGGCAGGGCGACCCCATCAATATGAAGTACCTACCTTGCCACTGACAATCTCTAGGCCAATGGCATCCACTTTGGCACTGCTGATCCCCAGGAGGACACCATTTTCTGAGGAGGTACGAAACTCAAGTGTGATGTTTAAATCTGACCGGACTCTATAGCCTTCTTTGACTGAAAAACACAAGGACAGTACTGAGTCAGGGTTGAGTCCTGCGGGGCCTCGCCTGGCTCAGGCTAAGAGGTGCAGACAGGGCTGGCTGTGCATCTGGCCTGCTGACTTAGGGTCGGGATCTGGCTCCAGCTCCTCCTCGGAATCCAGCTTCTTCCCCCACCAGCAAGTCACTCTCACCCAACCCTTTGGGACTGTGTTTTCTCATCTATAAGAAGGAATACTGCTTTTAAAGAAGACTCGCAGTCAGTTGTGACAAGTCAGAACACAGCAGAAGCAGGCAATCCTTCATCCACAGCCATGGGAGCATGTGGCACTGTCCCTTATGGACACATCTGTCTGTGGCAATCTTTCCCATTTGCTATTGGGGCTTGAGTCCTGTATCCTTTTTTCATTATATTTCCAGGCTCTATCCCTAGTACCAGGTCTATCATCATTGACTGAGTTCATGAGACTCTAAACTAGGATTTATAAAAGTGCAGATTGAATTGAATGATTAAAAAAAATAAGCAACCAAACCAGGAATATTAGCAATTACAGGCAGTGTCACCATGCTGGAGGCTGAAGGAAAAATGGGAGCACATCTTGTCACCAGTGCCTGGCAGTCAGGGTCCCAGGGGAGCTGAAATCATGGAGGGGGGCCTGAGCCTCAGAGGTGACAGGAAGCACTAAGTGAAGTTATACTCCCTTCCCCCTCCCTGTCCAACTCCTGCTACAACCCCTGGGCACTGAGGATCTAGATATTTCATGTAGCTGATTTTTAATTCAAAGGCCTTTATAACTCGGGACAGTAAATGGGCTTTATGGCTACTTGGTGAGAGTATGGGGAAGCCAGTACCCACTGTCTGCCCTCTGTCAGGAGTCCAGTCCCGTTCAGTCATCTGCAGCACACAAGACCTGAGGAGGCTTTTACATGAACAGGTGAGACATCAGAAATACCCAGGAACAATGAACTAAATATGGTCTTCCTGGGCCCTACCCAGCTGGGTCCTGTCTTGGATCCTTGTCATCTTAGAATATACATCAATCCCTAAGATTTCTTTTGAGACTGTTGATAATACATACCAAGAGCTGCATATCCACTTCCATCAAAGAAAGTTCCTTCTTGGGCCACGGTATAGCACCTGCCTACTGCAAAGGCAGACACTGGGCTGTCCTTGTCCAGCTGTTTGCTGTTAACTGATACCTCACCAATGCAGGCAGGAATGCTGTGGGTGATCTAAATCAAAGGATATGGGAGAGCAAGGATTATAATAAGGCTAGGACAAATTGTTCTGGTACTTCCTTAAATTCATTTCAATAAAACCCATTATAATATTGTCTTTTGGTTTTTAAAACTTAATTACCATAATACTTCACATGAACATTTAACTTAAAGCTGCCATCGGAGTATCTTTGCTAATAATGCAGTGAAAGCATTTTCTATTATTTTAGTGAAATATTGTGCAAATCAAGAATGCTGGGTACACTATGTGCAAATACAAATTCTCTGGGTTTTCCTGAATTGTTTTGGGACTAAGTGGCTGTGGAAAGTGAAATGTTCTTAACTAATAAGAGGAAAAGCTGGTTGGGCTTCAGGGGAATCTGCAATACAATATCTATGAACATGATTGAAAAGGTCTGCACCTTGCAGATGAGTGCCAGGTTCAAACAAGATGATTTAAAGATGATAAACTTTAGCTTGTTAAGAATTACATTCTCCTACAAAATTATGTTCTTCTACAAAATAAACAAAACCATAACAAAGGTAACATGGACCCCACGCAGAGAATGTTGCTTACATTTCCAATGTTCCTGGCCCTGTACTGGGAGGGAAGGCCTCCCAGGTATAGCATCCCCTCCACGTCCAGTGTGGTTCCATCTCCCACCATGGTCACCATGGGGGATTCTTGGCCATCAACAGTCATAACTCCTTTTCTTTTAAAGTACTCTGTCTTGACCTACAGCAGGATGAAAATATCCATAATTTTTAAGCAATCTGAGAAACCTTCAACAGATACATGTTTGAAATATATATTCCTTATAGCTGTAATAGCTTGGAAAAACAAACCCTAATGGATGGCTTGGATTTTGCAGTTGTTGTTGAGAACAGGCTAAACCTGGCAGAAGATGGGAAGCAGACTGTATTTCAGAGAGCGTTACATTGTTGATACCTCCTGTCCATCCTGCAGATGCTTGCTGAGCATCCATTAGGTGTTGGGTACTGAGCAAGGCTCTGGGGGTGTTTCAGGAAGCAGAAAAAGAGCCCTACCACAGAGGAGCTTCCATTCTCTGGGGGACATATCAGACACAAGGCAAGCTAGAGAATAACAGGCGTTAAGTTTCCTCCAGGGAAAAGGAGTGAGCACCAGAGATCAATAGAATAAAGCTCAGAACAGGTAGCCATGAGCCTCCCTAGAACATACCGTGTGCCACTTGCCATCATTGAGCAGCGTGGGGTGAGAGACCTTGGTTCGGCCTTTGCCAAGGTCAAACATGAAATGGAGGTAGCCCCTGTGGAGCTGGAGTGTGGCATAGTCCACTTGGTTCTGATGAGCCATGTAGTAAATCAGACCACTGGAGGCAAATGTCCGGATAGTTAGCTGAACCAAGAGCCTGGAGGAGAACAAGAGCTCAGCATCAGAAAGACAGAGGCTGTTCTTAAAAGTTTTAAAATCACCTTGAGGGGAGAACCCAATCATTGTTTTGGCATCCATACTTGACATCTCAAGAGTGAGAGGCATTTGTTCTTTATCCATTTGTGCATCCATTCATTTAATTGATAGCTACTGATCCCTGTCTGCTAGGAACTGTTCTAGGAGGAAGCAGTAACAAGGGGGAGGCTCCTTCTGTCATGAAATTAATGCCAGAAACATATGAGAACCCTAACCAGGTCACAGAGAGGCTGACTGGGGACCGTGCTGGGCAGTTAGGAGGAAGCTCTGACAAGATGGCATTTCAGTTGAGATCTGAATGACAAAAAGGAGCAAGACCTGTCACAGCTGGGTAGGAAAATCTTTGATCTGTTTTTTAAAAAACACAGTGTGCTTTAAAATAAGGGGTTTGATAAGGTTGACAGTCCAGAATCTCCACCTGGGGCAGGCTGGGAGCTGGAGCTACTGCAGGAGGACTGGAAGGTTGTACCTGGGCAAGTCTCCTTCAGAAGGACACATGTCACCACATCTCCCTGTTCCACCTGGCAGTGAGACATCTCAGAGGGTCTTTAGAATAAGACCTAGCCTGGTGCGGTGGGGCACACCTGTAATCCCAGCAGCTTGGGAGGCTGAGGCAGGAGGATTGAGAGTTCGAAGCCAGCCTCAACAACTTAGCAAGGTCCTAAGAAACTCAGTGAGACCCTGTCTCTAAATAAAATATAAAAAGGGCAGGGATATGGCTCAGTATCCCTGGTATCAAAAAAATAAATAAAAAACACTACTTACCTCCTTCTGACAGCTGACTGATTAAAAGGCAACATCAAGTGGCTGCTTTGTGAGAGGCCAAACTGGTAAGCCCCAGGCACATAACCTGGAGCAATGTCCACTGCACACTGTTCCTGCAAGAGACACAGAGGGACACTCAGCCACAGCTGCCAGAATATTAACACAGATGTATTCTTTCAGGGGGAAAAAAAAAATCTCTGAGAAGATATTGCACCCAAATAGGAGCGAGCACCAGCGTGTCTGCACAGGTTCAAATCAATGTTAGTTGAAATAACACTTGACAGCCCCTTTTCTCTGAGAATGTGATTAGAACCTCTTTCATCTTCATCCACCCAAGTTCACTTGCCTTTATAGTGACACTCGAGTCCCTCCAATCGTCTTCATCAAGCCCAGGGGGCAAAGGCCTTGCTGTCTCTCTTTAGTCTCTTTGGATGACCCTGAAGGTGACTGTGGCCAGCACAGTTCTGGGAGAGGGAAGTACCCATAGGACTTATGGGGCCTTGAGTTTAAATAGTGGGGTTAAAAGGACCCCTAGAACTGGGGCACCCAGGGAGGGTGCCTGGACAGGTACTGGCTGCCTCACAGCGCTTCATCTTGACCCCAAATCAAGTGAAGCCCAGTATGTCAGTTTTGCATCTTGGGATTGGCAGATATAACCAAGAAAACTGTCCTGAACTCAAACAGGCCCTGCTTAGAAGGTACTGCATTTTGAATAACTGGGCCATCTTCTAAATTATTAAAGTACATCCTGCCAGCCAAATAGAGAAATCAGGAAGGGAGAAAGTGAAAAGAACAACAACTGGCTTTTCCCCAATGAATCAAGTCTCTCTCTCTCTCTCTCTCTCTTTTTTTTAGCAACAATAATGTATACGGTGGCTTACATTAAGTACTTATTTTCACATTTCCCCAACTACATCTAAAGTGATATTGAGGCATTATAGAAATGCTGCCAAAAGAACTTGCTATCTATGTCAGCCCAGCCAGGTTGCCTGCGCCTTCTGGCCTGCAGCCAAAACCACGGGTGGTGTCACCTCTAGGTTGGCTCAGAGCACCCTTCTCCCCCTGTTCTCTGTTCTGCTGTTTTAAAAAGTTTTAAAATCACCTCGAGGGGAGAACCCAATCACAGGAAGGATGATCCCTGGGAGTCACATTCCCAGGCTCCTTTGACAAATGACTTCCAGATGTTCTGCCATTGAGAGGCGCTGCCTGGAGACTACAAGGCAGACAGAGGAGACGCTGGAGCATTCTTCCCTCCCTACCATCTTCAGGTGCCCTCCCTTAGGCTCAGTTCCCACCAGGTGTCCCAAGCTCCTGGGGGCTGGTGACGACCTCCTCCCCTTGCTTCGTGGCTCCAGTTCCAGCTTTCCCAACATCTTTATGACCGAGTCCCATCTTTACTTCCCCTGGCGTGGACTCTCTCTGACTGGACCTGGCTGATACTATTAAAAAAAAAAAAAAATCACTCTTACAGGATGTGGTAGAGTTGAGGGCTCTGGCAGGAACTCACTGTCTTCTCCATGAAGGGCCAGCTTGGGCCTTTCTGAAAGCAAGCAGGTGTCCAAGTCTGCTTGTTCATGGCCAACTGCACGGGTGAGATCCAAAAGTCTACATACAAACAAGAAATGGTCAAAATTAAGATGCTACAGACCAACACAGGAACCCACGTCAACTGATTACTGTGCAATTAAACCATTAACATATTTCTCACAGAGTAACCACACTGACCATCCTTCACAGTGACGAGTCATTGACACGGACCATCTCATACATCGTCTTGTTTCTTCTGCTTGAAGTGAGGATCTACCCCTGACCCCCTTTCCCACATTGGAGACCTGTTCATTCCTGAACATGCCTCAATTCAGTCACCCCCCTCTTGGCTGGGATGCCTCGGGGCAAAGTTCTGTCTCTGAGTCCCACGGTGCTGCACGGTGACCTCCACTAAACAGTGACTCTTCACTTGCAGGTTTCCCTTGTCAGGTGGTCATGAGCTACATTTGTCACGTGTCCCTTTACTCTGCAGCTCTAGCAGCGTGTTCGGTGTCTGCCTGGATCCCTCTGGAACTGCTCCAGGACATGGCCATGAACCACAGAGAAATGTTTCAGTCCTATCAAGTCCACAACCTGGTGGCTTTCAGGAGCATGGCGATGCCTGATGAATGAGTCAATGAATGAGCAGCCACTGAGTGAGTAATGTTCTAAATGTACAAACCACAGAACCAAGGCTCTGAGACTGTAACTGGGCGAAGCCAATGTGGTGTTTTACTCTTACCAATTTCAGGGACTCCTAAGAGTTAACTCTCCGGGTGATAACACTGTGACTATGAAAGATCCAAGTCCTTTCAGGTCACAAGGCAAGTTAGAGGTTCAACCAGGTCAGAGCCCCTGTCTCCTGATGCTCAGTTTCTGTTCTAATCAGCAGCAGACCAAGGCAGAGAGCAAGCGAGAAGGAACAGCTCATGGGCACAGGCTAATTCTTTTCTTCACCACAAGCTCCACAAAGGGATTGAAGACTCCCAGTTCTTAATTACATAAACTTATGTAGGGGGAGACATCAATAATCTGAAGCTATAGCAGCTCTATTGTAAAAGGCTCCTTCAAAGCAGTGCAATCAATACAAGAAACTTGCATCATAAAATCTCTATGTTCTTTCAAATTCACAATGAAAATTTGTGTTAACCTTAGCTAACCTTATGTTAACCTCGACAAACTCATGTGGCTAATGTTCAATGATTTTTTAATGAACTATGTATGATCACATCTGTCCATCATTCTAATCCAATAAAATCCATTTTGGAGGAGGATATTTGTGATAGATCAACAGGGTTCATTTGTTATTAAGAACTTGCAGTATTTTAGGCAATCTCAAAGAGCAAAATTAGATCCAAGCTCAGAGTCTCAGTTTTCCAGCGTGGGATGAGCAGATACAACCAAGAAAAATGTCCTAAGCTCAAACATGGGACCTGCTTTAGAAGGTACCACCCAGTTACACTTACTCCATGTTGAAGATCAGGTTTTTAATGCAGCCCTGGAATGATTTCCTCATTTTGAGCATCGGTATCTCCTCATGCTCAGGAATCCCTCCTATGTATAGGTTGGATATGTTTATTGTCTTGCTCTCTGCCAGAGCACTCAATTTCAATTCTACAGGACTGGTCTCATCCAACTGGACAGTGATAATTCTAAAAGAACAAAGGAGAAAAGAAAATGATTCAAACTTAATAAAAACTGGCTCCATTTAAATGTATAATTCCAGCAAGCTCTTCCCAAATAATAAATTTCCCCTGAAATAAATTTTAATACAATATTGTGTGCTAAAAAAGGTGAATCTTAAAAATTAAAGCTTATAATCCTCCAGAAATGAATGAAATGCTATTAAACACTGAATTTGATTGCTTTTTAGTGAATACTTACATTTTTTTTTTTTACTTTTCTATCTATGATAAAAATGTTTTATGTGCTTTTAAAACCCATGGTCTTCCATTCTGCAGGAATTACCCAGGAGTGTTGATATAATACTATTACTCAATAGTAATGATACAGTCTATTAATACTATATTTCCTGCTGCAGAATTAATCCAATGTAAAAGTTTATATTGGGCCTCAGTCAAGGGCAAGGTGAAGGTTGATCACATGTGAATATTCCACAAATATCTCACTGAAAAGCAAATTAAACTGATTCCAAGGAAGTATTCAAGCAAGTTTCTAGAATTATTCTAAAATGATAAAGATTCTGATTGTTAATGATGTAATACTAATTATCTCATTGATTTAACTGCACAGGGTACCCTAACAAGAGAGCTTTTATCCTCCTGAAGCAAATGCCTTGCCGTGCTACAGTACCTCCGATTCCTAACTAAGGAGATGGAATGCTCTTGTCCGTCGCCATAGGTGCCCGTGGGAGCATGCAAGAGAGCCTTCCTCAAGCTGGTTCCATCCCCAGAACTCACGTGTACTTCAATGTGGCCTTCAACCAGCATGATGGAAAAGAAGGGCTGGGGAGATTGCAAACAAAAGGCATTACTAGAATACATTCCCATACAGAATGCATTACTAGAATATTAACATTCTCATCTTATGCAGATAATGTAGGAATAGCAATAGCAAACAAATAGTTTCTCAAGAATCTCACCATCTTTCACAACTACTTTAAAGTTTTTATATTACACTCTAATCCTAGTTAATATAATTTATACTCGGCATTATGTATCATCACTAACCTTGTCAAAGATTTATTTTTACATAGCCTTGGACTTAATATTTATTGCTATATAATGTACAAACAAGTTGAGATATTGTGATTTGTCTTTTTATTAATGAAACTTCTAAGCCATTGCTAATTTTTTATTACCATACATGTGAACATTTAATTAAGATTTTTTTTGCCTTCTAATATTTCTACAAGTGACATTAAGAGGTTGAAGGGTTTGAAAATGTTTAAAACTCTTCTGCTGCATTGAAAAGAGGTGTAACAATTTGTGAAACCACCAGCAGAACTGGAATGTGAGCATTTAAGTGTACTTTACTAGCACTGCAGGATGCCATTTCTTTATGTAAGAAAATTTTGAATTGAAAGTAACCCTACGAAGATCAGTAGAGAAAAAAGAAGAGTTTGGCAGTTCCTCAAAGAGTAAAACACAGAATTACTGCATGACCTGAAATTCCACTCATGAGTATAGACCCAGAAGAACTGAAAACAGGAACTTAAACAATTATATGCATAAGTTCACGGTAGTATTATTCATAAGAGCCAAAGAGCAGAAATAATCCAACGTTCGTCAATGAACTAAGTGATGAACAGTGGGGTATACACACAGCTGTAAACAAGAGTGGAGGAACCTTGAAAACACACTAAGTAAAAACACAAAAGATCACATCATGTGTGATTTGATTTGCATAAAATATCCAGAACAGGTAGAGTCCATCCATAGAGATGGAGAAAAGCCCAGTGGTTGTCCGGGGTGGGTGAGATGAGAAGTACCTCCTTGCTCACCAAAGGTGATGGAAATATCTGGAATTAGACAGAGGAGGTGGTTTCCCTAACACTGTGAATGCACTAAATTGTAGTGAATTTTTTCACTTGAAAATGGTTAGTTTTAGCTTATATGAACTTCACCTCCATTAAAAAAAATATTGATTGGTGAAGCACACACACCAGTCTCAAGTCATCATCAGTCCTTCATTCAGTGGCTCATACCATGTTTGGGGTCTGCAGACTCGTGTTCCAGTCTTGACTCTGACACCTAACAGCTTTGGTTAGGTTAATTAGGCTTTCTAAACTTCTTTTTTTTTTTTTTTTTTTTTTGGTTCCAGGGATTGAACTCAGGGGCACTTGACCACTAAGCCATATCCCCACCCCTATTTTGTATTTTATTTAGAGACAGGGTCTCACCGAGTTGCTTAGTGCCTTGCTTTTGCTGAGGCTGGCTTAAGAATACTTGATCTTCCTGCCTCAGCCTCCCGAGCCACTGGGATTATAGGTGTGCGCTGCTTAAACTAATTTACTTAGTAAAATAGAAGGAAGTAGCATCTACCTTGCACAGTAGAGCAGGTGTGTGGGTTTGAATTCATTAAGATGGCATATTAGTATTCTTAATGTCTCTTCCAATTAGATGCCACACAAGTTTGAGCAGAAGATAGGGTAAAATATCTCCTATGCTCTTGAAAAGGAATAAAAATATGAAAAACCATCATCCCCTCCCACTGCTAGTCCCTGTGTTCCTCACAAGCCACATTCCTCTTTCTGTCCCCTAAAGATAATTTTGATCCAAATAGAATGTAAGTACTTTCTGTTTTAGCCTTAGAATGAAGAGTAACAACCATAACATATGGAAGAAAACTTGGTATGTGCCATCTGGAGTAGCTTTAATTAGAGGTAGGCAGGCAGCAAATACCTTTTTTCTCAGTTACTAGACATGGAAGATGGATTATGCAATACACGAAATCACCGATTCGTAAGAGAGAGATGTTCAGTGATTGTAACTTTCACTTATTGAGAGTGAATATGTGTAAAGAACTGGGATCCAGCTATAATACATTTTTTATGAGTCAGAAATTTTCTATTAGATGTTTCCAGAAGTCATGTCCTTCCTAAGCACTGAGGCTACTCACCACATGTGCCTGACGTCGATTCTGCCTCTCGGCATCCCTGCCGAGGGCAGCCAGGATGATGCCACTGTTGTTCTGGGTGGCAAATGTGGCCAGCAATTCCGATTCTGGTGACAAAGACGTGGGTGGCAACTCCACATAGCCGCCTCTCAGGAAGCTAACGCTCTGGATAGGCTGGTCAAAGAAGGGAGAGAACACAGTAAGTTCCCATGTGCAGGCTGAGGGTTCTGCCCACTTCCGTCGCATCTCTTTTCTATCCACCCGATGGGCTGAGATCTAGTTACATCAGCATGTTGATAAACCAAGGACCATTTATAGAAATGCATTCCAATACGGATGAAAATGTTTCCCACCTCCAACCTACAGCCTTTTCTCACTCCATAGGAATTTCTGAGCAAGTCAAAGGTTGATCTGGATATTTCCAGGTTCCTGATACAGCCCATATAGCTTTTGCTGGTGATACCTTTCCTAGAGGGAAGGACAAGAGAACAAATGCAATGAAGTCAGGTTTTATAGTTCCATTTTTGAAAGACAGAATAGAAAATGGGCCTACGCACATAGAAAACCTGTTCCAGACATCACGGCAGAAGTGTGTAGGCCTTCCTATAAGAACCAACACCTCCTAAGGACTAGAGCAAGGATTGAATTTAGTCAGTTTGGCTACATGGTGGCTACTTATGAAAAAAAATATGTTCACTATTTTAAGGGGAACCCTTGTAGCCATTACAATTTAAACATACTCATTAATACACAGGCAGGTTTTTTAAAAAAAAATTTGTTGTTTTTAGATATTCATGACAGTTGAGTGTATTTTGATATATTATACATACATGGAGTAACTTATTTATGAAAGGTCAAGCACCATCATGAGGAAGTTATAGCACAGAGATGGCAAACCAGTCTCCACCCAGGTTAGAACCCTGGGGGCAAGTGTGGGTAAAGTGACTTCCTAGGATCAGATGGTGAGAGAAATCACTGGCCACTGTCTTTACTACGTATTCGGGAATTTTGTCCCAAAGAAAATAACTGCATTTGATAATGTTTGGGATTATCCAAATCCTTATTAATTAGCCTCCAATTCAAACCACATGTATCTTAACAGAAGTTGCCATACTCCTGGTCAGGGTCAGGCTCTCCTTTCCAAAATATGAAGACCACTGAATATCTCTGAGCATAGTCTTGGGCATTAGCTAATCACATAAGAGTCTGCAGTAACATGGTTTCCATGTTTCCCCTGACTGTTTTTCTCCATGGTGAGCAACCAGCTGTGGATCGTTTAGCAACAACAGGATTTGGGTGAATACTTCAAGCCTTGTGGATCTCAGTTTCTTCCCATGTAAATGAAGAAGCTGGTCTTGATGATCCCACGTCCTTTCTACCATGAACACCTGTGATTTGGGCTTCTGTCCTTTTCTCCAGTGTCTACAATTTGTGTCATGTATGCAAAGTGCACATGAACTATGTCACAGCTGTGGCTATAGAAATATGCCTTCCACCCCTGGACCCCCATCCCACAATGGCAGGGAATGAGATCTAGGATGGGATCAGGAGACGGGCTTCTAGTCCTGGCTCTGTTCTTGATGGGGAGCTGAGACATGGCAAGAGACTGACTTCCCTAAAGTTTAGATGTATTCATTTTGAAGGTGACTGTGGTTACAAAATATCCTCCTTGGAACTTTCAGAGAGTTCTTGCATAGGGAAGGAGGAAGTGAAGACGTGGATCTGGGCTGCTTAGCCATTACAATTGGAAAAGCTGTACTGCTGTGTGTCAGGGTTCTGTGAAAGAACTTGACTTACAAGATAGGCACTGCAGTTTGAATCTTATATTACCTCTACTGGCTGGAAGTTGAAGGCAGGTCACCAGCCTGTTGCACTACTGCGAAATGGCAGAACCTTTAAGAGGTAAGGCCCAGTGGAAGGCACTTAGGTGATTAAGGGTGTTCTCCTGCAGAGGACATTGGGACTCCAGCCATTCCTGTTTCCTTTGCCTCCCAGATGCCATGAGGTGAGCATCTTTGTTCCACTATGTGTTTCCCGCTAGGAGATCCAAAAGCAATAGGCCAACCAATCATGAACTAAAGCCTCTAAAACTGTAAGCCAAAATAAATCTTTCCTCCTTTAAAGTCAATTATCTCAGTTATTTTGTCATGGCTATGGAAAGCTGACTAACGCAATAGGGTACAAGGCATAATAGGGCTAGGAATGTACATTAGAGAACCACTGGGCTGTGGGATCCAGTTTGGACATCTGATGACCCCAGTCCTGGCCTTGACTGCAGGCCTTTCACATGTGACTTTTTTTTTTTAATAGTGTGAATAAAACTTAGAACTTAATTTGTACATTTCAAAGCTATAAAACTGAAGACAAAGAACCACAGAAGTTTATGTAAATCATTCAAGTTGCAAAGTTAAACACAAATCAGTGTTAGAAAAGGATCCTAATGTCCCCTCCTTTGTCATCGTTCATCCAAATTCCTGATGATCTTTCAACAGTCACATACATCTTTCACTGTAATCGCACAAAGGGGGACAGATTCCAGATAAGTTGATGGAAAGCATGTTTTGTTTTGTTTTTAGTAACTTGTTTTTATTGGTGCATTATAATTATACATGATAGTGGTTCATTATCATTATTATACAATTATACATGTATAATTATACATGATAGTTATGCCATGTTCCTACATGCACATAGTTTCATCACTCTCACCTCCCATAGCCTCTCTTTCCCTCCCTTCCTCCCTCTCCATTATCTGCTTACTCTGCTTTACTGATTTTTCTTCTGTTATTATTATTATTTATTATTTTAATGAGTATATTGTATATATATATATATGTATATATATATGTATATATATATATGTATATATATATGTATATATATATATGAGATTCACTGTGGTATATTTGAACATGGACATAGCATAATTTGGTAGATTTCATTTCCTAGTACTTCCCTGTGCCTTCCATTCTTACCTCCCTTCCTCTACTTGACTGATCTCATGAAACTGCTCTTTTTTCAAATGCTTTCCTCTGCCCCCAGTCTCCACATATGAAAAAAAAACCTGGGAACCTTGACTTTCTGGCTTTGGCTTATTTCACTCAGCATATGTTCTCCAGTTCTATCCGTTTACCACAAATGATACAATTTTATTCTTTATGGCTGAGTAAAACTCCATTGTGTGTGTATATGTATATATATACACCACATTTTCTTTATCCACTCATCTGTTCATGGGCCCCTAGGCTGGTTTCATATTTTAAAAACATTTTTTTGGCTTTAAAGAGATTTTACTACTCTTAAAAAGCCTACAGAGGAGGATGCAGTGTGACAGAAAGTGGAGTGTCTGTATATACTGCACAGTTAACAATTTTTAGGTGTACTAAAGGCAATAAGTAGAAAATCACTACATATTTCACAGAAGGCTTGCTTTACTTCCTAACTAATGTGGTATAGAGTACTTCAGATAAAAAGTTGGGTTGTATAGGTTGAGTTGTGTTCCCCTAAAAGATGCAGCAGTCTTAACCCCCAATATCTGTGAATGTGACCTTATTTGGAAGCAGGATCTGTGCAGAGGTAATCAAGTTAAGATGAGGCCGTTAGGGTAGGTCATGTCAATAAGACTATTGTGCCACTATGAAGGAGCAACTTGGACACACAGGACACAGCAGAGGGAAGATGATGTGAAGTCATAGGTAAGATGCTATCTACAAGCTAAGGAGTGCCGGAAGCTACCAGAGTGGGGAGAATAGAACAGATCTGCTTCCGATGACTAGATTTCAGACTTATACCTTCCAGAACTGGGACAGAGTAAGTGTGTACTGTTTCAGCCACATAATTTGTGGTACTTTGTTATAGCAGCTCAGAAAACTAATGTGGTGGGGAATTAGGGACACAAAAATTCTGCAGTTTAGTATCATACCTTACAACTCTTGACCAAGGTACTCCGCCTACATAAATCAGGTCCTTTTCTAGTCGATTGAGATCAGAAGATGGTCCTGGAGTTTCCCCTTGCTTGGTCTCCTTATCACTAGTGTCATATGCATCAATAACAGCTAGGAGTCCTAAAGGGAGATTAAAAGGATGAGATAAGATAAAAATTGCTTTCTTCAGTAAAGTAAAATGCAAACTTCGCTAAATAAATTGATTTACAAAGACAGTCTTCTGAATTCTGCAAACCTGAACCAGCTTCTTGACTATTAAATGACAAGAGCAAATCCTCTTTGTGAAGGTCAACAAATCCAGAATACACACTTTTAGATGATGCAGTAGGTAGGTGGAAGAAAATAGAATTGGCTGGATTCTTATTTTCAATCCAGCATTTAATGTGAAGTAAAGAAATCACAAACAGAATTATTTATTCTTTCAACAATGTGTGTCTCCTCTTGCTTAGCATTCCAAGGACAAGAATGGCTTTCAATTAGAGTTGCATTCAAGGATGTAGTCATGCCCCAGTGGGGTTAAGGTGATGGGCAGGAAAGTCACTCAAGTATACCCAGGAAACTAACATAGAGTAAAGACTGCTGACTTTGGAAAGATGTTTATTCTTATGTGAGCTACCAGCATCAGGTGAGCGTATCCATGTACCTACCTTGCTTCCGGTTTCGCTGGAAGGCAATTTTGTACCAGCTTCCATTGTTATACCGTCTGTCTGTCATAAGAACAAGAGGTCCTGAACCCAGGTCAACTGCAACTTTAACTCTCCCCTGGACCAGCTCAATGGACAAGAAGTCTTTCTGTAAGGAAGAGAACAGAATTCCTGAGAGCCATGTCTTTATCTCCAAACTTCCTTTCCCTTCAAGTTAGGTGTGGCGAACACCTTCTAAAGTCAAACCAGAAAGACTGGATCTCTCCCCATAGCTAGAAGTCTACTCTACAAAACTAAAAAATGTCCTTCATGGCTTCCTAGAACACTGCCCAAATAATAATGAACACTATTCACTGCTATCAAAATCCACAATTCAGTAATAGATCTGGATTCTTTGTGTCTTTTTCATTTAAAATGACGAATGGGCCAGTTCTAAAAATAAACCTTGAAGAATGAGAGACAAAGATGACTAGTAATGAGATGCAAAGGGCAACATGAAGTCCTATGGATGAGATTCAAAGAAGGCCACTGTGGTCACAATGAATGCAAGATAGTGTTTAAACTAAAATTTAAGAATTAGCTTTTAATTGCTATCTACAATGACTGGAAAGTGTGTTTCTACTTCATGTTATTCTGCATTTTCCAAAGGTTCTCCATGAGTTTGTGTTAATATAATAAATAAATGATATTAAATGGAAAAATTGTATGACATACATGTGTACATATTATATCAGTTTTTTAGCAAATCTTCATCGAATAAATAATCTTGCATCAATCTAAATGTACATATAAAGAGGGCTCAGTGCCCCATAGACTCTTTATTATTATTATTATTTTTAAGGTACACTGGGGATTTATTCTAGGAGGCACTTTACCACTGACCCACATTCCCCAGCCTCTTTTATTTATTTATTTTTATTTCAAGACAGGGTCTCATTAAGTTGCTGAGACTGGCTTTGAACTTGGGATTCCCTTGCTTCAGCCTCCTGAGTCACTGGGATTACAGACATGCACCACCATTTCCAGCCGCCCTGTAAACTCTTACAGTGCCATTTGAAGCCAGGTAGAGAAGAAGACCATTAGGTGAAAAGGTACTAAAGAGCATGATGATCTGAGTCACAGTGGCCCGGAGTGTCTTCTCTACAATAGAGTATCCACTCCCGTCAAAATGGAAGGAAGAGTCTTCATTCTGGGGGCTGCAAAAGAGAAGAGATGAAATACTACCCATTTTCAGGAGGGGAAAGAGCACAAACAGTTGGAGCTACTAAGTTTTCCTTCCTCCAAATCATTTTTTGCAGAATCATGGTAGAGTTATTATTTCCATTATTCAATAACAAGTATAAACCACAATATAGGCCTCCGCAATCTAAAGTATCTGAAATCTAAAATGCTCCAAAATCTGAAACTTTTTGAGTACCAACATACTGCCACAAGTGGAAAATTCCATACCATGAAACAGTTTCACCCCCCAAATTATTTAAATGTTGTACAAAATGACCTTCACACTGTGGTATAATGTGTGTATGAAACATAAATGAATTTCCTGTTTAGACTTTGGTCCCACCCCCATGATATCTCATTATAGATATGCAAATGTTCAAAATCTGAAAAAAAATTCTAAATCCAGAACACTTCTGGTCTCAAGCATTTCAAATAAAGGATGCTCAACCTGCATCTGAAAATATACTCGCCATGAGATTATGCAAGATAAATGTCCAGGTGCTTCATAATGAAAAGAAAGTTAAGGCAGAATTAGGCAGAGTTTACTGCAGTAAAAAGAAATTTCTTCACAGGAGGATAATCCTACAAATATTTCTGCTTGTCAAAGATATAAGTTTGTTTGTTTGCCCTAATTTCCTTCAATGTCCTTTTTTACTTCTGGTGCTTTCAGAATAGTTTTTATATAGGCTTTTATTACTCTCTGCTAGTTTAAACCAACACCAGGTAAACTGGATTGCAATAAAAAACAAATATGTGCCTATGTCCTGGAAGGATCATTTTTGCAAAGCATCACTGACATCCTCAAAAATCTGCAGGATGAGTCTAAAGCCCTGGATCATATTGAGGTGGATGTGTGGATTTCTAGAGTTATACAATATGGCCCAAAGCACTTCTCAGACCAGTGTGTTTTGTCCCACCCTCACCCCACTGCCTGACATACCTCAAAAGGTTGATTTGACTCACTATTCAATTGCAAAGTAATTAATTTGGATGTATCATAATTATGTTTCTATCAAAAATAGTTTTTCTGGAATATAATAGGTCTTGAGAGTGGAACTCGGATGATGATGGGTTTTAGTTATGACTTTGGACTTTGCCCAGTTGAGAGTATATCAACAAGCCTCACCTCCACACCTCCAAGCAGGGTTGTATATATAACCAGTGAAATTGTTTCCATCAAGCTGGGAATGGAACCACCATTTGACCCAGCTATTCCCCTTCTCGGTTTATTCCCTAAAGACCTAAAAAGAGCATACTACAGGGACCTGCTACATCCATGTTCATAGCAGCACAATTCACAATATCAAGACTGTGGAACCAACCTAGATGCCCTTCAATAAATGAATGGATTAAAAAAAATGTGGCATTTATACACAATGGAGTATTACTCTGCATTAAAAAATGACAAAATCATAGAATTTGCAGGAAATGGATGGCATTAGAGCAGATTATGCTAAGTGAAGCTAGCCAATCCCTTAAAAACAAATGCCAAATGTCTTCTTTGATATAAGGAGAGTAACTAAGAACAGAGTAGGGACGAAGAGCATGAGAAGAAGATTAAACAGGGATGAGAGGTGGGAGGGAAAGGGAGAGAGAAGGGAAATTGCATGGAAATGGAAGGAGACCCTCAGGGGTATACAAAATTACATACAAGAGGAAGTGAGGGGAAAGGGAAAAAATATAAGGGGGAGAAAATGAATTACAGTAGAGGGGGTAGAGAGAGAAGAGGGGAGGGGAGCGGGGGAGGGGGGATAGTAGAGGATAGGAAAGGCAGCAGAATACAACAGATACTAGTATGGCAATATGTAAATCAATGGATGTGTAACTGATGTGATTCTGCAATCTGTATACGGGGTAAAAATGGGAGTTCATATCCCACTTGAATCAAAGTGTGAAATATGATATATCAAAACTATGTAATGTTTTGAACAACCAACAATAAAAATTAAAAAAAAAACAACAATATATTAAAAAAAAAAGAAGTTTGATTCTATTCACTCCCACCCCTCTTCCCTATCTAAGATTAATCTAATCCTCCCATTAGCAAGGATAGTGGAATGTGATGGTCATCATTATAAAAAAAAAAAAAGAAATTGTTTCCATCAATAATAAAGCAAAACAAAACACATCAAGGTTTTATGAGACCTCAGGTTTCACATTTATTGCTACCTGCAGTCGTGATTTTCCTAAAAATTTCCATCTTGCAATTTCTTGTATACCTGAAACTATGGTTTAGTTCTTAAATGTGCGGCTTTCTAAAAGCATGTTCCATTGCTCTACTTCTTGGCCAATTAGCTTCATGTGACTAAAGACACAAACCCTAGAACCAGACTACTGGGGATCAAATCCCAACCAGTCAAAGGCCCAAGACAGAGCTGACTGATCTGTATCAAAGTCAGCCATGCAAGCTACTATACTACTGTGATAGCCACTCTTAACTAATACACAGATTATTCATGTTAATTAAATACAAGGTTTATTCACATTTACTTCAATGAGAAATGTTAGAACCAGTGGTTAATTCTGTAGTAACCTTTAAGCATTTACGAGAGCTGTTTGGGAGGCTGAGGCAGGAGGATTACAAGTTTGAGGCTAGACTGGACAACTTGGTGAGAACTTATCTCAAAATAAAATTAAATTAAAATTGGGGCTTGGGATTTAGCTCAGTGGTAGAGTACTTGAACAACATGTGTGAGGCCCCTGGGTTCAATTCACAGTGCCACACACCCAAAAGAAAAGAATTTAAGAGACTATTTATAATCAAAAACATGCTCACACTATGTAAGGAGATATAGTAATATATTCAAAGAAGAACAAAAAAGCAATTCCAGATGTACTATTTCAAAAAGAACTTGGGGGTCAAGTAAGTTTGGGTAATGCTGCAACTCTGGCCTCTTCCTGGGACAGGGGTGGCCTGCATGTTAGCATCTTAATAATTAATGGCTCTGACAGCTTCATAGCAAAGAAATATGTTTGATTTTTTTTAACTCAGAGTTTCCCAACCACTTATGATCAGTACACATTCTATAATGTTACTTTAAAAAAGAACTATCTATTCATATCCTACCAAGCTAATATTATCTTCAAACATATATTTTGGAATCCTTGGTCAATAAAGCACAAGAACAGCTAGCTGATTTGTGAGTACCCAACAAAGCATGGTCATTAAATCCAGGGTTGATTGAGCCTGTGAGTCCACTTGGCCTTTACAGCTCAGCTGAGTGGCCAGCCCTGCATCAGAAAAACCCCTGAATTAACATCATAAGGACAGCAGCATCCCCTGACCTCACAAGCTCATCCTTCAAAGGCTGTGTGTAGCAGGGGATCTGGTAGGAGAGGAGGTGTCTCAAGAACAAACCCAGAGGCCACATAGAGAACTGACCTCCTCACCCTAACAAAAGAGAAGAGCCAGCATCATCATTAAGTTCACTCCAGGCTGCAGTCTAAGGTCACTGCTTTAAAAATAACTGATGAAAACAGGGGATCATGTAACAGCTAATGCAGAGGAACGTGTTCAATATCAGAAATATCCCATCTCTGCTAAAACTCTCTAACAGTGAGGTTAATGATGTGGGGTCAGTGGAGGGGACATACTCTAGGGGTTGTGGTGCTTTTCAGATTTGAATTATTAAATTGCTGGGAAAACTTCCTTGGTAGACACAGAGCTTAAGAAAAAAGTGATGGACCAGAGTCTGGACACACCTGTGCATTCCACTGAAGTTCTAGAGCATCATTACCATCCTATAAGTTTAGAGTGTTTTTTTAAAATCATATTTTGCAATTTCAAAGCCTTGGTTTCTTCTAACATTCACTATTGAGAAAATACTCCTGACACATTTATCTAGAAAGGAATATACCACTGTAGGCAGACCAGTGAGGAACATCAGAGAGGGGTATCAAATGCAGAAAATATCTTTATATACACCATGCTGTGTATTCATGGTAATAATTCTGGGTGGTGGGTAAGATAAGCATGATTATTATTTTTCTTTTCCGAAATAAGAAAGGAAACCTCAGTGAAGTGAAAACATTACCCAAACTTTCCTAGAGAAATTTGATGGGAGACCTGGATAGTAACCTGTGAAAATTTAGATTCCAAACCCAATGTCCTTTTTAAGTCCTAAAGCTGCTGTAACCAAGATTCTGTGTATGTATAATACACACGCACACACACACACACACACACACACACTTTCCCCTAGTACTAGGAATTGAACCCAGGGCCTTGTGCAAACTAGGCAAATGCTCTACCACTGAGCTACATCCGGTCAGAATTTTTAAATGACAAGCTAAGCTGGTGGAGGGGTGGAGCAGCACATAATGCTCTGAGGGAGGTGAGAAAGCAGACACAACAATGAGAAAATGAAAACCTAACCCCAAATTCAAGCTGCTTCTGACTGATCTTGTCATGACTCACTGTTAATTACAGATATCTCTCTGGACAGAGGCAGCCATTACGTGAGAGAAGATATTTGATGTGATACATTTCTCTAATGTCAAAAGACAATCTATTGTCTTGACTCTTAACGTACTAGAACACAGGTTTTATATACTTTAGGGAATGCAGTCATTTTTGTTATGACGAGGCAGAGTTGAACTGGTGAGATTTAGTTATTAAATTCTTTCAATTATATCAGCTTAAACATAAAGATGTTAGCTGTTCTTCATTTCCAAATGCATTTTATTCCTAAAATTATAGAACTCGGTTAGCAATGGGAATGTACTTATCTATAACAATCAACTGCATACACACAAAATTTTCTCTTCCTTGGAGGTATTTTTAGAATAAAAAAGAACAGTGATTTACCCAAGATTTAACTGTGTATTTCTGAAACAGAAAGTTATTTGAGAAGATATCTGAAACTTCTAGATTTTAAGATCTAGGTTCTAAACATACAAGACAAGAAAAGCAAAAAGAGCACTTCTTTTTAAGTGTTTAAAAATATATTATTTGCGATGAGCAAACAATATACATCACATCCTTTGTAATAATATGATCCATATCATAAACTCCATTCACGCTTGATGCATGTGTAAATTCTTTAAGCAGTTCTCAGATGTAATAATGTGTGCAATTGAGGGGACATATTATATTACCTTGAGAAGCAGCCATCGCACTCGCCCTCCCTTTCCACGTAGTTCCAGAGGCCAATGGATTTGCCATTCAGGAAGGCTTCTCCCATGCAGCCTTTAAAATGAGTCACCTTCACTGCAGAAGATTTCTAATGCAAACAAACACAACCCCCATATAGTTGGCATAGAGCATCTGATGATTCTCCCTGGAGTTCAAATTCTGAGAGAATGGCATTCATAAAAATGGCTCATGTGTCATCACTGGATTTCCCTCCAACTGGGAAGTGGCATCCTAGAATGAATGACAACTGGACAGGATCGTAAAGATCACCCCCATTACTAGTGATGTCAGGAGGAAAAGATAAGGCTAGGAGGATAGGGAGATGGGACCCTGGGTAACTTCCTGGGCAGCAGACCACAAATAGCATCTGTAGATATTTGCTGAAAAACTATTTAAAGGCTATTTTAAAATCAGCATCTACATGACTGGGGTCCATGTTTCTCCAAAGAAGGAAATACCTGATTTATATTTTGATTAGACTAAATACCTCATGGACACTCAATGCCTTACCCAGGATTGGGCAGAGGGCTGACTTCCTTAAACCTATAAGTCTATGTAAACCTCTAGACAATAGCCACTCTTCGGTATCCCTCTCTTGGAACCCCTCCTCTTTGGGAGCTCTACTTTCTTTCTATTACTCTAATAAATCCTGTTATTTTGCTATCACCAGTTTGTCTGTGAATTTTATTCTCCAAATTCCAGAGACAAAGAACCCAAATCCATGCTCCATGGTAGACTAGGGTTTGGAGAAAAGTCCCTTTTATGAAAGGCAAGGAAACTGAGATCCAAAGAATGTGGTTGGTAGTGAGGGACCATCTGGAGCTGAGACCTGTCCTCCTATGCAGAGCACTAAGACCAACTAATATGACTCTATTTGGTGAGAAGATACTAATTCAATCAAACAAAGATGATGTGCTCACCCAGGAAATACCAGTTAGTATTTGTCTCCTCTAGATTTAGACTAGAGATGAAGGAGTATTACAGAAATTAATACAGAACATTGGATTTCTTATTTCATCATTGGAAAAGAAGTCAAATAGCAAAATTGGTTTCTTCTCCATTGACACTAGTGATTAAGCAAGATCCTTTACCCACAAAACTGGCCTAACTCTGCAGGTGAGCTGTCATGAAGCAAAACAATAAAAGTAGAAAAATCTTCATCTGCTTGGGATATATTGAAAAATTTAAGCATTGTATTTTTTATACACAGGTGAAAGTGGCCAATCCACCCTGTTCAAACAAACTTTCAGAATGTTACCTTGATTTGTCCCCCAAGTCCTCCAACAAACATTAGTGTTGAATTGTTTACATCCAGCACATTAGCCATTCCAGGGGATTTACTTGTTTTCATTGGTGGCTTTTGAGTTGAGCTCATTTCCTTTACACTCAATGAACCAACGTTTCCAAACCTGAGGGTCACACAATTGCAAAAGGGACTTTCAGAATCTTTTATCATCACACAGGTATTCACATCTCTCTCACACACAGACCCCTGCTTCTCCCCAGACCCGCAGCTAATCTCCCTGTTTTCAGTCTTGCCCAGTCCACCTGCAGTTTACTCCCTAAAATCTTGTAAAAAAGAGTTGTGTCATTGTGTTGCTTCCCTGTTTAAAGCAGTCACAGATGAGTTAAACCACATTTGCATTCAATTAACTCCCCTTCAATATGGCACCATTTTTTTTAAATGAAGAAAAAAAATTCCAACAACAGAACATCAACAATAAACATAATGTTACGGAAAAGTGGAAAGAAAGATACAGCTAAAGCTGCTCAGAATTAGTTACTCTGGGAGGAGACTTTAAAATGAAGAAGTTTGCTTGTGTTTGAACTAAAAAAAAATTTATTGATGCCATATGGGATTCACTGATACATATCTGTACATGCTCATAATGGAACAATATAATTTGGTTGCATCTGAATTTTAGGAAAATGTAATTCCAATGGCATCTTCATCCTCTGTTCTCTTCTACCCACCTGCCACCACCAGATCCATGAAATTTCTTTCAGGGTATATTTTACTCCTCTCTACTGGAGAGGACTAAATGTTTTACTAGGTTAGCTGCCTTGGATTTAGAGTTTCTATCAGTTATAAAAATATTCTAAACTTTTTTTCTTCTTTCAATAGTTGTTTTTGGTAACAAAATTTATTTCATCTGTATAAGAAAAAAATTTTTTGTAGTTAATCTAAGCCAAGTGTTCTCTAATTATCATCTGACTTTCCAGATGTTTCAAAGTCTATTCATTACATGATGTTGCAAGCATGTGATTGATTACTTATAATACATAGTTTAAATATAAGGGATGCTCTGAGGAACCCTCTCTGCTACCTGGTTGCATGGATGCTGTACCACTGGTTGTCGTCAATGGGAAAGTCTGGAAATTCCAGCCGTGTGGACCCAGAGCCCACATCCCAGAGGAAGGCCACTTTCCCCCGTCGCATCTCCACTGCAAGGAAGTCAGACTGGGGGGCAGGACACAAGGGGGGATGAGTTTACACACTGATAATTTGCATGACCACAAGAACACTTTAAAGAAGGAATTCTTACAGCTTTTTCTCTACTCTTTAAAAAATAAAAACAAAATGGCTATCTACTTTAGCAGTGCTGGGGATGGAAAACAGGGCCTTGTCATGTTAGGCAAGCAGCTCTACACTATCTACATACTCAGCCCCAAGAGGCTATGGTCTTTTATCAAGTTCCTTTCCACAGGCAATTACTTTTGTAGTTTATTTTATTCTTGGTCCTGGGTATTGAACCCAGCTACTTTACCACTGAGCTACATTCCCAGCTCCCCACTCCCCCCCCCTTTTTTAAAATTTGAGACAGACTCCCCCCCCCCCCCCCCCCCCGCAAGCTGCTCAGGCTGGCTCTGAACTTGTGATCTTCCTGCCTGAGCCTCCCAGGTAGATGGGATCACAGGTGTGTGCCACTGCACCCTGCTGCTGTTTCTAATCTAACACTACCATTTTAGCAAAGCATGTTACCTGTGGGAAAATTAATGGTTTCATGAAAATCCTATTTTTCCATCAAAAAAGGATTGATTAGGGGAATTCAAACATTCACAAATATCCAATGTTGCTCTCACTTACACTGGTGCTGCTACCAAGGTAGAAAAGCAGGTTGTCGGGTTCAGGTGTCTTAACGTTCAGTGTCAAGGTGTTATAGTTACTAGAAGAAATCTGAGGCTGGTAGGCCCGGATACAGTCTCTGTCAGCAGCCACAGCGACTTTAATCTGTAGTAGGAAGAGGAAAGGGTCCCCATTGTTTAGTGACCCAGTGGCAGCTCTCCAGCAGGTCAAAAGTATTATTTCAATTTTCACTGTAAGTTTCCTCTCTTGGTGACATAGAATGCTTTGGGTTTCATAAAGTGAGGAATCAGACTGTGATGAAAATTATTTTATTTGGTCAAATGATTAAACATGGGAAAGCTAGTTTAATGATTTTAAAAAAGAATTTAGCCTTTATTTTTTTATTTGTTTGTTTTCTATGTGGTGCTGAGGATTGAACCCCGTGCTTCACCCGTGCTAGGCAAGTGCTCTACCACTGAGCTACAACCCCAGATTTTTTAACAGGATATTTTATATATGAAATTGTCTTGCTCAAATGAGACAGTAAGGTCCTTAAAGACAAGAGCCTTATGACCTTGATGACCATTTGTCAAATAAATGGAAGGGAAATATATTTCTTCACTCAGTAAATATTTATGGAGCAAGTGATGCACTTACCAATTAACAATTTCTCCAACTAACAATTATTCCTGTGTGTCTTAACCTTAAAGATCCTTAGTTTGTATTAATCACGGTGTTTGGAATCATCCCTTGGACTTAGATTCCCTTAGCAACTCTAACTAGAACGGGTGGAAGCCAGAGCTCATGTAAACCTGTGTCCCTTTTCCAACAGTGAAGACTCTGGATAGAAAACAGAGCCCAGAGCTCCTTCTCCTTGCCTGGAAGCTGCAACAGGATTAACATGAAGACCAGAGGTCATGTTCATCCTCTGTAAAGGCCCATGAGCACCATTGCACATATTCTCGAAAATCTTATTATTTGCCTAAAACACCTCTTTAGAGGACAGCCAGCTCTGTGTGCCATGAATGGCTATCAAACATTTTATCAGCTTTGAACTTCTCCAGGGTTCAATATTTGAGGCCTTTAGTGATATGGATTTGTGTAGCACTTATGTGTACACCAACTGTTTTCTCAAGATTCCTGCAGGATGAGGCCCACACTACATATTCTCAAGAGCACTTGGGTTATTAAAATTAAATTGGCAAAATGAAGCAACAGCACCAAATGCAACCAATGAAACTGAGAGTGATATCAACACCTTAGATGTAATGTGTTCTCCACCATCTAGCTTAATAGTTACAAAGCGAGGCTATGATCATAAATCTTCATAAAGATATGCAGGTTGCTAGCAATCTTTTGGAACATTCTGAAGCAAAGCAGAACTCAGAAGAAATAGTCTACTTATTGGCTTTAAAGATACTAAGACAAGGTTAGCAGGAAGCTGGGATTATTGAGTTCCAAGTCTGTAAGTTCTAGGGAGGCTGGGGTGACTGAGAGCCAAGTCCACAGGAATTCTCTGGAACCTAGTGTTGCCAGAGCCTGGGCTACAGGGGCGTGGGGCATTTCTGAGAGCCCCACTCTACTCACAGAAGCTGCTTGTCTCCGTGCCTGGTTGATCAGCAGTCTAATTTCTGATAAATTTCTGCTCAGGTTCTCCTGTAACGTCTTCAAAGGCTTTAGCCGATCAAATAAAAGGTTGGCTTGTGTTTCCATGTCTTTAACTTTTCTTCCAGCCAACAGGGCTAACAAATACAAGGAGGTGAAGGATGGCAAGAGAGTTGGGGAGGAGAAAAGAAGATAAAGTATTCATTAGTCATGCACTGGATAAAACAGAATATCCTAATAATCCATTCTTGAGATTTGGAAAATATATGAAAAATACACTGGCCATCAGCACTCCCTAAGGCCCTTCTCTTTCTCTGCAAAATGCTAATCCAGGTGTTAGCACATTTTTCTCTTTTAGGAATGCTGCTTGTGAACAGGGAACCATTATACGTCAAGCCAGCAGACTTTCAAAATCAGAGGGAGACCCCTGGCATACTGGTCACTGTGGAGTCTCGCAGAAGTTCATTCGTCTCTTGCAATGTGGTATTCATCCTGGACAGGCCAGTTGAGGTGTTAAACAGCTTCTGGCTCAGACCCACGACATCCTTCAGTGTACTCAATGCACTCTGGTTGGCAGAAATGGCTAGCTCTTTGGTTTTGGTTCCTTTGACTCTCACACCTAAAATGAAAGAATATTCAAGCATGCAGTCAGGTGAAGAGACACTGAGAAAAGTGTAAGACTACTACAAATGTCATTATTACACAGAAACATGTTATGGTAATTTTCTTGATTGTTAAGAAAACCAAAACTACTTGTTTTTCATGGCAAATATTAAGAATCCATATCATATTCTCTAGTGCATCCATGTAGGGACACATGAAATAATTTGGGTAAAAATCCTCTGGAATATGACTTTAGTACACAATTGATCACAAAAACAATGGTGAATGGCCCTGTTGTAGTTTCTTATGTAGTAGACAGAACTTCTCTATTTGTTCCCTTCTCTAGCATGTCCTTCTCATCTTTATTAAACATATTCTCCATCCACATCCTTCCTTATTGCATAAGAAAATTCTTAAATTTAAGTCTGTGGTCCAGGGCTAGAAAAAGTGGTATCTGCCCACAGCATAACATGACCTGGCTGCTTGAAATAACCACAGAATAGAGATAAAATGGCCACTAAAGGTAATACAGAATCCAGCAATTCAAGAAAGATCTATGAGGATTTTTATTCATTTATTTATTATTTTTTTTGGGTGCTAGGGATTGAACCCAGGGCCTTGTGTATGCACGGCAAACACTCTACCAACTGAGCTATATCCCCAGCCCTGTGAGGATTTTTAAAAAGGCACTATTATGCATTTTAAAAATGTTTAATTAATGTGCGGCAAAATAATTCTAGAAGAAACTTCATAAAGGTATATAACTATTCTGAAGATTGGTCTTATAACTTTTCTGTAAGTTTGAGTTACTTTCAGAGAAAAAGTTGAGTGTATATATTATTATCCTTGAAAAAAAAATGTAAGGGAAAAGGAAAAAGAAATGTCCAGAACAGACAATGTTCTACTGATTCAAGGTGAGGAGTTAAGACCAGCATATGGGAGCTATAGAGGCAGAAGTGTCTAGTGAGAATTAAAAAGAATTCATACGCAGAATAAAAGAGAAGTTTGGGGGGACAGTAAGTAACACATTGCAGCACTTTAAAAAATTATCCTCTTTAAAATTGTAATGAGTCCTGAATTTCCAAACCATCAATATTAACATGATCAATGAGCCTATCTCTGAATGTTGATTGCCTCAGGAAGGAAGATTACCAGGCAAGAATTCTTTAATTCTCCCCATTTGTAATGAATCTGGCATCCCCTCCCAATGTCAGGGAAAAACATATGCTATTTTCTTTACTCGTTGATCTCCTGTAATGACCCTTCTTTAACCTAAGCCTGTGTCAAACACACTTTCAAAGTAAGCAATTAACGTGGTAATATAGTCTCTACCACTTCATAGTATAAAGTTTCTAAGAATATAATTCTAGTATTTCAGTGCAGGTATTCTGAGGTTATTTAAAAAACACCAGTGGATCTTCTGTTCCAATTAATATTCATTTGCAAATATCAATTTCATCCATCTCAGTCTTATTTTTAAGCTTGGGCTCCTAATCAGACTTGGGGCAGGACTTCCTCATGCCTCTGTGTAATGCTTTTACAGGAAAATATTAATTAAAACAAGGAACTCCTCTCTACTTACCTTCAGGAATTGCTCTAAGTATCAAGAGTGATGCATTGGTCTGTCTAGTAATTTCATCTGTGTTCTCTTGAAATCCATTTGCCCTGTGTCTCAATTTATTCAGCTTCAAAGTAATACCTATTTAAAAGAGGAAGAGTGTGTTCCTTTTTAGGTTAGCCTTCTAAGAAGCTGCCCAGGCAATAGCTTTATCATTTCTAATCCATCTACAGAATCAATAGGTTTCTAAATACACCCCCAAATTGAATGTTTTCCCAACATTATAGAAATTAAGAGTGTGTTTTAGCTGGCTTGATCAATTTTCTCCTTTCCTTGAAGTTTTTCTCACCAATATATTTTTTTCTTTCATTTCTTGCTCCATGGTGAGTTCCAGGGTGAAGAAATGTTCCCATCACTGTCTCCATCACCCACTAATTTCCTTTCTGCTCCTGAACCTTGGCCACTTTTCTTTCTCTAGGTTGTCAGATCCCCCTGGGGCTCCTCCCTGGGAATTCCTTCATGTTCCCCCACCGGCTTCCCCACCACTCCTCTGCCCCTTTCTGTTCCCTCCTGACCCCGCAGCTGGGCTTTCCCTCCTTCAAGTCTCATCAGCCCTGTTTAATCAAAGCTTTTACTTTGAACGTTTCTGTTCACCACACACAATCACACTGGATTTTGAACATGTGGTTGAAACAAGACATTTTAATTGCCAGGAAGTTCATCATTTCATGGGCTGTGAAGTTGCTTAACCTGTGTCAGTGGAAACCATGGCTTATCAATATGGATGCTGGAGTTTGTGACTGAGCATTATGCATTATTTATACTGCGAGATGACAGCATAAATTCTAAGTTGTGTTAGTCAACCAGAGAAACAAGAAAAAACTCACATAACCAAGCCCTTGGTTCAGAAAACTATGAAGGATCCAGTAATAGACTTGGAAATAATCTGAAAAAGTTATCAGCTTTTTACATGGCCCACTGCTATAGAGAAAGCCTTGATATGTTTTTTATATATTAGAATACGCTAAGGTAAAAAAGCACATGATATGTATTAGCATCCACATATCAGAGAGAACATTTTGGCCTTTGGTTTTTTGGGACTGGCTTATTTCATTTAGCATGATAATAGTCTCTGCTTCCATCATGCTAACACACAATAACCATGGGGAGGGAAGAATAGAAGTTTGTTGGATTAGACCAAAGGGAATGAAGGTAAAGGATAAGGGATGGGTATAGGAAAAACAGTAGAATGAATCGGCATAGCTTTCCTGTGTTAATGTACGAATACACAAACAGGAAAACTCTGTGTCATGTACAATCACAAGAATGAGAAATTATATTCCATGTATGTATACTATGTCAAAATACACTTTATTGTCATGCATCTCTAAAAAGAACAAATAAAAAAATCATGGAATTCTTGGGGAAAAACAAAAATAAGGCCACTACTTTGTTTTTAAAAATGTGTAATCACTTCATATGTCCCTATGAATGTATAACTGGGATGTAATAAGTGAATTTGTTGCTTATCTCAAATGAATATTTCATTTTTAAAGAAAAAAATTAAAAATCACATTATATGTTATCAAAAATATATGCCTATATAGTTTCTCTTACACAATAGGTTTTTGATGCCATTTTTTGTTATGTTTATTGGATGGATAGCTCTTACATATGAGAAATAATTGCTTCTTGAAGTAATTCCTAATAAAAACTAAATTACATGATTTTTAAAAAAATATTGATAAATCAATTATTATTTAATTCAGTGACTGTCTAATGGGAACCTATCATGAAGCTAGTAACATGATACTAGCCCTGTCAGAAAGGCAAGAGAAGTACCAAACATAATGTATCTCTTCAAGGAAATGGGAAATAATGAATCAAATAGAGAAGCGCTTGCAAGCAATGAGAACTTCACCAACTCTAGGAAGAACAGAGAAGGCTCTGAGCTCAAGCAATAAGTGAAGGATTTGGTCAGCAAGGAAGGTTGTATGATGGTGGAGCAGGCAAACTCTAAACTGTGATACTGCGAGAATAAAATACAAAATTATACAAGGTCCAGATGACAGGGAACTGGAATATTCATGTGGCAAAGAAATGTGAAGCTTCACGTTACTCCAGGAAATGAGAACCCAGAATGTTCTTTGAGATGCTCAGAGATGTGTCTTCTTCACTCTGCTCTGTCCAATTAATACACTGACCTTGGTGCTTTCTGTTGAGGTTGTTGCTTTCGCTTAGAAACCTGGAACTGCGCTGCAGAGCTGCTGTGCCATTAGAAAGGAGGGATTCTGAGAACTGAAAAACAGAGCAACTTAAACCTGGTGACCACAGGGCAGTGTGGAATCCTGCTGGGGCAGAGAAAGCCACCCTGTAAGAACAGTCTCTAGTTAGAGGCTCCTTTCCAAACAAGAATGTCAACCAGAGAACAGGAGGGACCATTCAGTATGAGGGAGAAATAGGAATACATTTTTAAATGTATAAAGGAGGACAGCCATTATAAAAAGATTTTCACTGGGCATGATGGCATATCTCTATAATCCATCAACTTGGAGGCTAAGGCAGGAGGATTGCAAGTTCAAGGGCAGCCTCAGCAACGTAGTGAGATCCTGTCTCAAAAAAGAAAAAGGGGGAACAAAAAAAGAGCTGGGGATGTGGCTCTGTGATTAAAGCATCTGAGTTCAATCCCCATCACCAAAAAAAAAAAAAAATAATAATAATAATTTTCACCACAAATAAAGAAACATGTGTCACATAGATACCAGGTGGCGTTATTGTTTTTAATCATAAGGAATAGTGAGATTTTCCTTATTTCTTCAATCCTAGTCTCTAGTGTTCAAAAAGAAGTACTTTTGACTGTTAAAAATTTATAATGAACCGGGCATGGGGGCATATGGCTGTAGTCCCAGCTATTTGGGAGGCTGAAGCAAGAGATTCACTTGAGCCCTGGGCTTTGAGACTAGCCTGGGCATAGCAAGACCCTGTCTCTTAAAAAAAAAAATCAAATTAAATCAAAATGTGTATCATATGATAACAGAAGCCATTACCAGATTCCACCAGAAAAGAATGTGAGTATATATTTGAGCCACTAAGTCTTTACTCAAGATCCTTCTAGAACAACCTCCCCTAGTGCCCAGAAAAGGAAGGTATATACCCTGAAGCCTCAGAGCATTTCTTACCAGGCTGGTCTCACTCACAGTCCTGTGAGCATCGTTGGCCAGTTTCTCTGATTCTTCTGTCAGGCTCTGAAGGTTGTAGTGGACATGAGCGGCACTGGTGGCATTGAGGGTCACATGTCTGACATTTTTAAGGTCACTATCAAATCAGCATATTTAGAGATGTTATGATACACTAAATCAAATTTGTGGATTCACATGAAAATTATAAGTGCCCACTATTCTTGGAAGCCTCCTAGTTCCCTTCTCCTTAGGAAAACACGAATTCCCCTTCAAATCCTCATTGTCACAGTAACGCTCAGAATTGCTCTTTAATTAAAACCAGAAGAAGAGATTATTGCTGTTTCCTTGGACAAACATTCCATCACTTTCAAACAGCTGCCCTCCACATTCCCTGAGCTCTGTTTAACCCTTTGCTTATGCTTAGGGACCGATACTTGTCTGTGTTGGTGATAATCTCTCCTACAAGGCACTTGCCAATTGTCAAAAAATGTTTTCCTACACACATAAGGATGCTGGATCTCCTTCCCCAAATGGCACACCCCAGGCTGATGAAATTCAATAGAGATATTGCAGGAAGATTAGAAAATATTTCAATCAGCTGAACTCCATTCTAACAAGTGGGCCAATCACTTAGGAATCTGTCAGCTGGTAATGGCGCAACTTCATCCAGCTCTCTCTATCTGGAAAACGAAATCTGACAACTGGTACATCTTTTCTGAGTAACTCACTTCATTTTCTTTCTAAGGTTATTGAGTCGGGCGAGTCCCAAGCCAGACATTACCAGTTATTTTCTGTTACCATTTGATTGGCAAAATCAGGTGACTTATAAATAAGAGCTAATAACGTTATGTAACTCTGTGTATCATACAAAATTGCTTCTACTACTCTTATACTAAGTAATAAAGTAATAAAGATTTTGTTTTAGTGATTCTTAGAGTCCCAATATCTTTTTTCACTTCTGGGAGATGATAGAAGAATGATAAAAAGTGTAAAGCACAGTATCTAATTCCATTTTCTACGATTGGTTCCTATGGCATGTGCTTGAAGCTGCTATTCATCCATTGAGCTCACAATTTACACATTAGTCTATCTTATATTGTTTTTAATTGCTTTTGTTGTGAGCTAATATCTAATAGCAGCAGTTCCTAAATGAGGAGATATTTACTTTTCCCCTTCCATAGAATACACTCCCACACAAACACATAGAGGTTCCCACCTATTATTTTAAAGAAAAAAATGTACCAATTAATACCCAGGATTGTGTGAATGACCTGTAAGACCTAAAACATTGGCTTCTACATTTGCTGCATGTTAGAATCAACTAAGCATCTTTAAAACAAATTAAAAAGACCAGTCCACATCCCAAAGAACTTAAGTGACACTCTTGGGTGGAAGACAAGGGACAAAGGCTTCGATGTTTTATGAAGTGCCCAGGTTAGCCTGATGTGCAGATGAGTTTGGGAATTATTGGCTGACACTTGTATTTCTGGTTTAAAGGCATTTTTAACTAAATGAGCACATATTTAATGAACATCCCAAAATGTTAAGTTAAAATTAAAGTTTTGTGTTACAATGGCAGCCCTTCAGGCAGTAGGAAATAATTGGAAGTGGATCTATCAAGCCTTGGAAAAAAGACCACTGACACTTTTATAGGTGCAGTGTGAGCATACCTTCCATTCAACTCAGTTCCCAAAAGGCAAGATCTGTATAGAAATTAATATTCTTATGCAACCCGCATGCATCCTAACAAAGATCTGAATACTTAGTAGATGCTTACAAAAACCTCAGTAACTTGATATTATAGTATACTATTTGTTTCACTTCTATTTCCACCTCTGTTTGCATTTTCCCATCATGTTGGTGGTAAACTACAAGAGCAGACATAAGAGGAAATCTGACTTATGCCATAAATAAAACAGGAGTCCTTATTTTTACACAGAAACAAGAATGATTTACCCTGCGATTGAAATAGCTGTCCTTATTCTAAGCAATGGGCCACTACTTCTGAGATTCCCCAAAGTGTGTGACCTTACCGGTCCAAAACACCTGCTAGTCTCTGGAGCTCAGTGGCATGGTCCTCGGCTCTGTGGACAAGATCAATTGCTTTCCTTTTGGACATCTGCATGACCAGGTCATCTACATGTTGCCTGAGTTTGGCAGTCCACAGAAGTAGCTCATCCCGGTGATGCTCCAACTGCTACATGGAGAAATTAGTTTTGTAAATATATGTACATCTATTTCACAGTGTCTGAGTACACATAGAGATGAGTAGTATGAGAATTCTTTGAAAGCTTTATTGTGGCTGAGTTTTAACTTACTGCTAGAGCATTTTGTGTAGTATCTCCATGTGCACTAGCCGCATCTATCAATCCCCTTCCTTTGGCAATTAGCTTTGAGGTCAAATTCGGTTCTTCTTGAACACGAAGCTTTTTATCCTGCAGCAAAAATTGCCTTTTAAGGTTGTTTCATAAAAGTAAGGCAGTTTCTGAGCTTTGGTGCCTAAGGCCACCTACTGAAAGTACTCGGGGCTCATTTTGTTAGAAGCTAAAAATGATACTGTTGACCTCTAAGTATTTGGTTACCAGTTCTAAATGAGACTAGTGAGGCTAGTGAGACTCACTCTGAATTCTCTCAGATTGGCCTTGACAATGAGCAGTAGGCGGTTGGTCTCCTGGGTCTTGGTCTCCGCATCCCTCAGGAGCTCCTCTGCTGCCCTCAGTTCACTGTGGTGCTTTGAAAGGAAGCCTTTGGCTGTTTTTTTTAACACCTCCAACTCTTCCTGTGGCTTTTGGTAATGCTTCTGAACTTGTGACAATAAATCTTCAGCAGCCCTGGCAAATTAAATGTTTCACATAGTAGGTAAATGAACAAAAAAGCTCTTAGCTCGGGAATGCACTGGAAAGAATTTTTACGTGTTCACACCCAGTTTCTTCTTGCTATCATGAGTGATACATCAAAGTTATTCTTTTTTAATTTTTCTATTATTTGGGCCTTGAGCATGCTAGGCAAGTGTTCTGCCACTGAGCTTCATCCCCATCCCAGAACAGTTTTTCTAAGACAGCTTTTGGTCTGACAGATTTATACTTTACTTTTAACTCACTATTTTCCACAAACTTCCCAACATGTTTTAGACATGTAATTAAAAGAAATCATCTTAGTGAAACTAGACTCAGAATATTAGAGCTACATTCTGTGTCAATAATGGGAACTGTGATGTTTCATTATAACATGACAAGAAATTTCAAGAACAGGGCTATTCAGTGGTTCACTATGAATTTACCAATTTATTTACATGATACAAAGGATTTTCTGAAGTTGGTTAAAAAACAGACTTTTTAAAAACCTTCAAGTCAATTTTCTTAAAAGATACTTTGCATCATTAATAAATGCAACCTTCAGAAAGTCAAAATATCTTTCCTATTTCCTTATAAATGTGTTATGCACTTGCTTATTTAAGTCAATTTTGAATTTACAGCTGCATAGAATATGAAAATTCCATACTACGCACCTTGCAGTGGCCAAATACATCCCATTAATTCTCTAACTCAATTTTTCAGGTGAACTTTGAAACATTCCATGGAAAATACCTTGTAAACTACCCTGAGCTTTCATAAGTATCAGATCACTGGGTTAAGACATGAGAGAAAATGTTATTCAAGGATATACACAAGAAAATATTTTTAAACTCTGACACTGAAATAACATTAGAAGTTCTTTGAACATATTATGATTTTTAATTATAATAAAGACGTTGTATTATGAATGAGACAACAAAACTAAAGCAGAGTTCCTGGAAAGCACAATTCCAATATATCAAACACTTGATCATGATTGATCACTCTTGTTATTAAATAAGGTATCTTTAGGAAAATGTAAAATAGGGGTCCAACTTCCATCTATGAAATGACTTGACCATGGTGAAATGATTCAGTTTCCAATGACTTGAACCCAGGAAGAACAGCAAAAAACTCCACACTCTTCATACTGTAAAATTCATTGGGTTAGTACATCAAGCCAGTGTGTCCCAGACTATTTCTTTATAATCCAACTGTCCCATGAACCATTAAGCAGGTTTCATGAGAAAAGTCTTATAGTGAAGGAAACCACATGACATTTCCCCAGCCCCTCCTTGGAAATGTTAATGCACTAAAAGATTTGAGAAGACCTGCAGTAAAGAACTTGTCTCTCTGTAACAGACACCGTGTCTCCCAAAGGTATCTGGCAATAGAACACTTTTCTTTAATGATATGTCTTTCAATAGCTCTGGGGATACTGGAGTAGAAAATAGTTGGGAAACAGTGATACAAACAATAATCTGTAGTGTGTGGACATGAGTTCATAGAGTCACTGGAGTCACTGGCCTGGCAATCCTAGAAGTATTGCCACTGGTCCCTGATTGGTAACAGCGGCTTCCAGCTCAACTGTGCAAGTGAGGTGATTTATGCTGATGCTGCTTTTGTTCTTGGAATCTGGTGTTTTGGTACATACTAGGTATGACCAGTCCTATTATGGTTTGGATGTGAGGTGTCCTCCAAAATCTAATGTGTGAGACAATGCAAGAAGGGTTAGAGTGAAATGATTGGGTTATGAGAGCCTTAACCTATTCAGTGAATTAATCCCCTGAAAGGGTTAACTGGGTGGTAACTGCAGGATGGTAGGGTGTGGCTGGAGGAAGTGGGTCATTGGGGGTGTGCCTTTGGAATATATACTGTGTATCTGGCGAGTCTCTCTCTCTCTGCTGTCAGATCATCATGTGAGCTGCTTTCCTTTGTCACACCCTTCCTCCATGATGTTCTGCCTCACCTCCAGCCCTGGGGATTGGAGTCTGCTGTCTATGGACTGAGACTCCAGATAAACTTTTCCTCCTCTAAAATTATTCTTGTCAGGCTTTTAGTCATAGCAGTAAAATATTGACTAAAATAAGTCTCAGTAAGAACCATGGATGCAACATCTCTAATGGGCTTCCCTGGGCAGAAACACCACACCCTTCCTGCATTTTTACTGCTAGGAAAAAAGTGTGCTCAGGGAGCCCTTCTGGAAAGAAGCCTTCATAGATTCCTCCACACTCCATTGCATCCTTTTTCCTGGTTTAGCTGGGCATCCTCAATAAGTCTTGGCCACAAATTCAATTGTATGCTGAATTCTGTGAGTCTGGTGAAACTCTAATTAGCTTGATGGTCTGACACAAACATCAAAAACAACGGTTTGTGTGCTTACATATAAGCACACAATATGGGATTGCCCTATACAAGCATATCACTAATTTTCTAAGAATTATAATTAAAGAGCCAATGGTAACTCTTAAAATAATCCATGTAATTTGAAATGGTATAAATATAGGAATGATACATGTAAAATTGTGGAGTGGAAGCTGGATAACCCATTTTGAATTCATATATATATTTTTTTAAATAAAAGATTTCCTCCCTCTCCCTCCCTTCCTTTTTTTGCAATACTAGAGGTGGAAACCAGTGCCTCAAATATGCAAAAGCACACAAAAAGGTTTCATTAGTCATAGTTTCACTTATATATTAAAAAGAGAAATCAACAATCTGAATAGTAGTAACTTTATTCCAAACAGAAGCCAGACACAGGGGCACATGCCCATAATCCCATCTACTCAGGAGGCTGAGGCAGGAGAATTGCAAGTCTGAGGGCAGCCTGAGCAACTCAGTGAGACCCTGACTTAAAATAAAACTTTAAAAAAGAGTTGGGGAGGGGTCTGGGATTGTGGCTCAGTGGTAGAGTGCTCGCCTAGCACGTTCAAGGCCCTAGGTTCGATCCTCAGCACCACATAAAAATATGTAAATAAAATAAAAGTATCGTGTCCAACGACAACTAAAAAATAAATATTAAAAAAAGGGGAGGGGGGTTTGGGGATATAGCTCAATGGTGAGTACTGGTCTAGTATGCGGTGAGACACTATTCAATCCCCAATACTGAAGAAAAAAGAAAAGAGAAAAAGAAACAGATTAACTACAGTGACAGAGAAAGGGGTCCAAAGGAGCCTAGCCGGGGAGGGAGGGTAGGGGGCACCTAGGGAAACAGAGGGCAGGGCTGACTCGCATTTCACCTTCCTCTCAACTGCATCTTCAGAAAATGAAGTTTTCCTCATTGGAGCAGGAGCTCCAAGCTGCCTTCATTGTTGTCCTTTGTCCCCACTTCTGGCACCATGCCTGCCACCTGGGACTCAATCCCCTGCTAAGTGCATGGATGAACTGACCATGTGAGGGTGATGATGGGAGGGGATGGTCCCATAGGATGATGCCAGGGGATTCCAGGGAGGGCCTGGAAATCTCCATCCTTAAAGACAGGGACCCCTCTGCCTAGAAAGGCCAAGATGGCTACCTACTGATGCAACGAGAGAAGGAGCACACTCTGTACAGCACAGAGAAGGTCTCAGTGTCTCCTTCCCCATCTCCCGGGACCCCGCCATCTTCTGATCTCCCCTATGGCATCTACTTTATGGTTCTCTCAGGGACCCCTCCAAGTCCTAAGGAATGTCATAGTAATTAGGTTCCTAGTCTGCTCTCCAAATTGCATCCAACTGCAAGCCCCCCATTTTATGTTTCAACCAACAAAGCAACAATAATGCCCAAATTATGTCAATGACAAAGGAAAGATGTAAATCTAACCCTCTAGCAGATTGCTGAAGATGTGTGTCTTGTTTTCAAAAATGAATTCTAGAAACTAATTTGGAAATGCACATCAGGAATCCTCAAGATGCGAATTCTTTGACTAAATGATTCTACTTCTTAATATCTACTCTGACAAGAAAAAAAGCTGAAATAGAGAAAATTATAACTATATGTACTATCAATATATAAATATTTGATATTTAAAAACAGACATATTGGAAAATATATAATAATCTTGTATGATATGATTAAAAATTGCAAAATAAATCATAAATAGTTTGAATATATCACTAGAAAGAATAAGGGATATTTAATATAGTCTTGAAGGCATTCATCAGAGCCTGGCAGAAGCACAACTTGTGTTAATACATCAAGTAATAACTTAATGAAAATATGAAGAAAAGAACCTAGAAGGAAGTTTGAGCTCCCTGACCAGGCACAATAATTCTTCAGGATCTCAGTCATTTCACATGGTAATTTTCAATGAGTGCTTGTAGAACCTAGCTCAGCTATTCTCAGAGTAATGTTCATCTGTTTATGGCTTGCGTACCTATGGACTCTACTTCTATGAGAGATACCCTTTCACTTGATCTATAATAAACAGAGTACCATGATGCTCTTTTGATAGATGAAATGTAATTCAAGAGTGATAGAAAAACCCAGAACTATTTCACCATAGCACAAAGACAGATTGTAATGACTGTACTACTTACAACCTCTACTTTGGAGGGGTCAGTACCCATCTCCTCATATACCTAATAATGGTGCGGGTGGGGATCTTCTCTTCTTCCACAATATTCCATCCCCAGCAAGCACTTTTTTTTTTTTTTGCAATTATTCCTCCTCCTCTCCCCATGTCCACCTTCCCATCTCTACTTGGTAGTGTTGAGAATGATATTTAGGAACTTACTTGAGTTCAAGGGTGGCATTTTGGTGCAAGTGTGTGAAATTCCTTTTTTGTATAATTTCCAGCAAAGATGAAATGTTCTGTTGGATATTGTGAAGAGTAGAATCGGGTAGCTGGAAATCTTCATCCAAGGTCTGATTTAAAGTTGTTGCCTTTTCAAGGATTTCTATGGAGAAATTCATCAATCATTTTCATAAATCTCATCAAAGCAGACGGTACTAGATGGAAGAAGTTAGAATCTTCTTTGGTGAGGACTGTTCTGACTACCTAGGCTGGGCAGGACCTCCACTCCACTCCGGGCCAGGCTGGGGCATCCTGTCTCTCCCAGCTTGCTCTGCACATCCCCTAACACAGCACTCCTGAAGCTGGGATTACTGGTCTACTTCATGTCAGTTTTCCTCACTACCCACAAACTCCATGAGGGCAGGGACTAGTCATCCTGTTCCCCTTGGCATTTCCTTGTAGGTGGCATGGGCACAGAAGCCACCAACATTTGATACTACTCTTTTTATTAAGCATTTTTTATTCTAATAATTTTCTTACTTTCTGCCATATATAGCTTTTTTTTTGTTTTGTTTTGCATTGGATTTTGTGCTTTTTAAGTCCTTGCACTATAATTCAAAAATGAAAGCAAAAATGTTTCCGGTAGCCAGAAAACTGAAAATAACCAAGAGTCCAAGGAGAACCTACTGTGGAGTGTGTGAATCTATTAGGCTGGATGTACTCTGGCAGCAAACTGAAACCCCAAATTCTCCCTGCTTCCATTCTGGGAGAATGGATATCAACTTTACCATAATGGGGCTTGAGAATTAGGATCCAAGTGTTAGGCACAATATAATATGGAAAATAAAAAAGAAAACGTACACTGTTTAAAAAAGAAATCTCTCAGTGGAAGACTATGGCCTGGACATTCAGGATTCTCAAATGATGAAACATTCCAGTCCTATGGCTGTAGGAGCTTAGCACAAGTCACATGCATCTATCTACTCACACATCTAATAAAGTGATTGTGACTTTTCCCACCAAATAAGCTCAGAGCCCCACACAAGACCTGCCCATCATACCTCTGATGCTCTGATGCAGCCTCTTGATGAATGTGGCCAGGTCTTGACTCTTGTCAAGGATATTCTCAGTTTCCCTGTTCACCTGCTGGCTGTTTGTTAACACTCTAGTGAGCTGACAGAAAAATAAGGTCCTGGGTTAGTGTGACTTTAAATCCTACTCAAGCTTTGGAATTACAGTTATTGCCTCTTTTAAGAAAAAAACTCTACCAGTCTATCTATCCATCCATCCATCTTCCAGGATACAGAGTGAAGGTATACACTATTTGTAAATCAAGGCTAAAGCCGGCTGGAAACTAAGTGGTTAATGTGATAATTTAATACTCAATGAGAGGAAAGATGGTATATTTTTACAAGCAGCAAAACTGACTATCAAACTACAGATACTCCCTGTGTCTGTTCACTTTAGAATGCAAGTGCAGTCACATGTATGTCAGTGAACGATGAGGACATGCTGTCTGAGATATACATCATTAGGAGATATTTCATCACTGTACAAATGCCATAGTGTGTTTATACATACCTACATGGTGTAGTCTTTACGCACACACACTCTATAGCTATTGCTCCCGGGGTCATGATGGACAGAAACTATACGAGATTAAATCAAGCACAAAGGAAAATGACACTATCAAGAGACTCAGTAAACATGAAATGTATGTGCTGTTGGCATAAAAGTGCACAATGTATTAAGAGGAAAAAGTATACTACTGCAAATTGATGAAGAGTTTCACAGCTACTTATTATCATTGTTAAGTATTATGCACTGTACACAATCCAATACTTACAAATGACTGGGGGCTGCACAGTAGGTTGTTTATACCAGCAGTACCACATTTGCTACAATGATTGAACAGCCACAGCAAGACTTAAGCAATAGACATTTTTTAGCTCCATTATAATCTTATGAGAATTCTGTCATATCTGTCCATCATTGACCCAAATAATATGCAGCAATAACTATCAGAAACGACTATATATCAGCAACAACTATATAGAAAGTCAAACCTTACTAAGTTGTATGACCTGAGAAAATTGAGTCTCTAAGAGTTAAGAACAAGGAGTCAGGCAAACTGGATGTTATTCCCAATTCTTCCAGGTGGTGGAGCTACACATCTCCAAGCCTCATCTATTACACTGGGGTAATAATAACACCATAATAACACTTACTAGCCCAGAGGCTGAGACTTAGCGCCTTTAACTATTATTTTAATGAATAATTTCATAATTTGTAAAATGAAAGGCTGTTTGTAATTTCCAAGAATACAACATAACTCAGACAGGGCTTTAAAGTGTTTTCTAGTCATGACCAAAGAGAATCTTCTTTAACGGACAGAATTTATCAAGATCAGCTCATCACTTTCTACCAAATGTTTGTTTGCCGAAGTACTGAAAGCCTACACTTAAACCCTTAAACTCTTTTCAAATTATCCTGAATTCTAAATTAACAGAAGACAAACTAATACTTTCCTTTAGTGTAGAGGCTTCTAGGTGTATATGTTGAGAAATTTACAAGTGACAAATTGTAAATTTGACAATAGACCTCCTGAGCCATCTACTCATGAGGAGATACATTTTTAAGGATCCCTAAAAACCATTTCTCTGGCATGAACTAAACAGAATAAATAATTCCCTGCTGATAAGAAGACAAGCTGACATGTCTCTTCAAATCCCAAAGTCAGAACTGTCCCTGCCTGAAGCCTGCATGTTGGGGACACCACATACTGGAGTCTGTGCTACATCCCATTTCCACCCAATAAATCGCAGGAAGCTTTACTGGTCTCCAGTGGAGGACCTTGTACTCATCATGTGCTCAGTTATAAAATTAATTTAGAGGGAGAAAACCTGAAGAATACTTTTAATCCTACCCATACCCCTTAGTTTGGAAAAGACAATGGAAGTCAGATAGCAAAGCCACCACCTGATTCTTCCCTCTGCAGAGATGACAAAAAGTAAGTCAGGAGCCTTTTCCCACTAAACCACAGAAATTTTCAAAAAATCTGATGATAAAGCATTTGGAGCAGCTCCTGAAAGAGGGGGCTGGTCTGACCTAATCAGAACCTTCCAGAGATCCACAAGGCAATGGCTCACAAGGGCTGGGAGGAGGGCTGGGTGGGGAGCTGGTTTTTGTGCCAAGAACCTACCTGCTTTTGCAGGTCCTCCGTCTGTTCTGCAACACCTTCCAGTTGAATCCCTGCCCAATTCTTTTGGGCATTTGCTTTTAATAAAGATTCCTGGGAACAAAGGAAACATCACCATGCTTCAAAGTACAAAGTTCTGATTCTTAACAAAGAATCACTTATTAATCTCCCCCCACTTTTTTGTTCACAGAAAGAAGTTCTACTTTCCTTGAAGTTGTCATTTAAAAATAAAGCAGCCCACATTCACTTAAGTTTCAATTATAGCTACATGATTCTATACTGCCACCCATTGCTTTGTATTTCCCACATAGACATAAATTTACAGTCTGGTGTGTTAGGCAGAATCAGAGATTGCTGCATTTCTTAGATAAAAGGTCTGGCTTTATTTCAGTATCAAAGTCATATATATATATATATATATATATATATATTTTTTTTTTTTTTTTTTTTTTTTTTTTTTTGGTGGTTCTAGGGATTGAGCACCAAAAAAAAAGTCATAAATTTTAACTACAATTGCCAACAAGTTAAAAAATGTATTCAATAAACAAAATCATTTATAATTATTAAGTGCTTAATTTATGCCAACACTAATTTCTTTACTTGTTTGAATTTATTTATTCAATTTATTTGAATTTATTTAAATTTGAATTTATTCCTGTGAAGCTGTCATATTACTGTTTCAGGGAGGTTAAGTAACTTGCCCAAGATCCCTGTGCTGGCAAATAATATAAAATAACAAGAGTTCACACTCTTAACCTTTGTTGGATACTTTGCATAAACATAAGTTATTTCAAGGGATGAACAACTATTTTAAATTGGAACAAATAATTCAAAATTAGTTGAAATTTAAATCAAGTATTCATGTCACTTGATAAATTTAAAATGCAGTTATAGTCCAGGGGCCCACACTGGCAGAAAACAGAATTTGTTGATTGAATATATGATAGTTAGAAAGAAAATTTAAATATTTTTTATTATTTTAGATTTTTTCAAATGGATAATTTCTCATCTTCCCAAGACAATTTTTGCTATTTGAGAGAAAATAATTTTAAAACATTCCTTTGGGTTTTCTAAATTTTCCTTGCTTTCATTAGAGAAAGGACCATTAGAGGAGAGTGGATCACAGACCCACCCCTACATCCCTACATGTACAGAAACCCACAGACACATGTCTAAGGAAATAGTAAGTCTGAGAAAAGCTTTTATTTCACAAAAGTCATTTAGAAATGACTATCCTTTTTATTACTGCATTATACAGTAAAGATCTCAAATTCTAATGTATAGATATCAAGCACAATTCTAACGTATAGGTATCAATCACATTTTCTTCCCATGAAAATTTAAAGTGCCAGAGGAGGGTGTCATTTAGTAAATCAATCTCTTAAGTTCCCATCCTTTAACCAGACCTTGTTGACAAAACATTAAAGTGTGATTGAGCCCCAGAAATTTTAACAGTTTTCTAGGAGAGGACTTTTGTGCCTTGGAACTTCAATTAAGAATGACATACTTAATAGAATATAATCCTTCTTCAGCCTAAACCAACATTAAGGAAGATACTGTCCAGATTTCTTTCCTGTATTTGTATTAGGATGACTGTTTTCAGATATCCAAAGTCTGTCGAAAGAGGAGACAGACTTTGTTTTATTCCAAAGGGCAAAACAAGGACCATGGGAGAAGACTGTATAGAGGTCCCTAAGGAGCAAGTCTCAAACCATAGAGCTGTCCCCAGGGAAACAGGTGTGAGATGACGAGTCCCTGTCACTGGTCACCTTCAAGGCAATGCTGGAAAGCTCCCAGGGGGGATGATGGAAGTGAGGCTCCTACACTGGGGGACAGACAGAACACTCCTACTACCCCCACTGACTATCTCTCCATGACACATGTCTGCCTCTGTATTCTTAGTACCTACCTGGAGATATTTAGTTGTATTTTCCAGGTTTGACAAAATTCCATGTGGGACAGGGAAGATGCCAGTGAGGTTCATAGAAAGAATGGCATTGCCAACATCATCCAAGTCATTCAGCAACACACCTGCACACTCATCATCACAAGCTAGGAGAGAAGGGAAAAGGGAGAGAGGTTTAAAGTTAACACAAAGTGGCCTGCCCTGTGTCCATGGGTTGTGTGAGCCATTTTGTCAACAGTACGAGCAAAGGACATGCCAAGTTCTCAGGTATGGCATCTAATCTCATTATCACTCCTGCTGTGGGTGGGTGGGCAGTACCATACAATTGCCAATCCCCTGTTCTCATATGGTTGCACTGAGACTCAGATCAGAGAAGGGACATCTCTGGGGTTACACTGAAAGGAATGGCTGAGTCCAAGAGTGCCTTCTGGTATGGTCATTATATTTCCTCAACCTTTAAAGTGCTATTGCTCGTCTATAACTCAGGCCAACTGCAATAATCCCAGGACTCCTTCCAAAGCCTGGTCTATGACTTACTCAGAGAGTTTGCAGACTCTGCCTTGGCAAATGCAAATGAAGGACAATGGAGGAAATAGGTAATGCTACAGTGAGATTTGGGTAACACCAATGACAACCCCACGGTGGTGTTTCCTGTCCTGGGATGACTGATCCTTGGTTCCACTACAAGAACAAACTATTAACACAGCTGAACTATTGAGCTAAAATTCCTGTGCTGCCTTGGGTATCAATGATGGTATCCTAGAACTCCTGCCTTGGCTTATAAATTCACTTCATTAGATGCAACAGCCATCTATGCTCAATTAAAATAATAGTATAGAATATAAAATAAAATGAGACTTTCAGTCTCCTGTTGACACTCTAGGTCACTATAACCATTTCTTTCCTACAAAAGCTAACATTGGAGAGGAAAATGTAGCTTTAAACATTTAGACAAGAAATACCCACAAACACAATTGCTTTCCACCAGAATGTGTCTCGGTTGGCATTCCTGGCATCGGATCCCCGTGGCCCCTGGCCTGCAGGTGCACTGCCCAGAGATGCGGTCACAGTCACTGTGAACAGACCCCTGTGGACTGCAGTCACACTTCTGGCAACTGCCACCTGGTATCTGAGGATCCCCGTGGTAGCCTGAGGAGCACCTATAGAAAGGAAGATATCAGGCACAGACAGTGCAGTCAACACTCGCCAGTAAATACAGAAAGCAGCCCCTGCCCAAGGACAGTAATCATTTGTGCCAAATGAAATGCAAAGCACATATTTAATCTCAGGAGAGACCCTGACCTGGAACAGTCATGAGGTCTCATATCAATTTCGCACTTGCAAATTGATAATGACTCCCAAATCATGATAGCAAATATGTCCAGTGCATTATATATGTATGTTAGGTGTCCCTAGTGATCTCCATGTGATAATTCAAGGGCGTACCTTTCACAATATTGTCCTTCATAGCCCAGAGCACAGGCATCGCAACGGAAATCTCCATCACCTTCCAAGACACAAGTGGGACTAAAGCTGGAAGAGAATAGGTTTTGTTTTTTATTTTTCCTTGAATTTTTCAGATATGTAGCTTCAAATCTTTCATAAGGAACTTATTCGTGACTATTGGGACATGTCATAGTGTTCGAAAAGTTAAGTGAGCACATTAGATGATTAGACGAGCATTTTAGAGCTTAACTCTGTTGGGGATAACCAAGAAAAATAAAAATGTAATTAATATAAGTGTGCTCAGATCTTGCATCCAAAAGACATTCAAGCAGCCCTTTTCAGTGACAGTCCTGTGAGGGCTGGGCAGAAGACCAATCTTAGGAATTATAACTAATTAGTCACCCGGGAAAGCATCCCAGATAAAAACGGATCCTGTTCTGAGATTTACATAGAGTTACCTGCTCACCATGTGATAAAGTGATTAAGAGTTGAAATGACTGTGAAGCATGAAAGACAGCAGGGAGAAGAATGCTGAACTGACACAGAAGAGAACTTCGTTGGCTGCAGTGAATGGCAGAGAAGAAGCCAGAGGGAAGAGAAGCCCTTAGATGGGATGGCATTTGAAAACAACTGGACCTGCAGGCAGGGAGCAGGGCAGATGGTAGATGAGTAGAAGCCAAATGACAGAGCCCCTCCAAGTTTCATAAGATGCTCAGATGCCGATCTCCTTCAGGGTCTTCAGCTTTGGGCTCATTTTTTTTTTTCTTTGTAAACTTCTCTGCCTCCATATTGTAAATTACCCAGGCACCTCTAGAGGTTAAGCTAGGTACCTGCAAACTATTGAAAGAAAGCAAAACCAAACCCACTCAAATCAGGTTTGGTTCCTTGCTGGCTAATATGATGAAGTGTCCAGCATGAGTGATCAGCCCAAGGCCTCTCTGATCTGAAAGGTGAAATATCCTTCCAAATATTTCTCTGGGAACAGAGAGCCAATGTAGCTATGGATATACACATAGCTGTGTATTTTCTTTTTCCAAAATCACATTACACTAAATAGTCAATTACATATTTCCATTAGCCATTGTGCCAATTTTTCTTCTTTTTCTCCTCCTCTTCCTCCTCCTCCTCCATCTCCTCCATCTCCTCCTCCTCCTCCTCCATCTCCTTCTCCTCCTCCTCCTCCTCCTCTGTTATAGATGAACACAACATCTTTATTTATTTATTTTTATGTGGTGCTGAGGATCAAACCCACCAATTAGCTACAGCCCCAGCCCCCACTGTGCCAATTCTTTACTAACAAATAAACTTCATTTTTTTTCTCTGTGTTTGTATGATATTCCACTCTAGGAATATATCACAGTGTATATAATCAATCTTGTAGGTATTTCAGTTTGCCCCCAATTTCTCATGAGCAATGCTAAAATACAACCATCTTTCTACATCTATTCAAGTATTTCTATAGCACAGACTGCAAAAATGGAGTTGATGAACCAAAATTTATGTACAGATTTAATTTAAAAAAACCAAGTTATAGCAACAACAAATTTTAGGATGTTTGGTAACTTACAAGGGAAGTGTATGTAGTACCCCTCATTGGAACTCACAGCAAACATCAATTACTTGGAGATAATAAAAGAAGGTTCAAACAAACATTAAAAGGAAAACTTCATTTTAGTATACCAAAAGCTGGCATTTGATCTTTCTGTGTTCAATGCCTTGCCAAATAGTCGTGAGTGATAATAAAATATTATTAATGAATTGTAATTTTCATTTAAACACAAAGAAGAGCCATTGGCACACCCATTCCCACTTCAAATCTCTGGTTCTTTTCTGCAGTCAAGTAATTCTTCATGAGTACAAGGCAGACTCTAGTCCCCATTTTATCACTAGATAACATTTCAGCACTTTGACAGGCACCAGTATATATAAATTATCCTTTTCCAAGCTTAAATTAAATAGGAATTGGATTCTTCTGGAATGGGCCATTATTTATAAAATTAATAACAACTCATCTCGATGCAGAATAGATATACAGCTGGGGGCCAAAATTAGTCTTAAAAAAAAAAATTCTCAAACTTAAAAGTCCTTTCTTCAATTTGTTCCAGTCTAACACCCAAGATCAACACAGATGCTTTGCTTTTGAAAAGATTCTCTGCAAATACTTATGAGAATGAACACTTTAAAAAAATGTTTATCTCCAAACATGGAATTCTCCATGGATGTAGACCACTCAGAGACCGAGAAGTAAGGCCAAGAATGGAAGCAAACCTGGCTGTGGCTGAGCAGGTGTGCCAGGCAGCACAGCAGAGCTCACCTGGAAGGGTAGGGGTGAGGACAGGTGCATGGAGAACAGTCGCCAGCGGAGCCAGTCACCTTTCCATAGTAGCCAGGAGCACACACATCACAGTGGTCACCAACGGTGTTATCATGGCAATTCTGGAGTCCCATGTTTTAGAAGGAGAAAGAAACAATGGAAGATGGTTAAAAACCATCCTGATATTCCACTCTAGGAATGTCACTCTAGGGTGACAGCCAAGTGTTATCTGTTTCATATCAGTTAGGCTTTGGTGGTGGTGGTTCTTGAATTTCTAAGGATGGGAGAGCATTTTTCTTCCTCTGTTTTAAACCCTGGAAATTTTTCCAGCTCTGTGGCTTTCATTCATCATAAGACTGTATTCATCCAATAAATCCTAGAAATTACTAGGACATTTTTCCAAAGTAAAAAGAGACACAGGACTCCTAAAAGCAGCCAGCTTTCAGAATCTTGAAATGCGGATCTAAAATATACAGTGACCTAAAATAAAAGTGATTGCAAGCACCAGCTGGGGTTCAATGATCGCAGGCAGGGAGTTAAAAGAGCAGAAGTGAACACATAGACGGTTTAGGAAACAGACCCTGAAGAAGAACTTATGGTCTCAGAGCACCACCAACAGATTCTTATAATAAGGAAAGGAAATTCCAGTTAGATTTTGTGTCACCAGTTGACTATGGTCCTATTTTTTTTTTTTTTTTTTGGTAAAGAATGCATGGTTTTTTAAGCTAAAAGAGCAGTGATTCTTGTTACCCTATTCCAATTTAGAATCTGCTTTTGCTCAATTTGACAGTGTTTATTGAGCTCCTGTAGAAAGGGTCTCATGTCTGATGCAGGTGAGATGGAAAGAATAGAAAAGAGGGAATCCTTGAGCCAACTGGAGGACTGATTCCAAGAGAGGATGAAGAAAGAACATTTTTAAGTGTTTGAAAAACTATTTTTAAAGCCCCTTTTTTTAAAAATCACCATTTTTCATTTTAAAGCCTTAATACTTCACCTGGTAAAAATCAATTTTTTCTTGGCTCCTCAGAGGAACCTCTCTTCAGAAATAAAATTTGCGACCTTCTCCTTAAAAAGTAAATTGCTAAATACTTGTTTTGCCCAAATAGTATAAAGTTGACATGGAATAAATATTAGGTGGGGAGAGAAGGCAGAAGTAGTTTCTCAGATTTTTCATTGTCAACATCAACTGCAATGTAAAAACTTTCCCTAACAAAGGCTACCTGATCTTCAAGACCCTAGAGAATCAAAGACAAGCCGCCCTAAAGAACAGGAGAGAAATAAGGATCTATTAAAGAGAACTGAAGTGGGAAATGTGAGATGCTGTGGGAGATGCAGAGATGCACCTGCCATTTTGAGTGATGTAAAAAGATTTAGATGTGTCTCCCCAAAGTGGATAGTGGAGAGGGGCTCCTCAGGTATCTCCCTGGTCCTTGGTCTCCCCTTTCCAGGCTCTACTTCTATCATTCACTTTTTTGATAACCAAAGGCCTACTGACGTGAAGTAGTGGGGAAAATCCTACATATTAGATGATAAAATCAGATCCGAGAATTCTTGATGACCACACAGATGGTTCAGAATGAGTGCTCAGGAGATTGTACTAAAGGGAAGTGGATTATTACACAAAACCACAAAAGAAATCTGACAAGGTAAAGAGTGAGGAGGAAAAGAAAGGTCCCCAGCTCAAAGAAAAAGAATGAATTGACCAGAGCTCTATCATTTGGAAGTCATCAACACAACCAGGCAGGCAAAACTCAGGCTGTGCTGCGGAGACACAGCTCCTCAGGTTAGAAAGGGACGCTCCCTCTCCCTTGGGTCCTGGTGGAAGGGGAAAGGCTCTGGGCACGATATTGAAGATGGTGGCAACAGCGCCTCAGGATGGTGAATGGACCCTCAGCCACACCATATGACCACAGGTACACAAACAGAGGAGATACAACCTGGAGAGCTGAAGACTTTCCATCACTGGCATATGAGAGAGGGATTGATGAAGTCGTTTTGCAAGTTCTTTGATAAGATAATGCCACTTTTCAAAATTAAGTCAGAACTACTGGTTTATCTCAATGGCTCCAAAGAGTATGTTCATATTCTAAACTTAGAATCTGCATCCAGTTCTCTTGACAGTAGGAATAGCCATTGTTGGTGGACGGTACCATTCAACTTACAGATCCAAGTGAGATGATTTGTGATTTGCAGGTGGCCTCCTCAGAAACCACTGCCCTGGACAGCTATCAGCCACTGTTTACCCCAGGGAGATTTTTGCCATGGTCTAAGGTGATCTTTTTCATACTGGGTGAAGTGGCTGCGTTATTTATTTCTATTTTACAAATCAGCAGATCAGCAGGTGATCATATAACTGTGTTCTGGTAGACTTGGGCCAGCAACAGCAGAGTAATAATCAACTGTCCTAGGAATACCTAATCTTGTTAGCTGTATCATGGAAAGATAAAGCATCAAAGAACTGATCAACTTCTTTCTGTATGTGACCTCTCTCCCCATAATTGGCCAAGGAAACTTCCCAGCTAATTACATCTCACTCTATTTGTCTGAAATCAATTCTCCGTAAATCTTTAAATGAGATCTTTCCATTTTCTCTATTGGGTTTTTGCTTTTGCCTGAGAGCATGAGCTGATTAGAGTGAACAAAAATTTTTAACAGTGTTGGAGTTATCTGCATCTTCATTAAGTCCTTGTGTAATGGAAATAACTCTTTTATCCTTCTTATATAATGGAGTCAGCAAAGGTTAACAGGTGTCTTTTTCATTGAGGAAAACCATGCAGAACTTCTTTGGCCAGTGGAAATTGCATTTATTTATTTTCTTGCAGTACTGAGGTTAAACCCAGGGCCTCATGCATGCTAAGCAAGAGCTCTAGCACTGAGCTGCCTCCTCAGCCCTGGAAACCTCCTTTAAATTCTATACAAAGGACACTTCTGATCAGAGGAGGAAGACAGGCGAGTGTGGCTGAAGGCTAGGAGGGATGCACAGCTCTAATTCCTGTTTGGTTCCTTATGTCTTCTTGTGGTCAGGCCATACCCTGGATCTCTAGGGTTTCGGGGGGGGTCTTTCTTGGTGGGCAGCTCACTTCCCTTATTTAAGGATATTCTAATCAGGGAAAGTCAGTTTTAGCACAGTTCATACAAGTCACTGATGTTTCCCACAGGAATTACTGTGAAAGATGAGATTTCAGGAGTAGAGAACAAATACCAGATTATTTTATGTTATCAGCAAGTCCTGGTTGGCCTATGCAAAATCAGACAGAAAATTTGTCCTCAGTCAGGGCCACAAAACTTGTGTGTGGATCACTTTGTCATTTGCAACGGTCAGAGTTCTCTTCATGTCTCCAAGATCAATCTTGGTCTAGGGGAAGGTGACCAAGAAGCAAAAGTGTACTAAGACATGAATAATTCATTGTATTATCATCCCCCAATAGAATGTGCATTTTTAAAGATGCAAGCAGAGGGCGTTACTTTACCCAGAGAAACACTTTCAACACAGGCACTAACTTATTTTAAAATCTATGACATAAAGTTCTCATCCACTTTGACAATGGTTACCAGTACTGCATATAAAAACTGACTCATTTGGTAGAGTGCTTGCCTTGCATGCACAAAGCCCTAGGTTCAATCCTTAGCAACACACACACACACACACACACACACATACACAAAAACCAAAGCCTGACACATTTAACTAACTCCCAATTGATACCCACGAACAAATTCATTGAGGGAGAAAGATTTATAAAAGAATTTCTACTGGCACTGTCAGATCACCGAGTTAAGCCTTTCTGAAGGAAATACATGTTGTATTTAGGTAAAGTTAACCTCTCACTGAACCAAGGAACTGGTATGACTACAGAGCAGGAATTTAAACACCCAGGGCCTGTGATAGTTCTAAACTTTAGGCAAACACCCACAAAACAAGCATACCAGGCACTTCCCGGTTTCGGGGTCACAAGTCTCACTGTGGTTATTGCAGTTGCAGGGCACACAAGGAGCAAGCAGAGGGCGGGGTCCCCTGCCACTGCCTTCTGGAAGCTTCCCTCTGTAGTACCCAGGGGCACAGTCCTGAAGGAATACAAAAGGGCAGGGGGAAGAAAAACCAATCTGATTAAAAATTGGGCAAAGGACTTAAAAACATTTCTTCAGTGAAGACATACAAGTGGCCCACAGGCACATAAAACATTTAACATCACTGTCATGAGGGAAATGCAAATCAAAACCTGGAGATACCATCTCACACCCATTAGGGTGCCTCCTATTAAAATAACAGAAAAGAACAAGTGTTGGTGAGGATGTGAAGAAACTGCAACCCTTGTGCTTCACTGGAGGGAATGTAACATGGTGCAGCTGCTGTACAAAACGGTATGGAGGTTCCTTCAAAGCTAAAATACCATATGATCTGGCCATTCCACTTCTGAGCATGTATGCAAAAGAACTGAATGCAGGAACTTAAAGAGATATCTGTACGCCCCTTTTCACAGCGGTATTGTTTACAATAGCCCAAAGAAGGAAAAAACCCAAATGCCTATAGAAGACTTAGTAGATAAAATAATTATAGCCATACAGTGGAGTAGTATTCAGCCTTAAAAAGGAAAGAAATTCTGACACAGGCTAGAGTATGGATGAACCTGGAGGACATTCTGCAAGTAAAATGAGCCAGCCATAAAAATTTAAACACTGTGCAATTCCACTTTTATGCGGAACCTATAGTGCTCAAATTCATGGAGACCGAAAGTAGAATGGTGGCCGTAGGGGTGGGGAGAGGGGGACGGGCAGTTGTTGAATGGGTTCAGGGTTCCAGATATGCAATGTGAAAAGTGTTCTGGACATTGGTTAAACCAATATACTTAATACTACTGTACATGGACTACTGTGCATGTACTTAACCCTACTGATCTCTGTCTATACTTAAGAATGGTTAAGATGGTAAATCTGACGTAATACAGGTTGGAACAAAATTTAGAAAAAAATTTTAATTCAATAAAAAAATGATCATCATGAATATACATGAGTTCTTTCTCACATTTTCAGTGGCTCTAAACAAGCACGATTCAATTCAAAACCAGGGAACAGATTTCAGTTGGTCTCCCTACCTGACATGAGAATCCAGCTGTGCCCGGGGGACAGAGACAGTTCTCTAACAGGGAAGCCACCTCTCCCTCAGGGTGCAGCTCTGTAGCCTTTGTGCCAACCTCCATTGAAATGTTTGAGATTCTGTGCGATCAGTGTGAAGAAGAGAGAGAGAGGAGATGTTAACACTTGAAAAACTTTCTAGAAGCACTGAATGTGACTTAACATTTGCATATATATTAAACCAATGATTTCCTCCCAGTTTGAAGTAGTTCCTTCTCATGATTATAAATAAAAGGCCTTAAAGTACAACAGCAATTTCCTTACACAGCAAAGGCCCTCAGCCAACATTGTAGAACTTGAACATAATGTTACAGAAAGTGTGCTTGAAAGACAACTTAAGTACTGGTTTGGCAAGGCTTAATGGGTTTCTTACAGGCTAACATATTAAATGAGTAGGTGATGATATTCTTTATACATTGTCAGAAGAAATGGGTACTGTAGCATTCAAGGGCAGAAAATAGTCCTTTTTTTTCATTTCATCTTCATCTAAGATTCCACCATGATGGGCTTATATTTTATATATACATACCATGGCCGGTAGATAATTTGTAATTCACACATCCTATTCCATAAGGATATCAATACTTAGCAAAGTTTGAATAAGGAACATAGATACATATATTAATAATATATGTAGTTGGAGTAAGGTGAGTCCAACGCTTTCAGTTCAACATCAAATTAAAAAATGTTTGTAGTTCTAGAAGCTTCTGTGTACCTGCTTTGCTGTAGTCCTTGACCATATGATGCCTTGATGAGGATATACTCAATATTGCTAAGAATGGACATAAAATCCGAATGTGTGACAGGTTTTTCAGAAACAGAGTTAAAATATTTCCAAAAGTTCTGTGGATAAGAATAGATTCAATTAAATTAAGAGTATAAATTCTCACAGGCAAATGACCTTATAGAGAAAATATAAATTTGATAAATTTCTTTATAAATGAGCTCTGTTCTGGGCATGTCATTAAGTTTAATTGACAAAGATCTGTAACCTCCACCAGGGCAGGCATAGTGGCAGTATTTTCAATAGACAGACATCACCAAAGATACTGCTGGGCACACGGTGAAAGTTTAATAAACATGTGCTGGAGGAATAAAGAGGCACTACCTGAATTCTAGTAAAGTCCAAAGATTTCTGTACCATCATAACTAAGCATATGGAAGTCAGTGCACCAAGATAAAGGATTTAAGGTGCAATTCTCACTAAATTAATAGAAATACAGTAAATACCCCTTTATCCCTAGGGGCTTCTTGTTGCAAGAATCACCCAGTGAATATCGGATACCTCATGTAGTACTGAATCCCATACATACTATGTTTTTTCCTGTATACACATACCTAGGACAATGTTCAATTTATAAATTGAGATTAACATCAACAATAATAAAATGATACAGTTATAACAATATATTGTAATAAAATTGCCAGAATCACTACTTTTGTGCATTGGGGTTGTTATTAAGTACAATAAGAGTCAACTGAACACAATCAGTGATATGTGACAGTTGGTCTGACAACCTGTTTCTAAGTGACTAACGGGCAGGTAGCATACACAGTGTGGACACACTGGCCTACAGGATGAGTCACATCCTGGGTAGGACAGAGCAGGATGGTGTGAGATTATGTCATGCTACCCCTAAAACTGTGCAATTTATACTTAATAGGAACTGTTTATTTCTGGAATTTTCCATCTAGTATTTCTGTAGCTCAGTTAACCATGGGTAAAGGAAAATGTGGGACAAACAAAGACTACTGCATCTTTCCTGAGGGTATGAAATTGGAATAGGTTTTAGAAGTCTGACTAAACCCATGGGGAGTTTAATACCAAGGTCTTATTTCTCATTTTCTCGTTGGTAACTTCAAGTTTTCATTACACAGATAGCAAAGATCACACCTTGAAGGAACATATATTAAAAGATCATAGTCACCTCTTTCATTTCCACTTCCTGGTCCTGTCTCACGCCATTCTCTGGTGCTGGTGCATCCATGTAAATGACTTGCTTTCTGGTTCGACCTCCTTTGATGAGAATTTGAGGCTCATAATTGGAGGTGCCGATGCCATCAGAGGAATAGAAGGCCATGGTGTACTTTAGTTTGCCACCGTATGCCAGGAGCTATTGAATAACAAATTATTGTTTATCTTTCTGATTGCAGCCTTGGTTTAAAATATTTTGTTGTAAATCTGCCACCATATGAAAGAAATCTTGCATCTTAAAAATATATTTCACCTATGAAATGTCTTGTCTGGAATTTGCTAAATTCTAATTCTACTCAATTATAGTTTAGTTCTACTTGATGATTCCAACAAAGTGGATTCCAAAATAAATCAGTGCTATAACAATTCCAATTATTTTCAAGCTCCCTTGGATTAAAAATGATCTCTACAGAAGCAGTGAATATATATTTGCAAATATTAAAGGTCAGGATGAATTCACACATAGACTGTAATGTTTAGATAAGCAAAAAAATGCAAACAATGTCTTTAATAACTATTTTATATAGATTTTTCCCCCCAAAATGAGTGATGATGTCTCGAGAAGGGCTTCTTGGAGCATGAAAGGTACCCAGACTGGTATTGAGCTGATATTTGTAAATACAATAATGTCTGTTGAAGGACTGCTTAAGGAAACAGTAAAATAAAGTGATTTAAACATTAATAGACTTGAAAAGTCCCTATTTGTGGGGACTTTTGCAAACGATTAACACCTCTTATCTCCTCTTAGAAAAAGGGATTTAATAATCACATCTTTTATTTTTTAATACTTTTTTAGTTTTTGATGGACCTTTATTTTATTTATTATATGCAGTGCTGAGAATCAAACCCAGTGCCTCACATCTGCTAGGCAAGTGCTCTATCACTGAGCCACAGTCCCAGCCCAATAACCCCATCTTTTAATGACAGACCTGCACAGACTACTGTGATTCTGAATTGCTTCTTTTTCTTTTAAATAAATGAAAGTGGAATGCATTACAGTTCTTATTACACATATACAGCACAGTTTTTCATATCTCTGGTTGTATATAAAGTATGTTGACACGTGTCTTCGTACACGTACTTTGGATGATGATGTTCATCACATTCCACCATCCCTGGTAACCCCCTGTCCCCTCCCTTTCCCTCCTACCCCTCTGCCCTATCTAGAGTTCATCTATTCCTCCCATGCTCCCCCTCCCTACCCCACTATGAATCAGCCTCCTTATATCAGAGAAAACATTCTACACAATGGAATATTACTCAGCAATAAAAGAAAATAAAATCATGGCATTTGCAGGTAAATGGATGGCGTTGGAGAAGATAATGCTAAGTGAAGTTAGCCAATCCCCAAAAAACAAATGCCAGATGTGATTTTGAACTGTATCCATAACCCCCACCTCGGGGAGAGGGGCACCAATTCTAGGTTGGGTGGGCGACTTACCTGGTCTCCCTGGAACTGTTCTGGCAGCCTCCAGTAAAATGGCTCCCCGTGGACATGCTGACGGACAGTGGTGGCATCCAGCAAGATGTCAGGGGCCTGGTAGTACACCCCCTCACTGGTGCCCTTCAGGTTGCTCTGAGAAACCACACGCAGAAGAGGCTGTTTGGAGTCCAGCGTCACCTAGTCATGGAAAGAAGAAAATGTACTTCAGATGGTGAATCAAGTGCTCAGGTGTGATTTGTCAGATTCCACCACTGCCTCTCCAGCAGAACAGCTTCACGATTAAAACAGGAACAGTGTGGGCTTTTCCTTTAAACAAAACATCTGGATTAAAAATGAAACTGCAAGGGACTTAAGTTACTGTCAAGCTATTGCTACCCTGGGGCAATGTTCAATCACACGAAGGAGACTGTTGGGATTACTATCTTCTCTCCACATGGAGTCTGACAGATCAGCTAAGGTGCAGCTCTGAAAGCTCCATCTGTTTCCCTGGACAGCAGAAAGGGATCACTGACTCCTATACTAACCCAAATGAGCTTCCCAGAATTCTGATGTCATAAGGGCAAAACTTAATGACAGTAAGTTTTGAGTGTCTCCTTGACCCCTGCCCAACTCCCACATCTCTCTGTGTGACTTACTCGGGTCCTCACGTATCCCTCCAACTCGGAGCAGAGGTGCGACAGCCCAAAGCAGAAGCAGGGGCTGCATCCCAGAGGGTTGTCTGCACGCAGGGCAAAGGTGCCAATTCGACACTTGCTGCATTGGAGGCCAAACACATTTTCCTACAGGGAATAGACAGTGGACTTATTAATGCCTGAAAAGAGGAAATATGATTTCTGCACACACAAATAAAATACAAAAATAATCTTAGATCCATAAGCATCACAGAACTTGCTGGTTTCTCAGGCGAGGTACCTAATTGACCTCTGTAGGCCCAATTCTCATAAAGATTCAGTGATTCCCAAATACAGTTGATGTTCAGAATTATCTTGGAAGACTTTGAGAACACAGAGTCTCTGATAAGCATCTCCTGGGATGCTTTAGGACCCACCCTGAGACCCCAGGTGATTCTGGGAGCCTGGCTGGGTGATTGCTAAGGCACATCCCTGCAGTTCTGATCATCTATAATGAGAACACTTGTCCTAAGATGTGGCAAGCCAAATACTGATGCTCCCCTGATTCCCACCATGTGGTATGTGACATTCCCCTTCGTCATCTTCAGAATTAGCATCCCAGAATTCTGATGTCATAAGGGCAAAACTTCCTTGACCCTTGTCCAACTCCCACATCTCTGTGTGGGAGTTGATCCTTTAACCCTCTTTCATTTCACCTCCTTGCATAAGAACTGGAGAAGGTGACAATGGCTTCCTAGTAACAAAGCGCTTTGGGAAAACCAAGGGACACACACAAGATCAAAAATGGCATTGAAGTCTTAAGACTTTACAACACACATAAATTTCCTTTAGTCTGACCAGCACACACAAGAGCATGAATACTACTTCACAGCTATAGTATCACAAATCTTCTCAAAACCTGTTAGCTATTTTACCCGTATATTCAAGATAGACTGGCCACTCAGCGCACTGGAACACGTATGAGGAAACTAATTGTTTTTCAAAGTGGTCCCATCACTTGATGCTTGTAATAAATGGCAGAAGTTCCATTTTGAGAATTTTCCATCATTTTAGAAAAATATATGTAGACTTAAAACTCAGATACAGAAAGACAGTAAAACCATTAGAGGAAGTGTTTAAAATCTAGCTGCTTATTCATACAGTCTAACACCCAAGAGTCATACTGACGAGGCGGGAGGAAAGAAGTGGAGGGTGGATGGCAAATACCTTGCAAGAGCAGGTGCCGGTTTCCTCTGCACAGCTACAGAGACCCCGTTCCAGGTCACAGGTGTCCACCAGTGTCCCCCTCAGGTCGCAGTCACAGGGAACACAGTCAGGAAAGTCTCTGTAACCCAAGGAACACTGATGGCAGCTCTGCCCACCAAATTCCTGCTTGCATTGGCAGTGACCAGAAAGCACATCACACTGGGGATTGACTGACCCCTCATGACTGCAATTGCAGGCCTGAGGGGGAGGGAGGAGAGAGAGAGAGAGAGAGAGATGAAAATTAACTAAAGAGGCAGATTTTATGTTATAAAATATACATTTAAAAAATACATAAGATACACATATGCTATTTGGATTTTTAAAAAATATCAAATGTATGAAAATTATATAAATGAATTGATCTCTCTCACTAGTGCTCTATGGAGCCACTTTGCCATCTGCTAAAAGGCAAAAGGGACTGTATGTAGGATTATTTGTGCATTTTTCTTTTTTTTTTTTTTTTTGAGACAGGATCTTGCTAAAAGTTAGGTAGAGCCTGGCTAAATTGCTGAGGCTTTGAACTTGCGATCCACCTGCCTCAGCCTCCGGAGTAGCTGGGATTACAGGCATGTGCCATGGTGCCTGGATTCCTTTGTGCATCTTAATGACACTTGCACACTAGGCCAAAACTGAACTAAAACTAAATCTGATAGGTTCCAAACAATCTAGCAAAGTTATTTTAAAGGTCACGTAATTTTCCCATTGTCAAAACAAATTATCCCCAAATCTAACCAAGGGAAGTTACTCATGGAAAACTAGAGCTCTCAAAGATTGGACATAATCCCCCAATAAACTGATTTATGACTTTCTCTTGGAAAATTGTATACATTGAAGAATATATTTAAAGGGCACTAAAAACATTTTGGGACTTTTTCTAGCCATCAATTTTGCAACTGGGCTCTTGCAGAAAACTCCACATAAGGGATTTGAAGAGTGTTGCATTCTCCACATTTATTCCAATAATCTGTGCTAAATCTTTCTTATTTATTTAAGACAGGTCTCATTATGTTACCCAGACTGGCCTTGAACTCCTGAACTCAAGAGATCCTCCCATCTCAGCCTCTCAAGTAGCTGGGACAACATGAGCACAGCTGCACTGAGTTATTATATCAACCAAATAAATAAAAGAGATGGAACAAAACTTGCCATAGCCTAGGGACTCTCAGGTAAGAAAATGCAAATATGTCTGCACCCACCTGGCACCCATGCTCCGGGTCCAGACCCCAGTACCCTTCCTCGCATTTTTCACATTCCAGACCCCAAGTATGAGGAGGGCAGATGCACTTTCCAGATTCAGGGTCACAATTATTCTGAGTGTGAGCACAGTCACAGGCTGAAATAAAGACAAACATCATTACGGGTCTGGATGATCGATGGAATTAAAGGGGTAGGAGTTGATTTTCCAAGTTATGTCCCTTTTATTAATAATCTGAATAATTCTTCTAGTTTCTAAAAGACCTCAGGATTTCAGAGACCTCTCCATGTCTCATGAAGGTTCCTCTAAGTCAGGAGATGAAAGGTCATGGGGACAGAGTAGGAAAAATGGGGAAAAGCCTGAAAAAGACCTCAGTGGGTGGAAGAACAAATAGACCTAATGTAACTGAGCATTTATTATGTGCCAAATTCCATGTCAAGGACTTTGTACCCAATTATTATAAAAACTATTTGGTTTAGATGATAATTAGCCTCTCCAGTTTACAGATGAGGAAACTAAGGCTAAGGGAAATTAAGTAATTCATCCAAGCTCACATAATGAGCAGGCAGCAGAGCCCAAACCGAACTTCAAGCTTATATCTAGAGAGAGAGATCAGAAACAGAAAAAAAAGTATGAAAACCTGTATGTGTAAAGAAGAGTAAAAATAAAGAAATGTCACAAAAATTAGTCCAAAGTAAAGGAAGGTGCCAAGGAGTCACTGTAAAGTCCCAAACAAGAAACTCAAGAGCTTACGTGTGCAGCCACCGTCCTGGTAGGCATAGAAGCCACGTGAACACCTGTCACACCTTTTCCCCGTCACACCTGGAATGCAGTAACACTGTCCTTCCTCTGTGCATTCGTCCGACATGGAGCCTGCCGTGCTGCAGTTACAGGGTATGCAGCCAAGTCCTGTGTCCAGCCCATAATAGCCTGACTACGTCACAAAAGGGGAAGAATCACACAAGCCAACATATGGTTGAGTAAGCCAATATACACTCTAGAAGGTTTTCCAAATCACACACAGGCTGCTCCATAGGATCATAAAGTATTCATGACTCGATTCCACTCCTCTGCACAGTGGATACGTGCCCTCTAGATAGTGAGGTACAGCAAGGGCCAGCCGTGCCTAGGGCTTGAGCTCTTTTCCAACTACCATGAATTCAATTTTCCTTTGAACCCAGGTCAAGGTGTCAATTACATACCACTGACCAATACTTGAATTGCATGCAATGAGCATAAACATCTTACCAGGCACTGGTCACACTGCTGTCCAATCACGTGGGGTTTGCAGTCACAGAGTCCAGTCTCAAGATGGCACACATCAGAAAGGGAACCTTTCTCATGGCAATCACAGGCTAACACATACACACACACATGACATATTAATGGTCATTTCTGGTTATAGTTATAGTCAGCTCCTTCAATGTCCAAGGGAAAAATGTTAAACACTCAATGTACCCAATCATGAAGCTAAACAAATGAACATATATAATGTATGCATGACAAGACATATGTATATTATAAGTATTATTTTGTGATTAATAAAATTTTAGCAGTTTTTTGTAGAGTAAACCAAAACAGTTTTAGTGGAAAGAACTATCAGAAAAGAATATTGAAGCCATTCAGTAATAACAGATAATAATACTGAAGCTATTCAGATAATAATTAGCTAACTACCTTGAACGATCTCATGAGTTTGCCATGTAATTTTTGAACAAGGTATTAATATATGTCAGCAAATTTTTATTAAAACATGCAATAGAGATATCAATCAATTTAGCCATCTACCCTCATTGCAATCATACATATATGTAATATTTTAAACCTCAGTTAAAGCAATCTAAATAGCATATATATTAATATATTTCATAATTTAATGAAGAGTTACGTGTTGTAAAATCTTGAGTCATTTGTAGTTTCATGATAGAATTTCAATTTTACCTGGTTACAGCATTAACATTTAGAGTTATAAATTCCCTAAGCTATTCAAAGTGATGGTATTTAACAGGTCCAAAAAATGTTTAATTTATATTTATAAGGCAGGCATTAATATATATTTCATACCATTTAATTTTCATAATATGTAATATGTTCCCTGACAAAAATATTCAAGGCACTGTTTATGAATGTTTGCCTCTGAAAATCTACATCTGTCCATATGACACAGGTCGAACATCCCTAATCTGAAAATCTGAAATGCTCCAAAATCCAAACATTTTTGAGCAACAGCACGATGCCACAAGTGGAAAATTCCACACCTGACCTCATATACTAAGTCACTGTCAAAAGACAGGCACACTAAAAGTGGTGCACAAAATTGCCTTCAGCCTGGGCACATGAGGTGCATATGGAAAGTAAATGAATTTCATGTTTAAACTTGGGTCCCCTCCCCAGGACATTTGTTATGTGTATGCATATTCTGAAATCCGAAAAAAAAATCATAATCTGAACAAATCTGGGCATGCATCTCAGATAAGGGACAATCAAGGAAAACTTGACAGGTAACTGAAAGCCCAGGCACAGTGTGAGGCAGCGTGGAGCAGCAGCGGGGGGAGGCACTGGAGCTTGGGGATGGTCAGAGAAAAGCACTGGAATCGGCCTCAGTAAGTGAAGACCACTGCCTTGCTCACGTAGAGGAGCCTCTCTCTGGCCCTCCATTTTCCCTGGTGTAAGTGGGCTAATACTGTAGGAGCCCAGCGAAATGCTGGGACCCCCACTCACTGCTGCCCTTCATGGCCCTTCTGCTGTGTCCTTGAATATTCCACTAACTTCTCAGCACACATTCATCTGTCTCTCACCAAATACAAGACACATGTGCACACACCCCTCCCTCTTACCTCTCACCTGAGGGGACATCTCCCAGCATCCCTATTGTCTTTCCTTCCCCTTAGCACATCTGTCCACCCAAACTCTTGCTTTGTGTCCTCCTGGCCCCTAGTCTGCTAAAGCTTTGCTTCCTAAACTCTCTAGAGATGTCCCAGGTGCTAAATTCAGCGAGCAAATTTCAATCCTCCTCTCATTGGATCTTTCTGCAGAATGTGACCCACTGAAGTCTCTCTCCCTATAATTCCAATTAAAGTGGCCCACACTGTTGAAGTGGGACGGGCCCAGGGCTGTGAAACATTTTCCATCTTTTAATGGATGCCTGTGAAATATTTTTTTCTGTATCACTAGCACCCTCTTGTGTCTCCATACTGCAATACCAGAGCAAGAGAAGGATTTACATAAAATTATCGAAATTAATAACTGCCATTTGTATTCATTCACTCCTTAAAGACTGTGCCAAAGGGAAGGAAAAAACTTCTTGGTGCCAGAGCTAGGTCGTCTCAGGTAAATGAAAATCAACCTTCAGTGTGAGGTTCAACAAGATTCACAACTTCAAGGCTCCAAGCAGAACTCAGCAAAGCAATCTAAGGGTCAGGTAGTTTATGTACAGACCACCACGCTGTGCCAACATCATGTGTTAGCAATTTCAGACTTAAGAGCCTCACCATTTATCACTCTATGTCTTGAAATTCCACCTGCTTCATGCAGCCCCATGGTCCTCCACGTCCATGATTGCTTTGGACATCACCCTTCTTTCCTTTCAATTACTGCAAACAGAGCTGCACTTTGGAAAGCACACCCTTCTCCTTGAAGGGAAGGGTGCAAGCTTTCCAGGACACTGACCTTCATGGACAGCAAATAATCAAGCCAATGGAGAGAAGAGAGGGAAGAAATCGGTTGCCAGACTATCGTTGTTCAACCAGAGACCCAGCATGAAAACAAGCGCCATTCAAGATAAGGTCACCTCATGGCCCGATCCCTTTCTGACACATGTATGTAGATGGATGGGGATTCGTAGGTGATAAATGATGACCCTGAACTCATAGCCCATGCACTCACCTCGGCAATTTTTGGCAGTCACAGCATCCCCGTAGAACCCATCTGCACACCTTTCGCAGTGAGGGCCGTCGGTGTTTCCCACACACTTCAGGCATTCCCCGGTGACAGAGTCACAGTGGCCAGGCTCAGAGGGGTTGACATTACCATTGCAGTCACACAGTACACAGGATTCCCCGGGTACTGTTGGGTTTCCATAGTAACCATCGGCGCATCTGTATCCAAGATGAAAAACAGGATCAAATAAATGCAATTACTCAAGAGGCTACCCCACTCTTCAGGGACTTCCTGAATGGCCAATAAATCAGACTGGCTCTTTTCCCCGAGATTTACTATGGAAAGAATGTGACTCCACATTCAGAAAGTTACAGATTGTCTTCACCCATGGTGATGAACGGGAGCACGTCCAAAAGGGGGCATAAATCCAGTGGGTGTGCACCATCTCCAGGGCCAACTCCAACCCACCAGGGCCAATGGGGATGTCACTCAGCTCTGGATGGGCTGAGCCAGAGTTGGGCACTCAGACTTACCCATGGGAAAAAACACTGGCTTTCAGGCACCAGAAGACCAACTATTAAATCAAACCACCTAATGCCTTTATTATTATCTGGATATTCAAATATGTGGACTGTAAGTCCTGGCTCCTCGCTGTTTCTTATTGTTCTTGGTCTGAACTCAGATAAGCTCCAGGAGGTGGAACACTGTCCTCTAAAAACTCCCAGCAAGCCTCAACATTCATGTTCTTAACAGATACACCGGGTTTTCTCTACGATTCTATGAAATAATCATTATACATGAAAACTCCAAAACACACCTAATTACATATTTAAAAACAATCTGATCTTTAACACATTATGCACATAAAATAAATATGGAGAGTTATTGTGTGCCAATTAAAATTTTAAAAATAAAAGTTAGAAATAAGCACATAAAATTTACATTGAATTTAGAAAATAATATTAATGCTGGACACAGAGTACCTCTCACACCAAGCTCCTGAGTAACCCAGAGCACACTGGTCACAGATGACTTCGTCTCCTTCGAGATGGCAGGTGGGACTGAAACTGTTAAAATGTTAGAAATGAATGCAATTTTTCCAGTGGATGTTGCCAGTTACCAAATATTTATAATACTGGTTTTTCACTACTTCTATCCTTACAAACTTTCAACATGTTCTCAGTCCTCAACCTAGAACTCAGGGCCTCTGCCACCCAGCCCACCCTGTGAGCCTCCTCTGTCCTCCTCCCAGTTCTGGGGAATGGGCTCTTCCTGTTCCCTGCTCCTCTGTCCTTCAGCCTGCAATGCACTTTCTTCTCTCCATCTCCCAACACAGCCACTGCTTCCTCCAGGAAGCCCGCTCAGATGTGGCTGGTACATGGGGTTCCCCTCTCTCTAAGGGTTCCCTGGCTCTGGACCTTCTGCCACTCCAGATCCCAGCCCAATGCAAGGGCAGGAAACGGCCGACTCAAATACAGCATTGCAGGAGGGTCCTCTGTCTCCACCTGGACCACCACTGCTAACTGTGATCCCTTCAAAGCCTATTCCTGAGTCTAGGGGAGGCCTGTGTGGGGGCAGTTTACAGTAGCCCACCACTTCTTTAGGAGAGACCCCTGATGTTTGGGTATAGTTTAAGGGTATCCCAAAGTTTCATGTTTTGAAAGCTTGATCCCCAGGATGGCCTTGAAGAGGTGGGACATAGTGGGAGTTGGTTAGGTAATTAGGGAGCAACCCTTGGAAGAGATTAAGGCAGTTCTCCTGGGACCCTGAGTTAGTTTCTTGCGAGAAAGGAGTCTGACACCTGACTCACACTCCCCTCCTCCCCCATTCTCTCTCTCTCTCTCTCTCTCTCTCTCTCTCTCTCTCTCTCTCTCTCTCTGATGTACTATCTCACCAAGTGGTCTCTCCCTCTCACATACATTCCTACAACTGTGATGCTCTCAAGTCCTTACCTGGAGCCAGTGTCAGACCCTTGAATCTCCAGACCAGTAAGATAAATAAACCTCTTTTCTTTATATTTTCCCAGCCTCACATATTTTATCATATCAATAGAAAACAGTCTAATACAATATCTTTTTATACATTGGGGTTAAAAAAAAATCCCTGTGAGATTAGGAGTGGATGGAGGAAGAGTACTAATGGGTAAACAAGTGAGAGAGAGAGAAAGAAAATTTCTGCAGGACATGCATGTCCTGGCAGGACATACAACGCCATGCTGAATATGTCTGTTGAACCTCTCCCTCTGCTTTATGCTCAAGGCTCATTTGCAATTACTCAAACAGGAAGCACATGTTCATGTTCACCCTGCCATGCCTTGGCACACTTGAGTCCTCCTGCCTACAATGTCCTTCTGTGTTGCCTGTTAAATTCCTCCATCAGGTCTGAGACCAGCACTCCTCAGTCATCCCTGCACCTGCCCAGATAGGCTCAGCACTACTTTCCCTATACCCTCTCACCCCCAGTCTGGTGTATGGGCCACCACTACAGTACCAACCACTCTTGACACAGAGACCAGGAGCTATGGATGAACAGTTTGCTATTTAGAACATCTACTGTGATACCCAGTATACAGTAGGAGCTTAATAAATATTTGTTGAACTGATTAATTAATTAATTCATTCAGACCTCTCAGCCTCATATTTTCAAATTTTGATCATTATATCAAAATACCTAGGGACTATATTTGAATCATCTCAGAATCCCCTCTTACTAGCCTTCTTGTTAGCCTAGGGGTAGGCACAAGATGTATATTTGTAAGAGAAATGATGACCAACATAAGACCAAGAACAAAAAAAGTGTGGATAGGTCCTTGCTATCATACACCTTTTCTGGTGTAACTCAATAAGTCAAACTTTCTTTGAAGAAAGATAATTCATCCCTCTCTCTCTAGTCCGAATCAATTACTGCTAAGCAAGATTCACACAAATTACACACAGTCTTGTTCTGAAGACATTAGAACACATCTTAGTGGTCACGCTGGGCAGGACCTGCTAGTGGGTGCATGAAACTTACTTGTTGGAGGCTGTGGAGAGAGGGCAGGCACAAGGCTGGCAGTCCCCAGAAGTCCCATGGGAAGGCACCCCGTAGAAGCCAGGCAGGCACTGCTCACAGTGGTCCCCAGTGGTGTTGTGGGCACATGCCTAGGACACACGTATGAAAAGGGGAATCAGCTCTGGTTTCCTAGGAGGATTTTTAGATTTATCTACCAATGGCCTGAAGTTCAAGTTAACAACAAAAGACAAAATGCAAAATAAGTTCCAGGAGGAAGGGTTACCTGTTTCTGGATTGACTAATTTTTTAAAATGTAACTTCTACGAATGAGGGACCTAAGTAAGAACTTTCACCTTGACCGTATCAGAGTAACTGGTACCAAACAGTGGTCACCAAGTAGGAAACACCTAGAAAGTGGATTAAAATATAGAGAACAACTGGTTTTTGGTGCTGTCCACAGCAAGCACAGGTCCATGATGCCTGGAGAAGGAGGCAAACCAGGGGGCTCCCACAATCACATTTCTGCCTGGAGACACTTGCTAGGCAGAGCAGGGCTGAGTGGAAGGGGTGGAGGTCTTGGTTTGGAGGGGCTGGCCCAGGTGGGATTTGGAGAAGAATACTAGGGTTTTGCAGAGAAAAAACAGAGGGAAACAACATTGACCAAATTAAATTGTTATATTGTGCACATATCTGAATATGTACCAACAAATTCCATATCTGGAAATCTGCACACCAGACCCCTTTAATTAACTATTGAATACTAAGGGTTCTTATGTAGAATGGAACCTCAACTGGCCAAAGCAACACAGAGGAGCTGTAAGAGAAAAAAATTCAGAACACAGAACTGAGGGATATCAGAATTCTGACTGGCCAGTGAGGGGAGACCCTGTGAAATACCCAGACCATTGGAGAGCCCAAAAGAAACCTGCCGCAGAGAAAAAGCTATCAAAATCCGCCATAAAAAAAAGCTTAAAACAAACCTTGAAACCACCAAGGTGACCTGCTAACATTTCACTGCTAGCCAAAACAAACTCCCATATTCTTTTAAAAAAGCGCACACAAAAAAATACAGAAACTCAGCAACATACCAATATTCAATGAACAGTATGCATCATGCAACAACAACAAAAAAAAGACTGGATACCCAGTGGCCACATCTGGGCATGTTTGGAATCCATGAGTCCAGAAAAAATGACAAGCAGATGAATGAGTGACCACATGCAGGCAGGGGAGGTTCTTGTTAGCAACAGGCTGCTGCATGCCCCTGAGCAGGATGGCAGAGGAGCTTTATTTGAGGGTCATCCTTGTGCAAATATGATTGTATACGTACTAGTTAGGCAAGGATGGATCACAGGACTACTAAATATAAGGGAGAATTCTGATGAGGAACAGTAGTTTTGCATGCCCTCATTCCTCAAAAGACCAGGAATGAAATCACCATGTGGCTAGCTATACCACTCCTGGGTATTTATCCTAAAGAATTAAAGTCAGCGTGCTATAGTGATACATGCATACCCATGTTTATAGCAGCACAATTCACAAGAGCTGAACTACAGATCTAGCCTAGGTATTTGTCAATAGACAAATGAATTTTAAAAATGTGGTGTATGTGTATGTGTATACATGCATGTCTCTCTCTCTCTCTCTCTCATATATATAATGGATTTTTATTCAGTCACAAAGAAAAATGAAATTATATCATTTGCAGGAAAATGGATAGAATTTAAAAGCATTATGTTAAGTGAAATAAAGCCCAACTCAGAAAGTCAAGGGTTGTATGTTTTCTCCCATACATGGAAGCCAGAGAGGGAAAAGGGAAAGAAAGGGATAGGGATCTCATGAAAACTGAAGGGAGATCCAAAGAGTTGAGAAAAGGGACCAGAAGGAGGGAGGAGGGGAGGGAAAGGGGAAATACTGGGAAACAATATCGACCACATTAAACTGTTATATTGTGCCCATATCTGAATATGTAACAACAAATCCCACCATGAAGTACAAATATAATGCATCAATAAAAATATGGAAAAGTGTCTCCCTCAGACTGCTTACTAATTGCAAAAGGAATGAATAGTAGAATTAGTACCACCCGTGAAGGGAAGACAGGCACGGTGAGCTTCCCCAGGGTTGCTCTGAGAAAGACACCATCAGTAACCAAGCATTCTGGACTGAAATGCCTAACTCTAGTCATGAGGGAAAAAAAAAAAAAGAACCCAAAATGAAGGATGTTCTATTTTTCAAATTGTGGATTGTATTCTTCATAGTGTGAGTGTCAAAAAGACAAGTAAAAGCTGTGGGAATATTCCAGATTAAAGGATCCTAAAGAAATATGGCAATAAAATGCAATATACAGTCCCAATTAGAGGGATATGTAGATTCTGATTCAGGAGCTCAGAATGGAGGGGAAAATTCTGCTGTCCAGGGAAGTATTGGGTCCATGGGCAGAAATGAAAAACGAATGGCATCAGTGTTCAATTTACTTACATTGATAAATGTAACATGATCATATAAGAGAATATTCTTATTCTCAGGACATGCACAATGAAATACTTGGCCACAGGAAACTTTCTCCCAAGATGTTTAGAAAAAATATCACAACAAGATAGATGGATAAATGGACTTATTAAGCAAATAAGGGGCATATTAATAATTGAGGAATTTGGGTAAATGGTAGGTGTTCTAAGTACTATTCTTATTCTCACAGCTTTAGGGTAAATTTAAAATTACTTCCAAATATAAGATTTTGACAAAATCTTTGAGCTAAAATCTACTAGAAGCACTAATCCATAACAAAAAGAATTATTAGAAATATACCCAGAAATTGCAAAGTTGAGGGAATCTGCAGGCATTTCAAGAGCTAACTTGAGGACACTGTATTGATTTTAATAAGCCAAGCACAAAAAGACAAATAAGACACAATCTCTCTCATGTGTGGATGCTAAAAATGTTGATCTCATAAAAGAATACCAGAGTGGTCATGAGAGACCAGGAAGAAGAGGAAAGATAGAAAGCGGTTAGGTAATGAAATTAGGCCAGAGGCATTATTTTTGGTGTTTTATAGCACAGTAGCCTACTTGTAGTCTATGATATATTTCAAAATAACTTGAGGAGTCCAAAGGTTCCCAGTACATAAAAATGGCAAATGTTTCATATGAAAATGATCACTACCCCAATTTGATCATCAACATGTATCAAATTATCATAAGTATGCCATGAATATGTAATAATAAATATGTAATAATATTATGATAAAAAATTTTAAAGTTATAACATTTTCAAAGATTTAAAGGAAAACAAACACAGAAAGAAAGAAAGGCAAGACAGAAAATAGGACCTAATGGAACTTTCTGAACTGAGAAAAGACCATAACAGATTTGGGGTCTGCAAAATGAAAGACTGAATGATTAGAAACTGCACAAGAACAGTCATCTGAAGACAGCATTGGAAACTCCAACCTGAGGTGGGAAATAACCTGAAAGGACCCAGCCTCAGTCATCATGGAGCAACATCATGTGCAATGGGACCATCAGTGGGAGAGCAGGACAGGGGGAGCAGAAAAGTCTCAATTTTTCAAAATCTGACAATACAAACCCACAAATTCTAGAAGCTCAACAACCTCCAAGAAGAAAAAGGGTTAGAAGCACACAGTCAAGTGGTTCAAAACCAGGGAAGAAGAGAAAAATCTTAAAGGTAGGCAGGGGAAAAAGCGAAGACAGAACAACTCACTGCCTGACATACACAGGAATGAACAGCAACTTCTCATTTGAAACAAGGCAGGCCAAAGCCAACAAAACAACTTCAGAATACCCAAAGACAAATCTGCAAAAACAAATTTCAAAATTGAAAGATGTTTAAAAGCCTTTTCCAGACAAAAAAATGAGATTTTTGTCAGCAAGCACACCTGATTAGAAAAATGATAAAAACAGTTCCTCAGGCTGCAGAAAGATGATAAAAGGTTGGGATACTCCTTATCCAAAAATACTGTGACCCGAGTGTTTTGATTTTTGATTTTTTCTTTTGGATTTGGGGTCTGCATCAACATAATGCATTTACATAAGTATAGTGAGGTGTTTCTGGGATGGGATCCAAGTCCAAACACAAAATGGATTTGTTTCATATACACATAGCTTAGAGGTAAGTTTATAAAATCTTTTTAATAACTTTGAGCATGAGAGTTTGTTTCATGGTTTGGAATGTTCCACTTGGGGACAGGAGGTGTACAGGACAAGAGAAAAGAGATGGGCCAGGCAGTCACACCGCTCACAGGGATGACAGCCCTCTTCTGCACATGTTTTCCCAGGTTCCTGTTTCTTGACTTGGTCTCCCCAGGTCCCCATTCTGTACTGACAGCTGCTGGTGCTCGCTCGGTCACTTCTCCTCAGCCTGCCTGTACTTGGCTCCAGGACCCCCATTTGTATGCCTCTTTTCTTGATGGCTCCTCATTTTTAGGTATTTTGGTCATTTTCCATCCAGCAATTTAAATAAAGTACATATATTTCTATAATTCTTGAGAGTATAAAAGTATGTCCAGATATCAAATTGAAACTGGTACTAAAAATGCTAAGTGTTACATCATTTTATCCTTGTTTTATTTAGGATTATCCCAGAGCAGAGCTTCTAAACTCAAATGTGAACAACAAGTCACCAGAGTTACCTGTAGACTCTGGTTCAGGAGCTCAGAGGTGGGGGGTAGGGTATGAGATCCTGCATTTTAACAAGCTCCCAGGTGATGCCCATGTTGCAACATCACAGACCCATTATTCTTCCCATCCCCCACGTGACATCAGTTTCAATCATTAAAAAAAAAAAATCATTCAAAGTGCAATGGGCTTTGATAAGTGGCCATTGGTCAAGTTAAAGGTATTGTGCAAAATAAATGCAATCCTTTAAAAATACTTGCTTATGTTCGTTTCTAATATGTCTGTTGGATGTTTTATGCTTGTAACTCTCCTAATCAAAGGGCCAGATTGAGCCTTCTTTCTCTTTGAGGAAAGTAGTTCTGTTCAAAACAGAATAGAAAAAAAAAAAAAAAAAAGCAAAGTCAGATTAAATCAATAAATTACAGTATTGAGTTTTTATATTTCCTTAATTTCCCACCTATTTTTTTTTCTTATTTCACTACTCCCCCCTCCTCAAAAAAAAAAAAACAAACAAACAAACAAATTAAATCAAATTTAATTGTTTAAAAAGGAAAAGTGGTAAATTTTCAGTTACCACTGAAGAGTGGAAAAGCCTGGCAGACATCATTTTATCTGAGGGGACAGAGCTAACAGCCCCAAGAAGAAGGCCCCTGTACCTGTGGCTGACATGGTACATCACCTCCATGTCCTCTGTCAAAATTGTAAAACCTCAACCCAGTCATAGCAACGTGTTATAGATTAGGTATGAGGTGTTCCTACAAAGCCTATGTGTGCAAAAATGAAAGAAAGCTTCGAGGTGAAGTGACTGGGTTATGAAAACCTTAACCTGATCGCTGCATTAATTCCCTGATAGGGATTAACTGGATGGTAACTGTAGGCAGGCAGGGTGTGGTTCCAGGAGGTAGGTTGCTGGGGGCTTGACCCTGAAGTTGCTTATATTTTGTCTGTTCCCATCTACTGAGCTGCCTTCCTCCTCCATACTCTTCTGCCTTGATGTTCTGCCTCACCTCTTGCCCAGAGCAAATGGAGCCGAGTATCTATGGACAGAGACCTCTGAAACCATGAGCCCCCACATAAAAATTTCTTCCTGTACTCGTTCTTGTCTTTCAGTCACAGCAACAAAAAAAGCTGACCAAAATGCAGAGCAAGAGGCAAGCCCTAGCTGAGGCCATTCCACAGAACATCCACCCCACTCCACCACACTTCAAGTTACCAGAGTCACAAAGACAAGACTGAGGAGCTGCCCAGACAGAGGAGGCTAAGGAGACAAAGCCACAAAGTGCCATGTGGGGTCCTAGATTTGCTCCTAGAAAGGAAAAGGAGAGCACTGGGAACACTAGTGAAGGAGGAAGGCAGTGTGTGGTTTAGCTGATCATATGGTGCCCATGTGAAGGTCTCAGTTTTGATAACTACTCTGGTTATACAAGATGTTAGCACCAGGGATATTGGGCAAAGGACATGGGGGAATTCTGTTTTATGCTTGCAGCTCTCTTCTAGATCTAAAACTGTTCCCTCCAAAATGCTTACAACTCTAAAAATCATCATTATGTTTATCGTAAGAAGAACTTGAAGGGCAGTTACTATTAAACATATTAAATATGTACTGTTCACTTAAACTGAGTATATTTAGTACATATCTAATATATTTAGCATGTAGTTCTAGAAACATATTTACAGAAGCATGAGAAATATACACTTTCAGACTAGCTGTACCTAAAGTGACTATCTGTACCTCCATGACTGGCGGGAGGCTTCAGAAGCTGGCCTTGCAAACCCAAAGGCAAAGGTAGAGAAGTAAAAAACACAAACACCCCCAAGTTGCTGGAATTGGTGCACCTGAGGAACCCATCCTAGAGGGACAGAGTCTGCCTGCAAGCCATACTTCAAGTAATTCCTACAGACGCCTTACTCCACGTGGATAAAAGAACACAGAGCAAAATGGGGGCTTTCCTTACAGAAGACAGAAAAATGAGTCTCGAGAGAGAATAAACAATCCAGGGCACCAGGGCTTCAGCTCTTCTCTAGGGCTCTGGTAATTAATTTTCCCTAGCACTGGGACTCCATCAATCTCTTCCTAGAAGAGCGTGAGTTTCCTGCCTCGTGAATAGGGCAGAGTCTATTGGCAGGCACAATCACTCCATCTCTGAGGAGTGAGTCCATTAGAACCCAGAGGGTGGCCTGGCTTCAAGGCAGAAGGGACTAAAAGAATTCCTCACTAAAGCTAAGAAGCAAGTCTCACCCTGTATCTGCCCTAAAAGTTCATTCTCAAGATTAACTACATATTTGGTAAGCCCTGTTTCAACTCACAGTGCTTATGAAAGAGATACTTGTTTGAAGAGTTTATTCAAAGTAATTGTAAAGCATTATATATTGTACAAATGAGTGTGATTATTAGAAGTTTTATTATTCCTCTTGTAGTATACTATGTAACAATGTTAAAAATACTAGCACTTCTGTTTGAAATATGAATCCTTTGTATTTAAACAGTGGACAATTTTATATTGCTTTATAATTTTACTAAGTAATGACTTTTCATTGTTCTAATACTAAAAAAGGAAAGATATTTCATATTCCTTTTTCAATGCAGGTTAAGTATTCCTTGGGACCAAAAGTGGTTTGAAATTTGGAATATTTGCATATATACAATGTGGTATCTTGAGGATGGGAACCAAATCCAAACATGAAATTAATTCAAGTTTCATATACACCTTAAACACACAGCCTGAAGGTAATGCTATGTGATAATTTTAGTGTGCCTGCATTTTGACTGATTCCTTAAAAAGGTCAGTTGTGGAAGTTCCCACTTGAGGCTTTATGTCATTGCTCAAAAAGTTTCAGATTTTGGAGCATTTCCTAATGCTCAAATTTTTAGAACAAGGATGTTCAACCTGTTCACTGAAGTAACTTTTTTTTTTTAAGGTTAAAAAAAGGTAGGAAATGTTTTGAGACATGAATTTAAATCTGCAAATTTCCTTTGGCATCTGGGCAATTCTGTAAAGGAAGCATTTTTAAAAATCATTACACAACACAAAGTTCTGGGTCAGGTAAGAGGGGACACCTGGAGGTTTCAGAAATAAACTCACAAAGCAAACTCCATGAACATCACACTCTGACGCGTGGCCGTGGCATTCACAGGGCTGACAGATTCCTCCAAAGAGTATTCCATCAACTCGATAATAGCCAGAGAGGCAGGACTGCAAAAGAAGGGTGGCACCTGTGTCCATGAATGCAGCTTTGCACATTATAGGAATCATCTGCTTTCCCACATAGTTGAAAAATCAGCGGCTCAATTTTCCATGTGCACAGAAACATTTTTTTTTCTACTTTTAAAACATCTTCATTGAGATGTCATTGACATGCCACAAAAATCTACCCATTTTAATTGTGCAATTCAGGAATTTTCAGTAAACTTACCAAATTGGGCCACTTTTAGGCACTATACTTCAGTTCCTTGTTTCATTTTAAAGGTGAAAACATGCTCACAAAAACTTAATGGCTATGTCATGGGTCAACATACAACTTTGTGGCATCCCAGGCATGCATGCAGTACATTTTTTTTAAGAAATGTTAATTTTTTAAAAATTTGAGCCAGGGTCTTGCTGAATTCCTTAGAGCCTCGTTAAGTTGCTGAAGCTGGCTTTGAACTTGCAATCTCCCTGCCTCGGCCTCTTGAGTTGTTGGGATTACAGGTGTGCACTGCTGTGCCGGGCCTTTGCGGTATCCTTTAACTACCAATGATATTGTACTATCTAGCCAGAATTTCCATTAAGAAGATTGTTTTCCTCTCAACTTTAGTTTTCCTCCTAGGATTATAATTCATTCAAGATTACCATCATACAATGTATGAGTTCAAGGGCAGGTCTGGGTCACACTGCAGCAGTTTAGTTGAGCAAATATTACAGGTGTTCTTTACATGAGCTAAACCCAGAGAGGCAACCTGAGTAAGTGAACACCCTCATACAATAATTCATTTAACTCATCACAACCCTGAGAGACTGCATCTCGGCTCTACAGATGCAGGGCATGGGACACAGACACTTGCATAGTGCCCAGAGTGCAGGTGGAGTGACTCAAAGCCAGGTGGGGCCACTTCCTTGGCCATGTCCCCAGCCAACTGCCAAGGGCTGTAGCAGATACAAAATGCCTTTAGAGGGCAGACTTGGGAATGATTAATTTAGAAGTCAGCATCCTCCTGTGGGGGGAATGAAAGGAGAGTTGGGACTAGTTTTTATTTTGTTAAGAAATTCTTGGACTTTTTTTTATTTTTTTAATTATAAAAGTAACCTGGTTGAGTGCCCCTGAGTTCAATCACTGGTACTAAAAAGAAAAAAAAAAAAAAAACAATCTGTAAAGACACAAAGCATTGTGAACGTCCTCTAACACCTCCACTCAACTGTGTGCCCCTCAGAGAGAGGGGCCTCATCAGCAGGTGGACATTGGGTGGGCACTGCCCCAGAGGTCTGCATGGGAGCTTACAGTGCTGTAGAGAATTCTATCCCCTACCAACAGCTGCCTGATTCTTTTTCTTTTTATTTTTTTTGGTAGCAGGGATTGAACTCAGGAACATTGACCACAGGGCCATATCCCCAGCCCTATTTTGTATTTTATTTAGAGACAGGGTCTCACTTAGTTGCTTAGTGCCTCGCTTTTGCTGAGGCTGGCTTTGAACTTGTGATCCTCCTGCCTCAGCCTCTGGAGCCTCTGAGATTATAAGCATGCACCACCATGCCCAGCCAGCTGAGCTATATCCCTAGCCCAAACAGCTTCCAAGTAACAGTTTGATTAAAGAATAAGTTCTACTTAACAAAAAGCCTGCAAATGTGTAAGTTGGCCCTCCATATCCTTAGGGTCCATATCCACAAATTCAGCCAACCAAGGAATGGAGATAAGCATCAGTACTGAACATGTTCAGACATTTTTTTTCTTGTCATTATCCTCTAAACAATGTAGTATGGCAACTATTTATATACCATTTACATTGTGTTGGGTAATACAAGAGATCTAGAGGTGACAAAGTGTGCAGGGGGTGTGCCTAAGTTATTTGCAAACTATACCATTTTATAGAATGGACTTAAGCATCTGCAGATTTGGAGATCTGGGGGGTTCCTAGAACTATTCTCAGACACAGTCACCACTATACAAATTAAGCTTCTCTCTGCTGCCCTCTCCTGCTTCAGCTGGTCTGGTTCTACTTTCAGGGTTTCCCTGCTCCACATAGCCTGGCCTTGCTCTCCTACTTCACAGTCCATGGACTCAGGTAGCCTTAGTTAGGATCATTTATCCATTAAACATTATGCACACAATGCTTGGGAACTGGAAATAATTGCTGGGCTTAAAAACCCATGCTTCAAACCTAAAAAAAACCAAACATTAATTTGGTTTCACAAACAAAAAAAAAAAAAAAACCCTGCAAAATATTTAAAATAGGACTATTTAGTTTAATATCTACATCATGAGTCATTAGGCTAACTTTATTTACTACAAAGTTTGTGACTGATAGAGATTAATATAAACAAGTTATAAATTAAATATTCTCACTTTGTAAATATGATTGCCAATAAATCAAGCCAAGCACAATTGTCCATAATTGTCAGTCACGAACACGTAGAAAGCAGGATCGTACAGTGAACAGTATAGATGAAGCTCAAATCCAAATATGATCATTCCTAGTTGTGTGATCACGGTCAAGTTACTGAATGTTACTGTGCCTCAGTTTGGAAAAGAAAATATCTGAAGTACCTATCACACATGGGTGCTGTCAGGATTCAGATAGATAACACATGGAAAGAGTTTAGCATGCTGCCCGTATGCAGGAAGTTCTCAGTATGAGAGAATTGTTATATAAATACTTGTATCCAAATAATTTTAATACTTTTGTTTCTGATTGCAAATGTATTTTCATATACAGTTATCTTTGGTATTCATGAGGATTTGCTCCAAAATCCACACAGATGCCAAAATCTTTGCATATTCAAGTCCCTTTTATAAAATGGCATAATATTTGCATACAATCTATGCATATCCTCTTGTATACTTTACTCATTTATATTTATTTTTTAAAAATTCTTTTGGTACCAGGATTGAACTCAGGGCACTTAACCACTGAGCCACATCCCCAAAATATATATATATATATTATTTAGAGACAGGATCTTACTGAATTGCTTATGGCTTCGCTAAGGCTGAAGCTGGCCTTGAACTTGCAATACTCCTGCCTCAGTCTCCCAAGCTGCTGGGCTTACAGATATGTGTCGCTGCATCCAGCTCCTGCATACTTTAAATCTCTGGATTATTTGTAATACCCTTTACAATGTGAATGGTATAAATAGTTGTATTATTTAGGGAATAATGACAAGAAAAACATTTGTACAGACTTTGGTACAGATGAAATATTATCTTCCTTGGAATATATTGCAATCCCTGATTGACTCAATTCACAGATATAGAGACCTGCACATTTCATATGTGAGGTGAAACCCACCAAAGTAAAATAGTCAGGGACCATCAAAGGTCTCAAAATGGGTCTGGCTTGTCTAAAGCCTTCCTGGTCTTGCACAGGTGATTATAAATATTCAAATGATCAAGTTCAGTCTTCCTTAGAAATATAAAATCTGGCATAGGTAGTACAAACTTCCTACTGAGGCAAGAGGGCTGCAGGAAGTCAGGCATTTCCAGGAGTCCCAGAGCCACCCCTAGCAGAGCAATGGATTTCTTTAAACCACATGACTTCCACCATTCCTATAATCAAACATTGGTTTCCAAAGTTAAAACTCAAACTTGCATTATTAGATTAACTTCAGTGCACTATTTTCCCCTTAGGAAAAAACAAAAAAGAAGAAAACAGAAAGAGAGGTGAGCGGTACCTCGCAGGACGTCCCTGTGTAGCCTGGAGGGCATTCACAGTGCTCCACATCAGTGGCTACTGCCAGGTCTATAGCATTAGGGCTTGCTGTGTCTAGAGAGACAGACTCCAACCTAAAAACACGAAGAGGTCAGTATAGGATTCACATGTTTGCAAATGACATCTTACACCTCAATGAAGATGAGTCCCTAAAAGATTTAATTCAAACAGAATTATCATGTGATTTTGTAAGTAACTAAAGATTCTTCCAATAATATACTCTCTGGGAGCTGTCATTATTCCCTGGATATGCCTCCAACATTGGTTGCAAAGATATGCAATTGCCCATAGAACACTGTGGGGAAGGAATGATATTGTACTTGGCAAAAATTCATCTACTCATCCATCTTATCATGAACACAGAGATTATACTCCAATGAACTCTACTACACTTATATTTGCAGCATTGACTATTATGTTTGACGAGGCATTGCCAGAAACTGACTTCCACAAAGTAATAAAATGACTTGTGCAAATGACTGCAAAACTAAGATCATTAACATCAGGAGAGAGAGAACCAGAAGCAACAAGTTCTGGGAAATTGATAACTTTATTAGTAATTCTTGGAAACACTTGGCAAATTACTGAACTTAAAGTCAAGTTTGTTTCCTAGTAGATAACATTTGTCATGAATAACTAGTCTTACATCTTCAATAAGTTACATTTATAAAAATAATTTAATTATTATAATATAAATAATATATATTATTACAAATATATATTATTATTATAAATATATTTTAATTATTATAGCTAGTTCTTTTAATAAAAGCGATGTAAACTATATTAACTTTGAAATACACAGTATTAAATAAAGACAAGCTAGAGCTATCTCTTCTGTAAGTTTTTCCTCCCATTTCAATATATACCTGTAAAGAGCCATTTTTGCAGAATTGTAGTTGGCTCTGATCAAGAGATGTGTCATGTTGGCCAGGACGGTCATTAGCTGGTCACGATCGATCTGTTTTTTGTTATGGAAGTCTCGGAAATTCTCAGGCACAAGTCTAACCACATTGAAGTACTCTTCATAGGGTTGCAGTGACAGGCCCTCAGCCTGTGTGCTTAAAGTGATTCCATTTCCCTAGAATTTTTTAAAAAAGAAAAGGAAAGATATTTGTCATTCAATTTAAGGATCAAGAAATAAAATCAAATTTTGCACCCAACAGTATGGTTTTCATTTGGGCCTAGGTTCTTGTGGCAAACAACATGATGGTGTGTGTAACTTTAAGTTCAGAATTATTGGAGAAAAAGTGTTGAACTGGATTTCTTTCAGAGGGATTACAATGATAAACCAAACGACCATGTACTTTGTTGGTATCTTGGAAAAGAAACAAGGTCATGCATCTGCCCACAGTTTTCATCAAAGCAGCCTGCATCTGATACTCCTAATCTTTAAACAACAGAAGTTGAAAACAGTATGTACAGTAAATAAACCTCCAACTTCTCATAAAATTGCCTTAAACAACAGTAATTTACCTTCCAGTTTCCAATTGTTCAGGATGGATATGGAGTTAAAGGTCACTCAAGATCAAAGGACACTGGAGACAAGAACCCAAATATGCCAGCGACCCGGGAGCAAGGCCAAACTAGGTCTTTTTGTGAGGAATGAGGATATACAGGGAGAGGGAGAGAGGACCTGGCAGGGTGTCTCCTGTCCCCACATTGCCAGGCACTGACTAATAGGTTCCTATGAAAAGGCAAAGTGGCAGGAGGGGAAAAAAGTCCTTAGAAGGCTGGCTAGTTTCAAGGTCAGAGCAAATGCTCATCTTTACTTGATTGATTGATTGGTTGGTTGCAGGGATAGGGATTGAACCCCAGAGGCACTCTTTTATTTGAGACAAAGTGTTAACTAATTTGCCAAGGCTGGCCTCAAACTTGGGATCCTCAGGCCTCAACTTTCTGAGTCACTAGTATTAGGCAGGTGCCATCAGGCCCAGCACGTCTCCTTTTTAAACATGAAAAGATGGGTACACCCTGGGGATAACAGAAATACAAAGAACCCCAGAAAGGGCCTGGAGTCAGATCATCACACACACGTTCTGGGCATTGTGCAGACAAGTCACCCACCACAGTCTCCCAGCAGGAACCACTTGGCCTAGCCATTTTCAGTCAGCCAAGGATCACCCCACTAATTCCTAAGCTGTAGGTAAAAGCAAAGCAAAATAGTCTCACCTTGATGATGATATCCGCATGAGACATGAGGTCACTGTCCACTGTCTCCACTGGAATATCGTAAGATACTGTGTATTTCAGGAATCCACCAAAAGAGGTCAGCTGGAAGGGTCAAATGAGCGTGAACATCAAAGAGAATCAACTACAGCCCCAAGGAGGAAGAAGTAGTAGCTAGGATCCATCTGGAAAGAACTGGGCTGCAAGGCATTCCAGTGGCCACCATATGTAAGCAAATTCACATTAAAGGCAGTGGAAACGTACTCTATGAGTATTTTAATTGATATTACCAAGACTGGAGGATATTGCTGAATTCCAAAAGAAAAATGTACTACCGAGAGACCCCTGAGGTCTATATAATCTTGATAATCACACAATAGACATTTATTTTACTTAAATAATATAGGGGGTAGGAAGTTTGATCCCTGACAATTTTTTTTTTCATTGTCCTGCTGCAGCAAATAACATGTTGGATCTTCTACTTGAAGGAAAGACTACAAGTATTTCTTCCTAATCAGATCTCCTTTAATGTAGAATTTTCTTCCTGATGGATGTGTCGCAACAAAAGAATGTTTGGAATCCAATTTTGCAATCATAAAATTGGACAAGTGATTTCAAAAGAAAAAATTTCAGTGAATTTTGGTGTTAAGATCCTATTATAAATGGAAAACATATTCTACAATTATAATTGGATGGCAAAAATAATCATCTTCAAAAATACCCCTTTAAAAGAAGTTAGAAAATTTAATCATCACATTAACTAGAAACTCCCTAAGCTATGAGATTACGCTACTATGAAAGGATACCACTACCCTAAAATGAACCCAATCCCCAAGTGAGCAAGGAACTATAGGTGCTCAAATAGATTCCCTCAAATGTATTTTCTAAACAATCAGACTCTTGAGAGAAAGGGCATACTTAATTGGAGAGGGAGACTGGGAACATGTCATTGAAGGGAGGTTCAATCTTAGAAACAAACTTCCAACACTGTAGATCATTTTACCCTTACTTAAAGTTAAAACAGAAAGTATTCTGTCTGTTCCTATCTATGCACTTTACATGAGCAACAGCCTGTCCGGATACCTAAACAGAGGAAGCAGAGCAAAAGTCTCACTGCAGGAAACTTCCTTGAGTGTTTCCCATGCACCAGGCCCTCCACTAAGCTAGGCCCTCCAGGAAGCCAAGGGGCATTACTCTGGGTTCACTGCTCACTGAACAAAGTGGGAATGTGATCAGCATTTTGAAAAGCCCAAGTGATGGGGACCCAGAGGTGGAAAGTAGAAGATTTTTCATCAATAAGAGGATGAGACTTCACAACATAGGCTTCTTAGAGACTGGACCAAGAAAAACAGACACTCTTATTGGAACGATGTGACTAAAAAGTCAAAAGGATCAAAAAATCTTGTGTATCCAATGTAAATTAAAAGCTGTGAAACGCCTTTTCAAAGTTCAACTCACCAACAAAATTACTTATAATGCAAACAAGAAGTCTTTTCTTAATGGCCTCTGAGATCTTCATCTAAGCACACATACCTTATTTCCAAGGTAGGCCTCAGGGGCCGACCAGTAGTACTTAGAAGTCAGTCTCTGCATGACCAGGGTGTTGTTGATGCTGATCTGATGGCGCCCACCCAGCGCCTCTTGCTGAGAATGGATCTTACTTGGACTGACCAAGTCAGTGACCAGCCACCCGGACATATCATTCACCTAGGGGAAAAAAAAAAAAAATAATTTTGGAATATGATATAGAATGAACTTTATATCTCATGTAATCTAGTGTAAATATTTTCACAATGAAGAGACAAACCCAGAAAGTTTAGTTAGGGATGAAGTTAACACAACTGCTACAAATGGACCACACAACATGTGGTACTTCCACTTGTCAAAGGACTAAGAAAATCTGAGAACAAGTCATAACGCACCACCAATCTAGATAAATTATAAGAAATAAAGGAGGAAAGCCATAGAGGCCATGAACATATATTTTAGATTTTTTTAAACAATAAAGAATAGAGGTTGAGCATCTCTAATCCAGAAATCTGAAATTCTGCTACCAAATCCAAAACTTCTCGAACAACTACATGATGCCACTTGATCTCATGTGGTGGGTCACAGTCAAATTGCAGGTGCACTAAATATATTATAAAATTGCCTGCAGGTAATGTGCATAAGTGTATATGAAACATAAAGGAATGTCATGTTTAGACTTGGATCCCCTCTGCAAGATAACTTGTTATGTGTGTACAAATATTCCAAAATCTGAAAAAATCTGAAATCCAAAACAATCTTGCTCCCCGACATTTCAGATAAGGGATACTTGACCTGAAAATGCATGGATTAATGTCTTCTGCTAACTCTGACTCCCCCTTCTTTATTGTCCTCTGCTTTTTACCCAAATGCTAAATGTGTGACGTGTGTGTGTGTGTGTATTATATATATATTATAGATTATATACTCTCAATTTATCACCTACATAAAGAGGTTGGTCATTTTCCCCCAGCATGGTGGCCACAGTTATGAATTGATAAGCCACATGCCCAGCATCTCCTCCTCAATCTCTAGTCATTACACCATCTCCCTCCCTAGTCACCATTTGACACTTGCCTCAAACTCGTCCCCCTAGAATTTCCCCTTCTCAAAACAGAATGCCTGTCCTTGAGTTATGGTTTGGATCTGGAATATCCCCTCAAAGGCTCATGTGTTGAAAGCATGATTCCTAATGCAGCAAGGTTCAGAGGTGGGGCTTTTAGTCAATGATTTGATCAGAAGGGCTGCAACCTTATCAGTGGATTAATCCACTTAGTGGATTAATAATCTAAATGGACTCCTGGATGGTAACTGTAGGCAGGTGGACATCACTGGAGGAAGCAGGTCACTGGGGGTGTACCCTTGGGGACTATATCTCATCCCTGGCTCCTTTCACCCCTTCTCTACTACCTGACTGCAATGAACAGAGCAGCCTTCTTCAGCCATGCCTTAGAGCCAGCTGACCATGGGCAGTATCCTCTGAAACCATGAGCCAAAATAAATCTATCTTCCTCTAAGTTGTTCTTGTCAGGTGTTTTGGTCACAGCAACAAAAAGCTAACACACCTAATAAAGCCTGGGCCCCCTGCTGTTGCTCCCACCCATCCACTGGAGTGCTTCCCACCCCCAGCTTCTTTGAATTGTAAAATTCTCATGACCCTGGATGTGCCAGCGGGGGCAGGTAGTGAGCTCACATGCGAGACAAAGAGAGAGGGTTCAGAGGGGGAAATGATGAGGTTGCAAGAGCCTTAAACTTATCAGTGAATTAATCCCTAATGGCATTAACTGAGTAGTAACTGGAGACAGGTGGGGTGTGGCTGGAGGAGGTGGGGCATTGTGGGTGTGGTTTGGGGGTATATATTTGTATCTGGGGCGTGGAGATCTGTCTCTCTGCTTCCTGATCATCAAGTGAGCTGCCTCCCTCTGCCACACTCTTCTGCCATGATGTTCTGCCTCACCTCAAGCCCCAAGGAATGGAGCTGGTCTTCTATGAACTAAGACCTCTGAAACCATGAGCCTTCAAATAAACTTTTCCTCCTCTGTGATTTTCTGGTCAGATCTTTTAGTCACAGTCGTGAAAAAGCTGACTAAAACATGGAGTGAGATCTGACCTCCCCACTTAACGTATTCCCCATGGAAGAAATGGAAACAGAGTGTATTCTATAATACATATCTTACGTTGATAGGGAAATGTGTGTGGAAATAAGCACAGGAAATTTAGGAACCCTTTTAGGAATCGACTGCCTTTTGACCCTTAATGGTGTTGTTCCAAACGCACAAGAGTGGTATTTCAGGAAAAATCAGCCCATAGCTTGCTGACAAAGTGGTAGAGAGCTCACATGACCACCCACTGATTAAACCAGCTTATACCCAAGGCCTCCCACCTGACCAATGGGCCAAGAAAGGCTGTCGCAGACATCGGAGACACCAAAGCAGAAGCACTCAGAGCAGCCCTGGGGGTTTCTCTCCTTCAAGTTATAGAAGCCTGGTTTGCAGCGGTCACAATTCTTCCCCTCGACATTTTCCTGCAAATTACGATAAAAAATTTCCAGGTGAAGCCAATGAATCCAGACAGAAGCAAATGACATCGACAGGATATTAACAAGGAGGGAGGGCTGGTAGCCCACAGAAGCAGGTAAATAAATATATATATATATTTTAAAAAAGTCTCATGAAGTCGTTATTTCAAAAAAAAATAGTGTGAATTAATTATTATTTAATTTCATAGCCAAGAACAAGGCTGGGGTTATATGTAAATATGTAAGGTTAGTCATATATGTAAATGATTTGATTTATTTTACTTCTTCCAATTTTGCTGCTTGTATGAACATTTTAAAATCGGAGGAGGGTTGTCTAATTGTTTGTACTACACATAAATACTCGAGGTTATTTTTGGTCATATATAACATATGCCTGAGACTGTGCTTTCATGAGAATAAACACAAAAGGTACAACAGGAAATCCTTAGAATTCCAGGGAAATTGCTATTAATATCGTATGGTCAAATAACATTCCTCACGGGTACTATATGAATGTATTTGTTATGATTATACAGTTCTTTTTTTTTTTTTTTAAGAAAAATCCAAGATTAAAAACCTGCATTTCATTAGAGTTTGTGGGAACTTAGGGTTTACCTGATTCTCCCCCAAATACAAAGCTAAAAAAGAATGTCCAAGAAGAATTTAGTCAAGGCCAAATAAATGATATGCGGTGTTGGGTTTCACCTAGAAAGTCACAGAAATGCCTCTGGAATACAAGGCCATTGCCCAGAAAAATAAAATTAAAAAATGGAATCCAAGTATTCATCTAAGTCCAAGGACACAACAGAACCAACTTGCTGTGACATATCATGCTTCTGGGCAGGGATGAGAGTTTCTGCTTAAATTGAACTGCTTTGTCTGAGAATTGTGAGCCAGTTGAAGATGCTCCTTTCCCAGCGAAGCACAGAAGAAACCCAGGGCCACTTTGACCTCCTTGCTTACCTTACAAAGACACGGGTCTGTGCACGGATCGTCATTCACACTGCCAGCTAGATTGCAGTCACAGGGGACACAGTTCGGGTAACCCTTGTAGCCAAACTGGCAGCGATCACATTTTTCTCCTGCATAACCGTCCTTACACGGACACTGACCTGGCCACTTCCCTGGGGAGAAAGCAACACATGGAAATAAAAGAAGTTTAAAGATAGGGTTGGCAAACTTTTTCTGTAAAGGGCCAGAGAATGTACATTTTAGGCTTTCTGGCCACGGAATCTGTAGAACTGCTCAACTCAGCCATTACTGCTGGACCACAGTCACAGACAATGTATGAGCCAATGGCTGCCATTCTATTCTAATAAAGCTTATTCTTAAAAACAGGCAGTGTGCAGATTTAGACCTTGGGCCATAGTTTGCCAACTCCTGTTTTAAATAAAGAAAACAGAGGGGAAACTCACAGAGACTGGAGTCAATGTAAAATAGTATAACAACTTTGAAACACAGTTTAATACTTCTTCAAAATGTTATACACAGAGTTACCATATGATATGGACATTCCACTCCTAAGTAAACACTCAAACATTCCCTCCAAAACCTTATACATGAATGTTCATCATAGCATTATTCATAATAGCCAAAAGTAGGAATAACTCAAATATTTAACAGTTAATAAGTGGATATAATGTGATATATTCATCCTATGGAATATTATTCAGCAATAAAAAGGAATGAAATATTGATGTATGCTACAACACAGATAACCCTTGAAAATATATTATGTGAAAGAAGCCCGTCACAAAAAAAACTCCCACATATTGTGTTCCATTTACATGAAATTCCAGAATAAGCAAATGTACCTAGATAAAGTAGATCAGTGGCCCACCCGCAGGGCCACTATCATCACCCTTCCATCAGGGTGTAAGAATCAGTCAGTCACACAATTTACCCTGCACACTCCTGCTAGGCCCCACAGCTGCACCTCCATGCCTGCTGGTCAACAGCTGTTTTTACTGCCAGTGGCCGAGAATTTGATGGGTCACAGAAGTCTTCAAACAGATGCAACCTATTCAGGAGACTCTGATATTTGCAAGTCCACTTACCAAATTTTGAAAGGGAAAGAACACTGACATTTACAAAGTTAACTGGAGGATTTACTTGCTTGGTGAGATGATGTATGCAGAAGTCCTCTGAGCATTTCTAGGAGCTAAATAGAGCAACTGCTATTTACTGTGTTCAATAGATGGCTTTAACTGAGCCTTACTTATTTTTTCATCAAATGCTCAATTATCTGCTCAAATGTCATTTCATCACCCCCGACAGTGTCACCTCCACACCCGTTCTCCAAACCAATTATGATTCTCAGTTTGGCTTTATGTCCTCAGCACTCTCCCTGGCATTATAGTATCCATGTACTTGTTTAATGTTTCCTTTGAGCAGGGACCTTGGCCATCTATTCAAATATATATCAGAAAGATCTAGAAAACTCCCTGACACATAGTAGGTGCTTTAAAAATATTTAGTGAACCAAAGAATTAATAAAGAATCCTACCATCCAACACAATGATAATGGTTCTAACAGGTACAATCTTCCACCAAAAAAAAAAAAAGCAATTGTAAGCACAAAAAATGAATCAAGCATTTACCCTTATTTAAGTCAGAATGGAGATCATCCTTAGCACAGATGGCACTGAGGGACCCGACAGGGTCACAGTCACAGGGATGGCAAGGTTCATCCTCATAAGGAGAAACCTGAAAGGCAGAAGTTGTCCTGGATTATTTTACTGGAAATGATAGCAATATTAACAATCATATCAACAATACCATCAATGCCAAGATAATACTGTTATAAGGGGGCACAGAGAGAAGGAGGAAGAACACTGTCACAACTGTGTATCAAGTCAAGTGAGGACTGACTACACCCTATAAGCAAGATTCAGCCTCTGGTTAGTGGTAGAAGCTCCACATTCCCAGTTAGATAACCCAAGATCACAAAGATAATAGGCCCCTGACCTCAACTTAAATAACAACACGTGAACATCCTACTTATCTAGTAAACAGGGCAGAGTAGAAAATAGAAATCAGAAGAACATTATTAGCATGACAATATAAATCAAACATTACAAAAGGAAAGGAGTCTCCAACATAGAGGATGAGAATTGTCTCCATTGTATAGGTTGCAACTTTGTGAAGTCTCTTTTTTTTCTACTTTAGGAAGGCAATGAAGCTCAGCCATGGGAGAGACATGTACTTACTTTATGTGGTCTATAATATCCATCCACGCAGGTTTCACAATTGATTCCCATGGTGTTCTGCAGGCAATTAATGCAAACCCCACCTCCTCTGAACTGTCCAGCTGTATTCAAGCTTCTCTTCTGATTGGCGACAGTTTCATCATAGTAACAGTCTTTGGCTTTATTGTGACAATTACATTCTAGAGAATATTTTAATATATTAATTAATACACATAGGATGTCTTATAGAAAGCAGGCCCTTATTTCTCTAAGTAAGTTTATATTATTATCAATGCAATTAAAATTCTAGAATAAGTAATTTTAATAAGATATAGGCAATATTATGTATGATAATTAGGAAGAGCTGTCAAGATAATAAAAGCGAGTGCCCATTTGACACAGCAATCCATCTTCTGTATCTTTGTACACATGTGAATAAAATGTATGGGGACAATCACTGCATATTGTTTGTGTTAACAACAGACTAGAGACAATTGAAACACTCATTGATAGATATCCATTTAAATAAATTATTTATTATACCCATATAATGGAATTCTCTGCCACTTGTTTCTCAAAGCAGCATTAAATTGCTAACATGGAGAGAATTTAAAGACACATTGTTAAATATTAAGAAGTAATGGGCAGCTCAGTGGCAGAGTACTTGCTTAGCATGTGCAAGGCCCTGGGTTTAATCCCGAGGTCCAAAAACAAACAAACGAACAACAACAAATAAGCAATGGTATGAATATTATGTCTTCTTCTGTGTAAGAACATATGTTGGGAGTAGCACTGTGCTAATGCATGCTTATTTGCACAAAAATTTTAATAAGAACTTAATGGGAAATAATAAAAAGTGGGAAGGATGGAAATGAAGTAAAAGGAAAGCTTTTACCCCAAACTTCTTTATATTATTAGATGTTGGAATCTTGTGAATATATTGTTTATTTAAAAGTTAAATCCAAGATAATAAAGAACAAATGGATGTATGGGAAGGGGACCTTTGAGGAAATAGCAAACCCATAAAGATACATTTAGTCCTTAATAGTTTAAACTTTTTAAAGATAATCTAGAACTTTGGGCACTATTTGACTTTCTGTGAAAACAAGTTACCTACTCATTGCAAAAGTTAAGATGACGAAAGTGTAGTTATAATAAGAGGAGAAGAACCACATTCTTCAAATAGCGTGCTTACGTTCACATGTGTTACCAGAGGATATGGTCCCAGGCCTCCAGGGCTGCTGGTGGTAGCCAGGACAGCACATATTACAGCTCTCTCCACAAGTATTATGTTCACACAGACACTGCAGTTTCTACACAAAAATGGATGCAAAAGTGGATCAGAACACTTTACCTGTGTATTTTTCTTAGATGTATTTAAGGAGAGAACCTACCACAAATAAGTGGAAAGATGTCACAATGGAAGGACATTCACCTGTATCAAACAAACTGGGAGGTAACTTTTCTAAAAGGATATATACAGATAGTCTTGTTGCAAAGAGAAGTGAGGAAGATAAAAGCAACTCTCAAAGAAGGGCTAGCTAACAAAAATGTTTTTTTTTTTCAAAGATGCATTGACTTTTAAGGATTTGGAAGTTTTTAGTAATAATAATTGTCTTAATTATTAGAAGACTTCTCATTAATAATCTTCTGACATTCATTTACAGATTTTTTTTTTAGCATCAAAATAATACAATCTGGAATGAGGGTGTGGCTCAGTGGTAGAGTGCTTGTCTAGCATGTGGGAGGCCCTGCATTCAACCTCTAGCACTGCAAAAACAGACAACAACAACAACACAAATCAAAAGACAAAAACAAACAACAATAACAACAAAAGAATAATCCTATTCCAGAGGTACAAAATTACAGAGAAAAGATAAGGAAAATAAAAAGTAACTCGTGTAAGTGGTTTGAATTCACTTAATATTGTGCTAAAACAAACTTTATTCTATTCTGATTCAGTACCACAAACATGGAAACGGAGAAAATGAGAAGGCAATATTTTTTTAAAATGTTCAGCATAAATTATAACTGTACATGTTTTTGCTCAATTCTCTCCTAGAGAGAAGAGTTTCAAAATTCAGAAGACTTCTGACTTGTTCACCTTACTGTGGTAAATTTTACATCATGTATACCTTACCACACATGCAGAAAACCACAAGAAGGACTTAATTAGAAATATATCCTCCAAATAAAGCAAAATGATGAAATTGTTTAAAAAATTAAACCATAGTGCATCTTTATCTGGTTTTGATATCAGGGTTTTACTGGCTGTATAGAAAGTATCTGGGAGTGTTCCCTCTTTTCTTTTTCATGAAATAAATGAGAATGACTGGTGTTAGCTCTTCTGTAAAGGTCTGGTAAAACTCAACTGAGAATCCATCTGGTTCTGGGCTTTCCTTCCTTGAAAGGCTTTTAATTGCTGCCTCAATCTCATTGCTTGATAATGGTCTGTTTATACACATGGTTCAATTTGGGCAGGTCATATGCATGCAGAAATCTGTCAATGTCTTCTAGATTTTCCAGGTTATTGTAGAATAAATTTTCAAAATAGTTACTGATGATCCTCTGGATTGCAGAAGTCCTTGTGTTGGTGATATTTCCCTTTCATCTCTAATTCTGTTGGTTCGGGTCTTCTCTAGCTTTCTGTTGGTTTGACTAAATATTTATCAATCTTGTTAATCTTTTCACAAAGTTGTTGCATTGATCCTTTTTATTGTTTTTTTTTTTAAATTTTCAATTTCATTAAATTCATCTCTGATCTTAATTATTAAATTCATCTCTGTCTTCTAGTGATTTGGGATTGGTTTGTTTTTCTTTCTCTAGAGCCTTGAGGTATGACATTATATTTTTTATTTGTGATATATATATATATATATATTTAATGTAGGCACTCAATGCTGTATACTTTCCTCTTAGAACTGCATTCATACTTTCCAGTTTAAAAAAACAGTAAGTAAATAGAAAATCGGTACCGCAGAGCAAGGGGAGCAAGGTTAGGGAGGAGGAGAGGGAAAGAAGAACTACTGGGTCCGGAAATGGAGCAAATTATATTCCATGCATGATTATGTCAAAAGGACCTCATTATTATCTGTAAATATAATACACTAATAAAAACATTAAAAATTAAAACAGTAAAATTTTATGAAAATATTTTTACTCTTGCTACGTGAGTTTATAACTTTCAACATTTGCTTTGAATGCAAAAAAATACTGAAAATATTACAGTTACAACTTCTACGCTGAAGTTGCAGTAAATCGTCAAATACTAGAATTTACCTTTGTAGTTTCATCCCATGGGCAGTTGCTAGCATGGCCAGAGCAAATGCACATCCCTCCAACAGAAATGTCCTTTATTGAATAGTAATACTAAAAAAAAGAAATGTTACATACAGAAATTAAAACCTTTTTATTTCAGTGAAAAGAAAACACTGGCACTCCACAAATCTCTCAGGTAGTGTATTATCAGTAATCTAAAACTATATGTCCATTTCAAATTATATTTCATGCACGATGAATGTTGGTGCTCAATTAAAATCAATTATGCTCAAATCAACTCATCTACTAAATCTAGGAGTCTGAAAGAATTTTCCAGCTTGGCTGCATCTTAAACCAGAGAGGTCATCTTCAAACCTCACCTGCCAAAACACCTAAAAAATACTGTAGAATTGAATTTAGTACTACATAAAAAAGATAATACATCACCAGCAAAGAAGATTTATCCTCCAAATGCAGTTAGTTTAATACACAAAAATCAGTAGATGTAAACAGCCTCATTAACAAAATAGTGTTTTTCTCTTAAAATTGGTTCTCACCACTTTGTAGATTTGTATATGTTAATAGATATCTTTTGGGATTTCATTTTCCATTATTCATTACTGTATATATAAATGTGATTCATTTTTAAAATTTTTTAATTTGTTTTAATTAGTTATACATGACAGTAGAATACATTTATGCACTTTGATATATCATACATAGATGGGATATAATTTCTCATTTTTCTGAGTGTACATGTTGCAGAATCATATTGGTCATGCAGTCAAATATATATATATATATACAGTAATAATGTCTGTTTCATTCTACTATCTTTCCTCACCCCACACTCCTCTCCTTCTCTCCCATCACTTCCCTCTACCTAATCTAAGGTAATGCTATTCTTCCATACTGTCCCCCCACCTTTATTGCGAATTAGTGTCCACATATTAGAGAAAATATTTGGCCTTTGGTTTTGTGGGATTGGCTTAATTTGCTTAGCATGATATTTTTCAACTCCATCCACTTACTGGCAAATGCCATAATTTTACTCTTTTTTTAAAGCTGAGTAATATTCCATTGAGTATACATTCCACATTTTTTATTTTGTATATTGTAACACTATTAAATTCACTTACATTTACTAGTTGTTTCACATTTTCTATGTATACAATCATGTCATCTACAAGTGGTGCTTCACTCTTACTGTGCTCTCTGTATGCCTTTGATTTATTTTTCTTGCATTATTGAACAAGAGCTTTACCAATAAACCATAAGATATTTCCAAGAGGAGTTAAAGAAGATTAGATAAGTGAGAAGACACAGCATTTTAATGAACTGGATGATTCAATATTGTTAAGAGGTCTTCCAAAATTCATCTTAAATCGACACAAAGAATCAATGGGGGCTAGGATTGAGGCTCAGGGGTACGGTGCTTGCCTAGCATGTGTAAGACACTGGGCTCGATCTTCCTTAGCACCACATAAAAATAAATAAATGAATAAAGATTTTTTAAAAGACTCAATTGAACAAATGCCTTTAAAAAAAAAAGAATCAATAGAATTTCAGTGAAAATCTTTGCAGGCTTTTTTTGGGGGGTGAGAGGGTAAGACACGATATCAGAGCTACCAAGTAAAGGCAGCATTTGTATTAAAGGATATATGATGATATTTGTTAAGTGAGGATATAACAGCTGGGAAGAAAGAGGGCCAACCTGAGAGGACAACCAAACTGAAAAGAAGAAAGGAGAATCTCCCTGAAACCAAACAAACTTATAACAATGATGGTGAGGGGGCACCATATACTCACTCGTCTTGTAACAATAGGGTCAAGGTCTTTGGGTTCCCGGTGGCTAAGGGTCATGAGATCCGCATTGAGTGTCCTGATGCGTTGTAATCGAAGGCGGATATATCGTGCAGAGGTAAATTCCAACAACCTGGGGGAAGGATCGTCAGCGCTTGGTCTGCCATTGATGAGTGATGTATGAATCTAAAACATGAAGAAGAAAAATAAACAAATGTCCTTTTTAAGCATGGCAAAAATATAGCCCTGCTGGCTTAACTTCAGGATATAATCTTTACCAAGATACTATCTAAAATCAAACCCAAACAATCAAACTCTTGTCAAAATCCAACTTGTGTTAACTACTTGTGAATCACTGCGATCCACATTACAGCTTCAATTTACGAGAGTTGTCCATTCCAGTGCTGAGGTTGCTGGGGATCTTTAACCGGGTACCTCTTCCTGCGTGGTAAGGATATTTTAAACATCTATTATTAAGCCATGGCTTCTCAGAAACAAATTCTAAAATCCATGAAGAGGTTGGGGAGAGCAAGGAAAGGGTGCCAAAAGCCATAATCATAACCTGCTCTCTTAATTAATCTCTGCTCTTGAAACAATGCAGGGCTCCCTACAGAGACCCGGCTGTGAAGAGCACTTCAGAGCACTTCAGAGGTTTTTGTAGTTTTATCTCCTCAAGCCAGGTGCTACTGAAGAATGTGCTGCCTTCATCACACTCTGACTTTAATGAAGTGTGTGCCACCTGGGCGTGCTGAGCATGGAGCTGTGACATTTTATGGGCATCTCCCAGTCCTCAAATCCCTCCAAACAGAGCTACCCAGAGAAAATTGGGAACTTCATCTTTTAGAAGCATTTTTAGCTGTCGTTTTAATATTTCAACAAACATTCTCATCCTGGTGTTGTGGAAAGATGCTCTGAAGGAGGAACTGATGGACTTATTCCATTACAACAGAGTAAAAAATGCGGGGCCTCCATGAAGGGAAGAAATCAATGGGGTAAAATTATCCGCAGTGAAATTGATCATATTAGGCAGCATTCAGGGCTATTTAAATAGAAATAGGTAGCTGTAGTGAAGATCTTTGTATTGAGAGCAATCAATTTTGTGTGTTCGATATCTGCTCCTACAAGGGCTCTCTCAACATTTGAGGCAGGGGTCTCTGAGGAGGAAAAGCTGTCACCACCGTGGGCACAGTACCTCTCCATGATCCAGTGGTATCAGTCTAGAATAATAGGAGGTGCAGATCACTTCGTCGTCGGCTCTGTAAGTGGGCGGCCCCCGTCTTGGAGTTATGTTGTAGCGTGTCAAACACTCCGTGTCACTGACTGCGTAATACTGCCAGGGGCTGAACGTGGTGCCATCCAGAGAGCGCTCCAAAATCCAGTTTCCAGGTCTGGGGGCATTGGCGGCTTTAATGATGACATAGGCAACTTGAAAAATCTGAAACAAAGACATTGGGAAAATCTCAACCCAGAATCAGTGTGTCAGAGGCAGAGAAACACTGCATGAGCGCGATTGCATGTGGAATCCAAGACAGGCCATTCACAGAAGCGTGATTGCCAGGGGCTGGAGGAGGGGAGAATGAGGAAACTTGTGTCCAGGGGCATGTTTCAGTTATGCAAGATGAGTAAGTTCGGGGGGTCTCATGTACAATGTGTCTATAGGGAACAATACTGTGTACTAAGAGGGTAGATAGCTCTTATGGTTATATTCCTTGTCGTTATTATGGTTATTATTTCACAAGGCACGGGTACATGAAATCATTAAATTATGCCCATTAAATATGTAAATTTTTTTTAAATAAAAAAAACCCCAGAATCAGCAGTCATTGCTCAAAAAGCAAAGTAGTTCTTGAGAAAACTACCATATGATGATTGTCAATGTCTCTCTATGCTTTTGTTAGGTAGAAGACAAGTCATGGGGAAAGGATAGAAAAGTGAGAGAGAGGTTACCACCCACCTAACAATCTGCCTGAAGGCCCTGTGGTGAGGGGAAACTGGGCCATCTTGTGGTTAAAGGAAGGAAGCTAGACCACCAGGAGGGGAGTTCAGGACCTTGAAGGGAAAGTCCCAGATCCTGATCTTGGGCATGAACAATAGCCTGAGGGAGGGACCTAAAGTTAACTAGTTGCTAATTAACATATCATTAGGATTGCAGTTTGCTCCCCCTCTGTGCATTGGGGAGGGGGCCTTTTGCATGCACAGTAGAAAAGAAATTACTGCAGGTTCAGCTGTCAATCAAGGTGTCAATCAACCCCAAATCCTCCCTGGGAAGAACTTGCACAGCTCAATAAAGTAAGCTCCACTGTGTAGACAGGGCCTGGAGCTGCTTCAGAGCTCCGCCCACTGTGTTCTCCAAGAATGCTCTGTTTACTTTTGCTTTGTTTACCAACCTCCTCAGTCTTGGTCAGGACTGGGCACCTCCTGGGGACCCCTGCCACGTGCCAGCAACACTTTTATGTATAACTGCTCATACACATTAATCAGAAATATGTCTTATGTCCTGGTGGCATTTATTTTCATAATAAGCTCAAAAAGTACTCACAAATAAATCTGCACTTTTATTATTAGCAGTATTAGCATTAACATAAGTACATATTCTATTGTTTCTCAAGTTTTTTACCTGGATTCTGGCTAGTAATAGAGTATTATATTTCATTAATCGTAATGTTAAATGTATTTCTCACAGTGATTAGGTGACTTGGAGACAATAGATCTGAATAGGATAAAAAGCAGTTAGCCCACTACATGTCTCCTAAATTGGCTAAAATCCAAAACACTGACAACACCCAATGCTGGTGAGGATGTGGAACAACAAGAACTCTCATTCACTGCTGGTAGGAATGCAAAAAAGGTGCAGTCTTTTGAGGACAGTTTGACAGTTTCTTATAAAACTAAACACCAATTCATCCAATAACCATGCTTCTTGACATTTACCCCGATGAATTGAAGACTTATAGAACTTGCACACAGATGTTTACAATTGCTTTATTCATAACTGGCAAAATTTGGAAGCAACCATGAACGCCTTGCATAGGTAAATAGATGCATAAAATATGGTGTATTCAGATAATGAAATAGCATTTGAGGGGGTGAGGTGCCAGGGGTTGAAATCAGCCCTATTTTGTATTTTATTTAGAGACAGGGTCTCAATGGGTTGCTTAGCACCTAACTGTTGCTGAGGCTAGCTTTGAACTCACGATCCTCCTGCCTCAGCCTCCCAAGCTGATGGGATTACAGGCATGTGCCACTGTGCCCAGCTTGAAATAGCATTCTTAAAAAAAAAAAAAAAATAGAATTCAAAGTAAGGAGGAAGCAGAGAAAAAGAGGATACAGCTGACTATTAACAGAATGAGGAAACTGGCCAGACAAACCTTGGATTTGGAAAGGAACTTTGTGTATAACTAGCCCCAAATCCTGCACCAGGAAGGAATCATCTCCAACAACCCAGCCCTCCTGGGAGCACTTCCAGAGACAGAAAATTCATTGGTTCCTAAGACAGCACTTTTGTTTTATGACAACTCTACATTACAGGTTCTTTCTTTTTACACTTATTCAAGGTCTGCCATAAATTTCTATGTACTGGAGAGAAAGAAAAGATGTAGGATTCCACATTGATGTAACTGTCGTTCAAACATTTGAACATAACTATCATATATCTTTCCAGAATCCAAAGTCTTTTCATTTTTTGCTTCAACATTCTGGTTTCTTAAAAACATTCGTTATTTAACAAGGTACCATCACCTTGTCATGATGTTCTGGACACAAGCTTATTTTAAAACACAGTTTCCAGGGACTCAGCACAAAATTCCAAACACTTCTAAATTGTGACGAAAGAGTGAAAACACCATGTCCCTCATTTCGGTCCTTCAGTCTTTGAGAGCAAATTTGGATTGTTAACTCAACAACAAGGGCATTCCCTTTCCATGTGAGCTGCTATTTAGTCCAGATTCCCTCTAACTCAGATAGCTATGTGCAATTAAAAAAACAAAGTCCACTATTTTCTGTTTTTTAAACATACAGTCAGTTCTCTGTATTGTGAAATCTGTGTCTGAGTTCAGACAACCACAGCTTGAAAGTATATTTCAAAAACTGCATCCAAACGGAACATGTACAGACTTCTTGTCGTTGTTTCCTATTAAATGATACATTATAACAAGTGTTTACATAGCATTTCCATGATGTCAAGTGTTGTAAGTAATCTAGAGATGATTTAAAGTATATGAGAGGGCATGCATAGGTTCATGCAAATACAGTGCCATTTATATGGGGGACTTGAGGGTTATGGATTCTGGTATTCTCAAGTTGTCCTGGAACCACTCCCCATGGACAGTAAAGACCAACTGTATACATAATACATGCATGTAAAAGTGTACATAAACATGCAAGTTTGTATATATATGTTTGTATGACAATATTAATTTATATATCTGCAAATGCATATGCTTGTGTATATGTATGTTTTTGTGTGTGCACATACATTTGTGTGTATATCTGAGCATGTAAGTTTGTGTGTGTGTATGTTTGTTATGCATAACACACATACATACACACATATGTAAGTTGTTCACTTACTCTGAGTCTTATTGTCTCTGGGATTTGGGGGTTTCGTTTTTTTAGCCTCTCCTCATCAATTCCAGGGACACAAGAGCTCTTTAAACCTAACCCATCACAAACCAAATAATTTTATATTCACCTACTAATTCTAGGGAATCCATAGGCAAGGACAACCTGATCTTGTTCTAATAACTCTGTTCACTCACAAGTAAACGTTCCCTGGCCGAGTTTGGTACGTGGGTAATATGAGGTGCCTTTTATCTGGGCTCTCCACGTTCAGGTGTTGTCTTCCTCCAGAAAGCAACCACTGTTTCTAAAGCACATTAGAAGCAAAACAATGTCCTCAGCGTTTTGATAAATGAGGACAGGGCAGAACATCCTCCTCTGTACTTGCAAATATTTTCAGCAGAAAAGCAGAACTCTATCCCTGTAATGCCAGTAGCTCCGGATGCTGAGGCAGGAGAATGACAAGTTCTAGGTCAGCCTCAGCAACTTAGGAAGACCCTAAGGAACTTAGGGAGACTGACTCAAAATAAAAAGGGCTGAGGATGTGGCTCAGTGATTTAGGGACCCTGAGTTCAATCCTGGGTAGCAAAAAAAAAAAAAAAAAAAAAGTAAAACTTTATGAGCACATGGATCATTATCACATTCCACTGTGCACGTATGAAATTAGGACTTACAGAATGGAGGCCTGGAGGAACTGGAGAGAAACTGTTTACAGACATCATTTACAAAGATAATGGAAATGGGATGTATTTACCTTCTGTTTTCCACTTTCATCTTTGAAAATGCAAAGGACTAACAGACTTCTTACCACATGTATGTAAGAGCTTACTCATACTATCTCATTTAACCCCAAACAGCACTGCTAGTGTTTTTACATATATGGAAACTCATGTAAAGAAAAGTCAAAGAACAAGCTAGTGAGGTACAGGTCCTAATAGGAAACCAGGAGTTCTCCCCTCTCCGTCCTCGGCCACCATGCATAAGGCCTGCCAGAGTACAAGCTCTCCACCACTGACCTCGCCCTGCACTTTCTTTTTGTGACAACAACAGTAACAACAACAAAGACTTTCACACTCACTGGGAAACCAGGTTCTAAAGAGACACAAGGGTACCTGTTCCATTTGATTCTGGAGTTTCTGTCATGGAGCTAAGGATCAGTGTGGGGAGGGAATGGAGAATATGCAAGACACAAAAATGAGTAAATATTTATAATAGCATATTGATTAATGATAATCTTAATTGGTGTTAATAAATATCATTAATAATAATATGAGCAATGAACATGAACATTAACTTGTTACTCTAATCAAATTACAGAGGACTTACTGTGGCCAGTGATAAATGCTTTATTTTATTTTTTTTTACAAGTATAACTTTTTATTATTTTTTGTTATCAATTTCTTTAAATGCTTTTTTAGAATGATTGACCCTGTGACTCCTTGGAACTGCCTTCTTCTCATGAAGTAAATACTATTATTTCCTGTACTTTACAAATGAGGAAATTGAGGCACAGAAAGATGAAGTCATTATCCTGGGATCTCACAAGTACTAACCTCAGAACCACTGTGCAACATGACCTCCAGAGCCTGCCAGGGTAAGGGACAAAGGAATCCTGGGCTGAGGCAACTGATGAGAACCAACCCCATTTCCCCAAACTCTTACTTCCACCAGTAGCATTTATTTTAACACCATGTTCTGGTAGCTTATCAAACCCTTGTCAGCTTTTGTACTGACAATTCAGCCATGCGTAAGAAAATTAGGCCAAACGGAAGAGAAGCTATAGAGGAGAAACTTCAGGACACGTCTTCCAGGAAGACTTCTATTAGAAGTCAGCCATTATTCTCACAATCTCTCAATAGTCATCAAGGTTGTCCCCAAATGGCAGACCAGGAGACAAATGAAAACCAGACCCTGAGCTCTAAGTCGGACAGAGGAAAAGGATATTATGAAGGGTATAAATACAAATTGTCTTCACTTAAACCCTAATATGAGCTGATTATGCCCCCTCCCAAATTCTATATGGCAAGTCTCACCTCCCAGTACCTCAGAATGTGACTATGTTTGGAGACAGGGCCTTGAAAGGGGTAAGTTAAGTAAAATGAGGCTGATCTAAAATGACTGTGTCCTTACGAAAAAGAGATTTGGACACAGACACACGCAGAGAGAAGATCGTGTGAAGAGACAGGAAAAAAATGGGCACCTACAAGCCAACAAGAAAGAGTTCAGAGAAAACCAAACCCACCAACACCTTGACCTCGGATTTTCAGGCTCTAAATCTGTGAGAAATAAATTTCGCTTGTGGAAGGCACATAGTCTGTGGTATTTGTTATGGTGGTTTGAGTTGCCTAAGATAAGCCCTAATTTAAGAATCCTGTGTTGATAAACAGGTCTTATAGCTAAGGTAGAAAAAGGCAAGGGATTCTGTGTATAGAGAATTTTAAACTTTTGTTCAAATAAAATCCACTATATCTCTGTTGTCCCTTTCTGGCATGGTTGACTAAACTGCCTTTTCTCCCAATATAAGGTTGGCTGAACACAAACTGTTGACACAGGGGTTTTCACTGGACTCAGACTCATCCCAGTCTTGCCAAACCTACAGCTGATACAGCCCTTCTTAAACCCACTTTCATCCCAGTTCTCCGTCCAGTGGCCTTCGTTAATGATCACTGGAATGCACATAAACATTGTCACATAAATAAAGTAGGCACACATCAAACACCACTGTCTACAGAGGAATCCACACAGGAATGTCCATGTGGACCTCAATCTTAACTTAAATATAGTAAATCCATCTCAGGCCCACAAGTCTGAAAATCACAGAGAGTCTAACCTTCCAAGGTCAGAGGCCCATTTCCCACGTGCAGCGAGAAGTCCCTTCTCTCCACAGAAAGGACAGTTGTGTTCTGCACAACTGTGGTCTCAGGAAATCTTTGGGGCCCGAGACCATGCGTGAATCCCTTCTGTAAATTGCCCATAAAAAAAACTTAACTGTCCCCATGACTATAACCAAACAGGGAATGAGGGAGTGTTTTCTCTCTTAGGTGAAAGGAAATGAACTTCTCACAGGTGGAAGAGATTTAGGTTAATAGTTAAGTGTATTTGATAAATAATATTGCTTGACTAGCCCTAAAAACGAAGGGAATTGGTGTTTGATTAGCTTTCTTGCTTATAAAATTATTAGAGAATGAAATTTAAAATGACCGCTTGAATTACTCTTTATTGCTTGAGAATAAAGAAGCAATTATTTCAGAGAAGGCTCATTCCTAATGCTGATGGGAATCACTTTCAGTTTTACAGCATATCCGTCATGAAAGCACCCGGTCCATTCATGACTGAGTGAAGCAGCAGCAAAGTCTATGCAGGACAAGTAACGTGGACAGCTTAGATGTCTGCTGAGGAAGAATGTGTGCAATATACATTTTAGATCTTTTAGGAGCTATTTCCTTAAAATGTCTTTTCTATTGTATTTTGGATGTGTGTTTTACTGTTTTCCCTCATTTAACCGAAGAGGTCTCACCATTCTGTATTTAGAACACCTATTAAAGAACTGAGCGATATTATAGATGACTTAGATATAGAACTATGAACTATGGAACATAATGGGTCAAGGCCAGTATATACAACTAAAGAAGAAAGAAAGAAAGAAAGAAAGAAAGAAAGAAAGAAAGAAAGAAAGAAAGAAAGAAAGAAAGGAAGGAAGGAAGGAAGGAAGAAAGACAGAAAGAAAGGAGCTTCATGAATGAGCAGAGACTTTTGGTTGATTTGTCTTTCTGTAAATTTGGTGCTGACATTAGACATGAAAAATAAACGTATGAAAGACCCGTAACTTCTCCCCTACCCCCAGTGCATCCACTTGTTTATTTTTGCTTTATCTTTCTACTGAAAGGAGGGGGACTGGATGCCAGTGTTGATCAGTTCAGATCAAGCAGGTTTCTTTCCTTAAAATTCCTAAGATGCATGTCTCAGAACATCAAGGAACGCTCACTTTTGATCCATGATGAAATACTTAAGCAGACGCTGAGGAAAAGCTAAAGATGATTACCGACAAGAAGGCACAGAAGTAGGAGTCCATTTAACAAGTGAGCAGTAGCCTGTAATCAGCAATCTGGAGATGGGAAAGGAATTTTTAAAGCATCTGTCAGAAGCAGTTTCTGTTTTCCATCAACTGGAAAGATTATTTCAAAAAGAGTCCACTGGGAAGCTGTCCCCTGGTCCAAGTGCTACTCTTTCCATTTGAGAGTGACTACTAGTGTTATTTCAAAAGTAAAGTTGGAACCACTTTACCTAAGAAGTCCAAACTGTAAAGAGGTCAGTCTCCACTTCCAGTCCCGATTTATTTCTCCATATACATTGCCCAATTTCACCAAATATTCAGAAATAATTTTTCTAATTCATGGAAAATTGGTTGGAATAACCTTAGAAGCCCAACCAGGCATGTCACCAAATGTCCTTTGTGGGGATCTACACTTTTCCTCCATTCCTTGTAAACTCCATGTGACAATCCAGCTCCCCTTGGAATGAGATGAGACCACTTGTGAAATACAGTGACAGCCCATTCTCAGACCAAGTGTCTAACACACAGGACACTGGGAGACATTTGTGATCTGAATTGTAGCATACAGAGAACAGGGAATGTCCCCTATCAATTTTTCATTGTTCCTCTTTCCCAACTCCTAACTCTGACCTTGCCCAGACCTGTCTAGTTTTCACCTAGGAACATCTTAGCCTTTGAAATTACACAAGGGTTTTCTCCAAAAGAAAGCTCCTCACTTGTTCATCTTGGAAGGGATGTGGCAAATAAATAGTTTCTCTTTTGGTCCCTCCTGACTGTGGCAGTAGGCTCTAAAATCTGTCATGAAGACTGGCATAAAAGAAGTCAGTAATATTCCAGGAAAAAAGCAAAACTGGAGGTTGTGGCCTAGCTGGGTTCTGTGGAGGTCTGCGACACACTTCCTTCTGCCTCATAGGTTGAAGGGACACGTGTGCATCTGCCTTGGCAGCTTTGCTCTGTGGGTCAGCTGACCTGTGTACTCTGGGAACAGCCTGCCCAGTCAAATGAGAGCCCACACAAGCCTAGGGCAGGAGAGTCAGTAATTCCTTAGCTAGGAAAATGACTGCTCCTCCCTGAGGAGATATGAAGAAAGGCTGGGCACAGAAACAGCCCCCTTGGACACAGGAGACCATATGAGTCAGTTTTCCATTATTGTAACAAATATCTGAGATAATCACCTTAAAAAAGAGGAAAGGTTTATTTCAGTTCATAGTTTTGGAGATTTCAGTCCATTGTCACTTGGCACCATCACTTGAGCTCAGCACATCATGGTGGAGACACGTGTTGGGGAAGGCCTTCTTACCTCATGGTGGCCAGAAATTGGGCCAGGGTCCCAATAACCCTTTCCAGGGCACATTCCCAATGACCTAACTTTTTCCCAATAGGCTCCACCTCCCAATAGCACCATGGGCTAGGACCAAGCCCTTAACACATGGGATTTCCAGGGACATTTAAGATCTAAACTATCACAGACCAGGAACAAGGGATACCTACTAACAATTTTTCATTCACTCCTTATCCATTAATTGAACATGTGTTTTGTAACAGGGATGATGGCAGATACTATGAATACAGCAGTGGTATGGAGGCTTAGTCTGGGGTCTGTGTGGCCTCGATACCTTAATGGGAAAGATAGAGGCTGCCTAATTCACCAGGGAGAAGGTCAGGGGTTGGGTGTGGTGGAGGCCAGTTGGGTCTGGAGAAGGTGGGGTAGTCAGTGAAGCTTTCTCCAAAAGCTTCTGTAAATTTAGGGGAAGACTAGGGAGATGTCTAGGTAACGGAAGCAAAGGGCAGAGGGACAGGAAGGCTACCCTGAGAGGCCAAGCATGGATGGAGATAGAGACTACAAGTGGCCTTGTTGGCATGAGTATGGAGAGCCTGAAGGAGACTGGACAGGCAGGGTAGGCCATCCCAGAGGTCTTTGTACCTCGTGGTAATACCCTTAGACCACTGAAGACGTTAAACCATGGAGAGTGACAGGGTCATGAGAGATGAAAGATCATGGAGTTGGATGTCAGTACTCGGAAATCATGAGAGATGGTGGTGTTGACTTTATAAAGACCAAAAGACCAGAGTAAGAGATAACAGCAAGTAGGTCTCAAAAGAGTCTTCGACAAGGTCAGACTGTGAGTGAGGAAGAACATCTGAAGAGGCCAAACAGGGCTTTTCAGCTCAGTCCAGATCCCTCTCTTCATTATGAGGAAGCTGGAGGGGTGTCCCCCCACCCACTTTCCCACACTTTCCTCTTCTATTCTCAGACCCAGAGAATCTCTGGTAGGAAACTCAAGCTCTGTTCACTCCATCTCCTAGTTTGCACATGGACTCCTTTTTGCCCCAGTAAGTGGAGCAACAATGAAGAGCTTATAGCTTTTCGTCCCTTCTCCTCCTTCATCATTAGAAATACCATCATCACAGCCAAAGAAAGTACAAGGGCCTTAATGATTAAGCCTCACAAACTCAACTGCAGAGGTTGTCTAGAAAAGCTGGGAAAATGTGTACTGAACTAATTCCATTATACATTAACCTATTTAGTTATACATTTACAACTCCCAGAAACAATAATGATACACTTTCTTTCCTTTGGTCACTAACTGAAGCATTTAGTTTTTATACTAGAAAGGTTAGAAAGTATCGTTTTGTGTGCCCACCTCAAGTTTCACTCTGGATGTAGGTCCTTGGTCTTCATCCTATTTGAAGATTTCCCTTTTTCTTTTAAACATGTAACTTCATTGGGCATCTTTCATTTTCCAGGTATCGAACTAATAAATCATCACTTTTAAAGCTTATTTTAAAAATCCAAATATGTAGGATACATAACATGTAGGAAGGCTTTTGATTATTAAAAAAGTTGTGGTAGGAATATAAAATGGTGCCACTAGTATGGAAAACAGCTTGGTGGTACTAAAAAAATTAAACACAGAATGCCATCCAGTAACTGTACTTCTAGGTATATATCCCAAAAACGTGAAAGCAGGAATTCAGTTGTTCGCACATAAATGTGTATAGCAGCATTATTTACAATAGCCAAAAGGTGAAAACAAGCCAAATATCTGTCAAAAAATGAAAGGCTAAGCAAAATTTGGGATATAACATACAATTTCCATTATTCATCTTAAAGCAGAATAAAATTTGACACATACTAAAATATGAATAAACTTTGATACAAAAGGACAAATATCATTTCCCTCATGTCAAATTCATAGATGGAAAGTAGAATACAGTTTACCAGGAATTGGGGTGAGAGAAGAAAGTGGAGTTAGTGTTTAGTGGGACAGAATTTCACTTTTGCACAATGAAGTTCTGGGGATGGATGGTGGGGTGGTTGTCCAACAAAGTGAATGTTCTTAATGCCTCTGAACTCTATAATATACACGTAGGATGGTTAAAATGGTAAATTTTGCATTGTGCATATTTTACAAGAACCAGGAAAAAAAGTAAAAATAAGGAGAGAAAATGGAATGAAGATTCAACCTTCTGTGGCGATATCTACATGGAAAATGGGCAGGAATGTGGTATTTCCAGATAGGAGTCAACTATGAAGAAACTCACATGCCCTGATGCAAACATCTTATCTTTCTCATGATCCTATTTCTTTCATGTTCTTAAGAAGCTTAAGCAAGGCATGAGGATGCCTCAAAAAATACAAAATCAAAGCCCAAAGCCACTTTTACAGAGAGTCTGGAGATGACCTGACTGGAGATCTATCCTCCTGAGAGAGTGCTCTCCTGCTTGGTGCCATTACCTGACCAACATGCTGGGCAGGGTAACCCTACTGTAAGTGTAGTATAAAGCAGTAAATGATCCTAAATGTTAGCCATCTCAAGAGGCCCACTAAAAGGTAAATGTCCCCTGATTCCATGCCACTAGATAAATAGCAGGGAAAACAAAATTTCACATTATGTGTTTTAAACTTAATTTTTAAATTAATTTTATAATTATATATTCTCATGATCATCACTAAACACTATTGGGAAAACAGCCTTAGAAATAATTAAAATGCACTAAATCAGTTATTTTATGAATTATTTTTAAAAGGATGATTAACAATAGCCCAAACCTGACCCCAAATCTATTACAGAGTGGCTATATGGGAATTCTCTTTACTTTCCATTCATTTTTTTCTATTAGCCTAAAACTTCTTGAACATCCAAAGTCTATTGATACCTTTTTTAAAAAAACAAAAATGTTACCCATATACGTAGTGATTATCAACTTATAAGAAGGCTTAAGCCACCCCAGTTGGCTCAGAAAGCTAAGAAGTGGCTTTAAGGCTTCACTCAATTTCTCAGGATCTCTTGGTTTGTACAGCTGTGCCACCCCAGCTAATTATTTGCAGGTTTTAATTTGATCTCACAGCGTTCCCAGGCTTCATCTCCATACCTTATCGAGGATAAAGGGCAGGCCAGAGTGAGTCAGTGTTTTCTACAGTCAAGCGTCATTTAATTTGGGGAACACATTCTGAGAAGTGCCATTAGGCTTTCTTGTCACCGTGTGAACATCAGAGTGTACTTGCACACCAAGATGGTATAGGCTGCTACCTAGCTAAGCCATATGGCATAGCTGCTACTCCTAGGCCACCAACCTGCATGCCATGTTTGTGTACTGAGGCCACAGGGGGAGCACTGTAGGCAACTGTAACATGACAGTAAGTATTTGTGTGTTTACACATATCTAAGCATAGAAAAAGTACAGTAAAAATACCGGGCAATAGAAATTTTCAGTTCCATTATAATTATCATCATATAAGCCACCTGCCCCTGTCTAAAACCTCATCATGTGGCACATAACCTGTATCTGTGTATGGATTTCAAAGGGACCTCAGGTCTGAAGATATGCATTGGCATAATTAGGCAGCTGTCACAGTCACTAATGAGTTTGTACTTTATCATCATCTCACCAACACTAATACTTGCAGAGTTAGACTTTAACAGTCACTCTTGCTCTCTCCACATACACGTACTGAAAAGTAGTGATAGGTGATTGATTAATCAATTTCTAATTCCTTAATACATTTTAAAATTTCTTATAATCTAAGGAATTATAAAACTAAATTTAATGTTTTCCACAATTCAGATTTAAAATGATAGATTCAGAGGATTTTTTTTCATCCCACTGTATTATTAACAATGAATAACATGGATATATTTTTCATGTTGTAAGTATGATATGAAATAACAAACAGGAAAGAACTTTATCAAATGTAGATGAAAAGGTATCAGATTTTTATTCACTTTTCCCAAGTTCTATAGTTATTTTTCTGGTAACTGGTACTTCTCAAAAATTATGACACTTGGTAGTTAATTCATTTTTTTCTCTTTTGTTAGAATGTGACTTACATTCTGCCTGGCCTCTGGCACTGATAATCAATAACTAAAAATGTCACCACCACATTACAAAGCAGTGTGATTGCCTCAATAGAAATATCAATCATGGTATGTTATCCATGTGAAAATAAGACCAAACACTGTTAAAGCATCTAAATTCAGCCCAGTTTTCCAAAATGTATTCCAGTATAGTGACAAAATGTAAAAGCTCATTTTTAATTAATTATCTGCTGTTCAATTAGCAGAAAACAGAAAAAAAGAAAAGGAAGAAAATTCTAATCTCCATTTCTGCCAAGGAACTGTGAGACATGTTTTTAGTCATTGCTAATGAGCATATAAATTGAACAATATTTTTTAACAAAAACAAGGCAATAAAGATTGTGTTTGAAAAGGGTCTATTTTTTTTTTACTCAATAATTCAATTTCTTAGAATCTATAAAAAAATCAGGAACACACCCACAAAAATATTCAAGTATTTGTTGTGGCATGATTTACAGTTGCCAAAACCTGGAAACACATTTTTAATGTCCAATAGTGGGACCAGGTTAAATGAATTATTGTGTAACCAGATAATGAGATTATTATTTGACCATTAAAATTATTACAGGAATTTAGCTGCTGGCTTTGAAGAAGAAACCAGTACTTCCTTGCCCTCCTACAGACAACTAGAAAATAGACAAAGTGTGCAAAGAATGGTTTTTAAATACTGGAGGGGGGCATCATAGCACAGAAATTCCTGGGAGAAGACACAGGACTGCCCCGCTTTCTGCCTGAAAGCACTTTCTGGACTCTGGTTTGTTAATGTCTTATCCTCTGACAAATTCCACTCTTGGAGTAACAAAAACATACACTCAGAAAAAGTTTTTCATAAAACCGTTCACAGTAGCTTTTTCACAATTGACAAAAGCTGGAAACAACCCAACAAGAGAATAGATTAACAAATTTCAGCATATTCATGAAATAAAATACTATTCACAAATAAAAGGAACATGGGCAACAGCACATTGAATCTCATGGACCTAAGGTTCAGAGATGGAAGCCAGACACCAAAACATGGTGCAAGATATGATTACATTTCTAGGATGAACAAAAGTTTATATATATATATATAAAATATATATACAACAAAACTTATTGAAAGTGAAAAATCAGTGTTTGCTCTGGCTAGAAATCAGAAAAGGCATTAGTAGGGGACTGAGGGGGAAAGGTTTATGGGGATACTGACGGGTGATAGAAATGTTCTATGGCTTGATAAGGGAATAGCTTACACTTGTCTTTGGATTTGTCAAAATTCATGCAAATATACACTCAAGCTATGCACCTCTCACTGTCTGCAAATCATAGTTGACCCTCACATTGGAGCCTAGCACTTTGTTGAAACCGTATCAGTGATAGGCAGGCACGTCCTGCTCCCCTCCATCTCAGATCCTCAGTCGCTTACCAGCACTGGTTGTTGACACAGTTCACTTTGCATCTTGCTCATGTACCATGTAATTAGCCCCTATGGTTGCATCTGCACTGAACACGAACAGATTTTTCTTGACATTATTCCCTTAACAATACAGAACAACAATTATTTACGTGTCAATTACATTCTATTAGGTATCGAAGTCAACTAGAGACGCTTGAAAGTGTGTGGGAGGATGTGTGATTTATATTCAAATACTACATCATGTTATATAAGGGACTTGGGCATCCATGGACTTTTGTATCTATATCCCGATTGCAATGTGTATCTCAGTGTGTGTGTGGGGGCGCTGTCCTGGAATCAATAGCCCGTGGATATCAAGGAATGACTGCATATCCCAATAAATAGAAAAAAGGAAACACTTTTGGACTGAATGCATGATTTCAGCTCTGCACACAGCGAGGCTTTCCTTTCTGAAGGTCTTTCCCAAGCTGCAGCCTCCTGCCACATTCTTCTCCCTTCCTTCAGCAAGTCATTCTTTGGGTTGCTTCCTTGAACCTCTCAGCTGTTCTTCCTGTGTGTTCTCCACATATCCTCAGCCCCTGCACATCTTGTGCCACAAAGCAGAAGCCATCTCTTCATTGCCTGTTTCCCCTGTTTCTGGTAGACTAGAAGCCCCTTGAGGACCCAGCTCTGCCATAAACCAACCATGGAGGCAACACCACTATGCTGGTTAACAGAGCTTAAGAACTTACCTTCTCTGTGATAAGGCCTTTGGGTGAATAGGGTCACTGTCGAATTCATGAATGAATCCTGGGCACCCAAAACCAGAGATTCCACGACTTATTAAATATATGCAGTACTCAGAGATAGGATAGATTGGAGCAAAAGCTAATTTCCGGTTCTTTGAGTCACAGGTGACATTCTTAAAGAAAAATTTTTATTTGAACTTTTCTACATTTTACAATTTTTATGCTATTAGCATGTTTTTTAACATTAGAATAAAGGAGAGAAAAGGTCCATTGAAGACAATAAAAACTCATGAGATATTTTGTGGTGTTTAGCTGAGGTACTCCTAAACCACTCTGTCTGTTTTAATTTGTCACAGCTTTCTTTTCGAAGATGGCAATATTATAGTCTAAGTAGAAGCTAAGTCTAAATATAAAAAGATTTCTCTTTAAAGCTAGAATGGCTTCCAAACGGCACTGTATGTCTCAAACAGGTATTTCTTCAGAAATTAAAACTCAATCTTCTTTTTTTTTTTTTTTTTTGAAGCCTCAATATAACAGGAAGAAATAATGATTTCAGAACGGACTTCCCTTTCTTTCCATAAATATACAAGAAGCTTTATTTTGATGCCAAAACAGTTCAGGATGTGAAAAGCATATTCTGACAGAATCCTGCAAAACTGTCCTTGCTCATTCCCCCAAATCCTTCCCAGTTATGAGCTGGAATAGGAGACACTGAGACAGGCCAATCTTCTGCCACTCAAAACCAAATAAGGAAATGAGGGAAGGCCTGGTGAGTTCTATCAAACGGCAAGATGGTTATCCTGAACTATTTTGCAAACCACCACTCTTGTTGAGAAAGTTAAAAGCTAAATTTTGTCAAAAAAAAAAAAAAAATGAAACCCCATATGATTTCTGAAGCCGGATCTTGATTATTTTCACCTATTCAGCTCACCTGCTGTTAACCTCTAGCAGTTTAAAGTACAGTACTGGTGTCCCTGTTTGAATGATACAGCTCTCCACTTCTTCTAAGTATGAGCCTGTGGGACCCTGGAGGAAAAGATCTGTCAGGCTGCAAAGCCTGGACCTCCTGGAGGAATGTCTTCTAAGCATGAGGCACTCACAGCCCAAACAGGCCTCAAATTCTTCCCTTCTCCTCCCACTGACAGGTGGGGTTGGTCCACATTTCCTGCACTTGAATATCTGCCCACCTTAGTGACAGTGGTCTACATGGCACAGGGAAGTTGGTGTTGTGTGATTTGGAGGCCAGGTCTACGAGGGAATGTAATTTCTGCCTGTTTCTCTGGAACAGCTGCCCCAGAACCCTGAACCCACAGTGAGCAACCTGCCTGGAGGCAGCCATGCTTTGAGATGGGACACACCAGCCCACCTGGAGAGACCACAGAGAGGCCCTGAGGCCACACAGAGACAGATTTCCAGCCTGTCCCCGCCTGCCCCAGGGTCTGCCCCAGCTGCCCAAGAGCCTCTCCCCCAACTGCTCTCCCTCCTCCCCCAGGGTCTCCAGCCTCAGACACATTCAGCAAAGCCTTTCCTGAAATCTGGACCCCCTCAAATCAAGGAAGGTGCAAAATAAATGTTTCTGTTTTAAGCCACAAAGTTTTCCAGTGTCATCTTACACAGCAATCAATAACCAGAAGACAAGCTATGTGTGAAAAGATTGAATGAAGTGTAAAAATGTTGAAACAGGAGACATAAATCTGAAAATAGAAGTTTCACAGAGAACATGACAAAAAACACACACACACACACACACACACACACACACAAAATGTCTGAAGGGCAGGAATGTAGTGTGGCTTATTTCCAAATCAGAATGAAGAACTTGAGATTTCTTCAGATCTATTCACTGAAAAATTCCAGAAAAACTTAATATTTAAAGTTGGTTGAGACCAGTATGAAGCATTAGAAAATGGAAATAGAATGGTTTTGAATCAATGTAAGTACACAGTACCAGTGATTTCTATCAGTGAGTTTCCAGGAAGGGTCTCTGCTAAACCTCTTTTAATGAAGTCAAGACTCATTTGTAATAAGGGGTACCAATCTATATGCGATTTTGTCCTAAAAGCTTTTAAAGATGGAATGTGCAACTTTGCCTCCTTTCTTATGGACCTTGTCAATGTGCTTAGCAAATGCTTTATATTTGAATACAGTCACCAACCTCACCTAGTTTTGATCGATTTTTCAGAATTTGGAGGGGGGAGGGGGAGACACAACAGACTCTCAGTTTAATGATGTTTTATAAAACCCAGCACATAAGCAGCTCTTGTCTAAAGGTTTGCATACAACAAAGGCCTTTCTGTGATTATTTTCCCACAACAAAGTGCTATTTCCTAATTAAACCTACACAGAAAACAAGGTCCTGCTCTAAAAGGCAGCTTTATTGTCAAAGCCAAGGAAATACTTTCTCTTTTATGAAACAGATTTTATCTCTTCAAGGGTTTTTATTCACAAATTGGACCCTCCTAGTGAAATTTTTTGCCCAAGTTTAAAAATTGTTTAAAGGAAAATATAAACCCTTGATTCATTTTCCTGATTCCTGGCCAAAAAGCACATGTTAGGTAGCAGCACTACCAGCCACTGCAAAAGTACATGAAGGAAGAGCTAATATTCTGCTGATTCTCAGGGAGAGGTTCCTTCGAGTTGCAATGCAGGCAAAGGAAGTGGGTAGGGGTGGAGGGTGCTAGCATCTGAATATTCTCCAAATCAAGAGGAAAGTGTAAGAGTGTCCCCATAAAATCATAAAGAGAAGGAAAACGAGGATTAGAATCCAGGGATACAGGAGGTGAAACTGTGAGGCATAGTGCTCAGAGAACTAGAAATTTTGGTTTGCAATCCAAGCTTTAGCAGATGAACTGCATGACCCAGGGCAAGCCAGAGATCCACTGGTCCTGTGTTGCCCTTTCCCTTCTTAGAAAGAAGAGAACAACTGCATTCCAGGATTGTAGGGAGAGCAGATGAAATAAAACGGATGAGGAAGAAAATGCCAAATAGTCTGTAACCTGCACCTATATATTCTTACATGTATCCAAGGCAATCAACATTCCTTTTTAAAGATATACTCAAAACAAAGCTAACCATAAATTTGTAATATGAACCTCAAAAATGATTTCTATTCACTGCATTACTTCATTGGCATACAGATGAAGTTAATTTTCTTTTCTTTCTTTCTTTTTTTTTTTTTTTACGAAAAACTCAAGTTATTATCCATAACTAAAAAATAACCAAAGTACCAGGTCTAGGAATTATTGTGCAAAAGATGGGTAAACCATATAAAAGACAAATGCAGCTTTAAAAATTATTAATGGGTTGTAGTTTTATTGGGAAATGTATGTGCTAAAATGTTAAATAAACCATTAGGACACAGTGCATATATCATCTAATCTCAGCTGGAGAAATGATGTGGTCCAAAGAGGCAGAGCCCAGGTTCTTGGAATGTCAGGAGTCCTATCCTTGAACAAGTTACTTAAACTATCTAAGCCCTCGTTTCATTATCTGTCAAAGGGGATAATAATGGGGGTAGGCTTGTAAGGCGATTATGAGGATTTAATGACAATCCAGATCAAGTGTGTAGTAGCACAGGGTCTTGCTCAGTAAATTTGTAATACGTGCATCATTATAAAATGCATGGAATCACATGCAAAAGACTGAAAGCAGATACAACAAAATATTATTAGTGGAATAATATTTCAGAATGAAGGAACTGTAAATTTTTCTGTCTCTTTCCACCCATCTCTACCTTCTGATTATTCTACGATGACCCCATATTATTTTCCAAATCAGAAAAGTAATCATTGACTCATGAATTAATTTTCTAAAAAATCTACACAATGGTACTTCTTTTTTAATATTCATTTTTCAGTTGTAATTGGACACAATACCTTTATTTTATTTATTTTTATGTGTTGCTGAGGATTGAACCCAGGGCCTCCCACATGCTAGGCAAGTGCTCTACCACTGAGACACAATCCCAGCTCCCCCCACAATTGTACTTCTTAGTTAATACTATTAACTATCTCTAATTAGATTATATTAAGGTCTTGTTAAGCATTCCCTCTGGTGATATCTGAAGTTCTTTGGGAATCCAAAGTAATTTGTGAGTTAGAAAGAGGACTGAGGGAAAGAAAACACAGGTTTATTGAGTGTGAGGAATTTTGTCAGGTGCTATATATCATTCTTAATGCTATTACATTCTACTTTGCAAGTTGCACTAATGTATATCTTGTTACCATTCTCTATGCATCTCTACCATACCTCACAACCGAAAATTAATAGTAAACGCATCCACACATTAAAAAATTCTTCTCCATTTCCTCTACCACTGTCCTTAGATTCACAGTACCAAGGTTCTGCCCTAAGGCAGTCCCTCAGCTGACATCCAAGGACACCTAATCTGTGGATGAATTAGAAGGCAGTCCATGATCTTTCCAGGAGAATTCTAAAATTCTAAAATTTGCATTTCCATTCCAAAATTAATCTAAAAGACACATGAGCATATTCAGAATCTGGCTGACTACCATAAATAACAAACTAATGTCCCAGGATGTCAAAGGCTGCTACTCAGTGTTTATGTCATTGCCTTGACACCACCTCCTGCAAAGGGAGTGTTTGTGCCAGTTGCTAAGTAACATCCAGCCTACCTTTCTGGATTCTGCTTCCTGGAACTCTGAAAACCAGGCTCCCCAGCGGGGGTACCAGAAAGAAGGAGGAAGGAGGCTGAGAGTCTGGAGGAGAGAGATTGGAATTCTGAAGAGGGAGGTGGGACTGCCCCTACTGACTTGCGATTCCTGCCAGTCTCATTCAAGACATCATCCTTGGCCTGGATGGGCCAGTTGACTCCAGTCTCCTGCTGTCTGGTACTCCCAAAGGAACCTCACCATGCCCCACAGAAACAGGGAACACTCCTCCAAGTCCAAAGGTGCTATTAGCCCCACACTCCTGCCTCCTCAGCCATTACTCTCCCAGAGCTACCTTTCTGATCCCTTTCCCCCCCAATTTTCCAGTACTGTATTACCAATTCCTCATTCTAAATAAATCCCTTTACATGCCTGGTATAGTCTCTGTTTTCCTGATTGGATCACAAGATATGGTGAATTATGTTTTTTTAAATGTGGAAAAGTATACACAACATAAAAATGACCACTTTGAACATTTTAAAGTGCACAGTTCAGTGATATTAAGTAAATTCACAACCATCACCACCATGTACCTCTAAAACTTTGCATTATCCCAGCTTGAAATCCTGCACTCATTAAACATTCACACACACACCCTCCTGTCTCCCAGGCCCTGGAGAACCACCATGCCACTTTTTGTCTTTCTGAATTGGATTGCTCTAGGTACTTCATATAAGGAGAAACGTAGTATTTCTTCTTTTGTGTCTGGCTTATTTCACTTAGCATAACGTTTTAAAGGTACATTCATGCTATAGTGTCAGGAATTTCATTCCTTTTAATGGTTGAAAAATACTCTCCATACACACATACATTCTATGTGTATATACCTATATGCATATATGTACGTATACATATATGTATGTGTGTGTATCACATTTAGCATATCCATTCATCTGTTGATGGACATTTGGGTTGTTTCTACCTTTTTGCTATTGAAAGTTAAGTATGAGTATTTGAGTCCTTATTTTTGGTCCTTTTGGGTATATACTCAAACTTCTAGGTCATATTACAATGCTGTGATTCACTGTTAAGGAACCAACACACTGTTTTCCACAGTGGCTGTACCATTTGCTCTCCCACCAGCAATGAATAGGGGGTCAATTTCTCCACATCCTGGCTGACACATAATTTCCTATTTCTTTAATAATAGCCATCCTCATCAGTGCGAAGTGGCGCATCTTGTGTTTTTTTTTTTTTAAGAGAGAGAGAGAGAGAGAGTTTTTTAATATTTACTTTTTAGTTTTCGGTGGACACAACATCTTTTATTTTTATGTGGGGCTGAGGATCCACATGCCAGGCGAGCGCGTCACTGCTTGAACCACATCCCCAGCCCACCATCTTGTGGTTTTGATTGTCATTTCCCTCATGATTAATGATGTTGAACTTCTTTTCATCTGCCCAGTGTATTAACTTTTGGGGGGAATGGGGTACTAGGGATAGAACTCAGGGGCACTCAACCACTGAGCCACATCCTCAGCCCTATTTAGAGACAGGGTCTCACTGAGTTGCTTAACCTTGCTTTTGCTGAGGCTGGCTTTGAACTTGAGATTCTCCTGCCTCAGCTCCCAAACTACTTGGATTACAGGTGTGTGTCACTGCACCCAGCCAGTGTATTAATTTTTTTTAAAAAAACTTTTTTTTTAGACATTGATGGACTTTTATTTTATTCATTTATTCATATGTGGTGCTGAGAATCGAACATAGGGCCTCACACATGCTAGGCAAGTGCTATACCACTGAGCCATAACCCTGTCCACAACCCCCCCCCCCGATATTAACTTTTAATATAGCATTTCTCAAACTAGAAATACTTCTGTTCTGCTAAGAAGCACTAACATAATATTATATCATAATATAACTAGAGGGGCCTAAAAGAATTTTGACAGTCATAAAATTCAAGATCCACAGACTGCATCCTCACCCCAAATTATTTCTTTTCAATTTTAAGTCATCAAAAGTGATCCCTGGCTCATCTTGGGGTTGCTGGATGAAATTCGAAATCACTCGACAGTGAACAGCATTGTATTAATGCAGACCACCACATAAATGTCACTTTGACATTTGTTAAAGTTCACTCAGCTTTATTTTTCTTAAAACAAAAATACCACACACATTCCATTCCCATGAATTTTTTAAAGTAAGATCTTACTAAACATCTGAGAGGAGCTTCTAAAATATGAATCAATTAAAAAAGGATAGTGGGCATCATTTATAAGAAGTTAAAAAAAATAAATCTAATCATTCCTCTTGTAACATGTGATCAAAATGAACACCGTAGTTAACCTTACTGCAAACTGTACAACATCTATGGACTTTCTGATAGCTGTACTTTTTATCTTTAATTTATCTTCCAGATAAAACATTGTACATAGAGGCTAAAAATGTTGTGATGTCAACAGCTGTCATCAACTAAAGAATCGAGAATGAGATCGATGTCTTCAGCATTTGCCAACACAGACGGAAATTAATTGTCATAAAACCTCAGGAGCTGACATATTTATTGAGTTACATGAACATATTTATAATGTTAAGCTTCACTGCTCCTGATAATATTAAGATCTATCTGTAGCTCTACTTTAGAAATCTGCATTTTAGGTGTTACATTTCCATAGGACTAAAACAGTCAAAAGGCTTGTTAGTTCACTACCATCTTTTAATCAAGCTGGAAAAAAAAAAGAGACAAAGTAAAGAATAACATTGACGTGAGTATTCTCGCCATGCCTGAGCCACGTCAATGGCTGGGTGTGCAAGGATGAGCCAGACGTCCCTCAAAAAACACCAGAGGGAAAATAAGGAGAGGAGAGTTGACCTCGGGGAGTACATGATCTAGGAATTAACCAGCAGTGGCTGATGGCTGGGCAGAAAGGGAAACATGCAGATTCTGACAAAAAGAAAAGAGTAAGAGGAAGGTGGAGCTAAGCCCTAAATTTGAGCATCAGCAAGACCAAAGAAGCTTGGGGGAGATGTGGGAGGAAGAGGGAGCTAACTCCAGGAATCACTATTAGAGGGACAACTAGCTCAGGGCTGCCTGTGAGGTGAAGAGCCATGCTCTTCCCTGACATGTTCTTGTCTAATGGAATTTAATTAAGTATCTAGAGCTGAGTTCATCTGACCGGAAATAGAGGGGATAAAGGAACATCTCAGAACCATGATGAAACATTGCAGCCAGTGTAGAATGTGGGACATTCAAGATGAATGACCTGGTCTACTAAAAAAATTAATACCATTAAATATTAAAGCACAGGACAACTCAGATCAGAAGAGCCAGGGATCACAACAACCAAATGCAATGCTTGATGGTCCTTATTGAATCCTGGTTTGAAAAGAAAAAAATATATATAGAAGACACTGGTAAAAAAAAAAAAAATTGAGAAAACTGGGTGACAAAACAGTTACTAGAAAACTATTGCTACTTTTGTTAAGCAAGGCTAATGGTATGATGTCTATCCAGAACAAATATCTTCATTTTTTAAATATATAAATGGAAACATTCGTTGGTGAAATGCGATGATGATTGCAGTCCCCTTGAAGCAAATGTGCCACAATGCTTAAAAATCTCAAGAGTGGGGATATGTGTGTTCACTGTAATATGTGTTCCACACATTTTAAAATGCTTATAATAAAAAAATTAACCTAAAAAATAAACTTCAGAAATGTTTGCCCAGATATAAGTATAATGTACTTTTTAAATTGGTGCATTGTAATTATACATAATAGGGGGTTTCTTATGCCATATCATATATGCATATAACATAATTTGCTCAATCTCATTCCCCAGCACCTTCCTTTACCCTCCCTGTCCTCCCCCATTCACTTGCTCTACTGTTCTACCTTCTATTATTGTTATTTTAATTAGTGCATTATGTATATATGTACACATATACACAATATACCTTTTTAAACTGAAAGCACTGCAGAATTTTTGTGCTGTGTAAAAGATAAAGGAATTTCTGAGTATTGTTTTAATTATCTTCTTTTAGAAAGAAGCTCACTCCAAAACACTAGAAATTGCCTAAAGAGATCTATAATTACACATCCATGCTTGTTTTTGAAATATGTCTTAAGGATCTAAAACTGATACTCCTTTTTGGAATTCCTCCCACTAGCTCTGGCCAATCCCAAACAAAAGAGTTCCCTTCAGGATGAAGTCAAGCATAATCAATGTCAAGATAAAGGACAGTTCTAATGTATGAAATATGATATGTCAAGAGCTTTATAATGTTTTGAACAACCAAAAAAAAAAGTAATAAAAAATTTTTAAAGGAAAAAAAAAGATAAAGGACAGTTCAGAAAGAGTTTGAAGTCTATTGGCTAAATATCCAGTTCTTAGTTTGGCTGACCTTATGGTGTTAGTCAGCATTCTGTGATGGTGACAAAATACCTGAGATAATCAACTTATAAGGAAGAAAGGCAGAGGTTTCAGTCCATAGTTGATCTGCCTCATTGCGTTTGGGCATATGACAAGGCAGAATATTATGCAAAAAGAACATGAGCGAGGAAGCTGCTCACCTCCTGACAGATGAAAACAAAAAGAAAAGGACGAAGGGGCCCAGGGACCCCAGATTCCCTTTAAGGCATGTCCCCAGAGACCTAATTTCCTTCCACTAGGCTATACCTAATAAATTTTCCACTGCTTTCCAAAAGTGCCACATGGCACCAAGCTTTGAACACAAGGACCTTTGCAGTATGCTTATCCAAATGATAGCACTCATAGAATACTGCTTTCTTAATAATCAACATGGTTGTAACTTTTTCCTTTAGAAAAAGGAAAATAAATCAGAAATGTGATGGGAAACCAAAAAATGCCAACAGAACCATTCTTAGCACTGAGTTTCAGGTCAACAAAAGGGGCTCTTTCTCTTTTTATTTGGGGGAACTCAAAAACATTAAAAGGTATCATATTAATTTAAGTTGTAACAGCCAAAAGCTATAGAAAGCATTAATTCCATAAAATTATGAAAACAACTTGGAAAAAGTCTCACAAATGTCACATTTTGCAAACTCATAATTATTAGAGATCAAAAGCTCCTGCAGTTATACAATATTGCCTTCTACTTAAAATCCAGCATATTTTAAAAAAATTTTAAATTATCACTTATTCAAAGAATCCTAATTCTCACTAAATTTACAAATTCCAATCCTAGAGTGCACACATCAGTTACTTGTTTCTTTCATCTGCTGTAAATATTTCACACAAAATCTACGAAACAAGAGAATTTGAATGGAAATACACGTGAATGTCATGCAATGGCTTTTCCTGAGAACTCAAATCAGAAATTGCAACAAGAGCTCCAACATACCTCCTCCTCTCTTCTTCATGCCTTCCTCACAGACTCCTTTCCCATTTCCAGAAATACTGGGGCAACCAGTATCACCCTGAATTCTCATCTTGGCCTTGAAGCCAGGTGGGAGAAGATGTGTCAGAGCCAATCTACCTGGCCTTTCCAGCTCATGCTAAAGACTTCGCTCACATTAGTACCAGGCAGCCCAGCTTACACATAGCCTGGGACAGACAGCATCTAGCGGAGGTGAGATATGGTCAAGAGGTTCAACTATGCCCAGCTTTAAGCAACCTTTATACAATACATTTGCATAATGCATAAGGATAAGACAGAAAGCTGAAAGTTAAGGACTCTGTGCATTTGTCCTTCTTGCCCCAGGTGTCTGTGACTCTCCCTGGGACATCCAGCCCACTGCCTGGCATACTGTCCTGAATGATGAGGATTCCTTGCCACACAGCTGCAAAGAACATCAATCACCTGTAGGCAATGTCACTCATCTCCTCAGAGACACCTGAGAAGGATAAGTGTGACAAGAAACGGTGCCAGGGACTGCTCCTGTACATCATTTGACTTCACCTGGTGGAAAACAGTGAGATCAGAATGTGTTAGAAAACAAGCCAGACATTCCCCAAAGGGTCTGGCCAGACCTACCTGTCTTAGGTCCAGAGTGATTGTGACCCAGTGATACTCTCTCCCATTTTGAATGCTGGGACTTTGCCACCAGTTGTTGGTGCCATCTATCGCATGGGATATTGGGTGGCGTTCTGTTAAGAGAAAATAAGAACAGGCATTCCTCTCAGCTCCTGAATTTCTAAAAATTCTAGAGCTTTTAAACCCTCAGTGAAAATGAAGAGCATGGCTTCCTGAGAGAAGTCTTCAGTTGTCACTTTAGGAAAAAAAAAAACAAAAAACAACAACAACTTTAAAACACAAAGATCCAGTTTTCAAGATTCTGTTCAACTCACGGTTCATCTGCGCCTCTGCAGAATCCCTTTGTCTCAGTTGATATTTATCTTTCATTCACTGGGATCAGGACCAGGTTGAACCGTCCCACGGGTGGGAATGAGGTGCAGCTTGGAGGGAGAGTGCATGAAGCCCCTGGGCCCCACCCCAGCACCAAACATTATGTTAAATTATAATAAAATAAAATGCATAGGAGCTGCACTTGCCTTTGGGGTTCGAGCTGCTGCTGTCACAGACCCGGCACTGGGCATTGCGTACAGGGCGGCCGGGCACGTGCTCCACGAGTTTGCAAAACATCTCAGGTCCCTTCTCTCCACAGGTCGCGTTGGCACTGATGTCAGCATGGCTGGCCAGATTAAGAATGGCAGGGAACAAACCTGAAAGTCAAAGATTCACCAAATCAGCTTAGCCATCCAACCCACTTCCTAGGTCAATCCAGAAGAGATGGCAAAACCAAGCTCGAGATGAAGGCAGCCTTCCACAAAAGCAGGATACGCGGTCTGGTTTCCCTGATGTGAAATGCTAGGACAAGCAAAACTCATGTATTAGAAAAAATCCAGAACAAGAATGCTGGCTACCTGGGTGGAGATTGACCATGAAGGGACACAAGGGAACTTTTCTGAAGTAGAATGTATCTTAATGAAAGTCTGGGTTTCCTTTGCCTAGGCAGTCATGAAAAAAAAAAAAAAATCATGGAATGAGTACCCTTAAGGTTTGGGTGGATTTGAGTATCTTACTATATGCAACTTCTACCTCAAATAATAAAATAATCATAAACAAATATTGAGGTAATGCTGAAATGTTTAAGCATGAAGTGTCCTTAATATCTTCAAGTCATTTTGAAATGCATCAAAAAATAGGTTGGATTGATAGATAGACAGACAGACTGATGTGTGGATAGACTGTTGATAAAGAAAATAGAGTGAAATGTTAATGGTTCAATCTCTGTGAGAAAATGAACTTTCACTACACCCTGTTTTCTACTCTTTTTTTTTTTTTTTTTTTACAGGAGGGGTACTGGGAATTGAAACTCAAGGGCACTCAACCATTGACATACATCCCCAGTCCTCTTTTTATTCATTTTTTATTCTGAGACAGCTTCTCCCTAAGTTGTTGAGGCTGGCCTTAACTTGGAATCCTCCTGCCTCATCCTCCCAAGTCACTGATATAACAGGCTTGCACCACTGCACCTGGAACTTGCTAGTTTTCTGATAGTAAATTTCCATAATAAAATGTTAGGGAAATAGGTTTCAAGACAAGTTTCAAATGTACATACTGACCAGTGAAATCTACAGACCTCGCCCTGAGAAGAAGGGCATCTATTCACTTTGTCCCAGTTGCAATCCTCTGGTAGGACTCACAGGTTTTCCTGTAATTGTGTTGGATTTTTTTCTCTCTTTCTTCATTTTCCTTTACTGCCTGTTTTCTTTGGTGAACAAAACTTTAGAACACAAAGATCCAATTTTCAGATATTTCTTGAACTCATAATGAATCCTTGCCTCTATAGAGTCCCTTTGTCTCAACTGATTTTTATCTTCGAGCAGCTGGGATCAGTACCAGGTCCAAACTATTCGGAAAACATGATTGTGAGAAAAGTCGATTCTTTCGAGATTTAACTTTATCTTGTTAAAAGAGGATAATAGCAGTGAAAATTCTGGAAAGATGGAGAAACTGCGGCCAAATGGCACGTGATGTGGAGGAGGCATTCCACATGAATGGGCACTGCAAACAGCACAGGAGGGTCTTTGCTTGGTGAGGTTCCTCTACGGTACTTGACCTTCAAAGAGCATAGGACATAATCTTTTCTTTATAAAGGACACATAGTTAATACTATTTCTGAAAAGTTTATTTTCCCGTGACATTTGAAATATCACAGTATAATTTTAGTTAGATAGAAAAGGTGCGTGTTTTTGATTTTTATTTTGCAGGTAGTACCTAATGTGCTCGATGACATTTTCTAATATAAATATTTTAATCATTTAAATTGCAAAACAAAAATGGTTATTTTTGTAAGAGCCTACATTAAAACCTAATGTGTACCTATTAAAAAACACTTATTAGAGTTGAAAGTGGTGCATGCCTGTAATCCTAGCAACTCAGGAGGCTAGGGCAGGAGGATTATACCTGGACAAGTAGCTCACATCTCATGTACATACATTGAGCATCGTTTTGGTGAGTAATATCACTAGCGGTCACCAGCATCAGGTAGTTCTTTGTTCTGAGAGGGTTTTTAAGATTTCCCAATATAGGCTGGAGGTGTAGTTCAGTGGCAGAGCACTTGCCTATAACATGCTAAGGACGTGAGTCCAATTCCCAGTACCACAAGGAAAAAGAAAAACAGAACTTCCCATTTTTCCTTACCTTACTGTCTTCTACACATACTTTCAATGAAAAGACAAATAGGACACCCATAGCACAAGAGTTAATAACAAGAATCAACAAATGGGACTTACTCAAACTAAAAAGTTTTTTTCTCAGCAAAAGAAACAATAAGAGAGGTAAATAGGGAGCCTACATCCTGGGAACAAATTTTTACTCCTCACACTTCAGATAGAGCCCTAATATCCAGAGTATACAAAGAACTCAAAAAATTAAACAATAAGAAAACAAATAACCCAATCAACAAATGGGCCAAGGACCTGAACAGACACATCTCAGAGGAGGACATACAATCAATCAACAAGTACATGAAAAAATGCTCACCATCTCTAGCAGTCAGAGAAATCAAATCAAAACCACCCTAAGATACCATCTCACTCCAGTACGATTGGCAGCCATTATGAAGTCAAACAACAAGTGCTGGCGAGGATGTGGGGAAAAGGGTACACTTGTACATTGCTGGTGGGACTGCAAATTGGTGTGGCCAATTTGGAAAGCAGTATGGAGATTCCTTGGAAAGCTGGGAATGGAACCACCATTTGACCCAGCTATTCCCCTTCTCGGACTATTCCCTGAAGACCTTAAAAGAGCGTACTATAGGGATGCTGCTACATCGATGTTCATAGCAGCACAATTCACAATAGCTAGACTGTGGAACCAACCTAGATGCCCTTCAATAGATGAATGGATTAAAAAAGTGGCATTTATACACAATGGAGTACTACTCAGTACTAAAAAATGACAAAATCATGGCATTTGCAGGGAAATGGATGGCACTAGAGCAGATTATGCTACGTGAAGCTAGCCAATCCCTAAAAACAAATGCCAAATGTCATCTTTGATATAAGGAGAGCAACTAAGAACAGAGCAGGGAGGAAGAGCATGAGAAGAAGATCACCATTAAACAGGGACGAGAGGGGGGGAGGGAAAGGGAGAGAGAAGGGAAATTGCATGGTAAAGGAAGGAGACCCTCATTGTTATACAAAATTACATATAAGAGGAAGTGAGGGGAAAAGGGAAAAAAACAAGAGAGAGAAATGAATTACAGTAGATGGGGTAGAGGGAGAAGATGGGAGGGGAGGGGAGAGGAGAGGGGATAGTAGAGGATAGGAAAGGCAGCAGAATACCACATACACTAGTATGGCAGTATGAAAAAAAGTGGATGTGTAACCGATGTGAATCTGCAATTTGTATACGGGGTAAAAATGGGAGTTCATAATCCACATGAATCAAATGTATGAAATATGATATGTCAAGAGCTTTGTAATGTTTTGAACAACTAATAATAAAAAAAAATTTAAAAAAACGAAAAGACAAATTGCTTTGTTAGCATGGTTGTGCGAAAAAAAAAAAAAACAACAACAATTTTTAAGTTATTCATTGGTCAATTTCATTAAAACGTGTAGGTTGTCTTTCCCTAAAAGTAAATCTTCCTTCTCAAAGAAGCTTGTAATTGGGGGGGAAAAAGGCACTAAAAATCCTGCCTTATTCTTATTTTATATTATTCTCATTTCACAAAGAAATTATTATTTCCATGCTACGGCATGTGACCAACATCTGCTGGAAGAAGAAAGAAAGTGGGAAATAGGTACTGGTAAAAGCATGCTGTCAAAATAACTTTTTAAAAAAGTCCCTCAGGCTGCTGAATCATTTCAAAGAAAACTAAAAAATTTCAATAGAGGGTGACTCCAGGGGCATCAGGCAGGAGGAAGGAGAGGAAATTCTGGAGTGAGGCAGGGCATTAGGGTCATGACCCTACAAAGAAAAAGAGTTTGGTTTTAGATACACCAAAAAATTATCAAAGGCAGGAGGGCAGGAGATTGGCGCACATCTGATACTGTTTCTCCCAGAACTTGGTCTCCCGTTTAATTATTTAAATTATACGTTCTTTGTGGTGAGACGCTGTTACTAGAGTTAATGCGGCTGCAATACTCATTGGTACCTTTACCACCAAGTCACAGGACAGAATCTTTCCTCCAGTCATGGATTTAACCAGCATCGAAAGACTTTATTTCACCAAACTCCACTGAGCATGAAATAAATTCCTTCTCATTCACCAGTTGCTTTTGTGTTCAGTCCCCTCTCTTTATGACCTGAGTACACAGGGCCATGTTCATCTACTGGAAAGTTCCCTATTAACATTAAGGGAAAACTTGCCACCAAGCAGATGAACAATGCCACTACAGGAGCACAACAGAACATAATCTTTTCTTTGTAAGGAAAGAAGACACGTCTACGTAGTTTGAGAATTCACTTCTAGAAGTTTCTGGGTTTTTGTCCAGCACAGATATTTTCCCATTTTGAAAATAAAATATCTAAAATGTTGATTAGGCCAAAGTCTCACACTACAACAATCTCTTCATCAATATTTTCCCAATAATTCTGAGCCAGTGATTTAGAGCCTTAATTCACTTGAGAATAAGAAAAGTGCTATTTTTCCCCATTTTTTTTTAAAAAAAAAGTTCTTGAGTTCCATAAAATGCTATATTTACCTAACCTGTACTCAAAATCAATATGATAATCAGAAAAGAAAATGATTGGCAATTCTGACCTAAAAGATCTGGCTCAATATTTCCAGATCATTTTTTCCCAGAATGAAATAATGGATTATGAATATTATAACTGAAGGGACCTCTAGTGTCAGGAGTTTTTATTTTGTAAAATTAGCCAAGCTATTAATTTAATCCATGGAGAAATCAGGAAAAGAAGGAATTTGTGAGGGAAACAGAGATATCTACTCACTCACAGATTTATGTGTGTATGTGTGTGTGTGTATATATATATATATATTTTTTTTTGCAGTGCTAGTGATCAAATTCAGGGCCTCACACATAGTGTGCAGATACTCTGTCACTGAGCTGTATCCCCAGCTATCAAAGTATAATATTTAAAATGCAATGATACTGCAAATAGAAAGTAGAAAAATTCTAGGGCAAAAAACCCAGTCAGGCCTGATCCAGGCTGTACTATAAGATCATGCTCCCAAACAGGGCAGGTCTAGGATTCCTTCAGTGACTCCTCTCGTTGATTTACAGATCAATTACAATTTCCTTCCCTTCACACCTTTCATATATATATATACCCTTTCACATATATATCCTTTCACTACTCATCTTTCCAGTTAGGCCCAAATCTTTTCTGAACCCCAGGCTAATGTAAATATCTTCTTTTACCCTACGCTTGGTTGGCTTGCCCGACTGCTACACTTACCATTTATACAGAAATTGTTTATCTACTAACCAGGCTCCCCTTTCATTCTCTAGGTTAGTCTGTTTTCTCTTCCTATAATAAAATACCCAAGGCCAGGTATTTTCCAAAGAAAAAGGGTTTACTTAGTTCACAGTTCAGGAGGTTCAAGGGCATGGTGCTGGCCTCTACCAGGCTCTGATGAGAACCTTTTGTATATACCACATGCCAGATAGCATTATGGTAGGACCATGTGGGAGAGGAAAATCATATGGTAAGACAGGAAGCCAGAGAGATTCAGAAGTCAGACTTGTTCTTTTATTACAATTTGTTCTTACAGAAATGATTGAGGATCCCTCTAGAACTATAGTAATCCCTTTGGAGGGCAGAACCCCAATAACCTGATCACCTCCCACTAGGTCCCATGCCATAAAGGTTCCACCATCTCAAACACCACCACCCTGGAAACCAAGCTTCCAGGGTGGTGGAACCTTTAGGGGACTAACCACATCCAAACCATGGAACCCACTATCCTCAAAAGCAACAATTCTTTTTCTATTATTTGTGAATTCCTCTGGGACAGGAACCCTGTCTTACTTGCCCCAGGTCCACATATGGCTGATGTGAATGCCCAGTAATGGCTGAACCAAAGAATAAATAAATGGAGGAAGGAACATCCCCAGAGATGGAAAACTAGTGCACAGAACCCAGTGCCAAAATCTGACCCTCACTAAGTCCACCTCTCAGAGCCTCTATTTCCTCAACTACTACATGAGTATCTCTGTGAGTCCTTTTTTCTAAGATACTGTGATTCTATAATTTTACTTTGATAGACTATCAAGTAAATTTACCTCTCTCTCTCTTTCTCCCCCCCCCCCCCCCCCCGGCTTCCCTCTCCCTTCTCTCCCTCTCCTCCACCTCTCTCTTACAAGTCAGTGTTTGGAAAACGAGATAATAAAAGCTTCTCAGAAGATGCTGAGAATAGGTTCACAAGCTTTTCCAAAGGGCTCCCTGGGCAGTAAAAAATCAAAAAGCCTGGTAGAAGGTGCTTCTGCTGAAGAGTGGTGAACAAGGAGTTAATGGCAGAGGAAGAAGTCAAGGAGGTGAATGGAGGTGACTCTTTTTGAGTCACCCCCCCATCCCTCACTCCTGAGTTCCAGCAACCTATGCCTCCTTGGACAGAGGCAACACGGAGGACCTGTTTGTTGCTCTGGATAAATTGTGAATGTGTGGCAGGGGGCTAGGGGAGGGCAACTGGGTACTCGGGCCAAGCTAAGAGTTGATGTCAGTCTCTATGTGGTCAACTTTCTATCAGTTAACAAAATACCTGAGATTATCAATTAAAAAGGAGGACAGGCTTATTATGTTCATGGTTTTAGGTGTTTTATTCATGGTTACTTGTTTTCATTGCTTTGGTCTTGTGGAAAAGCAGAACATCATGGCCAAGTGTGCCACTGGAACAAAGCTGTTCACCTCATGGCATTCAGGCAGCAAAGAGAGGGAAGAGCTGGGATCCCAATATCTCCTCCAAGGGCACACCTCCAATGACCTAACTTCTTCCCACTAGGCTCCACCTCCTAAAGGCCTCCCCACATCCAAATAGTGCTATGGGCTAAAAACCAAGCCTTCAACATGCAGGCCTTTGGAGATATTCAAGATCTAAACCACAGCAAGGAAATTCCTCGTGAGTGCCTGACCTAGGTCCTCAGTGCATCTAGATTGCTTGGCCCAGGAGAAGAGATATTCCGAGAAGACCAATTAAAACGTTTGTAAGATTTTTAATCCTTCCCTTGGGATAATAAAATCATCTTTGAAAAACATAAGCTATTATTTGATTTCTTGTATTCAATGTTCCAGCATTTTTTATTATGAGGGGCACATTCTCTCTGAATGCTAAAGACTATGGGCAGATAGGAAAAGGAGTAAGGAGGAGAGATGGAGGAAGGTTTGATAATATTTTTCATACCCCTGCATCCCCAGCATGTTCAGGAGACTACTTATAAGCTGAGGCAAAATTCATCTTGATTCAAACTCCACCACCTGGACAAAGCAATACAGACATATAGGCATCTAATGAAGCAGGCATGTTTAAAAATAAAGTGTATGTTCCAATAACGGGTGTAAGTTACAGCATCAAATTCAAACTACTAAAGCAAGCTTGACAAAATTTTATGTAAAAATGTATGATGCCACATAAAATGAACACAACAGAATAAAACTAAGAGTTGATGACAGTCTCTGACAAATTTACTGTCTGAATAAAACTCCAATTCGTTTTACTACACTGTGTGAGAGAGAGAACGCCAGTCGGTGTTACCTGGTGTATCTCCCTGGTTTACTCCTCTTTTATCCTTTTGTTTTTTAGCTGACTGACTCTAAGGTACCATTAAGTGTTAAATAATATAAGTAACATTATTCTTTAATTTTTTTATAGGCATACTAAAACTAGACTGAGTTTTAGTGCACACATTATACTATCTCACCTACATGTGGTCAGACACAATGATAAAGCAGACTTAAATTTTAATAAATAAATATACAACTACCCAAATAAAATTTTTCTTGACTGCTTTTAGCATCAAAGTGACAAGAATGAATTTGGCCAATTTGGCCAAGAATGAATTGTAAACTAATTGTTTTGCCATGATAACATTAAAAAAAAAATTAAACCCCCATCCCCAACTACAGGCATTCTTGATACCACACATTTTAGAGAGGCTTATCTCTACTGATTGATCAACAAATCACAGTGTCTTCTCCCATAAGTTCATCTTTCCCATGAGAAACCTGGAACCAAACATGCTGTCAAACCACCACTTAAAAGAGATTCCCTTTCAAGTTACAGTTGTGCTGCATGATAATGCCTGGGTCAACATTGGACCAAATCTACTACAGTGGTCCCATAGGACTTTAACAGAGCTGAAGAGTTGTTACTTACTGCTTAGTGACCCTGAAGCCATGCTAGCATCACACTGCAAGATGTTACTCAAATGTCAGAGTCGACACAGTGTACACAAACCTATTGCCCTGCCAGTCTGGAACATACACACACACAATTACATGCAGTAAATGATATTTGACAATCACAATGACTGTGTTACTGGTTTATAGCCATATACTACACTCTGAATCATCGTTTTAGAATGTACTGCTATATATTTAAAAAAAAAAAAAACACAACTTACTGTAAAACAGTGCTATGTTATACCAGCCTCAGACTTCACACCTCTGGTGTTCACCACATCTCTTGATGGTGTCCAGAGGCCACATGGAGTGACTAGCCTGCACCATCTAGGACTCTATGATGTCACACCACGACCTACTGACATACCTCTAAAGCCTATCCGTCATTAAGTGGTATGTGATTCCATTTGTTAAACATGAAAAATTATTTTAGTTACTACCAAATGAACTTGTTTTGCATATCAAAAGCCAGTATTATAAAATATCTAAATCCTAAAACATCCAAGTTAAGGTGAAATACATAAAAGTCTTGCTTGCTTAACAGAAAACAGGGCTTTTGTTTCCAAGGAGAATCATTCCAAAATTACCAATTGGTTATTAAATTACTCAAAGAAACATCTAACACTTGGGGAGTGGTTGGTTGGTTTGTGTGTTTTTAAGTGAAGGTGACCTGAGTCACCTCTAGATGTGGAGTCCTTTCAGCCTGAGACAGAAGAGGAAATGGCCCTTTCTCCCCCTCCTCCTCCAAAAGCAAACACTTGGTTTTTGGACTAAACCAATTTAATCATTGATGGCCCTGAGTGAAAGAAAAGCTTTGAGGTACTCTGTAGCTTCCCAGGCCCTTGGCAGGGTAGTACAATAAACAGGTGGGAAGGAGAAAGAAGATACTGAAAGAAAGAAAGCAAGGCAAAGAGGGAAAGGGGAGAGAGAGACCCTCCCAAACACACAATGAGGGAACAGTCAAATCCAGACTCTAGGGGAGTCTGGCCTTGAACAGAGTTGGGCTTTTGTTGTTATTGTTGTTTTGCTTCATTTTCTCACCTGCAAGGATGAGGAGAAGTTTAATCACCTAAACAAGAGGGGGCAGTGATCAAAAGGCCTTAGCAAGAGTTTGCTAGAGTCCTATTTCCACAGCAATATGCTCAAGCAATGTGCTCCTGTCCTTGAAGAAGACAGGAGTTTATTTTGTGAGATAAACAAGTGGCATGAACAAAGTTAGGCACAAATACAGTCTGCAGAAAAACAGTACCGGCCTGTTCATCGGGCAACGGTTTCTTCAATGCTTATATTTAATGACGTTGTGGGTTTGGACTTGGCTAGATGTTCACTTGCAGAGAAAAAAAAAAAAAAAAACTATAATTCATTCCTGATGGAGTACTTTTCTCTTTTGTTGTCAAGGGCAACAATTTTAGCATATTACCTGATCAAAATCATCTTTGCACAGAAGCAACACACAAAGCACTACTGCATACACCTAATTCTAAAACTCCACATCCTTCTGATCATCCTGGAGAGTTAGTTCACTGGCCCAAAGGAATCCTTTCAGGAATGAACTTGGCTTAAGTGAAGGTCAAAAGCAAATGCAGTCTTTGAGATGAATACGGACCAACCCTCTTGGATTAAAATGTGGTTGTAGTATAAATTGCTTATGTCATCTATTACGTTTGCAGCATAATAAAAACATCAATTAATTCAACTTTCTATGACCAGCTCAAACACTTTTAAAAACCATGAACTTTTCTACAAACCTTCCAAGGTCCTAATTATTTCTTCCCCTTTCTTCCACACTCTGCTGTCTATTTTTTGCATGCTTTATGCTTTAAAATGTGAGTAGCCACCAGGTGCAGTGGTGCAGGCCTATAATCCAGCAAGTTTGGAAGCTGAAGCAGGAATCCTCCTGCCTCAAGTTCAAGCCAGCCTCAGCAACTTATTGAGGCCCTAAGTAATTTAGCAAGAATCTGTCTCAAAAAAAAAAAAAAAAGTTATCATCCATGTTTCCCTATCCCAGGCAAATGCTGAAGCCTGCTTGCCAAGAGATTCTGGGCATTTTCCCTTTGTGTACAGCTCTGCTGAAACAGTCTTTAAACTTTTAAGAATTTAAACAAGGGCCTCCATTTTTATTTTGCCATTTAAATTATGTAATGATGCTCCTGCCTAGTGATAACTTCAGTAGGGGATTGTTCTACAAATGTCCATAGACCAGCACATCTGAAAAAATCCTTTGCCCTTCAAGATGCCAAACACATCTCCACTTCTAGATGGACCCCTAAGATCACCCCGAGGTGGCTGGACCCACCAGATCAGAGCCACTTTTATTCCAGCATCTATCTTAGAGAGACACCTTACAAACAAAGAAATCTGTGAGGATATCTTTCACCCTGTGCACTTATTAAATATATTCACCTTATTAAACACATTTAATAACCAGAGTAAACGTTCCAATCAAAGGTACACAGAAATAAATGACTTGCTGTCGTTCTCACTGGGATTGGTAATAGTGTGCTTTCTTTGTTCTAGAGCCATTTCCCGCCTAAGATTTAGCCTCCTCTTTATATAGACATGTACTTTTAATAGAAGCATAGTTCTCTCTTTTCCACCAAGCTCTTAGCAGATCAGGAATATATATAAGATTTGTATTCACTACCCCTAATTTTTTGCCTCACATTCTCTCTTCATTCAATTCCAACTGGGATTCCCCTCTTCTTAATAAACAAAAATCCCCTTTTTAAAGTCATGATCAATTACTAAAGCCAACAAGCAGTTCATTTTTAGTTTGCCTGACCTACAGCAGCTCTTGCCCAAAATGACCTTTCTCTCTTTCTTAAATTCTATTTCTTTTGATGCCCATTCCACACACTACATGTATCATGCTACCTATGTACATCACATGTCATATACCTGATTCCATTCTACACATTACATATATCAAGCTATATATGTATGTCACATGTTATACTCCTCATTCCTATTTTTTTTTCTCCCATATCACAGCAACTTGTCCATTTCTGCTGCTATGCTATCTTAAGTCTTGCAGGAAATGATTCATCAGATGTATGAGAAGTGAATATGGGGGGGGGGGTCATAGAATTAGTGAAACTGTAATAGTGGCCAAAACAAACCCAAGGTAAGTTTTAAAGGGACAAATGCAGCACCTTCTACTTTTCTCCCCAAACCCACCTGTGAGCACAGCATAGCTATAGCATAGTCAGAAAAGATGTCATGGTACCTTGCTACGGGTATACAGTACTCACTCCCTTATCTCCACGATTTCAGTTAACTGTGGTCAACCATGGTTCAAAAACATTAAAGGGAAAAATCCCAGAAGTAAAAAATTCTTAAGTTTTAAATTGTGTGTCATTTTAAATTGTGTGACAAAATCTCGTGTTACAGTTTTTGTTGTAATTGTTACTAATTATTATTTTTAATCTCTTACCATGCCTAATTTATAAATTAAACTTATTATAGTCTATGTATGTACAGGAGAAAACATAGTCTATATAGGACTTGGTACTATCTGGGGTTTCAGCCATCTGCTGGGGTCTTGAAAAGAAGCCAAATAAGGAGGAACTTTTGTTCACAAAATGAAGACAGTGTTATGAAAATGTTAAAATGATCTAGGGTCGAAGTGATAATAACCATATTAAAGACAAAGGAAGATGACCCTTGGCATCCACGGATATGAAAACTATGAGTGAACCATGCACACGGCAGAGAGAACTGAGAATTCAAGCAGGCTTCTCAAACTTTCATATCACAGACCACTAGCGGGTCTTGTAGAAATGCAGATTCTGTTGCAGTCAGACTGGGCTGGGACTGGGATGCTCACCAAGGGATGATACTTTGAGTTGAAGACAGTTTATGATTTCCTGGGTTTGTTTCCAGCTCCACACTCTGAGTTCAGCCAAGTGTGGCCACGTCTTCTCCAAAAGTTTTCTGTCGCTAATCAACCATAGCTGCAGATTCCCCATTCTGCATTCAAGTCTGGGAGACTCTGGGTAACTATTTTTAGAGGGACAGGGTGCTTCTATGAAAAGCAAGGCTTCTGCATGTCGTTAAGAGGGAAAAACTTCAAGGGCTCCTATGAACAAGGTCCACTAAGCATCAACCAGGCAAATCTACTAAGGAAACCGGCATGGTCCAGGCCTCATCCCACAAAGCCAGAGCTCACACCAGGATTCATGGATCTCCCAGGCCTTTAAATCCTAAAGAATAAAATATGTAAAAAAAAAAAAAAAAAATATGCGATGAAATAAATTCAGCACCAACATGTTAAATAGGACAAAAATTCTCTGAAATTAAAGATCTGAAAGAAAAGGCATTTCTTATTCAGAGATGGACAATATTGTTAGTAATTTTCACACTGATCTATAGATTCACTCTAACTGCTGTTGAAATCTCTGGCCAGTTTTTTTGAAGAAATTGTAAGAACCAGTAAGCTGTTTCCTGAGGGCCTTGCGTTTTTGAGTTTCCAGGAGAGGGTGCAAGTCTGGGTGATAGAAGCAGGAGATGTTTTCAAGAGCACCTCTAATGGCAAAGCCAGAGCTTGTCACATAGGGTGGGCTCCAGAGAAGCCTGGAAGTTGGAGCCAGAACAATGTTCCTGGAGCATGAGCTCCCGTTCTTACCATCCCCACTCCCCACCTTTCTCCCTCTCTCCCTCTCTGGCCCGTGTTGAAATCAGATATTAAAAATTATTTTCCTTTGATTTTCTAAGTACTTCTCTATATTATATTTTTATTATAATACTAGCAGGAAAAATTCACTCAATTCAAGACCGATATACTAAAATACTTTCTTTACCAAGTGAAGTATTTTAACTTAGTAATAAAGGAATGAAAATTCAAGCTGGACCCCATTAATAGACTACTTTCATAAATCACCTATATACATCTTTTTAATGTGTTTCCTTTTAACACAAACCAGTAAAAATCAAATGAATTGTCTTGACCACAATCCTCCCTGTGGTGCACGTAGAGAATGGGGTGTTCCTGGCTTTGGGTTCTAAAGTGTGCTTTTCAAACTTCTTCTCCCTGTGCTCTACCCTCTCCTGATGAGCACCTGGACCTCCCAAGGCAGTTCCTTTAGACCCCAAGGTGTAGCCCTGAAAGGTGGTCTATTTCCTGGAGAATATCAGCCCTTCCTTTAAGCTTCTGCTATGGTCCCAAGCTGCCAATACAGCACTTCTTTGGAGTTGGTATCCATTTTCTCTCAGGGACCAAAATTTCCACTGAGTTCGATTGTGCTGACCATGATTCAAACTGAGGGCATAAACTGAGATTTGATTCAAGAGGAAAATCCAGTTGAGCATAAATGGTAACTGGTGCCATCTATGAAATTAACTTCAAGATACATCAGTAGAAAGCCTGTGATCGTGTGTGTGTGTGTATGTGTGTGTGTGTGTGTAACAAACAGACTTAGGTTAAGCTACTGCTAGTAATAAATGCACATAAAAATCAGCTGATATTCCACTTGAGAATACTTGCCATATTCCAAAGCCACCTGTCACCTATCTCCACCATCACCTAAACTTTGCTAATTAGCATGAAAAATATCAGCAATGGATCATTTATCAAATTGGTGGATTGTTAATGGCAGGATGAATATCAAAAATGGTTTCTAACTGGAGAAATCCATGGTAGTCAGAGTAGCTCTATCAACTAAATATTTCAGAGGGACCTCTGTATACTGTAGAGTAAAGGGGTTAACAAATTCTCCCTTCCCAAATGGATACATTTTTCAAAATACAACCATTTCAGAACTCTGACAAATGAAAACAAATATTAAATTGGGAATCTTCTGTTCATGAAAGGCTTCTAGAATTTCAGGGAAGACGAGTGGGCGAGGGGGGCCTTCCAGCTGGGGCCTTCCATCTGGGGCTAGTAAATTACCAGGCCAGGGATGGCTATGAAAGACAGCAGCTTCACTGCTGAAGATCACTGGTTTGATTTGGAGCAGACGGGAAAAGCATGTGCCCAATGATGCTGTCAGCAAAAGTCATAAACTAGGCAGAACATGAAAAAGAAAAGCTCACGGCTGAGCTAGCCTGAAGTTTTGGTCATAGTGTGGCAAGTGACATACAGCTGGACCAGCCAAATGTGTAACAACGTGGTCCTGGAAACATGACAGCCACACAAGTTGGGTTAGATCAGATCTCCATTCATCCTGTTTCATTCTGTTTTGTTTCCAAAAAAGAACAAAATATTTAAGATAATGGTTAAACAAAAGAAATTCAAGACCAAACCTACAAAAATGTTTGAGAGAAATTAAAGAAGATTGAAATGAATGAAGAGATATTTCTTATGCATAGCTAGGAAGACAGTATTGTTAGCAATTCTCTACAAATGGATCTATATCCAGGGGCTACAAAAATCCTAGCTAGTGTTTTTATAGAAATTGGCAGGCTGCTACTAGTGGAAACTGCTAGAACAATCAAAATAATTTAGAAAAAGCAAACAAAATTGAATGATGTACACTATCAATTTTAAAAATCAAATTTAAAGGATATAGCCTATGACTTATTTCGGACCTGTCCACTAATAGAAGTATGTTAATAATGTGTACCAAGTAAGTCCATGTTTGATCCAAGCAACACTTTCATGATCTTTAGTGGTCAGACTGTAGGGGAGTAGCCAATCGTAATGTACCTCCAAACTCTAAACATTTTGTATAGCATAATTAATTTGGTTTACATTAGTCAACAACAGTAATCAAAGTGTTGTTTATTTTCTTTCCTAGCTGTTTCCTTCAAACATTATTTTAATATTGAATTTGAAATGATCTTATTTACAAAAACCATCTGATGCACAAATTTTGGGGGAAAGTTTGACCATACAAAATAAGGCCCATTTTAATGCAGTCAGTTATAATAATTAAAAGTAGAGCAACAAAGTTAGAACCCAGAAAAGACACAGGAGATATTATGCTCATATTTCCAAAGAGAATAGGCCAGCCTTTCATTCATTCATAAGTGATGTGTATCAAACACAAATCCATCTGGGACATAAATTCTGTATGCCTTTGTTCTGTTCCTGTGAAGAGGAGGATGTCTTAGGTCAGAATGCCTGGAGGAGAACAGCTGTTCTCCCACTTAAACAAAGTCCTTTAAAGCCAGGCAGGTAGAGTTCCCTGAGAACGTCTCTATTTAATGTGAAAATATGACAATTCAGCAAATGCCAGCAAGCTGGTCAACGAATTCAAGTCTGAAGTCACACATGACAAAGTACCCTGAAGACACATTCTTTAAACTAAAAGGAGACTCTACGCAGTAGAAATGGAGTGTTTAATTCTCTTTCTCTGAGCTCCCTCTTTCTATTAGGGAAAACATGTGCAGACTTTGCACAGGAATGACACACAAACTCATGAAGCATTCCATAGTTGTGGACTGATCACTATTCTCTAGAGAAATTGGAAATGGTCCCAATACTTGCAGTCTGGTGATGCTGCTATAATGACATGGTTCCTGAAGAGCCCAAGTGTGTTGTGAGCACCTCTCGACCTCCATGTTTGCTATTGGTGATATCAGACAATATGCTGTGGATGTCATCAAAGCAGAGACAAAGCTGCTGGAGCAGGCATGGTCCTTGGGTCTTCCCCAAAAACTCAGAAGGCTGAATGAACATAAATGAAGGCTAATCTGCCACCCCAGCATGAATCAGAGGTGAAAGAACCATCTCAGAACCATTTGGCTCAACTGGCCATTGAAGGTCAACATCCATAGGAAAAGGCTGGCTAATGATAATAATGATGATACCTAACACCTTCAGCAGGTAAGGAGAATGCTGTTTTGTTGCTGTTGTTGTTGTTTGGGGGTGGGGGGGCAGAGGCATTTCTAAGTTATGAGTTTTTATACCGTGTACTTTTTAATGGGCACAACTGAACCAAAACTCTGTAAAAGAATTATGGGACCCATTAAAACAAAATTACATGAGGGAAAAAAGAGTTGTCTTTCTGTTGACAATGATACTATTCTCAGCAGATAAGCACACTTAACACTGGGATTCGAGACATCCAGAAACTGAGAAGTTCCTCCCAAATCTGAAATGATGTAGTAGATTCCTAGGCATTTCTCATGCTTATTTATCTGCAAGTATTGGGGGTGTACAGGCCACTTGTCACCAGTATGTGGCACATGCTAGAAACTCAAGACACATTATGGCCTATATGAGTTAATGAACTGGCTCTAAGTCTAGAAATAAGTTTTGTTGAATATAATCTTGAGTTTGAAGGATGAATGAAACTCAAAATCAGTAAATATTAATTCAATTACAAGAAAAAAAAAGAAATTCACAAGGACAGTCATCAAGGCTGTCCTTGTTATCAGATTCTAGGGTTCTTTCCTGTTCACATATGGACCCCACCCATGAGAACAGACAGCTTCAGAACATATTTCTGCTGCTAGGGAGCCTCTGATCACATGTTCTGATTTAGAATGTGAGCTAAGGCCTTGGTTCCCAAAACATATACCCGCTCTCTCTGCCCTAGTCGGGTCACCTGGATTCTTCCTTGTTCTCTTGTCTCCAGATTCTGTCTGGGTGCCTCATGGAAGTCTCAGTCTTCCTGAGCTGGCCCCAGCCCCTTCCCAGGAGATGATTCCTCTGCTTCCTCAGTGACTTCCCTAATCCAATGCCCAGATTTCTGGTATCTAAAGTTAAATGCCCACTGGATTCCCTCCTCACTAGCCTCTGTTGCTTATTGGTATTGCAACATTCATTCCTGCAACAAACCTTTACAGAATTGGCACTGAATGCTGGGCACTGCACTCTGTATTTAGAAACATAGCCAAAACATCTCTACTCTCAAGGACAAGCAAGTTAACAAACAGTTACAAAATATAACGTGCTGGTCAGATGTACAGACAAATTGCTAGGGAAGCAGCATAGGAATGTGGAGTGGGTTGGAATAAATCAAAGCACCATGGGTGAAATGAAAAGAGCCTTTAAAGTGTAAGAACAGTGTTCAGGACTCACAGTTGGGGGAATCACAGCCATTACCGAATGCCCAAAGTATGGGAGAAGAGGCTGTGGGGTGTCTGAACAGGTCAGATCAGAGGTCCCTATAAGTCCTGCTCAGTAAAGAGTAAGAACCCATGATCAGGGATAGATGACAAGATCAATTTCACAGTCCACTCACTATGGGGAACTTCAGATGCCATCAGTGTCCTGGGGTCTTGGTAAACCATTTGCACTTGCAGCTGGGTGGTCCCTTCCAGAAGAACCCTCCTTACCCCAGCAGAGGAGTCCAGCTCCAGAGTCTGGCTGGGTTGGTCAGTGCAACACCTCACCAAGCATCTCCAGCAGGAAAGCCAGGTGGAGAGCTGGGCTTCAAGGTCAGTATGGGTGGTGTGCATGTGTGCGCACACTAGCACAGGGATGGGCAAAGAATGGCTCTTATTTTGTTGAGTGAAGCTAGAAAGGAAAGATTAATAAAATTTCGGAAGGAGGCCAGAAAAACAAGTGCCTGACGGGTCGGCCACTGAAAGCAAGACCCAAGAAGGTCAGGAGCACTAGGTGAACAGACCACTAGACCTTGCTGTGAAGGACTTGAGATGATGCAAATGAATACTAATTAGCAAGCTGGTTCAGAAGAGAATGAGCCTCTCTGGTAAAACCAGAGAAAAGTCTCCATTGGCTTTTGTAGTTCACTTAAATGCATCAGGAAAAGAGTTGACAGGGCACAGAACGATGACTGAATATAGAAGGTATTTATGAACCCTTCAGTCAACTACCTAATCTAGCAACATACCCAGACTCTCAGGGTCATATTTGATCAGGAAAAGGGTTTGCGGGTGGGGAAGTTTTACTGGGAATTGAACCTAGTGGCACTCTACCACTGAGCTACATCCTCAGCCCTTTTTTAGTTTTTATCTTGAGTCAGGGTCTCCCTAAATTGCCTAGACTAGCCTTGAACTTGCAATCCTCCTGCCTGAGCCTCCCAAGTGGCTGGGATTACAGAAGTGTGCCACCATGCCCAGCAGGAGGATTTTTTAAAGAAAGAAGGCCCTTGGCAAGTGACCAAGTTTGCGACTGTGCTCATTCAAACACAAACACAATTAAGCATCAACTGATCACTTGCCAAATGAAAAACACTGCACCAGCAGCTATGGAGATAGGAACAAGGAACTGACTTTCTGAGTGATTTCTCTGACCTGGGTTCTCAGTGCAGCAGTGGCACCCACCCCTGAGGTGTGTGTTAGTATCTCCACAGAGCAGAGAGAATAGCATGAAGCAGACATGATGTGGGCTAAGAAAGTGGGCCAGGGTCTGAGGATTCCTTATCTGTTATGTGCAAAGGCACCCCAAGGACAAGAGAAGGGCCACCTCAGGTCTGCCTGCTTGTCCTTTGCCATGAATTGCAGTGTGGCTTCATTCACCAACACAACAAATTCACTGTGTGGTTCCTAACCCTGGCTGCAAAGTGGAATCACCTGGGGAGCATCTTTTAAATGCTGGGCCCCACTGTAGGCCAAATAAATTATAATTCCTGGACATTGACTTTATTATGAGCAGCTCACAGAGGAAACTTTTGTGTCACTGAATGTGCTCTCCTGGTGCACAAGGAGCCAGACAAGCAGGTGAGCTCTGAAGTCTCCAAAGAAAAGAAGAGCTAAGGGTCAAGGGTCATAGCCATCAACCAACAGTGGTGTCTGGTATAGAAGCTGATCCTGCAAGTTCAGCGTGACAACCTTGGTCGTGCTGAGCACCTCTCTGACTCTCCATGAGCCCCACGACTCGGCCTATTCATTTCTCTGTGAACACAAAACACGAATATAAGTAAGTAAAACATAGATGTTAACTTCTACCACTGGGACTTTAATCCTTCAGTTCCTTCTTTGAGCATGGTTTCTTATGAAGACAATTCCTTTTGATGTATACACTTTTTATTTACTTGGACTTCAAAACAAATTCATCAAGAAGATCAAGAAAGAGCTTTGTGTTTCTGGATTCATAGCAAAGACAGCTGAGAACTGGGCTCTGGAGGTTCCACCCCGGACACAAGTGGAGGGAACAGGGCATCAGGCAAGTCCCAGCATGTGCTGGGTGCTGGGATACCCAAGTGAATAAATGAATGGCGGACACAGGAGAAGATTAGAACTGAATAGAAATGATAGCAATCCCACAAGGAAATAGTATTTTTTCCCCAAGAAAGTCTTAACTTCTTAAAATGCTCATTCCCAGGTGGGGGAGCACAACTGTATTCAGTCATTGGGGTGCTGAGGTAGGATGGTGGCTTCACCCCAGGAATTTAAGACTAGCTTGGGCAATACAGCAAGACCCTGTCTTTTTTTTTTTTTTTTTAAGAGAGAGAGAGAGAGAGAGAGAGAGAGAGAGAGAGAATTCTAATATTTATTCTTTAGTTTTTGGCAAACACAACATCTTTGTTTGTATGTGGTGCTGAGGATCGAACCTGGGCCGCACACATGCCAGGTGAGCGTGCTACCGCTTGAGCCACATCCCCAGCCCAAGACCCTGTCTTAAAAAAAACAAACAACAAAAAATGCCCTCTCTCTTAAAGAAAAGTGGCTGCTTTTCTTCCAAAGGCATGTCATGTGTGCATGAACATCACCAATTCTCCCCACTCCAAACTTCTAGAATGAACAGAAGTTTGCCCTGATACCAGGTTTGGAACTATAAAGAGTTGGGAAAATATTATGCAAAACTAAGAAAATTCAGAGTTAGAGATCAGACTAAAAGAGCTGAAAGTGTAAAACAAGCATTTTTTTTTTTTCATGGTGCTGGGGATTGAACCCAGGGCCTTGTGCATGTGAGGCAAGAACTCTACCAACTGAGCTATATCCCCAGCTCCTAAACCAAGCATTTTGAGGAATGGGGAAAGTGTGCTAGCCTCAACCTCATCCCCCAGGACATGGCAACCAGGATGGAAAGTCAGCCAGGTGGCTAAGGTAGCTCTGGAAACAAATAATTAAACCAATAGGATCAGCTTGAAGACCAACTGGAAAGGTCTCAATATCTTGTACACAGAAAGGGAATAGGTTTTTTGAAATATAGATTCTGAATCCTACTCTGACCAACAAAACTGCAATCTCCTCAGGTGATGGGAAATCTAGGAGGATAAAGGACCCTGAGAGAAGGGCCAGGGTGAAGGACTGGGTTGCAATCCAGCAAGTCGGTACAGGTTTTTATGGACCTGCTACCTCTGGAGATTAACATAGCTTTAAGCGATTCCAAACACATAGTTTGCTATAAGATGTTTTGGGTTTTGATTTTGGAGCTTGTGTATGTGTGGTGTTATTGTTGTTTTTCCTTTCTATTTTGTTTAAGAATGGACATCTTATAAGACCCCACGTGTGAGAACTTCAAGTGAGCTTCCTTCCCTTGGGAGTGGACTTTATTGGTCCCCTTTATGTGAGTTACTGGCCTCGTCTACAGGACTTCAAACACATATAAACTCAAGGGTTTGACCAACACTCTGAGAGCTCAGGCTGCAACAGGGCAGGTTCTGTCCCCCTCACCCTGGAGAACCAGTGCTACCTCCCCCTGGCATCCAAACCCCTCCTAGTGTCTCAGAAGCCAGCTTCTCCCAACAGCCCTCACACAGGGTCCACCTCAAACTTCAACTAGACTTGACTTCCTCCAGAGGCCTGCCACTTTTTTTTCCTAATGGAGCAACTGGAATTTAGCAACTTTGGAACTCACTCCTCATGTAGCTGAGGCACCTCATCTATGGAATGTGTTCCCTGTGAGGTTTGGTCTTGCTATTCTCCCCCTTTGTAAGCAGAGGAACGTTGAATAAACCAGATAATTCATGAAAGCATACTCTGATCATCTAGTTCTTTATCTCCACCAAATGCAACAGTGGGCGTGACTACTTCTCACCACCAATGACTCTGGTCCCAGTAACAGGACCCCATGCCTTTGAGTTATCTATGCAATAAAAAAAAAACAAAACAAAAAAAAAAAAACAACAACAAAAAAACACAAACGCTGGAAGCTGTGATTTTGACCTTTGAAAGAGAAATGTTCCTTCTTTCTCACCTAACTGATGGTATTCTGGGAAAGCCATCTAAAAGAGGATTGGAGGGCTACTATGACTGAGTGGGAACCCCAACTTATCACAAAATACAACACAAATTCAGAATGAGAGAGTTGACACAGGCCATCATGAACAAGGCTGTCCTTGGGCAGGACTTGGGCTATGCATGAGTGGTCAGCTTAATTTTTAGGCAAGGGAGTCAGGCCACAAAAACCACAGAGCTGCAAGTTAATAAACCCTGTACAGTTAGACAGGAAGGCGATCTCTGCAATTTGAAGCAGAAGTCTCAAGACAGAGAAAGGTGTGGAGAAAGGCCAGTAGCTGAGACTGAACAGAGATTGCTCATGGAGGGTCATGTAGAAAGTGGGGAGGAGCTGAACCCCATGAGGCAGAGGGGCCCCTGATGAAAAGTGGTATGTTAGCAGTATCGGTCTAATTGCAGTAGGGGACTAGAATAAATAAAAGGCCACCAAGACCTGTTAAGAGTCACTGGCTGGTTGTCCTAATTTAGACAGCTGGTAGCCATTTGCAGTGGGATCAGAAACAAAAAAGACTCAGGAAATTTCAAAAAAGAAATAAAAACTCACAGAGACAAGCTGGATAAGAGATCCAAAAGGATGAAACTAAAAATGAAAAACAAAACGTCATGAATGAATAGAAATCAGGAAGAGAGCCACCCTGAGGAGGCAAGAGTTCCTTGTCCTGGGCCTGAGATAACAAGGGAACCACTTTTTATGAGTAAAGTTCTGTCCTTACCAAAAGGCTAGAAGAGACTTCAGTGTGTGCTGTATAACAATCAGCATTGTGGTGCTGGCTTGTAAATGTAACTAAAAATAATCCACTAAATTTAAGCATCTTCTTTAACGTCACTCTTACAGAGAATTTCCTGATATTCTCAAGGAATTAAGGAGCAAAGGAACAAAATGCAGGAAATACTTTCCGGAATGAGAAAACTGGCACTTTCCATAAATACCCATCTACCCTTTACATTCCCACAAGCCATGTAGGAAGTTGGTCTGGCACAAGAATTTAAGTCACACCGCCTGCTGGGTCAACAGATAGGACTTCAAAGATACCTTCTGGAATGAAGAGATTAAAACTTCAAATAGCTGATTCTTTTAAAAATGTGCACACACACACACACACACATTTAAATCATGCTCATGACATCACAGTGGTATTTCTCCACCACCATTTCTGAGTTCACACTTTAAGATAAATGCTTACCTAGACAAGGATGCTACCCACCAAGCTCCACACAGCCTCCATTGTTTGCCTTCTTCGCCCCCCCCCCCCCCCGAAAGACTGGGAACAAGTTAACCCAAAGAAGGCTCTCCTGACCCAGTCTTGAGAAAACAAAGACATAAGTGGAAATATTCTATGCTATTTATTATTAAATGCTTACCCTGGGCACTGATTATCATGCTCAGCATAAAGGACATGCAATGAACCCAGCTAGCACGTGGGGTTTGAGGCTAAAATAGCTCCCGGACAGACATGTTCCAACAGAACCAAAGTTCATGACCTTCACTAAATTGCTTCTATGAAGGTTTTCTCCCCCTTCTCATTAATTTTGCACTTCGTCGACTTGTTCAATTATCCGTGGATGTCTATTAATATTTTAGAAATAAACAAGTAAATGATTTTTTTGCAATCATATAAATAAACCACATTCATCTTTCTTAGGAGATTATAGTTTATCTTGTTCATCCAAACATTTCTGAGGAATGTGACTGAACACTTCAGCAATGGCCGAAGTTCCAGAGTGCTCTCTAGTTGCCTTCATCAACGTTTGTATTTAAGGTACAGGCTTAACTTTATACACTGGGAATTCTTAAAAATTAAGTTTTTCAGCATCTGTATTATTGAAACACAATGTTTCAATAATAAGTCATACTTATAGCAAACTCATTAATATGCTTCAATTTCCAAGAATTATTCTCAAATGTGATTTCTCTATGTCAAAAATCTCCTAAAATATATAGTAAATGCTCTTTCTAGGCTCAAAAATAGCTTATTAACATCATGGTGAATAATACTTTTTAAAGTAATGTAATGTCACAAAGTCAATCAGTGATTTAGTTTTTAAATCTGAAAGATCTAGGAAACACTGCTCTGATAACTCATTTCTGGGCAAGATCTACTTAGAAGGAAGAAGTTGGAAGGTGGAAAGTTGTTACAATTATATACATTTACCTGCATGAGGTCCATAGAGAAAATTGGTATGGAGAGGAGGCAGGGAAGAGAGAGGTACTGTTCCATGCCTCCTTGTACCCATGTTTTGACAGGAAACAGCTGATACCTCTCCTACACTTATTAAGGAAGAAGTGATTTTCATAACCAGCTTGCTCTTAAAAGTTCCATGAAGTAACATTTATGGAAGGATACCCAAGAAACTAAAAGCTGTGGCTCAAGACTGGGGAATAAAGGTGACCAAATTATGCTATGTGCATGTATGAATATATCACAATGCATTCTACCTTTACATACAAGTATAATGCATAAATTAAATATTAATAAAGACAAGGAAGACCAAGAGTAGAAGGGGATCAGAGGGAGGGAGTAAGGGAGGTAAGCAGGTAGTACTAAAGAAAAGTATGTTATATGTATTTATAAATATGTCAAAATAAATCCCACTATTATATATTACTGCAATGCACTAAAAAAAATTTTTTTTAAAGAGGGTGACAGAGTCAAGTGTTAACTTTTCTCCTAAATATTTCTTAAAACCTTTTGAATTTGGTACCATGTACATTTATCCTATGGAAAATATTTTTAAAGTTACTCAATTTCTAAATAAAGATACTAATTTCAATGTAGCTCAACGGTGATAAGTGGCCAGAAGCACTGCAAAACAAAGGATGTGCAGATATAAGTAAAACCATCCCTGCCCTTTGAGAATCCCTAGTCAGGGGCTGAGATAGACAAGAGAGCCAATTCTTGACACCATGATAAGCACAACAATACCATATGCATGAGGAGCACTGGGAGTGCAGGGAGGGGACCTAAACCATTCTCCAGCATCTAGAGGACCAGACCAGAAGGTTTTCCAGGGTTTTAGAAACCAAACAAGAGACTGATCTGCACTTCACAGACTGTGTGCCTGTGAGTACTGGTTAACCAGGAACAGATCTAAGTGTGCCCAAGATAAAGACTCTCAGTTCTAGGACAGCACACCCTATAGGGTCCCACCCACTTTGGTTTACCCCCAAGCATGACACTGTCATTTTATGTGTGCATCTTATAAAGTGAGGGCTCTGAGGCAGAGTCTAAACCCATCGGAGAGGCCAGGAAAGAGAATGTGACATGTAAAGGACATATCATGCTTGTTACACAAAGTAAGTGAGGTAAGTTATACTGGGGAATGCCAAGTCATTTGATAAGGAAATGGGAAGAATTTTAAATAAGGTCTGGAGTGGTTATCAAGAGGGTCTTTCTAGAAAATTCACAATAATGGTGATGCTGAGGCAGGAGAAGAGCTGAAGTGAGAAGAGAAAAAAGACAGAGGTCCAGAAACTTATCCATTGTCACAGCTAATCAAAGTGACAGGTCTGGGTGTTTTGCCCACAACTATTTGATTCCAAATCCCTAAATGATTATGCATCCCATAGAATATAGTTTGGCAAAGGCCAATCCACAGAGTTCTTTGTAAAATAATAATAATGATGCTTATCGATAATGTTTATTGAAGGCTAACTCTGTAAGACACACTATTCTAAAATTTTTTCTTGAATTATTTCATTTAATAATCTTATCAACATTTTAATTGATCCTTACTTGGAGAACACAGTTACAGAAAAGAAAAAAAGACACCTTTGAAATCTGTTCTGGCACATACAACTTACTGTCGAACACCTACATACTAAATTTGAATACCATGCCATTTATGAGTATTATATTTTCCTTCTCATAGGTATTTTTCTATACTTGGAATTGTCTTTTTTTTTATTTAGAAAAAAATCAAAGGATGGTTTGAAACCAAGAATTGATGGTGAATCAATCTGTGAAGAGACTGCAATTCTATGTAATTTAACACATTAACAGATACACAGTAAGTTGTAAAGTAACCCAGTGAGGGTGAGAAAATGACAGAATTTCTAATAATCTGAATTTATTAGATAATGATCAGTTTCAAAACTATGAGCACCATGCTAGGTGCAGTAGCTCATCCCTAATTTTTCCTATTCCTCAAAATGAAGCAGGGCCTCATTTGCTTGAGCCCAGGAGTCTGGGGTCAGCCTGGGCAACATAGCCAGACCCTAGCTAGCTATATACATTACAGCACGCCCATACAGCTAACTCGCTGCATGATATGCAGGTCAGGATTATTTTACTGACTGAAGCATGCCACATTGCTAATCATGTATGCCATATAATACCAGGGGCCCCCAATTTTTTTTTTCTTAAAAAATGGAAACTCCTTTAAGGATGCTCATTAGGAACAGTGATGGCTGATCGGGTGTGGACTGGCAAATATGGAATACTACATGAAAGATTCAAAGGCTCCTGCCCTGGGTGGTTTTCCGCAGTCTCTCAAAGCAGGAAAGCCCCGTGTGGCTCTACTTTCTCCAAACACCATTCACAACTGCCCAAGCCAAATGTGCAGCCCGCAGGGGAACGGAAAACATTCAGAGCATCTCCTCAGACTTGAGACTTTCAATTTCTTGAAACAATAAACTGAGGCAAAGCTGCCCTTTCTCCACCCTGTGGGAAACCCGGACTTGTTCACTTTCAGCAACCTCACAGACCAGAGTCGGGCTCTCAGAGTCAAAGGCTTCTCTCCCTCCTGAAAGGCTGGCTCCTTTCTTTCTCTGATAACTATGTAAATTCCCCCTCTCCCAGCCCCAGCTCTGCGCTAAGCAGACGCCGAGCTATTCAAAGCAGCGTTTCCAGCTCGGTCCAGTGCTTTCATCATGAATGCTTGAATGAATGGGATGGTCTCGTTTCTGCATAGTTCACAGCTCAGCACAATGGCCAAACACACGTTTTTCCCACGAGGGTATTTCGAATTCCGCCTACTACTTTTGAACTCTATTTTTTCTTAAAATGAGATTCGTACTTGTGAGACTAGACCATTGTCATGTGTTGCATACTTTTAAGATGTTTTCAACAAGTATTTGTGGCCGCCTAGCGAAGAAGGAGCTGGGAAGACTTAACTCTGTGTGTGGCGCGGGGATTAGGGTCGTCTGCAGAAAAGGGAAGAGGGTCTCTCTCTCTCTCTCTCTCTCTCTCTCTCTCTCTCTCTCTCTCTCTCTCTCTCTCTCTCTCTCTCCCTTTCTCTCTTTGCCTGGGTCGAAACTGAAAATGCTCTTCTCAAACCTTGCAATGCTGTCCCCGTGCAGACGGAGAACTTGCAAAGTGCTGGTTCCCTCATTCCCGAATGCCCACAGTTTAAACAAGACTTGGGGGTGCGCTGGTTTGGTCACTACTGGGGCAGCACAAAGAGCACGGTTTTGGAAGGCACATCTGTGCCCTGGATGCCATTTGCGGACCCTCGCTGTCCAGGACAGCTGGTGAGGGGCCAGAGAAACCCGCTCTTTCCCGGTCGCGATGATCGGACTTTCCCACAGAACAATGAGGGCGACTCAGAATTCCTTTCCCATTCATTCCCCGCGCCCTACCAGCAGCCAGGTCAGCAGCAGCCCCACATCCAGCCAGGTCAGCAGCCCGGCCAAATCCACCCGCCTCCTCGCGCTCCCGGGAGCCACACTCTCGCGCCCCCCGGCCCCCCCACCCCCAACACTGCTGGCTTCACCGCGCTCCAGGACCAGTAGGTCCTCCAAAAGCCATGGAGGATCGGTGACTCCCTGTAAAAGCGCACAGAATCTTTCCTTGCCAATCTCGAAACCCAAGTCTCAGTTACTCTTTGCTACTGCCTAGCCTCTCTTATACTTTAACTGTACACCAGCGTTAGCTAGAACTGCGCGAAACCCTCCATTCCAAACACTTCCTAGTCCCAAGGTACTGGAGAAGGTCACACCTGAAAGGGTGCTTGACAGAAACGCTGATCACAACAAAAACCATTCCCAAGTCACTCTAATCAACACAGAAACTTTGATCACTTATGTCTTGTTTAGGTCGGCTGGACTACAACTCTGACCCCTGTGAGGGGGTTAAGATGTGCACCTTCACTTTTCTCAACCTTGGGCAATCCAGACGTTCACCTGTCTGGGAGAAACATACCTTCATTTGAAAAAAAAAAAAAAAAATCACATAAAATACTCTTCCTTAAGGCAAAGACGGAGATGGTCATTGAAAGAGTCAACATGCCGACTTGTTTCCAATAAAGCTATTTCTTTCTGGGTCACACTGCCTCTCCATTCATTGCCTCTATGGGCTGCGAAGAGAACCTCATAAGGTGGTTATAGAAAAAAGTTAAAAGCCAAAGGCTCAAAAAAAAAAAAAAAAAAAAAAAAAAAAAAAAAATACCAACGTCCGCCAAGGGTGGCGGCACCAGCTCTTCTCTGCCCTGCCAGAGACCCCAAGCAGGGACCACACGAGAGACCCACGTGTCCAATGCCCCGAGTCTTAAGTGAACAGGGAAGAGCGCACCGACTCTGGCAGCCTCAAAGCAACGGGCTTTGTCCCCGCCCGCTAGGAATGCGGGCCCAGGGTGCGGGACTCACCTCTCTGCTGGCACTGCACTGCGACCCAAAGCAGCGAGGCCAGGAGCGCGCCTTGCGCGCAGCCGCCTCGCATCTCTCCGCCGCAGCTCCGTGCGCTCCCGGAAGAAAGCTCGGCCTAGTTTGGCCCGATCCGTATGGTGCAGGACTGCTGGTCGCTTCTACCTCCAGGAAGTCGCCTCCCTCTCGCTGGCCACTCACCCCCGTATACCTCTGCGGTGCCCGGCCCCTCCCCACCGGCCGTCCCACCGCTCCACCGCCCGAGACCCCTCCCCCAGGGAGGGCGCCCTGCTGAGCCCGCAGGGACCCGCAGCCGCCCGGCGGCGCTCGCGCTTTGGGCCGGGAAGGGGCACTGCTATCCCCAACCCGGAGCGGCAGGACTGACCCGCTGCAGCTGCGGGGGATCTGACTTGAGGGTGGGCGGAGAAAGTGGGCTGAGAAGAAGAGAAACTGTGCTGAGCTTGACCGGGGCGGGTGGATTCCCAAAAGGTATTTGCCCTGTTGACCCTGCCGCCCCGGGTGACTGTAGTTCTGGTGGAGCCTGGGGCCAGGAGACGCAGAGTTGCCTAAACCTTGTAGGGAGTCTTGCTCCTTGGGTCGTGACCAGGGCTCACCTGACTACAGCCCGCTCCGCTTTGGGCAGAGGATGTTGAGGAGGTTTTTTTGTTTTGTTTTTTTTTTAATATGAAAATGAGTTGTAACTTGTTTCCCATTTTGCCTAGGGATGGCAAGAAAAGGTCTCTCGGATTTTATTATTATTAGTTATCCTAACTGCTAGAGAAAGCTTCTTCTGTCTCTCTAAACTACATCTCCTGCTCGCCAAAAAGGATTTTAAGTTTCCTTTGATATTTTCTTACCTAAACTATTCATAACGCTTTTGCAGATCTCGCATTTTCACAACGGAAGCATGCAAGATAAGAAGTTTCTTACCGATCTCAGTTTTTCTAAGCACACACCCTCAAACACTTAATGAGTAAAATGCAATTATAATAATTGATTATTGCTTTAACATCCTGGGACTACAGAACCAAATGATAGAATTTGACCCTTTAAAATGATGCAATATAGATCAGAAAAGCAGACATCCTTTGCCTTTTTTGTGGTAGTAGGGGTTGAACCCAGGGGTACTCTACAACTGAGCTATACATCCGCAGCCCTTTATATTTCTATTTTAAGACCAGGTCTCTCTAAATTGCCCAGTCTGCCCTCGAACTTCCCATCCTCCTGCTGCAGCCTCCCTGGTACCTGGGATTACAGATGTGCACCACCAAGTCCTGCTAAAATGCAGATATTCTAATTACTAAAATATTAACGTACTATATATTCAATTATAAAATAAGTCATTAGGTAAATCAAGTATTTAATAAGTATAAAATATTAAGCATGTAGATATTTGTGCATGCACTCTCATATACATATTAAAAGAATTTCAGAAGCCAATATAATTAGCAAACTTGGATAAAATGGAGCAGTAAAAATGTCACAATTCTTTATATCTTATAAAACCTTCCAGTACAAATTTTCCCATTCTTTAGCAAGCTTGGAAAATATCAAAACTACTTACAACACCATGACAGTGGGGTGGCCAATTCAAGGTGAAAGTCTAGTAAGAAAGTTTAAATTTCCTAAGAAAGTAGAAATTCAGCTCAACTAAGCTGAAGATGACCTGCTTAACCTAAACACCAGCTCTGTCTCCCACTGACCTAACCTCAGAAGTGATTATGTCATACAGCTTTTAGCCCCCACTGCATCCCCCCCCCCCACCAACTCCCCACCCACTACCCCCAGCAGGGACAGTCCTGGAAGATTTTAAAGCAACAAGATTGAAGGAGAGTAACTTTGTGAAAAAGAGCCACCTTGCCCCCTGGACTGCGTTGTAGCTGAAATGTCAAGTATGATATTACCAAATATCAGCCACTGTATCTTAGTTCTTTACAAAGTTCACCTAGCCTTACTCTACAATATCCTACAATCTGAATAACCAGGCTGTCTGTGCAGTTAACAAAAATTAATCATCACGGCTTTCTAGCAGATCATCTACTTTAAAATTAAAATCAAACAGTGAAGTAGCTACCCATGAGATTCAATATCAAAAGAAAATACCCTCTCAAAGCTAAATTTCACTCAGAATGTATCCCAAGCCTGAGCATTCTTTCTGATTTACTCTAAATTTCTTCACTTTGAATTCATTTGATTTACACATCAATGCCTCATTTCAGTATTTCTCACAAGAGTTTTCTTTAGCTGGGTGTTCAAGATTTTTTCTTTGCCCCACAAGTTCTGTCTTATTTCTGCTTCGATGTCCAGGGCAATTTTTACTCTTCAGAATTCCATTGCTACTATTTACTTGTAAGAGGACAGAACCACATGAGTAAATGTCAGTTGTCTGGCCTGACCCGTATCTGCCTTACTTAATGAGGATGTATCTCACTAGTCTTACATCTTTGCCCTTGACAAGATTTTCAGAAAATTTTTCCTGAAGGAATATCTCACTTCCTCCATTATATGGGTCAACTATGGGGTGTGAAACCACACTCACACATATTTTATGGCAATTTCCACTGTTCTGTGACTACCAGAATAATACCTAATTTGCACAATATGACCTACCCCATCTTCTCCTATGTAGTCAGGCCCCTGCCCTCTGTGGCTGGCCAATTATAGTCATTATCCTTCCTGTACTTGAGGAAGGGGTTATACTGAACTTTAGCACCATCTTGGTATTTCAATACTTTTTCATATTTACCTATTATTAAACTTTCTTCTTTCTTTAACTATTTTGAGTTGGTTTGTGTCACTTGAAATTGGGTCCTGATGCATTTTTTTTTTTTGTTAATATACTTACCTTTATTAACCATCATGAGATTGATCAAAAATCTGATCCTTAATTATTTCTTTTTAAAAAATGTAAGCACTTTTTAATATTTTTTTAGATATTGATGGATCTTTATTTTATTCATTTATTTATATGTAGTGCTGAGAATCAAACCCAGTGCCTCACACATGCTAGGCAAGCACTCCACCACTGAGCCATAGCCCCAGAACCCTTAATGGTTTCTCAAAGGGCTTAGCATATTTTACATTTACATATCTGAATTTTCATAGCATAATGTCAAAAATACAATATAATTCATTCAAGGAAAAGCATGGTTAAAAAAAAAAAAAAAGCAGGAATCACACTGCCTGTGATAAATGCCAGCTCCTGCATTTCCTCGACTATCTGATCTTTGGAAAATTACTTAAAGTTTTCTGTATCTCAGTTTCCTCATCTATAACATGGGGATATGAATAAAAACCTACATCCAAAAGCTAAAAAGTGAATGATGTAATAAACATGAAATTCTTAGCACCGTGCTTGGCATCAAGTAAGCATGCAATGATGAGTTTCTTCTTTTATGTCCTCATCTTCACTGTAGATTAGGAGACACAGCTGTACAGCTGCTGTGAGACTAATGCAGGACTCTAACACAGGTAGGCAGATTTGGCAGCACATGGTTCTCAAAGACAGTTGAATATGTGCTAAGAGACAAATGCTATCTTCTTATTTCTCTGAAGAAGCCAGGATAGCCAGAAGAGAGAGAGGGGAGCAGGGAAAGAATATCTTTCTGAAAGCTAAGTAGTAGACAGACATTTCAATCAAGTAGCAACCAGCTATATCAAAAACTAAAAAGACAAAACAAAACAAAACAAAAACAACTCTGGGGCAGGGAATTGGTCATCAGGGAACTTGGTGAGTGTGTTTTTCTTTTATAGAGGAAGAGGAAGCCAAATTGGAGGGGGCTAGAAGACAGCTGTTCATAGGGACATGTAAACAGCATTTGTCCCCTAGACTCTGCAGGACATCCTTGCCTGCTGGGTATCTGGAACAATAAAACCCTTCAACAGGAAAGTTAGACTGGGAAATCAAAGCTTGCAATCCTAACAGCATATAAGCAATTTATAGCTGGACGCCAATTATCCGCAGTATACATTAATGAAGATACTCATCATTGATTGTTATCATGTCATAATTATTTGCTGTGATTTGGGGGCTTACAATCCATCATGCTGCTTGCTGTTCTTGTAGAAAGCTTCCTTCTACTTTTTACTAAATTCTTCATTTATTTCTGTGGAGCAGATATTTTAGAACTTTCTACACTTTCAGTCCCCTGAGAGCTCCTTTTCTCCATATTTGCTCCAGATCATCCATCAAAAAACCATTTTAAACAGCTGGGTTTGTGGCTCAGTGATAGAGTGCTCGCCTAGCATGCATGAAGCACTGTGTTTGATCCTCAGCATCACATACATATAAAATAAAGATATTGTGTCCACCTAAAACTAAAAAATAAATATTAAAAAAACCCCAACACTTTAAGGGGCTGGGGCTGGGGCTCAGCAGTAGCACATTTGCCTGGCCTATGTGAGGCACTGGGTTTGATTCTCAGCATCACATATAAATAAATAAAATAAAGGTCTATTAACAACTGAAAACCTATTTTTTAAAGCCAATTTAATGTAAAAAAAAAAAAACTTACAAAGTGTCATTATTCTAGTGGCAAAGAAGAATATTCAAATGCTAAAATCTTTACTAAGAAATAAGATTTGTTTTCTGAAAGATGCATTCGTTTTTCAAGATATTTTACAGTATACAAATATCATTAAGTCTTGAGAAACAACATGGGGAAAGTCAGAAGACTGGATAAAATTGTGCCTCTAAAATTTTTTTAGCTGTTTGACTTTTAGAAGTCAGTTTCCTTCTCTGAGCCTCAGTTTTCCTCTTCTGTACAATTTGAGTAACAATATCTCTTTCTGGAAGGAGTAGTTACTATCTCCACTGGCAGTAAAATAGTTACGGTTACTGATTCAGGAGATGGGAACTTCTCAGCCAGTTGCATTAGAAATGAAACTGCATCAAGGGAGTGCAAACATATATATGGTCAAGGTTTCATTAGTGGCTTCTGTTCAAGTCATAAGGGAAACAGCACTGATTGGGAGGGTCAGGCTGGCTCAAATCAGGGAAAAAGCTATACAGCTTCTATGGTATCTCCAGGGTAGGCAGGGATGTGCTCTCTTGATGTCATCGCCTGTAGAGGGGATTTTAGTTGTGTGTGAGCTCTTCTCCATCATGCTATATCCTGTGTCCGGTGGCTCATTACCATCTTAAGTCCCCACCAAGGGCTGAGTATTTCACTGTGCTGATAAGGTAAAGGCAACTGTGGGTTACTTCAGTGACTGTCCTATCCATGCCTTTGCTCCTCACCACCTGGAATTTGCTTCTTATCATCTGGGTGGGTCTCTGATATTTCTAGGATAGGGCAGACTATTGTCCTGTCTTCATGGCCTTGTCTTGGTTATTTTGCTTTGTTTGGCTGTAGCTTCTTGGCATTCCTGCTGACCAGTAATCTCAGAAGCCAAGCTAAGCTCTGAGTCTCCCGTCTCCTGGCGTGTTATCTTATTTTCATAGCTTGAACACTGGTTCACTTTTTAACTCCTAATTTTTGGTATAGATCTTAACCCCATAAAACCAAGAGCTAGTTTGGCTGCCTTATTTCTCCTGAGAGGCATTTATTCCTTAGTCTAAGGGGATCTGTTTTTCACAGGGATCTCTGTCTCACTACTATAGTTTATTTTTGTTGTTGTTTTGTATTTTATTTGATATACATTTTATTTGATATACATTTGATATAAATATATATGTATTTCACTATTTTGATATATATATATATATATATATATTTTTTTTTTTTTTTTTTTTTTTTTTCTTTTGAGACAGGGTTGCTAAGGATCTTGCTAAGTTGTTAAGACTGGTCTCAAACTTGTGATCTTCCTGTGTCAATCTCTAGAGTCACTGGAATACAGGCGTGGGCTACCATGCCTGGGATCACTACTATGTGTTGAACTTTAAAATAGCACTTGACATCAATTGTTGTTCTTTTCCTTCTTAAATCTCTAATCTCACCTGTTCCAGGACCACATTGTGGTGGCTGCATATGACTGGAGAGCCATGCTGATTCATCTCACTTCGCCTCCTGCCCACAGTTATTATGTGGGCCTGGCAATCATGCAAACATGTTTCAAACCAGTCCCTTTCCCACTGAGCAAGCCCATCCTTTCATAGTTCAACTGCATTTCCCTCTGACTATGAGGTCTACCCCTCATAGACACCTTTGAATTACAGGTCATCTTTTCAAGACCTATATCAGACATCTTCTCTCCTAGGTGATTGAGTTCTAAGACTCTGGACCTCTCCTTCCTTTGTGCCATCAGCCTACTTTGTAATGCACTCTCTTTTGGTAATTATCCTGTTGAATTTATTAACATCTTTTCCCATTAAGCAAGGAATTCATACTCCTCCTTTTATTGTCTTAACACCACAGTGTCTGAAACTTTGACAAATATTTATTGAATATGGTAATAATGTTTCAGTGTAGCTGTGCTGTGGGCTATGCTAAATGTGTTACAAAAACTATCTCCAGGTGCTATAAAAATCCCAAGCTGTAGAAAATAATGTAAACTACAAGGTTACAAGCGATGAAAGATAACTCCGCTTTAAACAAGGCAAGTCATTTGGAAAGATATTAGTGTGGCATGGAGAATAAATTTCATCAAGTCCACAGGCACCTGGAGGACAGGGCTTGGAAAACACATAGGAAACAGTAGTCACAGACGCTAGGCAACAGAAGCCATGGCCAAGGTCACCCACCAGAAACAGAATGGGCTCAAACAAACAACATTGGGAGCTGCCTGACCTTCAAATGTTCCTGGCATCTTTGTTTCACTTGCTCAAGGTTCAAAGCTTGGAGAACTTGTAACAGATTAGCTGAGCTTCTATTGTGAGCTGAAGGGGGTGGGGTTTAGGAAAAGCATCCACCCTTTCTTATTCATAGGAGGAACTAGGAGTAAGAAAGAGGGAATCAAGGTTTTACAGGATGGACGTTTCTCTCCAAAGAGAAAGTAGAACACTAATAGGGGGACAGACGGCGATGCTGGACAAAACCAAAAGAGCAAATGTCTTCTATAGGTGATCAGGAAGCTCTTTATGAAGCGGTGAAACTCTTAACGTCACTGGAGAAGTATGCAGTTGGCTCTATTTGTGGGTCTCAGATCAGCAGATCCAAAAAAAAAAAAAAAAACCACAAATGGAAAATGTCACATTGTTATTGCTGTGTGTTCTGTTGTTTGCCAATGATGCACCTGCACATTTTTTTCTTGTCATAATTCTCTAAACACAGTATGTTAACAGCATATGATGTTTATATTGCATTAGATATGGTAAGTAATTGAGAGATGATTCGAGGTATCCAGGAGGGTGTGTGTATTTATGCAAATACTATGCCATTTTATATGGGAGCTTCAGCATCTTGAAGTTTGGAATTCACTGGTGCTGATGGGGGTCCTGGAACCGATTCCCTGTGGATGCCAAAGAATAACTATACACAGAACGAAATGCCAAAGGTTGTGGGGAATGGCTAAAGCACGGAAATAGAGATAATATTGGAAGTGTTTGAATGGGGTCATTTGAAGCACAAATCTGACGGGGCTGGGCCAACTAGCATCCATGAGGCCTCTTCCTGACAGCTGCGGAGTCTCCCTCTCCCTACACTTCTGGGCTTCATGCACATCAAGAGATTGGCCACCCCAAACAGCAACTGAAGAGGGAAGATGATAAAACCCAGAAGCAGGGGACAGTTTACTTCCCGTGGGATGAACTTGGACTTTTGAGAAAGAAGAAGACATGGGATCTAGACTTAGAAATCAGTCCTCCTGTTTGTTCCTACCAGGCAGTACTGCAAAACCTGGTTTCTCCTGGCAGCCTGCCTGGGAAGTCCAGCGTGAGAACATGTCTGCTAGGTCCCTGGGGTTTCTTCAGTACTCATCATTAGGCAGTAGGCAGTACCAGGGCATCTAGGTTGCCTCCTCTCTCTCCTTCCTTCATTCCTCATTTTCTTCTTACTTTTTGCCCTAGATTTGCAATCCTCGGGGTAGACATCAGTAATTGAATCTTTGCCTCAGGATCTGTTTATAGATACACCATACTGAGGAAAGACCCTCCTGAATGAGAGATGGGAAAGAGACTCAGATACTACAATGGTGCCACCATCATGTAGGAAGAACCCAGCATGGGGAATTTGAGTTTGCAGTAGAGGCAATATGGAATTATTATGAAATCTTAAGCAGAAAAACAAGATAATTAAAAAAAAAATCTGTTAACAGTAACCAGAGTGCAATCAAGAGAAACGGAAAGTGGGTGATTGTCACCAAAATATGGATCTGGAGGAGAATGACTTGAGTGAGCAGGGTCAGGAATGGAGAAGGGAGAATAAGGAGATTTGAAAAGATGAAATGCACCTCACCATTGTCACTAATCGAACACAGATGAGAGAGGAAATTGGGGATTTAAAATTTTCTTCTTGAGAATAAAAAAATAAAAAGCAAAAGCTAGATAGGAAGGTAAGCCAATGGGAGAGGAAATAATAAGCACAGCTTGATTGTTGTGGTTTAGATGTTACCAGAGCCCAATGGCGCTGTAAGAACAACAGCTGGAAATTCAAGGCAGATGGTGATTGAGGCCAGAGCTGGAAAGTTCTCTCTTCCTGCAGGATCATGAAGCTGCCGCTCACCAAGTGAGACCTGGAGGAACTGCAGTGAAAAGGAGGCAAGCAGAGGGTTCAGCACTGAGCCATGAAAGGTGAAATTCAAAGAAGGAGAAAGGACAGAGGGGGAAAGAAGGGTCATGGTGAGGGCACCCGGAAGTTACAGAGAAAATGAGCAATGGAGGTTTTACTGAGTGTTAACTATGCCAGCTGCTTCATCCTCATGTGCAAAGTAAACATTGTTCCCATTTTAGAGGATTGGAGAGGTTAACTATCTTGCCCTTGATTGAACAGCTCAAGAGTGTATCAGTGTCTAACTCCACTTTCTGTTGCTAAATCTGAATATCTGAGATGGGGAGCTTTGAGACTGAGAAGAAGAAATTCGAACATTAGAATTAGGACAAAACATCCAAAATATTAAGAGTGGAGAGTGAATACATTGAATATGATAGGAAGCAGTTGCTGACAGTACATAATAATGATGATCATTGTTAGAGCCAGCAGCTACCACACACCTGCAATATGCCAGACCCTGCCTTGGGGGCTTTTGTGCATTATCTCCTTGAGTCCCCACAGAAACCCAGTGAAATAGTTATGCCTATTAGCATTATTTGTCAACCAGGATACAGGCATGAAATCCTTAAGTAGCTTAATCAAGGTAAAAACAGGTAGAGGGTTGTGCAATTTGGAATTTGGAACAATGGTGCTATTTTGTGATTTCATTAACACAAAGAAAAAAATTCTAAAGGTAAAGAGGGCAGCAACTGCAAGTCTGAGGTGCCAAAGGTCATAAGCCTGATTAAAGTCTATAAAAATAATGATGAATCATAATATACAAGGTCAAAAAGAATATAAACCAAATGTCAAAGGATCTAGTGAAATAAAGAATGTGGAAAAGATTATATAAAGGCTGGGTTGTGGCTCAGTGTAGAGCACTTGCCTAGCATGTGTAAGGCACTGGGTTCAATCCTCAGCACTGCATATAAATAAATAACAACAACAACAACAAAAACACACACAAAGATCCATCAACAACTAATAAAAATATATTTTTAAAAAAAGATTATACAACATTGCGAAACAGAAGAATGAAAGACAAACCCAGGAGAGGCTACACATTCAGATATGCTAGGTTATATTGCAGGAGAAAACAACTCTCAAAACTCAGAAGCTTGAAACAACTAAGATATCTTTCTGAATCATTTTAGGTAAACAGTGGGCTTTGCTCACCATTGCCACTTGGGGATCCAAGCTCTTGGAGGCCACTTTTTAAACATATGCTTTCATAGTAACTGAGGCAGGAAAAAAAGTCAGTCACATACTGGCCCCTAAAGTTTCCATTTGTATTGGTCATACCTAACACTAAAGGAGCTTAAGAGTAAAATGCTATCCCATGTCTGCACACAGAGGACTAGAAATGTTGAGGAAATAGCTCTGGAAAGGACCATGGGAAAATTCTTGTGGACTGTGCTAGGATATGGTTGGGAGACATCAGAAGAAGAACTGAGGTCTAAGGATCCCAGCTGAGATGTAGAGGGAGAAAGGAAGAGCAGGAGAGAACAGGAATAGGCAAGGTCGAGCATGCTAAGATCCAAAGCCCAATCAGGATGGCTCTCCAAAACATACTGAGCACCGAATAGCTGCATATAGCTGCAAATAGGGAAGCTGATTATGAGAGCAGCTTGGGGGTTCCCCTGGGGCCCCCAACCTAGGAAATTCAAGTCTCTGTTAGGATGGGGTGGTACTTTTCCTTCTGCTCCAGGTATTCTCCAAGCCTGTCCTGAGACAAAGCGTTACCAACTCAAGTTGAGGAATGAGAACTTCTCAAGGGGCAAGAAAGGCCTTAAGAAAGAAGTGACTAGAGTCTTGTTGTCTCTGGGGATTTGCTAGGGGCTCAGATGGAGGCCACATTGAAAAGCAAATATTCTCAGCTGTTAACAGGTTATGTAAGCTACACTCAATATTAGAATTTTGTGGTAGGTTTAGCTTTTATGTTGCCTAACAACTACAGCTAAAATGAAAAGTGCTAAGGGCTACATAGTTTTCATTTCCAAATAAAAGACAGCATGAATCTGAAGAGACAAACAGTGTAAATAAATTCAAGAATAAATTTATTATCTGTGAATTATCAACATAATGGACAATATTTGTAGTTACAAGTTCCCAAGAGCCAGCATTATTCAATCAGACTCATATTCACCCTTCTTTCGAGTCTAGGGCAAAGCTTCACATATTTATTAACTCGGGGAGGGCTTTTATGAAAGAAAGAGATTGAGATAATGAGGCCTCGGTTGTTTGTTTTTTGATTATCTACATTCCAGGGGTTTTTAGGGTCTGAAGAATCTTGGCGAATGCACTGATTATTGTTCTATTAAATGATCTTTCTTAAATGGTGGATATTTCAAGTGAGGCTCTTCCAGAGCTCAGTTCACTTACGCCTGAATTCCTTAACAACTGCCCAGGATGCAACATGAGTAGCAGAAGAGAAGTTATGCGTAGCTCTGTAACTGGCCCGTAAAAACCGACAGTCCAGAAGTCTAGATAGAAGCAGGGAGCGACCTAGTCCCATTTTAATGAGAACCACTGGTGTAAGACAGACTTCTTCAATTTCAGTACTGACATTAGAGAAGGAAGCAAAACATATGGAACGGGGAAAAATAAACATCTCAAGAGCAAAGCAGCATATGTCTTTCCTCTCTGAGAATTAGGCCCAAAACGTCCTCCCTTCAAAGCCAGAAGGGCAAGCCAAGGATTGAAAATAAAATAATCCATATGGAGGGGAGGGAAAGGGAAGTTTAGAGAAGGTCATGCACCACATGTGCTGGTCACAGTGTCACAACTTAATCTACTCTTCCCTGGGTTGGCACTCGCTGTGCAGGAGAATTTGCTTGATATATGACTTTCTATTGAAGAGCCCTTTTTCATTAACATTCCGTACACTTTTGGTTCTCAGGAATAGTTCCATGGGTAATTATTATTCATAAAACCCTAGATTTTAATTATAGGATGATTCTATATGATTAATCTTAATAAGGATATTTGTGTTTTCTGAAGTCTGCGTATGGATGACCCAGGGAAGGAGACACTACTGGTTGTAACCCCACAGTCCTTCTTGCTCACAACCCCGCCATTTAATACAGGTTTAACCAGGTTTGGGCTTGAGGAGGTGGGGCTCTTTCAACCCGAGGAAGTGATTCTGGATAAGTCGAGGTTGGGCAAGGTAATTCCATCTTGTTGGTCTGGGATTGGCTTAAATACAGACTCCTGACACAATTCTTATTTTTTAGTCAGCATTATTGTGTTATATATAAGAAAATCCTCTGGGCGCGGTGGCACATGCCTGTAATCCCAGCAACTCTGGAGACTGAGGCAGTAGGATCCCAAGTTCAAAGCCAGCCTCAGCAATTTAACAAGGCTCTAAGCCACTTAGCAAGACTTTGTCTCTACATAAAATATAACAAAGGGCTGGGGATGTGGCTCAGTGGTTAAGTGCTCCTGGGTTCAATCCCCAGTACTAAAAAAAAAGTTTTTTTTTAAAATTAATTTATTTATTTGTTCTAGTCAGTTATACATGACAGCAGAATGCTCTTTGAGTCATTGTACACAAATAGAGCTACTCTTGTGTTTATTTTAATATTTATTTTTTTAGTTGTAGTTGGATGCAATGCCTTTATTTTATTTATTTTTGTGTGGTGCTGAGGATCGAACCCTGGGCCTCACACATGCTAGGCAACTGCTCTACCCTTGAGACACAACCCCAGCCCTATCCTGTTGGTTATATACAATCAGCTCCTCCCCCACACTCTCTGGAATCTACACCCTTGCTTTATGTCCCTAATGTCAATTATTCTCACATACGGTTGGCCTTCTCTAACAGTGCACCCATGGATTCAATCAACCAAGGACCAATAATATTCAGAAAAAAATTTATGTCTATGTCTATCCTAAACATGTACAAACATTTTTCTCTTATCATTAGTCCCTAAACAATGCAATAATAACAACTATTTAGATAGCACTTATATTGTATTTCAAGTATACAGGGTGATGTGTGTAGGTTATATTAAAAAACCATGGGGTTTTATATAGGCATTTGAGTATGTGTGGATTTTGGTATCCATGAGACAACCAGTCCCCTCCAGATACAGAGGGATGACAGTGTTTTTGCTGTTATCTATGCAGGTAATCACATGGATGATATTTTTTAAGTCTTCCAAATGAATTAAACTGAGCTTGTATTCTTTGGAGAAATTCTAATTAGTTGTAATGTATTATATGTTTTGTGTATTCCTGAATTAAATTTGCTAACATCTTTGTTAAGGAAATTTGTATCTATTTTTAAAAGGAATTCAGTTGGTAGCATTCTTTTATTGTAATATGGGTTTTTTTATGGCTGTGGTGTCATAAAATGAAATGTTTCTTCTATTATCTGGAAGATTTTGTATAAAAAAGATGGTATTATTTTTCATTTATATATTTGATATCATTCACCAGTGATGTCATTTGATGATTTTGTGAGAAGATTTTAAACTTTAAATTTCATTATTAATAGAGGGATTGAAGTTATCTATTTTTTCATGAGTAGTTTATGCCTTTTAATAAATTTATTCATTTAAATTGTGAATTTTTGTCATGACATTATTCACATTAGTTCTCTCATTTTCCTTCTAATGTTGCAGACTCTCTGGTTCTTGACATGAATAATTTATATTCTTTCACTTTCATCCTGATCCATCTACTCAGTGTTTTTTCAAGTCACTGATATTTTCACAAAGATCCAGCTTTGAGTTTCATTGATTTTTTTCTCTATTTTTTTTTTCTGATTTCTGCTTTTTATTATTTTCACCCTGTACTTATCTTGGTTTCATTTGCTCTTCTTTTTCTAGTTTACTTAGGTGGAGAGTTAAGTTATTAATTGGAGAATGTTCTTTTCTAACATAGCTTTTAGCTATAAATTTCTAAGTACTAATTTAGATGCACCCTACGTATTTCACTGTGTTTTGATTTTGTTTCTTTGTCCTTGAGCTGTTTCAAAGTACACTGTTTAATTTTCAAATAGGTAGGTCTTTTCTAGATAGATTTCTGTTGTTGAAACTTATTTTATTTAAGTAAATCAATTAAGTGTATTTTTTTTTCAGTACTGGGGATTGATACTAGCTAGGGATGCTCTACCACTGAGCTACATCCCCAGCCATTTTTAATTTTTATTTTGAGACAGGGTCTCTGTAGGTTGCTGAGGCTGGCCTTGCATAAGTGATCCTCCTGTCTCAGCCTCCCAAGTTGTTGGGATTACAGACCTGTGCCATAGTACCCATTGACTTCAATCCCTTTAAAGTTGTTGAGACTTCTTAGACAGAACGTGGTCTGGGTGAATGTTATGTGTGTTCCTAAAGAGAATGTGTATTCTGATACCGGGCAGAGTATTTAATAATTGTCACTTAGGTTAGACTGGTTGATGGTATTGGTCATGCCTTCTCATCTTGACTCCCTACCAATTTGTTCTATTAATTATTGAAAAAGGAATGTCGAAGTACCAAACAAATTTGCCATTTTTTTTTTCCTTTCAGTCTGATTAGTTTTTCCTTAATGTATGTTGAAACTCTGTTACGAGGAGTATGGACATATTTGGTTGTTATGTCCTCTTAATGAACTGACTGCTTTATTATGAAGTGTCCCAATTCCCCCCCCCCAATTTCTTTATCTGAAATCAACATTGTCTAATATTAACATAAATACTTCCGCTTTCCATTTGATTCAAATTTTCATGCTATAGCTAATTCTATCCTTTTAATCTAGCTGTATCTGCATATTTTAAATATTTCTTATTGACAGTGTACAGTTGGATCTAACTTTATTATTCAACCTGCCAACTTCTCACTTTTAATTGGAGCATTTATATAATTTACAAATAGCGTAATTATCAATACACATGGTTTAAATCTACCACCTTCCTCTTTGTTTTCTATTTGCCCAATCTGTCCTTTGTTTCTCTCCTTTTTCTGACATCTCTTGGATTCAATTTTTTTTTTATCATTCCATTTTATCCTAATGTCAGTTTATTGGTATTACTTCTTTTTTACTTGTTTGTTTTTGCTTTTACGTTGTTGCTCTAGGTTTTACAATATAGAACTTCAATGTTTTGTGCTATTGTTGTTCCATGTTTTATTTCTTTAGATATTATATGCCTCAAGTGCATAGTTATTATTTTTTTCTTTAAATAGACCCATATCTTTTAAATTAATTTTAAAATGGAGAAATCTTTAATTTCATTTGAAAATTGGTTATATCTGGTATTTTATTTTCTATTGTGCACATCTAGATTTCCATCTTGTTTCATTTATCTTTTGTTTACAGAATTTTTTTAAAACCTCTCTTGAATTACAAATCTGCTGGTGATGAACTTTCTGGTGGTGTCTGGCTGGAGATTTTTTTTCATTTTCACTGTTGAAGGGATTTCCTTGGGAATAGAATTGTAGGTGGACAGCTGTTTTATTTCAGTACTTGAAGAACATTGCTCTAGCCTTCTTGTGTGAATAATTTCAGATGAGGAGTCTGCTATAATTTGTATCTTTGTTCCTCTGTATGTAATATATCTTACTTTCCATTGGCTCTTACCATTTATTCTTTATTGCTGGCTTCAGCAGTTTGATTATGATGCTGCTTGATCTCTTTCCTTTTTACAAATTTATTCTGTTTGGGGTTAAGATTCTTAGATTTGTTTGTGTATAATTTTCATCAAATTGGGAAAATTGGGGCCATTGTTTATTCAAATATTTTTATATTCCCCCATATTTATTCTCTTCTAGGACTCAAATTACCTATATGTTGCACAGCTTGATGTTGTCTGATAGGTCACTGATGCTCTGTTCATGACTTTTTTCTCTCTCCCTTACTTTTGTGTAGTTTCTCTTGCTTTGTCCATAAGTTCACTGAGCTTTTCTTCTGTACTTTCTACTGTTGGTAATCCTACTCAGTGTATTCTTTATTTCACAGGATGTATTTTTTTCATATCTAGAGATTCCACTGGGGTCTTTTTTTTAATATTTACTTTTTGGTTGGACACAATATCTTTATTTATTTATTTTTATGTGTGCTGATGATGGAACCCAGGGCCTCGCATGTGCTAGGTGAGCGCTCTACCACTGAGCCACAACCCCAGCCCCTCCACTGGGGTCTTTTGATGTCTTCATTTCTCTTTACATTGCATTCATGTCCCAACTCTACTTCTTTGAGCATGAAGACTTTCCCTGTATTCTTGCTGATTTGTCCTTTCTGGATCTTTCTTTATTGATTGGTTTTCCTTTGGAAATCGTTCCCATTTCCCTTTTTCTTTGGTATGCTAGTTTTTTTATGGACTTATGGTACATTTTATTTTCTCTTGTGGTTAAGTTTTGTGGTATTTCTTCAACCAGTGTTTTGGCATGTAGTTAGGTTACTTAGGATCCGTGTGACCCTAACAAAATTTGCTTTTAAATTTTTTAATGGCAGTTCCAGAGGAAACTTTAGTCTAGGGCTAATTTATTCCCATTGATAAGAGTTCCTGATTTTAATTTCCTTAGTCATAAAAAAAAGGCACAGAAAAAAGAGGCGCCCTCTATTACAGCTTTTAGATATTGTGTGAGAATGTGATGCCTAGAGCTGTGGAACCATCCTGTGATCACAGGGTACTAGCTGACACCCTGAGGATGGAAATGGAAACAGCCAAGACTCTGTGTCCCTGATACTGCTGGGCCACTGAGTGAGCCATCCTGGGGCCAAATACTTCCAGACTTTGTGTTACACAAGATATATTTTAAAAAACTAAACAAGTTTTAGTTGGGCTTTCTGTTGTTTGCAGTCAAAACTATGCTCACTGACACATTCTTCCTAATATGCCTATCACCAGATTTAGGCCAGTTTTTAGTTCTGCTTTGTTTGTTCATTTTTATTTATTTATTTTTTTTGAGTTGGATTAAAATTATGAGAGGAACTAAAGAGGTATTTCCCAGAAGAAATACGATTGGCCAACAAATGTATGAAAAAATGTTCAACATCTCTAACAATTACAGATATGCAAATTAGAATTACACTGAGATTTTACCTCACTCCGGTCAGAATGGCAATTATCAAGAATACAAGTAACAATAAATGTTAGGATGTGGGTAAAAAAGGTACATTCAAATGTTGCTGGTGGGACTGCAAATTGGTGCAGCCACTCTGGAAAGTAGTATGGAAATTCCTCAGAAAACCTGGAATAGAATCACCATTTGACCTAGTTATCCAACTCTTTTAGTATATAGCCAAAGGACTTAAATTCAGCATACTACAGTGACTCAGCCACATAATTGTTTACAATTCACAACTCAATTCACAATAGCCAAGCTATGGAACCAACATATGAATGGATAAAGAAAATGCGATATATATATATATATATATATATATATATATATATATATATATATATATATAATATTCCATTATATATTATATATATATATATATATATATAATATTCCATTTTATATATATATATAATATTCCATTACAGAAGAATGAAATTATGGCATTTGCCAGTAAATGGAAATTATCATGCTGAGTGAAATAAGCTTCTTTGAACTCTATACCCAGTGGGAGGGGCTGAATGTTCTCTCTGATATGTGGATGCTAACACACAATAGTCGGGGAGGAAGAGTAGAAATTCATTGAATTAGACAAAAAGGAAGGAAGGAAAGGGGAGATGGGAGTAGGAAAGACAGTGGAATAAATCAGACATAGCTTTCCTGTGTTCATATATGAATACATGACCAGTGTAACTCCACATCATGCACAATGACAAGAATGGGAAGTTATACTCCACGTGTGTATAATATCTCAAAATGCATTCTACTATCATGTATAATTTAAAAAAAACAAATAAAAAATTTAAAAAATTTTTTAAAAACTTTATGAGTGGGACATTGTGATGAGATGCAGAGGTACTTCATGGCCCCTCCCGTTAAGGCATTTGTATAGGAAAAAAACAAGGTTACAAACTAAGAAATACACTAAAGGAATAATAAGAAAAATTTCATAAAAGATGAAAAATAAAGAAGGTGGTTAATAAGTAATTGAATGAACCCAGGTGAATCTTCAGGAACATCTGCAGGCATCAAGGTATTAGGTGGTGTTAAATGACTTTGTAGGACCCACCCTCAACAAAGAATCATAATAAGTTTCTGCAAAAACCCTCCACGTAATCATTCCTATCATCAGGATTTCCCAATTTCCATCAGCAAAGATTTCTGCAGCGAGCTCAGTGTGGTGTTAAGCCTCCTGTTTCCCATAAGGACGTTTCTCTTTCTTGGCAGCAAGCTTGATGCTGTACAAAGATCATTATTTCTGCTTCTGAGGTAAAGGAAAAACTTGTGAAAACCTCTGTCTAGTCTAAAAAAGTGGAACAAACGATACTTCTGTGTAAACCGCTACTAATATGTAAAGCCCCTCCCACTGGGTATTGAGTTCAAAGAAGCTCCAGCCTTGGGGTCCAGAGATTTTTTTTAGGCATTAGCTCTCAGGACCCTTACAGCTAAAATAAACCTGCTTCCTGCTGGGTGCTGTGGTACAGGCCTGTAATCCCAGTGGCTCAGGAGGCTGAGGCAAGAGGATCATGAGTTCAAAGCCAGCTTCAGCAAAAGTGAGGCACTAAGCAACTCAGTGAGACCCTCTCTCTAAAGTACAAAATAAGGCTGGGGATGTGGCTTAGTGACTGAGTGCCCCTGAGTTCAATCCTGGTATCTCCCACCCCTGCAATAATAATAATAATAACAACAACAACAACAACAAAACAAAACAATAAAAACCCTGCTTCCTGAAAATTCCTTGGGGGTCCAGCCTCATCTGTCCTACATCAAGTTGACACCTCACATGTCCCTTACCATAATATCTGGGACATCCTATTTCAAGATGTGCATATTTAAACTAAATGAAAAGAATGAAATGAAACAAAATCGTATAACCTTCCCAAGTAATAAATTTAGTAAAAAAGGTAACATTTTCACTTCAAACATTGGCATAATCATCCAATAAGACATCTATAAAGGCGGATATAGATTGATATGTAGTTAGGTAAATATGTACATATGGTCAGGCTCAGGTGTGTTTCCTTCGGCTGCTACCATCTATTTTTGTTTCAATTAATGGAAAAAATCCTTGAGAGATCCTTCACTTTTTGGAAGTAAGCATAAAAAAAAAATTGCATCTCAAAAGTCATTACAGTCATCCTATTGTTTTCCAAATGAGGTTATGGACAACAGCATTATTCATTTTCAGAAAATTTTGATCCTTCTTTGGAAAAGAAATCTGCTTGAAGAAACCACGAGAGTTGGCCTCTGCCTGCCCCAAGAATCCAGTCCTCGAAGTGGGACTGCTTCTCCCGTTCTGGGGGTAACTGGTTGAAACATGTCCACAGATGGGCTGCAGACACTGTGGAAACTGACACAGAAAATCACCCGGGTCAGGAGTTAAATGGAATTATTTCCAAATACCTGAGGACAAGGAGGAATTATGAACCTAGCTGTGAAACCCAGGAAGGCTTAGATGGGGGTACAAGAAAGTGGGTATTTTGACAAGAGAACCAAGGGTGGTCGTGAAAGATCATTTCCAACACAGATCCTTGAAATGCAAGGGGCAGGACATTCCCCAACTACATTTTTTTGGGGGGGGTGGGTGAAAGACTACATATTTTGGGAATAGCATACATCCCAAAGATGCTGCAATCCTTATATGTGAATTACATTCTCAAAAACTTAGGGGAACTGTTTACCTTTGTAAACAGGAAAGAAGGACCAACATGAGAGGGTTGGTCTTGCCTGTGTGGTCTTGGCTATGAATTACAAAGACTCTGACTTGGTCAATGTCCTCTTTTTGTGCCCATCTCAACTACAACCTCCCACCTTGCCCCACTCTTCTTTGGAAAAAGGGCTGGCATCAGGCCAGCTGGGTGCAGTTCAAGTGCATGCTCAGTAATGCCCACAGGAATATCTCAGTTTCCTTTACCACTGTCATCTGCACAGTTGTTGTTTTTTTTTTTTCCACATTTCTTATCTCATTTAAGACACACCACAAACCCTTAGTATCTCTCTTTTACAAATGAGAAAAGTGAAGCTCCATGAAATCCCAGCAGTTTGTGTCCTTTAGATGGTAAAGTCAATTGCTCTCACATTGCATTGCTGTGTCACAAATGATCCCACGTCTAGAAGCAAAAACCAATATTCATTTATTAACTCATAGTTCTGTGGGTCTGATGTCTGGATCAGTTCACTGGGATTCTCTGCTTAGGGTCTCACATTGGGGTGTCAGCCAGGCTGGGCCTTATCTGGAAATAGGTGTGGAAGGTGGGGGAACAGCTTTCAGGCTCATTCAGCTCATGGACAGGATTCGGTTGTACATGGCTATAGGACAGAGGCCCCCAGTTAGTTTGTTCATTTTTTTAAGATATATATTTTTATTTATATTTTCTAATTAGGTATACGTGACAGTAGAATGCACTTGACACAGCATAAATAAGTGGAATTCTTCTGGTTGCACATGATGGTACACCAGTTGTGTATTCATATATGCACATAGGGAAATAATGTCCAATTCATTTTGCTATCATTCCTACCCCAATGCCTCCTTCTTTCCATTCACTTCCCTCTGTCTGATCAAAAGTAACTCTATTCTTCTCTAGCCCCACTCCTTATTGTGAATTAGCATCCACTTATCAGAGAAAACATTTGGCCTTTATTTCTTTGGGATTGGCTTATTTGGCTTCACATGATATTCTCCAGCTCCATCCATTTACCTGGAAATGCCATAATTTCATTCTTCTTTAAGGTTGAATAATATTCTGTTGTGTATAAATACCATATATATTTTTTTATCCATTCATCTGTTGAAGGACACCTAGGTTGGTTCCATAGTTTAGCTATTGTGAATTTAGCTGCTGTAAACATTGATATGGCTGCATCATTGTAGTGTGCTCATTTTAAGTCCTGGTATGAACTGAGCAGTGGGATAACTGGATGAAATGATGGTTCCATTCCAACTTTTCTAGGAATCTCCATACTGCTTTCCAGAGTGGTTGCACCAATTTGCAGTCCCACCAGCAATGTATGAATGTGCCTTTCCCCCCACATCCTCATGAACATTTATTGTTACTTGTATTCTTGATAATTGCCATTCTGACTTGAGTGAGATAAAATTTCAGTGTAGTTTTGATTTGCATTTCTTTAGTTTCTAGAGATGTTGAACGTTTTTTTTCATATATTTGTTGATTAATTGTATTTAGAGGCCCACATTTCTACCCTGGCTGTTGACTAAGAGTCACTCTCAGCCCTTGGAAGCCACTCTCGGTCCTTCTTCAAGAAGACCAAGAGACTAGCAATACACCCTTCCCAGACTTCAACTCCTCTGACTCCCCCTTCTGCAGATGGCCTGAGAAACCCTCCTATGTTTAAAAGGTTCATGTGATTAAATTAGACCCACCCCGATAATCTTTCTTTGGTTATGTAACATAATGCAATCACAGGAATGATACCTCATCAAATGCTGTGTCCACACACAAGAGCAAGGGTTCTAGAGGATTATATTTTGTTTTAAATTAGCATATTATATTATACATCTTTGTGGGGTACATTTGGTATTTCAACACATACACATGATGAGTACTGATCAAATTAGGGTCATTAGCATTTCTATCTCCTTATGTCTTTATGTTTGGAAACTTTGCATTACTTTCTTCTAGTACTTCATAGAAAGAATAACAAGTCATTGTGAACAGCAGTCACTCTACTTGCTGAAGAAGACTAGAATTTATTTCTCCTATCTGTGTTTCAGTACCTTGGATGTAATCTCCCTTTATTCTTCATCCTCCTTCTGTTCCTAGCCTCTAGCAATCACTATTTTACTCTCTTCTACTTTGAGATCAATTACACTTGGAATGTCATCCAAGGCTTTTCCTATAGACCTTTTGTTTAAAATGTATTGAGATTTCTGGATGCATATATACAAAAATATATGTTATGTGTATGTATATATCTACATATATATCAATAGAGAAGCGCAAATGTCATTGTAGATTGAATATTAAAATGTTAGCTAGCAGAGGCACTGCAGCTCTGTCTTTTATTTCCTTAGAATAACTTTCTAGAAGTGAGATTCTTGTGTTTGGAAGTACATACATTTTTTATGATACAATCACTGTGGAGTGGCAGTTACTCAAAAAATTAAATGCAGAATTATAAATGATCTAGAAATTCCAATTCAAGACATAAATCCTAAATGTTTGAAAGAAGAGACAAAAGCAGATATTTTAACTTCAACATTCATAGTAGCACTATTCAAAATCGTCAAAGATGGAAACAATGCTAATGTCCACTAATGGATGAATAAATAAGTAAATTGTGATATAAAATGCATACAATGGAGCATTATTCATCCTTAAGTAGGAAGGAAATTCTGATACATGTGATAACATGGGTAAACTCTGAAGATAATGTGCCAACTGAACTTTGAAGGCATGTAGGGAAAAATATTGTCTGATTCCACTAGGAGGTACTTAGAATAGTTCAATTCATAGAAAATAGAATATGTTACCAGGAATTGGGTAGCGGGAGGAACTTGGAATTTCTTTTTAATAGGTACAAAGTTTCAGTTTGAAATGATGAAATCTCTAGACATGGAAGGTGGTGATGGTCCTGGGTGTAGAGGTGCACACCTGTAATCCCAGCAACTCAGGAAGTGTTAGAGTCTGTAAACAAGTCTGGATGGCGCCTGGCAAAATGCCAGAGGGAGTGGTTTGTGAAGTAATGCCAGTGAGCCATTAAGTGTGGAGATTCCTTATTGGTTGACTGCTGTATCTCGTTTATGTTAATTAGGATAAGCTGTGTGGAATGTATAAATGTCTCTGTTGTCCTACAATAAATGGCTCCTACTCCTGCTGTATCAATGTACACAAGTTGCTCGTCAACCCCCCACGGCCCCCCACCCCGGTTATTTTGCTGCAGCTGGACTGTGGCAAGGAGGCTGAGGTAGGAGTATTACAAGTTTAAGTCCAGCAACTTAGGGAGATCCTCAGGAGCTTAGCTAGAACTTGCCTCAAAATTTAAAAGAAGAACTGGTGATGTATGTCAGTGGCAAAGCACCCCTGGTTTAATCTCCACTATGAATAAATAAATGAAAGAAAGAATAAAGAAAATGGTGATGGTCATGAAGCTATGAGAATATATGTAATGGCACTGAACTGTACACTTAAAATAAAATGTTGAATCTTATGTTTACATAAGATGAATGTAAATTTATTATTTATTTAAAATGTTAGTTATTTAAAATTTACATTAAAATATGTATATTTTGCCTCAATAAAAATATATACATTTTTTTACAGCATGATGTAAAAAAATTATGTACAAAAATTACACTAGGGAATGAAGTTGTCGCTCAGTGGTAGAGAACATGCTTAGCATGTATGAGGCCCTGGGTTTGATCCCAGCATATGCATGGAAAATATATATACTAATTTATCATCTTTCTAGTTTTCTAGGAAAACTAAATCTGAGCAAGTCTTGGATGCGAATACTCCATTAGTGGTGGGAGTCCTTTCTCAGGGGAACAAGAAAGAGATAAAATATACATAAAGGAAGGAAAACAAATTAAGAAGATATATTGTGCACCTGGTCAAACTCCATTCAAAAACTCAGTTGCTTTACAATAAAGATGTCCCCGAGCAGGTCATTTGAAACCACTGTGCCTTAGAAGAGACTGTTGGAAGGAATGAAGGAGACAAATTACCACCTGGTTATCTCATTGACCAAAGCATACCCTCAATGGTGTGCCAATATCCTTGTCCTTGCAGGTAGAGAGAAGCTACTAGGAGAGCTAGATCCATATCCAAAATGCATCAACTAAGTCCAGAGTGACAGGAGGACCTTGCTGAGTCCAGCTGGTCTTCACCATGAGGCAGGCCAAGATGACCTGCATTGCTAAGGTTTGTGGAGTTTTTCATTGAATATAAAGGCCTGAGAGGCTGATGGAGAAAGCAAAAGAGAAAGTGCACCATCAACAGTACAAGAGAACATTCACTTTCTCATCCATCTCATCACCACTGAATATTATATCTTTTTAGTCTTGGTCAACCTAATATTAAAAGTACCATAGTTATATATTTACATTTCGACTACATAATGTTGAAAAATGTTAAATAAAATTATTGCCCACATGTATTTCTTCTTTGAATTACTTCTTTACCTATTTTTCTAATAAAATAGTCATTATTTACCAATGTGCCAGGGTTTATTATATAAGAGATGTTAATGCTTGTGATTTTTATATCAGAAAGATAAATAGGAATCACGAATCCAGGAACTCTGTTCTGGACATATGAAAACAACAGTGTTCCATTGATTCCTTCCATATAAAGAGAGAGTACATTTTCTCAACTGTGTGATGTGACTCAAAATCAAAGAAAACCTCAACTTCAAAGCTTTAGCTACTTCTCTATATTACTAAGATGGAGATCTGAGATTCATGTCCCTATTGTTCTGTAAAATACCCTATGAGCCCTTTGACTGTGATGAGTTCTCCCTGAGGTCGTCCCAATGGATGAGGATTGCAACAAAGATAACTCAGTTTCCCTGCTTATGAGAACACTTGTTAAAGTAATGATGCACAATTTAAATCCTCCCCTAGTCAGAAGCCTGGGAAGGCAATGTTTTGAGATACCTAGGACTGGACAGAAGAGTTGAGAGACAGGAAGGGAGGGTCTTGGCAGGGAGAGAGGGGTCCAAGCAAAATGGCGCGAGTTGGAAGATGAGGAAGAGGTGTTGGAGATTCTCCTCACAGGTGAGGGTGGAGAAACTGTACGGCAGTTGTGCACACTATCAAATTTTAAAATGCCTTTTCTTCCAGTTAAAATGGCGAGGGAGCCAGGAAGAAGTCTCCTGACCCCTTTCTCTTTTCAGGATTCAATCTCTTGCTCTGGGAATGGAATCCATTAGAGGACAGGGAGCTAAGGGGATACATTCACAAGGATCAGCCTCCTGGAGCATGAAGCAGGAAAGGGAGGGCAGGAAATGGAGCTCAGGGGTAATGGAGAATAGTCCACCCCAACAGATAGTAATGATAGATTAATTTAAATATTTAAGTATTGTTTGCTACTTTTTGCCCTATACCATCTTAGAATGCAATCTGAGTAATCCAGTGAATCATAGTTTTTTTTTAAATATTTTATTAGTTGTTGATGGACCTTTACTTATTTATATGTGGTGCTGAGAATCAAACCCAGTACTTCACACGTGCCAGGCAAGTGCACTACTGCTGAGCCCCAGCCCCAGACCTAGAGCATAGGTTTTTTGATTTTCAGGACTGACAGGTAGAAAGTTGAGGTAGGTATTATTAATTTTTCAGTGTTTGTGTGTGTCCAGCAGAAGAATCAACACAGGGATGAATACACTGTTTACACCTCCCATGTCCAAGACTAAGGTTTGGATAAAATGTCAGACACTTGGCTAGAATTAGAGGGTGTCACATGAAATACTGGCCTGGTTATTTGGTGATCTGAAATGAAGTAAAAGGTACTTGGGAAATGTAAGCAATTTTATTTATTAATATCCAAGAGTGTCCTTTAATCTAAGTCCTCTTTTTGTGTTAGGTGAGAAAAAAAAAAAGAAAGAAAGAAAAACTGATGGCTAAGGTGTAAACAATATGTCACTCTGCTTTAACTGTTGTTCTTTCCTGGTGTGGGGGGCATTTAATCTTGTTCCAGAAAAGAAGCCAATCAAGGACTCCATCTCCATCACTTCCTAGGATCTAATTAAATTAGCTCATCTGCATACTAAATTGGCACCCTGTAAGGCAGAAAGTCATGAAGACAAAGAGAGGTGAGTGGGAGGAGCTGGAATCCTGAAGGGCCTTAAGAGCTGTCTCACTCAAGGGGGCAACGGAATGCACCCTGGGGATCCTTAGTTTGCTGGACAGAGCCGGTTCTGGGCCCAGACCCAGGAAGTTCACTGTCTTTTGGCAGTATCATGGTAGAGACAACTTAGTTCTCTTTTTCTGGAGGAAAAGAGAAGAGGAATGTTCTCATCCTCTGAGATCTAGCTAAAGGAAGAGGCTGGGAGAGGCAGTCTGCCTGGCCTTAAAACTTCACAGAGGGTGGCTTGCCTTATCTTTTGATGAAAGCCCTAGAAAACCAAGGCTCCTTTAAGATAAGAAGACAGGCTTTATCAGGACTACAGCCATGGCTTGGCTTGAGTCTATCTTCAGGAGGGGCCTGTGGGGTAAGGGAGGCTCAAGCAGGGCTTCGCGGGGCTGCTGACTCTGGGGACTGCATTCTGGAAAATCCTCCAGCTCTCTCCTTCACACTGCTTCCTCCAAGTCCTTTCCATCATTCAAAAATCAATCATCACACGTGCTTACTACCTTCAACTCTTGGGAAGGGTGACTCTTCTGGAGAAGTAGCTCTGGTCACATTCTGACCTTGCCTAAACTCTGGGGTAAGTGACTATAGGGAAACAATGGTGGGTGGAGGGCGTCATCTGAAGGCCTGGGTTACAAGGGACATGTTCAATGGGACACATGAGCAAGACAAAGATCCAGGCCAGGAAGAGATGCAGGCAATGGAGGGAGCAAGTGGGCGAGCTGAGCGTGGAGGTGGGAGAGCTGGCACCCTCATGGCTCAGGACCTCTTCTGAAGTGGCTGCGAGGCTGCTGGCCCACACCAAGGCACTGATGGCTGCCAAACTGCAACTTGCCAAACTGCAGTTTTCTTATTTATAAAACATCTCCAAACTGCAGTTTTCTTATTTATGAAATAGGACCAATAGTGCCTATATTATCATTACCTGCAATGTAGATAAGTACCTAATATATACTATATATGTGTACAGACACACACACACACACACACACACACACACACACACATATATATATATATATATATATATATATATATATACATACATATATGTACATATATAGTATATAATAGGTACATGTATATGTACATATATACTAAATTATATGATATATATAATATAGAATATTATATATAATATATATATACATATAAGTATATATAAATTTATTTATTTTTTATGTGGTGCTATATATTAGTATATATACCTAATATATACTATATATATGTATGATGAAATGTTTATTTTTGTTATTATCTCTGTGCTATGATATCTATATGTGTATCTGTGTCTGTTTGACTATGGTTATAGCTACAGCTGGCATCTATAGCTATAGCTACATGAATTTATATATGGAATGAATTTATTTGTTCAATAGGTTCATTGGGTTATAATTCACATGCATTAAATATATTTACTGTAAGTGTAAGTGTACAATTTATTGTAAGTGTACAATTCAATGATTTTAAGTAAAATTAGTAGTGATGCAACCATCACCATAATCTCATGTTAGAACATTTCTGTCACTTCAAAGAGAAACTTCATGGTCATTTTTATTCCATTACCAGTAAATTTACTTTACGAAGAGTTGAACTTAATTTATTATAGGTCAGTTTTCCAGTACTGTAACAAATACCTGAGACAATCAACTTACAAAGGTAAAATGGTTCATAGTTTGGGAAGTTTCAGTCCATGGCCCAGTTGGCCTCATTTCTTCTTGTCCAGTGGCAAAGCAGCACATCACAATGAGGAGTCCATGGTGGGGCAAGACTGGTTACCTGATGGCAGCTGGGGAACAAATGATCAGAAGAGGAAGAGACTAAGGTCTCCAGGCTGGGGTTGTGGCTCAGCGGTAGAGCGCTTGCCTAGCATGTGTGAGGCACTGGGTTCAATCCTCAGCACCACATAAAAATAAATAAATAAGCAAAAAAAAAAAAAAAAAAAAAAAAAAGACTAGAGTCCCACAATCTCCCTCAAAGTCATGCCCCCAACGACCTAAAACCCACTGGGCCCCACTCTTGAAGTTCCACCCCTCCCTGTGGCATGACAGACTGGAGACTAAGCCTTTAACACATGGGAATATTCCAGATCCAGATCATAGCAGTAGAAATTCCTGCAACCCACCCCCAAACCCTTCAAGTAAAGATATAAAATAATGGAGGTTAGGTCTTACCCAGTCAATATTAAATTTTATTTTTGCTTTACCTTTTCAAATTTTGCCAAAATACATACATTCTCAAAGAGCACTTTTCTGTAAAATTAAGACAGGAAATTAAAACTGGGTTGTGGCACTTGGAACAATGCCCCTCTCATAGGAACATTTGTTGGCAGGAAAAGTTGGTTGGAGAAAGGATTAAAGAGTGATGTGATTCTTTCTGTATCTACTAAAACAGAAACTAAGACTCTTTGAGCTGAAAATTGACATGTGGTCTGAATTTAATATAAAGCTATTTCCTTTTAATAACTTTAAGAAAGGTAGTTCTTTGTATGGTTTATACTCAAAATGGCAAGTGAGGTTCATTTATGGAAAGAGTTCAAACAAAATTGATTTGATAGTCAACTTTAATAACCTACAGAAGTAAATTTAGATATTTTTTGCAGCTCAATTTAAAAATCCTTAAATTTTAAAAATGATGGCATTAACTTAAATAATTATGAAAAATGAAAATGTCTTTATCCTTGAGCAAGACTCTCAAATTCAGGAATTTTTAGATTGTTTTAGAATTTTGTATGAAAAGGAGTTAAAAGTGATTAATAATTTTATTTTCAGTTGGTACAATGAATTTAATGAAAAATTCAGAAGGAAACAAGCAGTATTCAGTGACTAGGTTTCCCTCACTTAACATAGGTTGCCTGTTAAAAGAACTGCTCTCAGTGGTAGATTTTTTTTTTTTTTTTTTTTTTTTGGTACTGGGAATTGAACTCAGGGGAACTCGACCATTGAGCCACATCCCCATCCCTATTTTGTATTTTATTTAGAGACAGGGTTTCACTGAATTGCTTAGCCCCTCACCATTGCTGAGGCTGGCTTTGAACTCTTGATCCTCCTGTTGCAGCCTCCCGAGCTGCTGGGATTATAGGCGTGTGCCACCACACCTGGCCTCAGTGGTATATTTTTAAATCAAAGATGTATAATGCATTTATCTAAATCCTGCTTCTCAGCTAGAACTGTGCTGTCCAAAAAAGTAACCACTAGCTTGTGTGGCTAGCTAGCAAGCACTTACAATGTGGCAATGTGATTTGGGGAACTGAATTTTTTAATTGTTTTTATTAAAATAAACTTAAAAACTGATAATTCAGTTATTGGAAAACTAAAGTATATTTGGAACTTAAATATATAAATCCACTTTTTCAATTTTAAATCTCATGAAATCTAAACAGAGATTAAACGTTTTAAATTTTGTGTTTGAGTTGAGATATGCCATACAGTATAATATGTGCCAGAAACTTATTATAAAGTTGTTCACTATCTCATTAATAATTTTTATATAGGTTACATAATAAAATAATAATATATTAAAAAATACATTAGTTCAATAAAACATATTATTAAATTTTTATCTGTTTCTTTTGCCTTTTAAAAATGTGGCTACTAGAAACTTAAATTACATGTGTCTTGCATTTGTGGGAATCACTGATCTAGAGAAATATATGCTTTTCCCCTTTTCATGTATTAAATAGTGAATTGTATTAATGTTTTTTTCCTAATAAACATTGACTTTTGCATTTATAGCATAGCCTTTAATTGGCCTTGGCATTCTGAATTATTTTTCAAAATATTTTATTTGGCTCCGTTTGCTCTTATTATGAGATGGGTCTTAATTTTCTTTTATTGGGCTATCAGTCCACACTTGGAGGCTGTTATTTTCTCTTCTTGAAGTTGTTTATGTAACATGGAAGATACTGTTCTTTGAAGAGGGGTGAAACTGCCCTATGTAAACATGAGGAGAGGCTGCGTGTTTTGGGGGGATAAGGAGGGGGTGTGTGGAGGATAGCTACCATCTTTGTTAAGCATACACATATTTTTTAATTGAAGCATAAAGCACTACAACAAGTAAAAGGTGTTAGTTTTAATTATAGAGTTTCAAGCCTTCTTACACACTCATATACCCATGTATCCCTGGCTGGATTGAAATAGGCATTATCAATATCACAAACCTCAGGACCCTTTGCCAGACAGGACCTCCCTCAACAGATGGGATAACTATTCTGACATCCATCACTGTTGGTTCATCTTGAATGTACGTAAATAACACCCTATGTTAAGTGCTCTTTTGTTTCTGGTTTCTCTCACTCATGTTGAGTGTGAGTGTGTAAGTAGTTTAGTATTTTTTATTGCTGGGTGGTTTTCCACAGAATATGCATAATTCATTTATCCACCCTCTTGTTGATGAACATATTTGGTTGTTTCTAGTTTAGGGCTACTATGAATAGAGCTACTCAGAAATATATATATATATATATATATATATATATATATATATATATATATATATATATAATATGTCATATATATACACATATATGAGAAATATATATATCTTTTTGTGGCCATAGGCATAGTAGTACTTAACATGTGGTACTTAACTGGAGGATCCACTGTCAAAGAGTTTCCCAGCCTGTACTATTCCTGTGATGGAGGGGAGTTCTGACTGCTGTACATTTTCACTAACTTTTGGTACTCTAAGATATTTTAACTTTAGCCTTTCTTGAGGGTCTATCAAAATATCACCTTGCGATTTTAATTTTATTTCCTGGTGAGTGGTCACAGTTGGCATCTATTCACTCATGCATTGAGTTTTTAATATCCTCCTTTATTTGGTCTTTTACTTATCGATAGATGGAAATTCTTTATTTCTTCTGAGTATGAGTCCTTAGATTATATATGCATATGTACCAATCAATTGTATGAGTAATGATTGAGGGTCCCGGAATTTAGGAAATCATTGCTTATCTGAAGACTTAAATATGATTCTATTTCTTTCCTTCAGCGAAGCCCCCTGCCTAGGCCAATTTAGTCTTTAGCTCACACCCAGACCTCATCCCTCTCTCACTGTGACCTTTGCAAGGCATTTACTCTTTCTATGCCTTAGGGTCTTCATCCATAAAATGAATAAATAGTAATTCCTATTTGATGTGCACATGGGAGTTAGCCTGCTGGAAGCATCTAGGGCTGTGCAAAGCTCCAAGGATCAGTCTTTATGACAATGATGACGCTGTAGCCCTCATCACTTCTGAGAAGCCATGCTAAGGACGTTCTACGAACCTCTGAAACTTACTGTTTACTCCGAGTTTTCCTTTTTTGTTTCCACCCAAAACCCCTATTCAGCAGGGTAGACACATACCCACAGAGTGGCTGTGTTGGAGTGTTCTTGGGGCCAGGACCCTGTGCTGGTCATGTTTCCATTATACCTGAGAAAAATCAACTTATCAAGAGAAAAGGTTTATTTTGGCTCACAGGTTTGGATGTTTCAGACCATGATCAGTTGGCCCTCTTGCTTTTAGGCCTCTGTGGAGGGGAAGCACATCATAGTGAGAGCATGTGTCAGAGAAAAGCAGATTCCTTCGGGGCTGGAAAGTGAAAGAGAGTAAATGACCAGGATTGCATAATCCCCTTGGAGGGCACACCACAGTGGCCTGAAGACCTTCACCCAGCCCCCATCTCTTAGAGATTTCACCGTCTCCCAGTAGCACCACTCTGGGGACTATGTCTTTAAAACACAGGCCTTTGGGGGACATTTGAGATCTAAGTTATAGCAGACCTTCAATAACTCTCCTCTTTTTTTTTTTTTTTTTGCTGTGAATGGATAATTAGGAATGTAAGGCATTCCACTATTGTCATGTATGTAATAAATAAATTAAAAAATGAAATAAAAATAACTCTCTTCTTTATCATTCATTCCGCTCATCCCTGTGAGTTCATTCTTGGGACCCCAGCATCCTTCCACAATTTGGCTTCTGTCAAAGGCCACCCAAATCAGCCCCAAACAAACTTATTTATGTTTGAACCCCAGTGATAGAATCAGTCCACATTTTCTTTTTCCCTGTGGCTCTTAAGCTATGGTGCAAATCCAGGGGTGTGTATGTTTGTCCCAGAGACAGTGTGTTGGTCAGCTTCACTCTCAAGAAGCAATACTATAAAGAGGAGGAGGAGGAGGAGGAGGAGGAGGAGGAGGAGAAGGAGGGGGAGGAGGAGGAAGAGGAGGAGGAGGAGGAGGAGGAGGAGGAGGAGGAAGAGGAGGAGGAGGAAGAGGAGGAGGAGGAGGAGGAAGAGGAGGAGGAGGAGGAGGAAGAGGAGGAGGGGGAAGAGGAGGAGGAGGAGAAAGAGGAGGAGGAGGAGGAGGAGGGAGAGGAGGAAGAGGAGGGGGAGGAGAAATACTATAAATGAAAATTGGAGGAAGAGATATCTCTTTGTAGCAAAAGAACGAGGTTTCTCAGTGTGTCCGTTTTTCTTGTGAGTTCAGGATGTAGTAAGGTGTTAGAGGGAAAAGAAGAGACAAATTAGATACTAGAAGTCATCCAAGTGGCGTTCTTCTGAAGAGCCTATAGGTCTTCACTTCTTAGGGCCATAGGTTTGAGGGTCAGATGATTTGATACATGCAGAGTACTGAGAGCATCTAAGGGCGCCATGAGAGCTAGGAAAGTCTGGTTATTACTACCTCCATGCTCAACATCCTTGCTCCCTTCTCTGCCATGTGAGATCACCTGCCCTCAGTACAACCCCCTCCCCTGCCGCCATGGTTGCTTGTGTTCCAGGATGGAGTCAGGCACCAGTCCCGTATCCCCCATCTTCAGGGAGCAGACTCTCAGTCTCCAACCCCAGGTCAGTGATTAAGGACAGTTCACAAATATTACATTTCTCCTTTTTCAGGGACTGCAGTAGGATTCTACTACCTCACCTCTTTTGATGTTAGATGTGGGCACATGGCTGACTTGGCCAATGAAACATGGCAGAAGTTATTTGTGTCACTGTTGGGTGGAAGTTTTAAAAATTTATGTGTGAGTCACTCTATTATTACTGCTCCAGTGATATGTGTGTATTTGTCATTGAGGACCCCAAGAGATAGCAGGGACTACAGTTGACCTGTATTAATGTGCACTAGGAATAAAAGCTAACCTTGTTGTGCGATGCTGTCGAGACCTGGGGATCATTTGTCACTGTGACATAACAAGCCATCCTGAGTAACACACCCCCTCACATGGCCTGAAGTAAATGTGTCAGCAACACATACCCAGGATTGGATAAGCTGGAGACTCAAGCTTATATGCATCCTCCACATCTCAACAAAGTGGCAGTCGCCGTTATCTCAGGTCTGTGCAAGGCATAGTCCTGTTCTCATGGAATCTTCCACACCCTGCCATTACTGCACTTGTACCTGGTTTGCTGTTCTTTGCATGTCAGACTTGGCTCTAGAATAATAAGCTCCTGAGAGGGAGAAATTGTGTATTTTTATGTAAGCATCCAACCCACTTTTAATCAAGTTTCTTAACATGCTTGTGCCTTAGTTTCTTCATCTATAAAACAAGAACAATAGCAGTACTTAGCTCAGAGTTGAAGTATTCGACTGAATTAAATAAACCAATACATTTAAATAGTAGTTAAAGAACCATTAGAACAGTACCTAGCACATAAATCACACTATGTGTCAGCTCTTATTTTATTATGTCTGTCTGCCTCTTTCTTTTGGAAATTATTTCTTTACATAAGGATGATGTGCATGTGACCCAGGCAGTGGTGTGCTGGTAAATGTTCAACAACTTGCTTTTTAAGGGGAAAGCCCTGATATGTAGCATTTGTAAATAGTCATGGTGGAAATATGCCCACTGTGGCTGATTTTAAGATACCAGTGTGATCTCACTAAAGGCAGAATCAGGAAGCAATGTGCAGTAATACATTCCTCCACATAGGTGCAGTGGACATAAATAACTCCAAGCACAGAGATAATACTATGATACAGAAAAATAATCAGAATGTTATGAAATTTAAGTACTTATTATATTTTTTTTAATATAATTTATTATACATTTATATAAATTAATTTTGAATAATAACTGTTTAACAATTGGCGTACAAAATTCCAGTTTGAGTTGGCTTCAGCTGATCTCTGGACATGTACTCCTTATGCCTCCCAATCCCCAAATGACAACACAACTCACTGAGTTCAGAGGTGAGCCTCAGAATCCTTATCAACTCAGAGCCCTGCATAGCATCTGCCAATCTATTGAATTCGACAACCTAGTGTCAATCTCTATTTTTACCTATGTGGTCTCCCACATTAAGTACATTTTTCTGCTGTAAAATATTAGAAAAGTGGTGCACGCCTGTAATCCTAGATGTCAGGAGGCCAAGGAAGGAGGATTGCAAGTTCAAAGCCAGCCTCAGCAACGTAGCTAGGCACTAGGTAACTTAGTAAAATCCTGTCTCAAAATGAAAAATAAAAAGAGCTAGGAATGTGGCTCAGGAGTGAAGCACCCCTGGTTCAATCCCCAGTACAAAAAAAAAAAAAAAATATATTACAAAGCCTATCTTTTTGTTTTATTTTTGAAATTTGGCAGCCATTCTCATTCATTTAATTTGTGATTGCCTACAATTCCTAGCAGATCATCATGATCCTGCATACTTAGGCATTCTTCTAAAGAAAATGCTAAGAAGAACTAACCCTCAATTTCAATGTAATTAGATATTTGTGAGTACTAAAGATAATAATTGCTAAAGTTAAGATGACCTTGGCTTGGAAGTCATTTATATGCTTTTAATGTCCATTTTGAAATAGCTTTTCTTTTTTGTTTGTTTGTTTATTTTCAGAAAATACCCTGGCTGAATCCTGAATTACTTGTGTAAGCTCGTGAGCTCTCCATGGTCATACCCTTATGTCGGGGGATGAAGCAGGTGTGGATGCAAGAGAGAAACAAGTCAAAGATAAATGACACCAGGACTTCTGGCTAGGGAGGCCTGGAGGGTATTGCTCCATTAGACAAGGAAGAGAAAATAAGGGGAACCGATTTGAGGGAATGATACTGACTTCAGTTTGGGACATGTTGAGTTTCAGGTGCCTGCAGGCCATCTAAGTAGAGATGACAGATAGGCATTCGGAAGGTCAGCAACCAGGGGAGCAGATAGATATAGGTGCAAAACTTGTCTACATATGCAGCAATTAAATTCATGGCGACAGGGGCCGAGGACAGTCCAGGGGAGCACCTCTAGTCAACAAGAAGTGGAAGGACCAAAAATAAGCCTGCCATTGGATTGGTGAGATAATACTATTATCTCAAAACAAAAACACCAACATATACTTTGAAGTAGACAATGTATAAACTCAAGGATCTCTCCTTATAATTTCTTTTTAAAATTTTTTAAAAGTTGTTGATCTTTATTTTATTCATTTGTTTATTTGTGGTGCTGAGAATCGAACCCAGGGCCTCACACCTGCTCAGCAAGCGCTCTACCACTGAGCCACAATCCCAGCCCTCTCTCTCCATAATTTCTCAAAAAAGATATTGTGAGAAGCAGATTCCCTAAACCATGGAGTGTGCACAAATTCTCATGAACTCCCCTACTATGTCCGCATGAAGGTCAGGGCTGTGCCTTGCTGGGCACACTGTGTCCTACACCTGGTGCCTTGTGTCACTCAGTGGTATTTGCTGAATGAGGAAGCATTGCTAGGGTGAAAGCCCTTTGTATACTCCCTTTGTCCCCTTTAAGCAGTTTTAAATGAAAGGATTATAGAACTGCAGAACGTATTTTCTCATTAAAGTTTTATTCTAATCTGTAGTAAGTCATGTACAACACATACTAATGTAGTCCGTTTTTGGTATTTAGGACCATGACACTTTGCTCTGAGCGCCACTAGATGGCGCTGATGATCTGTACAGCGGCAGAAGACGGCCTTCTCAGAGCCGGTTTTCGAAGGTGGGCTGTGCATTTGAGTGTGGCAAGTATGAATCTCTGCATGGAATCAGAGAGTGATTCTAACATTTCGTCCGTCTTTGGAAATAGTATGACTATCACTCACAAAGAAAGAAAGAAAGACCCCCCCCCCAAAAAAAAAGTCTCAGTTAACATCACCTGTATGAAATGTGACAATTTAGAAGATGCTCAATTACAAAAACAGAACCCTGACCTTGGGTCCTTCTAAAGATGCTACCTGAAGACTAGGACCCAAAAGAGCTACCTGGTATTTCCTTCTCCTTCCTGTTCCACACAACCCTATTGCTATCCTAAAGCTGAGGCCCTTGACCTCCATAGGTATTTGGAGGTCCTGCACCTGAGTTTTGCCAGCCAGACCCTCCCCGCTAACACCTGGCCTACGCTCCCACCCTCTACCGCTGGGAGGGGATGTGTCCCTCGAATATCAAGTGGGAGTAATACCTGCCCACTTTTGGATAAGCATTGTGTGGATAAATGCAGCCTTGGCTTCACCTAGACCAGGGATCCGGATCCGACAGGAGAGCTGGCTGGGGAACACTGCCCCTCATCCTGACACCCCATCCCTCAAGGACCCCAGAACCTAAAGGAGGAGATTGTCAGAGGTAAAAGTGGGTCACAAAGGCTGGGGTTGTGGCTCAGTGGCAGAGTGCTTGTCCATTATGTGTGAGGCACTGGGTTCGACTCTCAGCACCACAGATCAACGAAGGAAGTAAAGGTCCATTGACAATTGAAAGAAAAAAAAAAAGTGGATCACATCTAGTTCACAGCCCTGCACGCTGAACCGGGAGGGAGGCCCTAAAGACAACACCATGGGGCGGGGGTGAGGGGTAATCATCCCTCAGGGTACAGGAACCCAGCTGGTGAGTGACACTGAACTTGAAATAGGCAGCGTTGGCTCAGTGGAGGGACTGGGGAGGCATGGGGAAAAGATAGCAGAGCCCACGAGGACCATGCTGTGCTCCAGACTCCAAAAAAGTGCTCCAAGCTTGAGTGGACAGCTTGTAGGCTGACTGTGAGAGGAGAACAGGAAGCTGGTCACCGGCTGTGAGGGTCCTGCCCGGTCCCCTGGTACTCAGAGTTGGAGCACTAAGTTATGAGGAGTTGGCATGTGTTTTCTAGGTCTGTTAGGGTATGCCCTTCCCCCAAAGACAGGGAAGTCCTGACCCCAGTGCCTCAGATTGCAACCTTATTTGGAAATAGGATCATTGCAGATGTCACTCCTTAAGGTCAGATGAGGTCAGAGTGGAATAGATGGGCCCCTAATCCAATGGCTGGTGACCCTCTAAGACAGGCTCAGAGACCAACAAGGGGAGGAGGGCAAACGATGACAGAGGCAGAGATTTGGAGTGACGCGGTTTCCAGCCAAGGAAAGCCCCAGACGGCAGCAGCCACCGGAAGCTGGAGGGGGCCTTCCCAGAGCATTGTTAACTTCCCTATCAAGTTGATTGATTCAGTTATTTCGTGATGTTATAGTTTGGATATGGTTTGAGTGTGTCCCTGAAGGTTCAAGTGCTGGACATTTGTGTCCCCAGTGTGTTGATGTTGAGAGGTGGTGGAAACTTTAAGAGGTAGGAGGTTTTTAGGTTATGGGGGGGCATTGCTCTTAGACGGGATGAATGCTGGTCTCTCTGATTGAGTGCGTTCTCAAGAGAGCATATGCTTGTACATTGACACCGCCCTGTGCACTTGGCCTTTCTGCATATGGTTATTTTCCTTTCTGCTGCTCTAGCATGTTGTGACCCAGCCTAGGAAGCCCTCACTAACGTCTGAGAAAATGAGGATTGGGCTTTCAACCTACAAAACTATGAGCTAAATAAATCATTTTTTTTCTTTATAAAAAGCCCTGCCCCAAGTATTTTGCTACAGCAGCAGAAAAAAAGATACCCGGGGACCTAGAAAAATTAGGTAACAGAGGGAAAAGCAGTCTCAAGCTCTTTCATAAATGATATTTTTATAATGATTAATTATGTCAGGGAGTATATGACTGAATAAGATTTGGGACCTAACAGCTCTGAACTGTAACCTCAACCCCACCACTTAGGAGCTGGGTGAACTTGGCCAAGTCACACGGTGTTTTGGAGTCTCTCCCCTCTCTTGAAAAATAATATCTCTTACTCTGGATTGAGAAACTTGAACTTCCACAGAAGATAAGGTGTCAATGAAGATCAGGTGTCTTTCACACATAAAGGGCCCAATATATAGTAGTGATGATTAAAAGTCATGATAGTTTTACTTCCCTGTATTTGCTCTAATCAGTGATTTCAGAATAAAAAGGAATTACCTACTGTGACTTTGCACTGCAAAGAATTTCCCCCCAGATAGTAATAAAGCATGAATTTCATGAATACTAGTCTTCCTCTGTTGTTTGGGAGGCCCCCATGTTCATAGCTCCCATACTCAAGATGTGTTGCTAGGCCCTCTGGACAGGACTTGCTCCAAGGGTGGTTCAGTCCTGGTTTTGGAATACTCACTCTCCATCCACTTCTTATCCACTTGCAGTCTAAAAGAGATGAGAATGATAGGAGGAAATTTGTGGGGGAAAAAAAAGAGGATTCTTTGAAAACAGTGGTTAGTAAAAAAAAAAAAAAAAAAAAAAAAAAAATGACCACAGTCCCCACTTCCATGGCCAAAGGGCAGGCTCTGCAGCTGGGATGTTTACTGGGAAGGAGAAGTCACCAGGCCCTGAGCCACAGGGAGAGAACAAAGCAAGATGAAGGGCTTCCTGGGGAGCCACAGGTGTGCCCCTAGACGGAGGGCTCCCTGCAGACCAAGAGTGCTTGGTTCTGGAAAAGTTTGAAAGCAAGAGACAGTTGGGAGCTGTCCCAGCTGCAGAGAGGGGACCCACTTCAGACACATTTGCATAAGGAGGTCACTTTCCAGAGTAAAAGGGATCATCAGAAAAGGGCTCTGTGAGAGCAGGACCTGAGGAGAGTAGTAAGAAGTCACCCAGGGGCCTGGTTCCCTCCAGGAAGGTACCAGGTCAGCTGTGTGAGTCCCTGGGGAACCCACAAGACCACCACCACGGGGCCCCTGCCACATAGGGAGGGACATCAACACCAGATGCCTCAACTCTGTGCGGGAAGCCCCTTTCTCCCGGCACACCCCGCCCCCACCCTGGCCCTGGACACAGTCCTGGTGTGCCACCAAACCCAGGAGGCCTGGGGGTTCCACAGGGACATACACAGCTGACCTGGTACCTCTCTGGAAGCTTTCATTTTGAGTTCCTGGGGTCTGGGCTTTCTAGGTCTGAAAATGAGACTGTTGTCATCCTTGGAAGTCACAGGGAAAGCTCAGGGGCATCTTGGGGGCCTTGGGAATGGACAGGGACTGTGCAGTCATGGCTATAGGAGGAAAAGAAAGTTCCTTTTCTCTAACAAGGTCCGTTCATCCAAACCCGTTAAACAGCATGTTTTTTTTCCCCTGCTGACTTTATTATCTCCATTTTTTGAAGAGTTGGCATTTTAAATGATCCTAATGACACTGAATCTATCTTAATTATAACCTTTCCTCTCAGGGCACAGAGTTGTCTGAAAAAGAATTTTCTAAATTTCTTAATTAACCTGCAGTGACTTTATTTTGCCAAAGGTTGTGCTCCGAAACCGTTGTGAGATATTCTCTGCCACACCAGAGTACTTAAAATAAAAAAATATATAAAAAATACGAAACTACATCATAAAAAAAAAAAAAAGCCGTATAGGAATAAACTGCTTGATTATGAAAGGTCAGGGTGCCTAAGAAAATAGGCAACAGCTAGGTTCAGAATTTAAAGTCCTGGGTCTTGGAGATTAATGTTCACATTCTGCACACATCATTTCCAGGGAAATGTGTGAGGATAAATCGTACTTTTTAAATCTGCCTCAAATCTAATTTTTTGACGATGAGGTTTTTATAAGCAAGCTCTAATTCATTAATATAGGGCTTTTTACTATCTACTTTATCTCTCAAAGACAGTAGTTAATCTTTCCTCCAAACAGAGGACCACATCTTGGGTTTAATAAATAGAATTGAGTGGAGATGCAGTTGGGAGAAAAACGCATCACTTCCCCAGGCTCCTTTTAGATTTTAGTCCCTTTCAGCGGAAGGAGGATTTACCTGGAAACTAATGAATCTTCAGGTTCCTCACTTACGTGGGTTTCTTATTAGGTCTCGGGGGATCCCAGCAATACCTTCACATGCTCATCTAGCTTTATCAAATTGGCAAAATTAAGATAAGTTTAACTGCAGTGGCTCATGAGCCTCCTATCCTTCTGTTTAACTGGCCCTTTTCAGGACTTTCTTGGGATTTGGTGGCCTTGAAAGTGGCCGTGGGCTTTTGTGGGGCTTGGCTGAGGCGAGTTGAGCTGACCTGGGTTCAGGAGATGGAGTGCTGAGGTGTTGGTGGGGAGCCCCATCTCAGGCTGGTTTTTGGTGGGTGCTCCTCTCAGGTGTGCTAGGGGCTGGGGGTCTCCTGGTCTCTTCAACCAACCTACACCCCACTCACCATGAGCCTCTTTCTATCTGCAAGGCTCTCTCAGGTACCTCTTCCCCCAGACCCTTGTGTGTGCGTGTGTGGCGTCTCCTTGCCGGGCCACCAGGCCCATGCAGGCCATTCAACACCCCCACTCTGGGCCTCCTGGGCCTCACTGCCCTGGATTCTTGTCTGCGGCAGCCAGTGCAGTCACATCAATCAGGAGATTGCTACTGCTGATGCTTTCTGGGGTAGGCTTTTCTGGAACAGCTCCTCAGGGGCCCAAGGTGGCTGGTGGGTGGAGTATGATCATTCCCTTTGCCTCCTGACCATCCCTAAAAGAGAAAATGGAGAAACTTTTGTCTGCTTCCTTCTAGATGCCTTTCCTACTGCCTCCCCTACAGAATAAGTCAGGACTTCTTCCTGTGTCACGTCATGATGGGTGACATTTTGAAGTGCTTATTCGGTACCCAGGTGGGACAGGTATAATTCCAAGCACTCCATATGTATTAACTCACTTAACCTTCACACATATTTTAGATGATCTCATAGCATCCTCCTTGTAGGGATGAAGACCGCCCAAGCAGGGGAACTCAAGTGACCAGAGTCACCAACTGCTACCAGAAAGCTTGCCACCAAGGGCTTTGCTCCAAGCTGTGCAGAGTTCCTTGCTGGTAGCTGTGCTCACCTGGGGCGAGGGTTCAGAACTTCTCTCCTAAGACAATAGGCCTCCTTTCAAGCCCACAGTTGTGCTAAAGGTAACTGGAGCTGCCCTCTGGGATCCACCCCACAGCCAAAAATGAGGTGAAAGAATCTGAGTTGAGAATAAGGAGCCACTGGGGTGGGTGGCCCACTCTTGAATCCTGCTCCTTCCCCTGGCTCTCCCTCCCCATCAGCCTTTCTTGGTGTTGGTGTGGTTCTGGAAGACAGCACGCACCTTCTCTACCAATGGCCTGGCTAATCCTTGGGCAGCACTGTTCTCCCCAGTAGATGCCAATTTCAGCTTTGGGAGCCTGAGTACCTCCCACATATATGTGCCTCCTGAATCTGAGAGCCCACTGCTCCTTCCTCCCTCCATCTCCCTCATACTGGGCTTAATGATGTATAGAGGCTCCACTGTAGCTGTACCTGGGGCTCCTAAGTCACCTGCTTATATATTCAGTTTTATTACTGCCCCAGGCCTGTGTGGCCCCCACATAGTATGCCAGTCACTCACACAGTGGGTTTTTACAAAAGAGTTGATTCACGAGACAACCAACTGTGGAGAGGAGAAAGTAAACCTAAAATTTGCCTCCCCAAGGATGGGGTTAGGGATATTTTAGCATCTTTACAGGATAAAGAAGGAGATTGATCTAAGACGTGGGGAAAGGTAATTGAAGGTGAGGAAAAGCGAAGTTATTGGTGGTCCGTACACGAGGAATCAAACTCCATGGGTCTCCATAGAGGCCTCCTCAGAAAATGGTGGCCTTAGCATGATCTGAGGGTGGAGTTTTTGGTCCTCTGGTCACTTCTTTAAGGACAAGTGATTCAGCTGAAGTCACCGACTTCAATTGGCTTGAGCAAAACAAAAGTGGCCTTCAAGTTTCTGAAAAAGAACTTTGGCAACCATAAGCATTATGACCCACTTGTAGCAGTGTTGTCCATAGCGGGGCTCCTGGGGGTCTAATGTATTGCTTAGCTAAGTGACCTCGAATGTTGGTGATTTTTTTTCTTTGACATCCATATTTTTTTATTGGTGCGTTATAATTATACATGATAGTGGGATTTGTTGTTAGATATTTGTACATGCACACTAAAGTGTGTGATTTTTAAAAGTCAGCTAAAACTGAGTGAAGCCAGTAAAATCTAGAAGGTTTCCACTTGTTTGTTTTTCTTACTTTCGATAGCTCAATTGAATATCCTTAAATAGCTATAAAATCATGCTCCTGCCCTTCCACCCGCCTTCTGGGACACCTTCAGCCTCCTCTCCCTGTCCCTGTCCACTTAGGCCCGGTCTGGCTGGCCACTTTCTGGACAGGCTCCTTGCCCCTGGGTCTGATCATTAGCTCACACTTATCTCTGTCCTGAGAGTCCCCTCCCTCTCTACAAGGGCAAGTCCCACCTCCCCCAAGGTCATTTCAATCACTGTCCCTTCGACTGGCTGGAAGTCATGGCTCCTTCTTCTGACCATAACAGTGCTCAGTGGCACTGCCCTCATGGTTCAAAGAGGGACAGCCAGTCGAGGGAGGGACTTTCACAGCCAAAACAAAGAGCTTCTGAACCCTGCCTTTTCATGGTGCTTGTTAAGCTAAAAACACTGACTTAACAGAGCTTCTCTTAGTTTGAAGCAATTCTTTCTTAACATGCCACTCCTAGTCCACCTTTAGAAGAGTCTGGAAACCACCAGGGAAACATACTTCTTCTGTAGGAGATGTTGATTGTTCTTCCTTCCATGGCAGCAGAATCTGCAGTTTGCTTAGATGGTGAAAAAAGAATGTGCATGTAGTCACTGACACAAATACTTTACATTCATCAGTTTATTTGATCTTTGCAAAAGCCCAGCAAGAGCGGTTCTATTATTGTCATCTGCATTTCATGCATGATGAAGCTCAGACCCAGAGTAACTTAGCAAAGTTCACACAGTTGAGTAAGTGGTAGCAGGGTGGGGTGCAAATGTAAAGGAAAGGCCAAAAACCTAGTCACTGAAAGATAATTGTTTTGTTTGGTACCAGGGATTGAACCCAGGGGCATTTAATCACTGAGCCACATCCCCAGTCCTTTTTATTTATTTTTTTAATTTTGAGACAGGTTCTTCCTAAGTTACTCAGGGCTTCACTAAGTTGCTGAGGCTGGGCTCAACTTGTGATTCTCCTGCCTCAGCCTCCTGAGTTGCTGGATTACAGGGGTGTGCCATTGTGCCCAGTTAAGAAAAATAATATTTTGAAAAGTCTAAATCAATCCCCAAATTCATAAAGAATAAAACGCTATCATTTTATATAAAGACAGGATTTGACCTGTCCTCTGTACAACCTTGCCTCACTCCACTGGCCCTACTCTCAGCTCTTGAAAAAAAATTATTTGCAAAACATGCAGCCAGTGTGTGAGCTATAGTTCACTGATGTGATTTTCTAAAATACTGCATTAAAATATTATCTATTTTGATTTCGGAGTTTCTTGGTAAAACTTGTAGATCTTGTAGGAAGTGGAGCATTTTATCCCCTTACCTAAGAGTTTCCACGCTGGATGGTGGAGCCAGGATTTGAATACAGACTACCTGGCCCACTGGGTCAAATGGATCCCCAAACCACCAACAGGGAAGTTCCCATTTGTCCCAGCAAACCTTGAGAGGTGGGTCAAGCATTTGTTCATTCACTTGTGCTAACTGGTGTGAAGGCGCATGTCTACATAACCAAAACCAAGTTCTTCCCAAGGCCACGTAGTGTTTTTCTAATACGTGGTGGTAGCCGGCCTGGTATAGCCAGATAGCCTACAATAGGGGTTTTGTCCTGACACCAAGGATACACAGCAGGGGTAACCAGAGGCACGGGCCAATGGAGATGGGGAAAGAGAGGATATAAGAGGATCACTGGGGAAAATGGAAGAGGAAGCACCTTGAGATGCCTTAACCTGTGAAGTATTCTGAGTATAGGCTTTTTCACCTGACGTCCATGACAACCCTATGAAGACAGAGTGGATCTCACAGGTGAGTGCTGGGAGGCTGGAGGACCCAGTGACTTGTTTTCTCAGGGTCACAGGGTGGTCAGCTGTGATGACCAGACCTGCCAGGAGATAAGCACAGGTCTCAGTTCCCCATCTGTGAGCTTTCTCTTTGATCATGATGACCACATTTGGGAAGGAGCCAAGGGCTGGAAATCTGTGTCCACTGAGGCTCAGACAGAGGCCCCACGTAGTGGGCCTTGCAGGAAGCAAGCAAGGGCAAGGCAGATAGCAAAGAATCACCCAGAAGGCAAGACAGCCCTCCCCAGCCCTGCCCCAGCTGACATTCTCAGTATATCTCCCAGGCTCTGCTGATAGCCTGTCTCTTTGCATAGCTTCTTTGAGAAACCAGGTAAGCATCGCACCTGGCTGCCCGCCCTGGCTTCTGTTTGACTTTCTGTGATGGTCATTGAAGTGCATATCTGATTTCTCCACAAATGTTGATGTTCTATGAGGCCTGAGAATAGATTCCGATAACATGAATAGACAGAACTTGCTATCTTTCAGAAATTGAGATTAGGTGACAAGCGCTAGGCCCTACACGTGGTAAGTGACAGAACCCTGGTGTGCTTAGGCGGGCTGCAGTGAGTAGGCTTCTAACCAATTGGCAACACTGCCTCATGTCTGTCTGAACAGGAGCTTTCCTCATACCAGATGGAACTGGAATTGTCTACCCTGCATGGCTTGCTGTCTACCTACATTAACTTGCCCTTAGTAGCTCACTGTCTCTGCAATACATATTTACTATTCTAGGGACATCTTGTCCAGAAGTTGCAAATATAGATGGTCCCCAGATGACAGTGGTTTGACTGAAAACATTTTTTTTTTTTTTTTGCCCATACAAAGGTGCAAAATCAATATACATTTAGTAGAAACCATGCTTGGAATTTTGAATTTGGATCTTTGTTTTTCCGTACTTTTTTTAAAGTTGTCAGTGGACCTTTATTTTATTTTAGTTATCTATCTATCTATCTATCTATTTATTTAATTATGGGGCTGAGAATCGAACCCAGTGCCTCCCACATGCTAGGCAAGTGCTCAACCATTGAGTTACAACCCCAGCCCTCCATACTTTTTTAATTAGTGCATTAGAGTAATATAATGAGGGGATTTGTTGTTACATATTTGTCCATGCACATAACATAGCAATATACTTTGACCAATATCATTCCCTCCTATTTCCTTCTCTTCCTACCTCCCCCTGGTCCTTTTCTACCACTCTACTGATCCTAAAATTCCCCTACCTTCCCCTATCTTTTCTTTTTTCCTCTCTAGCTTCCACATATGAGAGAAAGCATTCAACCATTGGCCTTCTGAGTTTGGCTTATTTGCATTTGATCTTTTCCCAGGCAGTGATATATGATCTGATCCTCTCTGGATGCTGGGCGGCAGCAGCAACCACAGCTCCCCGTCAGCCCTGCAATCAAGATGCGCTGTGTGGCTAAGCTAGGATGAGTGGCAGGTTGGGTGGGTTATGTATTTTTTTACTTAATAATATTTTCAATTTGTGATTGGCTTTTCAGAATGTGAACCCAGAAAAAAACTGAGGAGCATCTATAACTTTGTCTTCCCAGAATATTCCTGAGAGACCTAATGATTGTTCAATAGAAAACATCAAGATTATAACCGTACTTCGATTGGGCTGCCTTGCTATGTGCAGCAATCCTAAACGATGACACCATAGTCCTTGCTCAATCTTCACCAATACCCTTTTAATTGGAAGATCCACCTTAATCCAGATTTCACAATCTCAGTAAGTATCTTGGCTTTGGCTCCCACCCGGATTCCTCCCACTTAAAGTAAGAGCAAACACAGGCTTTGTCTGCTTATCAACAGATGGTTTAGGTGATGACGTCAGGGGTGGGGCAGCATTTGATAATACAGAAGGAAAAGAGAAATCGAGGTGAAAAAAAGAAATGAAACGGACAATGGGGGGAAGTATCTTTAGGGACTGATGATCTTGTCATATCCCAGGAGTGACATTCCAGGGCATGGTGTACACAATGTTTTTGCACATGTGGCAGGAGAAATGGTGGTCAGCTCCATGTCATTCCAGGGTTCCATTGCTGCCCTGCGCCACTTGTGTAGGAGGTTGCAAACCTAGCTTCCCATCCCCCGTGGAAGGGACATTTACACCTCTAAGGAGTGCTCTTTCAGGCTCCTTATAGGACAGCCCTCCCTTCTTCAGCGTTCCACAGCACAGTTCCTTCCTCACCCCAGGGTGGCGTCTGGATTAGGGGAGCTCACTGTGCCCCCGTGGAAGTGGACTCCAGGAGCGACTTGACTCAGCTGGGCTCTGCACCCAGGATGTCTCTCATTGCTCTAGGGGCCCACAATGGTGTCTCAGCAACGGCGACTGTCCACCTGGTTATTGTCCACTCTTTTGCCATTTGCTGCTGCTGAACCACTCTTTGGGTTCAGCTGACCTGATGCTGTTTCCCACTAGCTAAGCCTCCCTCACTATTTAAGGAACACAGTTGGAAGTGTGACAGTCCCCCACCCTGCGGTTCTCCCAGCTGGGGGAGTCTGCCCTGCAGTCTTGACCTAGAATCCAGATTGTTCCCCTACAGCAGCCACTGTCCTCTTTGGGTTGTCCTCCGGCATGTGAGCCTCCTTCTGCCTCCTCCCTACTGGCCCACATGGGTGTTAGGGATTTTTTGGTTTCACAGGAGCTCAGGGGAGAGGGAGTGAGAGAATATTTGTCCTCCCACTTCCAACTATGTGACTAACTGCACAGTTTGCCAAACCAATCCATAAGCAATCTGAGGTGAGAGGAGGTTGGTAAAAATTGAACTATCAGAAGAAACAGCAGGGCCCTTGAGATTGGATACACCTCAAAAATAGTGCCCACGACATAGTGCCCACGACAGGTTTACCAGAGGTGGAGGGACCCCGGGGATCACTTCCTTTCCTAATGCTGGGGAAGGAAGGCTCTGCACTTCAGACGGTGTTGTCTCTCTGCACTCTGTCGGCACATGGACCCTAGTAAAAGGTTAGATTCATAATAGAAGGAAGCTTTACCCCAAACTGGAGAGTTGGCCTGGACTCTCAGAGATTCTTCTAGAGGGAAGACTTCCAATGGAGCCAAGATTCTACAGTTCCGCAATGGGTTTATCCAGCTAACAAACCTTCATATCTCAGTGTTAATACAGATTTTTTTGTACCCTGAGGCTGAAGAGGGATAGGTATAACCAGGTACTTTGAATTGGATTAAAAAAAAAGGGGGGAAAAAAGTTAAAAAAAAAATAAAAAGACCTAGTTGATTGACATTTTCATGGTCGTTTGTTCTTTAATAAGCAGTTTGGGGCCCATTCATCATGTACTTCTTAACCTACGCTCCCTTTTATCTTTAATGAAATGTGTGTCTTGTATGGAATTTTTATAATTTTACTTTCTGTATTAGAGCAGTTGTTAGGATTTGATGATGAGCCTCGAGGCAGCTGAACGCTCTTCAGAAGTTTTCAAGGTATCTGATCAAGTTTATCAACTTCTTTTTACTAGCTTCTTTACGGCCTCTCAGAGTGATTAGAGAGTTCTTTCATAGCTGTGTCAAGCATGAAGTGATAATGAGCCACTCCTAATCAGAAAGCAGTTTTATAAAGTTGGTGAAGGCCATTGCTGGCTTATCCAGCAATGAAGGACCAACATCGCCCCCTGGTGGCACAACACGGATACTAGGTGCTTATCCTAGCTAACAGAGGAACTCTGTTTGACCTCATCTTATGGCAGATTTTACAAGTACCAATATAACTATCAATTTGAAAGAACTGAAACAATGTATCACTATATCTTTGTGACTGATCTTATCATATAATAACATTTAGTCTTAATTTTTTAAAAATACCCATAGATAAAAGTGAGTTTAATTACCTCAGTACATTCACTTACTTTATGAAAACATATCCACAAGATTTCATTTTTAAACTACCAGATATTGGTATAGTACTGGTAAGACCAAAATATTTTGACTGGATTTCATGAGAAATTAATAAATGTGATGAAGTAACTGCCAACTGATACATTTAGGAGAAATGATAAAATGCTAAGACAGAAACACATATCTTTCTTTCAAAACTTTCTCCCACTCTGAACTATTTACTGTTTATTTATCTGTCCTAATTGCTTCACTCATCTAACTGGGAAATTATTCTGCATAATTCTGATTTAACATAAGACAAGAGAAAAAACATTCCGGAAGAATAAAAATCAAACTGAAAGATTACCCCAAAGCCAAAACTATCTGAAGTCACAAATTGCTTAGGAAAGGCAAATCAATAAAGACTTGATAATGTTCTGAAAAAGGCTTGACAGAGAAGAAATACATCTTCAGACCCTAATAGTAGTTGAACATATATTAATGGTATTCATCATAATCTAATTGCATTCACTTAATATGAATGATGTTTAGATGACCTGCCACCAAAGTAAAATTTAAAAATGTACCCCACAGAGACTTGGCTAACATTTAGTATTAACCCACCTTTACTTTTGCATTCGATAAAAAGATCAAAGAGAAGACCGAGCTTTGAACCAGAAAGTGAATCATTCAAAGTGATTTGAATTTGCAAGCAGAAATACAAATCTAATGAGCCAGGGTTAGTTAGATACAGAATTTCTTATGTGAACACCTAGAAAAATGAATTTCAAAGCAATTAGTTTTCATTAACTGAATCTGATGGATCCAAGAAAAAAATGCATCTTAATGTGTAGAATTTTTAAAATGAGATCCAAATTTGGAATCCTGAATCTAGCGGTTGTTATTTGGGAATATCTATCCTAACCAAATCTTTTAGAACATACTCATCCTGGCCAGAAAAATCTGTGGAAGCTTTTCTGTGAAAAGCTCCCCATTTCTGACTCAAGGATGAATCCCAACTATCTCCTTTTTTTTTTCCATTTCACCTTCTGGATTTTGTGGATAACCTAGGTTCTTTGATTCTGGGTTATTTTCTTTCCTCCCTACATATGCTTTTAAAAGCTTAACTATGGGGACAAGAAGAGGCAGCAGATTTTCAAAAAAGTGGCATCTTTTCAATCCCTGTAAATGAGTCTATATTACATAACATGATCATTGTTATGATCAAGATAAAAAGGCCGTGGAGGATGTGAGATTCCAACAGTCTGAGGACTAGATGCTTTGATCAAGTCTTCCATTTATATAAATGAAATACGCTGGGCTACAAAAAGATAATGTGTTGGTAAACCAGCACGAAGTGAAAGTAGAACCTGGAAAAGAAAAGAAATAGAAAGCAGGTTCAGCAGAGTGCATTTGCAAAACTGAGCCTTGGTCTTTGGTTTTCATGACTGGTTCAAGGAGAAGACCTTAGAGGAAGGTCTAATACACTAATACTCCATCCCCAGTGTTAAGCTGAAACCTCAAATGGCTACTCACTTGGTGTCAAGGTGGACAAGGGATACTGATCCCTTTCCCCAGTGGACTGCAAATCTAATTGCCTGGTTTAAATGGTTGGACTAGAGCAGGCAATAAAGCTTCCTGGGAAATTTATCACTGCCAGGTAGTCTCAGGCAGATTTGTTCACTCCAACTTGGGGGCCCCAAATTTTTTCAAACCATAGTGTGATTTATGGTCATCCGGAGTTGGTGGTGCCCTGAGCTAACTGGCCAAAGCAGGTCAAAGTTATCTCCGAGACATGAACTTTTCATTTGAAGCTTCAACAAATTCCCTCCCATAAAAGTCCAAGAAATATTAACTCAGTGTTAAAAGTCACAAAACACAAAAGAATCAAGGAGCTATCATCAAAAAGACCAGGTCCAAAGGCACATCCTATGATCCCAACTGCTTGAGAGGCTGACGCAGGAGGATTGTAAAGTCAAGGTCAGCCTGGGCAACTTGACAAGACCCTCCCTCAAAATAAGAAATGAAAAGGTCTGAGGATGTAGCTCAGTAGTAGAATACCCCTGGATTCAATTCCCAGTACTATAGAGAAAAAAAAAACAAAACAACAAAAACAGTAGCATCAGACCCACAAAGATAGCAGGTACTGAAATGATCAGATATAGAATATAAAATAAGAATGCTTAATAGAATTTAAAGAAATAACAATAGGGCTTAAAATAGTAAAAGCCTGCCAGGTTTTAAAGTGAAATAAAATGTATAAAGGAGGTGTGTGTAATGATTGATACATTGAAACAGCTGATAGGTTTAGCAGCAGTTTACACATAACTGCAGAGAGAATTAGCAAAATAAAAGTTGATTGTGAAAAAGCTATCTAGAGTTCAGCACCTGAGACCAGAGGTTAGGAGAGGCGCAGGCTGGAGAGGAAGGTCTAATACACCAAGGGACCAACGGTGACATTTGAAGAGACAATAGCTGTGTCCCAAAGCCTTCAATTCATAGATTAACTAAACCCAACAATTTCTAAGTACAATTAAAAGAAAAAAATATCCACATTTAGTTATATCACAGTGAGACAAAGAAATCTTTCAAAAGCTAGTCAGAAAAACCCAGACAAACAACAATTGAATGACATTTAGGTGGTGATCTGATTTCTCACTGCAATATCAGGAGACCCAGGACAGAGAAATAGGATTTATTTTCAAAGTCCTTAGAGAAAACAGATGTCAACCTAGAAGTGTATTTCTTAGCAAAACAATATCTCCCAGAAATGAATGTAAAATAAAAACCATTTTCAAGTCAATTTCAGCCACCACACTTTAAAGAGATTCTGAAGGATGCATTTCATGAAAAGGAACATGACCCCCCCACCCCCCAAATGTGGAACTGAAATGCAAGAATAAATGCTGATGCATGATAAATCCATGCAAGTTCTGTCTATACAAAGTCATATCAATAAATCCTGGAGGATTAAACAAAAAACAAGGAAGAAGAGAATGCACTACAAAAGGAGGGATAATCAAAGTTATAGCATTCCGAATTTTTTTTTTTTGTATATTTAGAAAAATTGTAAAGATATTTTACTAGACAGTTTCCCATCACTGAAACCAAATACTTGAGATTAATTTACTCATAAAGAGAAAAGGTTTATTTTGGCTTATGGTTGTTTTTGAAGTTGCCAGTTGAAAATCAGAGGACTCCCTGGCTTTGAACCTCTAGCAAAGCCTAGTGCTGGGAGTGATGGCAGAGTAAACCACTCACACAAGACAGGGCACACACAGAAGGAAAGTGGAGAAGGGAGGCACACCCCTCCCAATGACCAAAGGACCTGAAGGTTTACCTCTTAAAAGATTCACCACTTCCCACTAGTGCCACCCTGGAACCAACCTTTAACACATGGACCTTGGGGGCACTACCCATAAAACCATAGCAGGTGGTGATTAACTTTACACTTGGTTAAGTTAAATATCCATGTTCAAATTTCTGGGGTAGCCACTGTATGGTACTGATATGCCAGAGACTTCCCAATTTCAAACTTCAGACCTCTGTTCTAAACTTCATATATTGAATGACTAACTTTACATCTCCTCTTGGATTTCTATTAGGCAATTTGAAATTACCATGTCCTTGGCTAGGGGAAGCGGCTCCCTGGTAGAGCACTTGTCTAGCATGTGAAAGGCCCTGCTTCAATCCCCAGCACCACAAAACAACTGAACAAACAAAAAGCAATTGTCTTTGTTTCTCATTTGCTCTCTCCCATCAGAAAACCAGCACCAACAAACAGATCAATACCTAGCCCCGTTCTAGTGGGGTTTCCCATCTCATCTGATTGTGACTCCTTCCTTGCAGTTGCTCAATCCAAACACCTTTCTCCATCCACCATGAAGCATCCTAACACTCTTTTGTGTTAGTCAGCTTTCCATCACTGTGACAAAATACATGTCATAAACAACTTAAAAAGAGGGAAGTTATATTTTGGCTCAGCCTCAGAGGTCTCAGTCCCTGGTCTCTTGGGCTTGTTTGCCTTTGAGTCTGTGGCAGCAGAGTACATCATGGCAGCGCTGAGTGGGAGAGGGAGTTCCTCACCTCATGGTGGCCACTCACCTCTGTGTCCCCAATATCCCCTTCAAGAGTACACCCCCAATGACTTAACTTCCTTCAAGTAGGCCCTTCCCTAAAGGTTTTCCCTCACTCACAATAGTGTCAAAGGCTATTGACACAATTTTTAAAACAGGCCATTTGGGGACACTTCAGATCTGAATGACAGCTCCTTTCCCGACTACTTCTCACTGTGCCCTGCTCTCGCCTCCTCTGGGCCGCCATCACGTCTCACCTGGATTACTGCAGCTGGCTTCTGACTCTCTCCCCATTTCTCCACTGGCCCTGAGACTCTTGTCTCCTTAAGCATCCAGGGTGATCCTTTTGGAAAATATTCTTCAATTTTCTTTTTAATTGACACATAATATGTGCACATATTTCTGGGGTACGGTCTGATAATTTGACACAGGTACATAAAGATCAAATCAGGATAACTCATATTTACATCACCTTAAACATTTAACTATGTGTTGAGAAACTTGGGACTCTTGTAGTTATTTTGAAACCGTAAACTGTTGTGGAGTATTGTTACTCTATTGGACTATGAACACTAGAGTTAATTCCTCCGGGGTTTTGGTACCTGCTACCCACCCTCTTTCTATCCTCAGTCCCACCTGGTCTCTGGTGACCATCGTTCTGTCCCCTTCTTTAATGAGATCAACTCTTTTAGCTTCCACAAGTGAGAAGTGGTGTTTGTCTTTCTGTGACTGTCTTAATTCACTTAGCATGACGTCCTCCAGTTCCATCTATGTCGCCACAAATAACAGTTTTTAATTCTTTTCTATAGCTAAATATATATATATATATATCTCACTTTGTTTTAAAATGTGAAGTCAGATCATATCAGCTTCCTTTTCAAAGTGGCCTCCGGCTTCACACAGAGTGAACGTACCAAGGTCCTGGCGGGAACCTCTGCGGGATCTCTTGCCCTGGCCTGCCGACTCCTGTCCCTGCTCTGGCTCTATCTCCCATACTCTCCAAGGGCCTCCTTGGTAATCCTGCTGTGTCAGAGCATTGTCCTGGAAGTTTCAGGGGACTTAAGGCTCTTCTTTTGATATCTGCTGGACCACACTCCCCACGGCCCTCAATATTCGCTTTCCATTATCTACTTTCTCTGAGACCCTCCCCATGTAGATGCAGATCCCCCCCAACCCCTCCATTCTGCACTCCCAGCCTCATTCATCTGCTCCAGTTTTCTTTTCCCTAACATTTACTGTCTTCTAGTATATGCTTAATTTACATACTTATAGTGCCTATTGTTTCTTATTTCACACACACACACACACACACACACACACACACACATACACAAGATTCCCAAGATCAGGGATCTTTTTCAATCTTAAGGATCAATGACAGTGTCTGTGTATAGTTGGTTGTTGTTTTAAAAAAAATAAGTGAATCAACTGGTTCATTTTTTAGAAAAGAAATGTTATTCTTAACTTCCAGGATAGACAAATAAATAAAGAAGAAACAAAATGTTAGAAACAAATCCAATTAAACATCGATTGTAATTGATTTTAATGAGGTAAACATTCCAATGAAAGAACACTGAATTTTAGAGAAAAATTACTAACAGACAACAATTATAAGCTACTTATTTGTAACAATCACCTAGAGCTTACAGGATACAGAAGGATACAGAAAGATGGAAAATAATAATGTGGAAAAAAAACATTAAAATACTAGCCAGATTAAATCTTAATTATAGGCAGAAGAGGGCTTATGGCCAAAAAGCCTTAAAAAATGGTAAAGATGGGGGCTTCTCTTTTATCCTTGAATTTTTAAAAATTTTATTATAAATTAACAAATTATAATTGCACATATTTATGAAATAGAAAGTATGTTATGATTTATAAATGTGATAGAGTGATTAAATCAAACTAATTGATATGCCCATCATCTCAAACAGTTATTATTATGAAGATTCTCACTCAGAATTTACTCAGCAATTTTGAAATGTACAACACATAATTATTAACTCTACTGCCTTGCTGTTCAGCAGGTCTCAAACAGCAACAGCAAACGTACTCTTCCTGTGCAACTGAGGTACGGTGCCCTGTGACTAGAACCCCATCCCTCCCTGCCCAGTGACCCCCATTCTGCTCTCCACTTTTATGAGTTTGGTTGATTTAGATCCACATACAAGACAACATGCAGTACTTGTCTTTCTGTCCCTGACTTATTGGAAATTCCTGAAAACACTAAAAATAGAATTATCATATAATCCAGCAGTCCTACTTCTAGGTATTTGAAATTATTATGGTAAGATGTTTGCACATGCATGTTTATTGCTGTTTATGATGGCCAAGTTATGGAATCAACCTAAGTAAGTATTGGTTAACAGGTGATTGAATAAAAGAATGTGGTATGCATATGTAACGGAAGACTATTCTGACTTTAAAAAGAAGGCAATTCTGTTATGGGTGACAACGTGGACCATCTTGGAAAGGACTTGTAATTAATGAAAGTGTCAGTTAACTAGGAAGATCCAACAACTGAAAACTTTTATGCATCTTTTACAGTTTTTACAACACAACTGTAATCATGTTTTAATAGGTCGACATTCTTACCACAGGAGATAATGAGCTGGAGAAAACCTTGTAATGAGATAGAAGACCTGAACATGACACAATGAATATCTTGAATATATATATGTATATATATAGTCAATTGCTTCACACATATCTCTTTATCATTATAATTCTAATTAAATTAATATATATTTTTTTAGCTACAGAAAAGTATGAAATCCCTTTATTTGTGGCAATGCGGATGGAACTGGAGGACGTCATGCTAAGTGAAAGAAGACAGGCACAGAAAGAAAAAATACCACTGTGTTCTCACTTGTGGAAGCTAAAAGAGTTGATCTCATTAAAGAAGGGAACAGAACAGTGTTCACCAGAGACCAGGCAGGGGAGGTGGGAGTGAGGATAGATAACAGGTACCAAAACCCCAGAGGAATTACCTCTAGTGTTCAATAGCCCAACAGAGTAACAATACTCCACAGCAATTGAATGTTTCAAAACAACTACAAGAGCTCAAAGTTTTCCAACACATAGACACTTGTTGGATTTAGTGCTTTACACACACACACATACATATGTTACATGTATGTGTGTGTGTGTAAAGCACTAAATCCAACAAGTAAAAGATAAAATAAAGGTAAAATAAATTATTTTCAAGTACGCAAGGACATTCACAAAACCTGACCATGCTCTGGGCCACAAAGCCAATCCTCAAATTTGCAATGGACTGAAACAAGACAAGCATATTCTATGAATATAATTTAATTATGTTAATAATCAATTATAAAAGAATTCCAAAAAATTCTCCTTTTGTTTTTAAATAACCCAGGGCAAATAAGAAATTGTAACAAAAATTAGAAAATAGTTTGAGTTAAACAAGGGAGAAAAATCATTAATATTCATGATGTACACTTGAAGTGATATTTAAAAGGACATCTATTGTCTGAAACAGATATATTGTGAAGGAAGCATAAAATGCAATGAATTAGGCATCATCCATTTCGGGAAGATAGAAAGAGAACAGAGAAGGAAACCCCAAGAGGATCCGAAAGGAACTGAAAAGTAAAAGAGTAGGAGTCACAAAGCAGAAACAAATGGATCACTGGGAAGATTAACAAAGCCAAAGGTCGGCTGAAAAGACTAATACATTTGATGAAAACAGGAGAAGAAAATATAGAAAACTACCACCAGAAATGTAAACAGACTTCTATTTGTCTGAAACCTCCAGAATCATATTCCAAAGTGGGATTACATGTGCGGTATTAGGGGAAACACTTGAGAGAGAAATGGGGAGGAGGCTGGGGGAGGCTGGGGAGGCTGGGGGAGGCTGGGGAGGCTGACGGAGGCTGGGGGAGGCTGGGGGAGGCTGGGGGAGGCTGGGGGAGGCTGAGGGAGGATGGGGGAGGCTGGGGGAGGCTGGGGGAGGCTGAGGGAGGCTGAGGGAGGATGGGGGAGGATGGATGGAGGAGGTTGGGGGAGGCTGGGGGAGGCTGAGGGAGGATGGGGGAGGATGGATGGAGGAGGTTGGGGGAGGCTGGGGGAGGCTGGGGGAGGCTGGAGGAGGATGGATCGAGGAGGCTGGGAGCTGGCAGACCATGGCAAGGGTCAGACCCCCCCTGAAGGACAGAGGGATGGAGGGAAGGGATTTGGGTTAAAACTGTGGGGAGGGTCTGGTGAAAGTTCAAGAAGGCCATGAAGCGTCCTCAAGCCAAAGTCACCATTTTTTTTTTTGTAATGATTTTTTTTTTTATTCAAAACATTACAAAGATTTCAGAATCACATCGGTTACACATCCACATTTTTACATAATACCATAATAGTAACTGTTGTATTCTGCTACCTTTCCTATCCTCTACTATCCCCCCTCCCCTCCCCTCCCATCTTCTCTCTCTACCCCATCTACTGTAATTCATTTCTCTCCTTATTTTTTTCCCATTCCCCTCACAAACTCTTATATGTAATTTTGCATAACAATGAGGATCTCCTTTCATTTCCAAGCAATTTCCCTTTTCTCTCCCTTTCCCTCCTACTTCATGACTCTGCTTAATGTTAATCTTTTCCTCCTGCTCTTCCTCCCTGCTCTGTTCTTGGTTGCTCTCATTATATCAAAGAAGACATTTGGCATTTGTTTTTTAGGGATTGGCTAGCTTCACTTAGCATAATCTGCTCTAGTGCCATCCATTTCCCTGCAAATTCCATGATTTTGTCATTTCTTAGTGCTGCATAGTACTCCATTGTGTATAAATGCCACATTTTTTTTATCCATTCATCTATTGAGGGGCATCGGGGTTGGTTCCACAGTCTAGCTATTGTGAATTGTGCTGCTATGAACATCGATGTGACAGTATCCCTGTAGTACGCTCTTTTGAGGTCTTCAGGGAATAGTCCGAGAAGGGCAATAGCTGGGTCAAATGGTGGTTCCATTCCCAGCTTTCCCAGGAATCTCCATACTGCTTTCCACATTGGCCTCACCATTTTGCAGTCCCACCAGTAATGTATAAGAGTACCCGTTTCCCCACATCCTCGCCAGCACTTGTTATTGTTCGACTTCATAATGGCTGCCAATCTTACTGGAGTGAGATGGTATCTTAGGGGGGTTTTGATTTGCATTTCTCTGACTGCTAGAGATGGTGAGCATTTTTTCATGTACTTGTTGATTGATTGTATGTCCTCCTCTGAGAAGTGTCTGTTCAGGTCTTTGGCCCATTTGTTGATTGGGTTATTTGTTTTCTTATTGTTTAATTTTTTGAGTTCTTTGTATACTCTGGATATTAGGGCTCTATCTGAAGTGTGAGGAGTAAAAATTTGTTCCCATGATGTAGGCTCCCTATTTACCTCTCTTATTGTTTCTCTTGCTGAGAAAAAACTTTTTAGTTTAAGTAAGTCCCATTTGTTGATTCTTGTTTTTAACTCTTGTGCTATGGGCGTCCTATTAAGGAATTTGGAGCCCGACCCCACAATATGTAGATCGGAGCCAACCTTTTCATCTATCAGACGCATAGTCTCTGATTTGATATCAAGGTCCTTGATCCATTTTGAGTTAACTTTTGTGCATGGCGAGAGGAGGGGATTCAGTTTCATTTTATTGCATATGGATTTCCAGTTTTCCCAGCACCATTTGTTGAAGATGCTATCCTTCCTCCATTGCATGCTTTTAGCCCCTTTATCGAATATAAGATAGTTGTAATTTTGTGGATTGGTTTCTGTGTCCTCTATTCTATACCATTGGTCCACCCGCCTGTTTTGGTACCAGTACCATGCTGTTTTTGTTACTATTGCTTTGTAGTACAGTTTGAAATCTGGTATCGCTACACCTCCTGATTCACACTTCCTGCTTAGAATTGCTTTTGCTATTCTGGGTCTTTTATTTTTCCATATGAATTTCATGATTGCTTTATCTATTTCTACAAGAAATGCCGTTGGGATTTTGATTGGCATTGCATTAAACCTATAGAGAACTTTTGGTAATATTGCCATTTTGATGATGTTAGTTCTGCCTATCCATGAACAGGGTATATTTTTCCATCTTCTGAGATCTTCTTCTATTTCTCTCTTTAGGGTTCTGTAGTTTTCATTGTATAAATCTTTCACCTCTTTTGTTAGGTTGATTCCCAAGTATTTTATTTTTTTTTGAGGATATTGTGAATGGGGTAGATGTCCTCATTTCCAGTTCAGAAGATTTGTCGCTGATATACAGGAATGCCTTTGATTTATGCGTGTTGATTTTATATCCTGCCACTTTGCTGAATTCATTTATTAGCTCTAGTAGTTTCTTTGTAGACCCTTTTGTGTCTTCTAGGTATAGGATCATATCATCCGCAAACAGTGATAATTTAAGTTCTTCTTTTCCTATTTTTATGCCTTTAATTTCTTTTGTCTGTCTAATTGCTCTGGCCAGTGTTTCGAGAACTATATTGAATAGAAGTGGTGAGAGAGGGCATCCCTGTCTTGTTCCAGATTTTAGAGGGAATGCCTTCAGTTTTTTTCCATTTAGAATGATGCTAGCCTGAGGCTTAGCATATATAGCTTTTATAATTTTGAGGTAAGTTCCTGTTATCCCTAGTTTTTCTAATGTTTTGAACATAAAGGGATGCTGTACTTTGTCGAATGCTTTTTCTGCGTCCACCGAGATGATCATATGGTTCTTATCTTTAAGTCTATTGATGTGGTGAATAACGTTTATTGATTTCCGTATATTGAACCAGCCTTGCATCCCAGGGATGAATCCTACTTGATCATGGTGCACAATCTTTTTGATATGTTTTTGTATACGATTTGCCAAAATTTTATTGAGGATTTTTGCATCTAAATTCATTAGGGATATTGGTCTGTAGTTTTCTTTCTTTGAGGTGTCCTTCTCTGGTTTGGGAATCAGGGTGATATTGGCCTCATAGAATGAATTTGGGAGTTCTCCCTCTTTTTCTATCTCCTGAAATAGATTATGGAGTATTGATATTAGTTCCTCTTTAAATGTTTTGTAAAACTCTGCTGTATATCCATCCGGTCCTGGGCTTTTCTTGGTTGGTAGTCTTTTGATGGCTTCTTCTATTTCCTCCCTTGATATTGATCTGTTTAGGTTGTTTATATCTTCCTGATTCAATCTGGGTAGTTCATATGTCTCAAGGAATTTATCTATGCCTTCACTATCTTCTATTTTATTAGAGTATAGGGTTTCAAAATAATTTCTAGTTATCGTCTGTATTTCTGAATTGTCTGTTGTGATGTTGCCTTTTTCATCCCGTAAGCTAGTAATTTGGGTTCTCTCTCTTCTTCTCTTTGTTAGTGAGGCTAGTGGTCTATCAATCTTATTTAATTTTTCAAAGAACCAACTTTTAGTTTTGTCAATTTTTTCGATTGTTTCTTTTGTTTCGATTTCATTGATTTCTGCTCTAATTTTAATTATTTCTTGCCTTCTACTGTATTTGCTGCTGATTTGTTCTTCTTTTTCTAAGGCTTTGAGGTGTAGTATGAGGTCATTTAGTTGTTGGCTTTTCCTTCTTTTAAGGAATGAACTCCATGAAATGAATTTTCCTCTTAGTACTGCTTTCATAGTGTCCCAAAGATTTCGATATGTTGTTTCTGAGTTTTCATTTACCTCTAAGAATTTTTTAATTTCCTCTTTGATGTCTTCTGTAACCCTTTGTTCATTCAGTAGCATATTGTTTAATCTCCATGTGATGTAGGGTTTTTCCTTTCTCATTTTATTATTGATTTCCAATTTCATTCCATTATGATCAGATAAAATGCATGATAGTATCTCAACTCCTTTGTAATTGCTAAGCTTTGCCCTGTGACATAATATATGGTCTATTTTTGAGAAGGATCCATGTGCTGCTGAGAAGAAAGTGTATCCGCTTGATGTTGGGTGGTATATTCTGTATATATCAATTAAGTCTAAGTTATTTATTGTATTATTGAGCTCTATGGTTTCTTTATTCAATTTTTGTTTCGAAGATCTGTCCATTGGTGAGAGAGGTGTATTAAAATCTCCCATGTTTATTGTGTTGTGGTCTATTTGACTCTTGAACTTGAGAAGAGTTTGTTTGATGAACGTAGCTGCACCATTGTTTGGGGCATATATATTAATGATCATCAAGTCTTGTTGGTGTATGGTTCCCTTGAGCAGTATGTATTGTCCTTGTTTATCCCTTTTGATTAACTTTGGCTTGAAGTCTATTTTATTTGATACAAGTATGGACACCCCTGCTTGCTTCCGGGGTCCGTATGAGTGATATGATTTTTCCCAACCTTTCACCTTCAGTCTGTGTATGTCTTTTCCTATCAGATGAGTCTCCTGTAGGCAGCATATTGTTGGATCTTTTTTTTTAATCCATTCTACTAGCCTATGTCTTTTGATTGGTGCATTTAAGCCATTAACATTTAGGGTTACTATTGAGATATGGTTTGTATTTCCAGCCATATTTGGTTATGTATGATACTTAACATGATTAGTTTTTCCTCTATGCTTAGTTTTTCCTTTATTGTACTACCTCCCGTTGTTGGTTTTCATTGTTATTTTTCATTTCCTCTTCCTGTAATGTTTTGCCAAGGATGTTTTGAAGAGCTGGTTTTCTAGCTGCAAATTCTTTTAACTTTTGCTTATCGTGGAAGATTTTTATTTCATCTTCAATCCTGAAGCTTAATTTCGCTGGATACATGATTCTTGGTTGGAACCCTTTTTCTTTCAGCGTTTGAAATATGTTGTTCCAGGATCTTCTAGCTTTCAGAGTCTGTGTTGAAAGATCAGCAGTTATCCTGATTGGTTTACCCTTAAATGTAATCTGCTTCCTCTCTCTTGTGGCTTTTAAGATTCTCTCCTTATTCTGTATGTTGGGCATCTTCATTATTATATGTCTTGGTGTGGATCTCTTATGATTTTGTATATTCGGTGTCCTGTAGGCTTCTAGTATTTGGATTTCTTTTTCATTCTTTAAGTCTGGGAAGTTTTCTAGTATTATTTCATTGAATAGATTACTCATTCCCTTGGTTTGGACCTCTGTACCCTCTTGTATCCCAATAACTCTTAGGTTTGGTTTCTTGATGTTATCCCATAATTCTTGGATGTTCTGCTCATGATTTCTTAACATTCTCGCTGAGCTGTCTATGTTCTTTTCAAGTTGAAAAACTTTGTCTTCGTTGTCTGAAGTTCTATCTTCCAAGTGTTCTACTCTGCTGGTAATACTCTCATTTGAGTTTTTAATTTGGTTTATTGTTTCCTGCATTTCCAGGATTTCTGTTTGTTTGTTTTTTATATCCTCTATCTCCCTATAGAGTTGATCTTTTGCTTCTTGGATTTGTTTATGTAATTCATTGTCCAAGTGATTTTTCATTGTCTGAATTTGATGAATAATGTCTTCCTTGAGACTCCAGATCATCTGAAGCATGTATATCCTGAACTCTTTGTCTGACATTCCATCAGCTGCAGATATTACCTCATCTAATGTTGAATTGACCTGTATTGTTTGTGGTCCTTTCTTTCCTTGTCTTTTCATACTGCTCATGATTCTTTCTAGCTTTGTGAAACTGTTGAGCTAATGTTTTTCCCCTTACAAAGTCACCATTTGAGGTGGCTCCCTCTTCCCAGGAGTGTGCCTGCCTTAGTACCCTTGCCAGGTTGGTCACTGGCTAGAACCAATCCTTGGGAAGTATGGTCTGGAGGGGTCACTGGAGTGAAGCTGAGAGGGCAGCCGAGAGACCCTGAAGGATCCCAGCTCCCAGGACCGTCTTCCACGGTCTCCTGGGCCCACTCGTTACGCAGCGGCACTTGTCCACACAGGTTCAGAGGCAGCACCCTGTGGCCCCTGCACCTCAGTGAAAACCATGAAGAGGGAGGCTGATGGGCCAAGGATAGCTGCCAGCATTGCAGTTCCTCTCAGGGCCACTAAGGAGTGACGGCCAGCGTCCTGTTGGGGGGGTTCTTCTTCCTACCAAGGAAGGTGTAAGCCACCAGAGAAATTAAAGTCTAGAATAATTAGTGAAAGACAGAAGACAAAGAGTCAGAAATATGTTTTCAGCAACGGAGCCCCTGATAGGTTTAGTCCGCAGGGAGCTGGAATTAGACAAAAGAAGATGGCCCAGTGGTTTATTTAAGTGGGTCCAATCAAAGGCAGAGATAAGGGTTCAAGGGCAGAGTCTTGCTTCGTGATGTCTTGCAGTCAGCAGGTTGATTGCATCCTGGCCAGGGCACACCCATCTCAGATGCTGTGTGGGACATGGCAGAGTGGAAAAGGAATTCACAATGTCTCTGGGCAGTCTTAAACAGGAAATGTCCACTGGAGGTTCCCAGACACCAGATGTTCCTATTCACTAGGCTATTATGCACGTGGCCCATAAGCAACCCATGAATGGCTTGCAACAGGCCACATTTGGTGTTCTTTTCTGTACTACTCCATTTTTTTTGTTACTATGATGAAATACCTGAGGCAGGCTAACTTTATAAAGAGAAAATGTTTATTTAGCTCAAAGGGATTTGGAGGCTGAAATTTGAAGGCTGGACAGTCCTATTGGTTCTGCCTATGGTGAGGACCTGATGGCATCGTGGTGGGAGTGTGTGAGACAGTGAGTTCACATTGCCAGAGAGCAGCCAGGGCTCCAGGCTTGCTGTTGTAACAGTTCACTCTCATGCGAGCTCAGGGGTCTCACAAAAGCTGCTTACGTCCTTCTGAAGGCAGCTCTCCCAGTGACCTAAGGACTTTCCCACTGGGCCCTGACCCTTCAAGCTTCCCGTCACCTCCCACCCTCATCATTTAAGGGTCACATTTCCAACACATGAACCCGTGGGGGGGGCAAGCCACATCCAAACCATTGCAGACTCCTCACCCTCTATTCTACAGGCTTCCCATTCTCAGTTACCCCTGCGGTTTGCCCGGTGGCCTGCCTGGGGCTGTGACCCCAACTGCAGTCACCCCTTCTCTGTTTGGAGTTGCACCAGTTATCCACCCACAGCCTGGAGGGCAGCAGAGGACGACCAGGTGGCCCTGTGGACCACCCGAGCCACTGCTTACTGTCCTGCTCCACTGATGGTGGCTATCCCGTCAGCACCCCGTACTTGCCTGCTTGTCCAGTGTTCCAGGGGCCACTTAGGAACTCAACGTGACCCTTGCTTGTCCCCTGACCCGAGTGTGCCACATGCAATGATGTGTGTGATTCTCCATGACACCATTGGAACTAACCAGCTGAGCTCAGTGAAGAAGGAGGGCCACGTGGCAGCCAACAGGCGAGAATCCTGCACGTGGCTGCGTGGGAAGGTGCCCCCAAAGTTCTTGAGTTGACAACATCACCCCCAGTGCAGCAGCGTTGGGAGGCAGGGCCTAATGAGAGGTGGTGGATCAGTCATGAGGCCTGCCTGTGGGCGTGGGCTCGTCCTTACCATTGGAGAGGTCAGTTATCTCGAGAGTGGGTTTGGATAAAAGCAGCTCCCTCCTGCGCTTTCAGTCTCTTACCTGGGCTCTCTTGTGTCCCCATTTCACATGGGAAAATGGAGCCCAAAGGTCTTCAGATGCCAGCAGCTTGAGGTTGGACTTCCCAGTCTCCAGAACCCTGAGAAATAAAGTTTTTTTTCTTTATAAGTTACCTCGTCTATATATTCTGTTATAGCAACGTAAAGCCGACTAAGACACCCATCAAATAGCGTGAGAAAGCAGAGGAAGAGCTAAATAGGGCTTGTGAAGTCATCAGAGAAGATTTGAAATGGAGCTTGAGGGAGGTGTGCATAAAGTGGGATCTGGTAGTGCTGGGTGAACCCTGGCAGAGAGAACACTTGGTTGATGTAGAGCTGAGGCCAGAAGTCAGGAGGGGCAAACAGAGATGGGTGAGTGGTCCAGTTTGCCTGGAGAGGAGAAAAACGTAATTGCAAGCAGAATTTGACAGATAATACATAGAAGGATCAAAAATTTTTGAGAATAACAGTAGAAGATAGAAAATTGAAAATAAAAGCAATGATTTTGATGATGACAATTTACACTTACTACTTCATTTCTTAGAAATACAAAAAAGGGCTGGGGATGTGGCTCTGTGGTTAAGTGTCCCTGAGTTCAATCCCCAGTACAAAAAAAACAACAACAAAAAAATGGTACTGGTCTTCCAATCTAAGCTCTTTCTCCTCCTCCTCCTCCTCCTCCTCCTCCTCCTCCTCCTCCTCCTCCATATTTTGTACTGAGGATTGAACCCAGGGGAGATTAACCCCAGAGCCACATCCTCAGCCTTAAGCAACAACCTGTCTCACAGTAAAAAGGGCCTCGCCAAGTTGCTGAAATTGGTTTTGAACTTGCAATCCTCAAGTCTCAACCTCCGACCTAAGCTTTTCTAAGAAATGAAGTAGTGTATGTAAATTATCACCAAAATCATTGCTTTTATTTTCAATTTTCTATCTTCTACCATTATTCTCAAAATCTTTGTATTTTATTTAGAGACAGGGTCTCACTGAGTTTTGTAAGGCCTCACTAAGTTGCTGAGGGTGGTTTTAAACTAGAGACCCTCCTGCCTCAGCCTCCTGAGCCACTGGGATTACAGGTGTGCACCACCACACCCGGCCCCAGTACCATTCTATATTTAAAACCCCCATGCAACAAATAATCTACCCTTTGATATAACGTGAACATTGGTGCACAGGTGACAGTGTTGTCCTAGACACCTAGCTGGTGAGGTTGAAAGAAGGAAATAGAGTGATTGTGTGTGTGTGTGAGAGAGAGAGAGAGAGAGAGAGAGAGAATCCAAACCTTACTCTGTACATCTTAGAACTGTAGGAGCAATCCAGACCTTAACAGGCCTTCAAACACATTTCAGATAAGAAAAAAATTCAAAGATAGGCAAAGAAACACATCTCTAGTAACAGAAGATCATGGCCAGGACTTGGAGCGTTTCCAAGGGGAGTGCGTTATTCACAGAGAAGACTCCCTTTTTATGGACTCCCCTTTTATCAGGAATTACAGGAGCCCCATTACCAGGCCTTCTTCCCTGGGGATTTAAGGGATTACCCAGCATGATCACTAACCTGGCCACTCACTTACCCGGGTCTCGGCAGTGCCATGTACTTTGCACTTTGTGCTTGAAAGTTCCCTCGAACTGTCACTTGTATCTTTGGTTTTATTCCAAATCTAGTAACCCGTTAAAGCACATTGATCTTGGAGATTTATTGGTTAGATTCCGCTGATGAAAACAGAATCTCCAACAGGCCAACTCCAGTGTCCCCGTGAGACCTTGTGGCTAAGCAGAGCAGCTGCTGCGATGGCTCCGGGGTCAGAAGACCTGGACTGAAACTTTGGTTCTGCCACTGCTTGGCCACGTGACCTTGAACCAGCTCGCTCACCTCTTGAAATGGGTATCCTTCATTAGACAGGAAAATGAGAACCGTTCAACCTCCTGAGTTCACAGTAAAAATCAGAAAATGAAAGCAGTGTTTAAAAACTTAAAGGTTTCATCATAAAGATGTAAGTTTTTCTTTTTTCCAGTTAAACAGTTTAGGAGATAAATTTACTTTATAAAAAAGCATTATTGGCTGGATGTAGTATCAGCTTGGGAGGGTGAGGCGGGAGGATCACAAGTTCAAAGCCAGCCTCAGCAACGTAGTGAGGCCCTAAGCAACTTAGCAAGACTCTGTCTCAAAATACAAAATAAAATGGGCTGCAGATGTGGCTCAGTGGTTGAGCACCCCTGGGTTCAATCCCTAGCACCAAAAAAAAAAAAAAAAAGCATTATTGAGATTTATTTGGCATACAATAAACTGTGGTGTTCAAACTGTACATTTTGATGGGATTTGACATATGTGTGTATGTAAAATTACCAGCACAATCAATATAATGAACATAACCAAAATCTCCCAAAGTGTTTCCTCCAGGCCTTGGTTTCCTCCTGACAATAGCATCCCCAAGCAACCAATGATCTGATTTCTTTCAATAAGGATTCATTTGCATATTCAATAATTTTTTTGTAAATTGGATAATAAAGTATATGCTTTTGCTTGTTTGTGACCTGGCTTCTTTCGTTCGGCATAATTATTTTGAGATATATCCATGTTGTTGCACGTGCCCATAGTTGGTTCTTTTTTATTGCTGGGTAGTAATCTGCTTTGTGGATATTCTACAACTTATATATCACTTCACTTACCTGTGGATGGATATTTCTCTTTTTTTCCTCTTTTTGGCTATTACAAATAATTATGCTATGAATTTACCTTGTGAGGTGCTGGATATTTTGTGTTGAGTTTTGTGTGGAATGCCATTTAATTACTTGACAATTGTGTGCTCTGTGTGTAGCTTGTTTTGAAGCTTTGCTGACTGGGTCAAGGAGACCTCATTTGAAAGTTTTCTCACTGTTGAGGCAATACCATGAGAAAACCTTACCAGGTACAGGGGTGCATTATGACATTTCCCCCTCTGCTTCTCAGACCTTTGCTGGGCCCATATGAGATTAAATGATTGCTCACAGCAATCTTTGGGCTGGTTTTTCCTGCCATTGGGTACCCTCATCACATGCATGTGTGACAGTGTCTGGTGCAGACTGGAGGCCCCTTTGGAGTTCTCTGGAGCTCTGTGTATGCAGCTGTCCCCTCTGCCAACTCCAGCCTCAGCCTTTCCCATCTTCCCTGCACCCTACCCTGAACTCGGGAAGACTGCCCAGCTAATTCTGGTCCCCCTCATCTCCACGCTGGGCAATCCCAGGGCTCACCTTTTTTGTATCCTGTATCTCAGAAGTCATTGTCCCACACTGTCCAAAATCAGAAGTGACTGCAAGTATTATTACATGTCTTTTGTCCTGTTTTGTAGACATCCCATCTTGACTAGAAGCAAAAGTCATAAATTTACAATTTATACTATTTTGATTTACATTCTCATGATTCTTTTCTGCTTGCCTGTCCACTTCTAAGTAAGTGTTAGGATTTCATGAAGCCAATGCCATATTAAAACTCGAAATCAAGGATTTGGAGGAAAGAAGGAACACAGAATTAATAAAGTTAAAGGTAAAATCAGGCCAATACATCTTCACTGAGTCCCTTCTCTAGGTAGGGCATCTAGGTAGGGTACCCAGCAGGTGTTTCACATTTGCATAAGCCATAGTTTCCCACAGGGACTGGAGTCTAAGGCCTTATGGAAAACTGCTTTTCATGAGGATTTCTTTGTGAAACAGAAGATAATGCCACTCCATTTTCTTTCTTTTCTTTTTTTTTTTTTTTTGTGTGTGTGTTTTGTCTCTCTCTCCATCCACTCCCCAGGCCTTCTAAAAAGAATTTCCCCAACAAAGCCTGGGCTTCTTGGCAGTCCTGCCCACTGGCCTTCCCTCATGGCCCCAAGCTTCCTAGGGCTGCCTACTCTGCCATTCAACCAGATTTGGGAAGAAATGATAAAGCCATTAGCTGCATCCTCTTCGGGATGATCTTACAAAACCTGACTCTTGTCCTCTCAGTTCAATTACGCCTCCTGTTTCCCCGAATCTGCTGATGCTTTATTTATGGAGGGCGCACGGGCTGCCGTGCTGGTCCTGTCAGAGGCGGTCTGTGCCTTGCAGGAGCAGTCGGTTCTGCTACATTTGTGTCACACATTTGCTGCACATTGAAAGGCTGAAGCTGGGAGGTTCAAGGAAATGTCAGCCAGTGATGGGTGGGAAGCCCAGCTGTGCTTCTCCATCCAGCAGAAGGAACACGGCTCCAAATTGATTTGTCATTTGCAAAATCACAATCCTAATAAATGTTTTATTACAAGGTGTCACCAGCTTCCACTGGGACCCTGGCAATCTCCGCAGGCTCCAAATCTGATCAGAGTTCCGTCTTCGACTTCTGCTTATTTTTTTGAACTGACAATTAAATCAAACAGAAGCTCCCCCTGAATGGCAGCCGGGCAACAGAAGGGACAATAGGAGTCTGCAGGGGTGAGCTCGGATGCCCAATCATGCAACCTGTGGGAGAGGGAACCTGGGACGTTGTAAGGAAAGAGCAAAGGGGACTACTTGCCAGTTTGCAGTCAGGGACAAGCCACAGGTGCAAAGAGGAAAACTTGGTCCTTCTCTGCCTGCTCACCTGGGCTGTAGTCAGGACAAGAATGAGAGCTTTACCTTGATTCCTTGTGTTTCTGGACCCTGTCTGTGTCCCCCTCGTGAGGCCGAGACCTGGTCTTAGACTTAGTGGATACAGTTTTATATGACCAGTTAGGGGCCAGAGGAGCTTCCCTACCATGGGCACACACAAACACAAACACATTTACACACCTACACAAGAACACATACATAAACACATGCATATGCACAGACACACACACATATGCATACACCTACACACACATACACCTACACACACGTACGGAATACCTACACTGCATTGCTCAAGGGTAACCCAGGTGACATTCCCCCATATCCCAGACATCTGTCTGCACATGCTGTCTCTGTCCCCTGAGCTAACTCAGAGGTCTTCAGGCTAATGCACCGGCATGCACATCAGGTAGTAGAGACATAGAAGGGGGAAAACACAGGTTCCTCAGCAAACAACTTGAAAGTCCTGTATGGACACTGGTGTCACTTCTTGGTCACAGAGCTGGCTGGAAGCTTGCTGCTCATCTTTCCGATGACAGCTTCTCTGGCTTTTCCCTGTCACTCTGAGACTTCTTAAAAACAGAGTGAGGCTCTTTCCCTTCTATTCTGGGAAAAAAATTTAGTGTCATACCAGGAACAGCTCCCCTTTGGAACTTCCAAATTTCTCATTATTGCTCATCAGAGCTACCAATTCTACAGTAACAGGTCCCAACTTCCTTTGAAAGCAGTTTAGAAAACCAGTCATTTTTTGGTTACTTGTTTATCTCCCCAGAGTCTCCCTTTCAATCATAATCCTCAAATATTTTTTTTTCAAACTCATACAATGACTTTCCCAAAGGGAATTCTGGTGGAATAAATTTTTCCATCACTTTACATCAGAGTTTAAGGCACCAAGAGAGATCACCATGAGATGGGACGAGCAGAATACTGGCTTTTAACTTCTGACCTCTGTTTCTCACTCCCGAAACCCTTAACAGATCTTTAAAAGCCAATGAAGACTATTTAAAATGATAAATACCAAAAGTGATCACGTAAACTGTAGGAAGCATTATAACCTTTCATCCAAGCAAAATGGATTATGCAGGTGATTTCTAAAAGAAGTAGACTTTCCTTGGCTGTTTGGGCTCTAAGTGGATGGACAAACCCAGGGAACCCCAACTGTATGTGCACATCTATGTCTAAAGGGAGAAGCACCCAAGAGAGGGGAAGGTGGAGAGGAAGGTCCTCTGGGGGCTGGGTTGGAGGGAGCAAGCCCATTGGGAGAGCTGGGGAGGTGGGGGCAGGGTGCAAGGACCTTCGGTGCAGGGCCTGGGGGGGGACGTCTGTCTTTATTCTGAAGGCTCAGGTGACTCTCTGGTGGTCAGATTTCATTTCAGGGGTCACACAACACCTTTACCATTGCTCTGAGACTCCTGCAGCAAAATGTCAGCATCTTTTCTCTATGCAGTAAAAGTTGTGCATGTACACCTCTCTCTCTCTCTCTCTCTCTCTCTCTCTCTCTCTCTCACACACACACACACACACACACACACACACACACAAGTGTGCACACCAGAAAATGACAGGGTGCCAATCTGTTATCATTTCTCAAAAATTCTTTTCATATCCTGGCACAAAGTATTCAGATTATACGCTTCACATCTGCATTCCCGTCCCCGCTCTTAGGGTTGCGCTCATTTACAGTATATCATTGAAAAACGCTTCATCTTAGAATACTGCAACAATAACCAATTTAAGAAAATAAGGATATCTTTCCATTTAAATTGAAATTACCCGATAACAAATCTTCCAGCTAAAGAATATATCCAATTAAATGATATGAATACAGCCTAATTTATATTCCTAATTGCATTTACGAAGTTCCCCCATTATATCGTAATAGGGACCCCTAACCCCTTCCCTGTGTTGAGGTTCAGCGAGGGATTCTAGAAGGAGCATTGGATTCAGGGAGGTTTGTGTTCCGGTTCTGATTTTCACAACACCTACAGGAACAGCATCCTTTGTCAAATGGAAGGGCGAGCCCAGGCCAGGGCACCCGAGTGTCTCCAGTCCCACCTCTGCTTGGCCTTAGGACATCTCTTTCAAAGGCATTTCATCCTGGCCTCGTTCCAGCCCTCGGGACCAAATTCCATCTCTTAGTTCTTTAGAGAAGAAGAGCCTTAACTTCTTTTACTAATAAAACTAGTTAGCATTTTCAAGGCAGAGTTAAGAACATGCCAGCCTTTGAACTAAGTGCTGTGCACGTGTGAAATCATTCAATCCTCACGCTAACCAGAGAGAGGGGTGGTTTTATCATCTGCATTTTACACACGATGAAACTAGGCTTCGAAGGAGTACATAACTTGTCCGATGGACTATGGCAGCCAGGCTAGAACAAGTATCAAAACTCAGATTTGTCAAATGTCAAAATTCTCTCTCTTAACTATTACTTTGCATTGACTTGGTCACATTGAATATTTCTATCAAGGTGTTTGCTAACTGGCTAAGTGGCAAGAGTCAGAGGAGTGTTCAATTTTTTAAAAAAACTGCACTATTTTAACTACATTTTATTATTATTAATTATTATTAATAATAATAACTTAAATTCATGGAGTGAATTATTATTTACAATAAGTGACCACATTTTATGATTCTGCTGAAACATTTTCATACCTCCTGATTTAGATGGTTTCTGTATTGTATAATGAGGAGCCTGAAGCTCAGAAAGTCTGAGCAAGAGACAAACTACTCGGACAATCATGAAAGGAAGTAGCTTCAAAGTCACATCTCCCATGGCAGAGCCAGTCCTATCTCCTGTCATGATGACACATTCCCCAGGGCTTCTTTTCTATTTCTATGTGGATAAAAGGGATGAAGAGCATTCCACACGCCACTCCAGTTCTCTTCCACCCTCCCAGCTGGTCTTGCAGGACAGACGGCGACCACCCCTCCTCTTGGGCTGATCTCAAGCACAAGGAAGGGTACATTGGTGATCAAACTATTTCTACCTACTTTTGAAAGCCCACAAGTCGACCAATTAGAGCAACATCTATTTTATTTTGAAGATTTGGCTCTACACAAAACAAACTAGTCCTGAGGAAGTTGGTCTTTGGAGAGTTTTCAGGAAAAGACCATGATGTAGAGGGGAGGATTTCTGACTCAGGAGTCAGACGTAGGAGTTCAGTTCAACCCCAGCCTTGCCCCTGGCTGTGCGTCTCTGGGGACATTGCTCAACAGTCTGGGTCTCCATTCAATGATATATCAACTCAGAGTTCTTCCAGCTGACCACAGTGGGCTTTTGTAAAACTTCCTGTGTTCTTTGTTGATGTTTAGACATTTCAATTGTTTTGAATTATGACGTTAGAATCCACAGTGGAAGAACACAGACTTCTGTTTGATGATCTGCTTCAGACAGTCTTCAGTGTCTACTGGTTAAAAATAATTCGCTTGGCTCCAAAAAGATAGTTGTGAAACACTTTGGCAGAACTTTATGTAAGGACTGGAGTGTGGTTACCCCATTTCAAAGGATACTTGTTGAGTGGCTGGAAAAGAAAATCTTTTTTGAATTGTCTTCTAAAAAAAGATGATGCTGTGTTAACTTGATTCTGAATGATGGCACTTTCCTATAATGGCTTTGGGTGACAACAGCCTTCCCCAGCTCTGTTCAGCTCTTACCCTCAGGGAGTTCACAAACCTTAAGTGAACTTACTTTCTTTTCTCTTCTCTCTTCTCAATGTTCCTCTGCTCTCTCTCTCTCTCTCTCGCTCTCTCTTCCTCTCTGTCTCTTACTCTTTCCCATCTTCCCTCCTGTTTTTCTTTGTTCTCCTTCTCTCTCTCTTTGCCTCTCTTCCTCTATAGTCAGCTTTCTGTCACTGTAACACAATACCTGAGATAAACAATACAAAAGGAAGAAAGATTTATTTTGATTTTTGATTTCAGATAATCGTCTGTTGATTCCATCACTTTGAGCCTGTGGCGAGGGAGAACATCATGGTGGGGAGCATGTGGTGGAGGAAACTGCTCATCTCATGGTGGCCAGGAAGGAGGGAGGAGGGCCAGGGGTGCTAATAACCACCTTAAGGGCACACCCCCAATGACCTAACTTCCTCCCCCTGGACCCCACCTACTAAAGGTTCCACCACCTCCCAACAGCGCAATCAGTCGGGCGCCAAGCCTTCAACCATGAGGCTTTGGGGGACGCTTAAGACCCAAACCTAACACCATTTGCATTCCATTCACTTTCACCATTTATTCTATTCTTTGGACAAATGCCCAGGGTTCAATATCTATAGACTTTCTGTAAACATAAGAATTTTATTGTGTCATTGGGGCTAATCTAACTAGTTGGTAGAACTGCTGATTCTATTCAACCTGTAAAAAGTCATTCCTGGGATTATGCTAAGCTTTGCAATTAATTAATAAAAATCACTATACTGCAAGAGGTCTGTTCAACCCTCCTAATTTCAAACAGCATCTTCAATCTTCAGCCTCCCCTCCCCAGCCCCCCTTCCTCCTGCCGCTTGAAAACGTTCTGGTGCCTCCCCCTAGCACATGCCACAGTGGCCCCCATAGTGTGGGACTGAAGAAGACATCGGGAGGTGGAAACACCAGGTGTCAAGCATAATAAACTACACTGATTGGAAAGGGGAGGACAAGAGAAGACAAAGCAGATTCAGTTCCTTTGATGCCCAGGGCCACATTTTCCTAATGTACTTCCTGGTCCATTATGCCTGCCCTGATTTCATTTAATGAGAGGCCTAAGAGTTGATAAGTCACCTCTGTAATTTTATAAGGGAGAAATAAGACAATGAAAACAATAGCAGTTATCATTTATTGAGCACGTCCTGTGCGCCAGACGCTATGCTAAAGGGGCACTTGACCCTTACAATTCAACCCACAAGGGAAAAATGGGGCTCCAGGAATGTAGGCCAGCCCCTTGACAACACAAACCAACTTCGGCTCCTCTCCCTTTGTGTCTGAGGAATCAACTTATAGAGAGATCATCCTCCAAGGTGAGGGTAGAAAACATGCATGTGCACTCATGTGCACTCAAGTCAAAAGAATCAGGATCTTTAAAATCAGGTGCAAAGGAAACAGAAATGTGATCTCCAAGAGGCTCTTCCTATGACACTTGCCCCATTTTCCTGTGAGACAGTCCTCCCAGCCGACAGCCATCACCCTCCCCTTCCAAGTCTCCTTTTCCCTAAAAGTCAGGACAACTCTTCTGGGGACAGATATTGTCAGAGGGAAGATGGGAAATTAGGAAGGAGATGTGCATACTGCCTGAGAGCCACAGCTAGCAAGAGGCATCTGCTTCCATGCTGTGTCCTGTGAGGACACATGGGAATCTGGGATGTGAGTGAGGAACGGATGTACCTGTCCATGTGTCTAAGGGGCAGCCCCCCCCATATCACGGGGTGTGCTCTGGGTCTGCCACTGAAGTGCCCAGACTTCCTGAGTCTGGTTGCCCGTAAACTTTTCTACTTCCCAATTCTTGTCCACCACCAAGAAAATTAGTCTTTCCAGGGCACGTCCAAGATTTTGAAGTTAACATGAAACAGACTCCCTCCCTCCCTTCTTGCTTTCCTCCTTCCCTCCCTCCTTCCCTTCCCCCGCCCATTACCCCTGTCTGTGTCTTTCTCTTTTTCTGGGCTCTGTTGAATCATTTTCAAATCCTTTCTCTAGGTTTTCTTTCCTTTTTTAAAAAAAACAACAATTTTATATTTTAAAGGAAAAATGCTGTGTTATTTAAAGAGAATGATAAAATAAGAACAGAAGAAACAAAATGTAGGTAAGATCTTGACTTGGAGAGGTACCCAGTGCATGAGGTGTTGGAGTGGAAAGAGCTCTATCATGCTTTGGTGACAGGCTCTGCCCCACCATCTTTTCCTGGTCCCCAACACACTGTCTTCCAAACTCCCCAGATCCACAGGGAAAGTGGAGCTATAAGATCTTGAGGATCCACTCTGCTTAAGCACAAAATGCACCAGATGAGGTGCCCAGAGACCAAGTCCTTGACTCAGCCTCACCTCTAACCACCTGTTTGAACTGAGTGATGCACTTGACCTTGAGTGACGCACTTCATTTTCTGCCTCTCCAGACTCTTCCACTGCAGCTGGAACATCTGGTGACATGGGCCTCAGAGTTCTGCCAGCTCTAAAATTCTCTCCTGAGGTCAAACCTGAAAGGTAAAGGAAAACTAAGTGTTTGCATGCCCAGATTTGATGCACCAAGTGCAATAAAAATAAGGAGGAATCAAAATCAAACCTCCCTGAGGCTCATTGAGCATTTTCTCTTTTCTTTCTTTCTTTCTTTTTTCTAAAGGAGGTGGTTGGAAACTCAAGAGAGTTTTGAAAACAATTAAAAACACTGACAAACGTCATTGAAGGAGAGAATGGAGAGAAAGTTAATTTCCACGCCAGGTGAAGAGAGTTGTCACATGCTCCTGAGATTTTTCCCAAGATATCAGATGCCGTCATAGGAGTGAGACTCGTGTACTGAGCAATAGGTTTGCAAAAATGAAAAAGTTTCACTTTCACCAACTTCTGCCTCCACCACACTTTCTCATTCTCCATCCCACTTCTCAAATACACAAAGCTAACTCCTTTTAGGTATGTCCAATACAATTGGAAACTTCAGTTTGCTATGTGCTCCCATCTCCCACTGTGTGATAATTTGCTTTCTCATTGATGAAATAATTTCAACTTATTTTATTGTCCATTGAATAATAATTTCCAAATGATGACATTTTACCTCATTTCTCTTTTTTTTCTTTCCAGGTATTTTGTCACAGTGATGTAGACTAATATACCTCTGAAAGAAAATTCAATCCTATGCCTGGGTATTTCATATGCTTACAAAGTGATAGAAGAGATTTTGGGGGTAGAAGTTACCTTTCTAGACTTCTTCATGTGGGACATGTTTGTTTCTTGAAGGACAAATACATTTACAGGGATATGAACTGCACCAAAGTAATCATGACATGCTTCAATTTACTGAACTACAGGAAAAATTGAATCCAAATATACAAATTTTATGAAGCCACAACTCATGGCAAAAGTTGATTTTCTTTTCCTTTCAAGAAAGCATGTTTTGCTTTTTTCCCCATAATGTTTTCATTAGTTTTGTTTTTGATATTTGAAAGGCTCTTAGATACAGCATGCACGATTTTCAGTCACCGTGAGCTATGCAAAAATAAGTGTCTTGTTTTCTTATGACAAAACTTAAATATCATTGCTGTCCAATAACTAAAAATATGCACAAGAGCATCCATAAAACTGTAGATGAATTTGGTGATTTTGCAGTAATGTTTGGTTTCTGTTCAATCAAATTCAGAAATTTCTCATCTCACCTTGATTGGCCCTGGGCTTTTTGGTTGGACTTATGACCTCATAAGGCAACCAGACTGGAAGTTGGAAAAACCATCCCTCTATATCCAGGCTCTAAACGGGGACATCAGGACTCCATCAATTCTCAGTACCCCATCCAAGCCCCTCCCTCAGGAACTTAGCTGGGTAGGCAGGCTATGCCCAGGAGCCTTTCTCTGGGAGGTACTTCAAGACAGTAGAACACAGCCCTGATGGGGGGTCCAGTCCTGCATGCTGGAGAAAGAGGCCAGTGAGCTTGTCTGGCTGTCAAGGAGATGTTGAGAACAAGAAAGGAGGATTGCAACTATAAAAAAATGTGTGCATGTGGAGAGTAAGTTTACTTAATTGGACATGGGATATAGCTGCAAACATTGTAAAGCATTATCAGTACTTCTTCATGACTTCTTTACAATTATTCCCTTTTAATTGTATTTTGAGAGCCATTTAAGTTAGTCAATCAGTTGGCTTGCGTAATGAAGATTCCACCAACTTAAGTTTGTGGAGGATTTCCTTGTTCAGGTTTTATACTTCCTGAGTGCGTAGTATCAGTGACGTCACTCTGAACACTCAGACCTTGGACAGTTGATAAATAAAGCAGGTTTTATGAATGTCTGTGGTCAGGAGGATTCCCTGGGAACATAGAGAAGGGACCTCTCAAATCCCAGTGGGCTTGATTCAGAAACAAGAGGACATACTGGGTGAGGCAATTCCTAAACTCTGAAGAACCAAAAATGATAAGGAGATTTAGGTTCCTCCTGAGAAAATGTATTTACAGTCGGATGCAGAAGACAGTGCAAAATGGAGGAGACCAGCTGCAGATTCCAGTGTGGTGGCATTTCTCAATGTCTAGATTATGGAAATTTGGGCTGGATGGTTCTTTGTCTTGGGGGCTGACCTGAGCATTGTAGGAGGCCAGCAGCAGCCCTGGACTCTGCCCAGCAGAGACAGTAATTGTCTCCTAAAATTGATGGCCAAATCTACCTGCAAACATTGCTAAACATTGCCCAAGTGGTAAAATTGGCCCCGTTGATGTTGGTTGCCATATGGGGTGGTGAGTCCAGGATGCTCTGGGAGTGATGAGTGACACCCAGTCGGGCCTGGAGGAAGGTGGGTGGCCAGGGAAGTCTTCCCTCAGGAGGTGACCCTGTGCCTTTTATGGGTGCACAAGAGGTGAGAGCCATGTGGAATAAGGGGCCAGCACAAACAAAGGAGCAGTATCCTGAAACCCCAAGGGGCGAGCAGAGGGGCCACTTGCCACCTCAGTGTCTGGAACACAGAGTGTGTGTGCACCAAGAGGCGAATGAGACTGTGACGCAGGTGAGCATGTGGCCAAGGCCTGCAAGAACAGTCTGTAGGCACAAGTGTGCATTGGAGGGCCTTTCAGCAGTAGGGAACAGATTTCTAGAACCTTCTGGCCATGATGAATGACAGTGGGATGCTGTAGGGGGCCCTTGTGCATTAGATGCTGTGCTACTGGATTTATGTAAGTCCTTCCATTTTATATTCTCAACAGACGCAGGGAGAGGAAGCAGAGTTATCCCCAATTACAGAGGACACGGCGGGGCCAAGCCGCACTGTCTGATCAGAAGCAGGGTCATTCTTCCCTGACAGGGTGCTGAGGCATCTCCTTCAAGATGAAATAGATTAGCTGGCCGGACAACTCTTTTGTTCACAGAGCCCTGGAAAGGGAGGTTGAATCAGGGATTCTGTGATCCCCATACACAGAGGATACGGAAAAACCTGCAAACATCAACATATGGTCACAGAGAAGCAATTCAATGCACACCAGGTGTTCAAGAGCCTTCTGCATTGCTCTTTTCTCACACAAACTCCCTTCAGGGTGCAAATGGATGTTGATTTCAGTGAGCATTTATTGAGCACCTACTGTATCCTCAGAATTGTTCCAGGACTCGGGAGAGAGGAGACAAGAAGATTGCCATCTAATTGAGTCAACAGCTAAGGTGAGCAGAATGATCAGCTAAATAAACGGAGCAAGAGGAGTGTGTTTTCCAGTGAATAGCAGTTTGATTCGGTCTCCCTGAGAACCTGGCATTAAAATCTTACACACTCAAAAAAAAAGCAGGCATGACCCCAGGCAGAGCTGGGTGTGGCGTGGTTATGAGGAAGACCATAGGGAAGAAAACAACAAAGCTTGCCTTGTGCTGGTGAAGGTGCTCAGCCCAGAGTGCCCAGGGGCAGCCACGGAATTGACCATCTTCTTCATGCTTCATCAGGTATCCTGGATGTGCATGGAGCCCTGCTCTATGTGTTTTCTATATATTGAGTCATTCAGTTCCCACAGCTACCTTATACCATAGGTACTATTATCATCTCAGTTTTATATCTGAAGAATCAGAGCACAGATGAACTAAGTAGCTTGCCCTAGGTCACACAGCATTTAAGTATCAAATCCAGGATTAAAACCCAAGGTTGTAAGGCAACCAGAGCTTGTGCTGCTAACCCATAGGCTATGTGCTAGAAGCTTACTTTAATCAGAATAATAACAGGCCACTTCACTAAGACAAAAAAAAAAATAATAACTGCAGGAGAACATGGTATTCACATGGTAGAGAGAGAATAGGAGTCAGAATCAGAAGACCTGCTTGTTGACCCTGCACTGACACTAACTAGTTTTGTAACTTGGAGAGTCATTTAACCCCACAGAAGCCTGGCCTCCTTGTATTTACATGAAGTTAATAATAGCAACCTTCTAAGTCTTATGAGTATCAGATAGAACATATGAGAGGATCCCAAACAACTGTGGACACTAACTAAAGACACCGTAAATACAAAGTGAATGCAAGATAAATGCAGGAAGCATCATAGCTCTAGGTTTGATTGACCTTCAATAAAATGTGAAGTTCATGAACAGGACAACAGAAAATCAAACACACAGAGATTGTTCCTTAAATAACTCTAGAGGCATTCATATGGGCATGGGTAGGGGACTCCATGTGTATGATAATTACCATTTTTGGAACAAAGATCATTTATTGAGATCCTACCATCCACCATCACTAATAAGCATGAGTTGGGGAAATCTAGTAATATACTTTGGGGTTTATTATTGTTTGTCTTTTAGGATGCTTAGACATGGATTGTTCTGAGTCACAGTGGTTTAATATGGCATCTCTACAGATGTTGGCAAAAGCTAGCAACAGGTTGTTGTGCTTGGTGAAAGAGATGTGTCGAGCTCAGATGGCATTACTTATTGTGCTCCTTCCTTGTCCTACTTCCAAACTCCCCCTTTCTGTTGCTTACCTGGGGTTGTGCTCCTTAAGAAAACATTAGTCTCAGAAGCTTTTGCCATAAGCTCTGGTTGTAGGAGTCAGGGTTTCCTTGCTATAAGGAAATACCTGAGACAGGATAATAATGATGGAAAGAGGTTTATTTAGCTCACACTTTTGGAGGTTTAAGAGCATGGTGAGGGACCTCTTGAATTAATTTCATCATAGTGGATGCCAACAGGGAACAGCATGCAACAGCAAGTGATCACATGGTAAGGTAGGAAGTAAGGGAGCTGGGGGGTTGGGGCAGACTTGGCTTTTATTACAACTCCCTGCAGAGCTACCAAAGTTCCTTGGAGAACTTCTTCAATCCTTTTCCCAGGGAAGTACCCTCAACTGACCTCTACCAGGCCCATCGCCTCAAGATTCCAAACCAACTCCCAATACTTCACCTCTGGGGACAAAGCTTCTAGCACATGGAGGCCTGTGGTCACCCCATATGCAAACCATAGCACTGGGCTACAACAGATTTTTTTTAAAAAAAATTATAAAATATTGAGGTAGATATGCATAGGAAAAAAGATGTAGATTTATATATGAAAATGTGTACTGGATTGTTTTTATATTTTTGTATATTTTCTATTAAAAAATTTTTAGTTAGTGAAAGGATTCTTTCAATAAAGAACTTGAACATACATATTCTTTCTCCTAAAATTAACAGGTGTGTGGATGCATGCTGAAAAGTCACTGTGAGAACAGAGAGAAATTTGTTTTTAATAGACACTCTATTACCGTGAATGCAGGAGTAGCTTCCGATGTCTTCATAAGCCCTTCTTTCATATTTATCATTTCAGTCTTATTTTACTTTGCATTAAAGAAACAATCTATGTTAACTTTTATATTTTGGAATAATAATCAATTGGAAAAATGCAGCCACCACATTGGGCCTATCTCAGCGTGTTTCAGTTACTCTTTAGCTACCTTAGGTTTTAAAGACAATCACGTTCCTAACCAGGCCTTGGAATTTCAGAAAATGGTTCAACGGTGCTTCATTTTGAGGCTTGTCCCTCCCATTGAGAGAGCTTTGAGGAGTTTCTGCTAGCAAAATAGACCATTCCTTATTGCTATTTATTCCCCAGAAATCAACATCAAAGTTACCAAAATGAAAGCTGTCTCCAATTTTATGTACTTTTTGCCTCAAAAGGATGAAATGTGACCTTTCATTATCCACAGAAGTCCTGTTTATAATATTAGACAGGAGCTCCAGGCAATTCAGGGGCTCCGACAGCCCCATTTCATAGATGAAGAAACTGAGGCCGCAAACAACCAATGTCCCCTAGGTGAGTCATGTGCTGGCTGGATGACCATGATCCACTAAGTGGACAGTATTTGCATTTCAAAAAGCTAGAAGAAACCAAATCAGCTACTTACACAGCTTATCCATTTGATACTTTGAGAACCACACTGCAGAATACCAGAAATATTTTTGGAAGGAATCAAAATCTACGACTCTTAACTTTACTCTTCTTGGTTGTGTTGGTGATGGAGTGAGTGCGGTTAGTGACTAATTTATGCTTTAATTTCCACGCACGAAGTAGCCCTACCCTACAAAGCACTTGAAAATAAGGAACTATGTCCTTGTCAGTTATTTTAAGTCTACAGGTGTAAGCCAAGAGTCTTCTTGTGGTTCCCAGCTTGGACTAACAGGGTTTGATTCTGTCATTGACTCTTCACTTGACCTTGAACAACTGAGTTGATTCTGCATAAGTAACTTGACCTCTCTCTTTGTTTTCTTCATCTATAAAATAGAGAGAATTTTAATACCCATCCTGAAAATAAAGCAATTCTACAATTACTTTCACATAGTAAACATTTAATAGTTATTGACTGTTAATAAGTGCTCAAAAATATTTACTGGGAAAATGTATTAAGAAAAGAAAAAAATAATCACTACAAAAAAAAAAATTGAAAAAAAAAGCTGTTGCCTCTTCCTCAGAACATCTCAGCTCCTGCCACTCCTCATGTTTCAGGTACTCCTGTATAACTTCTCATGTTCAGTAAGGAAAGAGGAAGCGAAACTTTTTTCTTTAACAGTAGACCTGTATTGTCTTAGAAAATTTATGTAGACATGGTGTGCTTTGCTCCAAAAACTAGGGTACAAATTTTAGCATTATTATTATATTAGGTCTAGTTACAGCTAAAACACTTAAATGCCTCAAGCCGGGGGAACTTCCAATATTTTCACATTTATCCAAGAATTCTGGGACTGACTCAGTCCAAAGGGGTCAGATGTTTCAATGCCAAGTGGAGAGAGAGAGGGGCTTCCCATTGTCCTCACCCTCTGCCACTCCTCCTACCCAGAGACACCCCCTCAATGGAGCCAGACTTACAGGTTCCTGGACTGCAACCAGCCAAGGACCAGCTGGAGCTCCTGGGCTGGTGGATAGTTCTTCAAGGTCAGGGGCACAGAGCAGCATTACTCTCCAGTGCAGCTGCCAGCAAAACCCACATGCTTCCGGGCCAAATCAGCCCTGGACATGGACCACCAGCCCTCTTCTCAGAACCCATGTCATCACCTTGCTTTTCCTTCTATCTTTAATCACTGCCTATTTTTAGAATTTTTTCACCTACACAAGTGTCTGTCCTCTTCCCGGCTGGGTTAATTTGCCAAGGCTGCTAGAACAAAGTACCAGACTCAAACAACAAAAATTAACTTCTCACAGTTCTGAAGACTAAAAGTCTGAGATTAGGCATTGGTTTCCTTAGAGGCCTCTCTCCTTGGTTTGCAGATGGTGGTCTTCACCTTGTGTCTTCCATGCCCATCTCCAAACACTGTCACATTCTGGGGCACTGGGAGTTAGGATTTCAACATGACACATTTGCAGTGGGGTGATGTACAAGAAGTGGTTTGCACACTTGGGGTATAAGTTAACTTTCTCTAGAAGAGAGAAAGATGTAGCCAGGTAGAGTTCACATATCCTTCTGGAACAATGGACACCTGTGATTACTAAGGCTTTAAATGACCTTTAAGCATTTAGAGTTATCCTGCAAAACTCACAGAGGCCCCTGGGAAACAGAAGAACCAGGCTGAAACAGAAGTTGGATGTTTAGACCCTTCTTTACACCCTCCTCATTAAATCACCTCTGACAAGCGTAGTGTAAAATCCTCTTGCCCCTGAGGTTCCAAGTGTCTGGGATGCTTTTGTTACTTTCCCACGAATACACAGTTCTTCAGCATTTGCAGTGGGGATGATGACACCATCTGATGATCTTTAACTTTGGACACTCAGCTGTGTCACTAGACCTAACCTGGTCACACTTTTGAGTTGTCCAGGGTGCGTTCCCACAACCCTGCAGACTGCTGTTGGCATGGATGGCTTCGTTTTTTTCAGTTTCACTTCTTTTTTAGAAATGGGCTTGTTATTTGCCTTGCTCAACTGTGATACTCAAGAAAAGCCCAGAGGGTAAAGTTATATGCAGCCGCCCTGTGACCTGTTTGCACATACCAGGTCAATAAAACTCAGGCAGAATGACAGTGACAGCTGCCTTGTGGCATTCAGAGGGAACTGAGTAGTTCTGTTTGGAAGCCTCAGGGACAAGTATATCATTACAGCCTGCCTGCTCAGACAGAAACTGTGTAAAACCCACCCTTGGGGACAGGCACAGCTCTCCGGGAGCCACCCAGGAACCAGTCTTGGACACAAGCAAAGTCTCATCGGGACTCTCCTGTCAGTTCTCTCCACACTGCGACCTCCTGGTCACAAGTCTGCTGTCACCATACTGCCCCTGCCTGCAGCAGTCTGGCTTTTAGCAACTGGGACAGGACGAACTCTCAACCCTGAAGGTGGCAGAGAAGAGAGTGGCACGGAAGACACTATGGGGGCCAGGCAGTCAAGAGCCAACCCCAAGGACAAGGACCCCAAGAAGACGCTCCTGGGCAGGAGACAGAGGTTTTCTTCATGGGATGATACCCTACTCTTGGGAAAGGACCCGCGGTCCCTGTTGAAGCGGGGCATGCGCCACGTCAGCTTCAGCTTGGTCACCAAAGGGATGACGGACATCCCAGATTTTCTCTGGGGCTTGTCCGAGGTCCAGAAACTCAATCTGTCTCATAACCAGCTCCGGGTTCTCCCTCCCGAGGTGGGGAAACTGACCCACATCGTGGTCCTCAATTTGTGTGGCAATCGCCTGAAGAGTCTGCCCAGAGAAATCAGCCTCCTCCAGAGCCTCAAAGTCCTGTTTGTCAACATGAACTGCCTGACCGAGGTGCCGGCGGAGCTGAGCCTGTGCAGAAGCCTGGAAGTGCTGAGTTTGTCGCACAACTGCCTGTCCCAGCTTCCCGCCAGCTTCTCCGACCTCTCCAGATTGAAGAAGCTGAACCTCAGCAACAACTTCTTTGCGCATATCCCCATCTGTGTGTTCTCGTTGAAGGAGCTGGACTTCTTGCATGTGGGCTCAAATCGCTTGGAAAACATCGCCGAGAGCATCCAGTGCCTGGCCAGCCTGCAGATCTTCATTGCCGAGAGCAATAACATCCACTCCTTCCCGAGGTCACTTTGCCTAATCACGAGCCTAGAGCTGCTGAACCTAAACAACAATGACATCCAGACCCTCCCGGAGGAGCTCTACCTGCTGAACAGGTTGGCAAGGATTGCCTGGAATCCCATGGACAAAGGGCTCCACATTTCCCATAACCCTTTATCCAAGCCCCTGCCGGAGCTGGTGGAGGGAGGCCTGGAGATGCTCTTCAGCTACCTGAAGGACAAAAAACACAGCTGACTGGGCACCAAAGGCGAGACTCGGAGCCAGCTCATCTGGATTCTGTCAACTGGGGTACTCCTCTAGTCTAAGCTGCCTTCTCCAGCTGTTGGTATTTATCAATGCTTTTGTTACTGTTGGCTGTATCGCTGTCGAGCATCCATCCATGGGAGGGGTTCACAGTAACCTCCAGGATGTTATGTCCATCTCCTTCTAAACAAAAAATTGAAGCAGGCTTTTCGTTTTCACTAAGGAGAACCATATTGATCTAGTTCTTGTAAGGAGCAATGAGATTCAGCCCTAGGTAGAGTGAATAACAGATCTGGATTTGATATAATTCAAAAGTCAAAATATTTACTAAGTAAGCACGGTGTGTCCAGTATGAAGCAACGGTAATCATTTGGTTTCAGATGGTTTCTACCCTTGTATTGGCAACCTGCGACCAGGTGGCAAGAAGCAAGACAAATTCTATGTCAGTCTCTGAGCATGACTCGGGACCAAAGGGCAAGTGGGAGCTGGGCTCCACGTTGTCAAGGACCAAAACAGGCAGAGCCTTCCCTTCAAGTGCTAGGGAAACAGTCATAGGAATTTTTCCTCTAAAAAAGGCCTAAAAGGTAGTAATTAAAACTGCTCGTGTTTGTGTCTGGAGGTGAGTAACAGGGGTGGCATGATGACTTTCAGATAATAAAAATGAACTGATTTCAGTGCGTAGTTTCAACCTTCTTTCCCATCCCTCTCCCACCAACAGCCCTCTCTCTGCATGGCTTTGCTAAAGATACTAGTCCATAATCAAATCACCCCATTATAATTCCACTTTTCTCCCTGGATTTGCCTTCTCAGAGATGAGCTAATCATTGTGTGTGTGTGTGTGTGTGTGTGTGTGTGTGTGTGTATAGAGGCGGGGTGGGGGGACACTAGCCAAAAGAGGCAGGGAAACAATTACCCTTTTAAAATGCAAAAAAGGAAAATATTTGCTACTTGGATTTTACATGTGGACATTTACAAAATGAGTTTATTGACATTTAAAAGATCTTTTGAACAAAAGTCTTTGTAAAAACATTAAACTTACTTTGTTTTTTATTTTCAAAGTACACAGCTTAAGTAAGTAGTTCAACGCAGATAACAGGCAAGCAATGGCAGGGTTCTTGCACCCAGGGTATTGGACCTTACTGCCAGCACAGCAGCCAAGGCCCCTAAGACATTAGTATTCATTTAGGGTTAAAAAAATTTAGAATGAAAAGGTAGCATTGAAGAAGATACAGAATCTTCAGCTCCCGAAGAGCCAATTGCTCTGTTCTTTTTTTTTTTTTTTTCCACATTAGTCTGCAGAATATACCAAACAACAAAAAATAGGAAGACTTAGGATTTGGGGTTGCAGCCAAGACTTGGATAACTTCATTTTAATACTTTTAGTTTAATCCAATTAAACTTACATTTATCAGCACTTTCCCCCATCTGGACCCTGGCCTGGGAACCCGAGAGGAATAACATCCTGTTCCTTCTCTCAAGGAGCTCACAGTCAGTGAAGGAGCCGGGTCCACATGGGTTTCTTCCATGTGTAGCAAAGCTTGATCCCTGCTAAGGAGAGGACCAATGGGGTGAGGCTACAATAACACATTGTGTGGTGCAGCTTAGCCTAAGTGCCAAAATCTCACTAAGCAAAGAATACCATTGGGATGAATCAGTCAAATCCTTCATTCTCAGCAGCCAACTAACCCTAGTTCCTCCCCTTCCTCCTTTTGCCCCATTTGGAAAAAGTGGCCAAGGGCAGGGATAATGAGTAGTTCTTTCTCAGGTTCTAAGCTTAGGCAATTGTAGTGTTCAGCTGCCTTCTCATTTTTTCTAAGAGCTGTTCAAAGGGGGTCCAAATAACTTATTCATAGGAGCAAGTGCTTTTTCCCAACAGACCCCAAAGTCAATTATCCTATCCATAAAAGAAAGAAGCCAATTCCTGCTGTTATCATCAGATACCATAGTTCCATTTGCACATTTGTGCACGAGCTCCTCTGTTGAACCGTTGCAAAGAGACTTCACCAACATCACTTGCAGGCAGCTAAAGAAGTCTCTTCTAAAATTCCCCCCTCCAGCAGCAGCTGGAGACCTGCAGATCCCTGCCAGGCACACACAGGCACACTCCAAAATCCTCACCCACGTTCGTCGGTTGGAGCCAAGACTATTTAAAAACATCAGTGAAATTCTTACTTGACCTCCTGACTCAGTGGGAAATTAGAGGGCGAGGCTTCTCCTGCAGAACTGAGCAGGTCACTTACTGAGCTCTCGATGAAGCACATGCAGCTGTCAGACAGACGCGGGCATGTGCCAGGGTCATGCCCGTTAGTGTGTGCTGCTGTGGAACCACTTGGGCTCACGCTGAATCTCCATGACCTTGCTCTGGGCAGAGACACAGGCGAGGATGGCAGTGCCACACTGTTCCTGCTGAGCAGTCATTTTATTTCCTCTCTGAGCCTTCTCAGTCACTTGATCCCATGGTAACTCTACTCCAGGGAAAGAATGTGACCATATTTTGAAGGTGACCCAAGAGCTTATTATACTTTTAGTAAGAAAAAAAAAATGGTATCAATTTGGTTGCCAGCTACCATTGGTGCCTTTCAAAAAAATATAATAGCAAGGTTTTCCTTTGTTAACACTCAGCATTGAGGAAATCATTAAAGTGTAGTAGTTGCCTGTTGTGCTTTAGATATTGATTCTTTGTGAATGCTTCCTATTATTGATAAATGGAAGTGCTGAGCAAAACACTGGTTAACATGCTTAGTTATTCAGAACACTAATGTGGAGGGAATCGGACACAACCTTCAGTGTCTTCGCTGTCACATTGTACAGTCTGTTGACCGCCTGTGAAGGGCTCCTTGCTTACCTATTGTACTTCTAATATAGACACATTCGAGTAACTTCCAGGTGTTTCCAAAGCGTCGGCTATCAAAGCACTGAGGACGACTGCATCGGCTGCAGAGCATATTTATTCAAAGAATACAAGCTAATTGAGTGCTTGATGTGAGGAGCTCGCTGCTCCCGTTCCGACGATGCTGGGGTTTTCATGTCACTCAGCTCTCAGCATGGAACGATGCCAGGGTGTGTTCAGAAATACCTTTCAAAGCCGTTGCAGCTTATAAGCACACAATTAAGAAAAACTCGAGGTTTCTAAGAAGGGAAGAAGACTATGAAAAGACACATCTGTTGAAGGAATAATACTGCTAAATGCATAATACTGCTGCATATTAGAAAGAAAGATGTAGTCATTGCTTAGCGTATTGACTTAGTAAATGGCTTATAGAAGCAATGTACTCCATTCTCTGGCTTTGGGGGATAGACTGCCTTTCTGTGGTAACCAAAGACAGAGTGACATCAGGACCGTGCACCTGGATTTCACGATGAAGTCATGCTTGTGCTGGAAAAGAGATAAAGGAGGACATGCTGTTGCTATTTGTATGGATACATTCCCAGACCCCCTTTTCTTTTGGCAATGAATTATTGCATTTTGAAAGTCCATCTCATATGCCTCAGAACACCTACTGCTATACATTTTGGTAGCAAGCATTGAAAACAAAGAAAGATCGAAGGACATGGGCTCAGTCATTCAAGTATCAACAGTTTTCTGAGATTACCAGGCAAGTGAGGCCTGCAGGATGACCGGGGGCTAACTTCAGTCATATGCATAGATTCTAGAGAGTCCTCTCTTTGAATAGATTCATTGAAATCCTGATACAGATGGTAAAAAAATTACAACATCAGTTCAGGTAATGATCTAAACTAGAAATAAAAAAGCAGAAATTCAGGCTGCTGTATTGAGCCAATATGAAGATACTAAATGATGCCATCTCTACCATGTGAGTATCCAGGGCTCTCCATCTTCTTATTCCAGGAATTATTTCCAGGACTCTGTGAGATGTTCTTGAGCATCACAAGACCCCAGTATAGATTTAATATGCAACTAAGTCCAATGCGATTTCTAAATTACTATTAACTCAGGACACCAAAATAAAAGTCTTTCATGTAGTTTAAGGAAAAATAAAATTCAGAGGAATATGAAAGGTGTCATATGCAATAACAGGAACAATCTTGACCTTATAGAGAACAGAACTTCCTACCGTGTTCTTTTTAAGTTACCCATCAAGTTATACATTGAATCCAAAGCAGCACTAATTAAAAAAAAAAGACAGCATAGTAATAAAAAGGGTTCGAAAAGTGGGCACATAATGAATCTGCAAGAGCTTGGGCATCATTAGACCAGCATAACGGAAAGCTATTAGCATGAAGCTTGCTATGCAGATTTTTTAGTAGTGTCATAGGAGTCTATTTGCAAAGAGAGAGTTTATTTCCTACTACTTCTAAGGTCACTCCTTATTTCAGCACAGGACAGAAAATAAAAGGCACACTGAAGCAGTTATCAAAGTATTGCCTGATACATGTGAGAGAAACATTCATGATGAACAGATCATCAGCTTTTTTTTTTTTTTCTTTTTCTGTGCTAGGGGTTGAACCCAGAGCATCGTGCGTGCCAGCAAGCACTCTACTGCTGAGCTGCAGCCCCAGCCTAGAGCTTTGGCTTTGATGTTGAGAGTTAGAGCTGATGACCAGATATCACATAATCACTCACATTCTTTGGTCTTCAGTAATTTGAGCTCTTCAGAAATTAGTGTGCCAGATATTCTCCCTTAGGGATGTCTGTGTTCTCTCCTTGTCTCCTGATTGCCATGCTCACCACCCTGTGTATGCACACAAGTGGGATGGTGGGAAAAGCTCTGGAATGAGACAAGCATGTCGATCGCTCAGCACTTACTGAGCATCTGTGTGTCCTGAGACCACATAGACTCTGAGGACATGAGGATGCAACAAAATACTGTCCTAGATGCTCCAGAGTCCATGAGCAGAGAAGACATGCCCACTAAACAGGACTGAAGAGATGGGTAAACAAGTAGAAGGGTTTTGGATGAGAGTATAGGATGGCAGAAGTACGGAGCGACTGATTGGTGGGGGTGCACACAATGCCACATGACAGTTCAGACCCAACACTTCCTTTGTTTTGCTTTATCTTGATGGAAAACCCATCAATCCCATTGTCCCAGAGAAGTCCACTTATCACACCTCTGTGGCATGTGCCTGCTTTCTATCAGAATCTAAGATGTTGGCAGGCACTTGGTGGGAGAGGGGACATATTATGATCTTGTGACACCATGAGTCCTGAGCCTTTCCTCTGCCCCCATGCAGGCTGGGGCCTTTCCCCAGGGTTCTGAAAGGACACAGGGTGGCAGTGGCCCTCAACTCTACCCATCAGAATCCTGTGGACTTTCCAAGAGAGCAGCCTTGACCCTCAGTTGGAAAGATTCTGAAATAGTTGATCTGGGTGAGACCCAAACTTCTCACTTTAATAAAGCTTTGTAGGTAGTAATTCTGCTGTTCTCTCTGGGTGGAGAATTGCTGAGGTAGGCCCTGACCGAAGCAGTCAGCTATGGGTCTGATCAGCCAAGGGGGCCATGAGCCTGACTATTGAAAGAGGGCAAGGAAAGGTGGGAGGACCCTGAAACTGGTCAGCAGATTGGAGCCCCATGGGGGCCCTGTGATTAGATTCATCTGGGCAGCTGTGAAAAATTAGAGGTCCAACTCCCTTGATATGCTCTCAGATTCAGTGGGTCAAGGGCACCTCCTGGCAGGGGCAGTTGGAACAAGCCCTCCAGGTGTTTCTGGTCACAAGGCAGGACAGAGAAAGCCTGGCCTAGCCGAGTGTGGGCCCACTGGAGACTGCAAAGCTCTGGTCCTAGATTCTGCTGTCTCTGGGTGCTGCTGAGATTCCTGTGCATCTCTGCCCCTGGAGACCTGAGCTCCTAGATGACCGTTATTTTGGCATCTAGTAGAGAGCAGATGTTCAAGAACAAGGGAGGGAAGGAGCGAATGAGAAAGTGAACCCCAGGCACTGAGCACTCCACCTCTCTGGGCCTCCGTTTTCTACAAAGTGAGGCCCTTGTATTCACCTTAAAATGAACTTAACTTTAAACTCTTTTCGGCTCCGAAATTCTATGACTGTATTTTTTTTTTAACTTTGTCTTCTTCTTATTTAATGCCTCAGTAAATAGATACCTGAGCTTATAATTATTGTGATTATTCAAGTGAAACAAAAAACATTGTGGTGATGGGTTGTGATCTGCAGGAGTGCTTTAATGTCTCCTTGCAGCACCAGAGAAAATACAATTTTAATTTTGGTTGACATTCAAAAATATTAAATGAGGTAGGCTTGTATTGAAGGTGAATCAAGGAGTCTGCAAACTTACAAATTGTCTGGATTCTATCTCTAATTTTCTTATTGGGTTGGAGTCTCAGAGGGGGAAAAAGTCTATTTGGCTTTGTTGTTTGATTGATTAAAAAATTCTCTGGTTTATGTTTCTAAAACAGATGAAATTCTGGAGCTGGGTTGTGGCTCAGTGGAAGTGTACTTGCTTGGTATGTGAGAGGCACTGGGTTCATTTTATTTAATAAATAAATGAAATAAAAATTTTGTGTCCATTTACTAGATGTGATGGGAGGGGAGGGGAAGGGGGATAGGAAGGGCAGCAGAATAAAACATTATTATTGCTGTATGTATATAGGTGACTGTATGACCAATGTGATTCTGCAACCTGTACAATCAGAAAAATGAGAAATTATACCCCATTTGATTCAAATGTAGGAAATGTCAAGATCATTGTACTGTCATGTGTAACTAACAACAACAAAAAAATTTAAAGGAGACAAAATTCCTAATAATCTGTTTTCCTTTGAAATAAAAAGAAAAAACCCAAAAGCATCTTGTTATATTTGGTTAAATAATATGTTATGGGAACTTAGAGTTGAAATCTTTGCTCTTAAAAAAAAAAAAAACAAACAGCATAGTGTATTTCTAAGTTGAGAAATGTTACTGGGAAATTCACACCACCTACAAAGTGCTTCCCCGTCTACATGCACATACATTTTCAAGAGTAGCTTCTGAAAATAGATACTTATGGAGCTGAAAAATAACTTTTCCTTCGGTTATTTTTTTAATAATATCATTCATCTCTCCACCTTCATTTGTAAAGCTACAAATTAATGTTATCTACATTATTCAAATAAAAAATTAAAGATTTTAGTTTTTTTTCTAACTAACCTCAGTTATCTGAGGGCACTTTACAGTTGGGTTTGACAAGCATTCTTGAATAATCTTGTTGCCATAAGTACTTTGAAAATTTAAAGTCCATTTCCTACTAGAACTGGACTCAGCCAATGTATAAGAGACGGTTAAGAATTTTTATTTTGGAAATTACAGAAATAGAACAAAGACTCCATCCCAGAAGCATGATAAAATAGTCCTTATATTTTAATTCTTTATGCTATCTTATTATCATTATTAAAATTCTATTATACATAATCAAGAAATTTGTTTTATCCCCCAGATATGGTTGCAACATGTTTCCTACAGAAAATTTTAATTGTTCACTTGACCGTGTAGTGTAATATGTTGGTTGAATTGATTTGTAAATGAACTTGCCAGGCTCTTGTCAATGAATCTGCCACAACAAATACCATCTTAGCTGGCTTTCTGCTAAGCTGAAAAAGGAAAGTAACTCCATTACGGATTGATCAGAATGAGCGGGTTCATTCCTTTTATGCCACGTGGGATTGGTTCCTTCCCAGTTGTTGCCTATTACATAAAGGCTGAGAATGAATTTGACAAAACCTCATAGAACATGTGCAGTAAAGAGCTGAGGAAGCAGATCTACTCAGTGGGTGTTGATAACCTGCATATTCCATAAAAAGGCCTAGAACTTGGTAAACTCTTGGGCATTTACCTCTAAGTCCTTGGAATATCCTGCCTGATAAGAGTGTCTTTGTTTTCCTGGGGTTTTGAGCCACAACAAAGAATGTATCTTCATGGTGGCATTTATGGTAGACCCTTGGGAAACATGATATGGGTCTGATCTCTAGAGAGGCTAAAAACTGAAGAACTAAAGTAGCCATGTAGGGGCTCCATGACTGATCCATGCCATGCCTCATGTGTGGATAAAAACCCTGGAAGTCAAGACTCAGGTGATCTTTCCTGGAATAAATAACTTATATATTTTAAACTGTATGTCATTCTGAATAGTGTGATGAAACCTCATACCATCCTGCTAGAGGGGTATAAATATCCCTTTCTCCAGCGTATCCACACTGTATATGCTACCCACCCATTCGTCATTTAGTAGCCATTCTAGTTATCAGATACACTGTTCTGAATCTGATAAAGACCACATTCACATAACTTTTAATTTAGTATATTTTTATAGTAGTTCCATTCCATTGTAAGTTGTTGTTAATCTCTTACTGCACCTAATTTATAAATTAAATTTCATCATAGGTATGTTTGCATTAAAAAAAAAAAGAAGGGTGAATAGGATTTGCTACCATCCACCATTTCAGGTACCTACCAGGGGTCTTCAAATGTAAATAAAAAGAAAGAATAGGGCTGGAAGAAGTAGGTGCTGCAGGATGATCATGAAAGTTCCTGAGACCTGTAGGCAGCAAGGAGGATAGCCATGTAGATATTTCAGGGTAAAATAACTCATACAGAAGAGAGATCAAGTGGAAAGGGAACAGTGTGACTTACATGTCTGTGGAACAACAGTGAAGCCAGTGTGGCTGAAGGCAGTGAATGCAGAGGAGAGTTGCAAGGTCACTTTGACATTGGGAATGGCTCTCGAGGCCTTTGGAAGGACTTTGCTCTGAGTGAAGTGGGAAACTATCAGAGGCTTTAAACAGAGAAGAAAACTACACTCTACCTTACATTTACAGGAGTTACTTGTACAGCTGAGCTGAGCAAAGGCAGTAGGGGTAAGAGTGACAGCAGAGAGACTAGTGCAGTCTATTCATTGCCATACTTCTGGTGACCAATGATGGTCACTTGCACCAGTGTGGAAGTGGTAGAAGTGGAGGTCCAGGGAGGGAGATAGTTTTGAAAATAGGACCAGCAGAATGGTTGAAGGACTAGACATGAAGGTAGAGAGAGAACCGGAGTAACTTCAGTGGGCTCCTCATGAACCATCCGAGGACCAAAGTTGTCATTTATTGAGAGGAAGAGTTTAGGGGAGAAGGTCAGGAGTTGGCTTTTCAACATGCTGTTTTTGAAATGATCAATAGACTTTCAAATGGGTCTGCTGGTGGGTACTTGGGTGATGAATCTCAAGTGCAGTGGAGAGTTCTAGATTGTAAATCAGATTTGGAAGAATATACTGGCAAAAACCTACAGGAAGAAGATAGAAAATAGGAATATCCATTGTAAATGGTTTTGATTTAAAAATGGTAACCTTTTTTTTTCTTTATGTTATGGTAAAATGCTGTGTTCAGTTATCTGAAAAACTCCCATAGGGCGTAGTTTTACCAGATACCGCTAAATGAGATATCACTGAATCTAGATCTCACAATTGTGTTTGTGAAAACCCTTGAAATTATTGGTTGAAGAGAGGCATTCTCTAATCTGGGAAATCTGAGATAGGAGGAACAAGTGTTCTAAGTGGACTCTTAGACCCTGTCTGCCTTCTCCTCCTTACCCTCCTAATTGGCAGCAGTTTAAATCAGCCATCAAGCACAGATCCACATTGGTGTTACACAAGTCTCAGTTCACTGGACACGTGTCCATCCATCTATGCCCTGCCCTCTTTTTCTTTCTCCATTTTTAATTTGTTTCAATCTGAGGAAACATCATTAGGTTTTCCAGCTTCCATGGCTAGAACTAGAGCAATGGGTAGCCAAACCAATGTTCACCTTCGATTTCCTCTGGGAACTTTGAGCAGGAAAATTTCCCATCAGTCTGTCAATGGAATAAGTACACTATGGAATGAGAAATTTGATAGATATGATTTAGGAGAGGGTCCTGAGCCTTCTCCTACCTACACACTGCTGAGATCTCACTGCAACGTGGGTGCTTCTCTTGGCTCTTCTACTTATCTGAATTACTACTAATGTCATTCCAATTTATGCAAAAACAAATACAACCTCACTAAATGTCATCTTTTATTTTGGCTTCCTCCCAATTCTCTCCACAGGCATGAGAACCATGAAGTTATGCACAAAGAGGAGGTTTGGTGCCATAGGTACTATCAGTGAGGGGCCTGGAAACTGCCCCCTGACCTGTGATCTGTTTGTATACAATTCACTGAGCGGGTGGGGGGGGGACGGGGGGGGGGGACATACACACTTCCTTTCTGGTATCAATGACAGGATGTGATCCATTGTTTCTTTTTGTTGTTATTTTGTTTCATTTCTGCACAGGATATTTGAACCAAAGAAAAAGTTCATGTCTGTGTGCTTATTTTTTTTCACAACTGGGTCAAATAGTCTGATTGTGGTTTATATCTTGCTAATAAAAGGTCTTTGAACCCACTGTGCACTCCTAGTGTAAATGGCAGAGACAGCCACAGAATTTTACCTTCTCACCGGGAAATTATTTTCTCTCTGTGTGTTTTGATGGTGACAGGCTTTCTTCCAACTTGCAGTTCTTCCTCCTTGGGGGAATAGAAATGTAAGGAATAATTTCTGATTTGATATTTCCTGTTCTACTCACGTACCACTGCAGTTTAAAGACTATCTACCAAACTAGCTAACAACCCACTTTCAAAACTATACTTTGGGAAAACAGGAGGCAAAGGGGAAGAGAAGAAAAAGCCTCTTTAAAGAATACATTTGAGGATATATGTGAAGTATTTGGAAGAAGAGATGATTTGCTAATTCTACTGGGCACATAACATTGTATAAAGCTACATTGATGTGATCTGGGTAACATAATTCTTAAGCTAAAATTCTATCATTATGCTGTATAAGGCAGTGTCATTGCAAGCGAAGATGTTTGCCTATCACGTATAATTCAAAATAGTCTTGGTTCATCACTAATTCTGGAAAAGAATGATGAGTATTTGTTTACTAACTAAAATGACATAGCCATGGGAAAGTGATGTAAACATACTCCAGAATTCACAGAGTTTATCAGCGTCCAAATAAAAATTCTCTGATTTTTTTTTTTAAACTCAGGGAATTAACATGATTTTGAATTTTGTGCCAAAATGAGACATTATTAATAATGTTATCACAGTACTTTAAATCTGTAAATCTCAAATTTTTAGGTGATAGAATGATGCTGCAGAGGAGTGAGTATGAATTATTTTGAAATCAAAGGTAATAAAAATGGCATATGGTACTCTGTTCAAGGGATGGCCTTGAACACATTTTGGTCTTATTAGTATAACTGGGTTAAAACCCCTCCAAAAGTTACAGACTCTAGAACCAAAAGGAAACAAACGCTAAGATTTGCCTAACCTAAACTTCTCTCCCACACATTGTCTGTAAATATCTGGGCTCAAACACACAGGAATAAAGGACTGTCCAGTGCAAATAGTCAAGTCCGTTGTTTTCCTTCATCTTGCTCCATTTAATATGATCTTCCCCCTGTGTTCTCCATCAGAGTAAAAATAACGTTCATCACTCAGAAACCCCAGCTTCACTGGATCCCCTCACCTAACCCACCTCCCAGTCGTGAGATTCTACCTCGCAAACCTTCTCTCCATCTCTTCTACTCTCCTTCCATCCCAGCCCACATGGTGACCCATTCCGGTCTCCTGGGTCCCTTCTCATGACCCCTTTTCATCTATCTTCCCTGTAGCAAGAGGAATTTTTAAAATGTAAATTAGCTCATGTTACACCCCTGCTTAACATCTGTCCATATGCCCTTGTAAGAAAGTGCAAGATCTTTAATGTGGTCTTCATGTCCCTGCAATCTCAGGCTCTGATGGCTCCCTCAGAGTCATTGCCCACCATGGTGGCCTCTCATGAATGTCTACCATACTGGGCTTTTTTGAGTTCCTGAAGTCACCAAAAACACTCTTTTACCTGGGGACATTCAAATTGCTGCTCCCTGTCCCTGAAATGATCTTTCTTGGCTAAAGCCTGCATGTCCTTCAGGTTTCTGCTAAAATATATCTCAGAGCACTTACTTTTCTTTTGAAGTTACCACAGTTGACATTACATGTACATGTGTGTCCACATGCATGTGTGTATAATTAGTTGAATTTTGTTTATATACATATGCACACACATAGATGTATAATTTGTGTAGTGTGTCTCCCTGTGACAACAGTGTATCTGCTTCATCTTACTGTTGTATTTACCCAGCATAGAACATGCTTCCTGCTCTTTTTGAGCACTTAATACATTGTATCAAATCAGATCTAATTATTAGAAATAAATTCATATCTAATTATTAAAAAATAATTTATAAAAAAACTTGAAATGGAACCATTTGACCCAGTTATCCCACTCATCTGTTTATACCCAAAGGATTTAAAATCAGTACTTGTACTACAGTGACAAGGCCACTTCAATGTTTATAGCAGCTCAATTCACAATATCCAAGCTATGGAACCGTACTAGGTGCCCTGCAATAGATGAATGGATAAAGAAAATGTGGTATATACACACAATGGAATATCACTCAGCCATAAAAAAGAATAAAATTATGGCATTTGCCAGTAAATGGATAGAACTAGAGAGTATCTTGCTAAGAGAATTAAGCCAATCCCCCCAAAACCAAATGCAGAATGTTCTCTCTGATACGTGGATACTAACTCACAACAGAGGAGGGGAAGATTAGAAGTTCATTGGACTAGACAAAGGGAATGAGGGGAGGGGAGGGGGAATAGGAATAGATAAGGCATTAGAATAAGTTGGACATATCTTTGCTATCCTTATATATGAATAAATGACCAATGTAATTCCATATCATATACAACCATAAAACAGGATACTAAATGGAACAAGTTATACTTACACTATGTGTGTATAATATATCAAAATACACTCTACTGTCATGTATATCTGGAAAGAACAAATAAAAAAAGAAGGTAAAAGAAAATAATTAATTTATAAATTGTGCATTAGTTGAAATGTATTATACCAACCAAATACCATGTTAAGTGGTATCTTTTTGTGCAAAAAAAGAGTTGTGCTACATTAAAAAATATTGTCCTGGGGAGCCAAAGAATAAACACATGAATGAAGTACTCATCACTTATTTAAGCTAACTTTAACATTAACAGTGCATGCATAATTAAACTCACAGTCATGAGTTAAATAAATAAATGATTAGCTTGGGGACAGGATGGCCACCATGGGCGATATCAACTCCTTCACTGTTTGTTTGGTAGAGGACATTATCTAGTTGCTATAGTTTAGCTACATATGTTTCCTTAGTTGATGATGTGTGAAATAAATAATAATGATGATTAAATAATGGTAATAACATGAATATAAATTAAATTATTTCAATGCTCACCATGAATCAGCTTCATTTAAATCCTGCCAGATCTCTAATACAAGGTTACCCATTATTACCCTATTTTACAGGTTGGGAAACTGAGACTTGGAGAGCTTAAATGACTTTAAGGAGCTGGACATTGACCCAGATCTGTGACTGCAGTGCCATGGTTCCAAAGCCCTGTACCATGGCTAGTGTCACAAACATTTTCATGATCACCCACAAGGGGCATCAGGGCTATGATGGTAGGCTGTGCCTTTCTTTTTCTTCTAAATAGTACACAATAGAGTCTTTAACTTAGAACTTAATTGAAATAAAGAGCCATATAGTCACTGAAGCTTAAATCCAGTTTGTATACCTGCAAGTTTCTTTAAGAAAGATGGCACGGACACTCCAGCATGCCACAGTGCTGTTTTGTATCCCCACCCGTCCCTGACATGGGCGTTGGAGGACCCTCATCCAAGAAGTAGCAGGAGAAAGTAGGGGACTAGACCATATGATGGTTTACATTTCTTTCTTTTTTTTTATGTTAGTTGTTCAATACATTTTTTAAAATTTATTTATTTCTTACATTTCTTAATAAATTTTTACCACGACACTGGTTATTGGTTCTCATTTGCACCAACAAGGGAAGTAGGACAAGAATGTGCCCATGTTCTCTATTGGCCAAAGGATGCCAGCAGACACCTCTCATGTGGCTTTGTGGGAGAATCGCAAGTCAGCAGGGACTCAAAGCTATAGAAAATGAGAGAAAGGAGGATGGGAGGGATGGGTGAAGCCCGAGCAGGCTGAATTTCACAGGCTTCCAGCTTAGGCTGCCAGGGACAGGTCAAATCTCCATGAAGGAGCTAGGCTAGGTGGCCGATCCTTGCCCATTCCAGATCCCCCTCCCAGGCAGGAGCTGTTGGAGCAGTCTCTATCTGGTTCTGGGAAAGCTTGTTCCTTGACATCTGCCCTGCTTCTCCTCCTCCCCTGCAGCTTTCCTGTTGTTACGGTGAGAACAGTCCCTTATTGCAGTCAAATCATGTGTCCCTCTCAGAGAGCATTGGTCTTGTGGCTCCTGATGGCCTGAAGTTGAACCCCCAACGTACAGGCTTTGCATTTCAGCTGCGCAAACAGCCCCATGTGGCTGTTTGTATTCGTGGTAGCTAATGCCCCAGCTCACCATATGGGAGTCAGGCTGACTGCTCCACTGTGCCTGCTCACGGCTGTGTGTATGGCTGCCTTCCTTGGTGTTTGCTGATGGAAGGATCTTCGTCATGATCCTTTCCTTGTTCCTCTCTCCCTCAAGCATCCCCTGGCCTAAGGCTGGGAGCTGTCTCCTTGTGCTATACCAGGTGCTGTCTGTGACCTGCTGCAGGATCACAGTCCACACCGGACAGTGAGAGTGCACCCTATCAAGCCATTGCGCCCAAGGCTCCAGAGCATCTTGGCCATTCACAGCTTGGCACATGCCAAGTGATCCTGAAACAAAATCTACAATTTCTGATTCAAACAAGCCTTCAGATACGGTAGTAACATTTTACTGATTATTTTCTTCATTGAATGAATACAAATGCTTTTTTTTTTTTTTTTTTTTTTTTTTTTACACGGGTTTCAGCTGTAGCAACTCTTGTTAAAATATCTGGCTGTGAAAATCGAAGACAGTTTAAGGACTGTTGTAGGCATGCACTCAGCCCTTCAATCATGTGTTCAATACCTTGGAAAGTGACAGCAAATCAAGGATGAAATGAAACAGCAAACAGAGCAAAGGCAGGTTTCACGTATGGTGGCAGCTCTGTCACTTCAAGCTTCAGACAGAACGCTGGATTAAAATGCTGAGCGTGATGGATGATGCTCGCACGTCCCAGATGAATTGTTCCGGCTGCTGACATAGAGCATGCTTTTTGCACTACGTCTTCTAAGTCAAAAGAAAAAAAAAAAATTAAGTGTAGGACAAAGTTGATCTCATCCCCTGGGGACTTCCGTGCTCCAGGATATCCTTCTAAGAGCTCAGGGTCCGGGCACTCAATTCCCCAGTTGGTAGGAGGTGGAGAGCTCTCAGAGGGTGCCCGGGCATGGCCCTATTGCAGACTCCTCCATATGTCATCCCCAAATCTCAGAGGCTGACTCTGGCTCTTCCTGTTTCCTGGCAGCCTCATTCACTAGAGTCCCCTGCAGACAAAAGCTCTTTCCGTCCCAACCCTCTGTTCATCACTTTTCCTAAAGGTCTCCAGGTGTTAGGCGTTCATTTCCCCACCGCAGCCGCATTTCCTTTTCTATTTCTGTCTCTGGTTTCCATTCAGTTCCCCCTGAAGTGATTTCTGCTGGGAGAGGCCCCTCCCGCAGAGGTCCAAGTCAGCCACGCCCCTCTCTGGTTCCAGGACTCTCCATGGGATCCCCTCCCTGCCGCTGAGAGGTGGCTCTGAGATCATAGATCTTCGCAGGCTGAGTTCAAGTGCTGTCCTGGCATTCCTTGTTAAGTGGTTTCAGCGGATTAGTGTCACTCACCTCTTGTGCTCTTGCTGTGCCTCTAATTTAAAGAGCCCCGAGGTAGAGCCACCTGTCTGTCCTCCACTTTATTTATTAATATATTCAGGCAGGGCTCATCCTTCTACTGTATTGGGACATTATTACCCAGTGGGGTCTCCCTCCTTGGGGGCTGACATCACAGCGTCACCTAAGCTCAGTTACAGGGCTGTGCCTGTGAGGAATGCTTGTCAAAAGATGGTCCCTCACCGGGAAGGGTGGCGCACACCTGTAATCCCAGGGGCTCAGGAGGCTGAGGCAGGAGGACCACGAGTTCAAAGCCAGCCTCAACCAAAGCGAGGCACTAAGCGGCTCAGTGAGACTCGGTCTCTGAATAAAATACAAAATAGAGCTAGGGAGGTGGCTCAGTGGTCCAGTGCCCCTGAGTTCAATCCCCGGTACCCCCTGCCCTCCCCAAATAAGATGTGACCAGCTTTTCCCGTGCCTTCTGCTGACAGTGGCTTTGTAGCAGTGTGGATGCCATATGGTGATGTGTGAATTTCCTGGCACACTCCATGGCGGCCTGAAATAAGTCCTTGCATGTGGCCAGCTGGGTCAGTTGCCACAGAGACCAAATTACAGAAGGGATTTTCCCAGTCTATTTAAAAGCTGGGATTTATATCACTGGACAAGATAAATCATCTCCATTTATTGTTTTTTAGGAACAAGGTTAGGACCAGCAACCACAGCCTCCACACCAAATCCAGTTCACTGCCCTGTTTGTGTAAATAAAGTTTTATCAGGATCTAGCCATGCTCACTTGGTTACACATTGTATGTGGTTGCAATCACACTATAGTGGAGTTGAGTAGGTGCAATAGAGAACATAGTGGCCTGCAGTACCCAAAGTTATTTATCATCTGGCTCTTTTCAGGAAAAGTTTGCCAATTCTTGGACGATCTCATTGATTCTGAAGTTTGTTCCCTTATGACCACAGGTGTCATAGTCCATTTTCTGTTGCTATAACAAAATATCGGAGGCCGAATGATTTATAAAAGAAAGAGTTTTATTTTGGTTCATAGTTCTGGAAGTCCAAGAGCATATGATTGGCTTCTGGTAGGCCACATGCTACTCTCTATGTGATGGAAAAATAAGGAGAAATAGGTGAGTAGAGAGGAGAAAAGGGGGTTAGAGCCAAAGGAGCTGGCTTCATTTTAAAACAACTTGCTCCCACAAGAGCTAACCCCATCTCTCAAGAAAAACATTAATCCATTCATGGATATTCTGATCCCATGACCCAGTCACCTCCCCAAAACCTCACCTCCCCAAAACCCCACCTCCCAACATTGCCACACTGGGAATCAAATTTCAACAGGAGTTTTGGTGGGGACACACCACCCCTAAACTACAGTAATAAGGAATCCCTCAGTGTTTGAATGAGGTCAGAGGATGTGATTTTGCTTCAGTCCTAATGGTAGTGTAGTTGTGAAAAAGACTAATTGCTCTCAAAGAGACAAATAATCCCATATCCATAGCAGTAGCTTAAGAAAAAATACCAAACAACTTCTAATTCTTTTCCCAACATTATCTAAGGTTCATAGTATCAACACTCCGGGTCTGGTGCTCTAAATTCAAGAGATTTTTTTTTCTACTATATATTTTGTCCTGCTTGCCCTATCATCTATGGGTTTCTTTTTGCCTTTCTTGATTTATTTTGAACTGATTTTTTTTTTTCTCATTTCATTTGTCCTCCTACTCACTGGGGAGTTACACAGAACGTTTTCATACTATGTATTTGTCAAAGTCTGAAGTTAATCCATGTCTTTACAGCCTTCCTCCACAAGGTCTTTACAATACTTTAATTCCTTTTATAGCTGTCCCCCATTATTTACAGGGGGTACATTCTAAGACTTCTCTGGGTACCTGAGACCTCAGATAGTACCAAAACCTATATGTACTATTTTTTTTCTCTGTACATAAATGGAGATGATAATGTATAATTTCTATGTTAGGCATAGTAAAAGATTACAATGACTAATAGAATAGAACAATTATAACAAAATATGGTAATAAAAGTGACATTAATGTGGTCTCTCAACCATTAAGGGGCAGGTAGCATATACAGTATGGATACCCTGGACAAGGGATAATTCATGTTACAGGCAGAATAGAATGGAACAGCATGAGATTTCATCAGTGCTACTCAGAATGTCAGTTAAAATCTTATGAACCATTTATTTCTGTAACTGACACCATGGAAAGCAAAAATGCACACACATTGGGGAACTCTTATACCTCTTTCCCTACTTACTTTTAGTCATATTTTGTATTTTAGTTTTCCCTCTCTTTTTTTTTTTAAAAAAAGGACACAAATATTTTCATGATTTCTTTGTGACTGCCTGTTTGTGTAAAATAAAGCCCATTTTTGCTTTATCATTCTATCAGCTTGTATTTATTATCTGGAAATTATTCTTTACTGTGCATCTTTTATTTGGGGTTGAGGTTTCCAGAGATTGAACTCAGGGGCACTCAACCACTGAGCCATATCCCTGGCCCTTTTATTTAGAGACAGGGTCTCATTGAGTTGCTTAGTACCTCGCTGTGGTTGAGTCTAGCTTTGAACTTGCAATCCTCCTGCCTCAGCCTCTCCAGCTGCTGTAATTACAGGTGTGCACCACCATGCCTGGCTCACTGTGTATCTTTTTGCATTTCCTTTAGTTAGACTATATTAGTGACTTTTTACTTACCTAAAAATATCTTTGTTTTGTTCTTTGCTTATTTGTCATAGTTTTTTTTTTCACTTTAGGTTGAATTCTGAAAATTTTCTTCAGGTCTACCTTTCAGTTTATTAATTTCTCTTCAGCTAAGTCTGGAAGAGTTAAAAAATATCCACTGAATATTTTATTTCAATTGTTTTATTTTTAATTTTTAGAGATTTTTCTAGTTTCTTATTCTAATCTGCTAGAGTTTTCTTTTAAAAATTTTCTTCATTACTATATTCAATCCTTTTCCTTTCCATTTCATTTAACATATTAAAAATACTTATTTTATATCTGCTATGGTTTTGATGTGATTTGTCTACAAAAGGCTTGGTTTCCAAAATGGCAGCTGTAAGAGGTGGTAGGGCATAGTGAATATTCACTAAGTTACTGGGGATGTTGCCCTCAGAAGGAATTAATGCTGGTCTCATGGAATTAATTCCTATAAAGGGGGTTGTTATTACCACCCTCTCCCAGTCTCTATCTTCACATTTCACCATGTGATTACTCTCTCACATGCTCCCATCATTGTGATGCCAAGCATTATAAGACCCTCACCAGAACCAAATAGATACCAGCACCATGATGGTTCTTAGAATTCCAGAACTGTGAGCTACATAAATATCTTTTCTTTATGTATCACCCAACCTCGGGTAATTTGTTATAGTAACAGAAAACAGGCTAATATCATGCCCAATGTCTGATTGTTTCAATATCTTGACCAATATGTGGATTGTTCTAATGTATGGACTAATATCATATACAGTGTCTGATTCTTCCAAGATGGATCATCTTATTCCACTTCAAATTTTTGTTCTATTGCCTTTTGGTCATAGGCCTTGTCTCTTTATAAATTTGGTGAATTTTAACTGTGGAACTTAAGCTGAAGGAATCTTTTGAAGCCTAGGTTGAAGGAGACAGGGAGTGGAAGTTCTCCAGGAAAAAGTCTGCATTTGCTTCTGCTGTGCCTCAACTCCCTGGTACTACTTCAAACTAATCTATAGGATCCAAGCTTTGGACAACTCTCATAGTGAAAAATCGGGCTGCACTCATGCTTGAGACCTGGTATATTATTACAAGTTCTGGGTGATTCTTTTCCTTTTCCCAAACCCAATCTTCAAAATGGAATGCTTCTCTAGATATCTTTGAGGTTGAAATGGGGTTTATTTCCAGTTCTCCCTTACCCTGAGGGTTTGCCATTTGAATAGACATGGGCTTTTTCTGCAAGGAAGGGGACAGCGGTCTCACTCTGGGCACACTGCAGACTCTGACACCTTCTCCTCATATCTTCAAAGGTACGGAAACTTAATGCTCATGTTCATTTTAGTTTGGCAAATGTTTTGGTTTGGAAAATACATGCTTCAAAGACTCCTTCCCTCTTTGGATTCCTGTTTATTGATAGACATTTTAAAAATATCTATACACATTTTTTTAAAAATATGATACTCAGATAGTTGTTTTAAGTGGGATATTCACTCAGGTTTTGCATGGTGCTAGAGTCAAAAGCCTGAGACTTTCTGAAAAGCTACATCTTATATCTCTAGCTTTTAAATACTTCATGCATGAATATTAAAAAAACAGTTTGGTGTGCATTTTTTTGTAATATTTTATAAAATGAGATTCAACAAAATGGCTACTGCATTTGTCCTTATCATAATACAATTCCATGCTGATTATAGACACCAAATGAAACAGAAAAATATCAAGAATAAACTTAATATCATCCTTAATCCCACCATCCAGATGCAACCCTATTCTTACTTTGTTATATCAACTTTGGCCCAGTTTTTGATATGCTGTCTATTTTTAAGTAGTTGAGAAAGCACTGTTCTGGTTACAGCTATTTAATTAGAAGAGGGTAATTCTTTCAAGATGCAAGACACAGGAGAGCATCATTTCTCTCCCTTCCTATTCTGAGGTCATTGCAGATCAGTTAACCACTTGTAAGACACACTCCATTCCTCGGCGTAATCTATCCTGGTGGATCTAATCAAAAGAACCCACTCAGAAAAACCACAAGGGAGTCGTAATTGAAGGAACAGGGCTAGCCAGGAAAGGCTGGTAGAGTGTCCAGCTATAAAGGATAAAGGCCATGCAGAAATGACATTTCCATCTTTCAAATGCCAGCTGCAGGCTATGTTTGAGCTATCTCTAACAGAAAGATGGAGTTAGGAATGGGAGTGAAAGATCGTTTATGTCTTACAAATAACAATGCTTCTATAAGCTTCAATGAGTTCAGAATCGTGGGCCTCTCCCTGAGACAGTGGTAGGACTGCCCATACCTCAGACCCCTCCAAAGGCCTGGACTCTTAACGCTTTCCGATGGATGGACTGCAGTGCACAGGGGCTTTTTTCATCCAAGTTATTAAAATTGATGAAAAATGGTGAATACTTGGTGATTCCGTGCTTCTCCCTCTAAAGCTCCCAGAGTGAATATAGACCCAGACTCAGACTCCAGGTGGGTGGAAGTTTACCAGGTATTAGATGCTATGAGAAAGGACTGCAATGAAAGAACCCAAGAGCACAGATCTCAGTGCTGCCGGGGAAAACTTGAACATTGCCCATTAGACCTCAAGGAACAAAAAAAAAATGAAGTATCATGTTTTAACCCCTTCGTGATACCAGCACCATAGTGGTTCTTAGAATTCCAGAACTGTGAGCTACATAAATATCATTTCTTTATGTATCACCCAACCTCAGGCAATTTGTTATAGTAACAAAAAACAGACTAATATTATGCTCAATGTCTGATTGTTCAATGACAAGTCCAAGGTGGGAGTACATTGCCCTTTGACTCTGTAGGGTCCAATGAAGGATCACAGTCATTGTGTTTCATTTATTTAGTAATGAATAGAATCTCTTCTATGACAAAAAGGGCAGGATCTTAGTGTCACAAAGGTCTAAAACAAGGTCAAGGCCAGCAGCTTCTGAGCTATGCAAACTCACAAAATGCACTTCCTGTCTCATTTATTACATGCTAATTATAATGCTTCCCATTGCAGGAGGAACTGAAAATGATGTCTCTAAAGCAACTAGCATAAGGCAAAAGCAGTGCTGGGCACGGTGGCACATGTCTATAATCCCAGCGGCTCAGAAGGCCGGGGCAGGAGAATCCTGAGTTCAAAGCCAGCCTCAGCAACTTAGTAAGGCCCTAAGCAACTCAGTGAGACCCTGTCTCTAAATAAAATACAGAAAAAGGCTAGAGATATGGCTCAGGGGTAAATTGCCTTTGGATTCAATTCCTGGTACAAAAAAAAAAGCAATTGTTCCACTTGATTTCCAAGTCCTGAATTCCGGGACCAGATTTCATCATCAATCCCTCTGAAATACCTAGCATATAGTAGTTGCTCTATAAATACTCTTCCAATGAAAAGATAAAGGATTTAGGTACTGGATGAGCTGAATGAATCTGTATTTGGGAAGATGGAGGCAAAGGTGTGTTGCTGTTCCACCAAGATGCCCTCCATGGTGCCATCCTGCTGATGACCTCTGATGGGACATTCCAGCTACTCCAAGGATTCAAGTCATCCATTCTCTGTCCACTCCAGCCTCAGGCACCTGGACCTGCAGACTGCCCCTTCCTTCCATGCTTATTGCCAGGGTGAGAGGAATCTCTTCACCACCCCTGGGAGGTCTGATGGAATTAACTGACAATAGGTAGACTAACAGTAGAAATGGGTGTCATGGGAAAATGACTGTGAGACTCAGGAGCCGATAAGCCCTTTGTTTACAGGGAAGAAGAAAATGAGGGAGTGTTGGCAATTTTGAGTAAGGGTAAATGATTTGGGAAACAATAAATGATTGTAAAGGAGCCTGGAAAACAGACAGTAGCTTGGGACAAAGTTCTTCCGAGCTCTGGAAGAACTAAGGGAAGGTGAGGGTTGGAAATTCACCTGGAGTGTTTTTACGCATATAAGCCTCCCAGGTAATTTTTCTGAGCTGCTCTCAGAAGATAAAAGGAAAAGTCCCATGTAAGTGTGGCAAGGAGTTTTTAGTCTCATGTCTTAAGTGCTTCATCTTTCCTGGTTATTTGGTGAGGTATGTAGGGAGAGAGTTTAAGGCAATTCATTTCTTTTTGAAGATGTTTCTTCAGTCAGATAAGAGAATGAGAGAGAGAGAGAGAGAGAGAGAGAGAGAGAGAGAGAGAGAGACACCTTCCCTACTCCTGCAAAAATAAAAGGAGAGATTAGAAAGTCCTTGATTCTGAGGCAGCTTCTAAGGAATTCCCAATTTCTTTTAATACAAATTGCTCATGAAGCCAAAACACCATACTCAGGATATCAATTTCAGAGACCCAATATCGGTGTACTGATTGACCATCAGACTGACCAGATGTCCACCAACATCAGCTCTACTAAACCTGGATCTCCCTTTGCCAGTCCTCTCCATTTACCTCTTACACTAGTCAGCTTTCTGTTACTCTAATGAAATGCCTGAATTAATCATCTTATAAGGAGAAAAGTTTTATTTTCACTCATGGTTCTAGGGGTTCTAGTCCATGATCACATTCTGAGGGATCCTAGCAAGGGTAGCACACCATGACAGGAGCATGTGGTGGAACAAACCACTTACCTCAGGAGCCAGAAAGCAGATTGAGACTGAGAGGCAGGGCTCCCGTAATCCTTCTTTTAAAATTTTATTTATTTATTTATTTGTTTATAGAGGAACCCAATACCTTTCATTTTACTTATTTTTATGTGGTGCTGAGGATTGAACCCAGTACCTCACAGCACTAGTAAAGTGCTCTACCACGGAGCCATAACCTCAGCCCTCCAATAGTCCTCTTTAAGGTCATACCTCCAATGGATCTAAGGACCACCCACCATACCCCACTGACTTAAGGAGGATGAGACCAACTCTACCCCCTCCTAAGGATATCCTAGTAGTGCCACCTTGGGGACAAAGAGTTTAACCCCTAGACCTGTGGATGACACTCTTCCAAATCATAGCACCTCTTAACCCATCCACCTACCCGACCCATGCAGCCAGGACCACACCAGCTCCTATGTATCCCACCTGGGAAATGGGGTCAGATAGAAGCAGAGAGAGAAGGAGCGCATTTTCAGGGAAGGGAGAAGAGGACCTTCAAAGTCGAGTCTCACCGTGAGAAACTACCAAATCAGTTCACTGTGAGGCCGATTTAATAAATCATAGCAGTGAGTCAGTAGGGTCATGTCAGATAAATGAAATATTTAATGCAATGGAATAATCCCTCCAGTGATGTTAGAGTGTTGCATTTGTTAATCTAAAGCACTCCCTGGTGAGACAGCTGAGTGGCTGGAAAGTGGCTCTCTAAATCATGGCATCCCCTGGAGTCAGGGAGGACAGTCCCTTCATCTCTGAGCTCCCAGGGTTGTGGGTTTACCACTCACCTGGGCATGTTTTTCCTCTAATTAACAAATAACAGCTTATAGGACACTTAGACAAATTTTTTCTTTCTGTCTCTTTCTCAGTATCCTCAGGTCCAAGACGCTGGTAAAAGTACCTCTGCTTATCTCCTACCTTGTAACTTGGAATCTGCTGTGCTTGGAGGAGACGTACAATAGACATCTCCCAGCTGGAAGTTGATCTGCTTGTCCACAAAAAAACGGGGATCTGCTGAGGCTTTGTCAACTTTCAGGTTTCTATTTAACGGCATAAAAGAAAAAAAAAAAAAAAAAGAAAAGAGAAGCTTTATTCAGAATTCCCAGGCTTACACAAAATAGAGTTGTTATTTCAAAACCGAACTGCTTAAATTATCAACTCACGGGCACAGTTGTTAATTTATGTATTAAGTAGTTGGTATCCATTTCTGTCTTATTTTCATTCTATAATTAAACAGTACCACCTCTGAGGGAGATAAAGACAATTGTCACTGTGTCCCATTGGTCTCCTTCTCTGGCTGCTAAGTCCTTCCACAATGCTGTTGCAAATTCACCCAATGGGCCAGCAGTGTTGCTCCTGTGGCCTGTCAGTCGCCTGCCAATCACCTTGGGATTCTTCTACCCCGCCCTCCTTACCTGCTGCTCAGCACAAACCACGTGTGTCTTCCAGTTACGAAGAAAAGCAGAACCCCAAAGGGGAGGCCGGAGACTTCACTCTCCGCACAAACAATTCATTGCTCAAGGCTTTCAAACTTGGCATGAATTTCCAGGTTATCAGTCAATGCACTTAGGTTATGAAAATTATCTAATTAGCCAGCCCCAAATAGTCTATACCTCCCTGTCTGCTAGTTCCAGAGCTTCATCTTTGGTATTTTCTGGTTGATAAACGTAGAGGATGCCAATTATACAGCTTGGGACAGTGGCCAGATATCTATCAAAGGCTGGAAAATAACCAGCTCTGTTATTGGCAAAGAGAGCAGGATTTGTCCCAGCCTCCAGAGGTTAAAGGCTACTGATTTTACGGGCTGCGCCACTGAAATGTTTTTATTTACACAGGAGCTGCCAGGAACTATCTTCCCTTATTTAGCAGATGTGTCTGAAGCAGCTGTTTTAAAATGCTCTTCTGGAATGAGAGATGAGGGCAGACCATCAGCTTGCCCAGTGGCTTCCAGGAACCCAATGGCACACTGGAACTGAGACAGCTAGAATATGTGCACGTGTGCATGTAGCTGCTCCCTTGGACACTTGGTTTTCTGTGTGTTTGTTGTTTTAAGATGGCCAGACAAAATCAGTGTCTTGACAATATTTATTGTAGGAGAATTCTGATATGTCATGCATAGATTTGTAGAGGATCTTTAAATCTGATTCCCATTTTCTCTCTCTGGTTCCACCTGTACCACTGATGCCCTTCAGAGAGCGGAGGCAGAGAAGCTGACCATACGGGGTGACCCTTCTTCCCTGTCCACTTAGCTCCCAGTGTCCTCTTTGCTTCGCCTTTGGCCTCCTGCTGTGGCCCTGTTCCCACCCTGTGTTCACCAGTGACTTTGGTCTGTATTCTGCATCCTTTTAACATTTTAGCCTTTTTTTTTTTTTTTTTTTTTATCTCACCCAGCGATTTCTTCTCCATCACATCTCAAAAATAAATGCAAAACTATTGAGAAAAAAAAAGTCTTATGGGAAAGTGAGAAGTTTGAGATACAGCTGGATCTTTGCATCTGCAGTTTCCAGATTTGTAGATTCAAATGACCTAGGATTGAAAATATTCAGGGAAAAAAAAATGGTGTCGGTACCCAACGCATACGGGCATTCCTTCTTGACATTAATCCCCAAACAACACAATATAATAAATACTTACATTGCATTAGGTATTATAAGTAACCCAGAGATGATTTTAAAGTGAGAGTGCGTGTTAGTTGTATTCAAATACTTCACTATTTCATCTAAAGGCTTAAACATCTGCAGGTTTGCTATTTGCAAGGAGTCCTGGGATCAATCCCCGTGGATACCAAAGGATGACTGTGTTTCTCTACAGTGGCACGCAGCTGAAGAAAAAGGTCAGCATACTTTTATTTTCATCTCTCTGGGTCCAGAGGATTGGAGGTCTTGATTTTTTTTTCATTTGAAAATATTTATTTCATATTAATAAACAAGGTTATATGGTGGTTTTTATCTATTGTCAATTTGCTTATATAAACATGTATATATTATATATATATTTATTTGTTCTTTTTAGAAATACATGAAAATAAAGTGTATTTTGAACATATTATACACATATGTAATAGCACTTATTCTGATTAGGATCCCATTCTTGTGGTTGTACCAGATTGTCAGGGGCCATGAATGAATTACGGGTTTGTTTGAGCCATCTCAATGCAGAGGGTTTGCTGTTCTGAGAACTCTCAGTGAAATTCCACTGATTGAACACTGCTCAGATTATACTGCACCCTGCCCATTGCTTCAGACAGCCCTGGGTTCAGATGCAGCAGCCTGAAAGTAGAGGAGGTGGGCTTAGCCTGCCGAGCCCCAACCAAATTGTCTTTGCCATCTTCTTCCTGTTTTCCTCAGGAAGTCCTTCATTCTGAATCACATTGGTTTTCCTACCCATTTAAATAAAGCATGCAGGCTCCATTTTTTTTTTTTTTTTTTTTTTTGTTAGAGCCAGTCTCCATCAGAGCTGGATCCTCCCACTGTGCCCTTGCTTTTCACTTATTTCCATGTCTTGTCTTTATCTCTTAAATTTCTCATACCCTTAATATTTCTAATCTGACTCACCACCATAGTTTGGGGAAACTGAGTAAATGTCACTCAGCTTGTGATACATGGTGTGGAGTTTCACTGATGGTGTATTCATATATGAGCACAGGACAGTTATGTCTGATTAATCCCACTGTCATTCCTAGTCCCACCCCCCATCCCTTCCCTTCATTCCCCTTTGTCTAATTCAATGAATTTCTATTCCCCCTTCTACCACTTATATATTAGCATCCTCCTATCTGAGAGAACATCTGACCTTTGGTTTTTTGAGCTTGGTTTATTTCACATAGTATGACAGTCTCCAGATCCATCCATTTACCAGCAAATGTCATAAAGTCATTCTTTTTTATGGTTGAGTACTAGCCCATTTTGTGTGTGTGTGTGTGTGTGTGTGTGTGTGTGTGTGTATCACATTTGGGATGTGAGATATATATATCACATTTTCTTTATCCATTCATCTGTTGAAGGGCACCTAGTTAGGTTCCATAGCTTAGCTGTTGTGAATTGAGCTGTTATAAACATTGATAAATGTCCCTGTAGTATGTTGATTTTAAATCCTTTGGATATATGCCAAGAAGTGGGATAACGGGGTTAAATGGTGGTTCCATTCCAAGTTTTTTTTTGAGGAATCTCTGTACTGCTTTCCAGAGTGGCTGCACCAATTTGCAGTCCCACCAGCAATGTACAAATGTACCTTTCCCCCTACATCCTCACCAACATTTATTGTTACTTGTATTCTTCAATGATATCCTTATCATTCCCTCTTATCCATCTATTGATTAGACACTGAAAACTTTCCATGTTAAGTTCTCTTGGAGTTATCCAGTGACTCAGTGATGTTTATATCAGGAGGAGGAAATGTAAAGAGAATATCTCATTTAAAACATAATCCGTCAGCAGCTCTGGATTCAGTCCTCCAAAAATTCTCTGAAAATAAAATATTTTATTTTTTTAAAAAAGAATATATTCCCAACTCCCAAATCTAGGACTTATGGTCAATCTCTTTTTCAAGTTTGGCAAGAGATTTTACAAACTGTAGGGCCAACGCAACTCAGTGGAAAATGTAGTAGCTAACTTGTGCCAGCTAGCCTCTGAGGAATGCCGCCATGCCAATTTTATCCCTGGTAATAGTCAGATTTCTGTCACTAGAGTGAAATATCCACGATAAGGAGAAATACTTATGAAGAGAAAAGTTTTATTTAGCTTACAGTTCTGGAGGTTCTGGTCCAATATCAGGTGTATCTGTACCTTGGGGCCTCTGGCAAGGCAGGGCACCATGGTGGAAGCATGTGGTGAAACAATACTACTTATACCACAAGCCAGGGAGCAAAGAGCAAGAGGAAGAGACTGAGGTCCCAGGATCCCCTTCAAGGGCACATCCCCAATGACCTAAGGACCTCCCACAAGGCTCTGTCTCCTAAAGCTTCCACCACTTCCCAATAGCGCCACCCTGAGGACCGAGCCTTTAACACAAGGACCTGGGGGCATCCAACCTCTAAACTAGAGCACTCTTAATCCATGCTCTGCCCTGGCTCAGAACCTGCTTTTGTCACAAGCAGAACTACCATGCCTTGACTCTCTAAGTGCTACTCTTTTGACACAAATGTTTTCTTCCTCTGCTTATAAAGAGTCCTGATGTTAGATCTAGTTGGATAATTCTGGGGTATCTATGAGAGAATGTTGCATCTTTGGGGGACGTAGTGCCTCACCTAAAGCACACCTGGAGAGCACAGAGGTCCAGAAGAGCCTGGTGGCCATGCATCCTGAGGGCTGTTATTTTTCAGGTCTTCAAATTTTACAAGATGTCAGAAGTTCAGACAGTGATGGTAGGAAAAACTCCCTTCGTAGTTTGGCAGGGGACAGGCTAGCTTCAAACGTCATAGACACTGGTAACCGAGAAAGGAACCCTGCACATCCCTCACTTTTCCAGAGGCCACGTGGACTGGGAGAGTCCAGGGATGCAGAGCTGTGCTGGGTGGAGTTCTGCCTTCTTGGACAAGAATGAGAGTAAGGAGCAAGGGTGAGTCTATGAAAACTCTTCCAGCCCAGCTGATGTGAATTTCGTGCTCACAATTCACTGTAAGTGAGGTTTTTTTTCTACAAAAGCTATTAAAACGTTTTAGAAAAAAAATTCTCTTCCTTAGCAGAATAAAAGATGGCATTGCCTGCTTGACACAGAAGCAAAATATCAAAGGGAGAATGCACCCATAGGAAACCAGAATGGGATTTGGAGAAAGGGGAGATAACTAAAATAAAGAAGTATTCAAGGTAATGAAAAATACAGTGCTGAATTCATCCACATGGATGTGCTTAAAAGATGAAATGACCTACTGGAAAAATCTGATCCGTGTGAGGAAGAAAAATCCAAGGTGCTTTCTTAGAATGAAGAGAAAAGGAAATCTCACGTGAAAAGGAAAGACACATGTAGATGGATGGAAAAGGGAGAAAGAACAGGGCTGAGTGAAAGGGCCTGGGTTTCAAGGTCTCGCATGGATTTGAAGCTTAGCTCCAGCTGTGTGAACTTGGACAGGTCTTTTCATCAGTGATACAGGCAACTCCTCGGAGTACTCTGGTGGGAGAGAAAAGCTAAGGTTGTTCCCCAGGAGGAAAATCAAACAAGTGGAACTATTATCTCAAGTGAGATAAAAATCAAAGACATGTGGAGAGTATGGGTGTGGAATCTTCCAGAGCCTGGGCTAAGAGAAAGATCAGAGCATGCAATTAGAAAGAGGTCACCAAGATTAATGACATGAGGTTAATGACATTAATAATAGTCAAAATATTTTTTTACTTTGGGCAGAAACCAGGCTTTCTACAGAAGTTCAGAATCAGTAAATGCCAGAATCTGATGAAAGAACATTTCCCATTTTGAAGGAAAATGATTGCAACCCCAAATATATACCCAATTATCTTATGAGGACATCAGAAAGATAGTCTCAAATATGCAAAGTTCAAGAAATAGGCATTGACGTTAAAAGTAGTTTCAGACATTCTCAAGCCAAGCAAGAAATTGATTGCTATTAATGAGTGGGTAATTTTGATATCAAAGGGCTAATGGTCCTATCTTAACTGAGGCTCTGTACCATGGACTATCAATAATTCCATTCTCCCCTACTCCTCAGCCTCTGGGAACCACCTTTCTAATCTCTGCTCCTGTGAGTTATTTTAGATTCCACATATAAGTGAAAACATGATATTTATTTACCAGTGTTTAACTTATCTCACTTAGCATAATGTTCTCCAATTCCACTCAGAGTGTTCAAATGGCAGAAGATCTTTATTAAGGCTTGCCGCAGTCCGGCTGCAGCAAAATAACCGGGGGGGGGGGGGGGTGGGGGGTGGGTGGGGGGGGGTGGGGTGAGGAATGACTTGTGTACCTTGATACAGCAGGAGTGAGAGCCGTTTATTGTAGGACAGGAGCGGTATTTATACATTTTACACGGCTTATCTAATTAGCATAAAATAGATACAGCAGTCAACCAATAAGGAATCGCCACACTTAATGGCTCGCTTTTGTTACTTCACAAACCACTCCCTCTGGCATTTTGCCAGGCACCGTGCAGACTTGTTTACAGACTGTAACATTTCTCTGGCAAAATACCAGGTGCCATCCTGACTTGTTTACAGACCTTAACATTTCCCCCTTTTGTTTAATTTAAATAAGGACCATAGTGTTTTTTACAGAAACACCATAAATAACCTGCTAGAAACAGAAAGGGAGGATACAAAATGCTACAATACCAAGCCAATTGATGGCTCCATGCAAGAAGCCCTTGGAAAAATTATACCAGCAATGACACCGTTAGCAAAGACACCGAGTTACAATTTGTTGTAGATTACAGTTTGTTGTCTCAATCCAGATAAAGCAGTGTCTCAATAGATTAACTCACAGTCCAGGTAAATCACAGTCCAGGTAAGTTCTGCAGGCAGCTAGCTTAAGTTGTAGCAGCAGAAACAGCAACAGCTCCGAAGTTTCGTTGGGTTCTCAGCCGAAGTTTCCTCTGGTTCTCAGCAACACTGTAAATTCTTTCACCTTTGTTTTCACCAGCACTGGGACGAAGGCAGGAACTCTGGATGGCTAAAGAAAATCCTGTAGCATTTCACTAAGAAAACAACCTTCTGAACAATTTAGTACATTATCTCAAGGTTTTTTACATTTGAAATAAGCCTTAATAGTACTCATTACTCATCAGCCTCCAGGTGTGGGAGACCCATTGTAGTTACTGGTCTTGGAAATGATCAAACTTCAGGGACGCCAGTAGCGTCTTCTGCCAGCTGCCAGCTGTAGCATCCCGGGCAGCCCCAGATGGCCCTGGGGAGAGTCCTGGGCTCAAACTGCTTCTGGGCACAGGGAGCAAAAGCCTGCGAGACTGTGCCTCCAGGTCAGGTCTAGATTTGGGCTCACAGTGGTGATCCGCTCCCCCAGGCAGGGGGGCGGGGAAGAGCCCCGCAACTGCCGCTTGGAAAATTCTTGCTGCGCCATGATCGGCTTGGGCAGGTGGCAGCCGCCTTGTCGTTTCACGCACGCCCTCCTGTATCGAAAAGTATTCAGTAATAGCCTTTTCTGCAACTTTTTTCCTGATAATCCTTCTTCTTCTGAACTTTCTTTTTCTTTCTGATTAGAGTTTCTGGGCTTTTATCAACACATGCCCTAATTATTCTTGGTTCCACTGGGGTGCCTTTTTCCCTTATCAATTTACTTCTCACCCCTTCCATATTTTCATCACAAAGACAATACAACATTTCAAGACAAAACAAGACACAAACATACTGCATCAATCTTCTCCATTTTCTCAAAATGGCCATTTTTCCTCTCGCCCTATCTGCCTAGGGACAAGCAGATTGCTCCCGTCCTATCTATGGACGGGCAGCTTTTTTTCATCACTTACCCCCGAGTGTCCCGGGGCTCCCCATAACGGGCCACCATCTGCCGCAGTCCGGCTGCAGCAGAATAACGGGGGGGGGGTGGGGTGACGAATGACTTGTGTACCTTGATACAGCAGGAGTGAGAGCCGTTTATTGTAGGACAGGAGCGGTATTTATACATTTTGCACAGCTTATCTAATTAGCATAAAATAGATACAGCAGTCAACCAATAAGGAATCTCCACACTTAATGGCTTGCTTTTGTTACTTCACAAACCACTCCCTCTGGCATTTTGCCAGGCACCAGGCAGACTTGTTTACAGACTCTAACATTTCTCTGGCAAAATAACAGGTGCCATCCTGACTTGTTTACAGACCTTAACAAAGGCTGAGTAGTATTCCATTGTGTTTATAGACCATATTTTCTTTATTTTACTTGGATGGACACTTAGGTTGACTCTACACCTTGGCTGTTGTCAACAGTGCTGCAATAAACTTGAGAGTGCAGATATCTCTCTGAAAAACTGAATCCAGATATTTTGGGTAAATATCCAGAAGTGGAGTAACTGGATCATATAGTATCTCTACTTTTAGTCTTTGTTTTTTGAGAAACCTCCACACTGTTTTTTTTAAAATAATAGTTGTATTAATTTAGATTTCCTCCAACAATGTGCAAGGATTTCTTTTTCTCTACAGCCTCACTAACACTTGCTTTTATCTTGTTGATCACAGCCATCCTAACAGGTGTGAGGTGATATCTCCTTGTGGTTTTAATTTGCATCTCCCTAATGATTAGTGATGCGGAGTATTTTTAATATATTTTTACCCATTTGTATGGAAATGTTCATTCATGTCTGATGCTCATCTCTCAATAGAATTATTTGTTTTCTTAGGAGAAAAAATTTCCATTTTTTTCCCTTTTTCTTTTATGTGAAATCAATTGCACATCATGGTGAATATAGTAACTGAGTATTATACAATGAAATTTCATTAAAAATAAATTTTAAATGCTCTGATGATAAAATACTATATATTCGAGGTGACTACTATATAAATGAGTATTTGCATATTTAATCAGTTTGCATTGTACTAAAAAATGGCACTACTTTGTGCCCAATAAACATTATACAACTAAAATTTGGTAATAAAACCCAAAACAAACAAACAAAAAAACTAATAGTGAAAAACAAAAGCTATTAAATTTATCCTGAAAATTTCGAATTTAATATAGAATTATATTTGATAGAAAAATTGTAATGTAATATGAGAAGATTGGTCTAAAACCCCAAAATTTATTAATGAAGCCTGGGATGCAGAAGATGATATTAAATTAAGACAATGCTAAATATATCCTCACGTGTGGAGAACCCAGTTGCTACCATATCATGGTTTCATCCTTGTAGTTAATAAAATCCATGAGGAAATACATTTATAGCTTAAAATTAAGCTCTCATGAGATTTACAATAGGACATGATGTTCAAATCTTTGTACCCTACAAAAGCAGGCAAAATCAAGCGACTCAACAACAACAACAAAAAAAAAAAAAAAAAAAAAAAAACTTAAAACAGACTCAGCAAAGAACCTTTAAAAAAGTAGTAAAACTTTAAGAACAAGGGGAAATAAGTCGAACTTGGCATATACGATATGACACTAATTTTAATACTTGTGTGTGCACACATATGTATACAGACAATAGAAAAAAGATTGAAAAGAAATGTGCTAAGATATGTTGGTTTCTATAAGGTGCTTTTTTTTTTGTAAGTAAACAAACAGTCGAACAACTGAAGAAGGAGGTGTGGGGGCAGAGCTAGATGTGTAGACAGAAAACCCAGGATATTGCCAAGGCGAGGCCTACGGAGGACTGTCAGAGAATGAAGGCTCTGAGGCATCTTCCCAAAGAGCCTGATGGTCAGCACCCTCCACCCCTGAAGCTGGGACACTGCCCCCTGAATTCCTTTCTTTATCAGAGAACATAGAGGTGGGTCATTGCTTGTCCATTTAAATTGCATACAAGGTGCTAACTCAAGACCAGTTCCTCCAGTGGCATTTTACTTTCACAGATGGATGATTTAGATGAAGAACTTTGAGATGATGGGACCTCAGGAAGAAGAAAGCACACATTTGTGAAGGGCACTCAGCCCAGGCCCTGGCCAGGGCTGACTTTTGCCTGTTAGGCAGAGAGGGCAAAACTCAGGGCCCACAAGAGTTTTAAGGGTCTATGAAAATATTTAACTTACAGTTCTTTTTTAAAGACCAGATGTAAAAATAAATATGAAATTAACAAATATACAATAATGAATCCAGCCTGCACTATAGTTTGCATACCAACAAACCATGTCATATATTTTTTAAATATTTTTTTTTATAGAGGAAGAGGCAACTAAGGCAAAGACGTTTTATATAGATCTTCCTAATTCATTCATTTTTCCACCAAATTATGTGCCTCGCATTATTAAACACATCCCTTAGGCAACCATCTTGTACTTTCTAGTCATGGCAGACTTTCACATGAAGATATATCAACTCCTGAAATCATTGGTTAAGGCTGATAAAAGTCACTATGTGGACCTGTCATGACTTATGGCACCTGGAGCTCATGGCACCCCTATGTTCATGGCATGCTTGAGCTTAGAGAACTCTGAAATTACAGCACCTTAAAACTCATAGCACCCGTATGCTCATGGAATCCCTGAGCTCATAGCAATTCTCAGCCCCTGGTAATATTAAGTGGACACTCCTGATCTCATAGCACCCATGAAACCATTGCACCCCAAAGGCAGCACCTGTGATCTTGTTATAACCTTGATGTCACAGCACTCCTAAAATTTTATTGCTTATCCTGCCCTGCTTGAGACATTTGAGAGTCTTGAATCATAAGTTAATATTTACATATCTAATCAGTGGAAGAAAGTGTCACATTTACTGGTAAACTGGTATTACTGACAAACAGCATTGTGTTCTATTTTTATGGGAGAAAAGACAATGCTTTTTTGTGCACTTTTTTTTTTTTTATACAAAATGTGTTCCCACGTAGGCCATGGTAAAGCCTGGATTTGGGAGTTAGAACTGAGTTTGACCCATTTGCAACATTTATTCAATGTTAAACTTAAGGTTATTACTAAATTGGTCTGAGCCTCAGACCAACTAAGTAATAAATTGCAAAATGAGGACATTTATTCTTAGTTTTCATGTAGTTAAAATTAAACATATGCAAGGTGCTGGCACTTATCTGCCACATAGTATTCACTCAACAATTGGTCCCACATAATCACTTAACAGAAATGCCCAGGACCTGACCTGTTTCAAATTAATGATTGCAGGAGTTGATATATCTTAATGTGAAAGTCTGCCATGACTAGAAAGTAAAAGATGGTTGCCTAAGGGATGTGTTTAATAATGTGAGACACATAATTTGGTAGGAAATGAATGAATTAGGAAGATCTATATGGATTACAAAAGGTCTCATTTTTTATAAATGTATCATGCATAGTAATTAAAGCACCTTCTAAATTTTGAGAACATTTTGCATAAATTTGAAACATCTGGGTTTTCTTAAAATGGAAAAAGTAACCCCGTGTAAAAATGCCCAAACATATATTGATGTGGATGTGTTCAGTCATTGTTCCTGGATCAACAAATGATTACTGAACATTTATCACATAATCCCCATTGCTGAGGATTCAGAAGAGAAGGAGACAAAGTCTCTCCACTCAAAGACCTTACATCCTCAAGGAAAGAAATGTACCATGGTGGTATATTTGTGGGTGTTTGTTACATTGTTTTACATTATAAACATCATGTATTATTTTTGATGGAGTTCACTGCTATGAAGAAAAGTAAACAGGGGCTGGGGTTGTGGCTTAGCGGTGGAGCGCTCACCTGGAGACCCTGAGTTCGATCCTCAGCACCACATATAAATAAAGGTATTGTGTGCAACTACAACTAAAAAATAAATAAATGTTTTAAAAAAATATTTTTATAAAAGTAAACCAGGCTAATGGAAAGAGTGTATGGGGAGGAGGGGTTACTGGGCAGGGGGAGTTTTTCTTTCAAGTTAAAAAAAATATCAATTTTAAAAATAATTCTTTAATTTGAGAAGGAGACAGTGGTTAACAAAACATTCAGAGAAGGCACAACCTCTTTTTATTTCCTCTTTCTTCCTATGATGCTGATGCTGGGCACAAAGTCTGAAGCACTGTGGAGACTCTCCAAGTAGCTATTATCACTGTCATGCTTTGATATTCTTTAATGATGTTAGAGATTTACCTTCAGGTACATTTCTCTTGCCCAGAAAGCCTTCAATTATCATTGAACTAAAAATGGGATGGCAGCACAGAAACTAATTTGACTTTATTTGCTTCTAGTGCAAATGATGTGTAAGAATATTTGGAAGAGGATTTTGGGTCAACTGAGACCCTGGATGACAGTGAGTCACCAAATGTCACATTTAGCAATGTGGGTGTTCAATTTTAGGAAATTGAAATGCAGGGAAATATCCTTGACACTAACATTTCACTGGACGTAATCCAGTCATTGATTCAGAAGCACTTAGGATCTTGTGGTGTCTGGCTGTGAATATCATTTGATTCTGCTCCTGTGCCAGTTAATAGAGAGTCAAGATAAATTTTATGGTAGATAGAGAGAGATGGCATGGATGCATGTGGACTATAATGGGGAATTTTATTGGTTGTAGGACAGGAGATAAATCACATATCCACAACAAAGTTACAAAATAGGAAGGAAGCAATAAAAAGTTGAAAAGCAGAAAAAAAGCCCTCAAACATGGGAGACCGCAGTATCATGCCATCCAGAAGATTCTATAGATTGTAGGGTGGTGGCTACAAATTGTCCCTCCTCATACTTTCCTGGGCTGGAGGGTAGAGGGGCTGAGTTGGCAGGAAAATGAAGTGGAAGGCCCCATCTTCCCACCACGTCGCTCTGAGCTCAGCCTTGGGTAGCAACACATCACCTGGGGGCTGACTTATTTTTTTTGTGATTTCTTTGGCCCCTTGAATTGATCCTCATCATCAAATTTGTTTTTGGGTTCTCATCCTTAGGTCTGCCATGCCAGCCACAGTCTTCACATACCTGCCACACTCCAAAACTTATTTCAGGAGAATATTTTAATAGGCAAAACTTTGCTCTTTAGAGTAACCTCTGTGAGTCAGGGTTCTCTCCTTTTCTGTGTTCTTTGCATTTTCATTTGCATTTTAATCCACGCTTTTCACTTTTTCCTTAAAGAGCTTTGTCTCTTGTTGGAGAATTTTTGGAAACCCATTGGGAAGGTGTCCCCATTGCCTCAGGGGAGCTGCTGACAAATAGTGTTTCTCACCAACATCACCATCATCACCACCACTCCATAGTTCTGAAGCTCTTCCAGAGGTGCCATCCTCTCCAATGCCCTCAGATGACACCCATGAGTCATGGATGACATGAGTAGTAAGTCACTACCTCCCCACCTGGCCCACTCTGGTTTTCTCATTAAGATTCCAACACCCTCTTCTAGCTTCAACCTCCCATGCTTCAATGATTCCATGGAAACAGTTTCTGGAATCCTCTCGTTGTATTTAATCTGCACCTATAATTACTTATTTCCACACATTAACTGTTCAGTTTTGGTTTCTACTGCCAAGAGTTTTGCCAGAATCCTTCAGATCTTTTGCAAGCAGAGCCGGATGCTCAGGAACACGTTTTCCTCGGAATTATTCCAGTGATGTGGGAGATTCACCTGCTCTAGATAGGGACAAATATCTTGGGGGGGGGGCACTAAATGGCTTGTGTGCCTTCAAACCACAGTAACAGAACCTTCTATCCAAAACTTCCTCGCTTTGAGTTTCTCCTCTGAAGTCTCAAGACTTCCAGGTCTCGCTGTGCACAGCAGGTGGCGCTCTGGTTTTTAAAATTCCAGCTCCTAAGTAAAAGGATAACAAGGGAAAATTTCACGTGCATTTTAAATTGTATTTATGTGTTTTTTTCCCCTGCCAAGCCAGAAATGTACTCCATTTTCTTTAATCAGGTTCATTTGCTTCCTACTGTGTGACTTCAACTGGGTAATAGTGAGCAGACTTCTCTCCCTGGCTACTTTGTTTCCTGGAGTAGATCTGGGGTATGAGATGTGCCTGAGTTGAGGAGTTGGAAGCCTAGGTCTGGCAGAGATGCTGAGATGCTGTATTCCCCTGCAGAGATGGATGCTCCTCCTGGTGGGTCCAAGTAGCCTCTCCTGCTGCGACAGGAGCATGTTTACCCTGGGCTATGGAGACTGTGTCTGCTGACCTCTTAGGCAAGAAGAACCTAGAAGAGAACCCACAAAGGGCCTTTCCAGAGAGCTGGATGAAAGTCTGGGTGGCAAGGCTGAGTTCCTGGGGCACACTGATGAATTCCCACGGTGGCAGCACTTCTCTGCACTTCTACAGAGTACACAAGAACATAAACGGCTGCCAAAGAGCACCAGGAACATTGGCTCATTCATTCATTCATTCACTTATTCATCCAGTGAGTACTTACCTACCTAGAAGACTCCCACATTTCCCCAAGTTCATTTTATTTACAGTATTAGCCAGGTCCAGCCCAGGAACTCACTATCCAAAGAGAATTTAATATAATACAAAGAATTGTAAACCGTGCATAAAGTTGTTAACTAGAGAACTAAAAAGATAAAGAATAGCAGGTTCCAGGGAGACAGTAACAAGCAGGAGCTGTTGCCACCCCTGTGGCTGGGATCTAAAACCTCAGAGCGCCCATGGGGCTGGGTATGGTGCTGGTCTCTGGATGGATGTGATGAGGTTGGTTCTATGAGTGTCCGAAACACAGCATTTGGCTGCTGCTGTGGAGAGGCGTCCTTCTGCTGGGATAAAGAAATGCACTGCCAGGGTACACTCGGGAACAGGGTGAGGGCAGGAAAATCAAGTCCCTCCTCCTTGGCTCCCTCTGGTGCGTCCCGGGCACAACCTAATGGGGAGGTGGAGGCACCCAGGGATGTGGCCTGGCCCATTCCCGCCAACAGGCAGAATGGGATTGTAGCCCAGAGACAACGTCTGAGTCACTGGCTCACTCAGAATTGCTCTCCTCCCCTGGGCTTTAACCCAGACACTGGCAGGATGAAAGAGAGCCATTGGGATTGAAGTCCTGGTCCTCCATCATGTGGCTCCTGGCCCAGAGGGCAGAATGTAGTCTTTTGACTCATTTCCTTGTATTGCTCTATTGTCACATAAAATTTCAGAGTTTGCACCATGGCACAACTTATTTCCTTTCTTTTGCAAGAAGATTCATAGAAAATGTCCTCGCCTAGCTTCTCATGGCCTCCCACCATGACAGCCTCATGTTTTCTTAGCAGGATTTTACCTTGCACACCCAACAGACCAAGTTGTGTGTGGGAGTGGGGGGAGCATGTCAAACTGTCATAGTGAAATGTAAATGTACACGTGGAACTGAACGAATGCACTTTTAAACTAGACGTGGTGACAACACTCCTCAATAGCTTTCATTATGATGGTAACAACTCTGTTGGCAGATCTAATAAACTTGATGCATATTGGCATTCCCATTCTTTGTCAGGGTGTTTACTTATGCAGTATTTTTGGTTTGAATTCGGGAAAAAATAGAGGTGGAAAGCAATTGGGAAGCTTTAGGTCTGAAAGAGAGAAAACGGAAGTGCATGAAAAATGACTTTGAAGACAACTTGGCCATGGCCTTTCTATCTAGGCAATGCATGGGACAATGAGCAAAAATGCCAAACTAGAAATGTTTAGGATGGAGCTGTGCTGAGTATTGATTTCTGTTGGCAATGTATTTTCAGCTGTGGGGTTTTTCTTATGTTTTACAGGCTAGAAGCTTAAAAACTATATTTCCCCTTTTCCCTTGCTAGGCGTGTTCTGCATACATTTAAATTTCTATCAGGGAGATGACCTCCCTTGACATTTGGAAGGTGGAAGGGTCACAGAGCTGTTTTGATTGTTCCTCTGGAAGCCTCTGTGCTCTTGCAGGGGATGGGTTGTTTAGAAGCCTCAGCTTTGGCACCTCCTTTCCTTTGGTTTGCAGAGGATCAATGAACTCTGTAATAACTGTCTATAGATTCCAGACTCTTGGCAACCTCAGCTCTTAACTAACAGCAAATCTAAATATTATGGCAGCCTCTAGTTTTTCCCTGTTCCAGGCTTCCAGTGGTCTTACGAGCACCTAATTCCCCCTGTCCAGTCCCTTCCTGTTGTGGTCTACTGAGGATGGCTTTGCTTTCCTGAACAAACCCAGATGGTTTCGGAGGCATGGGAGGCAGCACAGCCAGCTGTTCATGTCTGCGGGTTCTAAATCCACAGACTCAGTCCAGTGCCGACTGAAAATATTCAGAATAAAAGAATCGCGGCAAGTTCCCCAAATCAAAAACTTGAATTTGCCATACCCAGAGGACGACACCAGATCTCTGTCAATGACATGATGCACGGGCACATCCTGCTGTGCCCTCCTGCCACTTCACAGACCTCAATGATCTCTCCAACATACCTCATTGCATCTCATGTATGCACTAAGGTATATATGTTCATCCACATGTATGTATGGCTGCATCTGGACATGTTTTCTTGTCATTATCCTCTAAACAATACAGACTAACAAGTATTTACATGGCTTTTACATTGGATTAGGTATTATAAGTCATCTAGAGATGTGCTTAGGTTATATTCCATCACTGAGCCATTTTACATAGGGGACTTGAGCATTCCAGTTTGGGTATCTGCAGGGGATCTTGGAATCAGTTCCCATGGATACCGGGGGAAACTCCTATAGGCAAGAAGGCACATTCCATCAAAAAGTTATTTTATCCAAAGAGCTAGACATACTTTACAATTAGCTAGGAAATTTCCCACTAGCTATGGAAATTTGAAGAAGCTCAAGAGATTATATAGTCTATATGTTTTGATCACCAAACTTAGGTATGGAGAAATATTGAGAGATTCAGAAACTTCCTTGTCTTGGTCCCGAATTAAAACATCTTCACAGTACTTTAATATATAAGGGACACCTGAGGGGACTGTGAGAAGAAAATGGCTACTTAAAAACAAAACAAAAAAAAAACCAAAACATGATATAAGCCAGGCAATGCAAATCGGAAACAAGGAGAATCCTTCCTCCTTTATTATGGATGACATTAACTGAGAGTCACTATTCATGTTGTCAATCTGGCTCAAGTCATTTTATGAATTGTGAAATCTCATGTTTGCCATGGAATGAAGACTCATCTCTTAAAAAGCTGCTCACTATTTCTCTCAAGATGCTAGTGCTCAGAGGGATGGGTGGAAGTGGCCCCATCAACTTTTTCCTCCCAGGGACCCCCTGATGGTGCAGGAAAAAAGTCTCTAGCTCTGAGACTTGGCAGAGCACTTCTTGCAAACATGCCTTTTTTGTTCCTGTTCTCTCTTCCCCTCTATTTATCTTTTTTTAAAAAAAATATTTAATACATTATATCATGAGTTTATACTCATGTTACAGTTTTATAAATTTCAGAAGTCTGAAAATGCTTTATTGTTATATGTCACATTCATGATTTCATTAATAAGTTCTTTCCGTGTAAAGACAGACTTGTGAGAGCATCTGTCAGGATCACTGGGCAGAACAGCACTCTGAATTAAATCCCCAAGCCCCTCTGGTCCTAATGTTTCTGAGGAGGGACCATGCTGAACCATGTAGAAAAAATTTGCAAGACTGTGGTCCTTATATTTTGGTGTTGGGGATGAGATGCATTAATAGATTAGATAATATTCATTTGATTCTATTTGCTTTTCTATAAAGTTATCACATAGATTATATTATTTGCTGGTCACCAGAGCACTGTGAGGCAGGTTGAGAAAGTGGTAGCAGTCTCCCATCTGGCTTCATTGCAAACCGACATACTTTCCTCTATAGAGGTGATACCAAGGTGACCTGCTTGTCCAAAACCAGAATTTGTGCTGTCTCTGGCCTGCACTTTGGGTGTGGCCCAGGTAATTCTTGTAATAATTAAAGAGTAAGATAAAAAGAAAAACCTAGAAAAGCAAGGATCAAACACTTCCAGCTTTTCTAAAAGTCTGAAGAGAATATCATTTGACCCTGTCAATGAAAGAGTTGGAGTAACACTGGACTATGAACTTGAGCCATCCTTCCAAGCCAGTCCTTCACGCAGGGCCACTGTCTCCAGGAAACCCTTACAATTCTGCAAATTCCACTTGTCTGCATCTCTTCACAGCCCGCCCAGCACCAATGGACACAACATGAATGTTGGTGGACTCACGTGATCGGCATGCCATAGATTGTTCTCTGTTATTTGGAGTGTGTTGTCATATCTTCTTGGCTAGATTGAGATAGTTTGGGGGTACAGAGTGCACTGGAGAGCCACCCACAGCCATGGTGGCTATCCTACCAGATGACCCAGCTCACATGAGATTGAGGCAGGACACTGTGTGACCTTTATGGCCCTCTGCCAGCCTTCCTGGCACATCCAAGCACAGTGCTTCACAGGGAGAACAAAGAGCCACTACTCACAGGCAGTCTCCCACCTTTCCACAACCCATCTCCACTACCACCTTGGTGTGCAGAGTGTAAGATAAAAATAAATAGAGGATAGTGCACCTGTGTAATTGGGGAGACAGTGGGAGAAACAACCTTGGGGGAGGTTGGGTGCAGCAAAGCCCATCATGTTCTCTCTCTAACCCTCACCCCAGCTCTACATGGATCACCTTAGTGATTGAGTTGGCTTCTTCCCTTCTCAACCAAACAGATCATATCTTCTTGGCATGGGGGGAGCTGCTACACCAGGCTCATGTCAAAAGTGACAACCCCAAAGGACAGGGAGCCTCTTGTTCCTGCCTAAGTGCATACAAAATCTGTCATTGGCCAGCATGGTAATATGTCCCCTAGTACAACCAGTCACTGGGCATTGGACTGATGTCATTGTTGTTCAGGGAGGTGAGTTGGGTATTCAGTGATTGGGGTTGCCATCCCCACCAGAAACACCAGGAGTGGAGGGAAAGCCAGATTGAAAGAGTTTGGGGGTACAGAAACTGTACTCCAAAGGAAAGGATTTGTTTTTGATATGCACATCAGGTATTTACAATAAGGACTTTTCCCAAGGGTCGACATATTATTTGTACAGTAGAATTTCTTGTATTAACACAGAAAACAGCAAGAGAGAATGAATATTTCTTCCATCCACATAAACACAAACATACACAAACACACGGCAACACAACTACCTCCTTGCAAATTCTGCTGGGGTGAGCAGTGGAATCAGCTCAGAAGCAATTCTCTCTGGCCAAGACCAGCAGGAACAAATTCTCCACGGCCACTGTCAGCTCTTGGTACTGTGCCTGGCTTAAGCCAATATTATCTGTCACTTGAATTCAGGAACATCTGACACACCTTCTCATGCTGAGAGCTAATTGCCCTATTTTCAAACCTGGACCTGTCCCTCTTATGATATTTTTCCAATTGCAGTGATATATTTGTCTAGCCAGCTAGCCATGCCAGGGCTATAGCAATTCTGGAGAGTAGTGGGGGGAAGGGAAGAGCGGAATTATACCACTGTACAGTAAACAAAAGGAAATTCTCTCTGAATAAAAAGTGATAAAGCCATAGTGTGCTTGTCTTAATAACACATATAATAAAAGTGGTTTTGCTCTCCATTTTTCCAATCTTCATGAAATGAATACACTCAATCTTGGAAGTTACCCAGGAACTGCTTGCCTCAAATAATGCAATGAATACATTACAAAAGTAATTAAGTGAGAACCGAGCGGAGTAGAGTAGGATTCTATACCAACACTTTCTTTGTAACTTGATAAAAAATAACAACAACAAAAAACAATCCATAGCTAAGACATTGGAGATAAACAGGATGATAGGTACTTAAAAATCAAGAAGAATCACTATAGAATGTTGAGCTGTATCCCACATTTTTATACTCCTCACTCAAAAAAATACTGTTTATTTAATAACTTAAGAGAAGGAAAAGCTGGTACTTACTTTAACTTGTATTTGATTAATTTACTATTAATAATTACTGCTCCCTTGCTATGTATAAAACACTCTGGCAAGAAGTATAAAGAATAAAAAAAAAAACACTAAATATTGATCCTTACCCTCCAATTGATTAACTCCTAATTGGGGAGTTAAGCTACTTGCAGGATACACGTGAGTATAAAATTAAATGGGGTGGGTATGTGTCCCATGGAGTAGAGTAATAGTATTTTCTCTGTAATTTAGAAGATAAAAAAAATTAAGGTAAGAATTTCTATGTTTGCCAAATGGCTTTGGCCTAACGTATAGATGGGGATTCCACAAATAGAGACACTGAGGGGTGGCAGGAGGAGACAGGATATGCACAGGAAAGTGCTTTTCACTTTTCAACTGTGCAGTTGAAGACAAAGGAGACGGAAAGTTCAGGTAGGAAGTTTAGGCAGATGAAACTGGAAAGGGCAAGTGTAACACAATTATGGGAGCCTTAAATGTCAGTAGGAAGCTTTTCAAATTTATGATGCAGGTAAGAAGGGGCCATTGGAATTTTTGACGAATGTCATAGTCACTGTGGTGATTTAGGGACATTATTCTTAACCTAAGCCATGCAGAAGGAAATTGTTATTGGAAGGGAAGAAACTGGTGGCGTGGAAACTGGCTAGTGAGCTAATTTGAGCCCGAGGGTTGTATTCATTTGCTAGCACTGCCATAACAAAGTGCCACCACAGAAATGTATTGTCTCACTGTTGGAGGCTGGATGTCCCTGACCAAGGTGTGGGCAGTTTGGTTTCCTCTGAGGCCTCTCTCCTTGGCTTGCAGATAGTTATCTTCCCAAGTTCCTCCCTCTGTGTATGTCCCAATCCCTTCTTAAAATGACAGCAGGCATATTGCCTTGGGGCCTACTCATGTGTCCTCCTAGTACCTTAAATACCTCTTCCAAGGCTGTATCTATAAATATAATCACATTCTAATGTACTGAGGCTAGGACTGCAACATAGGAATTCTGGGTGGACACAATTCATCCTGTAACACGGGTATGCAAGGCTTGAATTAGGATAGTTTCCTTGGGCATAAGAAGAAATAAATCTAGAGGGAGAAGGGCACTTGGTGAAGATGCATGTAGAGAGACTGCAAAGGAAGAAATAGAATGAAGAAAAAGGCTAAGGCTAGGGACAGCAGATAAAAGCTTTGTTTTACTGCATAGGGCAGAGTCCACCATGTTTGCAGAGAAAATAGCAAGGAGGAAGGAGACAGGAAAGAAAGAACTGGGGAAGAAAAGAGGAGCAGTCGACACAGGTAAACTTAAGATAGAGCTTCAGGTATATATGAGCTACCCGAGAGAAAATGGAGAAGTCAGATGATTGCAATGTACATTAACATGGAGAAGATGGAGAACAAGGGAATTCACACCTGGTGGTCTTGATTTTCTGAGTAAAGCTCAAGGCAAGATATTGTGGAAGCATCTGGGTTAGTTAAGATAATCAAGTTTTATGTTTGGGAGTTAGGAGGGAGCCTGTTGGAGTCCAGACCCTGAGTGCTGTATCTAAATGTCCCTTACCCATTTGCTGCTCTCTAGAATAGGGATGCTGCTTAGACTGAGCCCAAACAAGATATGTATGCAAAAGCACTTTACAAAACATAAAGTCCTCTAAAATCATTGGCTGTGGTTATTATTTTTAATCTCTTCATTATGTGGATCTGAAGATTATCTACAGATAAAAGCAACTTTGAGGGCCATCCTGGGTCCAAATGGTTATCAACCTTCAAATATCCTGGGGCCCCATCTGGGACCTGATTGGGCTGAAGTAAAACTACTCTCCATACGTGCCAGGACAGAGCTGGGAAGGTCCCTTTCCCCAGAGCTGAGCCAGAGGCCACTTTCTACCACTGGACCCTTGAACCTGGCACTTTCATAGTACAATGTACTGAAGCTTCTTCTCACCAGAACATCCAAAGTAATTTAGTGCCCACACAGTGAGAGTTAACATGAAGTCGGCTGCTAGCACTTCATAAATTACTTCAGTTTCTTGCATTTTTTATATCAGAATGTCATATTCCCTTCAAGTCTAATATATCACTTCAGGATACAGTGTCACTCTCAAATTTTTGAAATATGATAGAAAAGATTCTTCACTTATTTGGTACATATCACTGACTCTTATGACTCAAAAATGACCAGTTTCACTCTCTAATTGATGTACAGGATGGCTTCCAAGAGCTTGTTGGAAGTCAACTGGTTTTTGCAAAGATACAAAAAAAAATTATACTATAAAAATGAATTTGACCAAATTATACTAGGAGAATGTATGAATATGCCACAATGCATTCCAATTTTATATATAACTATAATGTATCAATTAAAATGAAATAAATAAATAGAAGGAAGACCCATAGAGTAAAAGAGGAGAATTGGAGGCAGAGAGGAGGAGAGGGAAGGAGGTCATACTGCAGATTGAAATGGAGAAAACTACGTCTTTTGCACTTATGAATGTGTCAAACCCCACTATTATGTATAACTATAATGCACTAAAAATAATAAAAAAAATATAGAAATGTTGGCTAGGTTACCAGGTCAGTCTACAAAAATCAATGTGACTTTAAAAAGAATGGGATACTCCAGTGTTATACCACACTGCTCAAAGTGTTCCTTGGAAACACTGGCTTTCTTGGAAGCAGAAAGATTCTTTCTCAGACTCTCACATCTCATGACCCCCAAATTGGGTCAAATGTCTATTTCAAAACACTTTCTATGGGATGAGATGTGCTCATTGACTTAAGCCAATCAGTGGATGAGGAGGGACAAGTTTTCCCTGAAAGTCCTGGGCATAAGGCAGAAGGGTCAATAGTACAGTAAGATGGATAAGTCAGTGACTCGGGTATTTGTTTTACAGGAGAAGATATTGCAACTCCTCTCCCTTCAGTCAATCACAGGTTGATGAAATTTCAGTCAGCACAAAGAAATAACAAACGGTGGGGTAAAATGGAGGCAGAGGTGACCCACCAACAAATTTGCTGGATTCACCCATGCCCGGGTATCTTCTGCTGGATGCTATACTAAATCCCTTCTATTTAAGTAACTTCCTCTTTCCCCACTTCTGAGACTGCCAACATGATAGAGCCCTAAGGGAAAGTCTGAGAACTTGCATGTCGGCGGCAGCCAGGGAAGGCACAGGGTAAGGACTGTGGTGTTTTGACGTAAGTTATGGACTGCTTCCACATCCATTCATCAGGGAAAGCCCACTGCGTGAAATTATAGACGAATAACTGGCTAGAAATATGATAAATGAGAAATATAAACACCCTGTATTTTGTCAGCTTTAAATCACCTTGGACTATAAGAGACACTGTTACTTTACATAACTTTGAGAAAGGAAGATATGCTACCAATGAAAAGAGCTATCAATTACAAAGATCACCTGATTTTAATGTTAGGAAAAAAATGCGTATTTTAGAATTGCTGAACATTCTGACCAAAATTAGATTATTTTCTAATGTAAGTGCAGTTTCTGATAAATAGGAGTGACAGTGTTCTAAGAAGGTGTCCAAAGAAACTCTTGTTGCAATTCAGGAGTAGCCTTGCAAATGAAAAAAAAAAATTATTTATTTATTTATTATTTTAGGTGGTGCTGAGGATTGAACACACATGCTTGGTAGGCACTCTAGCACTGAGCCACAATCCCAGTCTGTAAATGAAAATTTGAAAAGTTAGTTTTCTTTTTTTATCAAAAATCTGAGTGGGTTTTCCCTTCCCAGGGAAAATACATGCCCCTAGTATTAGATTATTCATTCAGAAATCCACTAATAACATATGAGCACATGCTATATTCAAGGCTCTATGCTAGGCTCGGTGGAAAGAACAGAGAAATATAAACTATGGTAACAACCTTAAGATGTTAATAATTTAGTTGAGAAGAAAAATATTATCAAACAAAAATAATCACAACCAAGAGAACAAGCAAGTGTCCTCTACTCCAGATAGTTCTGGAAAGATCTCTATGGCACCAGAGCCAGGACTCTGACTTGGACAGGATCTTGAGGAATGAATAAGATTTGCACAGTGGCTGTGACCACTGCATTAACCACCACTCCTATACCAGCGCCCAGCTCTATTAGGGAATTCAACTGGGGGGCTCAGGGGACACTGAGTAGACTGGTTTATCTTCCTCTGCTTTCACCAAGTGACTTTTTTTTAAATTGGTGATTCTAAAGGGTGTTCTTCTAATTCAGTTCATAGCCATGCATCCCAATTGATTGAATTATCTTTTTTGCCCCAACTATTGATTTCATCAGGGGACTTATTGGTGGACTTGTTAGATTGGTGAGATTGGAAGCCACCAGAAGGTTTTCTGAGAGCATTTGCTCAGTGAACCAGGACTATTAATACCACACCCCTGTTAAGTAGCCCCTTCTAGCAATCTGAGAAACAATGATTAGCTAATTGAAGGGTGAGGCATGCTGGAGTTGCCTGTTTTGAGCCTAAATCCCAATGCAGAACTCCAATTAAGCTGAGCTGGATTTGTCCAGGCCTAAGATCTAAGTAGTTGCTGTGCTCCCTCTGCACCAAATTAAATTTTACATTAGACTGCTCGGTAGGAAAGGCCAGATGCACACATTCCTGATACATAAGAATGGAACAGAGGGATCTCATTTTCTAATAAAAGTTGATTTCTATCTCCAAGCTCAACTCACCTGAAAATGTGGCCTTTTCTGTTGGTTGAGCATTTGATTCAATATAGCAGAGGGACCAAGAGGACAGAGACCACTACCTGTCCCCAGAGAGTCACATAAGTAACCCTCATTATTCACCCCAAAATGAGAAGAGATGGACTCACAAAAGAGTAAGTCTCAAATCACATCGGATTCTCTTTCTAAAGCATGTCATTTATTGAAAAAATTAAATTATGGGAAACTATAGATGCTATAAACATTGGGGAAAATGTATAAGGCAGGGCTTTTCCAAAGAGACAAAACCAACAGAATATATACAGGTATATAAGATAGAATTTATTATGAGAGTTGGCCCATGTGATTACGGAACCGAGAAGTACCCAATCTGCTGTCTGTAAAGGGAAGCAGAGAAGCCAGCTCCAGTCATGCAGCTCAGTCTGAGAACAAAGGCTTTGAGCTTAGGGGATGTGCCAAGGGCGGAAGTTGGGGAAGGTGCTGGTAAATGTCCCAGAGATTGAGGGCCTGGCAACCAGGAGCCCAAGGACAGATGATGTCCCAAACTCAAGAAGAGGCACAGTAAATCACCCTTCCTCATTTTTTAGATTTTTATTTTCTTCTCTGGGGCCTTCTATAGACTGGATGATGCCCTCTGCACTGGGTGGGAGTGGACTATGCAGATTTAAATGCTAATCTCTCCCTGAAACCCTAACAAGGCACACCCAGAAATAATAACTTAATAGCCCCCTTGGGCATCCCTTAACCTAGTCAATTTGCCTTATAAGTGAACTATCACAGAAAGAAAGTATTCTGTGATTTTTAGAAATGTAAACAAATCAGAATGCTTCAGATTGAAATAAAATTAATCTTATAAAGCAAGTTGGGGAGATGACCAATGACAATCTCCTGAAATGTCAGAACTCCTGCTATCAGAATTCCCCACCCCATTCCCACCACTGTGCATTCCCTGCCTTCTTGCAGCCCCTTCAGCCTGGTCTTGGAGCTCTGGGCTTAACTGGCGGCTCCTTGCCTCAAGTCTACCATGGTCAGGTAAGGAGTTCTGAAAAAATTCTGTGCAATTTGTCTTAAACACACACACACACACACACACACACACACACACACACACACATACACACACTCCAGTGAACTCATCTATATGCACACACAAATACACACATACTATACACCCCCCATGCATGCCCATACACATATATGCGCACACATGCGTATACACACATATGATATCTTTCTTTAATCATTTAAATGCTTCCTTTCAGAAGCAAGTTCCTGGCTCTCCCTCCTGGCATTTGCTTTTTGAATTTATAGCTGGTGGTGATGCAGTCAAATGCTGTAAATAACACTCTCCCACTAAATGACACCTGCTAGAAAGTTACTTCTTTATGGGCTTCAGAATGTGGGGTTGGAGTCGGGGGGGGGGGGATATGAAAGACAGATTGGAGTTCTTCAAACATCCCTCTATTGATTTATGTATGAAAAAGTATGGAATCTGTCAAGGCAAACACCACCATGCTAAATGTAAAATGCGACACCGGTTCTGGGTAGCCACTGCTGCCAATACGAATATTTCAGGAAGTCAATTTATTTTTAAATGGGATTTTAACTTCGGTGAAAGGAGTCGCAGTGAATCCCTTATTTATATGAAAACTGTCTCAAGCAGAGAACAATGCCCGTACTCTCACAGTCTGGAGACACAGGAAGTTAAACAAACTTGGGGAGAGAATGTTTTCTCAATTATTTATTTACGTTCTGGGGTTGGGTGGGGGAGGCCTGGGGATGGGTCAGATCCCATTGAGCTGTCAGTTTTCCAGTTCCTGGTCTTCTTCTTTGGGTGCTCTGGGATGCAGCATCTTTTTCCAGGAGAATGCGAGTGGCCCCCTCTTTGGGACTTGGAGTACTACCTTCCTGAGGACCTATGGGAGAAGGCCAGGACTACAGACTACCTATCGCCCTGCAGAAGACCCACATGGAAGCGAAAGCCTCCTTCTCTAACCCAGCTCTTAGTGTGACCACAAGCCCCCTGCTTTACCTCCATGGGCTCAGTTTCTTCATCTTTAAAGGCAGGTGGCAATGCTTCCCTCTGGGGATCCAGGAGAATCAGACAAGAGGACATGTACAGGCAGGTAGGGACAACCAAATCAACAAAAAATCAGTACTGTTTTCCTCTCTCTTTTTTACTGGTTGAAGCACACTGTGTTGCTCAAAGTCTAAGGATGCGTGCGATGGAAACAGGCTCACTGGTTTCTGATTTACCAGCGAGTCCAAAGATGCTTCTCCCTCTTACATGGCAAGAGCCTGAGAGGAACTGAAATTGGTTACTGCTAATGACTCGGGCAAATGGGTAAAATCCACATACTCAATTAGCTGAGGCATTGGAGTCTTTTGGCCCAAGGGTACCTGTTCTAAGAGCCTGAATAAAAGTGCACAAATAGCAGGCTAAAAACCCCTGTCACCAGGCTGAAGATGACCTAAGTAAACAGCAATTTGGATGATTGCCCATTTTTTGAATCAAGAAAGGAACCTTATTTTGGACAGAAGCAGCAAAGTCCTGTCTCTCTCTCCTGCCTGTGGATCCCCAAGGGAGTTGTCCTGAGAGGAGGGACACAGAATGACCTCTTCAAGAACAATAGTCCTGGGATCACTGGGCACTAAGGGAAGGTCATCCCTCTCCGAAGACCGAGTCCCATCCCCAGCACCCTGTGTACATCTCCGGTGACCTTCAGTGAGATTTCTGGGCTGTGTTTGCGTCAGCCATGGGCCTTTCCTCAGGCCCCAGGGACCAAGAGTTCCTGGGGGAAAGCTGTTCCACGTGGTCACCCACTTTGGTTCCCTGGCTCTTTTGGAAATGAGACAGGAAGAGAAGTTTATTAATATTATAATGTACAAGATAATCCATGTGTGTTAACAAGAATTCACATGGCTCATTTTGGTTCTAATTAGAATCTGAAAATAAATTCTCCACTGTGAAATCCGTATCATTTAATCATGACATTACATATCCCATCCACATGAATCCCCATACTGTGGCTCCTTTAATATAAATATTAATATAGAATGGATTACATGCTTTTAGTTTGATATCAAGAACACTGATATGTGCTTTGGAAGGATTATAAATAAATCACTTAAGCACCACTGATTTCCCCTAGCCCCTGCCCATATCTCCCCTACAAAGTCCCATTATATACATGGACTTGGGGAGATATACACAGGGATGGGAGTAGAAGGGGCCCCTGATTCTCAGCTTTCCAAACAGTTTTGAATGTACTATGGCCAAGGTCCATCTCTCTCCTGCGCGCGCTCTCTCTCTCTCTCTCTCTCTCTCTCTCTCTCTCTTCTCTGTTTCTGCCTCTGTATCTCTTCCTTTACTTTTCTTTGGCAAAACAGACCCTCAAAGCACATGTTGCAGAAAGTGTACACCTAGCAGAATCACAGGAAAATTAGGGTCAATTCTATTTGTGGGTTTCTTTTCCTCTCTCTTTAGATTGCAGGTACCTTGGTATATATACCAAGCCAATTAATTTTCTCCTTTTTTTGGCTCTGAAACACGCTTAACCTGACTTGTTGTTTTAAATTTCAAAGCTCTGTCTTTCCGGATGGGCAAGTACTGTGAGTTTTCAAGCAGACTTTTTACGGTCTTTTATTTTTCTGTCCTTAATCACTGAGAAACAAGGCAGGGATTTGCTGCCAACTCCCTCTCCAGCCTGTCTCCTCTGCCTCTGCCAAGTTCAGAGTTTGCATCTGGCCAGTGCAAGACTGAGACTCACTGATGAGTGAGGACCCAGAGGAACCCCTGGCTCTTTATGTTTCAGCGCGTTCTTCATCTGTGCCCACCCCTTTCAAGCTGGGGGAGAGAGCCCAAGACCCCCCCTGGTTGCAAACTCCCTGGCAGATTCTTACCTCTCTGAGTAGCACCTGACCTGTCTCTCAGCTCTGTGCCCACTAGTTGAGTAAACCAGACTCACCTACTTGACCTTTCAGTTTCCTCATCCCTAAGGTGGTGATCTATAGCACCTGTCTTAGGGTTGTTATGGGAATTAAGTGGGGAACCTCGGTAGGTCCTTCACGTGACATCAGACACATGCTAAGCATTCTTATACCATCTGCCATTATCCCTTTGAGATTCTTCTCCCAGGGAAGGGAAAGGACGCTTATGGATCATTATTTTGCCTACATTGCTTTCCACCCTAATCTCCTTCTGGGCTCCAGCAGCCACACAGCCGCCCTAATTCTTTCACTCTCTACCCATATTTCCTACAGGGGCAGAGGGACATTTATAGAAGATCATCTCACCACCCTTTTCACCCAGGAGTGCTATGTCTGGCCTTTACCTTAATTCAGGCAGTTTGGAACCTGAGTCTGTCTCTTCCCGTTCCCATGGGCATTTCAGGCTCCCTAAGATGGCACCCAGCCATCTTAGGGAACCTTCTGCTTTTCTGAGATGCTCATCCTTTTTCCTATTGCCTGTCTGGCATTCCAATTCTCCACCTGCCCTTGCTCCCTCAGCCAGTCCACATCTCAGATCTCAACTTGAGCCTGCAGCTGCAGGACCCTCCTTCTTTAGCAAGAGTGAAGAGGAGCTGAATGGCCAGCGTGGGCAGAATTACCCAACTGATTTTTCCAGATAAGACCATCTCTGCTGAGAGAGAGGCTGTGAGGTCTTCCCATGTTCTCACAGACAATGACCAAGTTGATCATTTCACTCTAAAAATAGATAGTGCGTTAAATAGTGTAAAGGTCACGCACGTCTCCCAAAACTACTATTTTGTTATGTTGTGCTAGCAACTGGACTAGATGCTGGCAATTCAGAAATAAAGTTAAAGAAGTTAAGTTGGCAATTACAATCCTTTGGAACATGTGAAATGCAGGAGGATGGGAACAGGCTAATAATTAAGTCTTGGAAAACTAAAAGAAGTTGAGGCATGCACTGAGTTTCCTCTTTTTAAAAAATAGAATATATAACATCTTTATTGAGATATAATTCACATATCCTAAATCCGTAATTTAAGTGTACAGCTCAGTGTTTTTAATATATTCACAAAGTTGTATAGCCACCACTACTATATAATTTCATCTATAATTTCTATATTCTATAATTTCATCATTCCCCCCCCCCAAAATACAAGCAATTAGCTATCTCTCTCCATTAGGCATGCACCACCCCCACCCCATCACCATTATTCTACTTTCTGCTTCTGTGTCTTTGCCTATTCTGGATATTTCAATGAATTAAATCACATAGTTATGGGGACTTCTGTATCTGCTTCTTTCACTTAACAGTGTTTTCACAACTCACCCACATTGAAGCATGCATCAGTAATTCTGTACCCTTTGTGTGGATCAACCAAACTCTAACTTTTATTTATTCATTATTCAGTTGACCGACATTGGAATTGTTTACACTTTTTGACCCTTATGAATAATTCTGCTCTGAATACATGTGCTCTCTATGACTATTTCTTTTAAAAATTTTCTGGTTTTGAAACTGCTTAGGAGTGGAAAAACTGAACCTTTTGGCAACTATTTTATTTTTGAGATAAGGTCTCACGATGTTACCCAGATTGATCTCTAACTCCTGGGCTCAAGCAATCCTCCTGCTTCAGCCTCCAGAGCAGCTGGGACTTCAGGCCCATCCCGCCACACCAAGTTTATGATTAAAATTTTGAGGAACTTTCAGAACAGAACAGAGATCCCATAAACAAATTTACATATTTTCCATAGAAGTTGCACAATGTTACACTCCCAGCAGCAATGAGTGAATGTTCCAATTTTTCTACATCCTTCTCAACACTCACTCTCCTTTGAATGCTAGCCATCCTAATGGAGTGAAATGATATCTTATTGTGGTTGAATTCACATTTTCCTATTGATTAATGGTGTTGAGCATCTTTTCATGCTGATCGGTCATTTTATATCTTTTATGGAGAAATTTCTATTTGAGTCCTTTCCCCATTTTGAAAATTTGGGTTTTTTTTGTCTTTTTATGTATGAGACATAAAAGTTATACACACACACACACACACACACACACACACACAAGTCCCTTACATGTTGGATTTGCAAGTATTTTTGTCTCAATCTGCAGGTTGTCTTTTCAGTTCCTTGGTTGTTTCACTTGAAGCCAGTTTTAAATTTTGATGATGTCCAATTTATAGGTGTTTTGGTTTATGGCTTATGAATTTGGTGTCAAAGCTAAGAAATTATTGCCTAATCTAAGTTCACAAAGATTTATGCTTTTGTTTCCTTTTAAGGGTTCTATGGTGTTAGTTCTTACATAGGATCTATTATACATTTTGAGTTAAGCTTTGTGTATTGTATGAGATAACAGTACTACTTCATTCTTTCTCATTCTTTTGAAATTTGTTGAAAATAAATTGACCATGAATATGTTGATTATTACTAGTTACACATATATCTATCCTTGTACAAATACTGTGAATTTTGAGTAAGTTTACAGCAAGCTTGAAATTGGAAAGTATGAATCCTCTCATTTTGTTCTTCTCTTTCAAGGTTTTTTGGGGGGGGCTATTTTGGGTTCTGTGCATTTCCATTTGAATTTTTGGATCAGCTTGTCATTTTCTGTAAAAGGGAAGTTGGAGTTTCATTGGGACTGCAATGGGTTTGCAAGTCATTTTGAAGAGTACTACCATCTTATCAATATTGTCTTCCAGTTCATGAACATGGGATGCCTTTCTATTTATTTAGGTATTTTTAAATTTCTTTAGATGATGTCTTAGAGTTTTCAGTGTACAAATCTTATATTTTGTTAGTTAAATTTATTCTTTTTGATGATGTGGTAAATGGAATTTCTTAATTTCAATTTTTAATTGCTCTTTGCTAGTATATAGAAATATGCTTGTCTTTGTGTCTTGATCTTGTATACTGCAATCTTGCTAAATGTGTTTCATCAGTTTTAATAGATTTTTGTGGGATATTTTGGGGTTTCTATATACAAGACCATGTCACCAGTTAATACAGATAGTTTTAATTCATTTCCATTTTGATTCTTCTTATTGTTTTCTCCTCTACTTCCCCTAGTTAGAAACCAAGGTACAATATTGAATACAAGGGGTGAGAGTGTACAATCATATCTATTCCTAATCTTAGGTCAAGGAGACGATTCAATCTTTCATAATTATGATGTTAGTTATAGGTTTTTTATCAGGCTGAGGAAGTTCCTTTTTATTCCTATCTGGGTTTATGTACTTAACAATGAAATGGCATGTGAATTTTTGAAATGAAAACACAAAGCTAGAGGCATCACAATACCTGATATCAAAACATCTCCAAAATAACATATACTGCCATAAAAATAGACACGTAGACAAATAGGACAGAACAGAGATCCCATAAACAAATTCACATATTTACAGCCAGCTTATTTTCAATAAAGGCACCAAGAGTTATACACTGGAGAAATAAAGTCTCTTCAATAAATCATGCATGGAAAACTGGATCTCCATATGTAGAAGAATGGAACTGGACCTGTGTCTCTCTCTATTTACAAAAATCAACTCAAAATGGATCAAAGGCTTAAATGAAAAACTCAAACATAAAACTACTGGAAGAAAACATATAGAAAATGCTTAAGAACATTAGTCTGGGCAAAGACTATTTTTGGATATGATCTCAAAAGTATAAGAAAGAAAAGCAAAAGTTAACAAATAAAATTGTATCAATCGAAAATTTTTCTGCAAAAGAAACAGTCAACAGAGTTAGGAGATGACTGATTAGAATGGGAGAAAATACTTACAAATTGTTTATGCAACAAAGGCTTAATATCAGAATATACCAGGTGGTCATATAAGTCAATTTCGAAAAAATATCAACTTTTAAATTGGCAAATAATGTATAGACATTCTCAAAAAAGGTATGCAAATGACCAAAATTGTATGAAAAATATACTCAACATCAATAATCATCAGGGAAATGCTAATCAAAACCACAGTGAGAGGTCACCTTTAGTTGACATTCTAGATGTCATCTCTAGAATGGCTGCCATCATAATATAAAAGTAACAAATGCTGGCAGGATTACAGAAATAAGGAAATTCTCATGTATTTGGGGGTATTAATTAATACAGTCATTATGGAAAATAGTGTAAAAGTTCTTCAAAAACCTAATAATAGAGCTATCAGATGACCCCAAGACTACTGGGTATATAGCTGAAAGAAAAGAAATCAGTATGTCAAAAAGACACCCGAACTCCTATGTTCACTGCATCAGTAAGAACATGTGAGATATATCTATATCTATCGTTAGCACAAGATATTATTCAGCCATAAAAAAGAATAAAATTTTGTCATTTGCAGCAACTTGGATGGAACTGGAGGACATGCATAATGAAATAAGCCAGACAGAGAAAGAGAAATGCCACATGTCCTCACTTATACATGGAAACCAAAAATTTGTTCTGGTAGAAACAGAGAGTAGAATAGTAGTTATCAGAGGCTGGGAAAAATACCGGGGGGAAGGAGGATGGTTAATGGGCACAAGAATAAAGTTGGAGAGAAGAAAAAACTTCTAATATCCTGCATCACAGTAGAGTAATGACAGCACAGTAAAGTGGGTGACAATTATATTTTTCAAAAGAGCAAATAGAAAGGATCTTGAATGTTTCCAACACAGAAATGATGTTCAAGGTAATGAACAAACCAATTATCCTAATTTGATCATTATACATTATACACATCTATTGAACTATCACACTGCATCTCTATTCATATAATATATTGATCTATAGTTTTCCTTTCTTGTAATGTCTGAGTCTGGGTAACTCTGCCTCCTATTAGAAATTACAAATGTCACCCTTCTATTTTTTAGAAAGGTTTTTAAAGAATTGGTTTTCATTCTTTAAATGCTTAGTAGAATTCAATGGTGAAATCATCTGACTTGGCATTTTCTTCAAGTTTGATAAATAAGTAAATATTTTTATTAGTTATAGGTATATCAGTTCTTGGGTCTCCTCTGGAGTTACTTTTAGCAGTTTGTGTCCCAACTGCTAGGTCATATAACTTGTTAACATACCATTGCTTAGAGTACTCCTTTATAACATTTTTATTTCTGTAAGATGAGTAGTTACATCACTTCTTTAATTCCTGTTTGAATCTTCTCTGTTATTTTCTTTGTTAGTTTGGCTAAAAGGTTTTCAATTTTGTTGTCATTTTCAAAGAAACAATTTTTGGTTTCATTGACCTATGCTATTGCTTTCAATCTACTGTTTGATTTGTCTCTACTCCAATCTTTATTATTCTCTCCTTTCTGCTTGCTTTGGGCTTGGTTTGTTTTTTTTCTAGTTGCTTCAACTGGAAGGTTCATTTAATGATTTGAGAATTCCCCTCTATCTAAATGTAGACGTTGACACTTATACATTTTTCTCTCTCAGCATTACTTCTGCTGCATTCCATAAGCTTTGTTCAATATGCTCTCTTTTCATTTTCATTCATCTCAAAGTATGTTATGATTCCTCTTATGATTTCTGTTTGACTTATCATTATTAGGATTGTTACTTAATTTTTACATACTCACTATTTTTTTTAGTTTAATTCTATTAAATTACTTTCAATTTTATTTCATTAAAGTTGAAGAACATATATTATGATTTCAATACTTCTAAATTTATTGAGGCTTATTTTATAGCCTACCATATGGTCTGCCATAGGGAATGTTCCAAGTCCTCTTGAAAGAAAGTGAATTTTGGTATAGTTGGGTGGAGCACTCTATAGATGTCTCTTAGTGTACCTGGTTTATATTGTTGTTCGAGACTTTTATTCCCTTGTTAATTTTCTCTTTAGTTCTATCCATTATTGAAAAGTATATTTAAGTCTTGAACTATTATTTCTGAAACATCATAATTGTACCTGTTTCTCCTTATGTATTTTGGGGATTCTCAGCAATTGTTAGGAGCATATATATTTATAAATGTTATATCATCCTGATGGATTGACTCTTATAATTTTAAAACATCTTTCTTTTTCTTAAGTAAAAAGTTTTCTCTTATAGTATGTTTTGTTTGATACTAACTCCTCTATATTTCTCTTTTTGATCCTATTTTGCTGTACATTTTCCCTGCCTTCATTTTTTATGATTTTGATCTAAAGTATGTCTCTGGTAGGCAGTATGTAGTTGGATCAGGTTTTCATTTACATTTTGCCAATGACTACCTTTTGATTGGAGTATTTGTTTCATTTACACTTAATGTAATTGTTATAAAATAGAATTTATGCTTCTCATTTTGCTACTTGTGGATTTTTTCCCTATTTTTTTCCCTATTTCTGGGGCTTTTGTTTTGTTTATTCTTCTATTGCTGCCTTCTTTCAAATATTGAACTACCACACTGCATCTCTATTCATACAATATGTTGATCTATAGTTTTCCTTTATTGTAATGCCTGAGTCTGGTTTGAGTATTAGGGTAACTAGAAAATAGATATTTTCTAGTATATAATTTTGACTCCCTCATTGTTACTATTCCTACTTATTTGAATTACTTCATTATTGGTCATTCTGGGGTTTAAACTAACATCATAATTTAAAACCATATAGATCAGATAAATACCAACTTAATTACGATACCATCCAAATTTGTTCCAGTAACATAGCTCCTTTCCCTTCCCTTTTACTTTTTATTCTCATTGACATACATATTACATCTTTGTACTCCATAAGTCCACTCACAAGTTTTATAATTATTGCCTCAAGAAGTTGTCTTTTAAATCAGAGAGGAGAAAAAAAGTTTTTCAAACAAAAATACTTTTATAATGTACTTATACTTACTTATGTGTTTATCTTCACCAGCACTTTTAAATTTTTAAGTAGAGTTGAGTTAATCTCTAGAGGCATTTTATTTCAACCTGAATGATTCCTTTTAGCATTCTGTGTAGAAAAGATCTACTAGCGACAAACTTTCTCTTTTGTTTTTCTGGTCATATTTAATTTCTCATGTATTTTAAAAGTATAGTTTTGACAGATACAGAATTATTAGTTGACAGTTTTTCTTGCAGTACTTGCATACATCACCCCTTGCTTTTTGGTCTCCATGGTTTCTGATTAGAAGTTAGCCATTAAATATTTTTTGAGGGTATTTAGTAGGTGACAAATCACTTCTCTCTTGCTGTGTTCAAGATCCATTCTTTCTTTGTTTATTTTTTTGCTTGTGGTAAAATATACATAAGAAAATTAATGAGTTTAATTATTTTAAAATGTACTGTTCTGTGGTATGAAGTATACCAAAGTGTTGTGCAACCATTACTATCGTCCATCCCCTGAACCTTTTCACCTTCCCAAAATGAAATTCAGGTTCTCTTAAACATTAACCCAATCCTTCCATCTCTCCATCCCCTGGCAACCACCCTTCTACTTTCTGTCTTTTTAAATTTGACTTTTCTAGGTACTTCATATAAGTGATCTAGCTTTGAATTTATCCCTTTTTAACCAGCTTATTTCATTAAGCATATTATCTTCAGGATTCTTCCATGGTGTGTGTAGCATGTGTCAAAATTTCTTTCTTTTTTTAAAGCTAAATATTTTATCATATGGATATAGCAGATTATGTCCCTCATGGAACAATTTGGGTTGTTTCCACCTTTTGGCTACTATAAATAATGCCAATATGAACACTGTTATCCTGTATAGACTTTGCACAGCTTGACCATAATGCATCCAAGTGTAAATGTTTGGGGGTTTAATTCTACTAGAATTTCATTGGGGTTCTTGCATGTGGAGAATGATAGTTTTCAAGGAATTTGGGGAGTTTTCAATCTTTTTCTTCAAATACTCTTTCTGTTCCCCTTTCTCTCCCTTTCTGTCCCCTTTCTTCTCTTCTAAGATTTTCATTATACATATGTTGGTGCATTTGATGGTGTCCCACAGGTTTCTGAGACCCTGTTAATATTTCTCCATTCTTTTTTTCCTCCTTCTCAGACTGGATAATCTCCTTCTGCCAGCTCAAACCTGCTGTTGAATGTGATGATAAATTTTTCATTTCAGTTACTTTACTTTTCAACTCCAGAATTTCTATTTGGTTCTTTTAAAAAAGTAATGTCTTCCTCTATTATTGATATTGTCTATTTGGTGAGATGTCATTTTCATATACTCCTTTAACTCTTTGAACATAGCTACTATGAGTTTTGAACACGTTTATAACAGCTGATTTAAAACCTTTGTCTAGTAAGCCTGTTGTCTGAGGAAGTTTGTATTGACAACTTTTGCATTCCTCTATTGGTCTGTTTAATTTTTGTTGTTGTTTAAAAACTGAACACTTAAAACTACATAATGTGGCAACTTTGTACATCAAGTCTCTTCACTCCTTGGGTTTTTCTCTGTTGCAAATGTTGCTGTTTGTTTTCCTAGTGACTTTCTAGAACAATTCTGCAAAGTTTGTATTCTCTGTTGTGTATGGCCACTAAAGTCTCTGCATGGTTACCTTAGGGTTTAGCTAGCAACCAGAGATTTCCTTAAAGGCCTGGAACTAGTACCTTCTTCTAGGGGCTTCTGTGCATGTTTTGGTGTACCTTCAAGGATTCAGCATTTACAACTGTAAATTAACCTTCACTTCCTGCTTGTGCAAAGTCCCAAGGTCAGCCAGAGGTTATGGTTTAGAACCCTTTGTGGGTAGGAATACAACTTTGCACCTACACCTTGCCATTGAGATCCCCAGGAATTTGCTGGATCTTTTCAAAGCCCCACCATGGATTCCTCATTCCCCCAATTTTCCTCTTAAGCTCCTCATCAGCATCTTGGAATCCTTAAATGCTAATACTGCTAAAGGAAGATGTAATGTTATGCACCAACTGATAGTTGTTGTCAACAAACTATATAGAGATGCACCCTTCACAAAGATAGTGACATAAAGACAAGTTCTGAAAATGGAGCATTTCAGTAATTTGATAAGTTAAATAAATGACCTTTCTTTAGAGATGGGGTCTCAAGGGTACTCCAGCTGGGTGCTGCCTTTTTCAGTGGCTGTAAACCTGCTGATATTGTAGCCATCTTAGTTGTAAGGATGCCGGTTTTTAAAGGAGGTAGGGGAGAGTAAGACAGATAAGGATGCTATAAATTTCTCTGTTTTTTTTTACTGAGATTCTGCTGTTTTCTTGAGTCAACCCTCCTCAGACTGTCTCAAACTTCGGTTAATGACCAGAATTTTTACAAAATTTATTTTGACCATTCTTTCTAGTATTCTCACTATTTTTATGGAGGAGCAGAGTTAAAAAAAAAAAAAACAACTCTATGCTACCGTTCTGGAAAATCTGAGCTTGCAATGCAAGTAAAAGTCCTGTATGTAAAGGTGGCAAAGAAGAGAGTTCCAGGCAGTGGGCACTAGAGGCCAGAGCATGAGGGACTGTGGCTCAGTGGTCAGCTGAGCAGAGTTGAAGGCAGAGGGGTCCCTTGCAAAAGCTTTGTGGAAGGTGAGATTTAGACAGTGACCAAACTATAGGTGGTTTTATATCCATATTTCTTACCTCTGGCTTTTAGGATTTAGGATTCTAGGTCCTAACAGGGAAAAGCTGTAGTTCCCCAATAATTAATTCCCCTTGCTGCCTCTGTGCCTGCCAGGAGAGCCAGCTAGCCCTGAACCTGGGCACTGCTGTAGGGAGGAGCGAGTCCCTGCTCTGACTCGGGCACACTTCTGCTGAGAGCCTCCAGCAACTGAGTGCCTTTTCTTGGAGCCAACATAAAGATGTTCTATTAGGTAAATTGATGGAAGTAATAAGATGACAAACAGAGAGACAGGGAGTCATCAGCAGTGCTTTTAAAGCCGGAAGGAGCTGTCTTCTGAATTACAGCCTTGTCCCTTCTCTGGTTTTTCCCCCTGCTAGCCCTGGAAACCTTAACTTGATAAAAGCCACCCCACCCTCTGCCTTTGACTTCACAGACTTAGGACAAGCTGCATTTTACCTGAGAAAGGTGAACCGTGAAAGCGTCTCCGTGCGCCTTCACATCTGGCCTCCAGCCTTCTGATCCTCCACAGTGGACAAGGGCCTCTCCCCATCCTGTCTGTGATCTCCGCTGCTTCTCTGTCAGATGGCAATGATAGCCCTGGCCTCTTGCTGACCTCATACAGACGTCCAGAAAGCGATTTGGGATCAGAGAGCTTGAAGCTCCTTGGCAAAACATTCCCGCTTGAAGACAAGGCTTTCTCTTTATCCTTCTGAGGGTGATTCTGGCTTAACAAAGATCACAAACATCCTGGGTTCCTGTTCTGAACTCTGTAGCTCTGCCCTGTGCCTCTAGATGGGAAGAAATGCTTTTATTATCCTGGGTTCAGTTCAGAGGAGGGAGCTGAGGAAAGGGTAGGATAGGACTTCTCCCCGGCTGCATCCCAGAGACTGAGCTTCCCATTCTGGAACCAGATTCTGCCTTTAGAACCTTACGGCAGAAGCAAATTCTACTGGAATTTTATTTTTCTATTTATATAAATGCAGTTTTCAAAATAAAAATCTTACTTAAATCTTTACTTAACTTCCATCAAAGTAAGCTTCCTGGGAGAAATGCCCGTTAACCCTGCTATGGCCAGCTTGCAGGCTTGCTGTGAGGGATGATGTGAGCAGGGCTTTTCCACATCAGGCACAGGAGGGGTGCAGAGGAGGGCTATGCGGGGAAGCTGCCTCCCCTGGGAGGGGAGATCAGAGAGGAAGCTGCCGGATCCACCTCCACGGTGAGCTCAGGGGTAGACACATATTTTCAGTAGATATCTTTGAGCAAGTCCAAAACCTTTAGGAGGTTTACCTGACTGACTTCATAGCACCTGGGTTGAGACTGAGTTGGTGAAGGATAACTAAGGATGCTCTAGGTTCTGGCTTGAGTAACTGAATTGTTCGTCAAGACAGCTGAGGAGTAAATGGACCTTGGATGGTTGGGTCATGATACAGCTGGGTGCTTTGGGGAGAGTCACCTGACAAGCTGATGGGTGTATCAAAAGCCAAAGGATAGCAGGGGTGTAGCTCAGTGGTACCGTGCTTGCCTAGCATGTGCCAGGGCCCTGGGTTCCATCCTTAGCACCATACAACACTTACAAAATATGTCCGAGGATGTTTGCAGTGTCTGGTTTTGTTTTTTTAAGGCTCATCATCATCATAACACCAGTCCTCAGTAAGCTGCTTCCATGGGGGTCAGTTACCACTCTAAAGCGTCTGATAATTCTTGAGGCAGGCCATCCTTGCAACATCTTCACAACAAGTTGGAGAATCTATGTCATGCTGATAGGCAGTGGGGGAAACAGAGTGGAGAGGAAGAAGACCCAGGTCTGTGTGCCAGTGGGTCATGAGAGGGGCATGAAGAAGGAGGTCAGGAAACACAGATGGAGGGGTGGCGGGGCGGACCCATCCACTGAGACCTCAAAAAAGCAGGTGTCAGTGTGTTCAGGCTTGTGGGGCCATGCCTGATGGCTGCCATGTTGTCAAATAAGGGACAGTGAGGGTGGGGGTGGGCAGAGGGTTTGAGGGCAGCAGGGAGGAGTGGCCATGCAGGAGACGCTGCTTCTGCCATGTTCCTCTCTGCAGCAGCCTGGGACGGAGGAGAACACAGACAGTGAATGTCTAGCCCAGACCCGCTCTCCCTCTTTCCTTCCTGATACAGCCCCCATTCTGTTTGGAGACTCAGTGTGATCAGCGAAAACACCTGCCTTTATCAGCCTCCCATGTGTCCAGGGGGGGCCTGTGACAGAGTTCTAGTCAATGAGGTACAAGCAGAAGTTCCTGCAGGGTCCTTCTAGGGAAGTTTGTATTGTTATATTAGTTTGTGTGTTTTCCCACCTGGAGTGCAGATCCAGGGCTGGAGGTGGAGTAGCCATGTTGCGACCATGAGGCAACACATAGAAGGACAAAAGCACAAGCGAACAAGGGTTGAACAAAGAGAAAAAGTGATTGGGAACCCTGATAGATATTCATCTGCCCTGAAGACTTCTTTTATGGGATGGGGAAGTAAAACCTCCATGAGATTAAGCCAGGTTTCTGTTACATATAGCCAAGTGCACTTTGCAGTGATATGGTAGGGAATACAGATTGGGAAGCTGCTCTAGGGGGCTCTGCCAGACAGGCTCCAAGGAGGTGGCAGGTCTTGAGGAAAGAACCGTCATATGGTCAACTATGGCGCAGGGTGGGAGAGAGAAGGAGGAGAGGCCCTCAGAGAGCTAGGAACCTGGGGGAAAGGGAGCCAGCAGCACACAGGTGTCCATGTGGTTGGCGTGCAAAGACTTGGGTGCTATGGACAGGAAGGAACTTGGACCTGGGTGCTGATTTTGGGTGTGAGCTCTGACAGGTGTGCAAGACCCAGAATGGGTGCAGAGGAGATGCAGGCCACCGATCAGCCATGGAAGCCAGAACAACTTCCAGCCAGGCCCACCGTGGGCTACTTTCTCAGGGACACCTGACAGAGCTCCATCAAGATGAAAGCATGCATGGGTGGGTAATAAGTTCACCTCGTCCCTGGGGGCATCCTTTGGCTCTGTTGTTAGCCTTGGCAACCCTTCACTCCCCCTCCAAGAGAATTCCCTCGGCCAAGACAGGAAATGGCAAGGCTCTCTACATGTCCGTAATGTCTCCCCGAGGACAGTGAATTTGAGCCAGTATCCAAAATGCAGCCACCTGGTAACAAATCATAGACTCTCTTGTCCAAAGAAAATGTTACTTCCGGGCAGATACTCACTTTGGCTCTTCCTGAGATGATGAATGGCCCCACACCAAGACAGCCACTATTGAAGCCGAAGTCGATCTTGGTGAGGGAGCTGCGAGTGAATTGTGTGAATTGAGTGCACGCATAGCCCCAGTCACAGTACGGTGCTGCTAGAGAGCTTCTCAGCCCATGTGTCCCCTTCCCTCTCCTCTCCTTGTTGTTCCCAGGGCATTAGGAAGAGAATAACTTGTAACCCAAACAATGACCTCTTTACAGTGGCTCCACGGGTATTCCTTTCTGTCTGCCGGCTCCCTATGGCAGTCTCAAGAATATTGTGAAATCTCTCTGCAGATCCGATAGCTATAGAATGATACAGCTCCAAGCTCTAAGACCAGGTGATTTGTTACCCCCCTGTAACATTTCATTTTAATTCTTTAAGAAATTGCTCAGGGTGATTCTTGGGGGTTGGAGAGGGTAGGAAGAAAGAAAAAGAAAAAACAAATCCCAACTATGGTTGAATCTATTCATAGTCAAAACCACTTGCTGTTAAAATCATCGACTGCATCTTTTTTGGATGCCTGACTGATTACACTCCCTCTCTCCAGAAATATTGACGGTGTCTCAGGCTGTGTTGGTTCCCCAAGCACACATAACACATAATCCTTGGCAAAATGACTAAAGGAATCATTTATATGGGCTGGAAGACTGCAGTTCTGCCTGGAGAATTGCATTATTTCTTAGCTCAACTACATTGCTGTCACCCTCCAAGTGGGTCTGCAGCATGGCTCCCCAGAGACCCCCCACCCCAGGGCTGCAATATGGCCACAGCCGGCTTCTGAACTCAGCGATGGGATACATGGGGTATGAGATCAGAGGTCCTGATGACTCTCTTCCCCCAGGTTCTGCTGCCCCTAGGGGACACGTGAGGCCACATGGGCTCCGATATAACACTGAACAACAGAGAAATGATTCAGAGAGTTCAGGATTGGGAGAGGCCTGGCCTTGGCCAAGCTCGTCAGCATGGGCCTGAGCCTGACATTCCCATCTAGAATGTTGTTATCTACCTTGTTCTGTTTTAGTCAATGTTTCAGTCGCTGTGATGAAAAGACCTGGTAAGAACAATGCAGAGGAGGAAACGTTTATTTTAGCTCATGATTTGGTCCATAGATGGCCAACTCCCTCACTCTGGGCTCAAGGTGAGGCAGAACATCATGGTGGAAGCAGGTGGCAGAGGAAAGCAGGTCAGGACCTGTAACCAGAAAGCAGAGGGCTCTGCTCCACACCCAACCTGCCTACAGTTATGGCCCAATTAACCTCTATCATGGATCAATCCACTGATTTAATTATGCTTTTCATATCTAATTTTTTTTTGGTACCGGGGGTTGAACTTAGGGGCACTCTGAGTCACATCCCAGCCCAATTTTTGTATTTTATTTACAGACAAGGTCTCACTGAGTTGCTTAGCACCTCACCAAGTTGCTGGGGCTGGCTTTGAACTCACGATACTCTTGCCTCTGCCTTCCAAGCCACTGGGATTACAGATAGGCACCACTGTGCCTGGATATGATCTAATCATTTTATCTCTCAAAACTCTTGCATTGTCTCACACAAGTGCTTTGTGGGGGAGCACCTCAAGTCCTAACCATAACAATTCTTTTGAGGATTGTTATGAACTGAATATCTGTGTCTCCCTCTTTTCACAAATTCATATGCTGAAATACTAACCTCCAAAATGATGGTATTCTAGGTGAGGGTTTGGGGGGGGGATTAGGTGGTGAGGGGAGCCCTGAGCACCATGCTGGCACCATGGGACATGTATTTCTGTAGTTTATAAGCCAGTCTCTGATACTTTGCTATAGCAGCCCAAGGAGGCAATGATGAAATTGGACTGATCCACTGAAGAGTTAATCCCAGTGCCTGGTATGTCACAAGCTACCTCTAAATGGTCACTGTCATTCTAGTACTTGATGACAATGTTCTCAGGGAGGCTAAGGCAATCTTGATCCTGAACCAAACTGAAAAATGACATTGTTTATACCCAAAGGACTTAAAAGCAGCATATTATAGTAATGCAGCCACATCAATGTTTATAGCAGCTCAACTCAGAAGAGCTAAACTATGGAACCAACCAAGGTACCATTCAACAGATGAATGGATAAAGAAAATGTGGTATATACACACAATAGAATATTACTCAGTGTTAAAGAAGAATGAAGTTATGGCATTTGCAGGTAAATGGATGGAGCCTGAGAATAGCATGCTAAGTGAAATAAGCCACTTCCAAGTAACCAAAGGCTGAATGTTTTCTCTGATATGCAGATACCAATGCACAATAAGGGGGAGGGTAGGCTAGGGAAGAATAGAGGTACTTTGGATTAGCAGAAGGGAGTGAAGGGAGGGAAGGGGATATGGGAGTAGGAAGGACAGTGGAATGAATTGGACATGTTTTTCCCTATGTACATACATGATTATGTGACCAGGGCGATTCTACATCATGTACAACCAGAAGTTATACTCCATTATGTAGGATGTGTCAAAGTGCGTTCTACTGCCAAGTATAACTAGTTAGAACAAATTTAAAAGTTGTTTTTTTTAAAACAATGACATTGTTCCTAAAAATGCACCCAAGCCTTTGCTTACTTGAAAAAGTGATTCTCAATTCAGTAACATATCAGGAGCAAGGAGCCTCTGTTCTTTTTGTAACATAAACAGCCAAAGCAAACCTTAACCAAGTCTTCTTGGCTCCTGGCAAGCAGACCCAGGGGGGCCCAGGAAGGGTCCAAACTCTCGGGAGATGACACTGGAGTCTTCACAGGGATGGGAGGTGCTGGGCATTTCTGTGCTAATCAAAGGAAGTATGTGTGTAAAGTTCAAGGAACATGATAAATATATACTTTGGAAGCATTTTATAGCCCACTGCTTAAGATTCTTTTTTCAACATATATTTATTAAACAACCCATTGGCTTTCCGCAAACCCTCCAGGATATTAAAAAAAAAAAAATTACATGGAGCATGCAGCAGAGTATTCTGCTCACAGAAGTGTTTATTGGAAAATGTTGAATGAATGTTTATTGAGCACCTATTAAGTGCCAGTCAGTGTTTGTGGATGGTATATACTGAAGAGCAGTAGGGAATATCTTTCCTTACAGATTTCATATTTAGTAGGGGAGAAAAACACAGCGTAAACAAAAAACGATGTCATTTAAAATGGTGATACGTGTGAAAGTGAATATAAAGAGAAACCATAGAGAAAATGGTGTGCAGGGGGGCGGAGGGGCTGCTCTGTTCAATAAGACAGATGGAGACGGCCTGGCTGAGAAGGGAGCTCGGATTCCTGATACTAAGACAGCAGTGGGAAGGAAAAGAGACCAAGACCAAACACAAGGATGCTTTCGGTCATAGGCACATATCCCTACTCTCTCTTTCAGAGACACAGGAAGGCCCTAAAGAATAAGGAGATTTATTAGCTAAGGTAACCGGAGGTCCAGGATATGCCCAGTATCAGGTTGGTTCTGCAGGTCAACAACATGATGGGGTCTCTTTACCTGGCCCTTTTCAGCACTGATTTCCACCCAAGACTGATAGCCTGTAAGCTCCACCCTGACTGCTCTGGGCCTCTCAGAAGTCAGGAAGCTTTCCCAGGTGCTCCCCTGCCGACTTCCTCAGGCTGCTCCCTGGGCCAATCTGCCTGAGGCTTGCCCATCCAGTGGCTGGCCCTGGGGTGGGGTAGAATTCCCGTAAATGTGCAGGGACAGTGGCCAGGGGAATGGATGTTGGAGAATCCACGTGACTGCCACTCCAGGATGGAGCAGACCTGGCAAGTTCAAGGAGTAGAAAGAGGTTCATCTGGCCGGAACAAATGAACACAGGGCAGGTCAAGGCAGGTGAGTTTAGAAGGCAGATCACAGAAGAACTTGTGACTTGGTAAGGAGCAGGGGAAGCCATCCCAGGCCCTCAGCAGTGACGTGATATCACCTGATGGGCTTTTTCTATAATGTGGACACTCAACACTGTCTCTGGAATGGGACAGAACAAGAGCGGCCTATTCTGACCCAGAATCAGGATCAGAGGTCAGGTGATCCCTCCCTATTAGGTGCATGGAAAAGACTAGGTCAATACATGCCTCAAATAGAGACCCCCAGCTTCTCCCCAGAGAGTAGAACTAATGAGTAAAAGGCTGACAATGCAATTTCCTAAACGAGGAACCCTGCCAACGGCCTTAGGCCATAATGCCCAGTCACTCAGCCTCTAGTTCAAGGCCAAAGTCAGGGAGTCAGAGTAATTCTTAGTGGACTACCAGCCCTGACATGTTCTTAAACAGAAGAAGGCTGGGATGTGACATGAAGCGCATATCGAAAAGTGCTTCTACCAAAATGTCCTCAGGGTGGACGGGGGAAAGATGCTGAATCATAAAATCCCTCTGAAATACCAGTCAGCCTCTCTGCTGGGAACCAGTGAGAACACAGGTATCCATTCCACAGCCCCATGGCCACACAGTCCTCAGTGTCCCACTTGTCCATCATTATGTGGGTCACACGCCTTTTGAGCATCAGAAACTCCTGGAACAATTGTCCAAACCCAGATGCCAGGGCTAGACCCCGGGTGTAGCGACCCCCATGCTCACAGGTGTGCTCGTGAACCCTCAGCAAGGCACCCAGGGGGTTCTGCTGGTCAGCCAGGGATGGGAGTTCCCGCACAGCAAGGAAACTTTTCAGAGCATCTGTGGCCAAGAGGAGTGCCAGGGAAGACTGGGAGGGCTGGAGAGAGCTGGGTGCTGCCCTGGGTGCTGCTCCATCCTCGCTTTGAAATCCCATCAGCACGTTTCTCACTGGCAAACTGGGAGACTGTGAAGATGAGCTCTAGCTTCCTTCCAGCTGGAAATCCTGTGACTATGTGCATTTGTATTTATATCACTAAACTCTCACTAGACTACCAGTTAGACCAAAAGAAGGCACAGCAGAGTTAGGTACCTGGGTGGAGAGCAGAGGGCATGGGGCTGGAGGGATGGTTCAGGTGCAGTGCTCAACTCGAGTGCGAAGCTCTTGTATCCTCCACGTTGTAGAAATGCTCAAGATTGTCTTACTAGCCATGAGACTTTCCTTTAAACCTGATGATAACACCGCATTGGGGTGAGCGTCTACTGGCACTGTCCTGAGAGCTTTATGTGTGTTTTCCAAATCTTTAGACTAATACTATAAGGCAGGATTATCCCCATTTCATGGAGATGGGGGTTCCTAAATGGAGGTTCCTAAGGGTTAGTTGGTTGGCCAAAGTCACCCAGCAGGGAAGGATGGGAACAGCTGGTTTCAAGACTCTAAGCCTTGACCCCTCCCCCAGGGCCCTGGGCTGCCTGGTGATGGGGTTGGCAGTCTCCTGAGCTAGCTGCACATCAGAGAGCCTGAATTTAGATTCCAGCTACATCCAGATGTCCCTCTGGTCCTGGGGACAGCATGGAGCCTCCGTGGTCCCTTGCAGACTCCCTGTAGGTTTTCAGTGGCTATTTCCCTTTTGTCCTCCCTGCCCCTCTACCCCAGTACATTCTGGACAGGGAGAGCTCATGTGTGTGCGTGTGTGTGGCAAGCATGTGTACAAGCGGGACTGTGTACATGAACGGTAAGGGTGTGTGCATGTTGCATGTGTTGAATGTTCACATGAGTGTGCATGTGAGTGTGTTCAATGGTGTAAGGTGTGAACACTTATGTGTGAATACATACACATGAGTTGTGTATACATGTGTGCTTATACATGCATGTACGTGTGTGTGTGTGTGTGTGTGTGTGTGTGTCCACTGCTCCCACAGTAGTCCAGTCCTGAAAAGGTCCAGAGCTTCATCGGCTGCCCGAGACCAAAGACCATTTCAGGCCACAGGCTCTGGCCACTCCCACTAGCTGGCCCAGCAAGCAGCGCCCCTAGGTCTAACTTGCCTCTTGAATGACATTTATCAACCTTCAGTGATCCCTCTGGGCCAGGTAATATGCCTTGAATTTTCTGCACACCTGCCCAGCCACGGGCGGCTTCTCACGGGAGCTCTGTTCTCTGTTGATTCAGCACTTTCTCCTCCCAGGGCCTCCCTGGTGGAGCTGGGTCAGTGGTCAGTCCAGGGAGGGGCTTGAGGGACCAGCCAGCCCAATCACAGCCTCCCTCTGCCTCACATTGCTTGGCTCCCTGGTCGATGGCTGTTAGGATGTGGAAGTCTATGTGTCCTCAGTCCTGTCATTGTCAAAGGCCCAGTTTGGAGAAAATGAGGCCATGTGAAAGGACATAGATCAAACCTGGAACTATGTGTCCCAGCTGTACTTTTGCCCCTGGAATATGTGAGCCTGCCCATTTAGCACACAGAGATATTCTTTTCCTCATTTGTCATATGAAGAGACTGAGGTTCAGAGAGGCTATGACTTGTGCAGGATCTCACATCGACACATGCCCGAGGTGGAACTTGAACCAGTTTCTGTCTATAGCCCCCGTTTCCAACATGCTAATCACAATGATCCATCTGTTTCTGTGGGACAATGCCCAGGGATTCCCACATCCCATTGAATCACATCTGCTTTGCAGAAAAATGCCATGATATTGCAAAATAGTGGTGTTGAATGAAAGGGACAGAGAGCCATGTGGACAATTGTGGAAAGAAGAATCTGCCAGGACTTGGGATGGCATGGATTACCAGAGGTGGCCAGACAAGCTCAGTTCTTCCTAAGTTCCTGCAAAGCTTTCCCCCTGCTCAGTGCTCTGCTGGGGCTTCTGTGCTTTGCAGACATGGGTTTGAGAAGGTCTGACCCATCTTGGTCACTTAGGCATGCAATCATTTGAATACGGTTTAAGTATGTGCCACAAAAAGTTATGTGTTAAAAGCTTAGACTCCAGTATGGCATCTGATGGGTTGGGCCCAATGGGATGTTGTTAAGTCATTGGCTGAGCTGCGCTCAGAAGGGATTAACAAAGTGTTCATGGGAACCAGTCTCTTCCTAGTTTTCTGTCTTACCACATGATCTTTTCTCTCACATGCATTCCTTCAATAATACCATTGGCCATGATGTGATGCAACCAAGAAGGCCCTCACCATGACCATTACCATGTTGTTTGGATTTTGAGCATTCATAACTATGAGCTAAATAAACCTTTTTTCTTTACAAGTACCCATCCTCAGGTATTTTATTATAGTAATGCAAAATGGACTAATACAAGGAGTGTGCTGAGCAAATCCTTGCTGAGACCTAACATAGGCTCAGCAACCCACAACAGTCAGATGTGTGTGCATGTGTGTGTGTGTGTGTGTGTGTATCTCACAATCTGAAAACACAAAGTGAAGAAATAAAATAAAAGAGCATCTGGGTTTCCAACCTAAAAATCCGTGAAAAGGAAGCAAAAAAGATATAGGTTGTTTTCATTTTCTCAAAACATGAAAAAGCCACCACTGACATTTAAGCTGCTATGCAAAGGTGGTTCCAAATCAATCCATCAGCAGCTATAAAATCTATGTTGATCCACTCCAGAAAAAACAAAAAAGAATAAAAACTCTGGAGAGAAGAAATGATTTTCTTGCTCTCTAAGTAGACGGCTGTCATTTAACATCCGCAAATGTTTCTACCTCTGAAGGTTTCTAAAGTCAAATTGGATAAAACATATTTAGATACAATCAGATCATTTTGTATTCAAAACCTTTTTCAGGAGCAACGTGGCTTTCTGTCCTATGGCTACCACTTTCCAGGGAAATGCAAGGGGCCTGGATGTGCAGGTTTATTCTGCACGCACGCTGAGTAGAGGGGAATTTGTTGTGCATTGATGCCATCCTGACTCACTGGGGATGTGCAGAGCATCCAGAAGAATCCAGACAAAGCCCGCTTAAGCCACCAGTCAGGCAGAGAGGGAGACCATCTCTTCTGCAGTTTCTCTCCACTCTCCTCCCAGGGCTCTCTGTTTCCCTGCTATTAGAGTGACCGGAGAGCCCTTGCTCTCCTTGACTTCCTTTCTTGGGTCTCCTCAGCTTGTGCTCCCTGTCTTCATCCATCCAGACACAAGGATTGATATGACGGAGACGGGCTCTCCCCTTCAGGAGTGGTCAAGTCACTGTTATGGTTTGGATCTTTTTAATATTTTTTTATTTATTCTTTTTAGATATACATGACAGTGCAGTGCATTTTGACATATTATACGTACATGGAGTATGACTTATTCTAATTGGGCTCCCGTTTCAGTCAGCTTCTTCACGGCTGTAACTAAAGGACCTGACCAGCTCAATTGTAGAAGAGAAAAGGTTTGTTTGAGGGCTCACAGTTTCAGAGGTCTTAGTCCACAGAAGGCTGGCTCCATTTCTCCAGGCTCAAGATGAGACTGAACATCATGGCGGAGTGTGTGGCCGAGGGAAGGAGCTGACATCACGGTGATCAGGAAACAGAGAGAGCGACTCCGATTCCACTCACTGGATATAAATAGATACCCAAAGCCGCTTTCCGATTCCCACCTCCTCCAGCCACACCCCACCACTTCAGTTACCACTCAGCCAATCCCCATCAGGAGATTAAATTAAACTAATTGGGTCAAGACTCTCACAACCCAACCATTTCTTCTCCGAGCCCTCTTGCATTGTTTCACACATAAGCTTTTGGGGAACACCTCACATCCAAACCCTAACAGCTCCCATTCTTGCAGGTGTACATGATGTGGAGTTACACTAGTCGTGTATTTGTGTGAACCTAGGAAGTGACGTCTGATTCGTTCTACTGTTTTTCTGATTCCCACCCCCACACTTCCCTTCATTCCCCTTTGTCTACTCCAACTCCCTTTATTGTGTGGTTTGGAACTTAAACGTACCCAAATGCCCATGTGGCAAAGACTTAGTCCCTATTCCTGGCAGTGTTGTCAAGTGGTGGAGCTTTAAGAGGTAAAACTTAGCAGGAGGAAATCAGGTCATTGGGCATGTGCCCTTGAAAGGGATATTATGACCCCAGCCCTTTCCTTTTTCCATTTGCTGCTGAGAGGTGAACAGCATCCTCTGCCATGCTCCACCATGAGACCAAAAGGTGACATAGCCCACCATGTGTGGACTGAAACCTCAAAACTGTGAGGGAAAATAAGCCTTTCCTCTTTTTAAGTTGACTGCCTCAGCTGTTTTTATTACAGCAATGAAAGCTGACTAACACACTCACTCATCTTCTTGGTGCCTTGGTTTCTCCTGTCCATAAAACAGTGGAAGTGAAAGTGCTCAGTTACAAGGTTGCTGGCAAGATCTGCTGAGGAAATGAAGAGGAAGCCATTAGCATGGGGCTTGGGGAATGGTAAACACTCCTCAGAGGTAGGTAATGATATTACCATTGTTCTTTTTCTCAAAAGTGATTTTCATCATTTTCCACCTTTGCATCAAAGATTCAGTACCCCAACTGTCTCTATATCCCAAGTTAATTTTGTACATCTGCCTTAAAAGCTAATTTGCATCCAAGAGATCTCCCCAGGTCTATGTGACTCCATTCAACATTCCTAGAAATCCTACCAGGTGCCAGGTGACATGCAGAGGGAGCTGTACTATTCTTATCTCTTGGTGATAACAAAGCTCTTCTGCACTCCTTTGCTCTGTCACAAGTCACTGGTAAGCTTCTCTTCCTTGTCCACCGCCATTTTTTTTTTTTTTAAATTAATGCCATAGTATGGAGCTGCCACTATGCTCTGGGAAAGAGGTAGACTGTTGATTTTAGCCTTGGTAATGGCAAAAAGTAAGTGAATGGGTAGAATTGTAGGAATATTGCTCAATGGATATCTCATTCTTCATGTGCATGTTTGTGTTGCTCTCAACACAGCCAAAGAATGCACCACACAAGTTCTGCTGCTGAAGTCTACCTTGTGGTTTAACAGAGATTTTTGAAGACATAGCAGTCCCTAGAGGCACATTGTCTGCCCATCTGGCATGGCCCGGGGTCTTGTCAGCACTCTGTATGCAGGATGGGGTGGAAGGCCCACAGCACCTTCACCTGTGCACCCACACAGAGCAACCCTCAGCCCAGGGCAATACTTCACCTGTTGTGTCATCTCCCTGAGGATTCCCTGATTCCAGGAGTGCTGGGACCTTGTCCTATTGATGGAATGCCTCCTGAGCCTATTAAACCAAACTTATGAAGACAAGGGGGTTGATCACCCACCTCAAACACTCTGCTCAGATGAAAGGGCAGAAACATCACCTCTTCCCAAAAAGTCCCCGAGAAAATAGAGCTCGTTTCTTCTACCTTCTCAGGTGTGAAATCTGGGATCTGCCACTTACTCAAACTGGCAGAAAAGAGTAACATCAAAACCCGGGCCTGAAAGGTGCAGTGTGTTCACCCAGTATACACAACATGGGTGTCACAGGGAAGGGAGAAGGTGCTAGAACCTTGTGTTTCAAGTCGTCCTTTAAAAGTTGATGTTTCGATGTAGGTGACTCAGTGAGACCCTGTCTCAAAGTAAAAAAAAATAAATAAAAATGGGTTTGGGATATGGCTCAATGGTTAAACATCCCTGGGTTCATTCTCTGGTATCAAAAAAAAAATTCTATTTTCAAGTATAGTTAGTGATTTACAACCATATTAGAATGTAAAAATGTGTACATGTAAATATGTAGAATATATTTACATAGATTGAGGATGCTTAAAATTCATTATTGATGGAGTATATAATACAAATGTTTGACAAGTGTTAATCTGAATCTTTATGTATGCATCTCCATTGTCTATTATTTCTGAATGGGTATTAATCCATATTTAAATACACATACGATGTCAGTTGTGATTTTTCAGAATAGTGTGCTCTTCATTAGATGAGTAAAAATGAATTTCATAGATGAACAAATGGGTGGGTGGATGGACAGATGGACAGTTCTTACTTAAACTTCCTTTTACCTTGGGTTAACTTTGCAAGGGCATCGGGAATTCTGAGATGCCCTGAAATTGTGTATACCATACCTCAAGGAGGTGAAGAACCACAGCTTAAATAGACACAGGGGAAATTCTTTAGAAAAGTTTTACTCACTTGCTGTAATTCAAGTTGCTCAAAGACATTTTATTTTCGAATCATTTAATACGATGGTTCATGTAGCAGGATTATACCATTGTAGACCACTGGAACCCCAAACCCCCTGCTGCAGATTTTTAGATGGGAAAGAAGGCACTGGTTGTGACAGTAGGAGCCATGTGAATATGATTCTGGAATTATTTTTTCTCCTTGTCATAAATCCCATTCAATCCTCAATCAGAGGTTGTAATTTTTTTACACTGATCAGCATTTCTTTAGCATTTAGACATTTATCAATGCAGTTTAACCTTGAAAACCCTATCAGAAGATGATGGCCTTTCAATTTATGTATGCATTCAGTGTAACAAATAAAACCCAAGGCCTAGCAGGGTTGTCCGCTCAATATAGATTGTTGAAAAATATTTGTCCCAGGGTGTGCTTCCTTCTTTCCCAAGCTCAATAAGAACTCCAATATGGAACAGCTATAGCGTACAAGTGATCCTTTTTCCCTGACACCAGTGTGGGTCAGGGGGCCAAGAAACTGTCTACTCCGTTGAGGATGTCTTGTCTTTCTCCTTGTTAAATTTCAGCAGGAAAAAAAAAAAAAATCCCACATACCGTGATAGAGCCATCACGATGATGAACAGTGGCCTTAATTGGTATTAAAGGATATTTATGTTGGTATGACTAAGTTAAAACCCCTAATTGATTGGAGACACTTGAGTAATAGAATCCACGGAGTCCCATTAGGATTGCATTGACATATTAGCTTATCTTTCTACTTGATGGCAAAAGGATACGCTTGGGAGCCTCATGCGGTAGCACATCCAGGCTAAGATTTCTGACCTTAGATTTATGTTATCTAAAGCAACAAACCCAGCTGCCTACTTCATGGTCTGAATTACAGATTTTCCATTTAAGCTGGACAACATGAATCTGCTGCTACAATTATGCCTACGATTACTACCCCTCTGAGTGCGCAAGGCATTCTAATGCAGCTGTTTTACTTTACACTCTGGCCTCTCCTTGGAGTGAAAATGAATGGGCAGCGCCCACTCCCTGGGTCCTAGACGGCGGGCGCTGCACCTCATTACTGCAGGAACTGTCAACCAGACAGATGCAGGTGATGCTCAGGAGTGGAGTTCCCCAGCTGTTCTGTTCATTGCTGTTTTTCTCTCTTCAGAAGAGACCTTCTTTCATCAGAACTTCCCAATCTAGGAAGTAATGAACTCAGTCCTCCCCTCTGTTCAGGGAATGTGCATTCCCAAAGCAGAATAGCAAGGAGCATTTTCAATTTAGTTCCATGTTAGTGGAGCCCAGCTTTGCACTGGGAACCGAAACCCACTTCCAATCCCAAGGAAAGACAGGGCTCCTGTTCTGTGTGTCCACAGCCTGTGACTGGACTCTGCCCTGCATGTTTTCCTTTTTCCAAAACCAAAAATGGGATATTATACATCCTGTTTTATAACCTGCTTTTAAAAAATATGATGTATTTTAATTGCAACAGTGCTCCATCTTTACCTAAGTATACAAAAGTCAATCTTGTAAGAAAGAGCTGGTATTTCTAGATTTGTTTTGAATGCAGATATAAACACAAGCATGAAAATAGAAATATACACCCAAAATCACAATGAAATGTTAATACTGGTTGAGCATCCCTGATCCAAAAATCCCCAAAACTGAAACATTTTGAGTGCCAACATGATGCTACATCGTGGAAAATTCCACACCTGGCCTCGTGTGAGAGGTCACAGTCTAGTGAATAAAATTATTAAGAATATTATATAAAATTACCTTCAGGCTAGGTGTATAAGGTACTCATGGAACATAAAGAGATTTTGTGTTTAGACTTGATCATTGCTAAGGAATCTTATGAATAGGCAAATATTCTGAAATCCAAAATCTGAGGCACTTCTAGTCCTAAGCATTTAAGATAAGAGATACTCAACCTCTATAAAATTCTTACTGATTCTTTTTCTCAGTGCTGGGGTTGGAACTTAGGCCCCTTGCACATGCTAGGCGAATATTCTACCACAGAGCTACACAGCAACCCCTAGAAATTGCTTTTTATTTTTAGTTAGCACATTGTGGATATTTTTTTTCATGTAGCAAATTAAATCTACATCATTGTAGATGTAGATGCATAGATGGAAGGCAATATCTTGTGTTTAACTTATCTGTATTGTTATATATTTAAATATTGCCTGTTTTTTTGTCATCATAACCATTGAATGAACATTCTTTTAACTATTTTTTTCTTTTAATTATAGAAATATATAAGATCAAGATAATAATGTAGTAAATCCCTACATTCGTACCATCTAGCAAAAAAAAAAAATCACATTTTATCAATCTTGCTTCATCTATTTCTCCTGTAAAACACACAAACACACTTCCCCTCCCCCCAAAGTATTCTACAGCAAACGTGACACTTTCTAATTTCTCTCCAAGAGGCAGGAAGACAAGTTTAAGAGAGGACCCCCAGCTCCCTCCACGGGCAGCTGTGAGGGGCAGGCGAAGCCCTTTTCCTATGGACATCAAGCATTCTAAGTGGTGGGTAGGATGGACTTTGGAACCAGGGTGACGTGTGTGCTGCTCTGGGCTTTCTCACCTACGAGCTTTCTGGATTTTACTGAGTTACGTCATCTATCTGGGCCTGAGAGTTGGAAGAATCACCAGCAGCTCATAGGGCTGCGCTGAGAAGTCCACAAGATCTGTCTGTGGATGAACCATCCAGCATGGCACCCGGCACAGAAGAGGCACACCATGGCCAGTGTCGATTCCTTCCCTACAAGAGCAGGTCAAGCAGAAACTCTGGACACCCGAGGCCGGCAGCCCACTCCTGACCTTGAGGAAAGCAGCTCAGTTCACAATAGCCTCTCAGTGCTCAACCCCAGTGGTCACCGTGCCACGAAAATAAGCATCCTGCTGCATTTCTCTGCATCTAGACCACATCAGAGAGTTCATATGAGTTGTGACATCATGAATCTACACAAATGCGGGGAATTAGCTATGAATCCATCCAAAGGCAGATTGTCCAGCCAAAGTCCTGCTGACTAGAGAGTCAGCCATCACCCATGTCCTTGCACTCTCTTGGTGGAGCACTGGGCCGGGAGTCTCTGGCGAGATCTCGTGCCTGCTCAGGAGTCAGACTCTAGGTGCATCAGGTCACACCACTGGGCCACTTGTAGAATGAGGGTGTTGGTTCTATCACTGTTGGTGAGTAGTAAACACCCAGAACATAAAAAATGCCTGGGTCTGCAAGTCGGCCTGAACCCAATGGCACAGTTGAGTGTGATCTCGTGCCTGAGTGTTGGGCTGCGTGGCTTTAGGATCAGCAGACCTGCCTTCAAGACCCGGCTTTCATACTCACTAGCTCCATGATGACTCGGGTAGATTCTTATCTGCACTCAATTTCTGCTTCCTCCCCTGAGGCCACCTCACAGGGTTGTTCTTTCATTCATACTTCACTTTTTATCGAGTGCCTAATACATGCTCTGTACCCTTTTGGTGCCTGAATTTTAGTGGGGATGTGGTGGGCAGTAGAGAAGTAAACAAAAATAAATAGTGAATTAATTGTAAGTTAGATGGAGATAGATACTAAGGAAAAAAGAAAGTGGGAAGGGGAGAGAGAAAATATCACAGGAGCCATGGGACAGAGACAGTGTTGCTATTTTAGAGATGCAGTCAGGTAATTGTCACTGAAAAGGGGTCATATAGGTCAAGTCCTCAAATTAGATGAGGGAGTGAGCCGCAAAGCTATCAGGAGGAAGAGCATTCCAGGAAACAGAAAGTGCAAGAGTCCTGAGGCAGGAACATGCCTGGAATGTTTAAGGACCAGCAAGGAGATCTGTGTAGCAGACAGAGGGAGGGAGAAGATTCAAGCTAGACAGGAAATGGGACAGATTATGCAGGTCCTTGAAGACCTCTGCAAGGACTTTGACTCTTATTTGTCCTAGGACAGGAAACCTTTGCCTTCAAGACTGTAGGGTTTTAAGCAGGGTATAACACAGTTTATCAACATCCAGATTTTTTTATTTTCTTAAATTTTATTTTCTTTATTTTACGTGTGTGTGTGTGTGTGTGTGTGTGTCCAGGATTGAACTCAGAGCCTTGTGCACACTAAGCAAATGCTCTATCACTGAGTTATACCCTTTGCCTGGACCCAGCATTTTTTTTTAAGTACAATCTGGGGGCTCTTAGGGTGCCTTGAGACCTTTGTAGGGGTCTCCATGAGGTTGGAAACTATTTTCATAGTAATAAGACACACTTTTCCCTTTTCATTCCCATTCCTTCACAACTATGTGGTAGAGTTTTCCTGAAGCTACATGGCTTCTAGAAATGATTGACATCAGAAGCACAGAGGGGAATCCATATTTCATTAAGCCAGATGTGGAAGAGATTTGCAAAATCTGCTCATCAAAAATGTGTACTGCTACTTTTCACTTATTTTTTGTTTTTTGTTTTGGACAAGATATTTTTCATAAAATTATTTTATTTACATTAATATATAATAAGTTTATTATGTTATTTTAAAACAAATATATTATTTTTAAACATCAGTTTTAATTCTTAATGAAATAATATCAGTAGATATAACCTACAAGGACAAGAGTTGGGGAGGGGGTCCTCAATCACTTTTAAGGGAGTGAATTATTCTGAAACCAAACACATGAGTACCCCTGGTCCAACACATGCTTGATTAAGACCATTTGTGCTGTGACAAGTCTGAAAACCAATTACAATAACAGGATCACAGGCTCATTGAGCTGTTGGCAGTGGGGAAAGTGGGAAGTGCTCAGAATTTGGAAACATTTTGAAACTGACAGAAGTTCCTAATGACCAGATAAAGATTATGCAAGGAAGAATCGAGAATTACTTTGGCCTGATCAACCAAAAGACAAAATTGACGTTCAATCCAGTGAGAAACTGCAGGGTGGATGGTGTAGGGGTGGGGAAAGGTCAGGAGCTCATCATGGAACATTTAAAGTTCTAGATATCTGTAGGCATCCAGGTAGAGATTTCAAGAAGGTAGTCTAAAGCCTAGGTAGTGATCCAGGCTGGACTTACAAATTTGGGGCATCCATGCTAACGAAGAGAAGAAGAGAGAGAACTCAAATTACTAACATATGGGATGAAAAAGGCAACATCACAACAGATACTACAGAAATGCAGAAGATAATTAGGAATTATTTTGAAAACCTATATTCTAATAAAATAGAAGATAGTGAAGACATTGATAAACTTCTTAAGTCATATGATTTGCCCAGACTGAGTCAGGAGGATACACACAATTTGAACAGACCAATATCAATGGATGAAATAGAAGAAACAATCAAAAGACTACCAACCAAGAAAAGCCCAGGACCGGATGGGTATACAGCGAAGTTTTAAAAAACCTTTAAAGAAGAATTAATACCAATACTTTTCAAGTTATTTCAGGAAATAGAAAAAGAGGGAGCTCTTCCAAATTCATTCTATGAGGCCCAAATCACTCTGTTTCCAAAACCAGACAAAGACACCTCAAAGAAAGAAAACTACAGACCAATATCTCTAATGAACCTAGATGCAAAAATCCTCAATAAAATTCTGGCGAATCGGATACAAAAACACATCAAAAAAATCGTGCACCATGATCAAGTAGGATTCATCCCTGGGATGCAAGGATGGTTCAATATACGGAAATCAATAAATGTTATTCACCACATCAATAGACTTAAAGATAAGAACCATACGATCATCTCGATAGACGCAGAAAAAGCATTTGACAAAGTACAGCATCCCTTTATGTTCAAAACTTTAGAAAAACTAGGGATAATAGGAACTTACCTCAACATTGTAAAAGCTATCTATGCTAAGCCTCAGGCTAGCATCATTCTGAATGGAGAAAAACTGAAGGCATTCCCTCTAAAATCTGGAACAAGACAGGGATGCCCTCTCTCACCACTTCTATTCAATATAGTTCTCAAAACACTGGCCAGAGCAATTAGACAGCAAAAGAAATTAAAGGCGTAAAAATAGGAAAAGAAAAACTTAAATTATCACTATTTGCGGAGGACATGATTCTATACCTAGAAGACCCAAAAGGGTCTACAAAAAAACTACTAGAACTAATAAATGAATTCAGCAAAGTGGCAGGATATAAAATCAACACGCATAAATCAAAGGCATTTCTGTATATCATCGACAAAACTTCTGAAACGGAAATGAGGAAAAACACCCCATTCACAATATCCTCAAAAAAAATAAAATACTTGGGAATCAACCTAACAAAAGAGGTGAAAGATTTATACAATGAAAACTACAGAACCTTAAAGAGAAAAATAGAAGAAGATCTTAGAAGATGGAAAAATATACCCTGTTCATGGATAGGTAGAACTAACATCATCAAAATGGCAATATTACCAAAAGTTCTGTATAGGTTTAATGCAATGCCTATCAAAATCCCAATGGCATTTCTTGTAGAAATAGATAAAGCAATCATGAAATTCATATGGAAAAATAAAAGACCCAGAATAGCAAAAGCAATTCTAAGCAGGAAGTGTGAATCAGGCAGCATAGCGATACCAGATTTCAAACTATACTACAGAGCAATTGTAACAAAACAAGCATGGTACTGGTACCAAAACAGGCAGATGGACCAATGGTATAGAATAGAGGACACAGAAACCAATCCACAAAATTACAACTATCCTATATTCGATAAAGGGGCTAAAAGCATGCAATGGAGGAAGGATAGCATCTTCAACAAATGGTGCTGGGAAAACTGGAAATCCATATGCAACAAAATGAAACTGAATCCCCTCCTCTCGCCATGCACAAAAGTTAACTCAAAATGGATCAAGGACCTTGATATCAAATCAGAGACTATGCGTCTGATAGAAGAAAAGGTTGGCTCCGATCTACATACTGTGGGGTCGGGCTCCAAATTCCTTAATAGGACACCCATAGCACAAGAGTTAATAACAAGAATCAACAAATGGGACTTACTCAAACTAAAAAGTTTTTTCTCAGCAAGAGAAGCAATAAGAGAGGTAAATAGGGAGCCTACATCATGGGAACAAATTTTTACTCCTGACACATCAGATAGAGCCCTAATATTCAGAGTATACAAAGAACTCAAAAAATTAAACAATAAGATAACAAATAACCCAATCAACAAATGGGCCAAGGACCTGAACAGAGACTTCTCAGAGGAGGACATACAATCAATCAACAAGTACATGAAAAAATGCTCACCATCTCTAGCAGTCAGAGAAATGCAAATCAAAACCACCCTAAGATACCATCTCACTCCAGTAAGATTGGCAGCCATTATGAAGTCAAACAACAACAAGTGCTGGCGAGGATGTGGGGAAAAGGGTACTCTTGTACATTGCTGGTGGGACTACAAATTGGTGTGACCAATTTGTAAAGCAATATGGAGATTCCTGGGAAAGCTGGGAATGGAACCACCATTTGACCCAGCTATTCCCCTTCTCGGTCTATTCCCTGAAGACCTTAAAAGAGCGCACTACAGGGATACTGCCGCATCGATGTTCATAGCAGCACAATTCATAATAGCTAGACTGTGGAACCAACCCAGATCCCCTTCAATAGATTAATGGATAAAAAAATGTGGCATTTATACACAACGGAGTATTACTCTGCACTAAAAAAATGACAAAATCATGGAATTTGCAGGGAAATGGATGGCATTAGAGCAGATTATGCTAAGTGAAGCTAGCCAATCCCTAAAAAACAAATGTCAAATGTCTTCTTTGATATAATGAGAGCAACTAAGAACAGAGCAGGGAGGAAGAGCAGGAGGAAAAGATTAACATTAAACAGAGATATGAGGTGGGAGGGAAAGGGAGAGAAAAGAGAAATTGCATGGAAATGGAGGGAGACCCTCATTGTTATACAAAATTACATATAAGAGGTTATGAGGGGAATGGGGAAAAAATGAGGAGAGAAATGAATTACAGTACATGGGGTAGAGAGAGAAGATGGGAGGGGAGGGGAGGGGGGATAGTAGAGGATAGGAAAGGTAGCAGAATACAACAATTACTAATATGGCAATATGTAAAAACATGGATGTGTAACTGATGTGATTCTGCAATCTGTATACGGGGTAAAAATGGGAGTGCATAACCCACTTGAATCTAATGTATGAAATATGATATGTCAAGAGCTTTGTAATGTTTTGAACAACCAATAAAAAAATTATCACAAAAAAAATTGGGGGCATCATCAGCTTATGGGCAGGTATTGTCCTGTAACTGGCTGAGCTCTCCAAGAAAACGAGGTGGTTAAGGAATGCAGGGAAGAGCAGAGGTGATGGAGTTTTCGATTCCAAATGGAGAAAGTGGGTTGGGGACAGGGTGGGGTACCACGTTGATCAGTGGCTTCTGACGGTTGGGTTTAGCAATTGGAGGTTGCTGGTATGTCCACCTGGAGCAGCTTCCGTGGAGGCGTGGGGAGAGGCTGAATGGAGCCAGCTCATGACAGAGGAGAGGACACTGGGAGGGGAGGATGGAGTACTCCGAGGAGGAGTTTGGCTGTAATGGAAAGGAGAGAAAGCAGGTGGTAGCAGAGGGTAAGCAAAAATCACACAGGGTTTTTGTTTGGTGTTGTTTTATTTTTCCCTTCGATGTGGAGGGAAAAATCATATTTACTCTTCTGGAAAAAAAAAAAAAACAATAGAAAGGCGGATTTGGACAAGACAGACTAGAACCAGGAGTATAAGTTGTACAAAGTTAAGGAGGAGAAGTGGGGTCTGGAGAAGTTGGAGAAGCTGGTCTTGCTAGGAACCAAGAAAGTTCCTTGAGCGTCAAGGAGAGAGAGAGAAGAGGTGAGATGCAGGCAGGTGGAGCTTGGGCAAGTTCTGCTATCCCTGAGGCTATTTGCCCAGTGAAACTGGATAAGTACAGCGTTCGGGGTATGGAGGCTTAAAGAAAGAGCGTCATCTTGGTGATTATAAGACCCCATGAGGTAGGCGCCTCAGCCCAGGGTGAGTGCTCGACACTGTCCATTATTGGACATAGCCGTGGAAAGGCTGGTTCTCACTTGTTTTATTACACCCTTCCCTTTTGAGGGATGACCGTTCTGTTTAGGTCAAACACACATATTTCCTAGACATTCTTCTCCATATTGACACCCTCCCAGACTTCCCACTGCAATCCACAGGTCCACAGAGACGTGGAGGTGATGCTGTGCCATCTGATGTTCTTTTGGATAAGTGATGGTGAGAAGTGGATATTTTGAAGTTCCCTCCGTGGGGTCCCTAGCTACCCACCCAGGAGACTATTGGAATTAGTCAAATGACAATGTGTGCAGTGTCCTGTGGTTTTTGGAGGATGTTCATGGAAAATGCTGTTCTGTATGCATCCCTGGAGCTGTGGTACCTGTAGAGGGGGGGACACCCAGGGAGGAGGGCTGGAAGATAGTAAGCCATGTGTTCTCTTTCCAGTCCATTTCTCTACTGGGCCCCTGGGCCTTCCTCCCGCCCAAGCCGACAGCAGTGATTCATCACCATCTTTGGAGGAAGCTGTTGCCATTATAGGATCAGAGAACAAAGACAGCAAATTCTGGATTTTTAAACTTAAAGAGTTTCTTTCTCCCCCTCCTTCCTCCAACCTTGGGAAGAGGCAAAACAAGAAGGTGAAGACAAAGCAAGAGATACTGTCACTGGCTGCTTTCCATCCAGCTGTTTGCGGGGGAGAGAGGGGGTTATGAGAAAGAAAAGACCAGACTGAGGCTCCTGCCTAAAAGACACCACAGTGCTACACAGACAGCCCAGGACTGAGGGTGAAACCCTGCAGACAATTGCTCCCATCCAATCCTGAAGATGACCAAGCGGATCCATTACATGGATTGCATTTCTGCCATCTAGACACTTAAATTAGAAAAGCTGAGTTGAGTTGCAGAAAAATAGAGAAATTGACATTTCTGCACATCTGCATTGCCTTCCTTAGTTCCACTTGCAAATGGAAATAGTCATTGAAGAATTAGCATAGTAAGTCACTAACACCTTAGTGAGAGTGATCTTAGCCCAGTGGTTCTTCAAGAGAGGGATATTTTGCTTCCAGGGGACATATGACAAAGTCTGGAGCTATTTTTGATTGTCACAACTGGGGGAGGAGAATGTTTCTGACACCTAGAAGACACACACCAGAGAGGCTGCTGAATGCTCTACCATGCAGAGGATAGGCCTCCAAAACATAGAATTATCCAACCCCAAATTTCAACAGCGACAAAGTTGAGAAACTTTCAATTTCCCTTCAGCATAATTTAAAGAAACAAAGTAAAACAAAAACAGGTTGGTCATAAAAAGAACAAATTGCCCAGGCAGGATGACGGTGAAGAATATAAATAAACCAAGAAAGAATAAATTCTAGCCCAGTCGGTGTTTAGAAGTGCCAGCAGTCTCAATATGGTAACTTATTCAATCTAAAAGAACCTCACAGCTAATTGTATCCTACTTTCCTGTAGTACACAAAGCAAGTGCTCAAAATACTACCAGGAACCCAATATAACACAAAACAGTATGATTGCAATCCACCCCCACCTGGAATGCACAGCAAACAGCTCCTGCCTGAGTTTAATTAGAGTCATTGACTCTTTTATTTTCCAGTTCTCATGACGCTGTGGCTTGGGCGTCCCCATCACTAAGTGAATACTGCAGTGGCTCTCCCTGACCCACCGCTTCCCTGTGCTATGTCCACCTTTGTTCCTGACCTGCATCCTTTGCTTATCTATTTTGACAACAGACCTTAGCCTCTTGGAATCAATCGCCTCTTCTTAGAGGGTAAGGAACCTGGTCCTTTGTCTCAATTTTGGGTTCTCTCCCCAGAGCAAAGTGTGAATTTCCAACAGTTTACTGATCACCTGATGCTCTCTGTCAAGTTTTACTACCTGTAAAATAAGAGTAGTAATCAAACCTACCTCATTAAGTTATAGTGAAGAGCAAATGAGGGCTGGGGATATAGCTCAGTTGGTAAAGTGCCTGCCTGGTATGCAGCAAGGTCCTGAGTTCAATCCCCAGCACCACCAAAAAAAAAAAAAAAAAGAGTTAAATGAGTGAATATTCTGGTTGGTCCACAGTAAGCACTCAAAATATATTAGCTGCTATTATTGTTGCTATCTGTTTTCCATTTTTAGGTCCAAACACTACCTCAAATTTAGTATATCCCAAACCAGACTTTTTTTTGCCTCCAAAGCTTGTTTCTCTGTGTATGTGTCACACTCTTCCACTTGGTCAACTCAGGATCACATGTTTATCAATGATACCAGCCCTCTTTTATCTGTGAGCTCCACATCTGCAGATTTAACCATCCATGCATAGAAAATACTTGGGGAAAAAAAATTGTGTCTATACAGAACACGCACAGACAATTTTTTTTCCTCATCATTATTCCCTAAACAATACAGTACAACGATTTACATAGCATTTACATTGAATTAGTTATTACGAGTAATCTAGAGATGATTTAAAGTATACGAGAAGATTGTGTAGGTTATATGCAAATATTCTGCCATTTTAAATAAAGGACTTGAGCATCCTGGATTTTGTTATTCACAGGGGGTCCTGGAACCAATCCTCCAAGGATACTGAGAGACAGCTACAATTTGTTATCCATGCTGGTACACTTACCCAGTAGAGAGCTTTATTGATCATTGCACAAGAGCAACAGGAACAAGTGAGGGCAATTCCCTGAAAACTGGAAGGATGGGGGATTCTTCTGCCTTTAGTCCTTTTTAGGTCCCCTTTCAACTGTAGCCACCATGCTCTCTAATGTGAATTTGAGCCAGATTCTCCTCTCCACCCTTCTCCTTCCACTCAGTTCCTACATAGCAGTCTCTGCTGCAAAACTTTCCATGTTTTCTAATGGATTAAAGTACACAGCCTAGAGTTCAAGACTTCCTAAGATTCCACCCTACATTTATGACCTCCTTGTCTGAACCAAGCTAATCTAATGGCACCACTCTCTGCCCAGGGACCCTGCCTGGACTTCTCCTGGCTTCTCCTCTGGTAAATTCCCTCCCTCCCCCTTCTCTACCCCTCTACACCATCCTCATGGATCTCCTTCCTATCTCCTCTCAAAACTCATCTCCAGCCACTCCCTCTCCACAAAGCTATTCCTATGAGAAGCATTTAAGGTGCAAGTGTGCCCTGACTTCCAGATTACAGTTAACTCTGTCTCCTTTAAAATCATATAACACTTAATTTGTATCTCTTTTGTGGTATTTACCCCTTTGTTCTTGGACTAGAGTTATTTGAGTTCACATATTTATCTCTTTATAAAATATTATGAATTTCTCCAGAACAAGCATATGAAATTGATCCCTCCCGGGAACATTAATTATCACATGGTAGATGCTCAGCAGACAAGGGTTGACCATGCAATAGTCATTTGGATACTTTTTCTTGGCTACATTTTAAAGTATATTTACTGAGTTACCTAATATGGGTTTTGCCATCCGATGATTGCAGCCTATGGGAGCCCCCCAGAGTTCTCATTTATCTTCTTCTTGGGGTGTGTGGGGGGATCATGGTATAAGAGATGCTTAGAGAAACCTGGAAAGAGAATGTTGAGCTCATTATCATCCATGTTAAGTAAATGGTTGTAAGCCACCGTTCAGTTTGCAGATTGGCAGACTGAGGCCCAGGATGGCTGTGGATCATGAGGGACACCAGCTAAAGAGAAAGCAAAGGGAAAGGCAGGAATGGCATCTTTGAAGGGCTTCTGGGTGCTGCACTCCTGCAGGGCTGAGGACAAGGCTTTGCCTGTTCTCTCCTCTCTTTCAGCCTCACAGAGTCCCTCTGTCCCCAACAAAGCCTCCCGGGCTGGGGAGCAAGTGGGGAGATGGTGAGAAAAGGAGAGAAAGTGATTCTGGTTTTTATTTTTCCTCCTATCAAATCTCAGACAGTTTCCTATTGATTTGCCCCATGGCCTGGAGGTTGGCAGGGGCTTCAAAGGAAGACGAATAATGCATCGTACACCACCTACCTGCCCAGCTCACAGTGGACATCCAATCCTTTTTTTTGCCTCCTGAGCTCCCTGTTCATGAAGGTGAAGTATTTGCCCAAAGTCCAGAATCTGGGTAGTAAACTGGGGTTTGAACTCAAAGAGCTACTTTTGATAACCAAAGCACAATGTATGGTTTGGCTCTAGAATCATCCCAAAGTCTCCTGCATTGAAGGCTTGGTTCCCAGGGTAGCAGTGTCCAGAGGTGGGGCTTGGGATGCGATTGGGTCATGAGGGTTCTGACCTTATCAGTGGGTTACTCCACTGAAGGAATCATAGCTGAATGGGATATTGGGAGGTGGGGGAAACTGTAGTGGGGGGGCCTAGTTGAAGGGAGTGGGTGCTTGATTCCTGTCCTAGGAGGAACTATGTCTTGTCCTGACCCCTTTCTCTCTCTTTTTTTCTCTCTGTCCTTCTAGCTGCTATAAAGTGAGCAGCTCTGTTCTGCTTTGTCCTTCCACCATGATGTATTGCCTCCCCACAGAACCCAGAAACAATGGAGCCAGTCAACCATGGACTGGAACCTCTGAAATGGAGCCAAAGTAAATTTTTCCTCCTCTAAGTTGATTTTATCAGGTATTTTGTCATAACAATAAAAAACTGACTGACACACATGCAGTAAAATTGAAGAGGACGGGTGCAGTGGCACACACCTGTAATCCCAGCAGCTCAGGAGGCTGAGGCAGGAGGATCACAAGTTCAAAGCCAACCTCAGCAGCTTAGCAAGGACCTAAGCAACTCAATGAGACCCTGTCTCTAAATAAAATACAAAAAAAGGCCTGAGGATGTGGTTCAGTGGTTGAGCACCTCTCAGTTTGATCTTTAATACTGAAACAAAACAAACAAACAAACAAAAAACGTTGAAGGGGAGAGGTGTGGAGGGGAAGTTATATGATCACACATACACCCAGGTGCCGCCCCAAGAGGATACAGTTGGGCAAGGTGGCAAGCATGGTTCCCATGAAGGTTCATTAAAGCATGGCTAGCTTCTTCTAGAGGCTTCTTCCCTTTGCTCAAAACGTAACCTGTCTGTACACAGGTGAAGATAGGCAGTGCCAGCCACGGGTAGCCCTGTTTTGAGTCGCTTTTTCTTTCAATAGCATCTTCTGACCCATGCCAGGTAACCATTGTTTTTCTGTATCCCTGTCTCTTTCTGTTGTATCTATTAAGCTCTAATATCATTTTATGCTGTGCATCTGCCATTTATTCACATTATTTTGTACCCTTCTCCTGTATATTTGCATATTTTAGCTTTGTTGCTGTCCCAGTAGAATGAATAGCATAAGCTACCCTAAGATGAGCTTAGGCAAGAGATATCTGGAACATCATGGAACTTTCTGGTTATGCCTAGAATTGTTTTCTATCTAGAACTTACCTGACAGTAAACCTACTTTTCTTACTGATGAATGCTCGCAGGTGAGGCGGGGCCTGGAGACTGTGGCCTCCTTAATGTACCCTTAAGGCAGAGCAGTTGCAGATTCTTCTAGCAGAAGGACAGTTGAGTGCCAAGGCCAAATGTTTGTGGTTTTCACTTCCCATGTTAGTTTTGTCACAACAGTAGCTATGATAATAAATAGATTTAATGACTACATTTTTTAAGTACCTACTATATATCAGGCAGAAGGCTAAGTCCTTTATATATATATATTTTGTTTTCTCTAGAGCTACAATAGTTGCATGTTTCAATCTGGATACCAGGTCATCATATTACATAACTTCAAAGATCTGTTGTAAGGTCCAGTGGAAAAAAATACACAAATATTAGCATAGAGACTAGAAGAGTTCTGTAAATGTGAGCGTGTTAATCACTTCCCATCACTGTAAGGAATACCTCTGAGACATTGACTTAAAAAGAGCAAAGCTTTGTTTTGGCTCAGTTTCAGAGGTTTCAGTCTATGGTCATTTGGTTCATTGCTTTTGGGCCTGTGACAAGACACAGAATCATGGTGGGAGCGTATGATGGTGGGCAGGAAGCCAAAGAGAGAAATAGGAAGGGGCTGGGGTCCAAATAGCCTTTCAAGGGCACTCCCAGTGTCCTAACTTCCTTCCACTAGGCCCAATTTCCAAAAAGTTCCACCACCTCCCAGTTGGGACAAGTTCTTTGACACATGGGTCTTTGGAGGACATTCAAGATTCAAACTGTTACAGTGAGTCACTCATTAACCTTTCATTTTACCCATTTGGACACTGAGACTCAGAGTTTGAATAAACATCTGAGGTTGTATAGCTAGAAAGTGGTGGTGTTAACATTTGAATCTAGCTCTCTCTAATTTTTTTTCCCCACTACTGATATTCTCCATTGTTATTAGTGTAACTTAAAAAGTGTCAGATATGTTAAATCAAGCCACCCGCTTGGGTTTCGGAAATATAATATTCCTAATTCAGTAAATTAGATTTATCTCCATTCATGTGACTAAATGCATCCCACATACAATCTCTCGAGTGATTTATGTTCTCTTCTATTTATGCCATTTTTTTCTATGATAAAGCAACATGGAATCAGTTTTGCATTAAGCAACTTTTATTTTCAGAATAGTGGTTTCACTTCTTTAAAATCTTGAGATCATATTTCAAAACTACTCATGCACAAAAGCCAAACCACAGGTCCTCTTCATTCCCAAGTCAAAACTCTAGTACTTAGCAGGAATCCAAGGAAGGGAGGTGATGTATGGCTTTGTGGGGAGTCATCCCATATGGTCTATTGTGCATATAGGATATCCTATAAATCACTAGGACAGTCCCACCTTGAATCCCATCCAAAGAACTACAAAATCTGTCAGAGCTATGACAGCACAAAATAAGGCTTTAGGCAAACTTGCAGGAAGGTGTTCTCATTTCCACAATCCAAGGACAAATTAGAGTTGACCTTGAGGATCACTTCAAGTCACGATGATGACTCTTCACTTTTGCAGGGAGAGTGCTGGGGGTTTGAACCCAGGGCCTCATGCGTGCTAAGCACATGCTCTTCCTCTGAGCTACACCCCCAGCCCTCTTCTCACTTTTATTAGTAAAATACTGAATATAGCTAACTACCTGCTATGGTATGGATATGGTTTATCCCTTCCAAAATTCACTTAGATTTAATTCCCATGTAAGGTATTAAGAGCTGAGACCGGTAAGAGGTGACTAGACCCCTGCCTTCATGAACACAGTAATCCATTGCTGTGATTAATGATTCATCTTGAGATTGGATCTACTATAAAAGTCAGTTTGGTAGAAGTCTTGCATGCTCCCTGTCTCTCACCATGCAATTCTCTGTGCCGTCTCAGGACTCTACCAGCAAGAAGGCCATCATCAGAGTATCCTTTCCACCTGGGACCAGAACTTTGAACCAAATATACCTCTTTTCTTTCATCTCACTTCTTCTATAGGTTGTTATTAGTAACAGAAAATGGGACCAGGACACTACCTCTTCATGAACATTTCACTCTCCCCAATAATGTTGCTTAGGTTTATTTTCACTAAAAGCCCCAAAATATAGGTCCTCAGTCCTTGCCACTTGTTATCTGAACTAGGACATTAATTCGCTGTGCTGTACTTTAATGCACTCTAATGTACAGCTATGGCTGGTGATTGTACGAAAATGTGACTTTTCACAGTTAACTCATGACCCTTTCAGTAGACATGTGTTCATAATGAGTATCAGTGCAGCTATGTTATTTACAGCTTACATGGCTTTGATGTATCTTTGCTCATCTCATTCTCTAGATAGCTTTGAACTTTGAAGAGCAGAGTTGTACCTCCAGAGACAAATGCAAGGCAGCTCAAATCTCTTCTAACTCAGTTGCAAGGGGATGTTAGAACTTATGATATTCCCCCCTAGAACATGTTCAAACCAAAACACTATTTTTGTAATATTTGGTCTTGAATATTTCTGCATAACCTAAGGTGGTACTTCTGGAAATATGGGCAGTAAAAGACCAGTTTGGTTTGGTTTTGCTTTGATTTTATACTTTATAATCCTTTACATAGTGATATTTATTTTAAGCACAACAAAATGATTTATGAGAAAGGACATAAAAACATAACTTCTAACTTTTAAATATCGAGTCCAACAGATATAGAGTTGTACTGTCAATTTGCTATCATTTGTAAATGCTTTATCTCAATTTTTGGATTCATCTCCACATGAGCCAGAAACAAACTGCAGACAGGTATTCCCTTTGGATCACAATTTGAATGTGTTGGCATCTACTGAACGATGGACCAGGATGGTCTCTAAGTACCCTCCACTTCTGACATTCAATAGTTCTGCGTCCATCTTGAGCCCAAAGCTGAGTGTAATTGTTATAGACTGAATGTTTGGGCTCCTCCTCCTAACCAAATTCATACATTGAAGCCTTCACCTCCAAGGTGATGGTATTTGGAGATGGATTTTTCAAGAGATAATTAGAATAGCATGAGAGCATGAGAGTGGAACCTATAAGATTGGATTGATTGTCCTTAAATAAAGAGAAAGAGAGAACAGAGGAAGAGAGACCTAAGCTCTTTACCCTGTGAGGTCCCAGTGACAAGGTCAGTCTGCTCTCTGGGAAAAGAGCTGTCACAGGAACGGGCATCTGCAGGCACCTTGAGGTTGGACTTTCAGAAATGTGAGAAATAGATGCATGTCATTCAAGCCACAGAGCCTATGGTCTTACTGTTGCTATGGCATCCCAAGATGACAAGTCGATAGTGCAACACTTCCTTGTGTAGAGAATACCAGCAAAGTCAAGGGCTCCTTCGGTGGTCCGAACAGTCCTGGGCACTTACGTTATGACCCTGATGGTGTCAGTATCTGGCTAAAGAGCACAGCAGCCTGTTATCTACTCTGTTCATAAATGCACAAATCACAGCTCTCCTATCTGGCCCCTGAAGAATGGATGCCTTGCTGCTCTGATTAATTATGCATCAGTTAATTAATTTGTTGGCTTTAGTGAATGGAATCAATTATTTTAAATGGCTTTTAATTGTTAATATATGCATTATAACAGAAGACAAAAGCTGTTGATAGAATTCAGCATAAAAACCTCCCAGGACAGGGAATGGCCTTGTAGAATAAATTATTTAAAGTTTTCCAAAGAGTTTTTTGTGACTTCCAAAAAGCCAATGGTATCTGAAGCAATATGGGATTCTGTTTAAGGATCCTTTCAGAAGTAATCCTAAATGAATGAGGTGCGCAGACTTACCTACCGAAAATCATCGTCATTCACACAACCACCTCTAAGGGCCTGCATCTAGGTCTCTCAGGAAAGGCTCTTTGAGCACAGGGTGGCCACTGATGAAGAGTATAATCCCCTTCTAGAATGTGGTGATTTGTAGGTGAGCTGGGCACAGATATCTGTCAACAGTGTTGGCTTAAAAGATTCTGTCTTGCTGCAGGAGTCTCTCACTTCAAGGAGGAAGCTAAATGCTGTGGTTTGGATATGGTTTGAGTGTGTGCCCTACAGGTTCATGTGCTGGAAGATTGGTCCTCAGTGTGGCAGTGTTGAGGTGGCAGAACCTTTAAGAGGTGGAGCCTCCTGGGATAATTAGGTCACTGAAACCACGGCCCTGAGAAGAGGTTAGTGTAGTTCTTATGGGATCCTGGTTGATTCCCTACAAGCATGTTGTTATAAAAAGAGCAAGTCTGGTCCTTGAATCTCTTTTGCTTCCTGTCTCACTATGAGATCTCTCCCTCTTGCACATGCTCCAACCATAATGCCATTAGGAAAGTCGTGATGCAGCCAGAGGCCCTCACCAGAGCCGAGCAGATGACAGCACCATGCCCTTGAAGCTACGAAACTGTGAAATAAAAAATATGCTTTTCTGTATAAGGTATCCACATCAGTTATTTTGTTATAGCAACAAAAAGCAAAGCATGTAAGGGGTGGAGTCAGGACTATACTGGGCTGAGTGAGGGCAGGGAAGATCCTTCAGATGTAACATCATTTCTCACCCAGTCTAGGAATCCAGAGCCCAGAAGCAGTGGCAGAAGACAACATCCACATAGCTCTGGACTCCCTTGAAGGCCATACAGATCCCTGTCCTACTTCTGGCATTTACTCCACAGAGTACAAAAAAGAGGACAAAGGGTAAGTTAATGACTGATGTCAGAACCATCAGTGGTTTTCTTCCCTAAATACTTGATAAGCAACCACGGAGAAGAACTTTAGTAATAAGCCACAGTAACTGGCGGGTTAAACTTCACAGCCCACTTTTTACTTTTACTGGGAAGTTCAGAGCTAATCCAGATAAGTAAGCTTTATTTTGAAGACTGATTCCTGTTTCTGAAAACTCTACTCCAGATATCTGAAAAGCAGTCGTTGCTGACCAGGAAATTAGTGAGTGAGTATATTTTTTAAACTATTATTTGATTAATTCATTTACTGTGCAAACATTTGAGAGACCCCTGTATGCTGGGTTAAAATAAGAAAACGTCTATGTCTGTCTGTACCTCTTATTGAGATATATCTGGTAACAGACATTTGGGATTTCATATTAAAAATGCTACAAAAAGTCCATAACAAGGGGCTGGAGTTGTGGCTCAGTGGTAGAGCTCTTGCCTAGCACATGTGAGGTTCTGGGTTCAATCCTTAGCACCACATAAAAATAAATGAATAAAATAAAGCTATGAAAAACAAAGTCCATAACAAGGGCTATAATAATGTGTTAAACTTAACCTAGCAGAGTTATGGGGTTTTTATTATTATTATTATTTAAATTTATATATGACAGCAGAATGCATTACAATTCTTATTACACATATAGAGCACAATTTTTCATATCTCTGGTTGTATACAAAGTACATCCACACCAATTCGTGTCTTCATACCTGTACTTTGGATAATAACGATCATCACATTCCACCATCATTAATAACCCCATGCCCTCTCCCTTCCACTCCAACCCCTCTGTCCTATCTAGAGTTCATCTATTCCTCCCATGCTCCCCCTCCCTATCCCACTATGAAGCAGCCTCCTTATATCAAAGAAAACATTCAGCATTTGTTTTTTGGGGATTGGCTATTTCACTTAGCATTATCTTCTCTAACTCTATCTATTTACCTGCAAATGCCATGATTTTATTCTCTTTTATTGCTGAGTAATACTTCATGGTGTATATTCGCCACATTTCTTTTTTTATCCATTCATCTAGGGGAGGTGAGTCTGGAAAAGCAGAACAGAAAGAATCAGCTAAGAAAGATATCACGTCAGAGGGGGAAGGTATGTGTCCGAGAAAGAACCAGAGATACGTGAATTAGAGCCCTGAGCAAGTAGATCATCAGGGTCAGAGAGCAGGGAGGGGGTAGTGGAAATCTTGAATCCTGCAGGCAATGAGAAGTCCTTCCGTGGCTTGCAGAATAATGCCTCAATTGCATCTGGGTTTAGAAGGTCACCCCAGCCTCAATGTGGAAAATGGACTGGGAAAATGGTGAAGGTGGTGAGCAGAGAGGGAAGCTGGCACTCTGTGGCAGCAATTCAGGGAGGAGGGAAGGAGAACCCCCATCACCCGAAGCCTGGGAAGGCTGGGATGGGGACTTAACGATTCTGGTTTGGTGTGCACTGTGCCATGCCACCCAGATGCCGGTCAATGAAGGACTTGTGGGAGTTACTGGGAATGCTGTGAGCAGGTGGTCATCAGGTGTCAATTCCATCAGGGATGCCTGGGCTGCACAGAGCTTCTTCATGGAGGTTCCCTCCAATCCCAAGGTGGCCCAGTGACTGAGCACTGTGAAGGCATTCAGCCTCAGTTGTCTTGGTCCAATTTGGCACCACTCTGAGGAGCCATGTATCTCCAGTGCTTCCTGTGGAATGACTGGAATCGATCATTGGGTCTAAACTCAATTTTCCCCTCATCTACTCCTGCCTTAGTTCCCTCCTGATCCATAAAATCCTGGACCCAGGGTCTGAAACCCAATTGTGAGTGTCCATGGAACTGAGGAAAGAGACAGATAGTCCTACTGTTTCGTGCCTGACTTCTGACACCTGCCTGGATTGTAGAGTGCCATTTACTGGGGATTAGGAACAGATATGGGCAGCAGGACCAGTGGATCCCCATGATGTGAGTCAGAAGGAAGGGACTTCTATAATGGTCAAGACAGAAGTGACTTCATCCAAGTCAGAACGTACCTAGTTTATCTCAGGCAAATATCAAGGATGTCAAGTACATTCTTGGTCCAGACGGAGCCAGGGTCTGGTCATGATCCGCCACACACCCCTCTAATGGTTTTGGCTATTTATAGTAGGCTGGGAAAATAAGTAGAGAAAATGAACCAGGTTCCCTCAGGTGTGATCCTGGTGACGACACCTCAAGATGACCGTGGTCAGGTCCAGCTGGATTTCTGTACCTCCCTTCCACAAGGGTGACCCCCGGAGCACACTCTACTAAAACCATCTGAGTTGGCTTCCTGGAGAATTCAAACTGAAAGAGTAATGAGCTTTATTCACGACTCTTCATGAGCGAGGGAAAATTCAGGAATGATTCTGCGATTTCTAACTTAGGTCACAGAGATGGAAAATAAAGAAAGAACAACTTGGGCAGGGGGCGCCGTATCTAATGTGAGCAGTGTCTTCATTTGTTGAGGACATGGCAATTTTCAGGACGTCTTGGCTTGAAACCCCAGAAGTATCTTGTCCCTTCCTCTCTTTTGAGTCCAATTGTCAACGAGTCCTCTCTGTTATGTTCTTCACGTGGCCCCAGGATTCCCCTTCCACCCTGTTCCCACTTGTTGCTTTCACATATTCTTAGTCCTACTGTCTCGTGCCTGACTTCTGACATCTGCCAAAGCCTTGGGAGAGACTTCCGTGGTCTTTGTCCCTAACCTTTGGTTCTAGTCAGTCTACCTGAAACACCCTTGTTTTGCCACCAGCAGGTGCTTCTCGTCGACATCCAGGCCTTGTGAGATCAGTCAGCAAGCTGACCATTCCAGCCCCTTCCCTTTGGTTCACCTGGAGACACCATGCTGAGCCCCTACCATGACTCAATATGGAGAAGAGACCATTTCTGCTTTTCATACTGTTGCAAATTCGTGGAGGAGACTGGCACTTAAATAATCAGGAAACATTCTGAGAGCTGTGCTAAGGGTAGACTGAGGTGTTTGACTGTGCTTTTACACTGCTGTGACTAAAAGACCTGATGGGAACCATTTTAGAGGAGGAAAAGATTATTTGAGGGGATCACGGTTTCAGAAGTCTCATTCCATAGACAGCTGGCTCCATTCCTAGGGGCTCGAGGTGGGGCAGGACATCATGGTAGAAGAGTGTGGTGGAGGGAAGCAGCTCACAGATGATCAGGAAGCAGAGAGACAGACTCACTCACCAGATACAAAATATAGACACCAAAGTCACATCCCCAATGGCCCACCTCCTCCAGCCATACCTTCCCCACCTGCAGTTACTATTCACTCAGTTAGTCCCTATCAGGAATTAATTTACTGACTTGTTTAAGGCTTTCATAACCCAATCATTTCTCCTTGAATGTTCTTGCATTGTCTCACACGTGAGCTTTTGGGAGAAACCTCACACCCAAACCACAACAGTAAGTAATTTGGGAGGCTGAGGCAGGAGGATCACAACTTTGAGGCCAGCCTCGGCAACTTTGTGAGGCCATAAATAACTTAGCAAGATCCTGTCTCAAGGTAAAAAAATGTTTTAAAAGTCTGGGGGATGGGCAGGGGATGTGGCTCAAGTGGTAGCGTGCTCGCCTGGCATGCGTGTAGCCCGGGTTCGATCCTCAGCACCACATACAAACAAAGATGTTGTGTCCGCCAATAACTGAAAAAAATAAATATTAAAAAATTCTCTCTCTCTTAAAAAAAACAAAAAAGTCTGGGGGATGTGGCTCAGTGTTTGTAAAGCACCCTGGTTTAAATCCCTAGTGCTCTTTAAAACAAAACAAACAAACCATGAAGCAATGGTCAGAGTGCAGAGAAAAGTAGGCAAGTCCATAATTATAGTCCAAGATTTTGGAGCCCTTCTTTCAATAATAGGTAGAACAATTGGAAAATCAGTAAGGACATAGAAGTTCTGAATATAACCATGAACCAACTTGACCTAATTGGCGTTTATTCAAAATAGATAATTCGCCTAAGTGTAAAATGTAAAGCTATCCAGCTTCTAAAAGACAATAGAAAAACCTATAAACTTGGGTGAGGCAAAAATTTTCTAGATAGGACACTAAAGACATGAGCCATGACACAACTTGGTCGATAAGACTTCATTCAGATTTAAAAAGTCTGTTCTTCAAACGACAGAGTGTAGAAATTAAAAAGAAGCCACAGAAAAAGAAAATATTTGCAGAACAAGTATCTGATAGAGGACTAATAGCCAGAATATATTTTAACCCCTCACCATAAACAAAACAAGTAAACCAACAGTCCATGAAAAAAACAGCAAAGGATCTTCAAAAATATATCATAATTGGTCATTAGAAAAATGCAAGCTAAAACTACATGACATACAGATACACACTTCGTAAAATCACTAAAATTAGAAAAGACTGATCATATTGATGAGCGTGCAGAGGAACTAGAAGTCTTGTTTGCTGCTGGTATGAATGTAAATGATAGCAACCACTTTGGAAAAACAGTTTTCAGTTTCTTAACTGTGTATAATCTACCATCCCGCTCCCTGGTATTTACTCAAGAAAAAGGAAAGCATATATATCCAGGGAGCGACCAAAACACATAGCAGATCAATTCATCGCAGGTCAATTTGCAAAAGCCCAAACCAAGAAACAACGGACATGTTCATGAGCAAGTGACCTGATAAACGAATTGCAACATATTCATCCCATGAAATACAGCTCAGCAATAAAAAGAAAGGCACTTTCACTACTCACCGATATATGCAAAAACATGGGTGAATCTCAAAATAGTTATGCTACACGAAAAAAAGCCAGGCAAAAAGAGTACATTCCATATGATTCAATTTATATAAAATTACGGGAAATACCAACTAAGTTACGGTAACAGAAAGCACATCAGTAGCTGCCTGCAGGTTCAGGCAAGGGGTTGGAGCAGCAAGACGGGATCACTAAGGGACCAAGGATGACGTTAGAGGATGATGGATGTGTTTAGAGTCTTGATTGTAGTGCACATTTTACTGGTGCACATTATACATATGCCAACACATCAAATTTTATAATTGAAATATGTATGGTTATTTCATGGCAATTATACATGAATAAGTAGCTTAAAAATAGATAGACTTAATTCTATCCCCGGCACCACACCGATTTTTAAAAAATAGAGATATTGTGAAACTCATTTCTGATATTGTCATTTCAAAGAAATCTGACCTAGCTGTATAAGCAGCCTCTCAAAGGCACCTAAGGGATGATTCCAGGCCTCCTCTGTTAGAGGGTGGTCAGGTGCACGGATGGCATGGGTATCTTCTTCCCGTTTGTTAGGTTACATACCTGCCAGACCATGTGCCCTGGCTATGATTTCACCAGGAGAGATGGCCTTTGTTCACCACCTCTGAACCTCACACCCAGCATGGGCGTTTCACTCAGATGGGACCATCTTTCTCTGGAGCCACATCCAGATCAGCAGCAGGCTACTAGGCAACTTCCTTAGAAAACCCAAATCCACACCAGAGCTGGGCTGGGCTCCAGTTTGTTCAGACAGCCCCCTCCTGCCTGCCTTGCAGATGCTCAATTGCTCTGCTTTATTGCTGTATTCAACCCTCCAGGCCTTTAGCCACCGCCCCGTGGCTCCAGTGATACCACGCGCCACATGGGACCATGTCCAGAGACTAAGCTCGAGGAAGCATTAATGTTTGTATGCTACCCATCTTGTACTCCCAGCGTGAAACACAGTTCCTGGCTCAAAACTGGAAGTGAATACATGTTTGTTGTATGAATGAATGAACAAATGAATGTACAAGATAAAGATATGTTTAAGGTAATCCTGATACCTAATTGGATTGTGAACAAGCTATTGACTAAATCTTAATTCTAAGAAGAGTTACTTAAAGGGAACAGCATATTTTCCTACATAATAATGACAGCTAGCATTTATTTTATGTTTACTACTCCAGACACTATTCTAAGTACTCGACATGCATCCTCTATGGAATCTTCCAAACTAGCCATGTTCATTTGCTGGCAGTGCTGTAACAAAGTACCAGAGAATGGGTACCTTAAAGACCAGAAATGTATTTTGTCACAATTTCAAAGGCTAGAAATCCAAGATCAAGGGGTTGGTTTTTTCTGAGGCTTCTTCTCTTCTTCTTATGGATGCCTGTCCCTGTGTCCTCACAGAGCCCCTTCTTCATGTGTGTGTCTGTGTCCCAATGTGCTCTTGTCATATCCCATCAATCATACTGGTTGCAGCCCACCCTAATTACCTGTTCAAAGGCTTCATCCAGATGCAATGACATATTGAGGTACTGAGACTTTAACATATGAATTTGGGAGTGGAGGCATAATTCAGCTCATAATTGCAGCTATGAAGTTGATTACAATTATTATTCTCATTTTGCAGATGAGAAACCTGAGGCAAAGAGCAATGAAAGGGTCCAAGGTCACATCCTTAATAAATATCAGAGCCTGGACACGGACTCTAATGGTCAGTGGTCTGAACATTCCAAAACCCACATTCTTAATAATTTTGCTGTATTGACTCAGAATTGATCCAGTTATTCTCAGTGGTGGTCAAATTCTTCAGCTAGCCTCAGAGGCCTAATTCATCATAACACAGTTGGAGTACAACTTAGAGTTTTCCAAAGACCCAATTTCTGGAAGCCTTAGGGCATAGAGGGTAAGTTGAAATTGGAAATTAGCATTGGGGTCTTTGCAAGCAATAGCTCTGGGGCACTGTGGGGTGAGAGGCAGCCAGGACCCTTGGTGACAGCCACTTTTGTGACATGGTAGAGGGACAGATGGTCAATGGCCATTTCCACCCAGAGGCCACTGGTCAGGACAAGGGTCTTAATTCTGAGATTGCCTATATTTACAAAAAGAGATAAAATGAATAGAGAAGGCCTAATTAATATGCCCCAAGGACCTTGATATAATACGTGGATTGTTTTAGGGCTTTTAATTCACTTTAACTTCCTTAATATACTGTAATATACTACACAGACACATGCACTCTAATTTTAAATCACTGGAGGCTTTCTTTCCTGATAGTAATTAATTTCATAGCTCAGCAATATTTCTTAAATCTCCCAGGCAGCAGACTGCAATGATTCCTTTTGTCCCTCCACTTAAAATGCACTCAGGAACCTGTCTATGTCTCTAAATCATTTTTTTTTTTTTCTTTTCTGGTTCGTCTGGATCCTATGCAATGTTCGGGCTGGCCCACCACAACTTTTTTTTTTTTTTTTTTTTGCCTGTTATGAAGTAATGCACGTTTTAGAATGCATGCACAAAAGGGCTTATAGAAAAGCTGATCGTGTCAAGGGATATCTTCTTATCCCTCTGATTCCACTCAACAAATGTTTAGGCACTATTCTAGGCATTGGAAATGTAACAGTGGAAAAAGCTCTTCCTAGGCTGGGGTTGAATTTCAGCCCCATAGGAAAGGCGGATAGGAAGGCTCTTGGGAGGCCAGGGCTCTGCCCTTCATCTGCATGCTGTTCTGTTGCTGTCCTAATTTGGCTCATGGTGGTGCTATTGGGAGGTGCTGGAATCTTTAGGAAGTTGGGCCTAGTTAGAGGTCACTGGGGATGAGTCCTTGGAGGGGATATTAGGACCCCAGCCCCTTCATTGTGTGTGTGTGTGTGTGTGTGTGTCTCTCTCTCTCTCTCTCTCTCTCTCTCTCTCTCTCTCTGCTTTTTGGTCACCATGAGGTGAGTAGTTTGCTCTGCCATACCCTCTTCACCATGAAGTGCTGCCTCATTATAAGCCCCGCAGGGATAGAAGCAACTATCCACTGACACCTTTGAAACCATGAGCCAAAATAAATCTTTCCTCTTTTAAGTCGTTTTTCTCAAGTATTTTGTCATAGCTCCAGAAGGCTAACACTCTTTCCTCCTGAGGAAGGTGGTTCCCACAGAGGAAATGCCTGTGTTCAGGAGAAACCTGAAGAGAAAATCTAGAATATATGAAATTGTGGGGTGCAATAAAAGGTCTCTGGTCCTCATCGTCCCAGCACCTGGCTCTCTAAGCCCAGTGCTCCTGCAATAGTAGCTTTCAGCCTTTATGGATAAGCAAGCAAAACCGAGAAGCAGGGAAAATGGCTGGCTTATTTCTCCTCCTTCAGAGGGAAAACTGTAACAGTTTATGACATGTAATTCAAAAGAAACGGAATATTTCAAGTCCTCAGTATGGTGTCATGTTCAAAAAAAAAACACCATTAAGCTATCAAAAGAAGCAATTAAAAGCAATTTTATAAGCTTAATAAAATTTCAGAAAAGACCAAAAAGGGATTTCATTCATAAATTTGAGCAAAGTTGTTAAAATGCGTTTTACTCTGTATCTCTGCAAAGTCCCACACTTTACGGCAGAACAGCTGCTCCAGTTGACTTCTCAAGTTCTAACAGAGAAGGGGTGGGCAGAGAGCTACACTTGAAATTCTCACCGAATACCGCGTACGGTGGTGGTTTGAATGTGCATGTCCCTCCCAAATCCTTAGCTGGAACTTGAACCCAAAGTGAGAGTACCAAGAGGTTAGACTTCAGGAGGTGATTAGGTCCTGGGGAAGAAGGATACACAAACAAGAGCCTTCTAACTTCTGCCCTCTGTTGGAACATTGATCTTGAATTTCCTACCCTCTAGAGTTTCTGTTCTTCAAAAGTTAACCAGTCTTAGGGCTGAGGTTTTGGGTCAGTGGTAGAGCATTTGTTTATCATGTATGAGGTCCTGGGTTAAATCTTCAGCACCACTTAAAAAGATAAATAAAATAAAGGTATTGTGTTCATCTACAGCTAAAAAAAAAGAAAAAAAATGTTAGCCAGGTGCAGTGGCACATGCCTATAATCCCAGTAGCTCAAGAGGCTGAGACAGGAAGATCGTGAGTTCGAAGCCAGCCTCAGCAAAAGTGAGGCACTAAGCAACTCAGTGAGACCCTGTCTCTAAATAAAATACAAAATAGGGCTGGGGATGTGGCTCATGGCCAAGTGCCCCTGAGTTCAATCCCCGGTATCCTCCTCCCCCCGCCCCCCCCCACAAAAACACTAACTCAAAAAAAAAAAAAAAAGTTAACCAGTCTTGAGTTTTGTATATAATAGCACAAATAAATTAACACACTATGCCTGAGGGTGCTCTCTAATGCAGGCTGGCTTGATACAGAACAAGAACCTTCTAACTTCTGCCCTCATCCTGCTCTGGGGCCTCTCACTTATCCCCAACTGGGACCCCATGGAGGTGCTGGCTCTGCCCCATGCTCCAGGCAGCATGCTCTGGTCACCTTTTTATTGCTGTGACCAAAATCCCTGACAAGAACAACTTAGAAGAGCAAAAATGTACTTGGTTCATAGTTTCAGTCCATGGTTGGCTGGCCCCAGAGTTTCGGAGCCTGAGACCAGGCAGACTCTCTTGGCAGAAGTGTGTGGCAGAGGTAGCTTTCATGTCACGGCAGCCAGGAAGCAGAGAGCAGGAGGACAAGGAGGTTCATGACAAGATATAGTCCCCAGCTCATGCCACAGGGACCGACTTCATCCAACTAGGCCCAACCTTCCACAGCTTCTTCCCCTCCAGTTGTGCATCAGTGGATGAGTTCACTGATGGGGCCAGAGGCCTTGTGATCCAGTCACCCCTAAAAGCCCCCCCTGGGATCACTGGTGCACGAGGGACCAGATGGAAACCATAACATGGTCCCTCCCATGGAGCTACGCCACGCGGCTGTTCTCTCCCAGGAGTGTCCCCATCAAGAGGGATGAATGCCCACCTCTGTGGTCAGAAAGGCTTTGGCCCCCACTTTCCACTGTCCACTGGCCTCCCTGCACACCCCCAGGCAAACCCAGGAAGCCTCAACTCCCTCTGGCTCTCACCTCCAGGGATGTCTGTTTGGCGCCATCTGACTTCTCTACTTCCTGAGACGTCTAGGGACAGACAGAAGCTCTCCCTCCCTCCCTCCCTTCCTTCTTTCCTCCCTCCCTGCCCTTTTTTCCCTTCCTGACCATCTCTCCTTGGCCACCTTCCTTCCTTACTGAGTAATAAAATTTCTTTCATTGGAGGTTGATTTTTATCTTCAATTTCCATACCTCTATCATCTAATTTAATTGGCGGGCCACATCACACAAGGTGCTTTGTCCTGGAATCCTGGCCTCAGTGGTGTAAGAGCCTGACCTTTGTTGCATTATTTATTTTGACCATTGCTCAGTGCATGGAGCTGCTTCCTTCTGGATTTGCTGTTTTGATGATGTACATCCTTTGCCCTTTCTGGTTTAGAGATTCATTTGTCCCTTACTCTTGCCTGGTAGTTTGGCTGTATATGGAATTCTTGGTTGACAGTATTTTCTGTCACCATGTGGATGATGATGCACCACTGTCTTCTGGCTCCTATTCTGGTGATGAGATGTATGCTCTTCATTTAATAATCATTCCTTGATGGGCAATCTGGAAGGTCCCGTCCCATCCCGGTATCATTTTTCCTTGATGATCCGCAGTTACTGCTACTTGACTATCAGTTACCTTGTACGGAACTTGGTGTGTCGTTTCAGTCTCAGGACTTGTGTATTTCTTTGTTCTGAAATTTCTCAGCCATTGTCTCTTTAAATATTATTACCATTCTCTTTTCTCTACTTTGGAAAATACGGACAGATGCATGATGGAGACTCTCTTTCATGTATTTTAAATTTTTCTTTCATTGCTTAACCTCTGAGTGTTATTATATTCTTGGTGACTCCTCAGTACTTTATTCATTGTGCTACAATCTTCTCTTGCACGGTGTCATATAGATTTGACAGCATCTGTTGAGTTATGTTTTTGTTTCAATAACCATTTTTTTTTAATTTCCAGGCTCCTAATGGGGGCTTTTTCATATTTACCTATGAGTGATTAACCTGTGCCAATTTTATACTTTTTTAAATAATGTTTTTCTTCTGTTTCCTCCCTTGAAGATATCACCATACTTCTTTTAAGTCCTTTTCAGATTAATTTACTATTTTCATTTCTTAGGAATGAATTCTTCATTTGTTGAGTCTGGGGCTACCTATTTTTTTTTTTTTTTTTGTACTGGAGATTGAACCTAGGGGCATTCAACCACTGAGCCAAATCCCCAGCCTTTTAAAAAAAATTTTATTTTGAGGCAGGGTACCGCTAAATTGCTGAGGCCAACTTTGAACTTTCCATCCTCCTACCTCAGCCTCCCAAGTCACTGGGATTACCAGTGCGGACCACCACACCTGGCTTGGCTACCATTGATGACTTTCATTTTCCTCCTATGTTTTGAGATTTCAAATATAAACTCTATGTCTTCCACCCCTCCCCCATGTCCAAACTTTCCTGTCAGCTCTTCTGAGGTCACCACCTCCTGGTGCTGCAGTCCCTAATCAGGCTCTGTGCTGACAGTGTGAATTCTTATATGCACACCCAGGCCCACTGCCAGGACACAGCCTAATTTCTTACTGAAAAGCTATTGCTGTTCTTTTCTGCTACCCTAGCAAGAAGCTAACTTTCCAATAGAGGTAACTATTTTCACTCTCTGTTCTCTTGAATGTTGCCCAGAGCATCCTCACCTGGTTGTACGTGAGGAACTTTCCATCTCTTTCTCCTGGGCACCATTTCTGACCATGCCTGCCTCTATCTGACCCTTGGTCCCTGCTCTCTGTCCTATGTCCCCATTTTGTTTGTGGTTCATATAAATGAGGAATTTGTATCTTGAGTCCTGTTTATCAATGACTCTTTAAAAAGTTAAATTTTTAATTTAAAAATTAAAAGCTTAAATCCATTTTATGATAGCCTTGTGTTGAAAGTGGGGTGTGGATAACTCGGTAGGAACTTTCTCTGCCTTTGACCACCCCCCCCCTTCTGCTCTATACCCTTCTCCCTCTCCTACAAAAAAGACACATTATGATGCTTGAGGTATAGTTTGACTCTGGGTCATTATCACAAAGTGTAGCTTTTCCTATTTAATCCTCTGCACTTGGGGAGGGAAGCCTTTCCCTAAAACTGCAGTAGATCTAGCCCATAGCAGACGATAAGGAGCAGTGTGGCTGTTGGCAGGACCAGGCTTTGGCTTGTGCTGATACTAAGTGACAGCTAAGCCCAGCCTCCCTTGCAAACTGTTGCAGGCTCCTGGGATCCTTCCAGAACTGTCAGAAGACACAGGAGGCTGCTTCTGTCTCCCATCTTACCCCTCCCACTGGCTCTGGACATTCCTTCCCATGTTTTAAACTTGTTGGTTCATCATTTTTGGAGGGTTCAGTCTCTCTTCTCCCTCTGTTCTTCCTTTTCCTCCAAGCCCCCAAACCTGATTGACATTTTCCTCCCTGGGGTCCCTATGTCTATATCCACAACCCTGTAAGGTATGATCATTTCTGTGTGGAGAGCTTCATACCCAAGACCCTGCAGTGTGAAGTAGCCACTTCCAGGCCTGTGTCAAAAGCCCGGGAACTGGCAGAACTGTGACATCTAGTCAAGGACCTTTACTTCTTAACAAGATTGAGTGATATTATGCATAGGAAGAGCACATATTTTATGATTAATTACTTTAGGAGAAACTGTTGGCTCAATGTTGATTATAGATATTTGAAGCGAACAAAATATGAAGGAGAAAGTTAAAATTTTTATTTGTCTTTTTTAGGGCTCCTCACCATTTATGCCTAAAGACTGCCTACTCTAATAATATCCACATATCTCATTGACTCTACCAAATTAACTTTGTTACAAGTTTCATTTCATTACAAAGAAAATAAAGGACTATTTATTATGGAGAGATATCTAAAGTGAATAAATCCCTTCAAAGTTCCATTTACAAGTATCTAATACACACACAGATTTGTCATGGCTTGTTGTATATGTATTATGGGTCTCTGGTATTGCAGTCATATTTTCTACTCACAGCTAGGAAAAAAATTACAAGAGAAACAGTGGTGGTCAGTACCTCATCAGATCAACTGATTTTCTAGCAATGGATGTAATTGCTGATAATGGCTAAGAGCTTGCACATCCAAATGGTGTGCCAGATTTTAATAAAATTCCTTGAACATCTAAGTGAAGACTAAGTGAAGGAAGAAATTTAGTTTCTTACATCAAGCTAATTTGGAGATATTTTGTAGATTGTCTGGCAATCTTCAGGTCATACTGCAAAGACAATTCAGAAGGTAAACCTGCTTTCCTCTCAGTACAGAATTGGTTCTTGTCTTAGAGAAAATGTACTTTAGATAATGATGTCCATCCAAAGCACATGTATGAAGACTCGAATTGGATGTCAACATACTTTGTACATTAACAGATATGAAAAATTATGGTATATTTGTGTAATAAGAATTGTAATGCAAAAAAGTACATGTATAAAGGCAAGAATTGGTGTGAACATACTCTGTATACAAAGATATGAAAAAATGTACTCTATACGTGTCATAAGAAATGTAATGCATTCTGCTGTCATATATTAAAAAAATAGAATCATTAAAACTAAAAGAAAGAAAGAAAGAAAACAATGTTTTATAGCAAGCACAACCTCACAGTAAGAAAAAGTGCTTTAAAATCTTTCTTTTTGCAGTTCAACAGGTGGTAAATGGGAATGAGTACTCGATCTCTTTACCTTGCATATCTGATCATTGGTAGAAGTGAATATTTTAATACATCTTTGGTCATCTGTGTTTCTTTTTGTAAATTGTCCACTTTCACCTTTTTTTGGGCTTATAGAAGCTTCTTGTATAGTAAAGGCTATTACAATATTTTAATCAATAAAAAATCCAAGGAAATAAATAGAGGAGTTTTTCACATTTCATAACACAAGTTTCTTATCTCATAAATTTGTAAGAATGGGGATTGAGTACAAATGAATGCCATAGCTCAGTTCACCCTGAACACTGGCTTCTGATGTTGTATTAGCTATGTTCCCCTAAAGAACTACACGTGACATTCTTCTTCTCTTTTTTGACATTTGAGATATTTATAATTTAGCCAAGTTAAAAAAGACTAGAAAACATATTGGCTTTCTATAATGAATCACCCCCAAGAGATTCTTCTTGCTGTGTGACTAGCATTATATCTACACAAAGGGAGAGGTTAAGACACATGAAGATTTGATTCATCAGCAAAAATAATTTCTAAATGTCACCTTTAAACTATTTTACAGTTAGCTCCATGTGTAATACCGCAGGGCCCCACACTTCAGACAGACTTTCCATGGGAATCTTAGGCTGCCTCTGCAGATCCATGATCTGCTTTCCCTTTACTTTCTTGGCCAGGGTGTATGCTAAATTCTCTTTACTGTCTACCTATCTCTCATTTGGTAGGAAATATATTAGACATCAAAAATGTGGAGAATAATTTAGCAAATATCAATTTGCCCCACTCGGCTTAACCAATGATCATCACAAAAGCAGTGGAAACTCCCTGTGTTCCTCTCCATTCCAAATACCCTGTTCCCTCCCCATCCAGAGGTAACTTGATCCTTGAGCTGATATTGATCAATTTCTACTTATGTGTCCATATATCACAAATATATCCGACTAACTGGTTTACATGGTTTTAAAATTTTTATGTAAATGATACAATACCATGTTCACCCTTTGCTGAACATTCTATTTTTGAGATTGATGCATGTGGCTGCATGTAGCTACAGTTCACTTATTCAGTGCTGTGTAGTATTCCATCGCCTGACTTCCCACTCAGTTTTCTCTCAGTGGAATTCATTTCCCACATTTATTTGCCTGAATGAAGCCAGGAAGTACTCATTTTCCCCCGTATATTGCCATTCTTATAGTTATGCGGACTTTCAAGATAAGAAATACCTTCTTAAATGTAAACCTTGTAAAATGTTGTTCAGTTCAGGTTGCTGTGTGGTTGTTATAGTACCTCTCTTTGCTAATCTGCTATGTCTCCTCCTCCTTCTATATAACTCTATATGTAGAGGTAAAAATGATACATAAACAGCTCAGTCTGGAAGCTCTGACTCATCACTCCTCCCTCCTTCACTTGTGTGAGGTTCAGTATTAGCCTCCCAGCAGGGCTGCCAAGTTCCAGGCTGATTCTCACTCCCACTCTATCAACAGTGGTGCCCGGTTCCTGACCTTGCGACTTTCTGCCACCAGCCACAAACTTATGAAATGATGAAACTTGTCACCAGGAAAACAAGCTTTCCTGATTTAGGGATTTGTTACTTGCTCAAATATAAAGAGCTTTTTTTTTTTTTTTAACATGAATACGGGGCTGGGGATGTGGCTCAAGCGGTAGCGCGCTCGCCTGGCATGCGTGCGGCCCGGGTTCGATCCTCAGCACCACATACAGACAAAGATGTTGTGTCTGCCAAATACTAAAAAATAAATATTAAAATTCTCTCTCTCTCTCTTTAAAAAAAAAAAACACGAATAGGAGTTTTTAATGTTTCAGTCTTATTATAGAAATTTAGGCACTTGCAAAAGGGAGTGGGGGTCAGAAGAGGTTGTCTTTAGCTTGGCCACACTGTCACATGAACATTGCAATCCCATCCAGCCCCACCCCAGCTAGTTTCATGCTAACTTCAAAACAGAGGCCAGCCATCTACCCTCTTCCAGCCTAAATCCTTTCTGTTTAAAATTTTCCTTTCAGGATCTTATAGGATTAAGAATATCACCTATGCAAAAAGCAGACACCTGGAGAAGGGTAGACACTAAATACTTGTTAGCTTTGCTTCGTTTCTTCCCCTGATTGTTCTTTGCAGGAGTCCTGTACACACACTGCCAAGGCCTGATTACCTCCCCACCCAAGCATCTCAGGGGCCGGAAAGGAGTGTACAATTGCATCTCAACACCTCTCTTCACAAAAGACCTCCCAGGTTTTATTTTTCTAAATTGACTATAAAAAAAAAAGAACAAAAACTAAGTTAAGATTCATGCACCATAGGATTAAGTTTCACAGGACAGGCATATCCTATAATACGCTTCCTATCAGAGCTGACCTGGAAAATGATCGTTTCTCCAGAATTCTATAGATCCAGAGTCCATGAATCAGAATGTTTTCACTTGTGAGTGGGGGAAACTCAATTCCAACCAGGTCAAAGATCCAACAGTAAGGGCCAGGTTTTTACTGGGTCCTGTTACTCTGATGGCCCAGGGTGAGTTAGATCAGATATGGTTGGATCTGAGCTCCCAGCCCTGACATCATAGCCTCTCTCAGATGCGTGTATCTGTGTGTCTGTCTGTCTTAGCTTTGCCCCTCTGTGCCCACTGTGCTCACTCTTTTCCACCACACAGGGATAACTGCTTACAGGATGGGGAAGGCAGCCCTTGTCAGCTCCAGCCACTCTCCTTTCAATTCATAATCCTACAGAAACTGGTGCCAGGCACAGTAGCACACACCTGTGATCACCAGTTTAGGTACCAACTCCAGCAACTCAGGAGGCTGAGGCAGGAGGATCGTAAATTCCAAACCAGCCTCAGGAGGAGGATCATAAATTCAAAGTCAACCTCAGCAAATTAGCAAGACCCCAAGAAAATCAGTGAGACCCTGTCTCTAAATAAAATACAAAAAAAAAAAAAGGCTGAGGGTGTGGCTCAGTGGTTGAGTGCCCCTGAGTTCAATCATCAGTACCCCCAAATAAATAAATAAATAAAAATAAATAAAAACCAACCTCAGCAACTTAGTGAGAACTTCAGCAACTTAGCAAGACTCTGTCTCAAAGTAAAAAAATAAAAAAAAAAAGTGATAGGGACATAGCTCAGTGGTAAAGCACTCCTGTGTTTAATCCCTAAACCCAACAAAACGTAATCCTACAGAAACTGATATTTGTCATGTCTTAAAATCCAGAGGGGCCGTGTGTCAGCAGCCAGCTGAAATTTGGCCTGATCGGCCTCCGTAAGTCTCAGTCTCTTCAGAGGCAGGAAACATTAATGTTCCCCACAGTGTCTCTTCCCCTTCCTGAGCATCGGGAAGATCACACTATCTGCCCCTCGACTGAGCTGTGCCCAAGTGGCTTGCTTGGAGCAATGATGTGTGAGCAGGAGGGATGTGGGCCACTTCAGGGCGGAAGCATTTATGGATCAGCCTGTGCAGATTTCCTACGCTTTCTTCCCCAGTGGACATCATCATGGACCTCCAAAGGGGAGGCCAGATCATGGTGGAATTTGGAATGAGAAACAGACCCTTGCATTTTAAGCCCCTGAGATTTGGAGGTTGTTCTGATAGCGTCACGAAGCCTATACCAACGCGTACAATTGAGCATTGGAGAAACAATATGGTTCTACCTTTTCTCTGTGATCTTGAACATTTTCTTAACTCCTATGAGCCTTGATTCACCTTTGCAAGCTGCCTGAGATTACTGCAGAGAAAAGCACTGGCTAACCATTCCCAAAGGAAAACAGCTTTCTTTGATACTAAGGGTGTCAGAGACTGGCCTGTGCTCACCAGTACAGGTACACACACTTCCTGCACTCAGGAAAACTTCCTTTCCAAGTCTCCCTTGCAGCCGGGTAGGAACTGTGACTGAATTCCAGCCAACAGCTTGGGCAAAATGATATGCTCCCCTTTGGGGCTGGTTATAACATATACACAATTTTCCTTGGTTTCTCTTCTTTTTTCGTCTGCAAAGTTAAAAACAAAGGGCTGACGTTGGAGTGTACAATTACAAAACCCAACCCCTGAAATATCATCTAAGGATAAACTTAGGGAAGGGCTGTCCTTGAAAATCACCCAACCCAAGTAGCCCAACCTCATCTTCCTTAAATAAGGAAGAAGCACATGGAAACAGTGGTCCCAGGTCATGGGAAAGGGTCAGGAGGCTCCATGGCTAAATGGGAGCCAACACCCACCATCATAGGCTGAGGTCCTAATACCCAGAACCCATATTCCAAGCTACTGACTTTTCCTTAATTGATGAAAACCAAAGTCCACCAAGTGGATGCAGGCTTGGAGCAAGCCACTTGAAGATGCAGCATCCTCACAACCTGCTTCCAAATCATTTTTTTGGCCTCTTTTGCAGTGTGTTAGAGCAGACCTCTTTTTATCCAGCCTGCCCCTTCCCCTGGGGAAGGATCTTCCCATCATCATCCCTGAGCCAGAGACAGCAGACGAGCTCTGGGCTCCTCCCTCCAGACTGTTCCCAGTTCCTATCCAACATACACAATTTTCTTTTTGTGCCTGGGCATAGTAATTAACAATAAAAGTAATAAATATTAGACAATATTTGAAAATACTGTGACCTTGATCATATTCTAGATTTATCCCTACGTACCGATAGGTTGGGGAAGATATCTGTTATGAAGGGAAGTTTGAAAACTTTTAAGTTGGATTTTGAAATTCAAACCCCAAACATGCTATATATGATCCATCAGGCACATGTGTCTAAATTAGAAAGCTTTGTGAGTTGCAGGACACCATTCCAGTTGAAACTAAACTTGTCTCCCAGCTTCAGATGAGCCAGGCACTTTACACAATGGGATGGATATTACTAACCCCAGTACAATTCCTTCCCAAACGTCATGGTAAGTCCTTGAACCTGAGTTCAGAGTCCTTAGTTTTAACGTCTTGCATTACTATTTGCTTCTTGTTGTTTTGCTTTTATACCCTTCAGAGGGTTGATGAAAGCCATGAGACTGAAGAGGGCAATCTCCTTCTACAAATGGACCCTAGCCACATCAGGACAGAACAGGGGTGTCTGCATCCAGGATAAAGCCATGTGCTGAGAGGAAAGGAAGAAGTGAAAGGATTCAAGTCCCTCAGAAGTGCTTGCATCTGTAATTACTATATTTCTGCTAGGGTAGAACTCAAGAATAATGAAGCATGCCTCTCATCAGGTTTATTGCAGAATAAGTAATTTAGTCAACACAAATAAAGCTGCTGAAAGATGACTTTAAAGCAGTTTTGTTTCGTGGAGCATAGAGGGTGATTTTGGTGCAAGCATTAAAATAGTTATCCTGAAGCAATTAGAGATGTAAGTGACCTCAGAGGGGTCTGCGTTAACAAGGGACCTTGCCCAAGAAGCTTGAGGTGGGGAAGGGGTGCCTGCTATTCTTTATGTCAACACTGCCTCTTGTACACACTAGACGAGAAGGAAACACTTCTGCTTCCTCTCACAATTGTGGGGGAAAAAACAGCAACATTCCTGTGTTTGCAATTGTGGGGACATAATGACAATAGAGTGACGTTCTTCAGTAGTGTGGCTGAAGGAAGCACTGTGCTCAGACCTCCAATGCAGGAAAGATGCTCATGGAAAGATCGAATAATGCTGACAGCTAACAAGTACAGGGTGAGCTTCCCTATTCCCCCAGCCTGAAATTCAACATGTAACAAAAATCCTAAACTTGTTGAGCGCTGACCTGACGCCACAAGTGGAAACATCTACACCTGTCCTCATTTGATGGGTCACAGTCCACACACAGGTGTGCTGAAAATATTGTATAAAATTACCTTTTGGCTCTAAGGTGTATACGAAACATAAAGGAATCTTATGTTTCGATTTGGGCCCTATTCCCATCTCCAAGATATCTCACTATGTATATGTAGAAGTTCCAAAATTTTTTAAAAAAATATGGCACTGAAACACTTCTGGTTCCATTCCGTTGGCTAAGGGCTGTTTACCCTGTATGGCCTCAGTCGTCCTTCCGTTCCTGGGCAAAGTAGTTTCCAGGCATGATTTCATAGGAGCTTCACAACCACCCTCTAGGGGAAGCACTTTTACATACCCCTCTGATCAACGAGGAGACATGATAAGTAAGTGGTGGGAGTCTCAGAACAAATGAGTGTCCAAAGCAGGATTCGGACCCAAGTCATTGGCTCCCTGTACATGACCACAGAGCCACAGAACATTCTGCCTGGAACCACGTACAAGGGCCTGAGCTGCCCCAGATGCTAAGGCCAGGGCAAGGCATGGCTGCTGCTCCCTCTGCCTAGTTATCACAGCCTGTCCAAAGCTCAGCTGAGCCTCTGTCATTTGTAATCCCACAGGAAGATTGGGGTAGCCACTGAGCAGTGAATGACAAGGACTCAAGCATGGGACAGTTAGACTGTGTTGACCTTGGCTTCGTCTCATTTTCCTTGCTACTGTGAGGGACAGTGGGTATCAGGCTGCCTGTGGGGATGCTTCAAGTGTCCACTGCGTCTTGCACTCTTTTTAGCCTCAGTTTTTTTTATTCCAAAGCTCCCAGAGCTTGCTCAGCCCATGAAGAAGACAGCTTGGGGTCCATGGTGGTTGGGGGCTGGTAACACTTACCCAACTAGCATTGGTCAGTGAACACAAAGAAGGAGAAGGAAAACCATGAGACACATTTATGTGATTTGGCTGGTCCCCAGGAGGACTGAGCCCCAGTTGTCCACAGGGTTAAGCAGTTCACCTGGGCAAACCATGGGGTTTTCTTTGTTTCCTGCCTGACTCTCCCACATCTTGCTCTTGCTTACTGGCATCACTCAAGGAATAAAGTTCATGTGCTCTGGTCTTTGTCTTGGGAGACCATACTAAGACGGGGGTATTCAGAGTCCAGCCATTCACCAGCAAACAGCAGTGGCAGAAATAACCAGAATGGGCTCCCAGCCTTGCCTAGCTATTCTGTCCACTCAAACTCCTCGATGACCCCCGCATGCCTCCCCTCACCTGTATGGCAGTCAGGTTCCCTGGAAGGAGGTGCTGACGTGGATTTTGGAAGGTAAGATGTGGATAACAGATGGGCAAAGCAGAAATGGTTAAGAGAGGACAAAATGCAACTCAGGCCTCCAACAATGGCCTGGCTGAGTCAGGAAGGACTGGCTACCCAGGAGGGGGAGACCTTGGCTGAGGTGGCTCTCTGCAGGTTCTTTCCTGATGGGGAGCTGGACAGCCCACTTCTGCATCCACCTTGTTGTGAGATAGGGCTTTTGCTTAAGCACTTGACCATATCCCATTCTGCATGCAAGCCCCTTGAGGGCAGAGAGTGCATGCTCTTTTGATTTCTTGAATTTAACAGCTGAACCTTTGCCTGGCATGGAAGGACAAGCAATAACTGTCCATTGATTTAACTTAATAAGAATGATTAGAAAGTCCCTGATATGTGCCTCCTTTTACAGAAAAAAAAAAAAATGTTGGAGGCCAGAGTGATTAGGAAACCTACTCAAAGTCCCACAACCAGGGAAGTAAAAGGACTTCCAATGCACAGTTTTTACTCCACCTCTTTAGTCCTTCCACTTCTCTCAGAAACCGGGACCAAAAGAATTATGTCTTATCATTTTGATTCTCTGCTGCATACCTACAGCCTACTAAATTTCCCATCACATTAAAAATAATCGGTGGTACCATGCCTATAATCCCAGCTACCCTGGAGCCTGAGGCAAGACAGTGGCAAGTTCAAGCTGAGTCTGGGAAACTTAGTGAGGCCCTAAGCAACTTAGCAAGACCCTGTCTCAAAACTAAAAAAAAAAATAAGGCCTGGGTTTGTAGTTTAGTGCTAACGTTCCCCTTAGTTCAACCCCTAGTGCCAACATAAATAAGTAAATAGGAACAACAGTAAAAAAGAATAACATTAACCCTCTATGTTCTCTCAGGACTGTGAAAGAATTTCAATGCTCTGCACCCAGAGAGGCGGGGAGAGGCCTAGTTGACTTGGTGTACATTAGGGCGAAGGCAATTGCCATATTTCTTGAAAGTTGATCCCAAGCTTTAATTTTTTTAAAAAATTATTTTATTGGTTATTCTTAGTTATACATGACAGTGGAATCCATTTTGATAAAATTATACAACATAGGACATATGTTATTCTAATTAGGATCCCATTCTTGTGGGTAGGCTCAATGGCAGGGTTCACTTAGGTATTTTCATTTGCGTTCATAGAAAAATTATGTTAGATTTATTCTATTGTCTTTCCTATTCCTGTTCCTCCTCCCTTCCTGTAATTCCCCTTTGTCTAATCTACTGAGCTTCTCTTCTTCCCTTTCTTCCCCTTTATTGTGGTTTAGCTTCCACATATCAGCAAATATTCAACCTTTGGTTTTGGGGGATTGGTTTATTTCACTTAGTATGAAAGTCTCCAGATCCATCCATTTACCAGCAAATGTCATAAAGTCATTCTTTTTATGACTGAATAGTATTCCATTGTGTGTGTAGACCACAATTTCTTTATCCATTCATCTGTTGATGGGCATCTAGGTTGGTTCCTTAGCTTAACGGTTGTGAATTGTGTTGCTATAAGCATTGATGTGGCTGTGTCACTATAGTCTGCTCATTTAAAATCCTTTGGATATGTCCTGAAGAGTGGGATAACTATGTCAAATGGTGGTTCCATTCCTAGTTTTTTGAGGAACCTCCATACTGCTTTCTAGATTGCTTACACCAATGTGCAGTACCACCAGCAGTGTATAAGTGTACCTTTCCCCCCACATCCTCGCCTACATTTGTTGTTACTTGTATTCTTGATAATTGCCATTCTGACTGGAGTGATGTAATTTATATAGTTTGTATATTACATTGTATATTTGTATACTTTGAATAGTAATTTGTATAGTTTTAGTTTGCATGTCTCTAATTGTCACAGATGTTGGACAGTTTTTCATATATTTGTTGATCATTCATATTTCTTCAGTGAAGTGTTTGTTCAGTTTCTTTGCCCATTTATTGATTGGATTGTGTGTGTGTGTGTGTGTGTGTGTGTGTGTGTTTTCAGCTCTTTAAGTTCTTTGTATATCCTGGAAATTAACACCCTATCTGAGGTAGAGGTGGTAAAATTTTTTCTCCCATTCTGTAGGCTCTCTCTTCACACTCTTGATTGTTTCTTTCCCTGTGAAGAAGCTTTTTAGTTTGACATTATCCCATTGATTTTTAAATTTCTTGTGTTCAGGAAGTCAGTTCCTGTGCCAATATGTAAAATTGCTGGGCCTACCTTTTCTTCTAGTGGGTGCAGGCTCTGATTTTCAAGAAGACTATTCTAGATCAAGTCCCCATGCTTATGTATCATCTTGCCTCTAGGCTGATGAAATGATCAACATACAACTTTCAGGCAGCCCTCTCTAATTCTAGGAAGTCACACTTAAAGGTCCTTGGGGACAAAACTATAGCAAAACTAGGGATGCCCAAGGAACTTAAAGGCCACATTATTTGCCTGGAGTGCTCCATTGTGAGGCTCCACAACAAGTCATAGAGCTATGCACTTTTTTTTTCTTTTTGGCCAAGACAAAAAGGACATGCTATGATCATTTAGAGAGAGAACCACGCTGTGATTAGAGACTCAGTCTCACAGCTTCTCAGCCCAAATCCCAAACACTGACTTATCAGGCCACCAGCTGCCATTGCAGGGGAATCTGATGACTAGTTCCTAAGTCTGGCCATCTGCAGGATGTAAGAAGAATAGAAGGAAGCTGGGCTTTTGGCAGCCCGCATTTATAATTAGCAATGTATTGGTTTTCAGGGTGCTTGCTGAACGGAACAGGAATATTCCTGCCGAACTACTAACTTGTGATCAGGGCACTTGATAATTATGACCATTTGTATAGAACCAAGCACCATTCCTTATCAAGAAAACATCATAAAAGCCCCAGACAGGGCCTGTCCCTTAAGTTTAGTCCAGTCCCCGTGACAGTCAGGCAGGCAGAAAAGCCCATAGGCCAAGAGCATGAAGGGGCACCTGACATATTTACAACACCCACGTCTTAGGTCCCTTATTATTTATGCCCTTGTTACTCTGCACCACCAGCCACGTTCCATTCCCTTGAAATGCTTCTAAATGTGTGCGACAGCCGGGGAAGTTCAGCCCTCTGGCGTTCCAGTATGAGGAGGCCCCTGCGGTCCGGACACTTGCCAGGACTCTTCATATACTGGCACTGAAGATGACAAGGTTCAGAAATGAGAGTACTACAAGCAAAGTGAAAAAAGACATCAGAAGTTCCCTCATTTGGACGGCTCCTCCTGCAATGCCTCTTATTCTGTTCTATTGTGGGGTTTTCAGAGAGTCATCAGATGTGGGCTCTTCAGGGCCAGAGAATCGTACTGAGAACGCCTCTTCCATGATGCAGGTATCTAGGTGTATAAATGGCAAACCGCACACCTGCTTACACAAAAGTCAGCTACTTTCTCCTTTAATCGGGAAGAAGTCAGGAAATATTAAGGAAGCACTCTTGACGGTGGAGTGAGACAAAAACCAAGGGGAGCAAAATGAATCCATGCCATCAAAGGACCATTATCCTTTCCTCTGTGAGGGTCTAACTCACAGTCCCAGGACCAGGCCCCCTCCTGCCCTGGGCTGCTCTGACAGCCACTGTCTAGGGGCAGCACTCCCTTCCCCTCTGCTTCCCTTGGGTGGCCTTCCTGGGACTCCCCACTCGCCTGGTTAATAACAGGTGAATATCACACCCAGGCCTTCCTCCAGGTAAGTTGTTCCCTGGCATATTCTGCAGAGAATTCAATTAAAATGGAACCAGAGATCAGAAAGGCCTAGGAAACCAGCTAGCTAAATGCCCAGTCTCCTGCTTGGCAGAAACAGCAGCCCCACTCGCTCTGTGCCACCCTTTGCACAGGGGGCACCTGAGTACTGCTGCCTGGGGAACGTGGGCAGAACACAACCACAGCCCTCAGACAACTGAGTGGTGCTGCTCCTGGTGGCGGAACAACCTGAGATGAAGAAAAAGTCATCGGCTTTCAGGAAAAGACGTCATTGTCTCCCAGCTGCTGACAGAAGGATCGGGGTGGAATTCATAATGAAAGGCACAGCCAGATACTGGCTGGGTTTTGAACAAACATCTTATGCCTTGTTTAAATTAGAGACAGTCGCAGATAAAGATGTATTTCGGTCCAGCTGTTTGCTCAGGACTTAGCCCTAATTCTATGTCAAACAATGTTCATTGTTTAAAGTCTTTATATTCCAAAGTTGTTCCCATGCATATCTGCAGGGGAAGAAGCAGAATTCTGATAGCTTTTGTGAGCTGGGTTGGCGGGGCTGGGTCTCAGGAAAAAGAATGAGATGAACGCCCCAGTGGGGAGGGTGCCTCTCGGTGACCGGATTCTGTGCAGAGGCCAGACCTCAAGTGACACCAGCTGCTTTGCACTGCCCATTGGTCTCGCTGAGCAGCTGGGACAACCAGGGTCTTTTCCGGAGTGAGTCCTGGCAAGGAGGCCAGGTGGAGGAAGAGGAAGAGGAGTGGCTTCCTGTCTGTGTGCTACTCCCCCAACCTAGGGCCTGCTGGCCCCCAGCAGGAAAAAGATGGCCTTTTCTGATAGGAATGCTATTTAATTGTTTGGAACAATAGATTAGGGTCTTGGTAAAGGCATTATTTGAACTCAACTGTTTTGTCCAGTTATGAAAAAGGTTATGTGATCTCGATCTGATTAGGGTGGAAACCTAGGTAAATGATGGATGAAGCAATTGCTTTTTTTGAAACACTGAAATTACAAACAAGCTTGGGCTTCATCTTTGCAGATATTCACTGGGATTTCTGAAACAGTTAAGGTCAAGAAAAAAACAACAACAAACAATTGGGATACAGAGAAGAAAAAGATAAAATGCATTTCTTGTGGAACCCCCTCCCTTTCTAGCTCTGTGAAAAAGCACACCCAGGAAGCAGGTAGCACAAGGAGGTCCCATTCCTGATTCTTCCAACTCCTAGTAAGTGGGAGTGTGGAAAAGTAGGCTCCAGAGGCCGGCTCCATTTCCCCTGTGGTTCCTGGTAGTTGAGAGAATCTTGTGGAGGGAAAGACAAACTAAGTCAGTGGTTAAATTAAAAAAGGCAGATTGGAGATGAAGACAAGATTATGGGGTATAAGACAGGAGCAAAGACAGGCCAGGGGAGAGACGTGCTAAGCTGGGGGAAGAGAAAAGAATGGTGGTTCCTAGCTCCAGGGGACAGACAGATATGAGGGACAGGTACACGGAGTTAGGGGAATAATTCTATAAACTGGGCCCACTATGCTGACCCCCATGTGCTTTCTTTTCCAGGAAGCAATTTACCTGCAGCCCTTCCTGGCCTAAGTGGACAGGCTATGTCACGTCCTGAGCAACTACCTGTTCTCTGCAGGAGAAATGCAGGCCTGAAATAATGTCAATAAGAAGAACCTGAGTTACACTGAAGAGGGGAGAATTTTGTGGCCCTTTTCACAGACTAGATTGCAGAACTCGGAGAGATAAGGATAATTTCTCCTAACCATGAAATCTGTAAGAATTTATAGCGGATATTTTATGGTTAAGAATCCAATTAGAACCAGTCAACATGGGCCACGTTATCCAGAGCTGTCATGACAATGGGGACTTGAAGGTCTGATGTCATCCTGCTGTCAGTCAAAAGCCAAGAGGTGAACCTGAGTGGGACTCCCTGGGAATTTCCCTGGGACCTCCAATGAGACTGGAGGGCAGGAGAATCTTGCTGTCTCTCTCCTCTCTGAGAAGAACCATGCTCTCCCTTGAGATTGTCCCTCTTTCACCTTTCCCATCCCTTCAAATAAACTTATTGTTTTTTACTCTGAGTGATATATCTGAAAACTTTGACTTGATGGCAAGAATCAGGGTTTGAAGTAGGGTCTTCATACTGCTTCCGTTTCCCAGAAGGTCCCAGCCCTGTCATAATAATAGGTTCCTGGGTGACAGTCACAGATACCTAGGATCTACCCCACCATGGTACATCCACAGTGAGCCCACTATACCCTTTAGAAATTCAGCATCATTTAACTTCTTGTAAAAGTCTTTGATAAACATGAAACAACTCTAGCTGTTAACATGGAAAAAAAAAATAAAACTCTCCATCCTAAACATAAGTTACACACCTCTCTGGATGTGCGGTGCACCTGGAAGGCTCAGAAACCACATAGGTTTATCACTGGCATTTAGAAAGGTGAAGAAAGGCCAGAAATGGATTTGGTTCCTCCAAGAAAATAGTGTTCAAGCAAAACCAGCTGAACACATGCTGAACGTTCGGGATGGATGAAGGTTAGCTGAGAAACATGCATGGCACCAGGCTCCAACAATGACAAAACTCAACGTGGGAAGACTCAGGCTCACAACCCACAGGGTACAGGCAGAAAAGAAACAAGAGGAAAACCCAGAACTGTTGAATACTGGATTCTGAATTGAGTATCTGTCAGTTGGTGCATGATGAACCACACCTATACTTGAAGGTTAACAACAACAGCTTATCTGGATCGCCCATGTTTGCCTGGGTTGGCTGGACTCAGAGGGGACCAGCCCCAATGTTACTTCCACATTTTATCAACAAGCCAGTCACTAAACTCAGCCCAGATTCAAGTTTCCATGTTTTCCACTCTGCGCTCTTGCATCTAATTTTCTTATCTTTTCCTTTATCTCCCATCTGCTCTTTTGAATTTGAACATAGATTCAACCTCTCCCCTCTGCTCACAAGCTTGACCTTGCCCACCAGGCACCAGGCTAGGAATGAGGTTCCAAGGCCCCCTGTCTGTGGAGCCTACTCTCTGGTGAGCACTATACCTGGAGTGAGAAAAAGGGGGTCTGGGACCTGATTGTGCTGCGGGTGAGCTGGTGGTCTCTGAGCAAAATACCTCACCTCTGTTTCTTTCTCTGTCTACCTGTTCTCCAGAGGTGGCCAGTCACATTACAGAAGAACATGTGGAATGGGAGACAAGGTCACAGCCATCTTTAGAAGAACAAATGAATTTACTTTGCTTTGCATCTTAATTGCAAAAAAATGTACCCTTTATAAAGAGTAAGTATAATCTTCCTATTTCTTAATATTTTACTTTCACAGGTTGATTTTTCATTTTGTTTCTTTTGATAGAGATACAGTACAATCAATATTTCAGTTTCCTCTTTATAGATCTATGAGAAAAATGACAGAGCCAACAAAAAAGACTTTAGGGAGTGGTAGGGACTGTGGTGAAATGGAGTATGCATGTCCCATCCAAAGAGGCAGCTGTCAATCACTGTAGCTGATTACTATCACAAGAGAAAAGATGTTGATTATAATGCCTATAATTGAAAATACTTCAGCAAATTCAGTGTGATGCACATGCATGTATAACTTAACTTTAATCTACTCCCTAGACACACTCAGTTAACATTTGAAGTACTCTTCAAATTAGAAAGTGGTTAGTTACCACTTGAAAGACCCCAATCAGAAATTGTCATTTATAAATATTTCAAATACTGCTCTCTGAATTTGCCATAAATGGTTTATTGATAATCCTAAGGGGGTGACAATTCCCATAGTGTTGCCAGTTGATACTTGCTGTCCAGGGACAACCAAGCCCAGTAGATGGATCTACCTTGTTTTTCAGGTAAGTGCAACCACTGAGCCCCTGCAGCTCTAAGATTCCATCAGTGCTGCTGAAATCAGGGGGTGGGGGGAGCTTTGGATGGACAGACCCCTTGCAGTCATACCTGACCTGTTACTGAAAATTATAGTTCATGTCCAGGCTCTGATATTTATCAAGGATATTCCCTTAATAAATCAAAACACTTTAATCTCTCTTTGCTTATAGGCAAGGTATTTCTCAATGCATTAGTAAAAGCAGTATCATCAAGAGCTTTGTATAGTAGTTGTGGGAGTGGGGAGCATGCAGATCACACAGGGAAAATCTAGTTCCAAGTTCTGATCTCTGTAAGTCCTGTATTATCTCCTCCACATTGTGCCAGGGAAATTCAGACATCTCAACTTCATTAAATGTAGGCCAATGTTGGATCTCCATTTTAGTCAACCAAACAAGTAAACTTTTAGAACAACCTCCAATGACACAAGCTGACACATGATATGCAGAATCTCTGGTAAATGAATTTGTCCCAATCTATATTGTACTATTCTTCTCTTCCTAGTCTAGCAACTTTAGAGTTCAGTCCCACAATGTCCCCCAGGTGTATTTATTCATTTTCTAATGCTATAACAAAGTACCTGAGGCTGTGTATTTTACTTTTTCCAAAGAGGTCTATTTAACTTACAGGTCTAGAGGCTGAAGAGCATGACACAGCATTGGCTCAGCTTTGGTGAAGATCTACAGCAGATAGCATCAGAATGTCAGGAGCACCTGTGTGAGAAATCACATGCATGTCAGGACAGGAAGCCAAAGAGTGACTGGGGTCTTAGGAGAACTACCTCAGTCCTTTATAAGGGTATGCTGCCAGTGATCTAATGACCTCCCACATCTTAATGATTCCACCATCTCTTAACATTGCCACATGGGAGACCAAGGTTCCAACACAGGAATATTTAAGAGACACACTTGAACCATATCCAAGCTATAGCACCAGGTTTCTGTAGGTACATATTAGTAAAGCCTTGTAGTCTTTTTGTTATGTAATGTATTTCTTCCTGGGTCATAATGTGTACCTATAGTCCTGAAGATTTGAACCTAATTTTTGATCTAGTGACAACATGAGGTGGTTTAGGAGGGTTTTGAAGTGAATGGACACCCCCTTTCAAAAGCATCTGCCCCTGGGGTAAGCATACAAACAAAAGGAGATACTGGATGATAAGCCACTCACTGGTAAGTGAGCCTCAGATGTTAATTTCCTCTGATAATCCATCAAACTGGTTATTCCCATTCTGTTTTGGGAGTCTATTTCTCTGCCAATCAGTGGCTTGGCTTTTACATTAGTAGCTTGGCAAGACTGTGAGTCCAACTGTTGTAGCTGAGTAACCCGTGTGGTTATATTTTATTTAATTTTCAGTAATATGAGTCCAGTGACCACAAGAAAGAAGAGATTCTCTAAGGCTATCTTGGAAGCACTTCAGTTCTCAGACCATGATTTGAACTGGAAGTTAAAAGGCCTGCCTTTAGCTTCCTATACAATTCCAAGCATACTCAAAAGAACCCATGGTATACCAGACTCCTTACAGTGATCATCATTACCATACGGGAGAAGTGAAGGAGACATGCTTCCGTTATGTTTCATGGTAGTCTCCACAGGCCAGAACTTGGCTATTTGTGAAACCCCTTGAGCTTGGCTCACTAGCATCGCATTTTTCATTGTTAACGACCTCAGCATTGGACTCAAACCAAAGGCATCAAAAACAAAAGGGAACCACCAAACCCCCTATCCCCAGGTCCCAGTTTTGCCAATCTATCTCCTGGGACCATGCTAGTCCAGGTTCCCATCATGAGACAGAGAATGCACAATAAGTGTGACAAGGAAATTTCAATATAAATTATTAGTTATATGAGACTGGAATAATAGGAAATTGGTTAGTCAGAGGTAAAGAGAATTCTGAAGAATCAAGGGTAGAAGGAGCAGCCCTGTTCCTAAGTCTGAAGTAGGGACCTCAAGAAAGAGCCTCAACCACCCCTGCCCCTGGCTTGAGTTCCAGGACTTCCTGGAGAGGACTTGACTGTGGCTAGTGGGATGGCAGAGAAGTTGATCACTGTGGTGCTACACAGATGGACCTTGACAGAACTCTGCCTCTGGAACGGGAGGCCCGGAGGAAGTGAACCGCGAGGAGGTGCGGTGACTCAGAATCTTGTGGCAAAGCCAGGAGGGGGTTCCAGAGAGGTCATTCACAAAGAGGTATCTCCCTGGAAGCACTCAACTGCAGCCTGCTTGCGGGGGTCCGGGTGGAAGTTGCTGGTTTCTCGGTATGGTCAGCCATAACTCAAATGCCAGAGAAACCACATGCTACCAAAGCTTGAGGAGGAGCCCAAAAGAATCCGGAAGAGAAGCCCTCCCTCCTCTAAGGTCCCTCCAGCATGCTGTCCTGACAAAGCACCACCACATTCTAGCTGGCAAAGGGATCCTCTGTATTATTTCAGAGCAGGCAATGAAGGGTAGATGCGGAGATGAGATGCAATAAACAGAAATGTTCACACTTAACTGTGTCCTAGTTTTGACAGTAAATTATATAGTTACCGGGATCATAAGGGTTCTTAGGAATAATTTCCTATTAAGTTAATGAGCACGTTTTATTCATGCACCTCCACCTTTGGGAATCCTGCAAACCTCAGCGGCTCAATTCTGTGAGAAGAGCACCTTTGATCTGGAGATTTGTTTGGTCTTTTGTCTCTTCACTTATTTTATGATGATATTACCTAATCCCCACCAGAAGGGAATTGAATCTTCTCTTAGAACATGGTCTCATCTTCATCTCAGGAGGATCTTTCATAAACATTGTTTTTCAGAGGGCCTGCAGAGACAAGAGTGGGGGACTTCACAGAAGGTACAAAACAGGTTGTGTGGCTTCTCCTGCGTCTTGCTAATAAGTGTTTACATTTTATAGCTGAGTTCTGCTTGCCATAGGGCCCAGTGTTATCAGACCTTCCAGTTTTTAAAAGAAATATCACATATATATAGATTTTTAAAGTATTTTTTATTAGTGCATTAAAAGTATCCATAAGAGTGGGATTTATTGTGACACATGTGCACATAACAAAATTTATTCCAACAAATTCCCCTTTTCCTCTCTGCCACCCTTCTTTCCTCCCTGTCCTCTACTCTTTTGGTCTTCTTTTTTAACAAATCTGATTTTTGTGCAAAGTCTCCCAACTGGTGAACGTTAGCAAATGAATTTGGTCCGTGTTGTAGGTCAAAAAAAATCCACATCTGTGCAAACTCAGGCAGCTTATGTAACTTCTCTGTGCCTCCAATCTCTTATCCATCAGATGAAAGATGATAAGAGTAAAAGTACTTCCTAGGGTGGTGATGGACTAAAACGAAGGTGTATTTTAACACTGACCAGGGACTGATATGTAGTAAGTATGATGTGTGTTAATGGTTTAAAGATAAGTAGATTCCACTGGCCATACATCCAAGGGTCACCTCTTTGTGATTTCTCCCACTCCGTCTTCAAGCTGCCCATTCACACAGACCTTTTAACCCTCCCCTGGCTGATCTATGGAGAGGGTCAAAGTCAGACTAGAAATAAAAGTCACAGGAGGAAGCAGCTTTACTAATGAGCTTCAGAACTGTCCACACTGGAAGTATTCTCAGGACCTCCCCTTTCTCAACATGACCGTCCCCTCCTCCCTGTTGCTCAGCTGTCACAAGGCTGAAGGCCAACGCATGGATTGCTGCTGCCAAGCACTCGGAATTGATTCAGTCCAGTTCTGGGCACAGGGTGGGTGCTCAATAAAACCGTTGACTTATGTGGACACGGCAAACACATATGCTCAAGTGAGCTTACGCGCCAGATGCTTCATCTGGAAGCCGTCTTTTCCCTGGTAGAAATGTTGGCCCAACACTCTGGCATTGAAAGCACCAGAAATTCAGTTGAGTCATTTCTATTTAAGACTTGCCCACTGGTGAAAATTTTAAAGCTCTGATCGAGACTGGTTGTCTTTCCTCCAAAGTGGTCAGAGTTGTCACCCAGGTGAAGAGAGGCCTGATCCTTGAGTCCTGGCGGAGGATGGCCCCTTCTTTCAGGAAACTTATCAATTTCCCCTTTGTCTGTGAGAACTAAAGAAAGGTGGAAGTGGGGATTGTTTGTCCACTACTAGGGAACTCCATATTGGGGAAGAGAGAGAGGGAGAGATTGCCCTCAGAGGTAGGACACCTCTGAGCAAGGTTTCCTGTTCAAGGGCAGAGGGACAGGAAGCAGGACCCCAAGTCCATCCCTAGGTAGAAGCCATGCTTGGAGCACCTCCATCTTCCAGTGGCCGGCTGAAGCCTCTGTCCACTCTCAGGAGTGCAGCTGTGGTGTGGTAATGACAGCAGCCCATCCCCAGCCCTTTTTATTTATTTTTATTTTCTTATTTTGAGACAGAGTCTTGCTGAGTTGCTGAGGCTGGCTTTGAACTTGCCATCCTCCTGGCTCAGCCTCCAAAACTGCTGGGATTACAGGCGTGCAACACCATGCCCAGCACCTGAGTCTTTCTAAACTCAGGTCAGTGATTCTCAACATGTTCTGGATTCCTTTCCTCTATTTTTCCTTTCATCTTCAATTCTGTATTTTTCCATCCAGGTCAGTGCATCTGAAAATGGTCACAAAATGAAGAAACCCCTTAAATTCAGTCAAGAGTAGAAAATGTTTGCAATATATTTTGGCCTAATTTCAATTTGAGAAAATATAACTGATTGACTAAAAGACTGGACTTTAAAGTTAGCTGGCCTGGGCTTGCATCTCTACTCTACCACTCTTTAATTGTTGGATATACTTCACTCCTCCATGTCTCGGTTACCTTGCTGTTGACAAGTAAGTTAATTAATACACATAAGTTTAAGGCAACACACAGCATACAGCAAGTGCTCAATGCGTGATGGCTATATCTGTTGCCATGACTACTACTGCTCCATCTGCATCAGCAACCCATTTTCTAGTTGGGTAAGGTAGTTTTGTACAAAACTATGGGTGCATGCAGATGCACAGACCTGGATAGAAAAATACAGAATTTAAGATTAAATAGGAAAAATGGAGGAAAGGAATCCATAACATGTTGAAAAATCACTGAACTGAGTTTAGAAAGACTCAGGTGCTGAGCATGGTGGTGCATGCCTGTAATCCCAGCAGCTTGGGAGACTCATCCAGGAGGATGGCAAGTTCAAACCCAGCCTCAGCAACTCAGCAAGACTCTGTCTCAAATAAGAAAATAAAGATAAATAAAAAGGACATGGGATGTGGCTCAATGGTTAAGTGCCCCCTGGGTTCAATCATTGGTCCTGAAGAAAAAGAAAAAAAAAGACTCATGCATGTTTTCATAGAACAAGTGTGTACATGCCAGCTAGTTTCTTGAAACTGTGCTCTACACTTGGGATGAAGCAATGAACAAATTGCAGTCAGTTTCCCTCAAGGAGCTCAATTGAGACCTATGTATCAATAGGCAATCACAGCATGGCACAACTAGATGATGCTACCGTGTGCCATAAAGAATGAGTCACGAGGGGAATATGTTGTTGAAGAGGCATCCTGCCCAACACTTGGGCAGTAAGAGCTTCCTAAAGGAAGTAGCATCTAAGCCAAGAACTGAACAATAAGCTAGAATTAGGCCCAAAGACGGGAAGATAGTTCTGGATAGAAAAGGAAACATCAATAAAGGTCTAAACAAAGAGAAGGAGATCTGGAGATGGCAAGGGATTGAATATTGCAGAAGTGTTGGTGCTTCTAGACCACAGTGAGAGGAACTGGACCACAAAAGAAAATGGCAATTGGAATACAATAGCAGAAGGATTTGATTGGATATCCATAAGTCAGAATCAAAATGATTTGGTGATTTGATGGGCTGTGGGAAAAAGGAAAAGAAGAAAAGAAGACAATTATCAATATTTCAGCTTTGGATAAAAGAGATGGTTTTCTTTAAAGGAAAGAAAGAAGAGCAGATTTAGAGGGAAGCAACATAGGTGAGTTTTGAAGATGTTCCGAAGGTATTATGTTAGTCCATTTTTTATTGCTACAATTAAATACTTGAGGCAGGCTGCCTTTTCAGAGAAAAGAGGTTCATTTAGCTCACAGTTCTACAGATTCAAGGGCATGGCACCTGTATCTGCTTGACTCTGGTGAGAACCTCACGGAATCATGTTGGGAGCACATTCAGGAAAAAGAAATCATATCTCAAAACAGGAACTCAGATAGTAATTCAGGCTCCAGCTTGCTCTTAGAGCATCTTGTTTGATAGATAAGTCAGAGACCCCACAAAAACTACAACCAATCCCTTTCAAGGACAAGTCCACAATGAGATAACTGTTTCCCAGTACTCACTCCCTCTTTAAAGTTTTCACCATCTCAACATTGCCACACTGGGAATGAAGGCTTCAGCTCACGAAACTAGGAGTGTATCTCAAATCATATCCCAACCACAGCAGAGCCTGGGGGTATCCAAGCAGAAATGAGAGAAGGCCATTATATGTCCGTCTCTGAAGTGCAGCAGAGAGCCATAGCTGAGAAATCTCTCTCTCTCTCTCTCTCTCTCTCTCTCTCACACACACACACACACACACACACACACACACACACGGATGCTGGGAGCAGCCAAATGAGGCATTAATTACTAGGTGAGTGCATTTACCTCCTCAAATCACCTCTTCAAAGTGACAGTCCCCAGGGTTGACCCACCTCTCTCAGGAGCCCAGTCTTTGATCCCCACACCTCACCCAGAGCCCTCTGACCAAGAGCCCAATCGCTCACCCCTCAGCCACACTCTGAGCCAAGACCTCCCTGGGATGGGCTGAGCCCATGGCCGTGGCCCAGCAGGCAGAGGGGGCCCTCGGTGGGCTTGGAAGGAGCAGCAGACCCTGTGCGTGTGGCAGGCATCTCGGCTTTGCGCTGCTCCTTCATTGTTCTTGGGGGAGGCACACACAGAAACAGACTGGCTGCCTGGGGTTGGGGGCCTCCTCTTCCTCCCTTTATAACACGGGCAGGGATGATTATCTCCCTCAGCCAACATCAAAGCGCCCTAAATGGTTGCGGGAATGGTGCTTAAAACTCACTCCCACCAAACACTCACCAGGGCGTCCAGGGGAGAAATAAACCCCTTGCCATCTACCAGATGTGTTTACAGCAGGAAAAAATAAAAATGCTTAAGCAAACTTCCTCAATTGGTCAGAATCTTAACAAGGATAGTAATTCCCTTAACATCCAGAGGCAGCATTAGCTACATCCATAAACTATATCTACAAACAGCAGAAATAATAATAAAAAAAGATATTTATGGAGGCAATGTATGCAAGATAACAGTAAAAAAACAAAACCAAAAAACACTCCCTTCCCCCTGTCAGCCCCTGGGCTCTGTGATCCTGCATAACCAGCAGCCTTCCAACCTCGTAAACTCTGAGCTGCTTGGAGCAGCCTTCCGCTCCTCAGTGCCTGTGGGTGCTTACAGAAAAGTGAAATGACCTGTGTGCGCATGTGTAATGGGGTGTCAGGTGCAAGAGGTCTTTTGCTTTCACTCTAAAGCAAACAAAGTGCCCCAGGATTTATGGGAAATCATTGTCTTTTGCATGTGTTTCCGAGTTTTCATTTAATCAATGAGCAAAAATACCAGCGCAGCTCATTGGGGTGACCCTGTGATTGATGGGCAGCCACCCTCGGAAAGACCCTAGAAGTTGGGAGCTGAGTAGGTGTCCTCAGACAGCAGTAAGTTTCAAAACAACAACAACAACAAAAAAAAAAAAACCCTGGAGAAGACTCTGCCTTCGGGAACAATGGAATATTGCCAGCCGAGGGTGAGGATCCCATCTTTTGTTCTCCATTTAGAGCCCAGCACACAAACACGAAATCTCAAACATTCATCTGAGGTCAGCATCCTCGCCCCATTTCACAGATGAACTGAGAGAACAAGGGGCCAGCACTGGAGCTCTGAATAGAACTATTTCTGTTCCCGCCCAGCCGCTTCCTGCCCCTGAGTCTAAGGCAGAGCCAAAACCTCAGACTGGAACAGCAACAAAATCAACTGAACCTCCCCCCCCCACCCCACCACCACCACACACACACACACCCCTGCACAGGGACCTGGCTAATCCCTGGCCCCTGAGAGTGGAGGGGCCTTTGGAATAAGACCTCTGAGAAGCAGAGCTCCCATCTGCTCTTTGTGGACATTTAATATCTCGGGGCGATTTTAGCAGAGCAAAGTTTATCCCAGGCTCTGGGTTGAGTGTTTTCCTCTCTCATAGACAGGCAGTGCGCTCTGAGCTATTTGTGTCCCTGGCTGTCACTTTCCCAGCCCCGAAGAGGGCGGAATCCGCAGCAGATCAAGTGTTTTTTGTGTGTCGATGGCTTAGACATGATGAGGGGTGATGGACATGAGTTAGGATCGTCATCTTTAATCCTGGACCATCACCAGCACAGTTGGTCTTTTGCTTCTGTGGATCTTTGGTTTCAGGGTGGGGGGATGATTCTATTGAAGAAGGATGTGGTATTTTCCCTGATGAAACGGGACTTCCTTTGATGGCGAGATGGGGGCACATTTGAAAACAGGAAAACGTTTTTGGTTAAGGAGTATTCAAAGTGGTAGGGGTTGAAGCTCATTTTGTCACTTTCCAGCCCTGATGGGAAGAGGAGAGAGAGGTCGTAGTAAAATATGGAAAGTAATGCATTTGTGAAGCAGAATGTGAACACTGGAGCTGGGTACCCACTCTTTCCTAAGAAAGCTTCAAGCAGCCATTGAATAAAGCCAGAGTCTAAACCAGTCTGTGAGTTTGGCACTACCAATCTGTGTGTAAAGTGATGGGAAATGAAAATTGGAGTGCAACTTTTAGGGCAGTGATTAGTATCACACATGAAGGACCGTGGGAAGGAAATGGAAGTCTCTGGAAGGAATCTTTGACTGTCATCTGCTACAGCATGGGGACTGTTTTAGTCAGGATTTTTTTTTTTTTTCCTGCAGCGACTGAAAGACCTGACTAGAACAATTTTAGAGGAGGAAAAGTTCATTTGGGGAGCTCTGAGTTTCAGAGGTCTCAGTCCATAGATGGCAGCTCCATTCCATGGGACTCAAAGTGAGGCAGGACATCATGGTGGAAGAGTGTGGTAGAGGGAAGCAGCTCACAGGATGATCAGAAAGCAGAGAGAGAGAAACTCAGCTTAGCTCAACAAATAACCCCAAAGGCAGGCCTCCAATGACCCATCTCTTCCAGCTACACCCTACCTGCCTGCAGTTACCACTTCATTAATCCCTGTCAGGGGATTCATCCACTAATTCATCAAGGTTCTAATAACCCAATCATTTCACCTCTGAACCTTCTTGCATTGTTTCAGTTATGGGGAGATACCTCACATCCAAACCGTAACAGGGACTATTTGATTGCCCATACTCTTTCCTGTCCCACTTTGGTTTCCACACAGAGAGGTCGAATGCAGAGCAGTATAAGAAACAGAGAATGTGCTTGGCTGTGCTTTTTAAAAATTGGTTTGGGCTTGTCCCCCCTCCTACTTTCCCTCCTTTGTCCCATTTTTTTTTTTTTCGATTTTTCTCTTATCCTCTCGCCACCACCTTTCAGTCATTAGATCTCCAGACATCTGCCATCTTCCTTGATTTACTAAAATATATAGCGAAGTTCTTCTCTAGACTGACACCATTTTGGTAAAACAACAAACAAAATAACTTAAACCTTATCAATGTGTCCTGGAATGTTTTGACGTTGTTCCCTACACTCATTAAAATTGTGCCCATCGTAGGAGAGATGCAGATATATACAGGGGAACAGGGATCTCCAGATCATGGGTGTCTCAGGAAAAGGAGCTTCAAGGCAGACTTCATTTGTGATAAAAATCACACACACAAAAATGACACTGTTAATGTCCGTGTCTCCCAGGTTGTTCTAATCTGAAGACCAGGAACTGTGAAAGCAAACCTGATGAGCTTCTCCTATCTAGCTGCCTTAGTCCACTTTGTAATGGTATAAGAGAATAGCATTGACTGGTTGATTGATAAAAGAAAAAAAAGTTATTTTTCACTGATCTGGAGACTGGGAAGTCCGCTATGGATACGCTAATATCTATCTAGTAAGGGGCTTCCTGCAGCATCATAACATGGCAGAGACAGCATCACCTGGAGCGAGAGAATAGAAGATTTGGGGGAGGGAATATGAGGGAGAAGGAAGGGGAGAGGTGGGGAAGGGAAGGGGAAGGAGGGGGCTGAACTGGTTCTTTTACCAGGCACTGACTCCCATAACTGATCCACTCCTGCAATAATAACTCATTCATCTATTCACAAATGCAAAGCCCTCAAGACCTGTTTGCCCTTTGAAGGTCCCGTCTCTCAACACCCATGCTTTGAGGATTAAGTTTCCAACACATGAACTTTGGAGGACACTTCCACGCCACAGCAGCAGCTCACACTGAACTCTCAAAACAACGTGTTGGGGATGAAAATTAAGTTAATAAATAAACAAGAAGACTGACTCATGGTGGGAGTAATTGGGAACTAAAAGGCAAGTGTTCATCTGCTTAAGATTCTTGGTCTTTGTTTGAAGTAAGACTTGGTTTAGCCTGCTCTGCCCGTGTAACTGAATAGGGCATGATGCACCTTGACCCTGTGGAGCCACTAGAATAGGAGTCCTCAAGCTGTCACCCTTTCTTGTTTGGGCGTCACAGAAACAATCCCCAGGCAAGGATTGACATGTAATTAGTTTACTTGGGATGGATCCAGAAAACAGCTGTAGGATAGGAAGCAAGTCTAAAAAGAAGAAGTAGCCAAGGTAGAGATCCTTTAGTCAAGCAAGTTACCACTGTGGGTACCTAGGCCTCCATTCTGCTGGAGAAATCCAGGAGACAGCATAGGAGACGGATTTCTGAGGAACCCACCATCGGATGTTGGCCAAGGAGGAACTGGAGTCTTGATTTGCATGACCATTGGCTTTTGTTATGGGTAGACACAGTTCATTCTAGAGACCAGACAGTGCCTTTAGGAAAAGAAATGTAAGTGCTGTTGGCTAGAAATCTGGACCTCCAAAGCGAGGACAAGAAGACATGATGGTAGAATGCTGACATCCCTGCCCCAGGCTCCTGTGATTTTCATAGTCTCTAATTTCTACATTACAATAACCTATTAGACGAAATGTAGGGTCACTTATGTGAGTAATGGTTGTAAAGGGCAGCCGTGAGCTAGATTGTTGGAGGGAACTAATGATTTAAATAAATTAGTATCAGAGTATCCAAGGTGGTAAGAAAGTCTTCCCTGAAGTGAGTTTCGAGCAAAAGTGTTTTTATGCAAAATTCCAATAGGTCCTACAGCCAAAAAAAACCAAAAGGTCCTATATATCGATTGTGTTCTAACACGGAATATATGAGACAATGAGGAGGAGTCTCCTGATAGCAACTCTCCTTAATCTACCAGATGGAGTATTCTTTATTCTCTCCAAGAGCCCTTTGAATTTTTAATTTTTTAAAAAAATTTTCATTTGCTCTTTTTAGTTTTAGGTGACAGTAGAATGTATATATGGCAGTGCTGGAGATCAGGCCCAGAGCCTCATACATGTTAATCAAGCGCTCTGTCTCTGAGCCATATCCCCAGACCTTCTGAACATCCTTTTATGGAACTGATCCATATGATGTGGATTGATGCTCTTGCACATCCCTGTATCCTGAGCATACCTGGACCCAGCATTTGGTACATAGTAAGTATGCCCAATAACTGTTTGAAAAGTAAATCAATGAAGAGTCAAATTTCCATCAAAAAAGCTGGTCTGTGAAATTTTGGCAGTCAATTCTCTGAAGGCTTAAAATAATTTGAAATAACCAAGATGATACAGGATTATAGCAACCCTTGCAGCATTTGACCCTTATATCCATCAGATTTAAAGATAAGCCTATAAAGTCAAGGACCCTGTCTGCCTTGCTCACCACTGAATTCTCAGGACACTGCAACAAAGATCTGTTGGATGAATGAAATGAATACAATGTACAGGCACAGGACTGGCTGGCTGTTGAGTGCATGAGCTTGGGATCTATATTGATTAAGTTCAGATCCCTCCTCTCTCCTTTACTAGCTCCGTGTGAGGAGTTAGTAAATTAAATGCATTTAATGCCCTTAGAACAGTCACTAGCAAAGAGCAAGTCTTACATAAAAGTTTGCTGTTCTTATGGAATTTCTGAGTCTTCTTAATATCAAGAGGAATTATCTCCCCCCCCCCAAATATATAACCTTTTAGGGCAAAAATTGCCTTTCAAGTAAATTTTAAGTCCACTTTTATTGTCTGAAGAACATTGGGAGTTCAGGACATAAAACCAGGCATATGCATTTCTACAACCTCAATAAATTTCAAAAGCACAATTTAATCGATGAAAACTAGACCTGGGATTAGGAAATTTAGATTCCTGTCCTAATTCAGGACAAACATATATCCTAGCTCGACTTCGTTAAAAGATAATGAGAAGAAATTTTACAAAAACCCTTAGAGCATGAAAACAGGTGATATTGCTAATAAAGAACAATGACAAAAATCTTTGTTAAAATACTATACTAGAGAATCAAATATTTTTCCTTGACAAATTTTGGGCAAAAACAGATAATAGAAGACACCCAGTCAGCTCCTGCTAACACTCTAATAGAAGAAAGAGAACAAATTTAAACAAAAACAACCTCAAGTGCAATAATTTACTTAAAAGCAGTTTTTAAAGCAAAAAGGAAAAAATAATAATAGCAAATCTGTGGCCCAGACTTCATTTGCTATTAGGAAAGAATTTGATTGGATGGTTCTTAGGACTCTTACACCATGAATCAAAGATAACTTGGAGTTTGGAGGATTTTCTTTTTCGTATGGTATATTTTGCTCTTATCAGATGGATATATGGACAAGTTAGTAAGGACATGTGCACAGTAAATTAAGCTTCAGCCATTTTCCTCCTTTGGGGACATGACATGGGGAAAGCATTATACAAGGATGATTTCTTTAAACACTTGTTCTTGTAAGACTGTTGGAGACCCAAGTTATTAACGTAGTATAAAAGAAGAAGCGTGGTCCTGTTACCCACATGCTCTTCCTGAGCTCTGTTAAACTGGACTCCAGTGTGCCCCTGAGTAATGGGCTTGTTGCTAGGTAACAGCCACAGGGACCCCAGAAAGCCTTTCCTTGGTCTGCATGTATTTCCTACTAAAGCTCTGGCTTGTGCAGCCTGCAAGCTGTGTTTCCATTACTCATTGTCTCTGTTGCTCTTCCTCCAATTTGTTTTTGTTTACAGATCCCAATTTAACAAATGAGTTCATGCATCTCATGCCATTAAACAGCTGCGTAAAACAGAGACCCCACTTTAATGGTATTGGTTTACTCCAACAGGTAATTTAATAAAGAGCCTTCAGCCACTGGTATTTGTCTCCACTTTGTACAAAGAGAAGCATTAGGGAAAGCACCAATCATATTAAGATGTTTTGTGCAATAGGAGATTGCTTTAAATAGAGATTTAGCTGAGAGGGGGAAATGCTATTTCAAACCACAACTGTTTGGGGACAAATGGACACATTTGAAAATGAATGGGCATTAGATGATATTAAGAAATATGGTTAATATGTTAGGTGTGGAGATTGTACTATGGTTACATTAAAAAAAGTCCTCATTTGTTTCTGAAGATGATACTAACAGAACAAAGTGTCATAACATAAACAAATTACTCTACAGTGGCTCAAGCAAAAAATCGAGATGAACCAACTATGACAAAAAAAATATTAGCAATTACTGAATCTGGACGGTGTGATACGTGGGTGTTCATTGTCCTGTTCTTTAAATATTTTTATTTGAAATTTTTCATAATAAAAAGTAATTTGTAATAAAAATAAGCCCACAACTACTATCTGCAGAGGAAGCTGCTGTCACATGGAAGGCCTATTTATTCTGCTCCTGAAAAGAGTGAGAAGAATTTTAAAGAGGGGTGGGGATGACACCCAGGAAGAATGAGATGGTAGAGGCCAGCAGAAAGGAAAAAGAAGTGTGTGACATTGAGAACTGCATGGACTCAAGTGGCCATTTAAAAAACCCCAGTGTTGAGTAACTGAAGAACAATAACTTAATAGTATTCATTTTAAATTCATTTGTGTTTCTGAAATAATTTTTTTTTCTGTGAAACAAAATTACTTAGTAAATTGTTCTAGACTCAAAATGATTCGGGAAAGTGTAAAATGAATCAGGTGTCAAATGCTGTATAACAGAAAGAGTCAAAAGATACAGGATGGTAGACAAGTCATTGACTCCACCAAACCCAGATTCAAAGGTGAACATGAGAGTCAAGATTCTGGGAATTCATGGATACCTCTGGAAAGCATTTGAACTTCTACAGAGAATGAAATTGAACTTGAAATAATCTCATATTTATCTTAAGGGCTCAGCTTACATTTGCAATAATAAATTTTAACCTTTCTCCAGATCTAAGAAGACTGAAATAAAGCATAATATTATCCCATTTGTAACAAAGCGGGACATACATTAATTGATCGCTTAATGAATCAGATGATAAAATAGGTGGACATTTACTGCAAAAGTCAGCCACTAAATATTTACTGAGCATACACCGTGTTCCTGGTATGTACTGTGTTCCAGGTATAGTGCTCCAGCTAAAGACTGATGTAAAATAACTGAGGTTTTTATTTTTTCATGGTGTTTTTTTTAAAAGGACAGGTATCAGGCATATCACGTGGAAGAAGAGTCAACAAAATTTGCTCCTGTGTTGGGATGAGTTATAAGGGAAGAGTAAAGAGTGACATCATGGTTTTTGGCATGAGCAACAGGAAGGATGGAGTTATCATTAATAAATATGGGGGAAATGGGTGGAGCAGGTTTGGGGGAAGTGGTAGAAGATTGGGAATTTGCGTATGTTAAGTTGGAGATACTATTTGGACATCTAGTGGAGATATTTAGAACACAGATGATAGATGAGTCAGGAGATGGAAATCTGTGATAGAAACATAAGCTTGATGTGTGTGTGTGTGCTTGTGTGTGTGTGTGTGTGTGTGTGTATGGTGTGTGCAGAAGCTCATCATACTGAGAGTTTCCTAGAAACAGGAAGGCACGATATACCACACAGAAAGTACCAAGATGAAATGGGAAAGCCCAAAAGGGGGAAATTGTGGGTAGGAGACTTTGTTGTGGTTTTCCCCAAGAAAGAACGTATGAGGTGGGGGTGAATGGGTTCAGAATTGCCCAGTCAGAGCCCTTGCAGCAGGCTCCGGGTGTAGGGAATGTCCCCAGTAGCCTGGTGCCTGGTCCCGGGGTGATTAAGGGGGTGATAAGGAATAAAGGAGGTCACTGGGGGTGTGGGCTCTGCGATGGTTGGCTTGCATATAAAAGGTGGTCTAAGGGCAGAATTGTTTCTATCTCTAGGAATTGACTAATATCTTGGGAGGGTTCCAGAGTCAGGAAGTCGCCAGATGTCAAAGCCATAGAACACAGAATATAAAAGACACCATGGGTATTACAATCATATTGAAAATCAGGATTCTGGATGAAATCCTCATGGGTTGATGTCCTGGGCACTCCAACAAGAAGTCAATAAGATGAGAAGCATCCAGCAAATAAAAGTGATTTTTAACAAACAACAACAATAAACAGCATAGAGTTTGGAGGGAGACCAGGAGAATGTAGGATCACAGAAGTCAAATCAGTGTTTCTGAGAGGAGGGAGTGAGAAAATTGTGCCACATGCTCTGGACAGGTCAAGTAAACAAGACAGGCACTGGTGACATCCGCAACAGCAGTTCTGGTGATGGGCAGGATGGAAGCCAAAGCTCACATTGATCAGATTTGAGAGAGGATGGGAGGGAAGTTTTGAGACAGAGGACATTGACCTCTTTGGAGGCCTTTTGCTGAGAAGTATGCAACAGAAGTGAAGCAGACCTGAGTGGCATCAGTAGAGACTCTTCTCTGTCATGCTGAGATGAAAACTTTGCATGAGCCAAGGAAGGAGAGACGGAAGAACCTGGAGAAGTGCCCAAGAGCGGACAATAGTGGTCCCAGAAGAGGATCCGGTCTCAGATGCGTGCACGGACAGTTCTGCCGTCGTGCTGTGGTGAGCTTGTTTATGTCACCCCCAAATTCACAGGTTGAAACTCAGTCCCCACTGAGGACTTCCGGGAAGGGATTAGGTCATGAGTGCCTGCATCTCCGAATGGGACTAGTGCACTGATGAAGGAGCTAGCCAGTCCCTTTCACCATTTGAGGACTCAGTGAGAAGGTGCCATCTTTGAATGGGAAGGTGGGCCCTCCCCAGACATGGAATCTTCTGGCACTGTGATATTGGACTTGCCAGCCTCTAAAGCTATAAGGAAACAACTTTCTGTTATTTGTTAGTCATCCAGTGTCTGGTATTTGGCTAGAGCCACCTGAATAGACTAAGACACAGTAGTGTAGGGAAGAGGAGGGCAGGAGTGCAGACACTGGTCCCCATGCTGGTGTGGGGATGGGGGCATGTGGATGGTGCCGCCCCTGCCTCCTGCTTCTCGGAGCCATGATGGTTAGCTGGATGCCGGCTCCTTTGTCTGGTTTTGATTCAATTGATTGGATCAGAGACAATGATCCCATCTTTGCAAAGTGAAAGAGACTCCTCCAGATCCGTTTTTCATTTTGTCATGGCACTGGAGAAGAAGGAAATTTAATGAAAGAGGTTCATCTATAAAGGTAGCCACATAAACCTGGGCCTCCTGATTAAACTGCTTACACCATCTTGGGAACAAATGTACGTGGGAAGAGACAGAACTGAAGGGGGTGACAGTAAACATTTTAACATTTCTTCCAATAAGCAGAAAGTTAGTTACTTTCCAGAGTACCCTGCAGGTAAAAGAAGAGAAAAAAAACTCCCATACACAAACTGTGGGTTCAGCATTTGACTACATCAGGAGGAGCTTAATGGCCTCCAAGGGAGTTCCTAAGAAAGTGGTTTAGGAGGAAGACACGTGCCCACACACACACCTCTGTACTTAATGCTCTTTACCTTTCAAATCCCTGACAGATCACAGTCTTGGGAATTATGTTCCCGGGACTGGGACTACTTTATTCAGGCAGCTTATTCTTTTGACCTTGCAATTGTTATGTGCCAGTCACAATGACATGTCCTTTGCTCTCTTCTTATAAATAAAGGCAATTTACTCATCAGCTGTCAAACAGTGCCCTGAAGACACCTATTTTTTTTTCCGTGTTTGCAACTTAATCCTCTATGTGGGTGGGGTAGCCTTCCTGGGAGGATGAGGTTCTGAGCCTGATGAGAAGTCACAATGAGCTCCCATGGTGAAGATCATTTGTGACCTTCAGTCCAGCTAGCCTTCGCCTGAACTGTTCTTTGCTACAGTGGACTTGTCCTCTGCAGGTAGTGCCCCTGCAGATGTGGCTGACAGCTTGTCTTGGGTGCGCTGTTACAGAGCTGTCAGCTATCTGGGGGGCTCACCAGCACGGTGCCATAACTCACCCCTCTGAGGGTCATACCATCAGCAGTGGCTGTCCTACCTTATTTTATGAATACTTCCAACCAATTGCAAGAACCTACATGCTTATCAGCTACCCCATGTTTATTCACTACCATTAGGTGAACATTTGTGCCCAGTTTCTGTTCGACTCACTCTGGGTCTTAGAAATCATTACCTTTAATTAACCCATCTGCTGCCCGGGAGATAACCATTTTCAAGCCAACGTTTCTCACCTGGGTCATGTCTGCTTCTCACAGAGGCAAATCACAGTTCACCCTCTTACCAGGAAAGATCCTGCAGACAGAAGGTTTTCATTTGGACTCAAGGCCCCCTGTGTTATCTTTTATGCTAGTCACAACTCCTTTCCCAGCCGTCTTTCTCCATCATGAAAATGTCTCATAGTTAGGAAAAAGCAAGCTACCACATCTCGGGTCCTCTGAGGTCCTAACTGATTTAAACCACAGGCAGACTTCACTGTTTGCTCTTTCCTCCCATGGAAACAGAGTGCACACTGTATGGCCAGTGTTCAGGGAAAGCAGTGATTAGTGTTTACTGTAGGTATAGCTGGGGCAGCTTCCCGATTCTCCTTGTCCTGGGAGTGGGTTACAGATTCATCCTTATTCAGGTGCAGAAACTCTTGATTTATGTCACTAATAAGTATGTGCTTTGTGTTGCAGCCAGTGTGAACTGCTCAGAATACAGGATGTGCTGGTTGTAAATTGATAACCATATATTGTAGATCCCGGGGAGCTCAGAAGAAGGATACAACCCTGTGAATCAAATTCATATTATATGGCCTGGCCCCACTAAGCACATCCCAGCCCAAGTAGTTGGGGCATTTTAGCATGATCCAAATTACCCAGCACATCATCTCCATCCATTCTTGATTTTACTAAGAATATGTGGACTCTCTTTAATCTTTGGCATCAGACTTGCTAATGAATCAAACTATACACGACTAAGCTTGTAACTATTACAAATATCTAAGACACTCAGCTTATAAAAAGAACAGGTTTATTGTGGCTCACAGTTTTGAAGGTTCTAGTTCATGACCAAGTGACCCCCTTGTTTTCGAGGCTGTGGTGAAGCAGCCCATCATGGTGGAAACATATGGCAGGGCAAAACTACTGATCAGGAAGCGAGAGAGAGGAAGAGAAAGGGCTAGAATCACCCAACTCCCTTCAAGGGCATGTCCCCAGTGACCTGAAGCCCTCCCACCAGGCCCCACCTCTTATAAGTTGTGAAACACCCCACAGCATTGTGCTGGGACCACGCCTTAAAAACAAGGGCTTTGGGGTCCACTTAAGATCCAAGTCGTAGTGAATGCTGACCTCACAAGTGAAAAATAGCTCCTTGTGAGAAAATGAAGTCTCCAAGCCCCTAAGAAGTAAACTTCAAGCACAATATGAATAAACTTTGAGCCCACAGAAAGGGTGCAATGCCTCTTCCCAGCATCTTCACAGAACGCATGATTGTTTTCATTATGCCTATAATTCCAGCAACTCCAAGCTGAGGCAGGAGGATCTCAAGTTCTAGGCCAGCCTCAGCAATTTAGCAAGGCCCTAAGCAAATGTCACTAGCAGTGCTATTAACAATTACTCAGAAGCGAATTGTCTTTAAATGCAAGTGTATATTCGATCACATCAATCATCAAATATAAACAATTAATACAAAATTAATATAGCATTCAATGCACATTTAAACACTCTAAGCAAATCACACAATCCTAGGGCAATCATGAGCCCCACAAATACCTCCAATGCCAGGCAACTTCTCTTAGATAAAGAGCAGATGTTGTCCTTGTCCAGTAGTTCTCTCCAGCCAATGGCTGGACGTCAGGGAATGGTGGGGTCAGTCCAGAGACTGACAGTAAGGTGGCCAGTCTCACCAATATCCTTGGAGCAAAACTCTTCAATGTGGCAGGACCAGCAATTTAAACACAGTTCCAAGTTGGTGGTGTACGTTGGCGATTGGTAACACCAGTGAAAGTCAATGTCCATTGGTTATGTCCAGTGAGATGATGTAATTGCAGCTGGGCATGTTCTTTTTGCTCCCTATCAATTGTAACTGGTCATTGCTAAGCATGTCTATGGCTAGTGCCCCTCACAGCTCTTTACCAATTGCAAGCAGACATGATTAAGCAATTCAATGACTGCTGTTCCTTACGGCCAGCAACTTAGTGAGTCCCAGCATATCTATGGCAGATGTTCCTTATAGCAAATTACAAGATCTTATCTCAAAATTAAAAATAAAAAGGGCTGGGAATGTGACTCGGTGGTTAAGTGCCTCTGGGTTTAATCCCAACTACCAAAAAAGAAAATTAAAAAAAAAAAAAAAAGAAAGAAAAGAGGATTGTTTGCCCGGGAAGAGTAAAGAGGCTAAGTATCAGGAAGTCCTGCAAAGCCCAACCACACAAACATTATTCTCTCCACTGTCTCCTTAGTTCACTTGCTTTCAGCAATCAAGATCTCAAAGGAATATGTTGAGTTCAGGCTTCAGTTTTGTTAATCACTTAATTGGGCTGCTTTTCAGAAGGCATTTGTGATCGTCCTTGGAACTGAACACAAGTAATGGAAATTCACAAGAAACATTAATGAGGTCGAGCTGCCTTTCCATCTATCTTGGGATGCTTAGGCCCTAGGAATTGCATTTCAGTCCAGGGGTAAGGTAACTGACTTTTGCACAATGAATTGGTATGAAAGGGGTGCCAGAAGACTCTGATAAGGGCTCTATAGGAAGGATGATTCTTGGAATAATTATACCCTAAAAAATCTGCCTGATTGTTAGACTCTCTGGAAGTGATTTTTTTAAGCTTTTATTAATAATCATTTTCTCTAGAAAACATGGGAAATTGAAACCTGGTTGTTATTTTACATTGTACAGTATGTAGCAATGCTCCCACATTCTCCTAAGTTCTGAATCGTGACATTAAATAGGACAAGAAAATAAAATCATGGCACTCCACCAGGACTGTCAGCTGAGATAGAAAACCTGATTAGCAGCAAATTTGGCACCTGAGACTTCTGCAAATGGAATGAATTGCCAAAGGCGTGTCTCACTGAGAGAACATTGCCTTTTCGTTCAGTTTTAGAGGAAAATATGTGTTACTCGATATGGTGCATTAATTGTTTTCTTAGGAAACTGCAATCTAAATATAATTTTTAGTACGTGCAGTTGCAAGAGGCATTTTGTGTAGCTGTATCTATACATCATAGTTGACTATTTCATTAAATGCTTTAAGTTTCAAAGAAATTCTGCCAAATTATCTAATAAAAACCGTATAGGACATGCTTAATGACTGCCAAAATGATTTTGGAGTTCCTGATATATTTTCAATTCTGGTTAAAAACATTTTTAAAAAATGGAAAGAAATGGGGTTGTGGCTCAGTGGTAGAGCACTTGCCTCGCATGTGTGAGGCACTGGGTTCAATTCTCAGCACCACATATAAATAAAAGGACCATTGACAACTAAGAAAATATTTTAAGAAAATGAAAAGAAAAAGAAAGAAAGAAGTCTTAGCAGCACTGAGTGTTAGGCTAAGTAATCAATCCCTACAGATGAAAGCATATTGCTAAATAAAACTCAACTGTCAACATGGAAGTTTTGGGTCTATAATGGCACGGCTTAGTAAAGTAAGAATTTAAAATGAAAAGTTCTGGAAGAAACCACATAAAGGTCAATGAGTCCATTTCCTGGACTCTGCTTATCATCACAGTGACTGGATCTCATTTGTATTTGGCATTTCCTGATGAGGTTGACAGATGAAGTCAGGGTAATCCCTGTATCTGGTAAAAGGTAGGATGGAGTTAAATACAATTTAAAAATTAGCATCCAATATATTGATATCACATTTTTGTCATCAGTTTCTAAATGTATATAATTTTCAACTGCATTCTCATAGACTGAAGTTCTACTAGAGATGTGACAGGGACCATCTTAGGGAACTCGTTGGGACAGAGCCGTCATCCCTGGATTGAAAAGAGTCTAAAAGGAGCAGGACCGTGAATCACGGGTTAAGAAAGAAATGTTTGGCTACTTAAAAGTAGTTTGAAAACAATGGGCTTATTTTCATCTATTTAACACCAATAAGACATTAAAGGATATTGTAGAAAAATATGGAAAATTGTTCACAACACGTTATATTTCTTTCTTTCACTACTGTAAATGGGAATTTTTTTTTTTCATTTCAGTTTCCACATGTTCATTTGTTCCTATATAGAAAGAGAATTAAGTTTTGTACAGTATCCTGTCTCCTATGACTTGGCTAAATTAATGTATTAATTCTAGATTTTTGCTTTGTTTTGTGTTTATAGATTCTTGGGGATTTTTATGTAGATAATACTGTCGTCTGCAAATAGAGAAAGTTTTATTTCTACTGTTTCAATCTGTATGTCTTTTGTTCCTCTTCTTGCCAAATTATGCTACTCAGGACTTCCAGTATTACATAGAAGGAGAGTGGCCAGAGCCAACGTTCTTACTTTTTTTCTCATTTTAGGGAGAGAGGATCCCAGTCTTTCTTCATTAAGTGACAAGTTAGCTGGAGGGTTTTCATTAATGATTTTTATCAAGCTGGATTTCTCATTCAGTCCTAATTTACTGAGAGTTTTTATCATGAGAAGGGGTTGAACTTTGTCAAATTTTCTCTTTTTTGTCTTAATTGATAAGATTACATGATTCTTGTTAATAAGTTAGATCACACAGGCTGATTTTCAAACACTGAAATAGATTTATATCCCTGAAATAAATCCCACTCACTCATAGCACATAATTATTTTTATATATTGTTAAATTCTACTGGCTGACATTTGATAAGAATTTTTAAAAATCTATGTCCATTTAAGGTATTGATCGGTAATTTTCTTTTTTACACTATTTTTGTCAGGCTTTGGTATCAGAGTAACATTGGCCTCAGAAGATGAGGTTGAAAATTGTTCCATTTTTGAAAGAGGTTGTGTAGAATTGGTGGTAATTCTTCTTTAACTGCTAGGGGATTTTTTTTTTTCCAGTAAAGTTATATTTTTAAGAGTTTTTCAACTATAAATTGAACTTGTTATAATTGAACTTCTGTAATAGTTGTAGGGGTATTCCAATAGTCTATTTCAAGTAATCTATTGGTGGGCTATGCTTTAGAATGAATTTTATCTCAGTTGCTTAAATTGTGCAGTGTTTGTGGTTTTCCTCTATTGTTTTCTTAGTGTCTATAGAGTCTATAATAATCATCCCTCTTTCTGATATTATTAATATTTTGTTTCTTCTCTTTGTATTTTCTAAATTCACAAACAAAAACTGTCTATGATTATTCTATATAATATGATGTTTAAATTATCTACACCTAAATATACACATCTACACACATTGTGGAATAGCTAAATCAAACACACGAATATATGCATTATTTCATGCATTTATCATTTTTATGGTGACATCACTTAAATTCCCTCTTAATGATGTTCAGGAAAACTTAATGTTGTTAAGCACAATCACCATGATGTATAATGCATCTCTTGAACCTATTCCTAGCTGAGATCCTGTATCCTTTGAGCCACATGGATACCCAATTCCTACTTTTACCTGAACGACTCAACATCCCATTCTCTCCCCTATAGTAGCCACCATTTTGCTTTCAGCTTCTTTAAGTTCAACCTTTTAGCTTCCACACATAAATAAGACCATGAAGTATTTGTTTTTCTGTGCCTAACTTATCTCATTTAATATAACGTCTTTCAGGTTCTCTTTTCTCCACATCCTGATCAATACTTTGTATTTTTCTTTCTTTCTTTTTTAAGTAATAGTCGTTCTAATAGGTGTCAGGTAACCTCCCATCAGAGTTTTAATTTGCATTTCCCTGATTAGTAATGTTGAGCATATTTTTTTTCATATATACCTTTGGGCCATTTGTATATTTTTGTTGTTGTTATTGTTTTTGGTTTGTTTGTTTTTAAGAAATATCTTTTCAGGTTTTTGGCCCAGTTTTAAAATTGTATTGTTTTTCTTGTTATTGAGTGTTGAGTTACACATTTTTGAAATTAACTCCTGATCAAGTTTATTGTTTGTAAATTTTCTCTCCCATTCTGTATGTGGTATCTTCACTCTGCCTGTTGTTTTCTTCGCCATGTAGGAGATTTTTAGTTTGATGAAATCTCATTTGCCTATTTTTATTTTCATTTCCTCCTGTTTTCGTTTGTTAATACAGGTAGAGATTTGTCAATTTTATTTTTTGTATGGCTCAAAAATTAATACTTTATTAAAACTTTAAATTAAAAAAAAAATTGTGTCATGAAAACTGCATGAAATTCCAAGTTGTCTGAGTCCACCCAATGTCAGAAAGCATACGCCTTCTGGCTCCACACAGGAAAAGTGCCAAGCCTGCCCTGGGCAAAGACCATGATAGGACTCTGACTCCCCTTGTCTCTTAAGGAGTTGGCATGGGAAGTGAGGACCGTGACTCTTGCTGAGAACCATAGCCAAGTAGGAATGATGCATGGCATTTTTGGTTGAAAGGTGACACCAGCAAGCCATTGAGATGATATGATTATGTTAAGATCTGCATTCAAATGGATATTAGACCCCTGCTGTCCGCCTCAGCCTGCTATTTTGGAGCTCTAGCAGGAATCCCAGAGAGTTCCCATTGGTTGGAGAAGTGCGGTAGGAGGGATTTCCGGAGGAGGGATTTGTCTGTTGGTGTAGTGTGGCCCGGGAGAACGCCGCATGTGTGGTTCGGCATATTTCCAGGGAGAGTGCATGGCATTGGCGGGAGTTTCAGAAATAAAGTTTGTTCCTGCTTGAGTGGCTCATGACTTTGTGCCCAGCCAGACTGCGGCAGACTTCATTTCTCTTTCATTAAGGGTTCTGCAGTCTGATGTGTCTCACCCTCATAATAAGACTTTGAGTTAGGAACGGTAGGTGTTATCAACTCCAGTTTAGAGAGAAAGAATTTGGGGCACAGAAATGTTGACCCAATTATACTCATGACAACTCTGTAAATAGATATTATCATTTCCATTTTAAAGATAGGAAGATGGAGACTCAATGAAGTTAAACAACTTACACAGGTTCACCCATGGTATGAGAACTGAACTTGAACCTGGATCTTCTGATATCGGATCAAGTCCCCTCTCCACTCCACTGCATGGTTGGCAGGTTTCTGGGCTGTCATTTTTATAAAGAATGTTATCTTTGGCTTTAAACTACACTATCCCTGAACAGAAAGCCCTTTGGGTGTTGATCCTAATCAGATTTAGGAAGCAGTAGAGTGGCTTTAAGGTTTCTTCACATCCCCTCTGTAGACACTGGGTACCCTACCTTCAGCCACGGCTCCAAGATGGAGAAGAGGGCTACGCAAAGGAAAGCAGACTGCAAAATTGTTTCAGAGCTCTGAAGTCATGGCTAAAATGAAACTCACTGGGTGATCTCCATAGCAGAATGGAGAGGACAGAGGAAAGAATTCGCGAACGGGAAGATAGTCCCTGTTTTCAATGGATTCTGTGATCATTCTCAGCAGGACCTGTGACCATTCACTCCATCCTTCATCTCACGATGCCACCTTCCTCTCCATCTCCTTTTCCCAGCCTTCTGTCACTCACCCAGATGTTAACATGGAAGTTCCACAAGGCTGAGGTCCTCCTCCCTGTACCTTGTTCTCTCCTAAACTGTCTTCCTGCCTTTGGCTTCAGTAACAACTCTCTCTCAAAATCGTAGATCCCCAGCCAGAAATTTCCTCTGTCCCAGGTCTAGGCATCTGATTCTCTTTCGTATGTCTCTCTGAAAATCAATGTGTCAAAAACTGAATGAGCGGGGCACAGTGGCCTGTAATCCCAGCTAGTAGGAGGCTTAGGCACAAGGATCACAAGTTTCTGGCCTTCCTGGGAAACTCTGAGACCCTGTTCAAAATAAAAAGGCAGCTGAGAATACAACTTTATATATAAATTTAATATAATATAACTTTATGGGAGAGCATCCCTGGTTCAAATGCAAAATTTGTGTGTGTGTGTGTGTGTATTTTTTTTTTTTTTAGTCACCAGTCCCAGAAAATAACATAAACATGCATTCATTTGTTTTTTTAGTTGTTTATCTTTTCATTTTTGTTTTATTAGTGCATTAAAATTATACATAATAGTGGGATTCATTGTTGTCATATTCTTGCATGCACATAACGACATTTGATCAATTTCATCCCTCAGCACTTCCCATATCTCTCCCCTCCAGCATCCTCCAATCCTTATGCCCTACTTATCTCCCTTCTATTATTATTATTATTAGCTTAATTAGTATATCATGATTATATACCATATATACATATATGATTAAAGATATGATTAAGATATGATTAATATAAAGATATGATTCATTGTAGCATATTTGTATGTGGACGGAATATGATTTGGTAGATTTCATTCCCCAGTATTTCCCATGCCCTCCCCTCCTTCCTTTCCCATTATTTCCTCTATTCCCTTCCTCCACTCCATTTGTCTTCCTTCTATTTTCATGAGACCCTCCCACACCCATTTTTGAGACTATAGTGAAAAGAATTTCTTTCTTGGCAGATTTATAATTGGACTATAGGAAAGCTATTGATTTTTCTATGTTGATCTTGTATCCTGATACTTTGCCGAATTTATCAGTTCCATATGGATTTCCAGTATACCCAGCACCATTTGTTGGAGAGGCTATCTTTTCTCCAATATATTTTTGGCATCTCTGTTTAATATAAGATAATGTAATTATGTGAGTTTGTCTCTGTGTCCTCTATTCTGTACCATTGGTCTACAAGTCTATTTTGGTGCCAATACCATAATGTTTTTGTTTCTATTGCTCTGTAGTATAGTTTAAGGTCTGGTATAGTGATACCACCTGCTTCACTCTTCCTGCTAAGGATTGCTTTAGCTATTCTGGGTCTCTTATTTTTCCAGATGGATTTCATAACTGCCTTTTCTATTTCTATGAGGCATGTCATTGGGATTTTGATTGGAATTGTATTAAATCTGTATAGTGCTTTTGGTAGGATGGTCATTTTGACAATATTAATTCTGCCTCTCCAAGAACAAGGGAGATCTTTCCATATTCTAAGGTCTTCTTTCATTTCTTTCTTTAGCATACAGTAGTTTTTATTTTAGAGGTTTTTCACCTCTTTCATTAAAGTGATTCCCAAGTATTTTATTTTTTGGAGGCTATTGTAAATGGGGTAGTTTTCCTTGTTTCCCTTTTAGAGGATTTGTCATTGATATATAGAAATGCCTTTGACTTATGGGTGTTGATTTTATATCCTATTATTTTGCTGAAGAATTGTTTATTAGTTCTACAAGTTTTCTGGTAGAATTTTTTGGGTCTTCTAGGTATAGGATCATATCTTTGACAAATAGTGCTAATTTGAGTTCTTCTGTTCCTATCCATATCCCTTTAATTTCTTTCATCTGTCTAATTACTCTGGCTAGTGTTTCAAGAACTATGTTAAACAGAAGTGATGAAAGAGGGCATCCCTGTCTTCTTCCCATTTTAGAGGGAATGCTTTCAATTTTTCTCCATTTAGAATGATATTGGCTGGGGCTTAGCATAGGTAGCTTTTACATTGTTGAGATATGTTCCTGTTATCCTTAGTTTTTCTAGTGTTTTGAATATGGAGGGTGCTGTATTTTGTTGAATGCTTATTCAGCATCTATTGAGATGATCATACAATTCTTATCTTTAAGATTCAGAAGTGTGGTGGAGGTTTTGGGTCTTCCGAGTACAGGATTGTGTCATCACAAACTGAGATAGTTTCACTTCTTCGTTTCCTCTTTGTATCCTTTTATTTCCTTTTCATGCCTGATTGCTTTGCTAGGAGTGATGAGAGTGAGCATTCTTTCCTTATTCAGGATTTTAGAGGAAATGCTTTCAGTTGTTCCCCATTCAGTAGGATGTTTGCTGTGGCATTGTTGTATATAGTCTTTTTGATGTTGAGGTAAGTTCCTTCTTTTTTTTATTTATTCTAATTTGTTATATATGACCTCAGAATGCAATTCAATTCATATTACATATATCAAGCACAATTTTTCATGTTTCTGGTTGTACACAAAGTAGAGTCACACCATTCGTGTCTTCATACATGTACTTTGGGTAATGATGTCCATCTCATTTCACTGTCTTTAATACCTCCAGGCCCCCTCCCTAACCCTCCCTCCCCTTTGCCCTATCTAAAGTTCGTCTATTCCTCTCATGCTCCCCACTGCATCACCATTATGAATCAGCATCCTTATATCAGAGAAAACATTAGGCATTTGTTTTTTTGGAATTGGCTTACTTCACTTAGCATTATATTCTCTAATTCCATCCATGAGTTAAGTTCCTTCTATCCTTAGTTTTTTAGTGTTCTTTATCATGAACCGCTGCTGGATTTTGTCAAAGCCTTTTTCTGTATCTATTTAGATGATCGTGTAAATTTTGTTCTTAATTGTATTTATGTGATAAGTTATATTAATTGAGTTTCCTGTGTTAAACCAAACTTGCATCCCTAGGATAAATTCAACTTAATCATGTTGTATGATCTTCTTAATGTGTTTTTAAATGTAGATTGCTAATATTTTATTAATGCTTTTAGCATCTATGTTCATCGGGGATATTGGTCTGTCATTTTGTCTCCTACATGTGTCTTTATCTGTTTTGGTGTTAAGGTAATATTGGTTTCATACAATGAATTTGGGAGTGTTCCTTTCCTTTTTATTTCATGGAGTAATTTGAGGAAGATTAACATTAACTCTTTTTTAAACATCTGATAGATAGATTCAGTTAAGAACCCATCTGATCCTGGGCTTTTCTTTGGTGGAAAGCTTTTTATTCTACTTCACTCCCATTAATATTGATCTGTTTATGATTTCTATGTCTTGTTGCTGCAATTTGGGTAGGTCGGAGGTGCATAGTAATTGTCAGCATCTTCTAGATTTTTCAATTTAGGGGTATGTAAGTTTTCAAAACAGTCTTTAATGAAGGACTTCTGGATTTCCGAAAAGTGTGCATTGATCTGTAATTTTGTTGATTCAAGTCTTCTCTTTCTTTTACTTAATTTGGTTAAATGTTTATCAACATTGTTTATCTTTTTAAAGAAACAACTTTTTCTTGTATTGATCCTTTGTATTTATTCTCTATTTCATAAATTTCAGCTCTGATCTTAATTATTTCCTGTGTTCTAATGGTTTTGAAATTTGTTTGTTTCTTGATTTTTCTAGGACTTTGAGATATAAGTAGTAGTAGGTTATTTATTTGGGATTTTTTAAAATTATGCACTCAGAGCTACAAACTTTCCTCTTACAGCAAACTTTATAGTGTCCGAGGGATTTCTAGTATGTTATTTTATTATTATTGTTTGATTCTGTGAATGTTTGTATTTCTCTTTTACTTTCTTCTATGATCCATTGCTTGCTCTAAAGAGTATTGTTCAATATCCATGTGCTTGTTTTGTGACCTAAAATGTCATCTATTTTGGAAAATGTCCCATGACCTGCTGGGAAGAAAGTGAAATCAGCTCTTATTGGATGAAATATCCTATAGATGTCTGCTAGATCCATTTGATTTAGAGTGTCATTTTGGTCAGAAATGTTTTTTTAAATTTTGTGTCTGAATGGCCTGTCTAATGGTAAGGGTGGTATGTTGAAATCACTTGTGGGTCTACCCAGGACTTAAAGTCAAGAAGTGCTTTTTTTTTTTTTTTTTTCATGAATTAGGTGCACCAACATTTGGGGAATAAATCTTTATTATTATTTTTCCTTCTTGTTTGACTGTTCCTTTTACCAGTATATAATGACATTATTTGTTTCTTCTGATTAGTTTTTTCTTAAAATATGCTTTGTTATGTATAATACGAGAATAGCCACTTCTGCTTGTTTTCAGTCTCTGCACAGAATAAATTTTTTCATTCTTTTATTTTCAGACTGTGAATGTCTTTGCCTATAAGATGAGTTTCTGGAAAACAACATATAGTTAGGTCTTGTTTTAAAATCCATTCTGCCAGTCTATATCTTTTAATTGGATAAGGGAGACCATTTACATTGAGAGTTAATATGAAGAAAAGTCTATCATGTCTCTCATGTATTTAATTCAGTCCTAACTTCCTTTGCTTAATTGCTTTCCTAGTAAGTCTCATTCATTTGAGAGCATTGGGTTTGTTTTTGAGTTCTTCTGTGTGTAGTATTTCTTTAAGTATTTTAGGCAGTGCTGGGTTAGGGATCATGAATTTTTTTAGTTTATCCTCATCCTGGTAAGTTTTTATTTTTTCTTTGATTCTGAATGATAGCTTTGGTGGATATAGCTGTCTTGGTTAACAATTATTTACTTTCAGAGTTTGGATTATCTTATTCCAAGTTTTCCTGGATTTTCAAGTCTGAGTTGGAATGTCAGAAGTAAGTCTTAGTGATTTACCTAAAATGTGACCTGATGTTTTTTATCTGTGGCTTTTAATGTTCTATCCTTATTCTCTAGGTTAGGCATTTTGATGAGGTGTCTTGGAGAGGGTTTTTTGTTTTTTTTGTTTGTTTGTTTTTTTAGCTTTCTGAGTGTGTTTTATTTTGTGAAACATTATGATCTCCATTTCCATTCACTTTCCTGGAAATGACATAATCTTATTCTTCTTTATTACTGCATGATATTCCACTCAGTAATGGAGTATCTGTGTATGTATGTATGTATATACTACATTTTCTTTATCCATTCATCAATTGATGGGCATCTTCGCTGGTTCCATAACTTAGTAATTATAAGTTGTGCTACAATAAGCATGTGTATCTACAGAGTCTGCTGACTTTAATTCCTATAGGAATATACCAAAAAGTGGAATAACTAGATCATGTGATTGTTCTATTTTTAGTTTTGTGAGGAAATTCCATACTGATTTTCATAGTAACTATACTAATTTACATTGATATTAACAGTGTAAAAAAGTACTTTTATCCTCTCCAGCATCTATTTATTTATTTGCTTAGTAATTATTTACTTATTATTCTTTTTTATAATTCTTTCTAATTAGTAATACATGACAGTAGGATGCATTTTGACATATCATACATAAATTCAGTACAACTTCTCACTCTTCTCGTTGTACATGATGTAGAATCACAGTGGTGGTGTAATCATATAGGGTCATAATGTCTGATTCATTTAATGGTCCTTCCTACCCCATATTCCCTCCCCTCCTTTCACTCCCTTCTGTCTAACCCCAAGAACATCTATTCTTCCCTAGCTCCACCCCATTATTGTGAATTAGCATACACATATCAGAGAAAATATTCAGCCTTTGGTTTTGGAAAATAAGCCTTTGGCTTATTTCACTTAACATGATGTTCTCCATCCATTTACCTGCAAATGCCACAATATCATTCTTCTTTGAGGCTGAGTAATATTCCGTTGTGTATATATACCACATTTTCTTTATCCATTCATCAGCTGAAGGGCATCTAGATTTGTTCCATAATTTAGCTATTGCAAATTGAGCTGCTATAAACATTAATGTGACTGTGTCCCTCTAGTATGGTGATTTTAAGTCCTTTGGGTATAAACTGAGGAGTAGGATAGTGGGTCAAATGGTGGTTCCATTCCAAGTTTTCTGAAGAATTTCCATACTGCTTTCCATAATGGTTGCACCAAGTTGCAGTCCCACCAGCAATGTATGAGTGTACCTTTTTCCCACACCCTCACCAGCCAACATTTATTATTGCTTGTAGGCTTGATAATGGCCATTCTGACTGGAATAAGATGAAATCTCGGAATAATTTTGATTTGCATTTCTTGGAAGCTACGGCGACTCTGAGTCACTGTCGTGTACCCTCTCTCTGCTTTTGCTATAGAATTGGATGTCCATGAGTGGGACCTGAAACCTCCCTGACCCTCACCATTCCTACTTGAGGCCTGGTGGTCAGTTTGTGGTTTTTCTCTCCCCTATTCCATGTATTAAATACATTGAAACCTGAGTGGAGTTAGTTTGTGTGTGGAGCAGGGTGTGCTATCTACTGGCTGCATTGTAGATGTAACTCAGCAGAAGAGCCTCCACCCTGTGAACTCACAGTGTCCCCATCCCATCACACAGTTATCAGAAAAAAGGGGCAAACAAACAGCAGCAAATCATATACAGCATGAAAAGAGACAGTGCCTACTATGACATCCACAACACAAACCACCATAAAAAGAGGAGTGGTGGGATCAGAAATGTACAGCAACAAAAATAAACAGAAATGATGTTGACCTGGCATTAAAGTAAACAGAAGGTGCCAACTAAGCCATAGTATAAACAATCACAATGTGAAGAGTGGGGGCAAGAATTTTATAACTAAATAGCTCTAAAAGATGGTAAAATTAGAGTTCACTAAGAGAAAAGAAAATGAGGTAGAAAAGCAAAAGAAAGTTCAAAATATTCAAAAAGTGAAAAGAGGGGAAAGCAAAAGGGAAATATTAAATGGTATCTATAAAGAAGGAGGAGTAAAGAATAACTAAAAGAAACAAACTAAAGAGACAGAGAGAAAATATAATTTGGCTATTAGAGGGAGAATAAAGGAGAAAAAGAGTAATGAGATACAAAACAAAATAAGGCAAACAAACAAAAAATCAAACCAAACAAACAAGAAACCATAAACCTACTAAAGAAAAACAAACCAAATAACAAAGCATGTGAAAAATGATAAAAAGAAAGGGGAAAGGGCTGGGGTTGTGGCTCAGTGGCAGAGCGCTGGCCTTGCACATGTGAGGCACTGGGTTCCATCCTCAGTACCACGTAAAAATAAAGATCTTGAGTCCATGTATAACTAAAAACAAACAAATAAATAAAGGGGAAATATATGCCCAGGAACCAATCAGCACAGCAAGAATTAGCCTGCTCTTGTTTTCATTTCTTCTTGGGCTGTGTGCCCCTTAGAGACAGCCAGGCCTGGGGGTTGCTAAGCGTCTCTGAGTTGTTCACCAAGCTGCTGGCTGTCCGGACAGGAATCCAGGCAGATTGCAAGAGCTGTCAGCTTCCCTTCCAGTATAAGATTGGATAAGTGGGAGTCCTGCCAATTAGAGTTTGGTCTGGACAGACTAGACCACTGCACGCCCAGCGTGGGGCTGACGTACTGTTCAACATGGGAAGTTCCTTGCTGTGGCATAGCTCTGATGGGACTTTTGGAACTTGTTGGGCAGTATCTGCTTCAGAGAAATTAGATCAGCACATCCTAGAGCTAGGCACCTGGCCTCCAGGGCTTCTGGAACAATCTACTCCTAGGGCAGAGTAATCCACCCTGTACAGTCTCACACAGTCCACTGTCCATGAATGTCCCATCCAACACCAAGTGCAACTGTGTCTGCCTGTCCAGCTTCTAGACTCTCGCTGGCTGGTCCCAGGGGCTGACAGACCCAAGAGTCTGTCAAATCTACACTCTCCTCCCTATCCCCATCCTGAATCCCCTGGGCACAAGCCTTTCTGCCTGTTTCAGTTTTACCCCACCAGGCACCTGCTGAGACAGCATGACAATGCTCGCCCTGATGTCCCTGTCTCTTGCAGCAGTGAGCCAGTGGGGCCCCTTCCCCAGGGCTCTGCTCGCCTGCTGAGCCACCCGAAGCACTTTTCAAACACCAGCTCACAGCACAGCCTCTGGCTCAGCTAAGTGCAAACTGCTTTTCTGACAGGTTCCCCCGGGCTGAACTTGTCCTCTGTGGTTCATTCTTTCCGTCTGCCACTCCTCCCCTCCTTGGTGAAATGGCACCACTGGCACCACCAATCTGGCTCCCACCTGTCCTCAGTTTAAAGCACCAAATTTCTTCTTCTCTCCTTTCTTTTTTTTTTTTCCTTTCTTTCCTCTTCCTCTTCCTTCTTCTTTCTGAGAATTGAACTCGCTTTACCACTGAGTTATACCCCAGCCCTTTTCACTTTTATTTTGAGACAAGGTCTGGCGAGGTTGGCTGAAGGCAGCCTCAAGCCCGTGATCCTTCAAGTTCAGCCTCCCCAGCAGCTGGGATTACAGGTGTGCGCTGCCAAGCCTGCCTCTGAACTTCTGTGTCTCTTTTACTGTCTGATATTGAATTTCAGTGAATTCACTCTACCACTCACCTTGCTGAGAAGCAGTACTCCAGGGCCTGGGGATGTAGCTCAGTTGGTAGAGTGCTTGCCTCACGTGCACAAGGCCCTGGGTTCCATCCCCAGCACCACACACACACACACACACACACACACACACACAAACACACAAAAGGAAGCAGTACTCTTGCTGCTTGAATCCTAAATCACGGAGTGCTATGGTTTAAATATGAGGTGTCCCCCAAAAGCTCACATGTGAGACAACCCAGGAGGCTCAGAGGAGAAATGATTGGTTTACAAGAGCCTTAACTCAATCAGTGAATCAATCCCCCCACTGATGGGATTAATGGAGTGGTAACTGAAGGCAGGTAGGGTGAGGCTGGAGGAGGTGGCTTAATGGGGATGTGGCTTTGGATATTTGTATGTGGCAAGTGGAGACCTCCCTCTCTCTCTGCTTCCTGACCATCATGTGAGCTGCGTCCATGCACCACACTCTTCTGCCTTGAGCCCTGACGAATGGAGCCTGATGTCTGTGGGTTGAGACCACTGAAACCATGAGCCCCCAAATAAACTTTTCCGTCTCTTCAGTGGTTTTGGTTAGGTCTTTAAGTCACAGCGTTGAAAAAAGCTAACAAAACATGCAGCGACTGGAAAGTGTACCCTTCCTCTAATCTGCCATCTTTCCTTCCCTAACCCATCCATTTTTGCAGACCAAGAAACATAGGAGTGATCTTTAATGTCCCCTTTTCTTTCTTTCCCCCTTATCAGAATAGTATTGACTTTATGTTCTAAGTGTCACTCAAATCTATCTCTGCCTGTTTCCAGTTCAGCTGAACCACCTAGAACACTATAATGGACCCCAAACTAGTCTTTTGACCTTTTTACTCCCTAAACTATTCCCCACACTGCAGCCAGAGTTTTTCTTTCATTCAGTCTTGATCTTACTCACCCACACCCAACTAAATCCCGGACCCCACTGAAAGGGCCTTCTTCGTGTTACAGAGTCTCACATATCCACGTGCCCACTGTGAGAACATGCCCCACCTGAGGCCCTAGGCCGGGGGAGGTTTGCCTCTTTCATTTGTGGAGAGGCCTCAGAGATCTAAAGCTACCACTGTGCTCATGGCATTTCCGAATCCTTTCATGCATGGCGTCACATCTGGCTGGGACTGAGGTATAAGACACACAACTCCTTCACAGGGTATCTGGTGTCCCTGAGACTCTGGAAAGACAAAAGATGAATAGACCTGCTGTGGCTTCCCACCAGGAGAGGCATCTTGACGCCTAAGGGAAGTTCTTATTAGAAAATGTCAGGCAGCAGAGATGGAATGATTCACTGTACAAAACAAAACCAAAAAAAAAAAAAAAAAAGCTGAAGAAATCCTCAGACAAGGGAATCCATAGCGATCGTTTAGAATGGGAAGATAGAAAATGCGTGGGGGCGGGGGGAGGGTGATTTTATAGTATCTGGTGAGCAAAGTCTGCAGGTACATTTTCATAATGATAGGTGGCCCACTCCCTGGGAAGATTTCCTCCCGCCACAGACCTGCATATATGCATGAAGCCAGGGGACCTTCAGGGCCTGAGTGCAGCCTCTCCTCTTTGTCTTGATCAGTTTTCAGGATTCTGGGTTGAAAAACGGAATGCATTTTCTAGCCTTATAAATATTGAAATGCAGTTTTAAAATAGAATCGGAGAGCTCTTTTGTCCTTGTCCCTCCCCACTTGGTCTCTGTGTTTCTACATTAAGTTATTGTCCCTGGGTCCCTCTTCTGATTTGGGACTCCAAAGGAAGTCCAAACGGGGTGGGTTCAAAGTTCACAAAATCAGGGCTTCTAGGAAAAGGGAGATGGGCTTAAAGGTTAGATTGTCTTACAAGTAACCGAACAGATACCTCCTCGTGCAGCTTGGAGACACTCAAAGAAAAATCAGGGACAAAAGAAGTTGAAAGTGAGACTGAAGGAACTGGGTCAATGAGGACGGCCAAGCTGGGACACCACAGGCAGGGGCTGCACAGGTACAGGTAGCCTTGCTTGGATTTTGTGGGGTTTGATTTTTTAAATTAATGTATAATAATTGTATGCACTTATGGGGTACGATGTGATATTTTAATATTTGCAAACAATGAATAATAATCAAATCAGGGTAATTAACATATCTGTCACTTCAAGCATTTATCATTTACTTATGTTGGAAACATTCAAAATACTCTTTTCTAGTTGTTCTAAAACATGCAATCAGTTATTGTTAGCTGCACTTGTCCTACTGTGCTATGAACACCAGAACTTACCCCGTCTGCCCTTTTGTACCTGTTCACCAGCCCTTCTCTGTTCCCCTTCCCACCCCTGGGGACCTCTGTTCTACTCTCTATTTCTATGAGATCAATTTATTTGGCTTCCACATATGAATGAGGGTTTTTTTTTTTCTTTTTTTAAAAAAATATTGTTATTTTACAATAAAACGTGGAGCCTCAAAGTAAATGCAATTCATCCCACAGTGAGAGAAGAAAATTTAATTTGGTTTTCCCCCTTACAGAAACATGTTTCTAAGACATTTTGTTTTTTTTCCCCCCTGTTTTTTGAGGTTAGCAGATAAAGCAATACAATCCCAAAGAACTCACTATCTTGCTACGTGAATTAGTCAATTAAACATAGACAGTTAAGAAAGGAGGTCACATCAAATGGCTCTTGGTTGCAAACCTTTTCTTATATTTATTTACGATGCAGCATACCTTTGTTTTCATGGTTGTATCTGGAATTCTACAATTATTTCCTATTGTATCTAAATCCCAAAGTGAGTATCTGGTTTCTTAGTTTGTGTTGTAAACTTGAAATATTCAGAATTTGATGTGTATGTGGCTTCTGATGTCAGAATCTTCTGAAATATAAATTTTACATGATCTTATGAACCTGTTTACATGGCATTTTGTCTCAGATTAGTTAATTAAAAAATTAATTTAATAAATAGGAGCTACTGGAATAAAACTAAAAAGTACCAAGTATAGTCCTGATTTGGTAAGTGACTATTATTCATAGCACTAAATTAAAAATATTAATTTTCTTTTAAGACCCCTAACTAAGTGAGAGTCATTCCTAAAGTCTCAGAATGCAAAGATTAAACATCGTTAATGCAATTTACCATCTTATTGAGTCAAAAGAGAAAAGTGATCATTTAATAGATGTCAAAAGCCATCTTCTGAATTATTTATCTGTGCTAGAGCATGCTTGTCATACATGCACACATATAGTTTAGAAACAGCAAAAATAATGGGAAAAAAATTACATAAGCCTTTGAATTAAAGTTAGAATCCATCTGGATTTCACTTAGCACAAACATATATATATTTAGTTGTAGGTGGACACAAAATACCTTTATTTTATTTTTATATGGTGCTGAGGATCCACCCCAGGGCCTCATGCATGCTAGGCAAATGTTTTACCTCTGAGCCACAACTCCAGCCCAACATAAACATCTTTTAACATTGATATGTACATATTGAAAAATGAAATTTGACAAAAGAATGATATAAGAGGTATCATTAGTAGGAAGAAAGCAATGATTGCCATTTTTTGATGATGCAATTTTATACATTAAAACTCAGAATCAACAAATGAAAAATAATTAGGAACAATAAAAATTATATTGGGGCTGGGGTTGTGGCTCAGTGGTAGAGTGCTTGCCTAGCATGCATGAGGCACTGGGTTCGATCCTTAGCACAACATAAAAGTAAAATAAAGATATCATGTCCACACAAAACTAAAAAAAAATAAAATAAAATATTTTTTTTTTAAATGACATTCCTCACAGAACTAGAAAAAACAACCTTAACCTTAACACACACACACACACAAAATAAATAAATATGTCAAAAACAACAACAACAAAATCAATAAATGGGCAAAGGAACTGAACAGACACTTCACAGAAGAAGAAATATATGAAAAAAATATTCAACATCTCTAGCAATTAGAGAAATGCAAATTAAAACTACACTGAGATTTCATCTCACTCTAGTCAGAATGGCAATTATCAAGAATATAAATAACAATAAGTGTTGGCAAGGATGTGGGGGAAAAGGCACACTCATACATTACTGGTGGGACTGCAAATTGGTGCAACCTATCTGGAAAGCAGTATGGAGATTCCTCAGAAAACTTGGAAGGGAACCACCATTTGACCCAGCAATCCCACTCCTCCGTCTATACCCAAAAGACTATAGTAATGCAGCCACATCAATGTTTATAGCAGCTCAATTCACAATAGCTAAAGTGGTGACCTTTCAATAGATGAACAGACAAAGCAACTGTGATATATATATTTACACACACACACACACACACACACACACACACACGGAATATTACTCAGCAATAAAAGAGAATAAAATTATGGCATTTGCAGGTAAATGGATAGAGTTGGAGAATATCATGCTAAGCAAAGTAAGCCAATCCCAAAAACCAAAGGCCAAATGCTCTCTCTGATAAATGGATGCTGATCCATAATGGGGGCAGGCATGGGGAAAATGAAGGAAATTTGATTGGGCAAAAGTGGGGGAGAGGGAAGGGGGCAGGGGGCCGGAAAGATGTTGGAATGAGATGGACATCATTACCCTAGGTACATGTAGGACTGCATGTATGGTATAATGCTACATCCATTAAAAGTTGTGCTGCAATTGTGTACAATGAATCAAAATGCATTCTGCTGTCATATGAACCTAATTAAAATAAATAATTAATAATTATTTAAAATGAATTAAATATAATTCTTTAAAATAAACCTGATATATTGTTGTTTTGAAAAAAATGCTCACCTCTCACCTTTTTTAAATTTGCTTTCATATTAACATTAAAATTTGTATTTAATTAGGAAAAAAAACTTACATGGAACTACAAAAAAAAAAAAAAAAAAAAAAAAACCACCCTGAATACCAAAACCATCTAGTGCAAAAAGAACAAAGTGGGAAGCATTACTCTACCTCACTTCAAAATATACCACAAAGCTGTAGTAATCCAAACAGCATGGTATTGGAATAAGAACAGACACACAGACAATGGAATAGAATCTGGCAGTAAACCTGTGCATATATGGCCAACCGATTTTCAAAACAGATAGTAAGAACACACATTGGCGAAAGACATTCTTTTCAAGAAGTGGTGCTGGGAAAATTGGGTATCCACATGCAGAAGAATGAAACCAGATCTCTAAACCTAAATGGACATCTCTTAAGACTTACAAATGGCCAATCAGTATATGAAATGCTCAGCATCACTAACCATCGGGGAATGACAATCAAAATCTTACTCCAGTAAGAATGGTTATTATCAAAAACACAAAAGATCAGAAGTACAGTCAAAGAGGTAGAGAAAACAGCGAACTTACACGCTGTTAGTGGGAACATCAGTTAGTACAGCCATTACAGAACACAATCTGGAGATTCCTCAAAAATTTAAAAATAGAGCCAGGTGAGTTGGAGCATGCCTATAATCCCAGCATCTCTGGAGGCTTAGTCAGGAGGACTGCAAGTTCAAAGACAGACTCAACAAAAGTGAGGTACTAAGCAACTCACTGAGACCCTGCCTCTAAATAAAATACAAAATAGGGCTGGGGACGTGGCTCAGTGGTAAAGCGCCCCTGAGTTTAATCCCTGGTACCCCATGAAAAAAATATTAAAAATAAAATACCATATGATCCAGCAACTCACTACTAGAAAGTGAAATTGGTAAGTCGAAAAGACATCTGCACTTTCATGCTCATTGCAGTGCTATTGAGAAATGAAAACAAGTGTCCACCAACCAACGAACGAGGGGTACTTATACACCGTGGAATACTAGTCATTCACAAAACCAACAAAATCCTGTGGTTCTTGACTGCATTGATAAAACTGGATATCATCATCATAAGTGAAAAAAGCCAGGCACAGAAATACAAGTACCACACGATCTCACTCATATTATCTGAAAACACTGATCTGATAGAAGCTGAGAGTAAAATAGTGGTTGCCAGAGGCTGAGGAGAGAAGGGAGGGTAAAGGGTAGGGAGAGGTTGATCAATGGGTACTAAGTTCCAGCTACGGAGCACTAAGAAGCTCTGTTGTGAGCTTGGCAAGGTGACTTGAATAACAGTAAGGTTCCGTGAATTCCAAAAATCTAGAAAAAAAAGGAGCTCTGGAATTTTTACCATAAAGAAGTCATGTTTGAGGAAATAGTTGTTCATACCTTGATTTAAATATCAGACAATGTATATTATGTAACCCATAAATACATACAATTTTATGTTTTTTATGTGTCAGTTTAAAAACAAACTTTAAAAAGAAAGTTGATAAGGAGGCTGCTTATGAATTAAATGTTAAAAAGTAGGTATCAGAAGCTAAGCTATCAATGCTCCCTAAATTAATCTAAATTCCATATCATTCCTGTTTAATTCCTAATGGAATAACTTTAATGGACAAAAGAGTTCCTTATGTTATCTGAAAAAATAAGCATGTGAAAGTAATGTACCTAAAAGTAAGAGGCAACCGTTAAGTACATAGTCTACCTGCTATTACCATATACTATTAAACAGTAATAATTAAAACAATATAGTCATGGATCAGGAGTAAACAGAATAGAGGTTTAAATGAACACCTGGATGTATGGGGGCGGGGGATTAATACGGTATTATGTTAACATCTGTATCAGTGGGAGAGAATCTGATTATATGATAAAGAACAACAATTATCCCATAAATATATGAAGAAAGTTCAAATTCAGTACTAATTAAGGAAATATGAATAAAAACAGTGGGAGTGTAAATTGATGCAATTTCTAAAGGACAATTTAACAAAATAACCTAAAGATTTCAATAACTGAACCATACTTCCAAGAAAGTAAAACTGAGAAAACTGAACTGCAGTAGAAAACAGTAAAACTAAGAAAACAGCCTGCAGTAGACCCTGACCCCTTCCTGTCCCACAGGTGCCATTCAACCTAATAGGAAGCACATGAATTCTGACTTCAACTCACCTCCAGAGTCTTACCACTTCTGTGCACCTCCTATTCTACCCCCAAAAGTCTGCCTGCCATTGCTTCTCACCTGGATTACTGCAATGCCCTTCTAACTAGCTGCTGTTTCCAAAATAGCATACACACTCCCATATTTATTTTTTAGCACACGATCAGGATGCTCTTTTTAAAGGACAAATCGGATTTACTCCCTTCTTCCCTTTATAATCTCAAATCTTCCCATTCACTTGGAGAAAATGTCAAGTCCTCATGAAAAGCTCTTTAGCCCTCATCATCTGCTCACACATCCCACCTGGTCCAACTCAGCCTCTTTGACTTTATGTTTCCTTGTCTCTCCGACACATTTCATTTTGCTCCAGCCCAATCGGTCTTTTGGCTGCTCCCTGTGCAGGCTCTGCCGTTGCTCTCCAGAGCCCTTCGCACTAACTCTGCCCCAGCCTGGAATTTACTCAGGTGTCACCAATTCAATCAGGCCTACCCTGGTCATCCCATTTAATACAGCAGCATATCCTCCACATCCCCAGTCTCCCTTGACCTCTTTTTTTTTTTTTTTTTTTTTTTTTTACTTATCATTTTATAATAGACTGCTCAGTTTAATTAGTGTTAATTACTTGGTTATCGTCTACCCTCACTTGATGCCAATATCATGAGAGCAGACATTTTTGTCTGTTGTATTCACCCACCTCTAGGCCTAGCACTCAGACAGCCACCCAGTAATGTTTGTTGAACAAATTGCTGAGCAATGTTTGCCATAAGCCTTCCTGTCTGATGCGATTTAAGGAAAGCTTTGTAATCATCAACTGGAACTCACAGAAGCCTGGCGTTGCCTGACACTTGCCTCTTTGGAAAGCTAAGAAAGATGGTAAGAAAAATGTTGATGTTTTCATATTCCGGTCCTAAATAGAGTCTTCCAGAAGATGTCTGGCTGATAATAAGCTCACGCCAAACTACTAGCCACAAATATAATAAGTATGATAATAGTAGCTATAATAATGGAAACAGTTCCTCATCTTTGTACATCATTCCACAGTACACAAGCAATTGTCTATCCACTGTCTTACTGGATCCTCATGTGATGGGTTAAAGATGCTGGGTTTTGTTTTTGCTTTTTGCCATGAGGCTACTTCTTTACGGTTTTCCGGACTTTCTTCCTGAGAAGATGGAAATTCTGTCACCATGGAAAGATTAAAACCAATTCAGTCACGTTTCTCTCTGAGTGTAATGCATTAGTAAAGTAATCTCTGGGTTGTAAGTTTCTGGTCATGTCCATGGGATAGCAAAAAAACAGGTAGGTCAGAATGGATCCTGTTATTTTAGTCATCCAAACTGGTGTCTAATTGATGCATTTGATTCTTTCAAACTACACAGCCTGCTTTCGGCCTAGACAAGAACACTGTGTGCCTTGCCTGGAGATATCGTATATTAGGATCTGACACATACAGATAGCAACATGCGAGGGGAGAGTAATAAGCTATTTCTGACATAAAATTCTGTTCCCACATTTATTTATATTTGATGCCTGATAAGAGAAGAGATGGGAGATTTGGTAATGGAAAATAGAGAAAGTGGAAATGAACTATGATTTCAGAAAAAAAGTTTGAAGTGGCAAGCTTAGGAGGAAATTATCTTCTCTGGGGCCTAATATACAACATGCCAGTGTATGCATGAGTGTGTGGAGGTTAGGGCGTGTGCGTGTGTGTGTGTGTGTGTGTGTGTGTGTGTATCAGTGTTATCTGTATATAAGTGGATTTTGAGAGTCTAGTCTAATTTTTTCTTTACTTGATTAACCTTCAGGATCAACCAATTAATCACAAATGATCTGTTGAGAGACCCTGAACAAAATATTTGCCATTAACTACACATACTTAACATTTACTAAAACTCTCAAGCTACCTGCATTTAAGAAAAATAAACATAGCTAAATCACATTTAATGAATTGAGAAACAGTTATGTGTCTGTCTGTGACCTTCAGGACATGTGGCCGGATATGATTTAACAGGTCCATCCCCACCCTGAGCCTTCTCAGCTGGGTACAGGCCCCATGCCCTGGGCATTCAGCTTACTCCGATGTTCAGGCATGGATCTTTCACACAATGGTTGCCAGAGGCCCTCCAAATCTCCAGAATGTTGTCCTAGCAAATACCACTTTGCATAAAATGAGGACACAGCTAGTCCCTCCTTGAGCGGGACAAGCAGAGTATGAAGGATGCCTAGGAGGGTAACATGGAAAGAAAGCAAGCCACATTTTGCAGCACGTGGTCAAAGGGTCTGTCCTAGGATCAATTAATTGGAATGTTCCCAAAATGAGCTTGGTTGAGTCATGAGAGCTTTAAGACACAAGAGACAACTTCCACAACAGTCCAATATGGGGCCTTAGGTGATGGGGGCCCGTAGAAGGATCGAGAAATTTCAATGGTACCAGAGTAGTGACACAAAGTCCTTAATGAAGTCCTAAACATGAAGCAACACCATTTTTTGTCATTGTTGATAGACCTTTATTTTATTTATTTATACACAATGCTGAGAATAGAACCCAGGGCCTCACACATGCCAGGTAAGTGTGCTACTGCTATACCCCAGCCCCAGTCCCGTGAAGCAACATCTTTATGAAGAAGCAACATTATCCAAAGAAGCAACATCTAGGCATGCTGCTTTCCACCTCTGAATGTTTTCCCTTAAAATATGTAATCTGGGTTTGATTGACTCACTTGTTTATTTGTGTAATGTTCAACAAAATTTAAATTTGAAAATAAAAACCAAATGTGTTTCAGTTTTTGCATCTTGGAGGCAATAAAACCAAACGGTTTTGTGTGCTCCTGAATTTCTCCATAGATTTGTTTTTCAACAAATTAGAATCATAATTTTCCATTATGCTTCAGTCCATTTGAATAAATAAATCGTGGGTTTTCAAAAACACCTACAAAGTGCCTACTATGTATCCCATGCTGTTGTAGAGTCTGGGTTTGCAAGGATGGTTTACTCCCTGTCCTTAAAGAATATGGTTGTGGACATGGGGCTGAATAGGCTGAGCAATATCATTAGTTGGTCAGATGAACTGTGAAGGCTTTAAGACAAAGAAGGGACTATCTTGAATGTCATCTACCCTGGACCCTATCCCTAGTAGAACGTCACAACGGGTTCTAAGATAAGGGTTTGCAAAAGGTGCGTTGGGCCCATAAAGGAAAGAGACAGGAAAGGCTCCCACAAGGCTTTCTCTTGAGGTGACAGCAACAGGTTAGATAAAGCTGGATACCCTGGAAGTGGGTAGTGTGGTGGGTCAAGGAGGTTCTAGATCAAGAAAATGAGGTGACAAAAGGCTCCAGGCAGGCAACTATGTGCTATTGCCAGGAGTGATAAGCTGCCGCTGTTGTTGCAGCTTGCAGAATTTTTAGTTTTCATCCCCAATATCACTTCCTCCAAGGAGCCTTTGCAGATCAGCAGGCAACCAAAGTGAACTTCCCTCCTGTTCAAGCTCATAGCCTTCTGGAATCCAGCTTCCTAATAGCCAACAGTCTCTGGGATGGTGTATGTATTTCTGCATTGGTGTGTTTAGTATATTTCCCTCCCACCAGACTGTCAAAACTAGCATGGCAGAGACTAGGTCTTTTTGATGCATCATGGGAATCTTTCCTGGGCACTTGCCAACAGCAGGCCTTTGCTAAGGACTGGGCAGTCCCATGGCTGGAAAGACATTTGGAGAGACTGACAGGTAGACACACTTTCAGGCCATAGGGTCATCATGAACAAAGACACAGCAGTCAATGATATGGGAGTTTAGGGAAATAATACGCAAAGAGAGTGATTTAAGCATGAGTATGATGATGGGGGACTTGAAGGGTAGATCCATCACTATCTGACTGGAAGGTTTTCATGCTCTGGGCTGGGGAGGCTGGTCAAGTGGCACTGGAAAGAGGCACAGCCCTGTGTTAAGCAAGCACCCTGCAACCACTGCTTATGATCACTGACAATAAACCAAACTAGTAGACCAACATGGCACCAACACACTCCAATCTCTCAACCTGCATTGGATGTTAGCAAAATGGTATCCTCATGGGAAGCAAATCAATCAACTTCAAGTACATTTTATTGGTACCTAGTTTCTTGGAGCACAAATATATTGGAAACTTTATTCAAAAAACGAATTATCCTTTACCTGGAGAGAATTAAGATCTTCCAAACAAGTGGCAGGGCTCATAGAGGAAATACTCTTCTCCAGGACAAGAAGTTCTAGAAGTCCTCTCCTCATAGATTCTGTGTGACCTGGGGCTAGTTCTATGGCTTGCTGCCTCATTTTCTCATCGTAAATTGAGTCATAGATTCACCTGAACTTTCAGACATAATAAACACCCTACATGAACTCCAGCTCTCCTCGCCTTATGCTTCGAGCTTGCAGTACTTTCATTAAACCTCATAATCTGAGATCACATCATTTGGTAATACCATCTGAAATTTATTGTTTGCAATTCTGCTGAAGTACAGCATAATCATAGAAGCAGCACTCTGGGTTGGAGCTTGTTTGTCCCTTATTAAACACTAAATTCTGCATCCTTATGCTCTCAGCCATCTCTTAGAGTCATCGGTAAGCTACAGTTAACCAAGAAACACAAGTCTGAGAACTCATTTTTTAAAATGTCCTGAAATAATTTCCAAATGAAATGTAAAATTGCTTCCTAATGACTGAGAAAAGCAAGACCCAAGGCCTAGACTTTCTAAATATCCCTTCTCTGGCCTGTATATTGATTTCCATCCACTTCTACCCAGATCACTGCATTTCCTCTATGCAGCGAAGACTTTCCTCAGTGACCTTGAGCCCCCTGCTTCTTGTGGTCTCTGTCCCATTATTTATCCAACTCCTCCTCCCAGAGGAACCTTCTCCTTCTGTCTGATCAACAGTTTCTTCCACTTGATCTATAAACATCCTCACCTCTCACTTTCTGAATATATGGAACAGTTAGTTGTACCTTGATATTTGTACAGGAGAGTTCACAGACACCAAAATCTGTTTTTTAAAATATATATTTAAATAGTTCCTTATTTTAAATGGTCTCATCTTTGCCTACAGCCTACATGCATCCTCCTGTACACTTTAAGTGACTTATAATGCCTAATATAATGCACGTGGTATACAAACAGGTGCTCTGTTGTATTGTTTAAGGATAATGACAAGGGAGAAAAGACATGTTCAGAATAGATGCAATTTCTTAAAACATTTTCAATTCAATGCTGGTTGAATGCCAGAGGTGGATCCTGAAGATCCTTAGGACCAATTGTACTTTCCCAATCCTGATATGTACATTTTTCATATTTAACATGTTTCTTACAAGGAAGTCAGGGGTTTCTTAGAACGAAGGACCTTTACCAATCAACTGCAAGTGTTTTCTTGTTTGTTTGTTTGTTTGTATTTCTTTTCTTGGTACTTGAAACCAAGTTATGCCTTACACCTGATGACATCTTAGATTTGACACAACACAATGCAAACCTCTTCTTTGCACCCAGCAACACCATCGCCTATCTTGAATTATGCTCTCTGGGAGGTTACTCTCTGCTTACATCACTGATGAGGTCTGAATACTTCACAGAGGGAGGACATGGTCCTGGCACCTGCTAGCCCTGTGGAGAATGGGAAGTCTGCAGTGCCGGTGAGCAACAGGGGTGCTCAGGGGGCCTACATAGCTCATATGGCCCGAGGGCACCTCTGGTACCAGTGCAGTGCCAGCAGCCCTATCCCTCCTTCCATAAAGTCAGCTTCACATTCCTGCTCCCTAAAAGGATGGATCAGTTTGGCCTGGCCAGTCATCGCCTGTGCCAACCCAGGACTCATGCCAGGCACTGACAGATTACACCCGACTCATTCTGATCCAATCAACTGTGGCCAGAGCTGGGACAGAAACATGACCACCTGCAGGCAAATAACCTCCCAGAAGAGCCTATGGTGACTTCAGATGGAAGAGATTTGTCTTCGTGTGTCCCTATAGTGAATGTCCTGTCTTTCAGTTTCTCTTTTCAGTTGCAGCTTACTAAAGAGTATCTCATCTTGCTGTCCCACCTGTGTTCTTCAATCGAACTCCTCCAAACTTCCATCCCCTACCTCTGTGGGGGCTGCCCTTGCTCTGCATTCCTGGCCTGATTTTGGATTTGATTACCCCAAGGAACACTTTCTGGTCTTCATCTGAGTCGTCTTAGAGCTGCGCAGATAGACACTGTCACCCTGTGGTGCCCCCAGGTCCTCTTCACGAGACTGAATCCCACCCTTAAGAAGCTTCTCGAATGACCCTTCTCCAGGAATTGCCTCTGCTGACAGGAGCACGTCCAGCAGGACATTCCAGAAAGTTCTCCACACAAGGCTGCAGCAATGCCTGTCCCCTAGAGTGCCCCCAGAGGGGACACCCCTACCCTGTATGTGTGTGTGTGTGTGTGTGTGTGTGTGTGTTCAATAAATATCCACTATATCCTGTTTATTGTTAGTCTTTCAGAAGCAATTGTATTCCCCTTTTAAAAACCCCTTTATTTTGAATAATTTTGAGGTTAAAAGTTACAGAAATAGTACAAAGTTTTCCCTTTAAGATCCCCTTGTGTTACCATATATCATATATCATACTTGATATAATTATCAAGATTAGGAAATTGAAAGTAACCATGGTATAATCTTATTAACTCAAGTAAAGCTCTTATGCAGATTTTTTAAAGAGAGAGAGAGAGAGAAAGAGAGAGAGAATTTTTAATATTTATTTTTTAGTTTTCGGCGGCTTGAGCCACATCCCCAGCCCTTATGCAGATTTTTTTAACCATTTTTTTTCTACCAATATTCTTTCTCTGGCCCAGGACCTTGCCTTTGGATGGATGTCATTTCTCGTTAGTGCAGAGTGGCAGCCCACTCATGCCCACAGTTTTTCTTTGTCTTTCCTAGCAGCACTTCTTAATAGCCAATATTTCATAATGTTCCCTTCCCTATCCTGGAATGAAACTTCTAGAGCATATGACTGTCTTCTACAAATCTGATGGGCTGAAAGCTCTAATTGCATATGCGGGTATGCCTACATGTATATATGTAGATGTAAATAAATATCAACTAAAATTTGGATGTAAACTGTGATTTTTATCAGTTCATTATGATTCAGAAAACATTTCTTCAGAAAACTTAAATTTGAGATATCAGAAAGTATATGAGAAAGAGGGTGGGCATGGTGACATGTCTGTAATCACAGTGGCTCAGTAGGCTGAGGCAGGAGGATCACAAGTTCAAGGCCAGCTTCAGCAACTTAGTAAGACCCTTAAGCAATTCCATGACACTTTGTCTCAAAAATAAAAAAAATAAAAAGGTCTGGGGATGTGGCTCAGTGATTAAACACCCTTGGATTAAATCCCTGATACAAAAAAAATTAAACAGTAAATAAGAAAGAAAAAATAGCAATAGAACAGTAGTGACAAACTCTAGCTCTAGAATCATACTGATAGAGTTTGAATAACTGTGTAACCTTGTGAATACTACTTAAACTCTCTGTCTCAATTTCCTGTTCTACTTACTTGTACGATAGCACTAAATGTTATCTTTTTTAAAAAAATTCATATGAAAGCACAATGCCTGATATATGTGTCTTTTAACTTGTGTTTTTGAATATAGTAAATCATATTTTCTTTTGTCCTAGCACAGTGATTGATAAATGTTCTATAGAGGGATGGACAGTAAATATTTTAGGTTTTGAGGGCAATATGAAGTATCAGTTAAATTGTTTTCTCCTTTTCCTTTTTACTATTCTTTAAATGTGTAAAAAACCAGTTTTAGCTTATTGGCCATAGTTTGCCAGCCCAGTTTTATCTAAGGACCACAGACAGGTCAACATGCAGTGCTAGGAAAAGCTTCATATTTCCACTCTTTTGATCTTTCTAGAAAAGTAGAACATCTAAAGGCAAAGAAAAAGACAGAATGACATAACGCCCAGGTACCCATTACCCAGCTGTAAAAAGCATTATGTTTTGTGTATTTGCTTCAGCACACGACACCTGCCCAGCAGTCCTGGGTTGTCTTCTCAGGTGACCTGTGACTTTCTCCTCTGGGGACCATGTCATATGTGGCCACACTACTGCACTCTGGCCATGGGAACCTGCATGGACATAATGATGGCACTTCTGTGCCCTGGTAGTAACAACATCAAGAGACTTTTTTCTTGGTTCTTCTGCCTGGGTGTGACCTACACAGAGAGAGAGAGGAACCAAGGACCACAGACAGAAGCCGGCAGCCATGACCACACAGACCAGAGACAGCCACATTCAACTATGATGGAAATGAGAACAAATAAGCACTTATTGCCTGAAATCTATTAAAATTCCAGGGCGGATCTGTTTGTTTGTTTGTTTGTAGGTGAACACAGTGCCTTTATTTTTATTTACTTATTTTTTTATGTGGTGCTGAGGATCGAACCCAGTGCCTCACCCACACCAGGTGAGCGCTCTACCACTGAGCCACAACCCTAGACCCCAGGGTGTGTCTGTTAAAACAGATTAACATCATATGAATTTCAACATAAACCTTGATTTCACAAGTTTACTGAATGTGTATCTCTCCATATGTAAGATGTGATACCACTTTGCCTTTCACAGACGTGAACACATGGTAAAAATGGTACACAGCATTCTGTAGCTTAATTTTTTCTTTGCTCAGCTGTATGTGTCTGAGGTTTATCCACATTGAAAGATGTTCATGCGTTAACAGTGTTAATTATTTCTTTGATTTAAATAAGCTACCTGAGATCCATAAAAATGTACAAAACTGTTTTCATTAACATTTTAAAATGATAATACCTTCCCGTCTCCAAGAGGTCTTAAGTTATTTCCAGCTAGCACACACCATAAAGCACTTAGTCTGTGACCCATATTGGAAAGGTAGTCTATGTTTTACTGTGCGTTTTTACTTATCTCCTTTTATATGATTTCTCCCCAAAATTCCAGAGTTAGAGAGACAAGACTGCCAGGATCTTTTCTTGTTTGGTCGTGAGCTCAGATCTCAGAATCCTTCGAGTCAGGTGACTTTGGGTACATTCTTTGGCCACCCTGTCACTCAGCAGATTCCTTTCTAAATGGGGAATGAAACTTGAACCTGTACCTTTGAGTTATCACGAGGATCAAAGGAGTTTTTAAATAGAAAGCACTTGGTCCAGTGGCAGAGCATATAGTAACCACTCAATAAATGTTAACTACTGCAGAGCTGGCCTCTTAGCAGATAATGTGACTATGTTGGACATAGTTAATACAAAACTATGACCCTGAGTTCCAGCAGCTCACTGAACAAAACCATGCTTTTTAGCCTGGGTGGCTGTTCACTGAGTCTTTCTACCATCTCTCCTCCTCATTCATTCATTCTGTGTCCATTGGGACTCATTTGCAATCACCAAGTATTGTTTGGTTGTTCAATTGCAAGGCAAAAAAATTTAAATTCCAAACTTTCAGCCAATTGCTAACTTTTTTTTCTATTGAATAATTATAACAACAACCAAACTCCCATTATTCAGTTTTACATTGAGCCCAGCTCCTCAGATGTCCCCCTCGTCCTGGGTCAACCACTTCTTCTCTTCCCTCAACCTGCTCATCCTAACGTTTTATTACCAATGCCTCACCCACTATCACCTTTCTTTTTCAAGGATGAACATTTCGTACCTCTTTCCTTCTCCTCCAGTTTCCATCTCTGATGTCTTCTCATTACAACTTCCCGACAACTGTTTATACTTTTGAATGTCAGTCTCTGATTCTAATGTGTTGTCAACTAAGATGTCACTGAATTGTAAACAGCTGTTCTTGTGTAGTTCAACACTGGCAGTTTCTTAAGATCAAAATTCTGTTAGAGGATTAGGAACATATTAAAAACCAGATAAACTGAAAATGTCTTTTCTAGGGTCATACTGCTAATATGGTGGTGCTTTTTGCCATAACCATATTTTTAAAAATATTTTTTCATTGTAGATGGACACAATACCTTTATTTTATTTATTTTTATGTGATGCTGTGGATTGAACCCAGGGCCTAACACATGCTGGGCAAGCACTTGACCACTTGCAAAGACCCCAAATCTTTGCTTTTCCCTCCAGGCTTTATTGCTTCTCTGGAACAATACTTAGCAAGTCCCAGAGGGGGCATTTGCTCATGTCGACAGTGAGATATGATGATTTCCATAATAAAACAATGAACTTTTATTACAGTTGGCAGAGTCACAGAATTTAATAGTGAGAAGTGTATCCAGAATTCATGTTCTGAGGGCTGGTGGTGTGGCTCAGCAGTAGAGCATTTCCCTAGCATGCACGTGGCCGAGTTTGATGCACAATACTGCAAAACCAAAAAGAGTCATGTTCTAAAAAGACCAACCCAGTAATTGCCCTGTTAGGGATAGTTTTGCTTCATTATTTATCACTTATGAGACTTATGTGCACTATATTGTTTTAACAACTTTGCAAGGTGAGTGCCATTATCCCCTGTGGATGTGAGAACAATCTTAGCCATGCTAGATGCGTGTGCCACTGTCACCCAGCAGGTAGGTAGTGGCATATTAGATTCACTTCCACACAGACTGACATCAGAATCCGTGTTCTTTCCTCAATGTCATTCTGCCTCTCTTAAACCCCAGCACCAAGAAAGATTGCGGGGGTATGACATCTGCCATGATTTGTACATTTGCCCACTTTCTGGTTCCCATTTCACCCTCAGGCACATCTCTGCTTATTTCCATTCTTTATGCACACAGATGAAATATGTATCTGTGAAGGGGAAAAAAAATTGCATAAAACATTGCCTTATTTTTATGGAAATATACCAGATCAAACAGGGAAAAATTACACAAAGAATCAATGATAACCCTAGGGGAAGGACTTCAGAGAGAAAAATCTAGAGTCTTTTCCTAATTTCTGGTCATTAAATTACTTAGCATCCTGGATTCTCCTGAGCCACACTTATAAACAAGAGAATTTCTAAAAGAGAGGAAATGGAAAGGAGGCACAGAAGAGCCGAGGGAATCAGGGAACATGGAGGCCACTTGAGCAAGATGCACTCCCTGGCCACTGAGGGTCTGCTCCCCAGAGAGCATTCTGCTCTGCCAATTAAAGACCCTACAGTATTGGCAAAGGGCCTCATAGGTCTTACTATTTGCTCCTTAATGCATTTAATGTATTGCACCTGTAATTCTTTCATTTTTGGTTCACAGGAGCAGAGAAATGCCAACCACCAAGAGGGAGCTCTCTCTGTGGCCTCTCATGAGTGGTATTTGGGCCTCTCAGATTCTCTGACTCTGAGCCTTACATATCCAGCCTCACCCAAAGTCCAAGAGCCAGTATCAGGTTTACCAGCCTTGGGTTACATGAAAATAGGGCACTGCACTGAGACATCCTCCCAGGAGACTCTGGGAGAGGCAATTTGCAATGGCATGCTTGGCGGTAGAAGTTAATTGGTGGGTGGAAGATAGCTGACCAGCGCTGTAGATTAATTCTCTGCTGTAATAGAGAAAGGAAGATGATCACATAACTGTATATTTTTAGATAATCAGGTCAAATGGAAAATAAAGAAAGTAGTAAGCTCTGAAAAGATATTTCTTTTTTTTTTCTTTTTTCTTTTTGCTTGTGGACTGGGATAGATACTCCAGTCAGCAAGGAAGTAAAAAGATAGGGCTTTTTCCTTCTCACGTTCATGAAGATCAGTTTCCAGTCCTTTCCTGGGTGGGAAGGGGAAGAGTTCTGAATTCAATTCACCTTCCTTACAGTCTTACATTTTTAGGGATGTATCGCTCCTCAGAAATCTTTCATTTCTCCTCCTATAGGTAGGTGGTTTTGCTTTTGAAAATCACCTTATGGCAATTTTCTCAAAATTGCGTAAAATAATAAAAAGGCCTAAATTTGATTTATGAGACAAAAGAGAAATAATGATTTAGAAACTTTTGCCATTGGATTCCCACCATAATATATTCCCAACACAGTTTTTAAATTTTTGTTGATTTTGTGTATGGCCTGGAAATTGAACCCAGGGCCTCATACATGCCAAGAGCATGTGTTTTTTTTTTTTTAAACTCATCTATACTACAAAATATGCATGTATAAAAATGGGATCTACTTAAAGCACACAGTTCCATGAGTTCTGACAGGGATATACACCTGAGAAATCACCCACGGTAAAAATACCATACCCATCACTCCTCCTGCCCATCCCTTCCTCCATCTGCAATCATGGGCTACCCTTCACCTATTTCCCAGTTTGTTGTAGGCCAAAAATATGTTTATTTCCATTTCTGGTGAAGAGTAAGGATAGCCTCAAGGGCATAAAAACGTTCAGTGTTATGTTAAAAACAAGACTTTCCAGTCCATGTCATTGTTCCAAGTCCAGTTAAACAATTGAAATTTGAACAAAAAACTGGAAATTTTTGTAAAAGAAATACTTTGTGATTTGTAAAAGCTCTCGCAGAAATGATCTATTAACCTGGGCTGTCTGGGTTTGATTGTCTTTCCTGGCTCTTTATAACCTTTCTTTTAATGATTCTGTCACTGTGATCTTATTTTGAGAATTAAGAGGCAAATGCATTAAAAGTAAACAACATTAATGTCTATTTCTAGCTTTGCTAAAGGAAGTATTATACTTATTCTTTTTAAATTATAATATTTTAACTCAGTTGCTGGTCACTTTTATTTAAAGAGGTTTTTTTTTGAAACTGATGAGTGCAAATATTTTAATATTCCTCAAAGTTATTTTAGCAACTAGAATTAAAACAGAAAAGGATTTGAGGCCTTTTAGAATACTCTGTTTCAAACAGATTACCAATTGGCAATTGTCATACTGTCTCAATGTGGTTTATAACTAAGGTTAGAACTGAGGTTATAGATAGCATCTGCTTTTTTTTTTCAATAAGAAGCAGTATGCAAAGGAAAGGGACCTCAAACCTCAAAAGCACTTTTCTGCCTTTGCAGAGATAATTCTACATTCCCCCCTCCCCCCTAATTCCTCCACAGTTTCTGACTTTGGAGACACGAATCCTATAAACATCCAACTCTCGGCTACTTGGGGGCTTCTGATCCAATCTGTGGATTTTATCACTTTTTTCCTCTTTATGATTAATAACCTTCTGATACCTCAAGAAAAACTCAAATGAGTCCATTTTACAACTTATTATTAGCCTGGTAAAATAGCCAAGGGGAAAAACCTTAAATCTGTTCATAAGAATAAAATGTGTGGACAGAAATTTAATGGAACCCAAAGAAGTCACATGAGTTTTTCAGAGCCCCAGTGTAAATGAAACTGAATAATGTAAGCTTTAAAATTTAATTCATTCAATGAACCAAAGCTAAAACTGTAAACAAACCTGAATTTTTTTTAACATAAAAATTTGGAAATTTGGAACATGAAAATAATTTATGAACATGAACCACACTGGTAATGATTAGATTTCCAAATATTTCAGTTTTATAAATCTACAGGTTTGATATATTAATTTTCTAATTTGTTTGATTTTTTTAAATTTTTGAAGCAGAGTCTCACAGAGTTGTGATCTCAAGCTCACGGTCTTCCTGTCTCAGCTTACACAGTCGTTGAGATTACAGACATGTGCCACTGAGCCTAGCTCTCATTATCTCCTTTAAAAATTATCATAAATCTATCATCCTTAAAAGGTAATAATCCAGATTTTATTTATTTATTTATCTATCTATCTTTTATTTATTTATTTATTTATTTATTTATTTATTTATTTATTTATTTTGTTGTAGATGGACACAATGACTTTATTTTATTTATTATTTTAATGTGGTACTGAGGATTGAACCCAGTGCTTCATACGTGCTAGGCAAGTGCACGACCACTGGGCCATAAGCCCATCCCAAATTTTATTTTTAGAGGTCTATTTTAGTATAGATTACACTCATGTAGTGAAGCTAAAGATCATTTCGGTAACTCACACATGTATGTATACCTATATTAGATCATATATATATATATATGATATATAAATGTATTATTATATTTTATAATTATGTGATGTTGCTATCCCTTGCAGGTAGCTTTAAAACTATCATCCAACAACATTTTAGCCATACTCACTTGTTTGAAACATTTGATTCCCCAGAGATAGGCAGGACTGTGGGGTGTATCTACATTTTTAGTCACGCTCTTCTTTGTCCTTTCATTCATTTTGTCATTTTAGTTCAGTTCAATTTCTTTTAAATCCTGAGCTTATAAGCCTCTGCTAATTAGCATAGCTGTGCATGCAATCTTAAATGTGAAAAAGATTAGCAGCAGTATACTGGAAGAGGAATCGGCAACTTTGGTTGGCCCATTACCTGCAGGAGAAGGGAGGGCACTATCTCAGGCATCAGATCCTCTAACATGTCTTCCCTCTGTGAATTGTTGGAGATAGACACTGGGTGAGCCATTGTCAGCCAGGACTTGCCAGGGTCAGACAAGCCCAAGCACCAACAATGTCTTTATTTATAGCTTCCACACACTAAGTAGGGGCAAAGCACACTAAAGGTCAAGAGGGATGGTAACTATCAAGACAGATGGGTTCAAGTGTCACACTAAAGCCAAAAATTTGTAGATGGCACAACTGATCAACTTAGTTCTCCAGTTTCTTAGCTACTAGTGATGCCATATTTTAAGAAACATTAAAAATATCAAGGAATAAGAGAAAGGATTCCTTAGAACATCAGAAGAATTCCCTGAGGTCACATTCTCTGAGCAAAGTACCTGGGTAAATAGGATTCCAGATTCCCAGAAGGCCTGCTCCCTTCACAATGAACAAAACCAGTACAATTTTTCACAGCACTAATAATAATTGTTCAGATTTACTGAGTGCTTGCTATAAACCGTGGGCACCAAATGGTGAACCCTGTGAGCTTTTGTGATTTTTTGTGCATGTGTGTGTGCATGTGTGTGGGTATGTGTGTATGCACATGGTTTTTGTCTCTTTGGTCCATTGTTGAACCCCACATTCCAGGAACAGCACCTGCCCCATAGTTGGGACTCAACAAATATTTGTCTCAATCACTGTCATAAACTATCTATCTATGTCATATAAAATAAATCTCAGCAACTCAGATTTGACAAATCCTGTACAGACTCCAGTTTACAAATGAGGAAACTAGTCATACAATTTGTCCTGGCTAACACATCCAGAGGTGAAAGACTCCAAATTCAAATGCCAGTCATCTGGATTCTGCACCAAATGTGTGTGACTCTCGTCCTCCTAGGGAGTCAACACTTTACACCTCTTACACACTAAAATATAACCAACCTTATGCTGTTCTGAAGAGTTCACAGCCAGACTGATTCCCCACTGATTTCTCTGCTTCTAGAATATTTACTGTAATGTTCTGACACTCTGAAAATATTACCATTAAGACTCACAGCCTTCTCTGTTCCTTTCAGCTGTCTGCCACAGAATCTGCCAGCCAAGTTTGAGTTGCTCAGTCTGCAGAAGTTAGCCTGTAAGACCCACGCAATAGCAATAGACTTCATGATTTGGCCATATTTCTCACCCTGTGGGGAGCCCTTCTTTCACCTGAATTACCGAGTGCACTAAGGGGGGGTGTGTTACTTTTCTTTCAGTGTCTTTGAATGAGTTGGGCTTTAAAGATAGATGTTGTATTGAAACCTCTGGAGAAACAGATTTCTTCAGTTTGTGCTTATGAGCCGTCTGTGTGGCTGGGGTCCCATGGTTTACTGGCAACACTTTGCTACAACTAATGAGCTGAACCCAGACCCTGAAGTACTTTGAGAAAGGAGAATGGCTCAGCTTCTATGACTGCTCCCTCCTGAGCCAATGATGACAGACAACAGCTTTTGTACCAATGGACACTTGAATTAGGAGCTGGTCTGAGACCATATGGGAAGCAGAGTGACCATAAAACAATGTGATTACTCTCAATTATGCTGGGATTGGACCATGTGAGCCCCAGGTGATAAAACCTATAACCCATTTGTGTCTCTCTCTTATCCATTTTTTCTATATGAGGGTTTGGTTAACTTTCTTATATTTTTAAAGGATTACCTTCACGGTAAAATTTTCTTCTTTAAGGTTTTATAACTATCTCATTTGCAGTAAACTTCATTTATGGGCTGCAAATGAACTTGGAGCAAAATAATCCAGAATAACATTGAAGGGGAGGATTATAATCTACCTCCAGGACTTTTTTGAGTAATGGTCAGATTCAGACAGAGAGGAACGGATTTTCACCCACAGAATTCATGCACCACTGGAAACCATGTGAATTGGGCAATAACACTAGCAATAACTATTTATATTTTAGACATGTTCAATGCATAGAGATTAGAGAAGAAAAAATGTATTCCGATTTACAGTTCCTGGCCATTAAAATAAAGTATTCCATCTGAAAGTTGGCCAGAACTAGTCTCTTCTATCTTTTTTTCCTCTAACTACCAAAAAATCTAGGAGGGTAATTTAGAAAGTTAAGCTAGAATAGAGCTATCGTTGATTCAAGATCCTATGAAATAAAAATTATAGGATAGAGGAACAAAGGAACACTTGACACTCTGATCAAGATGTAATTGTTTGTAATTGTTCATATTTAACAATATGCCTCTTGAAAAGATCTTAGGTGTGTTTGGGGGTACAGAGGCCGTTTATTGAGAACAGAATTCACAACTTATACATATTAGCATAGACAGTCATCATTCAAAATGTATGTAAATCATTGCCCTCGCACAAGATTAAATTCTTCACATGCCAGCATCTGCCTACTAGTCATGAATGTGATGTTTAGATTCCAGCAGAGCTTACAACTTCTGTGGAATGAGTTAGACTTAGATGTGGGGTAGATAGGTTATCCCTTAGGAGTAACATCATCTCAAAGGAGACAATATAAGTAAACTTCTCAGGGTATTGACAAGCACACAAAAGTCTGCTGTTGCACTAAAATAGCTTATCTCCCTCACCTGCTCAGCTGTATTAGTCTATTTCTGTTATTGTAAGGACCTACCTGAAGCTGGATACCTATAAAGAAAAAAGGTTGATTTTGTTGACAGCTTTGGAGACTGAAAGTCCATTCTCATTTTGACTTTCCCCGGACAAAGTACGTAGGAGTTAAAAATGGATATACTTTTTCTTCCTCCAGAACCACTTCCAGGACCATTCTTCCTGGTTCCCACCACCATAAGGACCCACTATCTGCTAGATTCTTCCCGCACATTTTTCTTTGTCATGCTTATTACTTAGTCGAGGGGGTCAATACACTTTGACATTTTATATTATTATATATCATTCCTGCTCCACCAAAGAATAAGATGTATTATTTTACTTACTTTGTGTAAGCAGTAGCCTCACTGGACATAAGATATGGCTAGAACAAGGATCACAGGCACTGAAACAATAGACCTTTAGGAGAATCTATCAGCGGTCATGAACTCTTGCTACCAAAAAAGGCATACTTGCCCCAAGTAGGCCATCTCATTTTGTAAAGCGGATTTCTGGATCCTCACAGTCCATTAATGAGTCCATGGATCTCAGGTTAAACTCTAATTTGGCACAAGTGACATTGGGGGCTGGAAGATTCTTTGTTGTGTTGCTGCGTTGTATGTCATAGGACATTGAGCAGCATCCCTGGCCTCTTCCCTATAAATGCCAGTAACAACACCCCTCTCCCGTTTGTGAGAACAAGATGTGTCTCCAGACATTGAGCCCTTGCCCCTCTGTGGCTGAGAGCCACTGAGCTAGGCACTCCACAAATGGAACTGCATGAAATCATCTCCCAAGTAGAAGGAGCCCCTCTCATGACCAGACCATCCAGGTCTACAAGCAGAGCAGGAGACCATGTGTATGTGACATCTTGACATTCATGTTCCCACTATAGCTTTACGGCATTCCGGTGAAGTAAGTGGCCACAAATGTAATAATAGCAAATCCCGATTTAAAGTCATGTTTCCTGACTGCCAACACAATTCACTTTCCAGAATGACAAGGTGATGGGATGATCATTTGAGGAGCTGAGCTCTAGTTGGGCATCTGGCCCTTCACCAGCTACATAAGCACTTGAATTTGTCTATGGCTGATCTTCATGTCACTCAGCTATGTGAAGGACACCTCTGTCTGTTTCACAGGAATGTTATAAGAACAGGTGAGACACTGAGGAGTGATAGCACTCTAAAGACTACCAAAGCCAGTTCAAATGTAAGATGTTATTAAATTGAAAAGTATCCACCAGTCTATAAAAATTACGTGTACACCACCAGCACTCCAAAACCCTTCTTTATGAATAGAGTCTTGAGAAATGAATATGCTTGTAGAATATTAAAAACTGAAATGGGCCAGAGATGGGCTATCACACTTGACCCTTGTTTCCTCTGTGCAATCCCACAGAGCAGACCCCTTCAAAACCAGTCTGTGTTTCAAAAAAACTCACTCTCAAAAGAAATAAATCAGGCAAACAATAGTTGACTATTGTTCTCCTGTCCCTTTCCAAAACCTTCTTTGAATTTTCAGTACAACAGTGATGCTATTTGAATAGAATAAAAAATACTCTGACATTAATCTGAAAATAATTATAGATGTATTACATCTTGCTTGTGCTTAAAAACAAAAAGCTCACGTGACTCTGTAGAATGGGTGTAAAATAAGGTGAACTGGTAGGTCTTGGCTTGTTTCACGTCACTCTTGGTTACTGAGCAGGCCGAAGATAGTTACCCATCACAAGGGTGATTGGTTATTCCTCACAGAACACTTGGGCGGGAGCAGGATGCAGTCATATCTATTGTTAGCATGGCAAGGGGTGAAGAGGGACATAGGACATCAGATGTCATCTTCTGGTTTCTCATCCTAAGGCTGTGGCCTCTTCAGAATGACAATTGGTATCATTCTTATTCAATTGCTGTTTGCAGCCTGTGAGGACATAAAAATTATGTTCGGCCCCAGAGGTCACCTGCTTAGCTAATTTTTTACTAATTATGTCTTAGTTGCACCGTTTTAGGACAGAGAAAAGAAAATGTTCTCTTCAAGGGTTTTATAAAGAATGTTCTGGGGGTTTTACAGACATGCAGGGTTAATGGGACTAAGGCACTTGCGAGGTCAGCACATACATTATACTGAAATCAGTCATGCAGCACCACACTGAGAAGGTAATTTTGAAAAAGATGAGAACTTTCGGGTGTAGAGGAAGTATAGCAGACAAGGGGTGATAAATGATTGGAGAGAGAGTATGCTGGACTTGGCTTAGAGCTGGCCATGAAACTTACAGAAATTAACAACAGAATGACCTTAGATAAGACTAGATCCCGAGGTATATTGAAATGATGATGGAGAAAGACTGAAATAGAACCAGCCTGGGCTTTGTGCAGCCAAAGGAGACTAGGCTGCTGATGTCTTATATGTTGATATTTAAGACTTGACCCAGAATATGACACCTGCCTCTCCATCAGATTGCATGAGTGTATTGTCAGAGCCCTGGGATCAGAGAAAATACCGCAGGGCGCGTTGTCAATGGCCTGGAGGGTGAAAGGTTTCCATTGAAAGGAAGTGATGGCTATTCACCATCGTTCATCTAGAAAAGAGGCCTGAAAGGAGGCAGAAAGGGAGGATTGAGGAGGTCAGCCTTGATCCTGAGAAGGTGGGGGGATTCTCATCTCTCTGGATCCAGGAGTGCATTTCATTTAAGAATGACTTATGTGAATGTTTGGTACACTTTGCATGAAGGGAACCAATCTGGGGTAGTGAGGTGGGAAATCTGGTGGCCAGGGATATGTTGAGGTTGGGTGCAAGTTATTCTCTCTGTGGTAATTCTCTTTTGCTATTTTTTGAAACTCCAGTGAAGTCTGATCCAAAGATGGCAGGATAAAAATTCCGAGAAAATAAGAACTGTCTTTCTCCCCCATAATCTTTTGTCGTACTTATCCTCCATCCACTGAATCAGTGATGCCACTGCTTTGGGGGAAAGGCAGATGCACAAGAACATCGACTGAATGTTATTCATGATCAGCGTCTTTTAAACTGGTGGCTGAGATGCGGAAAGATGTCTATTTGTGAAGAAGAATTTCTAGCCTCCAAAAGCCGGGACAACTCATGGCATAATGGGATGGTTAGCCCTTAGGTTTTAAGGATAAATGATGACTTCTCAGCAGTGTTGCTACCCAGAAGAGGAAAAGCTCACACAGCAGATGGCAGAAAAAGCTCTAAGGGCCACAAGGGCCACTGAGTGTCCAAGGAGGGACCCTCCTCTCTGACACCCCTGGGATAAGCTCCAAGAGAAGAGGGTTTAGATGATGCTCAGAGCTGGGGGATCACAGAGGCCATGTACAAGACAGCAGCTCATTCCAAGCCACAGGCCACCCACCTGGCCAGCCTGCCGACAGCGCAGCTGGTAGGAATGGCGGTGGGGAGAAAGGAGTAGAGCATCTACCTCCCTTCAGCTCTGAGTCTATCTTAACTCCAAGAAGGGTGACAGAGGAGGTAGAGGGTGCTACTTTCTCTAGGTATTTCCTCCCATAGAAGCTGCTCCTTCTGTCTGGATCCCAGTGATAAGAGGACATGAAGCAATAGTCCATGAGGGAGTGAGAACAATAGAAGTCCCTCTTACCCAAAGTTCTGCTTTTGATTACCCACAGTTTCAGTCAGCCAGAGTCAACCTCCATCTGAAAATATTAAATGGAAAATTCCAGAAATAGACAACTTCTAAGTTTTAAATTGGGCGCCTTTCTGAGGATCATGCATGGTGAAATATCTTACCATCTTGGTCTTTCCTGTCCCAGACATGATGCATCCCTTTGTCCAACATAATCCATACTGTGTACGTTTCCCTTCCATCAGACCCGTAGTGGCCATCATGGTTATCAGAACAATTGTCATGGTATTATGCTGTTTTTGTCCCAAAATGCAAGAGTAACAATGCTGGCAGTTGGCATATGCCAAAGAGAAGCCATAATGTGCTTCATTTAAGTGAAAATATAAATATTCTTCATTTAATAAGGGAAAAAAGAAAAAAAAATCATGTGCTGAGGTTGTTAAGATCTACAATAAAATATTTTGAAAGAAACCACATTCATATAACTGTAGTTTAAGAATATTGTTATAGTCGTTCCATTTTACTATTAATTATTATGGTTAATCTCTTACTAAACCTAAATTATAAATAAAATTTTATCATAGGTATAGGCATATAGGAAAAAACATATGCACATAGTACACAATATGATGCATGGTCTCAGGTATCCATAGATGGTCCTGGAACATAACCCCTGCTGGTAAGAGGGATCCTCTACAAACCTTCATTATCTTAAGCTATTGAGATTTGGGAAGAATGTGAGTTGCCTTAGAATAACCTAGAAAAGCTTTCTAGGCCCCCAAGAAGGACTGTGAGGGACTAATGGGCAGAGCCTTGAAGAGACATTGTGGTCTGGACAGTACTAAGAAGACACAGAGTGACCTTGGTAGACCTGGACCAAAGTACAGTAGGACTGAGGAACTTTCACTGGTAGATGAAGCACACTAGCATTACATGAGAAAGAAGATACAACTAGTTGCTATGTTGGCAAAGGATGCAATATCAAACTGAGCCAGATGATGAAGAAATAGCTGCTCTTTCCACTAATGCCTAGTTGATCCTTGGATCACTCATGAGGAGAGGTCATGAGAAGGGAAAGAAAAACATCTGGAACCATTTACCCAAAAGGAAAGGAGAAATACTTAGTAACATAGTTTATGTTCAATTGGCAATAACAAGTGTTCCGCTATGGGCAGAGATGGGAACTCAAGAACTCAAGTGCAATTATGAAGTTCCATTTTCACATACATGACTTTGTGACATATCCTCTCATGGGTGCTGTGCTGTGGGGAATGAAAAAGGGTGGCCCCTGTCTCACAGTTAATAGAAAGAATCTGAATCAAAGTCATCCTTCCCTCCTTCCCCTTCTCCCCTTAGGCCAGTGCTGGGTTGAAGCAGGGCTCCTTGGGGAGACGGTACACCCACCTGCTCAGAATGCAGGGTACACATGAGGTGCCATTCAGTGGAAGGATTTGTGCCACGTTCCCATGGACTCTTCACATCCTTCCTGTTGAGAGTTCAGTTTCTGGCAATCAAAGTGATAGGGCTGAGGCCACAGTAATCTGATTTAATCGTAATGGTAACTATAATTTATTGAGGGTCTACCAAACACCATGAACTTCAAAATTGTAAATTGTTTACATTTTCATGTCATTTATTCAAAATTATAAGATATGCTATGGTTTAGATATTGGTTGTCCCCCCAAAGCTTACAATACAAGAAAGTTTAGAGGTAAAAGGATTGGGTCATAAGAGGTCTAACCTAATCACTGCATTAATCCCCTGGTAGGATGAACTTGGTGTTAACTGTGGAAGGTAGGGTGTAGCTGGAGAAGGTGGGTCCCTGTGGGCATGCCTTTTGTCCTGGTGGAGAGAGCTGCTCGTTTTCTCTCTCTCTCTCTCTCTCTCTCTCTCTCTCTCTCTCTCTCTCTCTCTCTTCTCCCTCCGCCCCCCACCCCCCGCCCTTCTTAATCATCATGCCCTGAGCCACTTCCCTTACCCTTCAACACTGTCTTTAGTAAAAAGTCAAGAAAATGTCAAGGTAGGGAATTATAGTTTTTCTCCAGAATTTTGGGCCTAAAATTTACTCCTGACCTGCCTGTCCTTTAGGCATATGCCCATAGGCATCCATCATCCAGGAACCCCCTTTGGAAAGTCCCACTGGACTCACTCCCCTGCCCAGCACCACAACCTTTCTGCAGGCCCACTATTCTCTCTTGACTCATCCTCCCACTGAGACAGGACAAACCTTCAAATGAACCACCTTTCTTTTTTTAGCTTTTTTTTTTTCTGGTTGTATACATAGTATATTCACACCAATTCATGTCTTCATACATGAACTTTGAATAGTAACAATCATCACATTCCACCATCATTAATTACCCCATGCCTTCCCCCCAACCCCTCTGCCTTATCTAGAGTTCATCTATTCCTCCCATGCTCCCGCTCCCTATCCCACTATTATCAGCCTCTTTATATCAAAGAAAACATACAGCATTTGATTTTTTTAGGATTAGCTAACTTCATTTAGCATTATCTTCTCTAACTCCATCCATTTACCTGCAAATGCCATGATTTTATTCTCTTTTATTGCTGAGTAATATTCCATTGTGTATATATGCCACATTTTTTTTTATCTATTCATCTATTGAAGGGCATCTAGGTTGGTTCCACAGTTTAGCTATTGTGAATTGTGCTGCTATCAACATTGATGTGGCTGTGTCCCTGTGGTCCTTTAGGTATAGACCGAGGAGAGGGACAGCTGGGTCAAATGGTGGTTCCATTCCCAGTTTTCCAAGATATCTCCATACTGATTTCCACATTGGCTACACCAATTTGCAGTCCCACCATCAGTGTATGAATGTACCTTTTCTCCCACATCCTTGCCAACACTTATTGTTGTTTGTATGCATAATAGCTGTCATTCTGACTAAAGTGAGATGAAATCTTAGGATGGTTTTAATTTGCATTTCTCTAATTGCTAGTGATAATAAACATTTTTTCATGTATTTGTTGATTGACTGTACATCAGCTTCTGAGAAATGTCTCTTCAGCTTCTTGGCCCATGCAATCCTTAGCAGGAAGAGTGAAGCAGGTGGCATCACTGTACCAGACCTTAAACTGTACTACAGAGCAATGGTAACAAAAACATCATGGTATTGGCACCAAAACAGACTGGTAGACCAATGGTACAGAATAGAGGACACAGAGACACACCCTCAAAACTACAATTATCTTATATTTGACAAAGGTGCCAAGAACATACATTGGAGAAAAGATAGCCTCTTCAACAAATGGTGCTGGGAAAACTGGAAATCCATATGCAACAAAATGAAATTGAACCCCTATCTCTCACCATGCACAAAAGTTAACTCAAAATGGATCAAGGATCTAGGAATTAAACCAGAGACCCTGCGTCTAATAGAAGAAAAAGTAGGCCCTAATCTCCATCATGTGGGATTAGGCCCCAACTTCCTTAATAAGACTCCTGTGGTGCAAGAATTAAAATCAAGAATTAACAAATGGGATGGACTCAAACTAAAAAGCTTCTTCTCAGCAAAAGAAACAATCTGTGAGGTGAACAGAGAGCCTACATCCTGGGAGCAAATCTTTACCCCTCACCCATCAGATAGAGCACTAATCTCTAAGGTATATAATGATCCACCTCTCTTAGGGCACAGAAGATGCAGGGCACTGTTCCAAGTCCTCTGAATAAGACTTGAGCTGCCACAATTTGAACTCTACAGCTCCCCTACCCACCCACTCAGGAGGTGCAGAGGGGCCTAGGGGCTTGGCAGCTACTCCAGACCTGTCCACATGGGCAGCCCAAGGCCCTTCTACCCAGGGAACATTCACTAGTTTCTATCACTGCACCCTGAGCTTAGCAGTCCACTGATACTTGGCCATGAATTCCCTGGTTCCCTTCTGGACACAGAGGAGCTTTATCTGGTAGTAAAAAAAAAAAAATGGTACAACAGCATCCTTCTAGAAGCTCTGTCTTCACCCTACAACAATTATCTGTTTTTAGTTAAAAGTCAAGAATTGGACTTTGTTGTTCTCCAGTTAAAAGTCCCTCCTAGGACACGGGAGTCCCTCTCTCCAGGGGCCTGAATAAAAAGGGTATGGATTTTCTACCATTTGAATATGGTTTGTCCCTTCTATAAACTCATGTTGAAATTTTTTTCCCCATTATGATACATTAAGACCAGGGGCTGGGCTGGGGCTGTAGTTCAGTGGCAGAGTGCTTGCCTTGTATGTGTGAAGCACTGAGTTTGATCCTCAGCACCGCATAAAAATAAACAAATAAAATAAACGCATGCTGTCCATCTACAACTACAAAAAAAAAAAAAATCAGGGGTCAGGCATGACCTTAAGAGGAGCTTAGGGCTGGGCCCCCGTGAATGGGTTCATCCATCATGCTATTAATGGGTTAATAGGTTGTATTAAGAGTGGGTCTCATAAAAGCCAGTTTGAGTGGACTCTCAAGTGTTCCCTGTCTCTTATCACACGATGCCCTGTAGCACTTGGGGACTCTTCCAGCAAGAAGGCCATCACCAGATGTAGCCCTCAACCCTGGACCAGAACCATGAGCCAAAGTAAACTTTCTTTTCTTTACACCCAGTCTACGGTGTTGTGTAATCTGCAACAGAATCCAGACCAAGTCAAAACTACTGTTTCATAAGGAGTGTGTATTTGTGCAAACACATCCAGGAATAGTGCCAAGAAATCATCACAAATTGGCTTCTAGGTCATTCTAATGTCAGAATCTTTGTCACCCTGCAGAGGAACAAAGCACCCTGTTTCCCGTTCACTTCGGTCCCAGTCTCCACTCTGGCCAGATCTCACCTCCCTCCAGAGTAGTTGGCTATGTGTTGACCTAGTCTCCTTTCCCCACTCCAGTTAATTTACCCTCAGAAGCCGCCTCTCCACTCAGCTAACTCTGAGACAGGCCTGGCAAGGTCTAGACCAGAGGTTCTCAGCCTTTACTATATAGGAAAATCTACTACCATGGAAGAATCAATTAGAGAGGTTTAAAAACTTACGGGTCCCACCTTTGAACAATTCATCAGAATTTCAGAGGATGGGGGCTAATTCCTCCCGAGACAGCTTCCCACTCAATTCTAACAGATAGCCAAACTGGCAAGTCACCAACAGGGAGCATCATCTCTCATCTTGGCACTATTAAATTTCTGGATCAAATCGTTCTTTGTTGGAGACCAGGAGGGCTGTCCTATACATAAGAATATGTTGAGCAGCACCTCTGGCTTTCCCCACCCTGATGCCACAATATCTTCTCAGAAGTGACAATCAAAAATGTCTCCAGATATTGCCAGATGGTCCCTTGAGAGACAGGCTTGGAAAGCAATATCCTCCAGTTGAGAAAGTGATAATTTGGCATTGACTAAAGGAGCAAGTGATATTCTCTCAGTTGTTTCCTGGACTTTGGGCTTCAAAGGGGGGAATATTTGCCCACCCCCACCCCCCAGCCAGAGTTCCTAGTGGACCAGTAAACTCCCTTTGGTTCCTACATGCCCCTAACCCTGCCCCTCCTTGGCAGCAGAGTGTACAGGGCAGGTTTCCGGTCGGGCCTAGGAGCTGTCCTTTATTCTAGCTCTGAATGAAGTTTGACCTCCTCCTTCCAAACAGCATTTTCACGAATCACACATAGCGCTGAAGTTGACCTTGACTTCTAGGAAAATCCATGTCACCTCTGCACACATTGCTTCTCTCAGAGGGTTCAGACTTGGCCCCTAGGTCCTCAGATTCTCATTCCAGATTGACTTTTAACACATAGGTGCTGCAGGGTGATTTCTGTGAAACTCCAGCGGAGCTCTGACATGCAGCATGATTTTCTCAACCTCAGCTCTATTGACTTTGGGGACTGGAGAGTTCTTTGTTGTGGAGATTTTCCTGTGTGTTGCTCAATATTCATCAGTCTCCCTGGCCAAGAGAAGCCAGGAGCACTTCCCACCACAAGTTTTTTTTTTTTTTTTTTTTAATTTTTTTTTTTAATTTTTTTTTTTATTGTTGGTTGTTCAAAACATTACATAGTTCTTGATATATCATATTTCACACTTTGATTCAAGTGGGTTATGAACTCCCATTTTTACCCTGTATACAAATTGCAGAATCACATCAGTTACACTTCCATTGATTTATATATTGCCATACTAGGGTCTGTTGTATTCTGCTGCCTTTCCTATCCTTTACTATCTCCCTCCCCTCCCCTCCCCTCCCCTCTTTTCTCTCTACCCACTCTACTGCAGTTCATATCTCCCCACCACAAGTTTTTTTGCAAATCAAAAATGTCTCTAGACATTGCCAAATGTCCCCTGGGGGCAAAAATCTCCCCTGACCGAGGACCACTCATGTAGCAGATACAAATTTTCAAGACACAGTTTCAAGTTTTTGGAAAAATATTATCGTCTTCTCTGTAACTTAACCTAACCTTCCTTTCAATCCCCCATTCCACCTAATAGCAGAAAAGCCATCATTTTTAGACCTTTTCAGTCATGTCAGGTGAAGATCTGTGTCTCCCTCCTCCTGTTTCATCTGAGGAGTTTCTTCAGAAGACCTGGCGGGAGCAACAGGCTGGCCGAGTTCTTCCCACCATAATGACAAACCTTAAGTAGCTTCCCACCTGCCCATGCCTCATGGTAAGGCCTATGGGCTCTGTAGCGCCTCCTCCAGGTGGCCAGTGGGTGCCTTGGCCCCCAGGCCCTCTGTTGATCCTTGGTGTCCCAACAGAGCCCAGAAACTTCCAGCTGTCATTGAAGACTGCTGGTGGTAACTACCTTCTGACCCAGGCTCTCCCTGATGCCACCTGCATGTTATTCCTGTCCCCATGCCACTGGCACAGGCAAATATGTCTGGGGCCCTGGTTGCCTTTCCAAAACCAAGTGCACAGTCCCTCCGCCCTCTAATCTTGACGCTGTTCTGACTCTTCTTCAAAACACCCTAGGGAACCAATCCAGGAGCCGGGGCAAGATCCCCAGGAATGGTGGTGGACCCTGGTCAGGGTCTTTTTTGGTCTGGGTCTTCTTTGGAGGCTGACCGTTCTTCTCCTGTGATAATGTTGACCCCTGGAGAATGGGCGGAACACAGGCCTGCAGTCAGGCTCAGAGGCCCTACAGGCCAGTCTCAGCACCCTCATGCTGATGCCTGGGAGTCAGCGAGAGTCAGCCGCCCGTGTTCACTACCCTCAGGACTTTCTCCGACACCAGTGTCACAAGTCATTTCCTCCTGTGGCATTGTATGGCAATGCTCACTGTCCTGTACCCACAGAGGTGATGCCAGGGGCCAGGTATCCCAGGCTCGGCAGCGATATGCTGACCAGGTGACTTCTGTCATGCAGCCTCGCCTCGGCTGTGACTCTCACTACCCAGCTTCTGTCACCTGCTCTCTGTTTGCCAAGTCTGGGTTCGAAGCCTTCCTGACATCCAACATGTTTATTTTCTCTTAAAATTACCCAGACCTAGCATTGACTATTTTCAGTCAAGGGCAATGGAGTAGTGTGATCATTCATGGTGAGCTTCCTTCAGAAAGCCCCCAACTCCCTGCCACGTCTAACCTTCCTGCTCCCCACTAACCTGCTCCTCCCCCCATCCCCAGGCCAGGAGATCTCCAGGCCATCCAGAAGGGCGGTGGGAGGGGAACTTGGTTCTCCCAGAACCTGAGAAGGTATGCTTCTCAAGTTTCCTTGAGAAAACCTGAGTTTCCCAGTATTACTCCCTCAACCAGCATTGTTTGTTTTGTATTTTCACCCAAGGCCAAGAATTGAATGTATTGTTTTGCTCTGATTCAATTTTCATGGGGAATTAAGAGGTCTCAATAGCAGCAGATCATGTAAAGCCTCAACGAGCTAAAAGTGTGTGGGGAGTGAGAATTCAGGGACTCACCTCAATTAATACTTTTTAAAACAATCTCACTATATGTCATTTAATCTTCACCAAACCCCCTCAGGAAAATAATATTATCCTAATATTGTAGAAGTGAACACTGAGGTACAGAGACGCTAAATACCTGCCGAAGATCACAAAGGTGCTAGGTGTGTGTCAGGGGGCCAAGTTCTAACTTGTGGAATTTTAGACCCTGTGTATTTTCCACCATAGCACATTCCAATGGTTCCCTAGATTGGGGCCTTTGTTCCATGAAATTTCCCTCTAGGAATACCATCCAAACAGTGTGTCGGTGTGTCCTCTGCCCCTTTCCATTTCCATCTGAGTCACCAGCTTATAGATCTGACATCCAGGGATGACCTCACCAAGGATGCCATCAGAATGGCTGACACACAACTTTCAGGTGGAAGCTTGGGTCACATGGGGTGGAGCAGTGGGGACCAGCTCCAGAGGGTTCCGATGGCCTCTTGTGCCTAGTGCCTACAGACAATCCCATAGACATATCTTGCAAGATCCACATATCCATATCTAAGGTCATGTAGTGGTCAGTGACCAGGGCCATTTTGTAGCCCCCAAAATGTCCCAGCTCTCATCAGCAACTGGTGGCCCACAGAGAGAGAACCAAATTTAGCAGCCATTCTTGGTTTAATCTACCCATTTGGCAACATTTTCTCCTGCAAGAGCAAAAAGACCATCTTAGGTGTGTATTTGAGTCGCTGACACTGAGAGAAACCATCCCTGTGAAAGCTCTGGGGTACCCTGAGATTCCACCCATCTGGAGCAAAACCACCACATTTGCAGATGCCTGTGGTTTGCCTAATTACATTTTCACAAACCCCGGGAAACCCTTCAGTGCTTCAGCGGCACCAGGCGTGCAGCCTAATGAGGTTTCTGAACCTTATATTATGAAATTGTCACAGGTTATTTGTCAGAAAGCAGCTGCCTCGTGACTACATCTGACTTAAAATTGGGGGGTACCTGCATTTTAATAATTCTTTGTAATTAGAAAAAAATACGACATGACTTCAATTACACACAACAAGTATTTTCAGAGCATTCATTTGAAATGCACCCAACTTCCCTAGGTTTCTTTTGTAGTTGTTCCTTGGAGCACCCTTGAGAAATTGAAAAGTGACAGTCACCATTACCTTCATCTTTAAATCTGTGAAATGTATACTATTTTCCTAATAAAAATAGAGATCTTGAGCTGAATTGATCAATACTGATTTCCTTTCCCCATAGCTGTATTAACTGCAGTATATTGTTGTATTTTTCTTCTTTGAAATTTATTGTATTCTAATCCTAACTTTTGTACTGATCCTTTTTAAAGTATGTTTAATGTAAATTCTATCATGCTTTGTTACTAGGGGATTGATGACCTCATTGATCTCCTGAGTGGATTGTTCTTGCACTTTCCTGGAAGGTTATTTCTCCTCCCTTATTTTCTCTTTCTGGCTTCTTGCTTTGTAATACTGCTGTTGGTAATTATGAATTCTCTACCCTGATGGACGATACCATCACCTCTTCCCTGTAACAGGTCTCAGAAAACACCTGTTGCTGAGCGAGCCTCTGGTCCACCTGGAGCCTTCGGGCTCCACCTTAGAGCACATGAGCCTCCCTGGGCATTAGGAACTCTTACCAATAGCAAGTGGGACCTGAATAGCAATATCTATCATGTGCTTTGTCCCAAGACCAAAATGCCTAGGGGTTATTAAGTTCTCACCATTTATAAGTCCTCCATGTAGAACTTCTCTGGTCTTTAGGGGAGGGCTATCTAATTGTCCATATGCCTTCCATGGAAGTCTTTTGGGTACTCAGGCTCTCCTATCTTCTGTGTGCTGTAAGCTGGAGAATAATGAAATGAATTTATCATTTAAGTTCACTGTACAGAATTTGAAAAATGCAGAAAAATATACACAAAATGATTGGTAATAGCATGACTCTGAGATAACCCCAGGTTTTAATCTCTGTATGTATACTTGAAAAGGGATTGCATCTTAATATCTTAATCATTAACTTATTTTTAATAAACAATATATTAATTTCTCATGGCAAGAAACATTATGCCAGATGACTGCTAAGAAGTAAGCCTATAACTCTATCATTACATAATTAGCAAATCTAATACTGACTTTTAGAAAGATTTTTTAATGACAAATCATGGCCAAAATAGACATGTTTCCATGAATATTTGTGCATATCTAGTTATTTCTTGAAAATAAATTTCTAGAATTAGAAGTAAGCATCAAAAAGCACATCTTAAAGTGAGGTCTCTCTTCTTGACCTGGTCCTAGGTTCTACCACCCGAGGTCCATTTTCTGTTACTATAATTAAATACCACAGACTGGGTAATTTATACAGAGTAAAGGTTTATTAAGCTCACAGTTCAGGAGGCTGGAAGGCTCAAGGTTAAGGGGCCTATCCAGTGAGGGCCCTCGTGAGACTGGGGTTATAGCTCAGTGGTAGAGTGCTTGCCTAGTATGCATGCATGAGTCACTGGGTTCAATCCTCAGCACCACATAAAAATAAGATAAAGGTATTGTGAGGGCCCTCTTGATGGTAAGGTCTCTGTAGAGTCCCAAGACAGAGCAGGGCATCACCTGGGAGATAGGTACGTACAATAGACAAAACAAAACCGGTTCTCATAACAGACCCACTTTAAAGATAACCCATTAGCCCATCAGTCTATTAATCCATTAACCCAACAATGGGAGACAAACCCTTCATGACGTCATCACCTCATAAAGGTCTCACCTGGTCCTGTAACTGGAGTCCTAGGCCAGAGGCCTGACTCCAGAGTCCTGGCTAAACGGGTCCAGCCACTCGCTCCATAAATCAAGCAGAAAAGGTCATGATGAAAAGCAAGAAAGTAATCAATGTGGCTGTATTGGGAAGGCAAAGTGAGATTCTGAAACTCATCTCTGTCTTCAGGGTGCTGATGGGGGCTTTAGGTTTAAATGGAGGAGGAATGGGGTGGGGGCAAGTGGTATGCATAATTAAGAGTGTTGGTCAAACTATGCTCTCATTTTTTCAGTTCTGGTTTTGCAAGGTAGTTCCAGAGAGTGCTTACTGCTTGAGTAGGGCAATTAATACTTGTTGCTCAGGATGTTCATCTGATGTTTATCCTGGAGGGCGGCAATAACCTGCGACTTCTGGGTACCACTCAGGAGGTCTGATGCTGTAAAAGCTGACAGTCCAATGTCCCTGCAAATCCTGTCTCAGCCTTGACGGGGGACAAGACAGGTTAGATAATTTTAAGGCTAATAAACCTTGTATTACCAGTTTTTAGATAAACACTCCTTAAATGATGAATATGCCTACATGTGGAGCTGAGCTGGGACCTACCCAAAGTTTAAGATAATAAGAGACAGATACAAAATGAAAGCAAAGATGCTAAGCTCTACCTTTCTTTTAGGTACTATTGGGCATCTGCAGGCCTAAGAGTTTATCATAGCCTAAGTCCTGTTACAGCCCCACCTCTTCAGACCTCACAATGGGGATCAAATTTCAAAATGAGTGGGACTATTCAAACTGTAGCCCTTGTCTAGATTTTCCGACTTCCCTGTGTGTCAATTCTGTTTTTCCCCCTCTTTCCTCATTTTTTATTTCTGATGTCTCCTAACACCCAATTAAGTCCCTAAGTAAGACTATTTCCAGCTCAAACTGGCACAGCTATGATTGTTGGATTTGCCTCTGTGTCAGTCCACCCAATGTTGGGCACAAAAAAAGCAAAAACACTCCAAAGCAATTCAGTTTTGCTTCTGTGCAGTGCTCTGTGTAGAGTGTTCTACTGTGGAAGGAGCTGACATTCTTGGCAAGAAAATATTTATGAATCAGATGTGGATTTCAAGTATCCCTGCATCCATATCACTTCATTAGTATGGAATCAAAAATTAGTTCTAATTATGGAATACACATTTTGAAAAAGAAGCAGGGGGGAAGAGTTTTTACCACAATCCTTGTTACTTCTCTTTTGTAGGAAAAAATCTAAAATTGGACCCAAAATAAATAGAACTATGAGCTTTTGACAGTTCTCCTTGTGATTGGATTTCTAAATATTATTATTTCTATTCATAGTTTGCATCCCTTCTGATAGAACTGTCATTACACGAAACAAAAAAACACAACAAAAACCCTTTGAAATCGTCCTGAGCAAATTCTCTAAATAGGTAGCCATATTCTCATCCCAATTGTTTTCTAAAAGGTCAGCTAACTTTACCTTTCAACATCATTGATATTTAAATCCACCATTTCTTTCATGTTTAGTTACTTTCCAAGAATTACCAAATCTTTACTGGCACACATCAATAAAAATAGGCTTCTCTGTCATGCTGCAGAGTTGTAATAAATTGCCCTACTATGGAGATGGAGACCCCTTCCCCCTCATCGGCAGTCCTGGGTTCTATCCATTTATCCATGGACATCATCTAACCCCCTGGGACCCGAGCCTGTTGCTCAGGAGCAGAAAGATCTCTGGGTTATCAGCCTGTAAAACCTGTGCCCTTCCTAAGTGTGACTGCCCTGTGCCAGGAGACACATCAGGCCATGGCTCCAAGAAGGGTAGCCCCTCATTACTCTGCTCAGAGCTGATGAGTTCCAAAACCTGCCCTTCCATGGGCGGGCAACAGGAGAACAGGCCTCACCAGCCCCTACAGATGTGGCACCTTGAGAGAGCTCTTTACCCAGGTCCCTATTATCTTTGCTGTGAGCCAGACCATTCTGACGTCTCATTGACGTATATACTACTTAGGCATAGTTTTCCTTTCCAAGGCCCTAGAAATCTATTGCTTGTTCTGTTCCAGCCTCACAGGCCAGAGCTGGGTGGAAGCCATCTCTAGGGCTCCCTTCCCTCCCAATTGCATATAAATCAGGGCATTCAAGGAGTGGCACAGACCCACTTTAAGCAGACTCTTGAAGCTAGGTTTGATGTAACAATGCCCTTGTCAGAGATCAGCTTTGTATTATCCCTTTGTACACTGGTAACAAATTCTGCAACAGTACCCCCCCCCCCCAGAAAACACGTCTTTCTCCCTGTCCTTGCCAATATTCCCTTGGATTGGGGGTGTCCCTTTTAAGGCCTGCCACAGCCACCCCAGGCGGCTCTTGGTCCCTTTGATGGCCACATGAATGTAGATTCCTGTCTATTTCAGCTGTGTTGTCTCTAAGGACTTCTCTAAAATGTTAAATGCTGAACTTTGGCTTAGCATGAGGCGGTTTCATTTTACTTCCATCCAAACCCCAAATACTAAAGCTCCTACAAAAGACATTCAGACTGTGTTTCAGAAATGAGAGCCATAAATAAAAAGTTGTAGAACAGCTTGCAGGAGTACGAATTAGATCTTTGCAGAGTCAGTTTGCACTTGTTTTCAGAAGGGGTTAAAGATAATGCAAACTGCACTCTGCCACACAATTGTTACAAAAGTCTCAGGCAATCCATTATTCAGAGTTTCTGAAACAGAGTGGAGAGGGCTTTTACAGGATCTACCCACCGCTCCTCACCTCCACCCACTGCCCACCACTTATAAGATGTGTACATCCCTGCCATCTCCTGTTTCATGTGACAGCCTCCTTCTTTATGATCAGATATTGGCTCTGCAAACATCAACAGATGTCAGCTGCTTGTTTCACAGTGAAAAATGCTCCCACAGGAACTGGGTGGCACACAGGTCATCAATCACTCACGTGGTCCTAATGGCTGTTCTCCCAAATCTGCCCAAGACTTTGTTCCCTGTGAAAGAATCTATATGCACAGAGAACTCTCACTGAAAGAGAACTCATTGCATCCAAATATGTTGTAAAGATGTTAGATGATCCTCGGGGGACTGTGTAGGGACAGGAAGGGGCTAGGAAGCTTTTTGAAAGAAAAGAGTTTCACTGTCATATTTTGTTAGCTGTCCTATTTGGAGAAAGAAAAGTTGGAAAGTGGGTTGCAGGAGGAAGCCTTCTTTTTCTGAAGCTAACTTTTTTGTCAGTCGGGCGGAAAAGGGAACCAAAGACTGTGAACAGCTGCATTTGCAGGTGCCTTTCAAGAGGTGGGGGGCTCTTCAACTTCTGTTAGCATCTTCAGCCTCTCAATGCTTGTATGGGGCATGGGGCAACATCATCTTTACCACCTGGTCCATAAATCCTTTGTGATCTGGAATCCTTACTATTCGATGTTTTGTTTGTTCTCTGGCTATGGATTGCATGGCTGAGGAAGTTTGTATCCATTAGCCAGGAAGCAGAGCAAAGACGTGCTTTGGGGATAAAGACTTTGAATAGAAAACAAAACACTTTATGCAGTTTTGATGATATACATCTCTAACACATTCCAAATTTTTCTCTTTTCCTATATATGATACTAACAATAAATATGTTGGATAGTGGTGGGTTTTTTTTTTTTTTTTTAGGACTTGCTTCAAATTTTTCAAATTCAACAAATGGTTAACATGTAGTTAGATAAAATCGGTGAGACATGTTTTATCAGATGAAAGTTGTATGGCTAATTAAATCTGGTTTTCTCTAGGCAATTTAGTGAAATGTATCATTGCCAGTTCAGGATTGACAGTCATTCCTAGTCTGTGCTAATACCCTTAGCACAGTTTACTCTCTGGCCAGGACATGTTAGTGTGCCCAGATAGTGACTTGGGCTCACACACAGAGCTTGGAAACAACCACTTCACTGTGATCTTTGCTCGGGCTGAGCACTGAGACTCCATCAGGCTCTGGAGGGGGGTGGCTAGGATGTGATTGATGTACAGTTGACAGCAAGGGTTACAGGGTTTCAAAACATTCAGTACTGGCTAAGACAGCTGATTTTGTTTATGGACTGCTTCATATTACCTCTCATCTCCCTTTCATGTTTCCTGATTCAGTCTAAATTTGGAATGGTATAGACAAAAGAGGGGAAGAAAGGGAGTATGTCTCAGTATTGGATTGTGTTTTGACAAATTAATTCCCCACAGTTATCTGGGCTGCCTGTCTGACTGCTACCTGGCTTCACTTCACAACGAGCCCTCAAGAGCAACTTACCAGGACAATCATTTTTAAAGACAAAATAGAGCATCATTTTCTATCAGATGAAAGAAATGCTTGTCTCTCAAAGTTGCTTTCCATATGGGCAAAAGTAGCTACATCCATTGCTCGAAGGGCCTGAGAGGATTAGGAAATTAATAACTTTTTATCCATACGAGAGAGAATGTGATTGTGAACAGCTTCACAATGCTTAATTTTCTGCAGTTTAAATGGAATCTAAACTGCCTGCAATAAATCAGTGCCACCTTTAGCTCATTATAGATGATCAAGAGGAACCTCTTCTGATTATCATTGCTACCCGATTCACAGCAAACACTGCTACTGTCAAAAGAAGGGAAAGGCCCCTGGCGAGGCTGAGGACAGCGTTGGGTAGTCGGTCATACACACCATGTGCTGAGGGCCTACTAGGTGCCAGATACTTTAGCTCCATCTCACCAGAGCCCCCTGGGGATCTTCCAAAGCCCAGTCTTGAAGCTGCCTGACCATGCTTGAGGCAGTATTTTACTCTCTCTGTGTGCCTCAGTTTCTCATCTATAAAACGAGGGTGATAATACTTATATCCACATAGCTCTCAGAATATTGTCTATTGTTAACCACAGAGAGGAAACAGGCTCAGAAAGGTCAAGTTACTCACCAAGAACTACTCAGGCATAGGTGGCAGAACTCAGATCTGAAGGCTGGCTACCTGCCCTGATGCCTGAGGGCCATGTCCCCTGCTCTCCTTGGGAATTCTTATACTGCTGATCTCCATAGAAAAAAACTTAATGGAAATTCATAGAGATAGAATTTGGGTATTTTCTTTATGGCCAGGGAAGAGGAGTGTTGGTTTGAAGTCAAACTTTTTCTTTTTGTATCCGGGACTAAATCCAGGGGCACTTAACCACTGAGCCATATCCCCGTCCCTTTTTAATTTTTATTTTGAGATAGGGTCTCTCTGAGTTGCCTAGGGTCTTGTTGAGTTGCTGAGGCTGGCCTTCAACTTGTGATTCTTCTACCTCAGCCTCCAAAGCTGCTGGGATTACAGGTGTGTGCCACTGCATTCTGCTGGAGTTGAAACTTTTTTAACCCCAACCTTTCACATCCTCCAGAGGGTAAGGTTCAAGGATAGCAAAACCAGCTTTTGGGCAATTCCTTTGCATTTCTGGAAGCAGTAATACTAACCTGCATGCAGTTCCCCAAAGCACTCAGGATATTTCACTCATCAATGTTTTATCCTAATGCCTTCTGAAATGGTTTCATCTTGGCCTAACTCCTACTCATCCTTCAGAACATTTCTCAGGCATTATTACTTCCATATATCTTCTTTGACCAATCCCTCCCCTCCATCAGGAATACCTGTAGCTCTACTGTTATAATAAGCACATAATCCTGAAATCATATGTTTGCTCTGGGGCCTCAACAGCAGAGACTAAACTATAAATAGGTCTGATTTATTTTTGCATCATTGGCATCTTGTGTAGGGTATTCGCATAGAGCAGATTCTCAACCAAAATATCTTGGGTTATCATTTCATATTGGAGAAATATTATCTCCTGAAGAAAATTAGGTTGTGTTTATTACTCTAATTTTAGGGAGTTTAATCATCTTTGCCAGTTCATGTCTCACCCCTTGAGGAAGAGGAATAAATTTGGAAGGAAAGCTACACTTTTAATTGCAGGAGATCCGTCTGGAAGAGGGCATCTGGGGCCAGAAACAGGTAGATAGACGGGCAGAAGACTGCCCACGATTTGAGTGGGATAAAGAAGCACTCGAATGTGCAGCTTTGCCCTTTTAAGCATAAGGTTCAAAGGAAGTGTGTGTTTTATCCACGTCCTTTAACTCCACCTGTGACTATCCCTGTCTCCCCATAGCAGCAGAATGTCTGTTTGCGCAGGTCTTTGGTTGGCAGCAGAAATCTCAGGCCGGCTGCAGTGCTGCCTGGAAATTAGGAAACTGAGCTCTCATCCTGCTCCACTGCTAATTTGATTAATATTTAAAATTAGTGTAGGTCTACAGAAAAAAAAATAGGGTAACTAAAAATTCAAAGCCATGTCTAGGATAAAAGGAGCCTTCTAGGAAACGTAGTTCCAGCATAACCAGGTCCCCTCAATACCAAATGGCACATCTAGGGAACGCTCTGGCCTTCTGGTACCTTTCCTCTTTTGGATGCCTTGCTACCATTTTATTTCATACATTCTGTTTGTCTCAAATTTCTAAATTGCTGCCCCCCTCCTCTGGCCTCTTCTGTATTGTTTGTATTGGGCCTCTTTTGCCCTCCTCCTCATTTTATTTTTTTCCTTCTGATTAGTTTGGTAATTATATTCCTAACTTCTGTTCAGTTTTATCAGTTCTGAAAAAAGTCTCAGTCACTGTTTTTTCAGATTGCTTTCCACGCTTTCCTGCATCATCTCATTCAGGAACTCTACTTCTTACCTATGACTTCATATATTTTGAACATTGGTCCAAACCCTCTCTCTGCAACACCCTCCCACCTGACCCCCAGCTGCCAGCCATGGTACTAACCAATAGTCAGCGCTGCCCCTGGGCAGTAGGCTTCCTCTCTGGTCTTTAGATTTCTGCTTTCCCCACACAAACACGAGTTCAGATGGATTTAATTTGATGGAATGGAGCTAATCAGGATTCTTGAGCTGTGGCAAGTCACTGAGGGAGGCTAGACCACCTCTGAGCTTAATGATACTGCCACAGTGTGCTGTGTGCGTAAACTCCACCTTACCTAAAAAGAAGGGGTGGGGACAGAAACAGAAGGGAGTTTTTACATCATTCCCCTCAGCGATCCTAAATGCTAGGTTGTCTACTGCCCCTGATCTAACACTGTTGTTACTATCATTGTCTATGCCTGGGATTTCTTCAAATACCATAAAGTTCATCTCTATGTCTCTTTCTTGAATCAGAATGGGACTAGATTGTTGTCATTCACAGCCCACTTGAACATAAGTAAAGCCATATTGGTGCTCAGTTCAAATTACAAAGTCTGTACCTGTCTTCTCGCAAGAATCCCAGTTTCTCCTGGGATAGAGAATCACTCTACACACTTCTGAGGTTCTCAAACATGCAAATTGGCACCTCTACCCAGGAAGCAACACCTGTATGTCCAGCGTGAAGGTGGCAACTCTTTCCTTCCTATTCCCAGCCCCAGGCTCCCTGATGAACCTGCTGCTATCTGTCAACTGTGGAGCTGGGAGCAGTTCCCACAAACTGCTCACCTGCCCAGGTATGTCCCAAACTGCATCCCCACCAGCCCTTGCATGTGGTGAAGACAGATCCATGGCCCTCTCTCACTGGTTCCTTATCCCCTGGGTCTTTCCACATATCTCCACCCACTCTATGTATGGCAGGGCTCTGGGAAGCACCAGGTGCTGCCTGGACCCTGGGGCCTCCTTAGGATTCATCCCTAGACTCTCTCATGCCTCTTTGAGCTCTTTCTCCAGGCTCCTGTGGGCTTTCATGCAAATGTGGCTTTTCCTGCAATTTTTATCTTTCTCTTTAAAAGTTCAGGGCTCAGCTAAGGTTCCAGTCCATTTTCTCCCAGGAGGCTTCACAGAATAGCATAAGTACTATTTTACATCTATTCGAAGATACATTTATTTCCACCTCTCTCTCTTGCTACATTTTAGCTTCTCTGAAATCAAGGTGTGTTTCAGTACGGATGATGTTTTATAATTGGACTTGGCAGCAACTTTAAAAAATAAATGGCACATAAAATAATGGCACTTCTATAATCAGTTGTATCTTAGATTTAATAAAACATGGCAATTTTGTAGATGCAGAGAAGTGCCTGGACTAAGATCAGCCCTCCACCCCGATCACTGTGCACAGTATCCAGACTCCAAAGCATCTGCCACACTGAGAGACTGTGCTGCGTGCCCTGCCCACTGGGGACATGAGTGCCTGGGAACTGCACCCCAAGTTTCCTCTATTGCCAGGGGAAGTGTGAATACATGAGTCAAAGGCTCCACACTCTTCATCACACAGAAGGGGACATTGCTGTCTAGACTATAATTACTTTGGACTAAAATTATTATTATTATTTAAAAGCAATGAAATGCCCAAATTTTAGAAAGGAGAAAATGAACTTGCATATGCAGAAAGCCTATTATATCACAGTCCCCAGAAAACACCCTCTTCTTTGGTATGACATCTATCCCAACTTTCGTGGGGGTGCTGGTAAAAGAAGCTGTCAGAATCTCTAAGAAGCCCGCCACTGGTGTTTCTTTAGACAGTATTTCTTTAGTAAGTTTGTTTTTTTTTTTTTTTTTTTTTTTTAGTAAGCTCTCAAATTAGCTTACTCTAAGGTCAATTAAAATGCTGAATTATCTATGCATGGCTATATAGACTCTGACCCAGAGAAGTTATCAGTATTTCACTGCATTTGTGCAATTGTCAACAAATCCTGCAGAATTTCCCTCTCTTATATTTATAAAAAGAAAGCACAACATATGATTTATCCATAGATTCACATTGATCAAACACAATATTTTAAAACAACCAGAAGATCGTGGCAGCCTATGTAAAATTGCACACTGATTTTAAAAGTAGTTTGACTTCCAAGATTTTCTACTTAGGCACCTTTAATCATGTTTAGCAACATACACAGCCTCCCTCTACCTGCGGTTTTGCTTTCCATAGTTTCAGTTACCTGCAGTCAACTGTAATCCAAAAACATTAACTGGAAGTTTTTAGAAAGAGACATCTCATAAGTTTTAAACTGCATCATTTGGAGTGGTTTGACACCCTCTTGTGCTGTCCAGTTCTGTCCTTCCCAGGACATGAATCATTGCTCTGTCCCTGTATCCACACTGTATAGTCTACCTGTCCGTGAGTCACTTAGTAGCTGTCTCTGTTAACAGATCCACCGACCTGGTACCACAATGCTTGTGCTCATGCTTGTGTTTGTTATATAATGGCTCCGAAGCACAGGAATAATGATGATGGAAATTCATATTTACTAAAGCAAAACCATAAAGTGCTTCCTTTCAAGTGAAAAGATGAAAGTACAATGAGATATTTTTGAGAGAGAGAGAGAGAGAGACCACATTCTCATAACTTTTAGGACAATTTATGGTTTGTATTGGTTATTCTGTTTTATTAGTAGTTCTTGTTAATCTCTACTGTATCTGATTTACAAGCTTTGTCATAAATATGTATAAATAGGGGAAAAAAACAGAGTAGATTTAGGTTTGGTATTTGGTACTGTTGGCAGTTTCAGGCATCCCCTGATGAGGTCTATTAGACTATATCCCCTGGTGGATAAGGAGGGATTACTGTAATGACTCTTCTTACATCCATCTCTCTTTACTATTTATCCCAGCTCCCAAAAGACCTACCTTCTCATGGGCAGGATGGAGAGTTTGGACGCAGGCCTGTGGGACCCCAGAGCAGAACTGATCTCTCTTGTTCCACTGGGCTTGCTTCTGCCATGACATCCCTTCTAAGCCCCAGCTGCCACCCGCTGATTCCTACCTGCTGGTGAGGCCATCCTCAACTTCCAGGACAAGATAATCCCCCCCCAAAATATATATATATATATATATATATATAAACCCATCTTAGGAGCTACACCTTGGTCATGCTCCTGCCAGGATCTTGTGGTTCTAATACTGAGGTCCACCTTTCTCAGACTCCAGGGCTCTTCCTGCCACCCACTCTTACCCTTAGGTATCATAATTCTACTAAGGCCTCTCAACACCTCCAATTTCTGGAGCTTTGTTTTGCTCTCCCCTCCCTTTCCAGGGTCTGGGTCTCTGGCTCTTTCTTGAGTCCCAGCTTGATGGTGGGGACTGCACCCTCATCACAGATCTGCCCAATGGCATTTACTTCCCTGCCAGGTCTTCCTGAGCACCACCCATCCTGTACCCCCACTGTTGCTGTTCTTCTCGTATCTCTTGAGACTCTTTACCATACCCGCCATGTCATCCTAAATCCACACTCCTCTCAACGGGAGCTCCATCTGCCTCGATTGCCACCAATGTTGCCACTACTCCTTGGATGCACACTAGCCTGACTACTTTTTTTTTTTTTTTGGTAGCACCTAAAACTAAATCTATCCTTCCAGTGCCTGTCCTTGGCTTTCTCACTTGGCTTTAAATAACTCACTTTGCATTGTCCACTCCAGAGGGGTGATCCTATTGCTAATGGTATTTCCTTCTCCTGGAATGTCCTCTCATGCCTCTTACACTCTTCCATCCTTCAAAGCTCAGCTTAAATCTTATCTATCATCTCTGGGAGTGTTTCTTGCTGATTTTCATCTTCACAGCTTTCAATAGGACCTCAACAAACATTTGTTGAATAGATTAAACTTCAATACCAGGCAAAGGATAGCCAGGTTACACTGAAGACAGAGGAGGAGGTTGAGCCAGGTACATGAGTGCTATCTAGGGTAGCTGATAGGAGATCTAGGTAGGTAGATGGGCAGGGAAAGTAGATATGGAGTATTGTGGGCACCCCAGAACCTCAAGTAGAGGACTGAAGTAAACTAAGGGCTCCAAGACTGGAAAGAAGGGTACAAAGCAGTGTTTATTCAGAACCTTAGAAAGAAACCAGGCACAGAAACCAAGATACCAGGCCAGAAAAGGAGTAACACCTCAACTAAATTAACTCTGAACTTCATGAATTTTTTACCAAGTTCTGATATCATCAGTAAGAAGCAGTACTTGTCCAAAGAACTTAGAAAATGGACATGTGCTTGGTTTCTGCCCATGCAGAACTCTAAACTCATGAGCAGAACCTTCCTAAGATGACACAGGAGTCCAAAACTAATTAACTCCATTATTCAAAGACTTTCAGGAATGGTGCCTGTTCAACGATGCCCAGCATTTGAGAGGATTCCTGCCTGATTCTGTTATTATCTGGTGGTTAGAAGAGATGCCACCTAAGGGCCTGTCAGGAATGAGGTTCCTTGGAGTCCGTGATTGAATGGTTTCTAGAATCTGAAATCTGGTTCCCGTTCCTGTTCAAATCCTAGGTATTTTCCAATGTCATATATTAATTTGTACTAAAACAAAAAGTTGTAAAACCTAAAAGGTTTTGTTACTTTGCTTGATTTCCTATTTTACATGATAAATAATCTGTTTGAGAGAGTATCTATTGGCACAACCACTCTCGAGAGAAATTCAATAGCATCTAGTGAAGCTGAAAATTCCCATAACCTGATTTTATGTACTGAATTCTCTCTCTCTCTCTCTCTCTCTCTCTCTCTCTCTCTCTCTCTCTCACACACACACACACACACACACACACACACATCATAGGGCGGGGCCCTAATTGAGGCAGGTACATGAGTGCTATCTAGGGTAGCTGATAGGAGATCTATGTAGGTAGATGGGCAGGGAAAGTGGATATGGAGTATCGTGGACATAGGACAGTAGCTTTATAAGAAGAGGGAAAGAAAGAGATATCTCTCTCTCTCAAACCTGTGAGAACAGTCAGAAGGCAGCAGTCTGTATACCAGAATGAGAGTCCTCACCAGAATCCAACCTTGCTGGCACCTGATTTCTGACTTCCAGTCTCTACAACTGTGAGAAAATAGATCTCAGTTGTTTAAACTACCACATCTATGGTACTTTTTAACAAAATTCTAAGCAGATTGAGACAACTATAATATAGAAATTCAACTATTAGATAAGAGAAACTTGGAACATGAGTCCAAAGAGTCATGTACAACAAAACTTGAAATCCATCTAACTACTCAAGAAGAGGGGCATAAAGAAATACATTTGTATCAGGTGTGGTGGTGCATGCCTGTAATCCCAGTGGCTCCGGAGGCTGAGGCAGGAGGATTATGAGTTCAAAGGGAGCCTCAACAATATTGAGGTGATAAGCAACTCAGTGAGACTATATGGGCTGGGGATGTGGCCCAGTAGGTAAGTGCCTCTGAGTTCAATCCCCAGTCTCACCCCCCCAACACACGCACGAAAAAAAAAAAAAAAGAAATACATTTGCTTATATTGATACAATGGAATACTATTAAGAAGTCAAAAATAAATGACTAATCTACTAGGCCACAGTTGCTAAAATTTTAATATGGGGTAAAAAAGTCACATTACTCATTGATGAGTCAAAGATGATAGCATCTGTAAAACCTTTAAAACAGAAAGCATTTTAATTCTGAAATATGTGTATTTTATATATATATTATATATATATATATATATATATATATATATATATATATATATATGGTATAAAAATGTGGATAAAAAAATTTCACCACCTTCAAAATGATTATTCACTCTGGATGAGAGGGAAAAGAGAAGGGAGGTGGTATTTTTAAAGGGACCTCAATTATATCTGTTTGATTTATTTTTATAGGTATGTTAATCTATCACCATTTTATCCTCCTATTTATTCCTGAGCTCAATCCATCTGTATTGTGCTTCAGCCACAACACTGAAACATGCTTTGCCAAACTATCTGTTTTAGTCAGCTTTTTCTGTCACTGTGATCCAAATGCCTAAGAACAACATAAACAGAAAAAGGTTATTTGGGCTAATGGTTTCAGAGGTTCAGTCCATGGTCGGCCAACTCCCTAGCTCTGGGTCCAAAATGAGGCAGGACGTCATGGCAGAAAGGCCTGGGGGAGGAGAGCAGCTAAGGACAAGGCAACCAGGAAGCAGACAGTGCTCCACTATGCACCAGGAATGAAATACAAATCCCAAAGATACATCCCAGTGACCTACTTCCTCCAGCCAAACCCACCTACCTGTAATTTCCACCTAGTTAATCCACATCAGTGGATTAATCCACCAATTAAGTTAAAGCTCTCACCATCTAATCATTTCATCTTTGAACATTCTTGCATTGTTTCATACATGAGCTTTGGGGGGACACTTCATATCTAAACCATAATGCTATCTAACAGCTTCCATTCTGACACTTCTCCTACACATTTTTACTTGACTTCAGCAGAATTAACCCCCTCTCCTCTTCTCAAACTTGTTGCATCATGTAGTTTCTGAGGTCACTTGACTTGTCTTCATGTTTCAGTGTCAGTTTCTTCTTGACTGAGAGCAGAATGCCAACTGATCACTCCAGAGTTTCTGCTACTCTCACTATATCCCTCTCCAGGTATTTTCATACCATCTACTACATGTTAATGATGTCCAGATTCAAATCTCCAGTGCTAATTTCTTTCCTTGACTCCTTGACTCACATCTGTCAACTTGGCATGTTGACTTAGATGTCTACTAAGCATCTCAAATGTGGAGTGCTCTGAACTGAACTTCATGATCTCCTATAACCCCTAAACATTTATCTCCTAGTCTTGGTCTTGTAAGCAGTCCTAGATCCATTCCATTTTTCAAATGCATAGTCTAGGAGTCATACTTGATTCCTGTCTTCAACTCCCTTTGTTTCTGATTCATCACCAAGTCCTGTTAGCACTGCCTGAACATTCCCTGTCTTCCCATTCCTTGCCTGGTTTGAAGCTTTAGTCAACCTTCCACTAGGTATCTCTGTTTTTCATTCCTCCTTTGCCATTTATTACAAGAAGCTTAAGAGATCTTTTTTCTTTAAACTCGTTTCTAGATCTTAAATATTTTATAATACTTTATTTTTTAAGTTTTTTTAATATTGATTTATATGTGGTGCTGGGGATCAAACCCAGAGCCTTGCACATGCAAGGCAAGTGCTCTACCGCTGAGCCACAACCCCAGCCCCTATAATAATTTATAATGTATAAAAAAAAAGAACAGCCACAACCACAAAATCTATACCTAAATATCCATAGGTCAGCTTAAGAAATAGAATATTATAAACATTAGTGGAATTCCTAAATAGTCCTCTCTAGTTATGTCCCCTTTCTTCCCCATCAAAGGTAAACATAAGAATTCTGTGTTTGTCATTCCCAGGTATCTCTCTCTATTTTTAAATTATTTTATTTATTTTTAGTTTTATGTGGTGCTAAGGATCGAACCCAGTGCTTCACACATACCAGGTAAGCACTGTATAACTTAGCTACAACCCCAAATATATATATATATATATATATATATATATATATATATATATATATATATACAAAATATTTATTCTTGATTTCCCAAAAACCATATAATTTTAGTATATCTTAAATTTTACTTATGGGTATCATATTAAGTGTAGCTTTCTATACCTTTCTTTCATTACACAGTATATTTGTGAAATTAGAATCTCTTTGATACCTATGATTCCAATCATTTTAACTGATATGCGGTATTTCAAGAACACTAAATAATTTACCCATTTCCTGTTGATACTTAATTTGTTTCTATTGTTGTTCCAAACAATGCTACGTACTGTGAACATATTTGAGGTATTTCCTTTCATGCACAGGGAAGAATTTATGTAGATATATATTATGTTGTGAGAAATCTGTTTTGAACAGAATGGGCATCTTCCAATTTTCCTGATATTGCCAAACCATTCTTCAAGATATTGTTTATCAATCTGTCATCCTCCAGGAATCTGAAGCCCCTAACCCTCCCTGTCCTTTCCAACACTTTATATTGTCTATTAACTTCACCATTTGGATCTTATGTCTTTTTAAATCTTTTTAAAATCAGTCACATTGAACATCTTTTTCATGCTTATTGACTTCTAGTTTTCCTATTATATCTTCAGCCCATTTTCCGATTACATTTTTTCCTTCCTATTGATTTTTAGGGGGAAAATTTATATATTCTGGGTACTAATCATTGCTTGGTTTTATGGTGGTTTGTCCTTTCACTCCTTAAATTCTGGTTTTAAGGAACAGAATTTTTATTCTCGTGTGGTGAGATTTATAAATCTCCCCTGTGCTTTGCTTTTTATGTCTTATTTAAGAAACCTTGCCCACTCTGGCCTTTCAGCAACGTAAATCAGACAACATCCATGTCCTACTCAAAATTCTCCAATGACCTTTGTCCTAAAAATAAAATCCAATTTCCTTTCTTTCCTTCCTTGCCTTGCTCACTGGACGCCCACCTTCTCTTCAGTCCTCCAACCCGGAGAACATTCCCATCTCTCGGGACTGGGTGCTCCTGCTGTCTTGATTGATCTCTGCATGATCAGGCACATGGCTGGTAGTCTCAGCTCAGAGATGGCTTCAGACAGACTTCCACTGACCCAGACATCTAAAGTGCCTCCCCCCTCAGTTTCTAGAACATTACCCCCATTTTATAGTCTTCACAATACTGTTGCTATACGAAGTCATCTTTGTACATGTTTGTCTACTTGTACCCTCCGTCTCTACTAGGTATGATGTCTATGAAACAGGGACCCTCACTCCCCTGCTCCTGCTTCAACTGTGGAGCAGTGAAGAACTCTCAAAAAGCACTGAATCACTATCTGTTGAAGGAATAACTAGAGAACACATTGTGGGAAATCTTACCAACCAAAACGACGAGAAAACAGCAGCCTACAAGGTGAGGGAAAGTGACAGAGATACTAACTAGGTGACCCAAGGCATGGCTCATTCCTGTTGCTGAAGAAAATATCTGAATAAACTAGACAAAGTGAATCAGAATTGCATTCATAAACAATAAGTCTCTGAAGGAAAATTTAAAAAGAACTGAATCTCCTCCTCCTCCCCCTCCTCCTCCTCCTCCTCCTCCTCCTCCTCCTCCTCCTCCTCCTCCTTCTTCTTCTTCTTCTCTCTCTCTCTCTCTCTCTCTCTCTCTCTCTCTCTTACTGAAGATTGAGCCCAGGGACACTTTCACTTTATCACTAAGCTACATCTTTAGTCCTTTTTAAAAATCCTTTTTAAAAGTTTTAAGACAGAGCCTCTCTAATTTGTGGAAGATCTTGCAAATTTGCTGAGGCTGGCCTTGAACTTGTGATCTTCCTGCCTCAGCCTCCTTAGTCACTCACTCCCGTGAGGTACAACACAGTTATCAGAATGTTCCTTTTACAGCACAAATCAGATTGGGATCCTCCTCCACTCACAATATTACAATGGTTCCTGGTCACTTGGAGAGTCCCCCCATTGGTTTTAGGGTCCTGCTGATCTAGCTTCCAGCACTGTGACTTCACCTCTTCCTCCTTACTCCTTCTCCTTCTGCCACACTCACATGTTTCCTCTCCACTTCTCCTCAGCTCTGAATGCTCCTCAGTTTGGACCTCCATCCTCCAGGATGTCCACATGATCCCACCTTTGCCTCCTTCCACTTTGCGCTCAAATGTCACCTTCTGAGACAGCCCTATCCAAACCACCTTACTGAAAATTGCAATCCACTTCTATCCTGAAAGACTCTATCCTTTTCCAAAGCAGTATGTAATTTACTCTTCATATTGTGTTTTCTGACTATTTCCCTCCATGAGAACATACACTGGCACTCCATTTCCACAGATTTCATGTGCATGATTCAACCAACTGTGGATTAGAAACACTTAAAAAAATGCATATGGTGGGGCATGGTGGCACATACCTGTAATCCCAGCAGTTTGGGAGGCTGAAGCAGAAGGATCAAAAGTTCAAAATCAGCCTCAGCATTTAGTGAGGGCATAAGAAACTTGGTAAGAAATGTCTCAAAATAAAAAATTAAAAAGGGCTGGGAATGTTGCTCAGTGGTTAAACATCCCTGGGCTCAATCCCAACTACCAAAAAGAAAAAAAAAATTGCATGTATATGGAACATGACAACTCTTTTCCTGTCATTATTCCCTGAACAATATAATAAAAATGCATTTACACTGTATTAGTCATAATGCTATTCTAGAGTTGATTTTATGAATAGAGGAGAATGTACATAAGTTATATAAAATATAACTTCCTTTTGTATAAGGAACTTGATCATCACAGATTTTGGTATCCCCGGAGGATCTTGAAACCAGTACTCTTTGGATGTTGAGGGATAATTGTAATCTCCATAAAAAAAAAGTCTTGGCTGGGGTTGTTGCTCAGTGATAGAGTACTCGCCTAGCATGTGTGAGGCACTGGGTTCGATTCTCAGCACCACATATAAATAAATCAATAAAATAAAGGTCCATCAACATCTAAAAAAAAATTTAAAAAAAGAAAAAAGTCTTGTCACTTTTGCTCAATGACATTAGGCCCAGTATACAGGTAAGTATTTGATATATATTTGCTGGATGATTTAGTTCATTTAATAAATCTGTGTCCAGAGGAAAAAATGATACAGAATGGTCAACACCAAGGCACCTTTTGGTAAATTTACAGAACCTCAATTTCAAAGAAAGAATCCTCTGGGGCTCCAGCCAGAGGAAAACAATACTTATAGAAAAAGGGGTGCAGAGGAGGGAGAAACCTGGCTAGCATGAGCTTTTCTTTGTCCCTGCTAGGACCACAATATAGTGCAGTCAACCCTGTGGCATCCTGAAGGAGAGAAAATATGGCACAGCATTATACAAGAAGCCAAATTATCCTTCATGTAGGAAGATAAACAGACATCCTCAACCATGCAAGTACTCAAGGAAACTAGGACTACCTATTACCTTCTGAACTAGCCTGTTGAGAATTGTGTGGAGTAAAAAGAGACCATATTGCTTTCTGTGTACTGAATCTGTTCCCCCTGAGCAATCCTAACATAATTTTAGCCCTAGATCACAGGGCTGTCATTTATGGAGTGATTGATCACTGTGAACCAGGGCTTTCATCTCCTATCTATCAAAAACTTCACACCCTCATTTATGATATAGATAACTGGCCCCATTTTTTTTGTGTGGTGCTGGGGATTGAACCCAGGGTCTTGTGTATGTGAGGAGGCAAGCACTCTACCAACTGAGCTATAATCGCAGCCCCCAGCCCCATTTTATATGTGAGAAACCCAAGGCACAACAAACTTAACTTCCCAGAGTGCACAGTGGAAGAACCGGTGTTCAAACCCAGATCTGTCTAGCATTAAGGCTGTACTTATAAAAATCAACCTGATACTTAACCAGACAATGGGTAAAACCATCCCTGCCAACCTCCTTACAGAGCTGAGACCTCCCAGTGCATAAAAAGATTTTCCAAATCTCTATGTCTCCAGTGTTCCAACTCCTCAAGAAACTGTCAGAGAGCAGAATAGCCACTCAGAATTAACACAAAAGGATTAGAACATTCACCAGGAAAGAAAATATAAATAAATAATTTAATAAATATGATCTTCCATATTACATTGTAAATATAGTGGATGTACTTTAAAACTGGAGAAGAAATAAGAAATGAGAGGAAGGACCCTTAACACTCTCTGAAAATCCCATTACCCAGAAGGGTGAGAATGGCAATAAATGTGGATAGATTCATACTGTTTGGACATTGTTAGGAGTCTCCTACCATCAGAACCTGTTGCTCATGTGAAAGTGACATTATGAGAAGGAAAACTTGGAATCAGAAAGACCTGCATTTGATTTCCTCCACTTATTCACAACAGACACTACAGAAATACAGAAGATAATTAGAAAGTATTTTGAAACCCTATATTCTAATAAAATAGAAGACAGTGAAGATATCGATAAATTTCTTAAGTCATATGAACTGCCCAGATTGAGTCAGGAAGACACACACAATCTAAACAGACCAATAACAAAGGAAGAAATAGAAGAAGCCATCAAAAGACTACCAACCAAGAAAAGCCCTGTATGGGTATACAGCGGAGTTTTACAAAACCTTCAAAGAAGAATTAATACCAATACTTTTCAAGCTATTTCAAGAAATAGAAAAAGAAGGAGCTCTTCCAAATTCATTCTATGAGGCCAACATCACCCTGAACAAGTGATTTAAACACTTGGAGGCTCCATTTCTTCACCTATAAAATGTATCTGACTCACTGGACTGTTCTGAATAGCAAGTTGTCTTATAAGTAGATTCTTCACTATACCATGTGGTCCACTTAGAAGAATCCTTCGTTTACTATTTCTGCCAATAATTATCCTGAGTTTCCTAAAGAGCTGTGGTAGATTTGGTCTAACTCAGTTGTTGGCAAATGATAAGGCCAAATTCAGCCAGAGGAGCCACTTTCATAAATGAAGTTCTATTGTCACACAGCCATGCCCATCAAACAGATAATAATCAGAGTCTCCTGAAGCCCGAGGGAGCTCAGTCCTGGTGACAGGATGTCAGACAACATTGCCATTTCTTTGCATTTGTTCCTGTTACTCTCCTGTCATCCATTTCCACTTCTTTTTGATCCTCGCCTCTATTTGTCAGAAAGGAGGCAAAAATGTTCCTATCAATGTCCACGTTAGTTTCCACTGGGACCAGGACCTAGGGAATGATCATTTAACCTTCACTTACCTATAATCTTCCCCACTTCTATGGACTAAAATATAAGCATTTTGCCTTTTACTTTTTTTTTCATATTTTTGTTGATGCATTTTAGTTGAACATAATGGAGGGATTTGTTGTTACATGTTCATATATACACACAATATTACCATGTTACCTGGGCAATATCATTCCCCTGACTTTTATTTTTATTTATTTATTTTATTTATTTTGGGGGTACTGAGGATTGAATTCAAAGGTGGTTGACCACTGAGCTCCTTTTTTTTTTTTTTTTTTTTTTTTTTTTTAGACAGGGTCTTGGTAAGTTGCTTAGGGCCTTGCTAAATTGCTGAGGCTGACCTCGAACTTTCGATCCTCTTGCTTCAGTCTCCTGAGTTGCTGTGGTTAAAGATGTGTGATGCTGTGCCCAGTTCCCTGTCTTTTTCTTTTAAAGGAAAAAGGTATCACATTAATACGGTACACACATATGGACCAGATATCCACAAATAATTAAGTATGCTTAGTAGTCAAGTGATATTTATTTTTAAGAGAGAGAGAGAATTTTTAATATTTATTTTTCAGTTTTTGGTGAACACAACATGTTTATTTTTTATTTTATGTGATGCCAAGAATCGAACCCAGTGACCTGCGCATGCCAGACAAGTGCGTTACCGCTTGAGCCATATCCCCAGACCGTCAAGTGATATTTAATAGCCCATCTTTTGACTTACTGCAGAAACTCACTATCACAAGAGGGCTATCATTTATTTCCCTCTATTCTTATAAGGTGGAACAAGATGGTGTCTGAGATCCTCTGGCAATCATCTCCCCTCAGACACATAAGGTTGAATGGCTATTCTCACACCAGAGGACATATACAGAGCTAAGGAAATCACATAAGAGACACTAGTGCCAGCTTTTAGTATAACAAAATAAAAAGACACATTGAAGAAGGCAAGAAAGAAAGAGTTGCCCTTGTCATTCCTCCCCTACTCCAAGCAGCCCAGTGTGTTAAGAGACACCCGTCACTTAGGGGAGGGAGGGTTAGGTCCAGGCTTCCCCCTTGAACCCCAGTACCAACCTGCTGTGCAAGACTCAGTGCTGGCCAAAGCCTCGTGACTCTCCCCAGACTAATACCTACCATCTGAGCTGCTGGAACTGCCTTAGGCCAGGCGATTCTCTGCAACCACCCCCTTCTCCAATCTCGGTTGGCAGAAGAGGGGAGCAGAGCACAAAAGCTAACATACAGCCTTGTTGCAGAGCCCATGCCAGTCCTGCCATGGTGAGATCCCTAGGAACTGAGAGCCCAGTGCACAGCCTAGAGTTCAGAGACAGAGCCTCTGGACTGGCCCCAGCATCCAGCAGAGACCTGAGCCCAATGAGACAGAACTGAGTTTTGGCAGCATCAGTGCCAGCCTAAGAGTGGGACTGGAGCCCATCTACTCTCCTGAGACTGTGCAGGATCCTTGTGGCTGTGAGATTCAGGTGCAACCCAGATTAGCTTCAGCATGGGTAGCCAAGGGACAAAATTCATCATCACTACCCAACCTTGGGCAGCATATCATGGTTCACAACCCCATCACTGGGGGTAGGACAAAGTAGTAAGCACAAGACTTTGCCCTGGGACTTAGTGCTGGGCTGGTGAAACCTAACACTGGGCAGATCCTAATAGTCCTTATCCCTAGTCCTGTTTATGGAGGCTCTTGGAACAGTCTACAAAACTCTAGCCAGCATCATCTATGGCTGGTGGCAGGGGTCTTGAGCCATGAGTCCACCTGGGCAATAGGTAGCCCATTGCAATGTGGGTCCTCCTGTGCTATTTTTAGCAGATGGTGGGCTCAAGAAATGACACACCTTGGTGGCCACATTTGTGGCCAGAGGTATGACATCAAGGCCTGGGGCTGTTCGTTCATGGTGTCTCTGCCCAGAGAAGGGCAGAGCCCTGCAGTGTCTGACCACAGCCTTGTAAGTGTGGACAAGGTTTCCAAGTCTACTCCAGCCCCACGCAGAGGCTTCTGGAGAAAACTACTCTTTCTAGGTACTTTCCTGTTTCCTTCTGCACTATTCTTATGACTGGCTTCATTTAATTTGTAAGGAATTATTTATTTACATTGCTTCTGTTGCCATTTAATAAAGAAATATTGCCTTTTTTAAGAAATAGCTTAGAAGCTCAGACAATAAAACAAGTAGAAAAATAGCAGAAATGAAATAGAAGTAATTAGACTTGAATCTGACATCACTTTGTATAGCTAATGCACTATATTAGTGTAAAAAAGAGAATAATGGTTTTTCATTTACCTTAGTGTTTACGATCATTATGAAAAATCACATTTAAGGAAGCCCCAGTGTAAGCCAATGTATGAGAGTATTTTACTTGAGCTATACTACACTGGCCCATTTCTGAGCAAGCAATTTTTTTTTTTCTGAATGAGAAAACTATTTTTGAAAAAAATAATAAAATGTTATAAGTATGATTCCTCTTCATTTTAAAACTGCATATTTTCAGATAATGAGTGCAGTTTCTATTACTATTTCAAAGCATTCTCTTATTTCTGTGCCAAGAAAGAAAATTCCTTTGGGGATTAAATTTTCAAAAATTACTAGAACAGAGTGGAACAACTTGTCACAATGTTACCTTTTACACACATTTTTTTTCTTAAGAAAGACACTATTGAATCTGGTTTATATTGACTTTCTTTAGCTGTTCCTATATTGTGAAGTGAGGTGTATTTCTTATGGCCTCTTAATTTTATATATTTTTTTAAATTTATTTTCTGATTATAAATTCATGGATTTTGTTATGTACAGCATAACAAAATGAACTCTCTATATTTTCACACAGAAACACTGTGGTTCCTCAGTTGGGGATCCTCAACACCTAATGCCAGAGAAAGGACATAGATACATTACTGAGCCTGAAATTGTCACCAGAACCACCCATGTAAACCCGGGCCAGATGGCTTCATCGCCAATTCCCAAGTGTAATAAATAAAATGAGTTCAGAGGCCGCTGATTGCTCTCAGTGACCCTCAATAGGGCACGCCACCCACACGCCTGGTCATCCCTGACTGAGGCCACTCCCAATTCATGCCCAGATGAACGCAATATTCAGATCTTCCTCTCTCTTCTCAATCTGATCAGTAGAAACATTCCAACAACAACGCAGAGAACCCAGAATCAGAGTAGGACATGTTGAATCTTGAGTCCCACCCTATGGTGTCTCCAAGCTGCATCCTCTGATAAAGCAGCCAACAGCCACACATGACCTTTTAAATTCAAGTTCATTATATATAAGTCAAATTCAAAGTGTGGTTCCTTTGTCTCGTTATTTCACATGCCCAACAGTCACATGTAGCTAGTGGCTACCATTTTGAACAGCACAGAGTATAGATCTCTGTCCCTGAAGAATGTGCTTCTGGATAACACAGCCTTAGAAGGAACCATGCATCTTGTACCTGATGACTATTGGGCCAGGAGCTCCACTAGGTGAGTCTGAATGGAAGGAAGTCGTGTCTTGTTCTGGCTTCCTCATTCACCTGCTCTAGACTGGCATCAGTCATGTCTCCTCTCCAGGGCCTCATTTCTTACCTGTGAGGGCTTCCTGGAATTAGACTTCGACCCACGATGAAAGGAAGGCAGGACTATCATAGCCCATGGGTCCTACATTACTTGCCTTTGCTTTGGCCTTTTGTAAATTTGCCTTTATTAAAGTATGACTTTGCATCATTTCTTCTCCCTATAAAAGGACAATCATGTAAAATTCAGTGTTGCATTCATTTTAAGAATCTAAAACCATATCACATCATTTTCTCTTAATGAGATCCAGTGAGAGAAATTTCTATCAAATCTTGGGCCCAGGACAAAATGTGATTCTATAAGCAGCTAGTGGGTATTTAGGTTTAAAAACAATGTGAATACTGTAACTGATCTCATTTTCCTCTGTTTTCCCTGTAAGGAGGCTCAGAGAACTAACATTAGAAGCGGTTAAACTGAATCATATGGTATTCATTTTTTTATTATATCTCTAATAAAAGCTTTTTTGGAAGCCACCAAAATATTTCTGGGCAGAAATTAGAATTTGAACAAAGTATTTTGTTAATTGAATGAAATACATTTGCAGAAACCCCAACCTTCAAACATATCATAAAACTTTATAAACTAAAATGCATTCTAAGGACACCCATTTGTTGGGGAAATACCCTTACAAAGGTGTGTTTTCAAGGCTTGACCCTAGACTTGGAAGTTGGTATCCACATATTCTGGAGCATCACATAAGACTAAAAAAAAAAAAAATAATATAATATATATATATATATATATATATATATATATATATATATATATATATATATATATTCCTGAAGTTATATACACAAATATTCAAAAGACAGGAAAGTGAAAACCTATCACTTTGTTTTGGGGTACAGAATTTCAGTTGGTTTTGGTGTTCAAAAAATAGAAAATTTTAGCTGAGCACAGTGGCACATGCTTGTAATCCCAGTACCTCAAGAGACTGAGGCAGAAGGATCCCAAATCCAAGGCCAGCCCAGGCAACTTAGCAAAACCCTGCCTCAAAATTTAAAGAATAAAAATAACTGGAGGTGTAGCTCAGAGGTACAGCTCCCCTGGGTTCAATCCCCAGTACTACAAAAATAATAATAATAATAATAAGTTCTCACCATTGAGTTCTCAGCATTTCCACAGTAAGCAAGATATTTATACCATTCCATGAAATAGATTAGTAAAAGTAAAATCATCTTGCCCCTTAAAACACTTTCATCCTTTTAAAAATTTCTTTTAGCATTGTTAAATGCTAATTTTTTTTTTTTGCATTGTTAGAGGGTATTTTTTAGGAAATTTAAAAATTTCTGAGGTAAGGCAACTTTCCACTCAGAATTATATCACCATGTTCTCAGACTGAATAAGGAAACAAAAATATTTTGGAATCCAAATTTGAAGCTGCAGACTAGAGTGGACTCACATGTAGCACATAAAAGCTATCTGAAAAGTACTTGATTTATGCTTAGTTGAAGTCACAGAACCCAAAAGGAGTCTCCTACACAGAAGCAACTATGGAGATCTGTCACAAACACATGCTCTAGTAGTTACCATCTGGCTCACACTGAGTTCACAAAGAATACGCTAGTCATACCTGCACTGAGGTTCATAGGACAGCACATTGAACTCTTTTTATTAAACATCTGAGACTCTTCACTTATATTTTTAACACAAAGGCATGATCATTCGCATATCTATACCTTCTCAAACATTCTGCCAAGTGAAGGTAGGGAGGATTATTTAAATAATAACAAGTAACATCTATTGAGAATTTAGTATGTGCTAGGTATTCTGACCAATATTCTAGATGGGTTATTTTATGAGTAATTTAACAAAGTATGAGGTGGGTATTGTTTTTATTTTTATTATATAAAAGGCAAAACTTGGAAGCTAAATTTTCCAGGGTCACTATGGTTTGGACATTTGTCCCCCACTCCAAAGGTTTATGCATTATGAACTTGACCCCAAGGTGGTACTATTAGGAGGTTGGTGTGAAACCTTTAAGAGGTGGTACTTGGTGGGAGGGTCATAGTTCAGTTTGGGGCATACCCTCAAAAGGCAATAAAGTATTTCTTGTGGAACCCAGGTGAGTTTTTGGTAGAGAATTGTTATGAAAATCTCCCACCCAGGTTCTTTCTGGCTTCCTGTTTCAAGGTGTGATCCTTTCTCATACATGAATTACCACACTATTACCATCTACATGATGTGTCACAGCCAAGAGGGCCCTCACCAGAGCTGAGTCAATGCCAGTGCTATGCTCTTGAGCCTCCAAAGCTATGAGCTAAATAAACCTCTTTTCTTTTTAAATTATTCTGCCTTTGGAATTTTCTTACAGTGAGTAAAATACTCTAATAATAATAGAAGGGTCTGCAGTCACTCAGTGATAGTTGGGACTTTAGTCCAATACAGAGTGCTTAATAGTACTCTGAAATGTTCTAAAGAAGATAAACGTCCTGACCACAAGGTAGTCATGGAGTTAAGAAAAATACCTAGATAGATAGGCCCAGATATCACCAACCCTACCCTGAAAGAGCCCTTCCTTCTCCACTGCTTGGGATAAATGGGAGTAAACTATGTCATTAGAACAAATAGGTGCACACACAGACTCAGGTAGATGGCTACCTAAATAAGTGGGGAAGAAAAATTCAGGCTTGGCTTCTTATTATCTAATGTCAAACTTTTCCCCTTTTTTCTCCCTGAAGAAAGAATGAATGCATTTTCATTTATGCATTATTAATTTCCCATAGCATATTTAATAACAATCATTCTAATTATCCTAGTGTTCTGACACTAGGTAAGTGACCCTCAGCTCTCCTATCTTTCTGCTTCAAATTCCATTAAACAAGGGTGGATAAAAGGCTTTCTTATCAAAGTACCTTAGTATTTGATATGAGTGCCACAAACAAATACTAAGCTGCCTTTGAGTGTGGCTTGAAAAGCCAGGCATTTTCCCAGTGAAGCCTCTTTCCACTATTTAAATCCTAATCCAAATAGAGTTTCCTTGTAAAATAATTAGGAAACCACATTGGGGCCAACATTTTTATCATTCAAAATATAAGTACTAACAACAGGCTGACCATCTGCTAAATTGGTGCTCAGCCAGTTGGTTTGGATAAATGGCACCCCAAAGACCCATGTGGTCCCCAGACCACGATGTTACTGGGAAGTGGTAGAACCTTTAAAGGGAGGGGGGTGCAAGTGAGAGATCTCCCAGTTATTGGGGATGTGCCCCTGAAGTGAATATTAGGACCCCCATCTCTTCCTTTATCTCTATTCCCCACACAGCTAGGAGGAGAATGGGCTTGGGCTTCAACCATGATGTGGAATCACAGGCCCAAAGCAGAAGTTCCAAATGGCCAGGGACTGAAAACTTCAAAATTAGGAGCCAAAATAAACCTTTTCTCTTTTGTTTTTTCCTTCCTGTACTGGGTATTGAGCCCAGGGGTATAGAGGCATTCTACCACTGAGTTACATCCCCATGACTTATTTTTTGAGACAGGGTCTCTCTCACTAAGTTGCCCAGATGGGCCTTGAACTTGTGATCCTCCCGGCTCCGCATAGGATGTGTTGACCCCAGGTTGAGAAGTTGGTTGGGGTAGAGCGAGCAAGAGACCTTTCCCAATACTTCAGTCTTTGGGAATGAGTATATCTCTGCCTGAAGGTTGGTGACCATGTGGGCTTCCCAGCCTGCACCTCTATCCTGGGAATATGGCTAAAAAATGGGGCTGCCTCCTTGAGAAGGGGAAGCTACATGGGCTTTTCCAATCCCTGGGTGTTAGCAGCTGCTTCCTAAAATAGGAAACCTCTTGCCAGCCTTGCAGGACTGCTGGGGAAGTAACCCCGAAGGAGCCATCAAGCATTTTAATGGTATTTTTTTAGCTCTCTTGGGATACTTCCCCACAATATTGAGCCTTTAGCATTTATGATTCATTCCGTGTGAAAGTAAGGGACTCCCTGGATTTGGGTCTAAGATGGAAGTGGTGTTTGTAAATTTCACTGATTTAGCATTGTTTGTTTATAAAAATAGCTTATTTAGATATAGTTACCTGATGAATATTTGTTGGATTCTCTTTACATTCACCCCTCTAGAATTCCTGCTTGGAGCTGAAGGAAAAATTGTATTTCTTCATATCTTCCTCTTTCCCTTGCTCTGGTCCAAGGGGAAAATAACTTGGCTCCATTTGACCAGCTACTGGCCAGTTGGGATTGCTGATAGAATTTCCCATCGCCTCACCAGATTCCCCCTCCCACCTTTGCCCTCACCCAAGTCCAAAGGCCTGAGAACTTGGGGGAGGGACTATAAGTCTCAGTTCAACCCTTCTCCTATCTAAGGGCTGTAGAAGATGGGTACCCCAGCTCACACAGTGAATTTGCATTTCCTCTGCTTTTTTATTCTATTTGGGCCCTTGTGGATTTTATGGTGCCCTCCCACCTTGGTGAGGGCAGCCTTCATTATTTCAGCATGCTGATTCAAATGCTAATCTCTTCTGGAAACAGCCTCAAAGACACACCCAGAAATAATATTTTACCAGCTATCTGGGCCTCCCTTAGCCCAGTCAAGTTGACATATAAAATTAACATCACAACTGGTGTGAGGCCCAAGAGGGCCTCCTAAGAGGGTTTGCTGTAGAAGGGCCCTCAGCTGACTGGGATGGCTCTTTTTACTAAGCAAATAAGCAGATCAAAAGCAAAAAAAAAACGATCAAACAGAGTCTTAACAAAGACTGCACCCGTGTGTGGTGATGTGTGAATTGTGGAAGCTCTGTTTATGTACCGACTCCTTAGGGAGTCAGGTACAAAGGCGAATTTTATTGCAGTAATGAAAAAATCCATTGATTTACACAATTCTGGAAATGCATCTAGCCAGATGAAAGAACACAAACGAAACAAGAATTAACATGATACTCCTGCTATCTCCTCCCTCCTTCTCCCCTCATGAATGTGGATGTTGGGAGGAAATAAGATTTGTGGAGAAGGCAGACAGCAGGGACGGTTTTGGGGTGCTGCTTGGTTCCAACCAATGGAATTGTCCTGCTGGTCATCCACATGGGCAGAGTGGCAGGAGGAAGCCCTCGGCCACCTCTAGCTGTCCCCATCCTGGTCCCAGTCTACATTTTCAACAATGACTTGGATAAAGACATAATAGTATAGAGAATATAAATTCCTCCTCGGCCGGGAGTCTAAATCCCATTCATATGTTTGGAGAATTGGTTACATAATAAGCTTTGATGCAAAGCAGAACTGATCTCAAAAAATAGATTCTGAAAGCACCAGATACTTACATTCCCAGACTTCCTTGCAGCTAGGGTGTGGGTACCTGACCTGGAGGCAGTCACTCAGATTCATGCACCACCTCCATACACACTCTGAACAGGAAAACTAGAATTTACAGAAGTGTCTGCGGCAGATCTATTCAGGTGGCAGAGATGAGCAGAGGGAGCAGCTCCAGGATTCCAGGGCATCACTAGAGGGTCTGTGTCCATGGTCCAGGGCCAGACACTGGGCAGGCAGTGCCATCCGGAAGCAGTGACATCCTACACAGTTGGATTCTCTAGAATGGTTGGTGATGTCATTTTCCCTGCTACTCAGGACATCTTTTCCTGCCTTAGCCCAAGCTTCTGTGGCCTTCCCAGTGAACTTCTGAGCCACCCAAAATCTTCACAATCTTACTTCTCTGCTTATGTCAGCCAGAATTACTTTCGTTACTTGCTACTAAAAACATTGAGTGGTGGCAGGCTTTTCAAATCTGCAAAGGGCATGAAGCTGGGAGGGTCGCAATCTATTGGATGGCAGAGTCAAAAGAAGATTGTCAAGGGCTAGAAATGAAAGATACCAAACAGAGATAAAATGTGTGTACCCAAAGTTGGGCTCAAAAGTCAACTCCATGGGGTCAGATTTGAGCAATATTATCTCCAATCTCTGTTGGAAAATCCACAGACCCCCCCACCAGGGTTGATTTAAAATATTTTTTATCACATTGCTTCTCAAATATAAACATAAAATTAGGTATAAACTCCTTATGATCGTGGCTCATTTACAGTTATAAAACCAAAACAAATTTGCAAATTAATTACAAACAGAACTACAAAAGCAATAACATTCAAATTAACATCATTAATTTAATGTGAGAGATGATGATGTTTTGCTGAAATTGGACCATTGCTCACCACATGGCTCTGCCACCAACTGCTGAGGCACAGGGGGTTTCTAAGAGGGGGACGGCATGTCTGCACCCCCTAAGCTAAGAATCCACTGAGCCCTGGGCAGCTTCCCATCTATCAGTTTCAGCTTCCCCTTCATTTTCTGAGTCTTCTCTCTAGATAGCTAGGCTTTGTCTCATTGCTCTAACTTGTATCAAAATTCTTTCTTCTGTATCAATCCCTCCTAAACTGAGATTTAATACCCTGGGAATGAATTCACTAGTCCCTCATGAATCTGACATTGACCCCTGGTCAAATTACCTGGGTCCAGGAAGGAAAATCAAATCTTTTTTTTTTTTTTTGGTCAAGCTGGGATCCAGCATTATACCACTAAGCTATCTCCCCAGCCCAAGACCAAATATTGCTCATATGCTTCTTCCACAGTTTCTATATGGTTGGGGAGGGACAGTTGTTCATACTCAGTAATTCTAAACAAAGAGTAATAGGATATGGCTTAGCCATAGTACTATGGTCCTAATGCCATGGAAATTCTTAGGCATTCCCAGCAGGGGACACAGGTGAGTATGTTCATGGAAGCATTGTTTGTAGTGGCAAGAGGCACCATAGTTTCCATCACTGGGAAAGGACTTCATGCAACAATTAGAAATAATGAAAGTTCATATTTCAATACCTATATGGACTTAGGAAACAGGGTAGGAACTAGAATGAGAATCAAAATGCTATTTACAAAATCTATAGCTATCTACAAAAAAAGACAACATGCATTTTGCAAGAAGGCAAGCAAATAAAAAGATGCATCTCAAATTTAAATGTTTTAAGTGTTTTCCTGTAGTAGTGAAGATAGGAAGCGGATATACAATAAAAGTGACTAACATAAAAACAAACTCAAACCCAGTACGATGGCACATGCCTGTAATCCCTGAAATGCAAGAGGCTGAGGCAGGAGGATCACAATTTCAAGGTTATCAATCAGCAATTTAATAAATTTAGAGAGACCCTGTCTCAAAATAAAACATAAAAAGGATAGGGGATGTGGCTCAGTATTTCAGTACCTGGGGTTCTATCCTTGGTTAAAAAAAAATTAAATTTAAATAGTAAAAACAAACTCTTGAACTAACAAACAAGAGGCAAACTTTATATGAGCTAATGGTAATAATCTCCATGCTTATGAATACTTAAGACAACCCTCTGTACTCAGTCGGAAATGGGTAAAAAGGCTGAGGAGAGAAGAGGAAGAGGAAGAGGTGGGTGGGAGTGAGGGGGATAATACAGGTCTCTCCAAGACATGAAAATTATAAAGATTCTTTTTAAAATCTTACTTCACAGGATGGAATAAAGTATTTCAAAAGTTGCAATTTGAAAATCCCAGCTTTAAAAGGCAATAGGAATATTGTTTGGCACATAGTAAAGAATAGCTACAGGACTTCAACAGTGCCTGCTAAAAGCCTGCCTTATGACCCAGAAATCTACATCTCAAAAAGGAACCCAGCCATTACCCCCAAGTTTGACTTATCCCAGTGCAAGCCTACCAAGCATGGTTGGAACATATGAACAGGAAGCTATTCTTTGCTGCATAATAAGTTTGCACACAGCTTTATCTTTTTGAGCCAGAATAGGCTGTACTATTTCAGTTACATTTGAGTGAAATACCCTAGTCATGATTCATGAAAACATTTCATTAACTGATTATAGATCTTGTTGCTTCAGCAGGGGGACTGAGGAGTGCACTTCTGACCTAAAAATCCTTCTGCAGAAATTGAGTGACATACCAAGTGTTACAATTTCCCATTCAATTGCCAACAAGAGAGGCTAAGAAAGTGACATTTCTTTCCAACCAGGCATCAGCCCTACATTAAATAAGGAGATGGTATCCAAAGTCATTTGGGGATATTTGAAAATCTTCTAAGATTTTGCAAATAAGTTTTTAAAGTAGTGGATTTGTGTACACAAGAACCAACACTAGTTGATTCCTAACTTCAAGACATAGCAATAAACCTGTTAGAATTTGACCATTGAATTGAGGGTTCACCTTAAATTAAATCACAGGTGGGAGATGCTTATTCCCAGTATGCAAATACATTATATGATGCCTCTCAGCTACATGTAACAGTCAGATGCTACCCTAAAACTGATCCACTTTCCAATCCATCCTAAGTTGTATGGACCAATTTGTGAAAATACCTGTTGCATTATTCGTGATATAAATATTTTGTGGTTGGCTCTGTGCTCTTCCACTTCATAGCCCCATTACAGTTAGGTGGAACCATGTGTTTCTCAGGTCAAAATGCTAAAGGTGGGAGTGATGAGGATCACATCTGATCTAAATTGTTTAAAAGTGCTGGCGAGGATGCGGGGAAAAAGGTACACTCATACATTGCTGGTAGGACTGCAAATTGGTGCAGCCAATTTGGAAAGCAGTATGGAGATTCCTTGGAATGCTGGGAATGGAACCACCATTTGACCCAGGTATTCTTCTTCTCGGACTATATCCAAAAGACCTAAAAACAGCATACTACAGGGACATAGCCACATCAATGTTTAAGCAGCACAATTCACAATAGATAGACAGTGGAGCCAACCTAGATGCCCTTCAATGGAAGAATGGATAAAAAAAAATGTGGCATATATACACAATGGAATATTACTCAGCACTAAAAAATAATAAGATCATGGCATTTACAGGGAAATGTATGGCATTAGAGCAGATTATGCTAAGTGAAGTTAGCCAATCCCTAAAAAACAAATGCCGAATGTCTTCTCTGATATAAGGGAGGTGACTCAAAATGGGGTAGGGAGGAAGAGCATGGGAAGAAGATTACCTCTACATAAGGAAGAAGGGTGGGAGGGAAAGGGAGGGAGAAAGGGAATTGCATGGATGGTGGAAGAAGACCCTCATCATTATACAAAATACATGTATGAAGATATGAGGAAAAAAAAAAAAGAATAGCGTTACCCTAGATTAGGTAGAGAGAAGTGATGGGAGAGGAGGGGAGGGGATGGGGAGATAGGAAGGATAGTCGAATGAAACAGACATTATTATTACTGTGTGTATATATGTGACTGCATGACCAATGTGATTTTGCAACCTGTACACTCAGAAAAATGATTAATTATATCCCATCTGATTCAAATGTATGATATATGTCAAGGTCATCGTACTGTCATGTGTAACTAATTAAAACAAATTTAAAAAAAAAAAGAAAAAAATAAATTGCTTAAGACCTGGAATTGATTCTCTACCCTCTTAACACCCCTCTACTGCAGTGACCAAGGATCTCCTAAGTGAGCTGATGAAGCATGTGTAGGCCTGAATCTCTGAGGAACTATGAAAGGGCCAGCTCCCCCCCACACCCCCATCTGCATTTAGGTAAGCAGTCACATGAGAAAGTAATCTCTGCTTTATTAACCACTTGAGATCTGGGGGTTACTTGACTACTGTGCATAACCTAGTCCGCCCTGATTAATAGTGGTATTAAATGACTTAATTACCAATAACTCAATTTATTGCATCCTGGGAGGAACAAAACTAAAACAAATGAAAAGATAACTGGCATTGTAAAAGTGAAGTAAGAATTTTTAAACACAGTAGAAAAAAATTTCTTGAGCCTGTACCATGTGATTAGGTGAAAAATAAATCATACAAAGAGAAGGGGTCCAAGTTCAAGCAGTTATCCCTGAGCTGGGCTAAGCTTCATAAAAAGCCAAATTTGGAGAGGCTGGGGCAAGAATATAGGACTGTACTTTAAAGTGGGCCTTAAGTAGTCCTGAGACAGAGGGAGGAAACCTTCGTTTAGGAAAATAATTGGAAATAAAATTTGAAAATATTTTAATACATAATGTAAGATCCACTGAAAATCAAGGGAAGGAGTTTGTACTTACACTAAAGGCAACTGGGAGTAACTTGGGCTTTTCAGAGTGATCCTGTTCAGAGTGATCCAGAACATCTTCCTATTTCAACTGTAGGTGAAAGTGACTTTCAGAATATTAACGGACATCCGTGTTCAGGGTGGATTTGAAAGGTGGACTGAGCAGAAACAAGAGGTTGGAGATGTGTCTGTAGGTGGAAGGTTCATTGGGGTCATGGTCATGAGAATGCAAGGAAAGTAGGGGAGACATGGAAAGCAATGTGAAGGACACACGATGTGCATCTCCAATCTACAACCCCAAACTCCAAAACCTTTCAGACTCCAACATAAGGCCACAAGTCGAAAATTCTACGCCTGACCTCATACGACAGGTCAGTGAAAATGCAGATGCACCAAAAATATGTACAGAATGATCTTGGGGCTTTGCATCTATGAGACAGAAATAAAGTTGGTGTCTAGACTTGAGTCCTTTCCCATTATATATGTGCAAGTATTTCAAAATCTGAAAAAGTCTGAAATCTAAAATATTTCTGGTCCCAAGCTTTTCAAATAAGGAATGCTCGACATGTAGTGATTGGATAGATGCAGAAAAGAGAAGGGTGATTATCAAGTGACTCATTCATCCATGCATTTATTCATGCGCTCAGCAAATACACGTTATGTGCTCTCATACAGCAGACACTATTCTTGTCTCCTGGAATGCTCTCCAGGAGTCCCTGCTCTCCTGGTTCTTTAAATGCCAGTATGATGAGACAGATGAGAAGTAAATTAGATAGATTACATCAGGTGAAGAAAAGAGAACTGGCGGGTGGGGGGGGGGGGACAGGCACTACCGTTTTAGAGTGGACCCAGGCCACACTGAAGTTACAGTATTCCTCCTACCACGAGGAAGACATGATGTGAACATCTGCAGGAGAGCATCGAGGAAAGAGAAAGGAAACTGCAAACACAGGAAGGAGGATGTGTGAAACACTCTCTCTCCCAGCAAGGAAACTACTGCCACTGGAGGAGAATGAGCAAGGGCGCTGGAATCAGAGCAGTGGAAGGGGGCCAAATCTTACAGATCCGTAAGGAAAATATTTAAAACCGTGGTATGAAATCCACTGACAATCAAGTGAAAGAGTTTGTACTTGTCAGGCTTAAATCCAAGTGAGATGAGGAGTCTGTGTGAGTTTTCCAAGAGTAAAAGTTTTATGTTCTAACTGCTATTTTAAAATAGTCATTCTAGGTCTCATGTGAGGCATTAGATTGTGGAGGACAAATGATGGTAGTTTAGAAAGCAGAGAAATTTTTTTTTTTTTTTTTTTTTTTGAGGAGACTGGGCAAGAAATGACCCAGTTCTAGCTAGGAGGATAATAGAGGAGGTAGTGGGAATGGTCATATTGGGAGTACACTTTGGAGACAAGCCAGCAAGATTTATTAATGGATTTTATTTGGGACATGTTTTAGTTAACTTTTTCATCACCAAGACTGAAAGACCTGACAAAAGCAACATAGATGAAAAGTTTATTTTGGCACACATGGTTTTCAGAGGTTCAGTCCCGCCAACTCCATAGCTCTGGGCCCACAGGGAGGCAGAAAATCAGGGCCAAAGGGCGTGGCCAAAGAAAGCAGCCCAGGACATGATAGCCAGGAAGCAGAAAGACCGCCCCTTCTAGGAACAAAACATAAACCCCAAAAGTACACCCCAATGACCTACTTCCTCCATCCACACCCTCTCTGACTATAATTATCACCCAGTTAACCCATGTCAGTGGATTAATCCACTGATTAGGGTATACCTGTCATACTCTAATCATTTCACCTCTGAAAATTCTTGCATCTTCTCACCCATGTGATTTTTGGGGACACCTCATATCTAAACCATAACAAAGGTCTGAAAAGAAGAGAGGAGTCAGGAATGACAACAAGTTTTCTGAGAAAGTTGAAGGAATGAGTTGTAGAATCCTCTGGAAAAGACAGGTGTGGACATGTGAAGTTTTCCCTCCTGTTTCCAAAAGGACTTGTCTGGGGCTGGGACTATAGCTCATTGGTAGAGTGCTTGCCCTGCAGGTGTGAGGCCCTGAGTTCGATCCTCAGCATCACATAAAAATAAATAAATAAAAATAAAGATATTGTGCCCATCTACAACTAAAAAAAATATTTTTTTTAAAAGAGACTTGTCTGTCTCACTTTATAAACAACCTACAATTACTTGCGTAGTCTTACGGTCTTTTCTCTTCCTTCCTTTCATTTTGTTATTGTTGTTGTTGTTCCTGCTGGGATTCAATCCAGGACCTCACCCTTGCTTGGCCAGTGCTCTACCACTGAGTTACCTCCCCCACCCTTGGTATTTTATTTGGAGTCAGGATCTCTGTCAGTTGCCCAGTCTGGCCTTGAACTTGTTATCCTCCTGCTTTAGCCTCCCAAGTGGCTGGGGTGATTGGGGTGTGCTGCTGCACCCAGCTTCTTCTTCTGATGTATCTTTAGAACAATTTATCAATTTCTAAGGCCCGTTGCTGCTGAGAAGCAGGACAGCATATGGATAGGAGCACAGGCTTCAGACCTAACTGCCTGAGTCCCCCCATTCACTCTGTGACCCCAGGAAGGTACTCAGCGTCTCTCCTTCTCTGTAAAGTCCTCACACTACTCCATCACAGGACTCCCAGGTCCACCTGTGTGAGGGAAGGCTCACAGTGGTACTCTTGTGTTTACTACTATAAGATTATCTTCCACTTTTTTTAAAATTTGATAATACTAGAAAAATAGGTTCACTTATGGAAAACATTATAAATATCAACTAAGCAAAAAGGAGAAAAAAAAAAGAAAAATTATCTCAGTCTCTTTACCTAAAGGTAATTTCATCTTGGTGTAGTGTCATTATTGATTTGTACTTATATCTTAGCTAGTTTTTTATATCATTGTTCTAAATTTTTTTCTCCCTCATTATAATTTTGTTTAGGTAATTCACTTTTTTTTGAATAGGTATTAAACGACCATGGTAGAAAAGACAAAAGGGTATACAATGGACATTTTCCCTTTCCAGCCACCACCTAGTCCCCCTCCCTGGAAGCAAATAGATACATGGATAAATGGTGCTATGGTTTGGAAAAGTGCTCCTCAAAGGTCCATGTATTAAAGACTTGCTAACTACCGTGTGGTGCTATTGGGAGGGCGTAGAACCTCTAAGAGGTGGAGCCTGGCAGAGGCGGTTAGATCATCAAGGCATGCCATTCAAGGGGATATTGAGTTCCCAACTTTTTCCTCTTCTCTTTGTTTCCTGGGCTGCCATAAAGTGAGTGCTTTCCTCTACCACATGTTCCCACCATGATGTACATATAGCCTCATCACAGGCCCAAATGTAAAGGGGTCAATGGATCATGGACTGAAACCTCCAAAACTCTGAGCCTGAATAAACCTTTCCTCTTTTTAAGTTATCTCAAGTATTTTGTCACAGAAATAGAAAACTGACTGACAGAGAAGTGGTACTGGAGGTGGGGTCATTATTGTGACAATGTGGAGAAGGCTTTGGAGTTTGTTTATAGGAGGGATTTGGAGAAGTTTTAAAAAGTGAGCTAGAGAAAATACAGAATGCTATCTGTAGAGCTTAATGGATGATTCTGGTGAGGACTCAGAAGACCAGAATGTGGATGAAAATACAGACAGTAAAGGTTATGCTCATTTGGTTTCAGATGGGAATGAAGATGCTATCATGACTTGGACAAGTCATCCTTGTCACATCTTGACAAATAACCCAAATGAATTTTATTCATTCCCTGAGATCATGGGAGTCCAAGTTTAAAGGTGATGATGGACTAGGTTATCTGGCAGACAAAATTTCAAGGCCACACAGCCCTCAGGCAGTGGCTTGAGTATTACTGGTGGTTGTTAGCCAGATTTGTATAGTAAGAATCAGGGGCAAAAAAAATTGGAAAGATTTGAAAAAATTGAGTTTGTCCAGAAAAGGAGAATGTTAAATGTGTCACCAAGGAAGATGGGAGAGAGGTTAAGAAGATTAGGGCCATTAACAAGGAGCCAAGAAGTTTCCACCAGGAAAATAGGAAAGTTGGCTTGAGGGTTTCTCAGGAATCTGCATGACCCCACCCATTGCAAACTCAAAGGTATAAAACTATAAATTCCTTCCAAAGATTTTCCTTTGAGAAGAGTGTCCCAGAGTAACCTGCACTCACAGAGTCACCCAGGGAATTATTTTCCCTGAATTTATTTCTCTGTGTTCAGCCATCAAGGTATTCAGAGACTGCTATAAACTCTGGATCAAGCAGGCCCACGTACAGGGCATGCCAACAGCAGACGTTGGTGTAGTCCACAGAACACTGGTTTTGCAGGCATTCGGAACGCAAGAATAATGGGGTCATAGAGGTTTCCAGGGAGATTTCAAAGACAAGCATGGTAGACCAGGTAGAATGTGGCAGGATCAGAGTCCCTGGAAGAAACCCCTAACAGGGGCAATGGATGAAGCTGTGATTGTGAAGCCAAAATTACAGTGAAGATCCCAGGAAACTAGAGATAGACAGGAACATGGAACATCAACCAAGAGAAGCTGCAGACACCATGCAAAGTTAATCCAACAAAAAGGCCATGCCATTTGGAGTTCATGTCACACCACCATATGCCTTGAATACCGAAAATGGAACTGTAAGATTTAGTGTTTTCCCTGCTGGATTTTCATCTTGCTTTGGGCCAGTTACTTTTTATCATTTTTCTGTCCCTCCCTTTCAGATGAGAATATTTACTCTTGCCATTGTGTTTTGTAAGTACATAACTTTTTTTTTTTTTTTAAACAGAGGATCCCAACTGAGTTTGCCTTGAATCTCAGAGAAAACTCTGGAATTTTGAGCCAAAATTTGGAAACTCTTGGAGAAAGACTAACTGTATTTTGCATTATGAGATAGGCATGAAACTTTGGGGGCCAAGAGAAAAATGCTATGTTTTGGTTAAGTGATCCCCAAATACCCATGTGTTTGCTGAGAGCCATAGCCGAGTCCAAATGACGCATGGCATTTTTTGCCAGAACGGAGTGGTTGAGAGGTGACCCAGCAAGCATTTGAGATGATAATGGTTATGTTAAGCTGTGTATATTAGACCCCTGGTGTCCGCCTCGGCCTGCTTCTTTGGAGTTCTTGCGGGGATTCCGGAGAGTTCCCATTGGTTGGGGAAGTGCTGGAGGAGGGATTTCCGGTTGTTGGTTGCTGGAGGAGCCGCACAGCCTGCGTGCGGGAGAGTTTCCTGGGGAGCGTGTGTGGAGTGTGCTGGTGGAGTTCAGAAATAAAGTTTGTTCCTGCTTCAGTGGCTCGTGATTTGTGCCCAGCCAGACTGCAGCATGTGTTAAGGGCCTGGTCACCAGCCTACGGTGATATTGGGAGGTGGTGAAATCTTTAGGAGGTGGAGCCTAAGAGAAGAAAGTTTGGCCATTGGAGGTGTGCCATTGGGGCCCCAGTCTCTTCCTTCCTGACTTTTACTTCCCACCCATTGTAAGGTGGTTAACAATTTCCTTCACCATATCCTCCCACCATTATGTACTGCTTTATCATAGGCCAAAAAGCAATGGGGGCCAAGCAACCACATACTAAAACCCCTAGATATGTGAGCCAAAATGTCAGGTATTTTACGATAGTAATGGAGAGCTAATTAACACAGAAGGATACTCACAATTTTCTGTTTGAAATATTTTAAGGGAATTATTAAAAATGTTTACTCTTATATTAAAAAAACAAGAGAAAGAGGTTGGGAAGGAGGAAAAACAAGGCAGTGGAGGTGGTAACAATATCTGACTAGTTCTTTCCTTTTACTGGTTCATGGAGTCTGAAAAATGGAGGGGGGAATGAACTTTGGATTTCCAAAATATACCCTAAAAAGGATGAGAACATTCTTATTGAAAGCCTTGTTACCTTGTGACTTGAGGATGATGACTGGACAAAATTCTCCTCTAGATCTCTTCTGAATTTCCCTATCCTGAAAACATGCTGAAGGTTCTGAATCAGTCACTCATTTTAGCCCTTAACACAGACTTACTTTCTTCTTATAAAAGTAGTAAATGCTGATTACTATTTTTAAAAACTAGAAAGTATGTGAAAGTATAAAAGATAAGGGGAATTTTAAATTTTTAAATATTTGTAATATTTAAATACCTTTTATATGATTCTTTAATCCTTAAATACTAATATGGCTACTGAGCTAATCATTTAAGCTAAAGCAAATTAAACAGGGAAGTTAATACCACACCTAAAAATCATAATAAAAAAGAGAGAGAGATTGAAGAGTATCTCAAATGAATACAGCATTATTTTGAATAATTCCTAATATTTCTTATGAAGCAAGATTTCAATATATTCATATTAGCTTAAATTTCCTGCACCTGGCTTCCTGCCTCGCCCCCCCCCCCTCCCAGTCCTCGACTGGGATATGTAAGCATTTGGGAGTGATAAATATACTCCTTGAGGGATGAATTTTAAAGAACATCACCTATGCCAAATAATTGATCGTGTGTGAACACTAGTCTCAATATGTAATTGCCGGCATCTTGGGCTGCTGCTCTCTTTGCCTAAATTGTGCACGGAGTTAGCTCTCGTTCTTTCTTTGTCTTCACTTCTTTTTAATGTGGCAATCAGAAGCTAAGATTGTCACTTCACAGGGACAATGAAGACAGTAAGTAAAACCCCTGCAGTACAGATTCCACTACTGGAAAAGTGTGATTTAAGTACAGATAGGGACTGACTTAAACGAGTCAGCCTTCTTTCCCTGCCTAGTACAAATGAATAGCTTATACAAAATAAAATGCTTGAAATATTTATAATAACAAGTTTGCCTCACATGTTTTTGGAGTCAGATAACTCTTATTTATTCATTTAAAAACAATCATTTTAAATTTCTAACTTGCATTATGCATAATGTGTACCTCAAAATTTTTAAATCATTTAAAATAAAATACTTTATGTTCTGTACTAGTCCAAAATAGTCAGATTTCACTTGTAGCTATTGCATCTTTATTTTTTAATCAAAAAAATATGTGTCCATTGTAGAAAAATTGGAAAATACAGTTAAGTTTTTAAACCTGTAAAAAAGATGTGGAGCTCTAAACTTGAACCATAGGTGAGTAATAAAGTAGAAACATTTAAAAGAAATATTCCAATTAAATTTGAATTCATTTTCAGGATGCAGGTAGCCAGAACACACAGATTTATTGCTCCAAATTTACTGTATTTTAAAATGATTGCGGGTTGAGCGTGACTATCAGAGTTGCTATCGATTTTCTTCTCTAAAACCACAGAGAAGATGTTGACTAATTCAAGCCCCAAGGTGAACTATAACTAATTAGTCAGAAACAAGTGCTTTTTAATTCCATTTGTAAAATATCCAAGGGAGAAGAGTCCCAGTTTGCCTGAATAATCTGTTACTAAATTTCCTTCCTGCTCTTAATAGCTCTACCATAAAGAAGCTCTTCATTACAGTTAATTCAAATCTCCGAAGCCATAACTTAACCCCATGTCTTCTCTTGGGACTGGTTGTGTGTGAATCTATTATTGCCTGTGACTTTCACTTTCCTCAAGGCACATGCCTTGAGTTTTGGGCCTTTTGAACTTTTCCCTGTCTGATAACAATAATCCCTTGTCCTTGTTTGTTTGGGAGGGACAATTACTTGAGTTACATACATGCCACACGCCTTCATAAATTCCACTTGCCGACTCCACTTCTGTAATGATTACAACTAGTTGGGCTACATTTCTGGCAAAAAAAAAAAAAAAAAATTGTGAAATCAAGGCTTCTGAATTCTAACAGTGGTAGAGCACTTACTGAGCATACATAAGTTCAATTCCCAGCACTGCAAAAAAAATATAGAAAAAGAAGAAGAAAGAGGAGGGAAAAGGAGGAGGAGATTGTAAAACCTTGAAAAAAAAAAAACACCAAAAAAAAATGTTCAATGCCTTCTTAAGATAAAAGATTTAAAAATAGAGACATACACAGAATAAAACACTGAGGTGTCCTCTCAGGTCTCTCCCTACTATTTCACACCCAACCCTGTTACTATCTACACTTTCAGTCTTACCTAGCCTTTCCGTTAGCCTGTTTTGAAAAAATTTTCCCCATTATTTGATACAGCCTTATTTTCTGTCTGTGTAGGGCCAGAAGAAGTGTAGCTCCATAGAATCAAATATACAGCTGGCTCTCAGTAGAAAAAAAAAAAAAAAATCTTGCATCTTCGGATGAAGCCTGGATACTCTGACCTAATAGCTGCTATTTGACCAGAGCTTTGTGTTCTCCTTAAAAGTTACATAAAAGCATGCAAAACAACAGGTGAGTCGTATTGCTGATCCATCGTACTGAGTCCAGCCTCTGTAACTGAGCCCCAGGACTCACTCATACCAAGAGGCTTGACGGCATCCTCAGCAGAACCCCACCCTTCCCCCACAAAGCCGGATTTAGCTTCAGTTGCCCTGTGTACCCTTGCTCCCTTTAAATGATCTTTCGTGGCATCAAGGGACCCACTAACTGGCTGAGTGATCTTGGGAACATTATGTAACCCGGGGGCTCATTTTCATCCTGCATAAATCAGGCGCTTAGATTAGGCCTTTTCTAATTTTTTTCCCTGCTTCTAAATTCGTTTATTCTTTATTTTCCTCAAGTGAGAAGCTAAAAATAAGACAATGATATTAGAGAGAATATTCAAAAAAAAAAAACAACATAGAAGTATTTTTCCCCTGGGGAATTTTGTGCCTCATTTTCCTATCTAAAATATTAATTGAGAGACCTTGATATCATTGGCAATTTGACACTTGAAAGTAACAACCTAGAGACTGGGATGGTGGCTCAGAGGGAGAGCGCTCCCCTCGCATGCGTGAGGCACTGGGTTCGATCCTCAGCCCTAAAATAATTATTAATAATAAATATTGTGTCCACCTATAACTAAAAAGGAAGCAACAACCTAAAATTGATTCCTATTCTGGGGCCAGAGAGGACCAAGGAATCTGCATTAAACTGTACATCCCCAGTTAGGGAGGGTAGGGCCAAAGGAGAGGCTGGATCTTAACTAAGGAGAGAAGCACAAATTCAAAGCTGAGGAAAAAAATCTTAAATATCATGACCTGCAGGGAGGGCCAGGGCCTTAAGGGGGAAAGAAAACCACAATTCAAAAGAACACCGGAAGCAAACTTGGTGTTGGAATGACAGTCCCGTCTAACACACACACTTACCCAGGGTTTCAGTTACCCTCAGTCAACCTCAGCCTGAATATATTAAATGGAAAATTCCAGAAATAAACAATTCATAAGCCTCAAATAATTTTTATTACAATATATTGTTATAATTGTTCTATGTTATTATTAGTTATTGTTAATCTCTCATTGTCACAAGTTGTATGTATAAGAAAAATCATAGTACATACAGGATTCAGTACTATCCACTAAAGGTCTTGGAATGTATCCCCAGAGATAAGGGGAGACTAATGGTGGACAAACCAGGACTTTTTGAGTTGTGTATTGTGTGTCTGTTGGTACATAAAAATTTATGACAAAATTATCTGCCTGAAACAGGAAACATCTTTTTTTTTTTTTTTAATAATACACTTTCCAATGGTCAGGGATCTGGGAGCATTATAGCAGAATGGTGTGGCCCCAAAGTTTCTCCTGAAGTTATAGTCAAGTTGTCGGCTGCGGCCAGTCTCTAGATTACTGACTAGAGCTGAGACTCCTCTTCCAAGTTCACTTATATGGTGTGGACAGCAGTCTTCCTCCGCACATGGGCTTCTCCACAGGATTGCCTAAAACATAGCTTTCTCAAGCCAAGCAATCTGAGCACGAGATTGCAAGACCAAAACAATAGATCGCAGCAGAGTCTTTTACAACACATCTCAGAAGTGAGACATAATCCCTTTCACCAAATTCTTCTGGTCACAGACACGAACCCTAGTACAAGGTGAGAAGGCACCAGACAAGGTGAGAACGTCAGGATCCCTGGGGCCAGCTTAAGGTTTGGCTGCCACAAGTCCCACATTGCAGCCCATCTGTTTGATGTGGCTTTATTGGCTTTAAAGAAAGGAAAACTCCATGAGGTCTCATTCTATAAACAGTAACTTCACCGAACTTGGGAGCTGAGCTCAGGCTTCAAGGTAACTGAATGCTAGGTGCTGGCAAACAAGGGCAGGTGGAGGGGGTTATCTATGTGAGGGGAAATTGGCAAAATAGAGCAGGAGTTGTCAAACTTCTAGGGAAGGCCAGACAGTAAATATTTCAGGCTTTTCAGGCCATATGGTCTTTGTCACAGTGACTCAACTCTGTGACAGCAGTGTGAAAGCAGCCATAGACGATGCGTAAACAGATGAATGAGGCTATGTTCCAATAAAGCTCTATTTAAGAACACTGAAATATGAATTTTACACGATTTTCATGTATCACAAAATAGTGCTTGTTGAATTTTTAAAAAAAACATTTAAAGATGTAAAAATTGTTCTTTCTTTATGTGCTATGCAAAAATAGACTGGCCATGGGCCTGTCTGTGGCTTCCTGGGACAGGATGAATGGGGACGGTCAAGGCTAAGATCTAATTGAAAGAGGGGTGATAGAGCAAGGTGTTGTTTTTTTAATTTAAGTTTTAATCATAATAATATGATCAATGTGTCATGTTCCTCATCAAGTAAACAAACTTCAAAATATGTCAAGCTTCTAAAAATGTTTCTAAGACACTTTAAACTCCTAAAGTTTGAATTAGAAGTGCTGAAGAAAATGGAACCAGTCCGGAGACAAGAGGGACCAGGGTTTAATCAAAAATTCAAGTCACCTATTTTATTGGTGCATTATAATTATTCATAATAGTGGGATTGTTATGTCATATCTGTTTATACACTTAACATAATTTAATCAGTCCCAGTCCCCAGTACCTTCCCTTATATTGTTTTTTAAAATAAAAAAATCTAAATGTCTCATACGATTATACCTATTTGATAAAAGGGATTATAAATAATCCAACATATAATTAGAAGACGGATGCAGTTTAAGGCAAGGAGAGCCACAGAAATTTGAGATTAAGAATTAACCTTGAAAAGACTGAACTTCTGAGAACAGAGTGGCTCCCCACAATAGAAACTTTAATCCATGCATCAATCTCAGTAAAAGTGTAGGTAACAAAATGCAAGATGATACATGGAGGATCTTTAAGGGAGTTAAGATGGCTTGGGGAGAAGATGGCTCTTTTGAATTTTACTTCATTCTTTGAACAGGTGAGAAAAATAGCAAAACTCATTATGCACATTATATGCATCTTCCAAACTGGAAAATAATTGAATCGGTCTGTTTCCTTTAACAATTATTGAGATTTGCTTTCTAGAACACACTGAATACAGGTCCATTTAATACCATCCCAAGACAATAAATAATCAGCGGGGTAATACCTCTCTAATTGCCAAGGGCCTCTCAAAGTACAAGTCCTCCAAGTCATTCTCAGGTACTTAAAAAGAGAAATGTTCCTGAATGGGCCAAATCACCCCACACTGTCCCACCTCATTTCCCAGAATCTTCCAATCCTTCCTTCCTTATTCCTCTACCCATTCAAGCATCTACTATTGAGTTTCTGTTATATTCCAGCCCTGGGTTCAGAAGATGCAATTTCTTAAGAGCTTATGAGTTTAAACAAGGAAATGAGACATAAATGCACAAACTGCTAAATAACAACACAAAATAGAAAATGGTAAAGTGCCGGTATGGATGCCAGGGACAGCAATTATTCAGAGACAAGGAGACTGATGGATAAAAATACCTGGATGTGGTTTTGAAGGTTGATGAAACCTGCACCAGGCTCGAAAGGGTGAACCAGCACTAAGGCAAGATCTGTGACTTGACTTGCCAGGACAGAGAGGGGAGGGCCTGTCTGTCTGTCTTGCCTGCTGGGAGGAAGAATGCAGCCATGCCTGAGCCCTCCCTTCTCTTGGCACTTTTTGATGTGAGAGCTTCCATCCAAGGCAGATAGAAGCCAGTCTCAGCAAGGGTACAGAGCTCCTCATTCCCTGCCCACACACACACATCCACACCAGATACAGATAGACACAGATTATTTATATACCAGATATAGATATATAAAAATCTGTGTCATTACCATCAAGGAAAAGGCAGCATTTGAACCAGTACTTTCAATCGTTTTCTTTTTATTATCCCAATCAGGGTATGACACAACATAAGGGGGGAAAAAAGCTGTATTCCCTCCATAAATCTGTGCTCTTAAGGGGACACAAGGACTGTCTGAATATGAAACCTGATTCTGGTGTCACCTCTCCCATTCAACAAACCTGCTGCATCTCAAAGTCAGGAGATGAAGAGCCGAACGTGAATGGAAGAAGACCCTGGCCATAAAATTGTGCAATTGTCGTGTCAGGAATTGTTTCATTTGGAGAGGTGATTGGAATGCCTTGGGGAAGAGCTTCTGATTCTTTATTGATTTCATTTTGATCAGGAGATCACTGCTCTATAAACCGCAGTTTCATTCTTACTATGAAACACAATTTGTTAGGAAAAAATTTCTTCTTTGAAAGGAAGATCATGAGAAGGAGACCTGCTTTCCCTGAGCTGTGAAATGCCTTAGAGAGCTAACAAGAGTTGGGATCTTCTGTGACATCTGAGCTGGGATGAAGCATGGTAAGATCGGTATCTTGTAGTGCCCCAGTCCAGCTGCAGCAAAATAACCGGGGGGTGACGAGCAACTTGTGTACATTGATACAGCAGGAGTAGGAGCCGTTTATTATAGGACAGGAGAGGTATATATACATTCCACACAGCTTATCTTAATTAACATAAACTAGATATAGCAGCCAACCAATAAGAAATCTCCACACTTAATGGCTCACTGGCACCACCTCACAAACCACTCCCCCTGGCAAAATGCCAGGCGCCATCCTGACTTGTTACAGACTCTAACATTGTAGGTCATCTGTGTATATGACTTTCTCAATATTCCCACTCAAGCCTGGAGTCCATAAACTGAATGCCCTCCTTCTCTTTCCTCTTTCTGCCACATTCTGGCCTCTGGGAAATTAGATCTGTTAATACTTTAGGATATTTGTCAAAATGATTGATCTGAATTGATCTAGATAAGAAAGGATGTACATAATTTGAAAACAAAATGTCTTTTCCATGTGATATATTTATTCATAGTCCTACCTGAATGAACAGGAGAACAAGCCCTCGCCCTAAAGACAAGACACAATTTCACCACTGGCATAAAAATTATAGAGAGTGAGCAGCGAACTGCATATCAAAAAGACTGACACAAACTCATTCTCTTGTCTTAGGAGATGCCCATTCTGAGTAGAAATCATGTAAATTAAACAGTAACTTCGGTCTAAAAGCAATAAACCAAAGTATGAATATGCAGAGCCTTATTTACATCAAATTCAAGTCCAAAATGATTTAAAGATAGATATTATGAATAACAGCCTATCTGGGGTAGGATGAGGAAGTTGGAGGTACCATTTCAATTCTAGTCAGGAGGAAGTCTTAAATTCTTCGAAATCAATATAGATTTTTACTGAACTGCACACCTAAAACAAGAAGTTGTAATTTGAAATGACTGTCCATGAAAATAGAGCCTAGAAATGAGGTGACCAGAACTTACTGAGGATGGGAGCCCTGTACTCTGCTATCAATGGAAGCTCAGCTTGCCCTGAAGGGATGCCCCTGACCTGTTTTGCTGCCCCAGGTCACAAGCTCTCTCCATTTAGTACAGACTCACACAGCCTCCTTCCCAGTCTGCTTCACTCAGCTGGGCAGCCTAGTGAGTGCTGTCACACACTGCTGGCCTGGGGAAGATGAGAAGGTGTCTTAGGCTGGATTTGGGTGCAGTAGTTTATAGGAGAGGTGACCCCCAGAAGCAGAGGCCAGGACAGGAATGTGTGAGGGAGGAAAGAGTAAAAGCCAATCTACTAAACTGGGTGCGGTGGCACACACCTATAATCCCAGGGGCTCAGAAAGCTGAGACAGGAGGATCACGAGTTCAAAGCCAGTCTCAGCAAAAGTGAGGCACTAAGCAACTCAGTGAGACTCTATCTCTAAATAAAATACAGAATACGGCCGGGGATGTGGCTCATTGGAGAGTGCCCCTGAGTTCAATCCCTGACTAACCCACTCCCTCTCCCACAAAAAAATAAGCCAATTTAGTGTATATTACTGGATTGGTTGCTGCTGTAGGTACCTGTGACTTAGTTTGCATTGGAAACCCCCTGAGAGGGTTGGATGTGACTCCTCCATATGATCCCAAACCAAAAGATGAGAGCCCGGGCATTCTCTACCAGGTCACGTCACCTATTGCTCCAGGGTTGCTCCTGAAAGCATTAAATCCTATAAAGTTATAGCTATGTGTTCTCAACTAAGTGAGCTACTGCAAATTCAGGGAAAGTTCTAAGAAAGAAAGTGCCGGAGGCACTTGAGGCCAGACACCCAGCACACACAGGAACTGTCCACCACCCTGCAGCTGAAACCAGAGGCAGCGGTGGAGTGTGCGACGGGTGCTGGTCAGTCTCTTGCAGACCCATTCCCCCTGTTGCACTGTAGCTCTTCCTGGCAATCAGAATTGATTTCCCCTGACAATATAGGGACTTCTTGCCTGCAAAGCCTCCCATATTGAAGAGACCAAATTGACCAGATTGCAGGCTTTTGTTAGCTTCCATGGAAGTCTTAGAGTACCCAAGTCAAAGAAATCATCTATGGGATCTAAAACTTTCCACAACTCGGAGCTTAGAGTTACAGAATGAATGAGTCAGTTGGAGCCATGGTAAATTGGCCAGTCCTATTTTGACCACCTTGTTCCTGAAGTCATGACATCTAGCCAGAAGGGACACAGCACTCTGTACCAGTAGTTCAGTACTTAGACCCTCATCCTGCAGAAATGCCTCCCTACACTCATGTCTTTTGGGAACCTTCCAATAAGTCGCTGTAGCATTCTCTCTGCTTCTAGGAATTGAGACATGTAGAACACACTGTGTCCCATGGCCATGTGCTCACTGTCCTATGACCTTTACCAAAAACTGGGTTCTTCTGTATCATATGATGTTATTCACGATTCTGTGCCTATAAGCACTCTGTCAACATTCAGTAATGCCTGGATATGTTGCAGGTGTGCAATGTAAACCCACATCTGGAATAGGAGGCTGCTCACAGTTTAGAGGGTTTAGCCCATGTTTGCTTGGCCCCATTGCTTTTGGGCCTGTGGCCACGCTGTACATCATGGTGGGAGCGTATGCTGGAGGAAACTACTCACCTCGAGGAGGGTGGGAAGCAAAAGAGAGGAAGGAACAGACCAAAGGCCCAATACCCCACTGGAGGGCAAACCTCCAACTTCCTTCCACTAGGCTCCACCTACTCATGGTTCCACCATACCCTAGTAGCACCACAGGCTGGTGACCAGGCTTTTGACACATGGGCATGTGGGGGAAATGTATCCAAACCTTAGCAGTGTTGTTTTGAACCTGCCTGTTTATGGTAATGTGTGCAGCAATGAATAACTACTACAGTCCTGTGGCCTCTCTGATCACATCACCTCCTACTTTCCCCTTCGTCCACTCTGCTTGAGCCCCTCAGGCCTCTGTGCTGTGTTTCAGGGAAGCCAGGCAGGTGTCCATAAAGGCGTTTGCTTAGCTGTATTCCCCAAACTTTGGATGTTCTTCCTTCAGATGTATACAGGATTTTTGTCCTCACTAATTTCTTAGTTTTATTCAAAACCTATCATCTCAGCAGGCCTTCCCAGCCATAGTATATAAAATTTTACATCCCTCTCTTACTTCATTACTTCCTTCTCTGATTTATTTTATGTTTTCTTTAACATTTGTCATCCTTTAATTTATTATATATAAGATGATATGTTTAATTTATTATGTTTCAATTACTGCTCAATGGGTGTTTTTCTCTCATTGGAATAGGGATTTTTGTCTGTTTTATTTGTCATAGTACATTTTGTGCTGCTATAGCAGAATGGAACAGAGTGACTAATTTGGAAAGAACAGGAATTTATTTCTCATACTTATGGAGACTGAGAAGTCCACAATTAAAGGGCTAGAATCTTGTTAGGGCTTTCATCCCATGGCAGAAGGTGAAAGGGCAAGAGAAGGTGAGAGGGAGAGGGAGAAATGTAGTTCTCAGCTTCAAGTTCTTTAATAATGAGCATTAGTCAATTTCTGAGGGTGGAAGCCACAAGATCTACACACCTCCCATTAGGCCCTACCCCCCAACACTAATTCATTGGGGATGAAGTCTCCCACACATGCTTTTAGGGGGCCACATTCAAACCAAAGCAGATGTACTTTGTGCATAGCAAATCCAGTCAGTGTGGCTGTGTGATTCTTTTCTCTATACTGAAAGGCTATGCATCAGGTAGAGATATAGAGGATATTTGGGCTTAGCCAGGATTAAAATACAGTGATGAATTAGAGGGGCAGGAGGAATTCGCATGCTTTCTGGGGAATAGTCCAGGGGGAAAACAACAGCATGAAGGATTTGTGCATGGAAGAGAAGTCTGGTCATTGAATTATAAGGAAACTCATGGGTTGGGCTTGCTAGGTGTGCTAGAGGAACCGAAGGTGATAGTTGGAGCAGAGATGTTTGCATTTATGGTGTTGGGTATCTGGCTGGTGATATCAAGGTGAGTGCACAGCTGAGGTGAAGAATGAGATTATTCGCTCTAAAAGAGGAATCAGGTTGTGGGATGGAGCATTTATCAAATTCTGAAGTCTCTAAGAATGATAGCAGGGGTAAGAGTGAAATAGTTCATCAAAGAATAAGGAGAAATAATAGATTGGTAATTGACAGCTCTGATCTAGGAAAAACAATTTTCACTTGAACTCCACAGGAAGCATAATCCTCAAGGGAGTAACCTGGTTTCCACTGGAGCAAGGATCAGGAAATTACCACCCCTGAGCCAAGTCTGGCCTGTCCCCAGATTTTGTGAATAAGATTTTATTGGAGAACAGCCACGCTCATCTGTTTACCTATTTTCTTTCTTTTTTTTTAATATTTTTAACAGATATTTTACTTTCCTTTTTTAATAACTTTATTATTTATTTATTTATTCATTTTTTATCTGGTGCTGAGGATCAAACCCAGGGACTTGAACATGCTAGGCAAGTGCTCTATCACTGAGCCATAACCCCAGCCCCTGTTTATGTATTTTCTATGGCTGCTTTTGCACTAGGATGACAACATTATATAGTTGCCACTGAGACCAGATATCCCACAAAACAAAACCTAAAGGATTTATGATCTAGAGGGAGCAAGGAGAGGATTCAGCATGAGGTTGAAGATACACAAGGAATTTGCTGATGGACTATGAATTTCAAAGGGACATTTAAGAATGACTTTGGAGAATGGAGGAGGTGGGAGAATGACATTAGATTAAAGGGTATCAGCACAATCTAGTGATGATGAGTCTGGGTCTTGGACTTACCAGGGTGAGGCAGGCAGGCTGGGAATCTTAGTTTATACTGCTGTAACAAAATACCTGAGACTGGGTCATTTTTAGAAGAACAGAAATGTATTTCTCATGGTTCTGGAGGCTGTGAAGCCCAAGATCAAGGTGCTGATATCTGATGAGAGTCTTCTTGCTGTGTCCTCACATGGCAGAAGAGCAGAAGACTACGCCAGCCTGGTGCTATGTGGCCTCTTTCACAAAGGCCATGTGGAGAAGCCCTCATCAGGGCCCCATCTCTTTAATACTATCACATTGGAAACCCCTGAATTTGGGAGGGGCCACATTCAAACACAGTATTGGAAGGTGGAAGGCATGATGCACAGGACCCTAGGACCCTCCAGGTGGGAGAGTGCCACATGGGCAGAGTTGTTGAGGCAGCTGCAGGTACCTGAGAGTGGAGGCCACAAGGAGGCCAATTTGTCCCAGGCTGGAGCCCAGGAACATGCAGCCATGAACAGGTCTGGGGCTGGTCCTGCCAGCATTGATCCAGGCAGCCGCTCCCTAAGCACAGGCACTACCTAGTTCCTAGGTGGGTAGTTCCTACCTAGACCCCTAGGTGGGTCTCTAGAGGGAGAGAAGTGAGAAGAAGAGGGAGAGAGAGAAGCTGGCAGCAAATGAGCAAGTGGAGTGGGTGGATAAGATGACAACTAAGTGTTTGCATGTATTCGTTCTAGGGCTTCATAAACCAGATAAAATACTAACATGCTTTTCATACTAAGATGCCGCAATCTGGCTGGGCACAAAATAATCGAGCCACCACAAAAACCTTGTAGATTCAAACAGCAGCTCTTTATTCCTGAACTGTCACCGTCACTCTACATGCATGTTCTGGAAAAATCCACTACCTGGGAATACACTCCCTCCACCGGGCTCTGTGTACCAATTCTCCTCTGAATCCTTCGAGAACTCAACAGGAATTCAAGGAGCGGGCGCCTGAGGCAGCAGGATATGCCCTATTCCCAGCAGGATCCACCCTAAACCTGGAATCGCCCTAAACCCGGATCCACCCTAATCCCTGAGCAGGGTCACCTTTCAACCAAAACTCTCAAACATTCATGCAATGTCACTACAAATGACCTGGGTCTAAGGCAAACCCATTTCCACAATGGAGAGTCCTCCCTCTAAGCAACATTGGGTAGGCTGACAAGGAAATTGCCATGCGTCATTCCTACTTGGCTATGGCTCTCAGCAGTAAGAAGCCTCTTTATGACTTTAGACAAAAGAAAGAAATCCTGTGATTATTGCTGAAGCCTCTTTGGGGCCCTAACATATCTGTGGTTTGGGGGTGGCAGGAGATACAGGTATCTTATTTTCTCCCAGTGTGTCTTTTATTCATCTACCCACAGCCCTAAACAGCGATTCAAGTGTGCCTTTAAAATGCACTCGCTTGGAGGGTAAATGAGTAACACTTGGCCGCAGGCTGCCTGCTGGAACTGCTCTCTCTGCTGTTAACAATCTCTGCCTGTTTCCTCCCCAGGCAACTGTCCCCACCTTCCTTCAGAATCCGGCAGGGAAGGTTTTTTTCTTCCTGTCTATGCACTCTGCACGGAGGATCTAAGCTTCACTGCGGCACATCCTCCTCTTGTCTTGCGTCCCAAGAGGATGTTCAATTCTGTTATCCCCCCAGAGAAACTTAACCCAAATTCCCAGTAGGTAACCGCCAATTCTGGAATACTCCACCAGTTAATGACTGCATTTTAATACATGTCCTTTTTTAAAAGAGAACAGCCCCCTCCCTTACCTGGGAGCTGCCTGCTGAATTTACATACCGTTAAATATTTCTCAGCTCAGATGCCTTTAGCAAAGGCTTTTTCCCTTTATAAACTCTCTTAGTCCAAGTGGTCACCCCTTCCAGGAAAAATAAAAACAACACTCTGCAAAGAAGATTTAATAGCAACGTGGAACAGAGTGGATCTGGTTTCATCATAGCATCCCTGACATTCCACAGGGAGGAAGCCTAATTTAAGGGTGGAGAGTGAAGTAACACTGATAGCCAAAAGTTCTGAGAGCCAAAAATGACATCTAAAAATAATATTTGTAAATGTACCCAGAGGCTATAGCATGATGGGCGCCCAAGGGAGCAGGGCCCTAGGCATCTGCCTATGCCTCAGGCTGCTTATGTTGACTGGCCAAAAATAGCAACAGCATTCTTCCACCTAAGGCCCTACCATCATCCTCCCCCAGCTATAAATGTAACAGCCAAGCTAAGGATCAGACTGATTCTTTCACAAAGGATATCTTCCATCTCTCTTATGGGCAAGTCTGCATTTTCCTTTGGTCCACAGTTCATCCTCTTTGGAGCCAATGAATTCTGTAATCAGTCTTTATCTCTTCTGTCTTTTATCTCTTCCAGCTAAATACTTTCTTTTTCTGTGTTATTATATTTACTTCCTCATGTCTGCATGCTTTCTTTACCTTTACTGCCTCCATTTCTTCTTATTTCTTTGGGCTTTGGAAGCCCAGAAGAAACACTATTAATTCATACATGGAGCTCTTAGGAAAACCTCACATACAGGAAAAGGGAATTGTGTGATCAAAATCACAGAGAGACCAATGGACTTGGTATGTGCTGGGACCTGTGAGCAGTTCATTATGGCTAAAGGAAAGCTTGAGTCAGACTGTGAACCTTTATCCTCAGGGCAGTGATCAGCCATGGAAGATTCTATACTAGTGACACAGCTAGGTCTATGCTATAGAATAATTAATCTTTCTATTATGGAAGTCTTTAACAGTTATCTATTGCTGCATAACAAATGATCCCAAGATCTAGAAACTGAAAATAACAAAAAAGTAGTTTCTGTGGATTAAGAATCGAGTGTGGCTTAGATATCTCTTCAAAGTCTCTCCCAAGGTTGCCAGGTGTTACCCAGGACAGCAGGGTGAGGCTCTAGTTTCAATATAACTCAAATGGTTGTTAGCAGGACTCTGTTCTTGAAAAGCCTCTGTTCCCTTACTGGATGCTGTTTGGAGACCTACCTCTGTTCCCAAAAACTGGACACAGCAGTTCACAATATGTCTACTAGCTCCATCAGAGTATGTAAATAAGAAATCAAGGTCTTTTTGTAACCTGCTCCCAGCAAGGACATCCTATTGGTTTGGGTGGGTTTGGCTCATTAGAAGCAAGTCAGTAGGTCCAACCCACACGCCAGCGGGTAGGGGCGGGGATGACACAAAGACAGGAAGATCAAGAGGTAGACATCTCTGGAATGAGAGGGAAATAATCAAGAAGTTGTCTAGGAACCAAAAAGAAAAAAAAAAAAAAAAGACCTTTTTTTTTTCAAGAAATGGGAAGTGTATGTGACATAGAAGTGTCCATGATTCTGATTTGAGTATCTTGACAAATTTTGCACACAGAGAGGACGAAGAGGATAAAACTGCAATTGATAAAGGAGCAGTCACTCATTCAGGCTGGGAAAAGAGGGTGTTTGGTGTGGTGTGAGTGGCACAGTGACCTTGTTTTTGTCTGTTCTTAGTCAAGAAGATAAAGTGGCCTTGCTTTGACTCACTTCATCACAGTCTCAGGGTAGGTAGCCTTGTCAGAGGTTGGTATCTTGTGAGATTATTTATGTCTAATAGGAAAATAACACATCCTATCAGTGAGTGGCAGGCAGGCTTCTGAATGTCAGCAGTGTTCTGTGGTCAAGTAAAGAAAGACCATTGATTCTGCAAAAAAAAAAAAAAAAAAAAAAAAAAAAAAAGACAAACAGCAGTTAAGAATAAACACTGGAGACAAACAGCCTGGATTCAAATTCTGACTTTACCTCTTGCTTATCTTCTTTGTACCTGAGTTTTCTTGTATTCAAGTAGAGATCAAAATAACATTGAATTCATTAACTTGTCCCAGGACTCGGGATTTAAAATGCATGTAAAGTATTCAGAACTGCTAAAAAAAACTTTAGATAAATTAAAATTTAACAGAATTGAGTTGATCAAAGAACCATTTACAAATCAGGTAGTTCTCACATTACCAAGAAGGAAAGTTCTACTGCTTGATGCTCCACTAAAGCTCAGGAGACAGATTGGTCAAATAAAACAGGTTTATTCAAAGCTGGACTTGAATAGGATAGAAGAGACTTTTACTGCCTCAAATCTACATCTTCTGGTGGGGTTTCAGGGGTGGTAACAGCTTATATAAGAGGAGGGTGATGCAGTGGGGCAAAAGGCAAGCATATCTGTGCTAGCCAAAGAATATGTCACAATTCATGTTTTTTCACCCTTGCTGGCCCTGCCTGGGCTTTGGGAGCAGTTTCTCAGATTCTGTTGAGATGAAGAAGATAACAACCAGGAAGTTGGGGGAGAAAAAAATTTAGGGCTCTTCCCTCCACAGAAGCTTTGTTACACTTTAAACAAGAGATTCAGAGAGCTCTGCTCTGCAAATTGGGCAGGAAGCATTGATGCATGGAAAATGGAACTGAGGTACAAAAATTTGATTGGCTATGCCTCTGTGCTTGCTTATGATTGACTACAGCTCAGTTCTTTTGATTGGTGATTACAAAAATCTTCTCCTAAATTAAGCTTCCAGGTAGCCTATGTACCAACTTAGGTTGTGGTTCCTTATGTAGGAACTCAAAGTACAGAAGCATCCTTGGGTCCAAATTTAGTTTACCAGAACATAGCTGATAAATACTACATAAATGCTGGTTATCATTATCTATGATTATTAAAGGAGAAATTTTGTTCCAGTGGTAGAAGGGAAAGGCCAGATTGCACCGACCAAAGATAAATAGCATCTGATGAAGTAAAATGAATGTTTGCTGAATATCCCTTCCAGAGGGAAGTGGACAGAAAAATCTGGAAACCGTGCAGAAGGGAAAGGGAATTGATTTATCCAAGGTTGGCATAGAGCATCATTTCTTAAAGTGGGTTAGAAATGCAATATCTCCAGCCTCGTTTCTATCTGTGTCATCAGAAACTCTGTGTTACAACAAACCCTCCAGGTGGGCACTTTTTTGATAGCTTTGTTGAAGTTTAAGTGACATATAGTAAATAGTACCTGTCTTAAATATACAGATTGTGGAGCTGGGGGTATAGTTCAGTGGTAGAGCATGTGCTTAGCATACATGCAAAAAACCCTGTATGCAAACCCCAACACCAAATCCAGAAAATAATAAAACATTCAATTTGTCAGTTTTGACACATGCACACACCATAAAACCATCACCATAGTCAAAATAATGAACACATCCATCACCCCTTGGTAGTCCCTCCCTCCAGTCTCCCCACACCCGCCAACCCTAGGTAATTCTGATGCTAATGTGTGAAAACCAAAATTAACTGTCATTAAGAGGACTCAAAGTCATAGCTCAAAAGTAGTAATAAAGATAAAATCCTAACTATGAGGAAAAGAAGGAAATAGGAGATTAGCAGCAAGATCAGCATCTGGGATAAGCAGGGGCAGCTATGAACAGGTTAATGAGAACCATCAGAACCAAGGCTGTGGGCAGTGTGTGCTTCTTTCCTGACACCAGGAGGCCCATTCAAGGAGCACTGTGAGCCACCATCGCATACATCTGTCAGGGAAGGGATCCACCTGCGCATCTCTGACCATGGCACTTCCTCCCCCAAAACCTTGAAGAGATTCCCTTTTCTGTTAGGTATAGTAAAAACTAATAGATGAGCAGCAACTGTGGCTCAGTGGTAGAGCGCTCGCCTCACACATGTGAAGACTGGATTCGATCCTCAAGCAGATAAAAACAAATAAATAAAATAAAGGTATTATGTTCATCCACAACTAAAAAATGATATTTAAAAAAATTTTTAAAGAAAAGCAACCTCCTTAGCCTGCTTTTCCGACATCCTCTGATCTTGGCCACATTTGCTCTTCTAATTTTGATTTTTGCTCTTCCCATTTCAGTTTGCTCTGATCCCCTCCTGATATATGGTGGTCGGGGGGTGGGTGGCCTCTTGTTCTGTATAAGTGGCTCCTCCTCTTCCTCCTCCTTCCTGTGCCTGACCTCAGTCCCCTCCTTGGCCCATTTAACATTAGTCCATTTCAACATTGCCATTTCTTGAAGCTCTCTCTGATGGCACCCCTGAAAATATTCTTGCTTTGTTCTGGATCTCTTTTTAATCATATATGGTGGTGTTCTTGTGGAAAGCGGCATATTCTTTTTGGTACCAGGGATTGAACTCAGTGGCCCTTGACCACTGAGTCACATCCCCAGCCCTATTTTACATTTTATTTATAGACAGGGTCTCACTGAGTTGCTAAGCACCTTGCCATTGCTGAGGCTGGCTGTGAACTCCTGATCCTCCTGCCTCAGCCTCCTGTACTACTGGAATTACAGGTGTGCACCACTGTGCCTGGCTGATAATGGCATCTTCTTAAAGGCAAAGATATATGTTGTCTCCCCAGGTGTGGTAGCTCATGCCTATGATCCCAGCAACTCAGAAGGTTGAGGCAAAAGGATTGCAAGTTCGAGGACAGCCTCTGCAACTTTGTGAGACTCAAAATTTTAAAAAGGGTTGGGGATGTATATAGCACCGTGGCAAAGCTCTCCTGGGTTCAATACCTTAGTACCATAAAAACAAACAAACAAAAAAAGAATTACGTGGGTCTCATCTTTGCATCTCAGTACCTCATACTTTGAACTTAGGAGGTATTCACAATATTTGCTGACAAATGAGTGGATGAACAAGTGAATTTGTCTGGAACCATTAGTCTTTCATTTATATGACTGTGAGGTATACCAAGGTTTGTCAACTTTGGCACATTTAATATTTAAATCTGGACAGTTCTTCCTTGAAGGGGGTTGTTCCATGCATTGCTGAATGTTTAGTTGCAGCTCTGGCTTCTACACACTAGGTTCCAGGAGCAGCCCTACGCAGTGCAATCACCAAAAATCTCTCCAAGCATCACCAAGCATCACCTGTGGATGTATCTTGCAAGAGGGGAGAGGAAGTGACAAAATACGCTTGATTGAGGAATTTGAACAATATCTTTCCAAATTTTCCTATAAAACATTCACTAAGAAAAGGATAATGGTGAAGATGTATTCAGGTTAAGGAAAGAAGAAAAAATAATAATACTTGGAACCCTTCTTAAGAGTTAAGAAAATTCCTGACATTTTTCTAAGTGGATTCCTCTCATTTGCCCTCTTTCTTCCTCTTCCCTGCTTCAGATTACTTTACTCTAGCCTGTGGATCAATTTTCAATAACAGCAAAGGAAAATATGTCAAGAATGAGAGTAGTAAAGCCTTCAGAATGGAATGACTTCAAGTTCGTTGGTGTATTAGGTAGCTTTGTTACTGTAGCAAAGTACCTGAGATTATCAACTTAAAAAGAGGAAAGGTTTATTTTGGCTCACAGTTCAGGAGGTTTCAGTCCATGGTCAGTTGACCCTATTGCTTTTGTGCTTGTGACAAGACAGAACATCATGGCAGAGAGTGTGTGGTGGAGCCAACCTGCTTACAGTCAATCAGGAGGAGAAAGAAAAGAGTTCAAATATTCCCTTTAAGGTTTGCACCACTCAACTGGAAGACTCCCAATTAGGCTCAATCTCTGAAAGGTTATACCACCTCCCAGTAGAGCCATGAGTTGGGGACCAAGCCTTCAACCTATGGGCCTTGAGACTCTTATCCAAACCATAGCAGTTAGCATTTGAAATAAAGTGCCCCTCAAATTCCTCAGACTGAGCTATGCAGGTACCTCCTCCTACATGTCCTCACAGTGCCTGCCGTGTGTGATACATGCCATCTGTTCTCAGCAACTGAAGATGGTAAGTCACTTCCCCACAATTGCATGAGATAAAATCTTCACCATCTTGACTTCGTGTGGACACGTTCTGAAAATGACAAAGTCAGGAGACACAGGTCCACGTGTCCTCTCTCTGAGCAATCTAGCCCCCTACAATCTTAAGTATTTCCCCCTTTGTCTCATAGAGCCAATCTTAAGTTTAACACATTCATTTTCTTCCTTATTACAAAATGATCTATGGTGTTCATTTTGCAAGTCTGATTCAATGAACTGTTTGCTCAATGGACTATTAAAATAAAATAGCAGCCTGTTTCCTTGAGCCTGGGCTGGATTGCTCTGGGTCCGCCGCATTCCTCCTGCCAGTACCACGCTCTTACTCCATGACTGCACCACCCTCTCTTGTAGGCAAATTGCTCCTCTCTCCCTTCCAGACTCTTCCTCTGCCCACTTCTCCCCTTTCTTTTTTATTCTCCATCTATTCCCCACTAACATTTTCTATTTTGATCCTTTGATGCTTCATAGATCCTTTGTCTCTGTTCTCATCCACAGCTTCTGTCTGTGTTATGTGCTTCAATTTTGAACCACTGGGAACACAAGCTGTATATCACTGTTTCTCTCCTGAAGTCACAAAAGCAGAGGGGGAAAAAATTTAAAAAAGGAAATCATCTTTCCGCCTGAGTGAAACCTTACTCATGCAGTCGGCCAGTGGGTACAATACCAGCTGGAGTGAATGCTGGACGTGGTCATCTTAATGAGAGAACTTCTGATGCAAATGAAAAGCATATGCTTTGGAGAAATAGCCTGGAAAAAAATATGGTGAGATGCCCATAGGGAGGAAAATCAAACTTAAGAATGGTCTTAGTGTTTTCCTTGTCATAATAATACTTAGCTTTTCAGAGAGTAGCACCATGTATCCTTGAAAGAATGACTTTGGGTTTATGTATTAATTCCTAGTGTGTCTCAAACAAATGGAAAGTATTTTTTGATTCCAGTCATTAACAAGCCGTGAGAGATTCAGCTAACTGCAGTCAGTGCAGTTCTTCAGCGAGATTGCCTCTAGAAACTTGGCCCCTATGGGGAAGGGGGCTGCCATTCTATGTGGGGTCACTTGTGTCTAAATCCATCTGTTTCTTTCGTTGTCATGAGGGGTATCTATTGCTGTATAAGGCAAAACTAGACAATACGAATAAATGGACAATATAACTAAAAATATGAATATCAGGGTATAAGAGCAGTTTAATAAATCTTACAAACCAATTTGGGGAACATCCCTAAAAAGAGCTGGTAGCTCTTTCCCAGTGGTCTTCCATTCTGTGAACTCTTATGGACTTATCACTCTCCCCCGCTTGATTACAAATGCAGCCCGCAGAATCTGGACGGAAAGATAGTCTGAGCTCTTACTCCCAACTACCAGAGGTCTTTTTAAGACACACACACACACACACACACACACACACACACACACACACACATTTATTTATCTCTTCTAACCCCAGGGAAGCTGCGAGCTTGACAGACAAGCAAGTTTAGAAAGGCAAATGTGCTTTGCCTAGGACCGAAAGGTGATAGAAACTTTTGCAGATTTGAAATGAGTTGCAGACTAAAGCTGATCAGAAAACCAGAGGTAAAATAGGGAGATTCTTTTTTTAAAGCAGTGCTAGTTTTTTAAAAATATTTTTTAGTTGTTAATAAACTTTTATATTATTTATTTATATGCATTGCTGAGAATCGAATTCAGTGCCTCACACATGCTAGGTAAGCACTCCACCACTGAGCCACAACCCCAGCCCCAGTGAGATGTTTATTAACACCTCCTGAGTGGATCTTCACTACCGAGCCTCAGTATTGCACTCAATATAAATAGTAAATATACCCAAATGCATATGACAGTCCAAACTTTATTTTCCAAAGCAAAATAGAGGAATAATCTTGAATATTCATAACTATATTATCTTTCAATAAAAATAAAAATATTCTTCCTTGTCCTTTTATTAATCAGGACATTTTTTAAGCTAGATTTTTTTTTTTAATTTACAGTTTCACACTGCAATATAAAAAGGGGTGTCTATCTGTAAAAGACACTTCGTTTTTATTATGACATTGACATTTCTCTTCATAAAAGAGAAGCTAGATAATGCCAATACTATTTTAGCCTTTCTCCCTTATGAACTCAATGAATTCATAAAGATAAATGTCATAAACAGAGATCAGCAATCATGAGGTCTATATTAGAGGGAATTTCATTTTGATCTGGCAGGAGGTATTGCTTTGCAATTTTTTTTATATTATTATAAAATTTTAGACTTTTTTGTATTTAATTTTACCTCTTCAGCTGATGTAGCATTTTCTCTCTATTCTCTTTAGAACTTTTCCTCTCTCTCCTTTTTCCTTCTCTGATTCACATTTGTTCTGCAGGACTGTATCTCTATCAGGTGTATCTAAATCTCCTGTTTTCTATGTTTTTCCCTATCTGTGCTCATAATGGATCCTTGAATTGTAAACCTTTGGGGAACAAGATTCACCAGTTCATAAACTCAGGTAACCTTTATACTATATTGAAGTTGAAAAAAAAATCTGGTGAATTGCCCGAACTAAAAGTGAGGAAGGTAACATTCACATAGCCCCAGTTTGGGTTCATGAAGACTGAAGTGTAGGAAGTCAAAGAAGCCCTCAACGCAGAAGAATGGCACTAAGATCATTTTACACGTGCCATACTGTCATTCAGAACTCTGGCCATGCACATAATAAGAGGTTTTTGCAGTTAAGTGGAAAGCAGATATGAATACAAGCGCATGACCAGGACTTAGAATTACTAAGCCACAGTGCGGGAGTCTTGATTCAGCAGTTTCAATACACCTAAGTATAACTCTGCAATGTTGCTGTAAGGTCAGCAGAACCCTGGGTGGCAGGAAGGAGGTGTGCTAACTGCACTATTGTAAACAGATCCAACAGCAGTAGAGTAAGCAAAAGGTGCTTAGGAAAATTCACTGGTACTCCAGGATTCTTGAGAATTGGCTGCTATGAATAAATAATTGACCAGCGTTGCTCTTGAGAGGACACAGGAGCAGCGCTGAGCAATTATTTATTTAGAAATATCCTGAGGAGCTGGGTCTAATAGAAAGACTTAGAAGACTGTGGAGGTTCTGGACTGTGGAGTTTTTATTCTACAAAACTAGAGTGTTAAAATATCAACCACTAAATATAAAATCAAGTACTCTTTACTTATTAAGTTCCATAAGGTATATCTCCTTCCTCGCTGTCTCTTAGAGGGTTCTGTGACTGTGCCTACTGTCCAAGAAGATTGTCAGACTCAAGAGATTGTCAGACCCTGAGTACGTTGGAAGAAAATCGGGTCTGATCAAAGATGTCTTTCTAGGGCATTGAATGATTATGAAACTCTAAAATAAAAATCATTGGCTACAAGAGACTAGAGATCCTATCAGCCTTTTGTGAGGGAATAGAAACACAGGGAAGGTTGATGAATATTTATTAAATACTTACTACTAAAAGATAACCATTTTAAAAGCCTCCGAAGGATAAAGAGCAAATAAAGAAATATCTAGTCAAGAGAAATCTTTGAAAATGCAGTAAGAAACATGAGAGGTATTTGAGTTGAAACTATTCCCTTTCCTCTACTCTGTTGCACCCCAAAACAATGGTATCCCCCTTTTCTCTCGTTCCCTCCCTCTCTCCCTCCCTCGGTCCTTCTCTCTCATTACAGTTCTTGGAAGAGAAGGATCTCAGCATTTCTCATCCTGCCCCTGGCCACCTGTTGCTGAGGCTACCTGCCCACCCCTGACTCCTGGGACAGCATGCTAGAATACTGCAGCCCTAATACAACTCGCCCTGCTTCATAAGGCAGTGGTTTTGAGATAGAAGAAGGAGGCCAAGAAGACCTCAGGCTGCTTTACCTTCACCCCGAAGTCTACCAAGCAGTGAGCTCCTAGAGCAGAGTGAAGAGAGGTTGCCATTATCTCCACTCTCAGCTCCACAACACTGGTCTTAGAGATTTTTCCTGGAAGAAGAAGCATACAATAAAACAGACAGCTCTTAATCTCCCAAAGGAACTGACTTATTTGCAGCTAACCATGGAGATGTTATTCCTGAAGGCCTGCTCAAGAGCAGTAGAGATTGTAGTGACGCAATTGAAAGGAGATTCCAGAGAGAGGCTAAACCACTATGCCCCAGGGCATTGTTGAAAACAAAAGGGAAAGAAAAGAAAGAAATAGAGCCCCAAACCACTATCATCTCAGTGCTGTTTTATAAGTTGAGAGTATTTGTTTAACCTTAGAACAATCAATTTTTTTAAAAGGTCCAAAAGCATATTGACAAAATCATTAAAGAAATTAAAGTACTACAGTTGAAAATATTTATTTATTACAGAAGGAAACTGTAATGGAGGAATAGAGAGGAGCCCATTTGTTTGGATGTGGTGTGTAGCTCAAGGGTTGGTGTGTTGGAAACTTGTGACAATGGTAAGAGGTGATGGAACCTTTAACAGTTGGGTCCTACTGCAAAATGAATTGGGTCCTTGGGGGCATGCTTTTAGAAGAGATTGATGGGGGGACTCATGAGATCTCAGTCACACTGGGGCTTCCTCTCCCACCATGGGATATCTTCCCCTCTCTATTACGTACACACACCACTGTAATGTCATCAGCCAGGAGGCCTTATCAGAGCCAAATAGATGTTAGCAGCCAGCCCCAAGCCTCTAGAAATCTGTGCTTAAATATCCTCTTTTATTTATATAGTACTCAGCCTCTAGTATTTCATTATATTAACAGGAAGCAAACTAACACAAAGAGCCAAAAAGGCATGAGACATGTCGAAAACAAAGAAAAATGGCAGATACAAATCCAACTCCATCAATAATAACATCAATTGTAAAGAGATTAAATAATTTAATCAAAAAGAAGAGATTGTCAGACTCAAAAAATGACAAGCTCAAACTATGCTGTTTATGGGGGAAATTCTTAAAATCAAAGGAATAAATAGATTAAAATGAATTATTAAAAAGATGTATCATGCAAACAGCAATCACAAGCTCTACAGATATTAGTTAAAATCAACTTTAAAACAAAAATGTTGCTAGAGGTAAAAAGGACATTTTATTTTTTATGTGTGTATGTATGCATAAGGATGATATAACAATTATATACATTTATGTATTCAAAACAGAGACACAAAACACATGAAGCAACAATGTCATAATTGAAGAAAATAATTGACAACTCAAAAATAATTGTTGGAGACTTTAGTACCACTCTCAATAATGAATGGAACAAGTAGGAAGGATATCAACAAGGAGATAGAAGACTTGAACAGTGGTATAAACTAACTAGACCTACAGACATCTATGGAACGTATTACCCAATAGCAAAAGAGCATACATTTTCCCCAAGGGCCAATTAGACATTGCTCCATGGTTGAAGTGCATGCTAGTTTATAAACAACACTCAGTAAACTTAAAAGTCTATTTAAAAAATAAAATAAAAAGTCTGTTCTCTAACTATCATGAAATGAAATTAGAAATTAGAGGTAAGAAAAATGAAAAACTCACAAATGTGAAAATTAAACAATACATTCTTGACTAATAAATGAGTCAAAGAAAAAAATCACAAGGATAGTAAGAAAACACTTTGAAACTAACAAAAATGAACACATAACGTGTTGGTATTTCTAATGTGATAAAGCTAAAGCTGAGTTTAACAGGAAATTTATAGTTTAGATGCAACTATAACTGTACATTTATTGATGTAGAAAGAAAAATGGGGCTGTAGTTGTGGCTCAGTGGTGGAGTGCTCGCCTAGTACATGTGAGGCACTGGGTTTGATCCTGAACACCATATAAAAGTAAAATAAAGATACTGTGTCCACCTACAACTAAAAAATAAATATTAAAAAAAAGAAGAAAGAAAGAAAAAAAAGTCTCAAATCAAGAGCTTAACCTTCCAATTTAATGACACTAGAAAAAGAATAGAAAACAAAATCTAAAGCAAGCAGGAGGAAAAATAATAAAGATTAGGTCAGAAATTAATAAAATACAGAAAATCAAAGTGTTGTTTGATAAAATTGACATATCTTTAGGTCGATGAACCAAGATAAAAAGGAAGAGGGGCTAAAAACTGGAACAAGACAAGGATGTCCTCTTCCACCACATCTACTCAACATCATTCCTGAAACTAGCCAGAGCAATTAGACAAAAGAAAGAAATTGAAGGGATACAATATAAATAGGTAAAGAAGAACTCAAACTATCACTACTTGCTGATGACATGATTCTATATCTAAAAGATCCAAAAAATTCCACCAGAAAACTTCTAGAACTAATAAATGAATTCAGCAAAATAGCAGGATATAAAATCAACACCCATAAGTCAAACCCATTCCTATACATCAGCGAAAGGGAAATTAGGAAAACTACTCCATTCACAATAGCCTCAAAAAAATAAAATAAAATCCCAGAGCCTCAGGAGACTGAGACAGGAGGATTGCAAGTTCAAAGTCAACCTCAGCAACTAAGAAAGGCCTCAAGTAACTTAGCAAAACTGTTTCAAAATAAAACATAAAAAGGGCTAGGGATGTGACTCAGTGGTTAAGCACCCAAAGGTTCAGTCCCTGGTACAGGGTAAAAAAACTTAGGCACTAGAAGAAGAAAAAATAGACCCAAATCTTCATCACATTGGCCTAGGATCTGACTTCCTTAACAACACTCCTAAAGCACAAGAAGTAAAATCAAGAATCAATAACTGGGATAGATTCAAATGAAAAAGCTTCTTCTCAGCAAAAGAAACAATAACATAAGGAGAGAACCTACAGATTGGGAGAAAATCTTTACCACATGCACCGCCAATAAAGCATTAATCTCTAGGATATATAAATAACTCAAAAAAATTAATGGGCTAAGGAACTGAACAGACACTTCACAGAAGAATAAATATAACTGATCAACAAATATATGAAAAAGTGTTCAACATCTCTAGCAATTAGAGAAATGCAAGTCAAAACTACTCTATCTCACTCCTGTCAGAATGGCAATCATCAAAAATTCAGGCAACAATAAATTTTGGCAAGGATGTGGTGAAAAGGTACATTTATACATTTCTGGTTGGACTGCAAATTGGTGCAACCACTATGGCAAGCAGTATGGAGATTCCTTAGAAAACTGGGAATGGAACCATCATTTGACCCAGTCATCCAACTCCTTGGTTTATACCCAAAGAACTTAAAATCAGTGTACTATAGTGACGCAGCCACATCAATGTTTATAGAAGTTCAACTCACAATAGCTAGACTATGGAACCAACCTAGATGTCCCTCAATAGATGAATGGATATAGAAAATGTGGTATATATACTCAATGGAATATTACTCAGCTTTAAAGAAGAATAAACTTATGGTATTTGCCAGTAAATGGTTAGAGTTAGAGAATATCATGCTAAGCAAAATAAGCCAATCCCACAAAACCAAAGGCCAAAAGTTTTCTCTAGTATGCAGATGCTAACTCACAATAAGGTGGCGAGGGGGCACTAGGGAAGAATAGCATTACCTTAGATTAGGTAGAGGGAAATGATGGAAGAGGAGTTGAAGGGATGTGGGAGGATAGGAAAGATAGTAGAATGAAACATACATTATTACTGTATGTATATATGTGACTACATGACCAATATGATTATGTAACATGTACACTCAGAAAAATGAGAATTATATCCCATCATTATATGATATATCAAAGTGCATAAATGCATTCTACTTTCATATATAACTAATTAAAACAAATAATTTTTTTTAAAAAAGGAAGAGGGTTCAATTTATTAGAATCAGAAATAAAAGACATTACTACAGACCTTACAGAAATAGAAAGGGTCATAAAGTCATACTACAAACAAGTAGGTAAACTAGATGAAATGGATATATTTCTAGAAAGACAAGCTATTCAGTGCTCAAATTGACCCAATAAGAAATAGACACTGAATAAACCTATAACAAGTGAAATGATTGAATTAGTAATCAAAATCTATTCACAAAGAAAAGTCCAGGCCCAGATAACCCTCTATATTAAATTCTAAACTTTAAATTTATAGTAACTTCACAAACTCAAACTCTTCCAAAAAATCATAAAAAGAGGGAATACTTCTCAATTCATTTTATAAGACCACTGTTACTATACCCAAACCCAACAAAGATATCATGAGACAGGAAAACTGTATGCTAATATTTCTTATGAATATGAGAAATATCCTCAACAAATATCCTCAACAAAAATATGGTAAATTAAAGACAGGGCAAGAAAATAATTATAAAGCATAACCAAGTGGGATTTATCCCAAGAATGCAAGGTTGTTGGTTCAACATTTGAAAAGTCAGTTAATAGAATTTATCATATCAATGGAATTTTTTAAAATTATGTGATCATTTCATTATGTACAGAAAAAGCATCTGACAAAATCTAATTCCCTTTCATGATAAAAATACTCAACTGGAAATAAAAGGAAACATTCTCAACATTATAAAGATCATACATAAAAAGCTCACCATGAACACCATACTTAATGTTGAAAGCCTGGATACTTTTCCCCAAGATCTGGAACAAACCCAGGATGTTTGTTCTCCCAACTTCTATTCAACATTGTACTTGAGGATCTAACCAGGGAAATTAGGCAAGAAAAAGAAATAAAAGGCATCCATATTAGAAAGGCAAATGTAAAATCATCTTTACTAATAGATGAAATCATCTTGTATATAGAAAATCCTAAGTAATCCACTACAAAAAAATATTAAAAACCACAAACAAATTTTTCATAGTTGTTGGATATAGTTATCAATTATTGTACAAATGTCTACTGTATTTCTGTACAGTTGAAATGAACAATATGAAAATGAAATTAGGAAAACAATTCCACTTATTATAATATTATAAAGAATAAAATATTTAGGAATAAGTTTTAAAAAGACATGCAAAATTCATACTATGAAAACTATACAACCTATCTAAAAAAATTTAACAAAGATTGAAATAATTCAGAAAATCCTTCTTTTGGGATCAGAAGGCTTAAAATTTTTAAGATGGGGATACTCCCCAAACTGACATACAGATGCAGTATAACCCCAATCAGAATTCTGACTGACATCTTTATAGAAATTGACAAGCTGATTCTAAAATTCACATAGAACTGTAAGGGACTCGGAATAGCAAAAAAAAAAAAAAAAAAAAAAAAAAAAAAAAAACCTTGAAAAAGAAGAACAAAGTAGGAGGACTCACGTGACCTGATTTCAAATCTTACTAAAAAGCAACGTTAATTAAGCGAGTGTGTTCTGACACAAAGATAAACACACAGATCACCGGAATAGAAACAAGAACTCAGAAATAAACACACTGACCTATTATCAACTGATTTTCCTTTTTATCCATTTAAGATAGGTTTCTTTATTGTTTTCAATTAATATTTTAACTGCTTAGCTTCTACATGGCCAATTTTCTTTTTTTATTTGTTTTAATTAGTTACACATGACAGTACAATGATCTTGACATATCATACATTTGAATCAAATGGGGTATCAACTGATTTTCAAGGGTGTCAAGATCATCCAATAGAGAAAGAATAGTCTTTTGAACAGTGCTGGGAAAATCGAATATTCTCATGGAAAAGAATGAATTTGGGTTGTCACTTTATGCCATCTACAAAAATTAATTCAAAATGGGTCAATATGCTAAGGTAAGAGCTAAGATGGTAAAACTGTTGCAAGAAAAAGTAGGGACATTGGTCTGTTTAGGTTGTTTATATCTTCCTGACTCAATCTGGGTAGTTCATATGTCTCAAGGAATTTATCGATGCCTTCACTATCTTCTATTTTATTAAAGTATAGGGTTTCAAAATAATTTCTAATTATCTTCTGTATTTCTGAATTGTCTGTTGTGATGTTGCCTTTTTCATCCCGTAAGCTAGTAATTTGGGTTCTCTCTCTTCTTCTCTTTGTTAGTGTGGCTATTGGTCTATCAATCTTATTTATTTTTTCAAAGAACCAACTTTTAGTTTTGTCAATTTTTTCTATTGTTTCTTTTGTTTCAATTTCATTGATTTTGGCTCTAATTTTAATTATTTCTTGCCTTCTACTGTATTTGCTGCTGATTTGTTCTTCTTTTTCTAAGGCTTCGAGGTGTAATGTGAGGTCATTTATTTGTTGGCTTTTCCTTCTTTTAAGGAATGAACTTCATGAAATGAATTTTCCTCTTAGTACTGCTTTCATAGTGTCCCAAAGATTTCGATATGTTGTGTCTGAGTTTTTGTTTACCTCTAAGAATTTTTTAATTTCCTCTTTGATGTCTCCTGCAACCCTTTGTTCATTCAGTAGCATATTGTTTAATCTCCATGTGATGTAGGATTTTTCCTTTCTCATTTTATTATTGATTTCAAATTTCATTCCATTATGATCAGATAAAATGCATGGTAGTATCTCAAATCCTTTGTAATTGCTAAGATTTGCCCTGTGACATAATATATGGTCTATTTTTGAGAAGGATCCATGTGCTGTTGAGAACCTAAACAGACCAATATCAAGTGAGGAAATAGAAGAAGCCATCAAAAGACTACCAACCAAGAAAAGCCCAGGACTGGATGGATATACAGCAGAGTTTTACAAGAACTTTAAAGAAGACCTAATACCAATACTCCATAATCTATTTCAGGAGATAGAAAAAGAGGGAGAACTTCCAAATTCATTCTATGAGGACAACATCACCCTGATTCCCAAACCAGATAAGGACACCTCAAAGAAATAAAACTACAGACCAATACCTCTAATGAACCTAGATGCAAAAATCCTCAATAAAATTCTGGCAAATCGTATACAAAAACATATCAAAAATATCGTGCACCACGATCAAGTAGGATTCATCCCTGGGATGCAAGGCTGGTTCAATATATGGAAATCAATAAATGTTATTCACCACATCAATAGATTTAAAGATAAGAACCATATGATCATCTCGATAGACGCAGAAAAAGCATTTGACAAAGTACAGCATCCCTTTATGTTCAAAACACTAGAAAAACCAGGGATAACAGGAACATACCTCAACATTGTAAAAGCTATATATGCAAAGACTCAGGCTAGCATCATTCTAAATGGAGAAAAACTGAAGGCATTCCCTCTAAAATCTGGAACAAGACAGGGATGCCCTCTCTCACCACTTCTATTCAATATAGTTCTCCAAATACTGGCCAGAGCAATTAGACAGACAAAAGAAATTAAAGGCATTAAGATAGGAAAAGAAGAACTTAAATTATCACTATTTGCGGATGATATGATCCTATACCTAGAAGACACAAAAGGGTCTACAAAGAAACTACTAGAGCTAATAAATGAATTCAGCAAGGTGGCAGGATATAAAATCAACACGCATAAATCAAAGACATTCCTGTATATCAGCGACAAATCTTCTGAACTGGAAATGAGGAAAACCACCCCATTCACAATATCCTCAAAAAAAATAAAATACTTGGGAATCAACCTAACAAAAGACGTGAAAGATTTATACAATGAAAACTACAGAACCCTAAAGAGAGAAATAGAAGAAGATCTTAGAAGATGGAAAAATATACCCTGTTCATGGATAGGCAGAACTAACATCATCAAAATGGCAATATTACCAAAAGTTCTCTATAGGTTCAATGCAATGCCAATCAAAATACCAACGGCATTTCTTGTAGAAATAGATAAAGCAATCATGAAATTCATATGGAAAAATAAAAGACCCAGAATAGCAAAAGCAATTCTAAGCAGGAAGTTTGAATCAGGAGGTGTAGTGATACCAGATTTCAAACTGTACTACAAAGCAATAGTAACAAAAACAGCATGGTACTGGTACCAAAACAAGCAGGTGGACCAATGGTATAGAGGACCAATGGTATAGAATAGAGGACACAGAAACCAATCCACAAAATTACAACTATCTTATATTCGATAAAGGAGCTAAAAGCATGCAATGGAGGAAGGATAGCATCTTCAACAAATGGTGCTGGGAAAACTGGAAATCCATATGCAACAAAATGAAACTGAATCCCCTCCTCTCGCCATGCACTAAAGTTAACTCAAAATGGATCAAGGACCTTGATATCAAATCAGAGACTCTGCGCCTGATAGAAGAAAAGGTTGGCTCCGATCTACATATTGTGGGGTCGGGCTCCAGATTCCTTAATAGGACACCCATAGCACAAGAGTTAATAACAAGAATCAACAAATGGGACTTACTTAAACTAAGAAGTTTTTTCTCAGCAAAAGAATAAGAGAGGTAAACAGGGAGCCTACATCATGGGAACAAATTTTTACTCCTCACACTTCAGATAGAGCCCTAATATTCAGAGTATACAAAGAACTCAAAAAATTAAACAATAAGAAAACAAATAACCCAATCAACAAGTGGGCCAAAGACCTGAACAGACACTTCTCAGAGGAGGACATACAATCAATCAACAAGTACATGAAAAAATGCTCACCATCTCTAGCAGTCAGAGAAATGCAAATCAAAACCACCCTAAGATACCATCTCACTCCAGTAAGATTGGCAGCCATTATGAAGTCAAACAACAACAAATGCTGGTGAGAATGTGGGGAAAAGGGTACACTTGTACATTGCTGGTGGGACTGCAAATTGGTGCAGCCAATATGGAAAGCAGTATGGAGATTCCTGGGAAAGCTGGGAATGGAACCACCATTTGACCTAGCTATTGCCCTTCTTGGACTATTCCCTGAAGACCTTAAAAGAGCATACTACAGGGATACTGCCACATGGATGTTCATAGCACAATTCACAATAGCTAGACTGTGGAACCAACCCCGATGCCCCTAAAGAGATGAATGGATAAAAAAAAAAATGTGGCATTTATACACAATGGAGTACTATGCAGCACTAAGAAATGACAAAATCATGGAATTTACAGGGAAATGGATGGCATTAGAGCAGATTATGCTAAGTGAAGCTAGCCAATCCCTAAAAAACAAATGCCAAATGTCTTCTTTGATATAATGAGAGCAACTAAAAACAGAGCAGGGAGGAAGAGCAGGAGGAAAAGATTAACATTAAACAGAGTCATGAGGTGGGAGGGAAAGGGAGAGAAAAGGGAAATTGCACGGAAATGGAAGGAGACCCTCATTGTTATACAAAATTACATATAAGAGGTTGTGAGGGGAATGGGAAAAAATAAGGAGAGAAATGAATTACAGTAGATGGGGTAGAGAGAGAAGATGGGAGGGGAGGGGAGCGGGGATAGTAGAGGATAGGAAAGGTAGCAGAATACAACAGTTACTATTATGGCATTATGTAAAAACGTGGATGTGTAACCGATGTGATTCTGCAATCTTTGTAATGTTTTAAATAACCAATAAAAAAAAAAAGTAGGGACAAATGTTTACGACTTTAGATTTGGCAAAGCATTCTCAGATATGACACCAAAGGCATGAGTAACAAAGAAAAGAAAGATCAATGGGATATCATCAAAAATAAAACATTTGTGCCTCAAAGGACATTATCAAGAAAGTGAAATTACAACCAACCAATGGAGTCAAACATTTGCAAAGTATATATCTGCATCCAGAATATATAAGGAACTTTGACAATTCAATAATAAAAAGATGAATAACCCAATTTTAAAATGGGCCAAGAATCTGAATAGATATTTCTTCAAGGAAAAAATCATGGCCAAAAAGCACGTGGAGAGATGTTCAACATCACTGTTCCCCAGGAAAAAGCAAATTAAGATTATGAGATACCTACTTTGTACCCTATAAGATGACTAGAAACAAAATGTCATATAACCAACAGTGACACAGGTGTGCAGAAACTGAGACCCTTGTGCGCTGCTGGTGAGAGTGTAAAACAGTACAGCCACTTTGAAAATCAGTCTGGAAGCTTTAAACTGCTCAACATTATTATTTTTCTTATTGATTTTTTAAAAAAATAAATGACAGTGGAATGAAAATTAAAAAAAAAACTGTTCAACATTACTCTGTACGATCTAGTAAAATCATTTCAAATACAAACTTTTATAAAATGTTTATCTCAGCATTATTCATCATAACCCCAAAATGGAAACAACCCAAGTGTCCATCAACATTTGGATGAAAGCCTAGAATGAATAGACACATTGTGGCAAATCCACACACACTGGAATATTATTGGCCAAAAACCTGAGGGAAGTACTGACACGCTATGGCACTGTGAGTAATGAAAGACACAGACACACAAAAATTAACACGTTATATGATTCCATTCATATGAAATGTTCAGAACATGGAAATCTATAGAGATGGAGAAATGGATCAGGGTTGCCTAGGACTAGGAGTTGGATACAGGGGGATAGAAGGCAGATAGCTGAAGAATATAGATCGTCTTTTTGAGGTAATCACAATGTTCTAAAATTGACCATGTTGATGATTATACACATCTGTGAATATTCTAAAAACCATCGATTTGTATATTTTGAACAATGGAATTATGAAGAATATGAATTACATCTCTACAGAGCCATATTTAAAAAAATCTCCCATGAGCTAGCTTAACACAGCACTAAAACCTTTACAAATCAGCATCTCATTTGCATACCCTCCTTTTGCAGATGAGGAAACTGAGGTTTTCCATGTTTAAGAAGCTATCCCAGTATCACACTGTGAGGCTGTGGCAGAGCTGGCACTAGAGGAGGAAAATGAATTCCCAACTTAGCAGCAGTTTATATTTATTAGATTCTAATATATATTGAGCTGATGGGTTTTCCATATATTATGCCACTTACTTCTTGAATTACTTAACTGGCTGTGTTGTAAACATTACTTTCTGCCCTTCAGAAATAAGGAAACTGCTATTCACAGAAACTGTGTAAACTGGCAAAATATCAAATGGTTCTGTTCAATGAAAGTCCTGTGCTTATTCACCTCCACTCCAGCTAAAGGTCACCTGCTGCACAAAGGTTAGCAGAATGTAGCTGAGACCCAAGCTCACAGGCACTTTGTGTATAATACATTAAATGGAAACTTAGCTACATGCAAAAGAAGAACAGCCTTTAAGCTTGGACAAAAACATACCTGCAAGTGAAACAATCTTCTCTATTACTTTTGTTTTTGGGTTTTGTTTTTTTTTCCCTGTACCAGGGATTGAACCCTGGGGTCCTTAACCACTGAGCGACATCCCCAGTCCTTTTTATGTTTTATTTTGAGACAGTTTTGCTAAATTGCTTAAGGCCTTGCTTAGTTGCTGAAGCTGGCTTTGAACTTGCAATCCTCCTGCCTGAGTCTCCTGAGGCTCTGGGATTATAGGCATGTGCTCCCACAGCCGGCTACTTCATTTTTAAAAGTTTCTTGGTCTCAGATTAGGAAGACCACACCACTTCTAAGACTACCTTCCTAAAAGCCACAATTTTCGAAGCACTGATTTGATTCCTGTCCAGAGTAATGTGTTTTGAGCCAGCAATTCTTCACCATTTATTTACTTAGCTGAATTGCAGATCAGCTTAAAAAGTCCACTCATGGTGAAATAACCTCTTTCAGAAGGGCAGTTGTATAAATTGTGTCAGTACTTTTATAGAAGAATAAAATGCTTTACAAGAAGATTTGCCTTTGGAGAGTTCTGATATTCAGGCTTATGGAGGCAGCACACATCTGCCCGCAGGGTCCACCTGCTCAGCTCCCTGGAAGCTTTCTGGAGTTTTCTTAAGAAAGATTCAAAGGGCAGTCAACTAGCCCCGAGGCTAGGAGGAAAAGGAAGGAATTAGGAAATAGGACACTGTTTTTCCTGAGTGGAGGAACCGATCCCCAAAGGGGTCCTCCCTCGGAGCCTGCTCTCTCCTCCCTCCCCATACTTGCAGAGAGTCCTCAAAAAGGAGGATAACGGAACCCAGATCTGAGAGCACAGAGGCCGCAACTTCTATTTGGTTCTTCCTAAAGTCAGTCCTCCGTGAGAACTCGTGTTTCCCAGGCTGGTGTTCAAGATACAGAGCACGTATTTCTGTGTAAAAACAAAATGTCATTATGTGTTGGTATCTTTAATGACTACCTGTCAGAAAAGTCTTTTTGTGAAACCATGGGTAACCTACAAGAGTAGATTTCATGGGAGCAGTTTTTCCTTGTATGCAAAAAAACACTTCCTTGCCTCATTGCCTCAGCAACATACCTATTCTTTTTAAGATTCTTGTAAGGGTGATCTTCTGGGAGGGGGGGGGAGCAAAACCTGGGGAGAGCTGACCATGCGCCTGTGAGAGTCTTGTCAGGGAAGTCAAGGGTCACTTGGCATTTTCCCAGGAAAGCTAGTCCTCTAAACTGCTGTTTTGTCAGATTTCTAACCTTAGATTATCCATGAATTCCAATTTATGCAAATTAAAAAAACAAAAAACAAAAAACAAAACCTTTAAGAATCTGAAAAAAATATTCACAGCCAGTTAAAGTTTGCCAAAACACAAATGCCCAGGATTTCTGCTACTCTTGGTGTGTTGGTAACCAAGCAAAGATTTTTTTTTTCTAGAACAGACAGGGTAAATGCCTTCTCATGGGGGTCTGCTTTGTAGACCTCACACCGAACACCTTTTCCTAGTATGTTCTTTGTTGCTTTTAGCTTCATCTGAAATGTTGAATAACTTTGAGAGGAAAGAAGGGCCAGGAAGCATTTCAGGTATCCATTACTCTGAGACTAGACAAGAACCAGTCTTGCGAGAAAAGGAATGCCTATGAATTCTAATAGCGAAAGAAGAAAGCTCCTTGGCTTGCTCCATCTCCCTCCCAGCTCTGTCTCAGATTTCTGGAAATGTTTTAACATAGCTTATCTAGACAGCAGCTGACACAGCCCAATGATTCACTTTGGGTTGACAAAGTGATCTCTTGAGGATAATAATCTCTTTAGTCTGTGGTAGTAGAATTGTTACTCACTCTTCCTCTGTTTAAAAAAAAAAAAAAGAACCAACTTAGAAACAAATATATATTTGCAAGTTGTCAGTAATAAGCTTACAAGGCAGCCGGTTTCTTTTCTTCATAATCTGAGGTGGATAAACACAACTTGATGAGACAGTGACATGACTTGCAGGTAACTGCCATCATCTTCTCAGCTTGTCAAAGCTCTGGCTTCCCTCTTTTTGGGTTCGACGGTGATTAGTGTGAAGGTGAGGTGAACTTTCTAGACCCTCTTTCCACCCGTCCTGACCTTGTATTCCAATAGGGAAGGTTGTCCCATGTTCCTGGAGAATTTGAGAGAAGGTTGAGCCTGCTCCAATCAGATCCTTCTGGGCATTAACTCGGGGTCTGCGGGTCCAGAGATAGTCCCACTCCTCCTAGGCTTCCTGTACAATCTGCCTCCATAAGAGAGGCAGAGTGGATGGGAAGAATCTGTGATTGTCAAATACTTGGGTGATTTTAATTCTGAAGTAGTATTTAGGTTATGAAGCTTATCTGGGCATACATCTAAGCTTTGACCTTTCATCCAACATTTTTTTTGTGTGTGTGTGACAATCTGATTTTAAGAATATCTCCTTTCGTCGTAGTTAAATTCACAGAGACAGAAGAAGAGTGGCTGACACAAAGTTATGGGGAAGGAACAATGCAAGTTATTTCTTAATGGGTATAAAGTTTCAGATTGCACTATGAAAAGAGCTCTGGAAATACATGGCGGTGATAGTTACACAACAAAATAAATATATTTGATGCTGAGCCTACAGTTAAAAATGGCTCTGTGTGCTTGACTATAAGGTTTTTGAAATGCAGAAAATGATTCCCATACCTATGTTCCCCAGGGTTGGTCAGTTTCTGTTTGATCATAAGATGAACCATTAGTTTCAATGACTTCAAAGTACCAAAGCTGGGGACATTATAAAGGAGATTTCTGACCTGGTCTCTGGTTCCCCAAGGGGACTTCCCCTCAGAATCAAGTTCCTGGCCTCACTCTACTTTCTTACTCCTTCCCTGGAGGGGAAAGGTGACCTGCCCTGGAGCCAAACTCGCTAGCTTTCTCCACACCAGCTTCTTATAGCAGGCAGCCAGAGGAAGACTTTCCCCCTCCATGGAAGACGTTTGGGTGGTCAGGATCTTCCCAGAAGAGCATGGATTGCTTTAATTCTGAGTAAAGCATTCGGGAAATCAATTTGACTTTGCATTCTATTATTCCATCTAATTTTACTCATTCATTCATCCAACAAAGATTTATCAAGTATCTGTTATATTCCAGGTACTATTTTCTCGGGACAGAATAATGAAACTACTCTTTTATCTCAATCTGTCCAGTTACTGGGTTTTACTTCTTCACCGGGGAAGGAAAAAAAAAAAAAAAAAAAAAGGTATTACGTATTGACTCCCTAAACCTCTGCAGTTAACAATTTTTATTCGAATTAGCTCAATATGCACTCTGTATCAGATTCTCACTATATCCCTAAGTGAAGTAAGCACTAGCTCATCACCTCTCTTTTTAAATTCTGGAAAATGCCAAAATATGGAATTTTAGAAAGGAAAGCTAAAGAATAACAACAACAAAAAAGTATAACCTAAAATTAGGACAGTCAGCTATACCATGCTTAGAGGTTAGAGCTAACAGAAATCAACATAAAATGGGGAAGATTAGCCATCTGCAGAAATCATCCTGGGAAATAAGCCACACAAGAGATGATTCACTAGCATATTGCCAGCAATTTCAGGGTGCTTTCTAAGTCTCACCAAGGGGTCTAGGATGCTTCTCTAAAAGGGAAGTCATCAATTTGAAATGTAACTAGTGGAAGATTAGCAGTAATTTAAGAAATTGCAAACTGTCATAAGGAAATGACAGAGGTTTTAGATGACACATAAAGAATATAGAAAATGAAGAGTAGAGGAGAATTTGTCAGTGTGTTCTTACTCTTCTAGGTAAAGAGATACTCTGATTCTAAAGACTGCCACCGGATAACTTAAAAATAGTCCCAGGACCAAGAACAAATTATCTTTTTGTGTAGTTGGACAGGCCATAATTTCAGCTGAATCCATCTGTTCTTACTCTATGTTCCCTTATCAATCTTCTGATCAAACTGATATCCAAGCATCAGTCCCCATCTGAATGGTCCTGTAGTCATGCTCAATGACCACTACAGTCAACCTGTCGGGTAAAATCCTCAGGATAAATTAATGAAAGGGATACTCATTTCCAGACTATCGTTACTGAGTTGGATCAAGTGATTGAGCCTCTAGAGCTTGCTCACATGTCACTGATAAAGTAATGCACATTCTGCTACTTGTCATATTCCATGTGCTGCTCTCATCTAAGTTAAAGTATTTCAAGCCATAGGACATATGCAACTAGTTTGTATCTCTTTCTTATTCTTTTTTTAATCCCCTCAATGTAATTCATTTCCCATTACTCAGGCACAAAATCTTTTAAAAAAAAGAAACATTCTTTGAATGCTTTATCTACATTGTATACTAATCCTCTGCGGTGGTTTGGAAACTTACTGTTCATGTGGTGGAAACTTAATCCCAATGCAACAGTGTTCAACAGTTGTCTCTTCAAGAAGTAATTAGGTCATTAGGGCTCTGCCCTCACCAATGGATTAAGGCCATTATTGCGGGTGTGTTCAGTTATAAAGGAGTTCAGCCTTCCCTCTCTGATGCAAGTGTTCTCTCTTGCCCTTTCACCTTATGCCATGAGATACTCAGCAACAAGGCCCCCAACAGATACTGGCCCCTCCAAATTGGACTTCCCAGCCTCCAGAACTGTGAGAAATAAATTTATTTTCATTATAAGTCACCCAATCTCAGATTTTCTGTTATAGCAGCACACAATGGACCAAAATATACTTTAATCAAGTCCAACAGATGTTCCCTCTTATCTCTCTTCTTCCTAAACCTATGCCCTGAGGACACCAAATGTGTGTGGTGACAAAGTATTTCAAGGTACTAATTCATATGATTACCCATGTCCACTCCTATGCTCACTTAAATCATTTCCTAAGCCTCCTTCTTTCCAGAGAGTAAGACAGGAGACATTCACAGAGGAACTTTATAGAACCAGGAAACAACAAAACTCTACAAAAGCAAGAAATTAATTAAAATTCTCCTAATCTTGGGATTATACTGAAAGATTCAGATCTATGAGCATGACTCCTCAACTAGACTAGAATAAAATAATCCCCAAGCTGTAAATAAGGGAAATTAAGAAATTGGTTGTCAGAGAAAAAGAAACAGAATTTAAATATTGAATGTGAAGATCTGGTGCCCTGCCTTCTGCCCCCTCAGGATGAGCCCAGCAGGAAGATATAATATATCCATTTTGTTTAAAATAAAGAAAAGTCTTCTTATGGAACGAGGCTGGAAGATATCTGACAGCAAAGCCTGGAGACACACATACATTCTCTCACACACACTCTCACACCAACCGGCAGCATTCAGAAGAAGCTGCAGGTGAAACTGGTGGTATGCTCACATTCAAGTGACAGCTAGAAACAACTCACCTAGTGTCCTATGGGCTGGAGAGGTGAGAGGTGTGGGGAGTATCTGAAGGCTTCCATGATCTTCCAGCTGGGGACCAGCATTGTCTAAGAGAAGGTCCTGCCAGGACGGTCAGCACAAGGGAACCTTCTCATATGAGGATTTCATGTGGACAGCCTTGGCTCCCAGTGCCCACTATCCCACAGGTACCTAAATGACAAACATGAGGAGTAATCTTGGGAACAGTCTCCATGTGCAGAGAAAGGTAAAGCCAATGTGGCTCCCCTCCACCTTCCTTCTCCTCCACCCCATCCAAACTGATGGAAATTCAAGACCCCGAGAAAACACAAAATTGGACTTATTTTACCTAGAAGTGACTGGAGCATATTTTCTGCAGGAAACAAAATGGAAACTTAGCACCAGAAATTTAAATCAATTCTAGGACAGTTATGGGTTCCGGTTGTGTGGTGGCGATACACTTGAGTAGGGCCTTTAAAATTTGTACCTGCTGCCCTCATCTGACCAAAATATCTTTTTAATAAGCTCCCTGTGTCCATCTTACATATTGCTGCCAAATTAATCTTACTAAATGCCCTCTTTAACAAAGCATTGGATGGCTCCCTGTTGCTCTCAGAATGAAATCCAAACTCCTCACCCCTGAGGCATCGTGGAAGGTCCTGCACCATCTGCTCTCAACTAGTTTTGAACATTTTACCTTCTGCCATCTTCAATATGAGTCATCTGTTTCCAGAAACTTCCAGTCTGTATGCCTTTGTTCATCTTAGTCATCTTCATCGTATCTGAAATGTTCTTCTGCTTCTTTCTTTTACATAAATCGGAATCACAAGTCCATCCTTGCTCTTTTCTAAACATACCTGTCCATTTCTGACAGGCACAGAGGTGCAGGCCTATAATCCCAGAGACACAGGAGGCTGAAGATCACAAACTCAAGGCCAGCCTCAGCAACTCTGTGAGACCCTGTCTCAGAGTAAGAAATTTAAAAGTCTGGGGATGTGGCTCAATGGTATAGTGGCTCTGAATTCAATTCCTAGTACCGTTACCCTCTACCCCCATCAGAAAAAAATAAATGGGATTCCAAGGGAGCTTCCTGAAAAGTACACACATGTACTGGGCTATAAAGGTGGACAAGATTTAGGTATACAAAGAAGGGAGAAGGGAGGAGAGAAGGAGTCTACAAGAATGAGATAAAATTATGAGCAAAGAAATCCTCCATGTGTTTGGGATTGCTGAATGGTTGAAGAAGACACAAGCTAAGTCCCCATTTTCTTAACTCCTAAATATTTTAAATTTTTTTTATTTTCTGTACTTCTAACTTTTTTATGTGATTGACACCATATGTTGAGAGCCACAGCCGAAGGGGCCCCAGCAAACTTCCAGCTGCCAGAAAACTTCCAGCTGCCAGAAAACTTCCAGCTGCCAGCTGATGATTGGCTCACAGCAGCCGCAGCAAACTTCTAGCTGCCAACTGATTGGCTCCTCTGCGGTGATGCTCATTGGGCTGTTTCCCCGCCCTTTCAGACCATGGAGCTGCTCATTGGGGGACTTTTTTGGGCTCTGCCCACACAACCCATCCAATCAGCCTCAAGAGCAGGAGGAGTGGGGGAGGTTGAGAGGCTTGTGGGAAGCCGGTGGTGGCAGTTGGGCTCTGAAGGTTTTCCTGAGGAGCTGTGTGGTTTGGTGTGTGTGTTCTAAAAATAAAGTTCGTTTCTTTTGACAAGTGGCTCCTGAATTGTGCCCAGCCAGACTGCGGCACCGTATCTATACCATATCATCTCTCTGTATGAACCATTTTACCTAAGTCATCTATCAGCCTATCTATTGAAATAGTTCACATATATGACTTAAGTCTCCATAGAGAAAAATCTGACGTGAATGAAGGTGGCACATCTTAAAAATCACAGGCAACTCCTGACATAGCTACAACACCTTTATTAAATGATACATGCAAAGTTGAGTTCTAGAGATGGGCACTGACTTCTTTGTGAAGCTAAGTGCCATTTATTTCTCAATTAGAAATTAAATACCTAAGGTAACAGATGTACAGAGTCAACAATGACAACTACAGAATCAGGATGTAATAAGAGCAACCAGAGAGAAGGTAATAAACATGGAAGAGAGAACAAGATTATCCAACATGGAGACAACTGGTATTCCTGCTACAGAGAACTGAAAAAAAAAAAAACCAAGAGAAGGTTCAATATTGAACACAGGCCTCACACACAATAGGCAGGCACTGTACCACTGAGCTATCATCTCAGCCCTAAGATTATTTTGTTTTGGTTTTTATTTTTACTTTTTTTTTAGTACTGGAGATTGAACCCAGGGGCACTTAACCACTGAGCCACATGCCCATCACCTACCCCTTTTTAAAATATTTTATTTAGCGACAAGGTCTTGCTGAATTACTTAGGGCCTTGCTAAATTGCTGAAGATGGCTTTGAACACGCAAGCTTCCTGCCTCAGCCTCCCAAGCCGGTGGGATTATAGGCATGTGCCACTGCATCTAGCAGCCTTAAAATACTTTAAATACAGTTATTTAGTTAAGTGATATTCTTAATATCACTGCTTCTTGGTAGTACATTGAGTTTCTAACCTTACAAGTTAGAAAACTGAGTCTTTTTTCACAGAGACAAAATAAATAACATTTAAATACAGTTAAATTCTTTCAGACTTAGTCCAAGTAAATTTTGAGTTACAGGAGGCTTGTTGAGCTGGATTAGGTACAGAGTCAAGGTCTTAATATTGTTTCTATGTGGAAATATGCTCTGAATGATAAACCCTAACTTGGAAGTAAACTTCTAGAACATACATCAGCTTTTAATTCAGGAACTATTTGTATTTCTTTTGTAATAGCTTCAGAGCTTAGCAGAAAACTATACTCAGAGCAGCAGTGTAATAAATGAAAGAAAAAAATTAATGCATGAAGGTTTTTATTTTTGAATTTTCTGGGTAAGAACAGTGATAGTTTGTGTGCTGGATGGGAAATGCTCATGTTCTTCAAGTGATAATCACAAGCATAAAACAGTTACTGCCCACTAAAACTGATAATAAATATTCTCACCAAAGGGCAGAGAGGATGGTTACATCATGTAATTGTCTCATCTTGGAAGTCACTGATGGGACAAAACTGAAACAAAGTAAAACAAAATATTCAAAGGACAATACTTCCCACTCTGAAATGGTATTTATTTATTTACTTATTTATCGGTTTACTTAAATTTGAGGGATTGTGTATTTATTTATTTATTCAGCCAATGAATTAATTTCCTAACACTACAGTAACTGATACCACAAATTTAGCAGTTTAAACAATACAAATGCCTTGTCTCCTTTATGTTGTTCTAGCAACAGGTGTACATCAAGATGTCAGCTGCCTGGGCTCTTACCTGGAGGCTCTGGAAAGAATCCACTTGGAAGTCCATTCAAGCTTAGTGGAATATGACTGAGGTCCTCATTTCCTTTCTGGCTGCCAGATGGGCCTGCCCTGAGCTCCTAGGTGCCAGTCCTTGCATGAGGCTTTCTACATAGAGGGGCCAAAAAAAAAAAAAAAAAACAAAGAGCATTAATTCTTTGTGCATTGGGACTCCTTCTGACTTCCTGCTACCCAGATAATTCTTAGGTTAGATAATATCTTAACCTAATCTATAATTAAGGTGCCTAAATTTAATTATATCTATAAAGTCTCTTTTGCCATTTGATGTAACATATTCATAGGATCCAATTACCAGTGCATGGATTTCATTGGGGAGCCCTTCTGCCTACCAGTTAGTAATAGTTATTGTTGTTACAGAACTTCTTTTAAAAAAATCTGTACTCAATGCATAGTATGAAAAAAAGCTGATCATTGACCTTGTGGAATGATCACCTGACAAGAGATGAACTTAGTCATATTTTTCATGAATCCCATTTTTAAACTTAAAAAAATCATTACAACCTTTAACTATATTATTGGTTCTCCATCAGTTATTTACAAATGATCAAAGCATATTTTTATTATGGAATCATCAGTAGTGTATGGAAACACACAACAAGGATATCACATCTGCAGCTAATTTATTGCTAAATCTTCTAGGTGCAAGGAAATGAGAATTCTCATGCACTTCTGGTGAGAGGTAAATAGTTATATTATGATTTAGCAACATATAGAAAAGCCTTAAAATATGCATATTGTTTGACACATAAATTTCCCTTCTATGAATTTCTTTTAAAGAAATATAGATCAGCATGAAGTTTTCATTACAAAGATATTCAAGATAGTATGATGTAAAATAATAAAAGATTAATGCCATTTAAATATATAAAAGAATAGTGAAATAAATTATGTTTCCTTCAGTTAACAAAATAGAGTTTGTGAGGTTTGACCTCAAAGGGGAACCCCTGGCCCCAAAACAGAACCAAGCCTGGAGGAGCTAGAAAGGTCTCAGATTGTCTCCATACAGGAACAGAAAATAACAACAACAAAACATTTGCATGAAAAATGCAGCCACAATCCCAGCGGCCCAGCCACCATGGGGGAGCAGTGTTTGCCCTGACCCTGAGTATAGAAGTTGTAGTAAGAAGTTCTGACAACTTCAGAGCAACACAGGTAACCTGTCCAAGGCTCCTGAGAGAGCAAGCTAGACCCACGGAGATTGTGTGGTCAGCATTCCTCATGGTTCAGAAACTGAGAACCTGGCAGATATGAGAGAAAATCCATTTAAGCTCCCTGGAACTTTTAGATGCCAGGCCAGAGTAGGGGAAAATCATGCTTAGGCAGATTGGTTTTTGCTACCAAGAGAAATAAAAATTAAGTTGAGTGATGAAAAATAAAATACATTTCTTGCATATTTGAGATTTCTGCATATAACATACGAATAGAGAGAGAGACATAGATAATAGTGACTATCTCTCTAGATGTTACATTACAAATGATCATAACTTTGTTCTTTGAGATTTCCTATTTGTTAAAATAATGGAGTAGGTATAAGTTTCCTATGTGAGTGAAATATTATAAATCTGTATTTTCTGCTTCTTACCTTAATAGAGACTCCAAGCATCTGCCCTGTCCAGCATGTATTTATTCCTTAATCAGTAATATGTATGTGTGTGTGTGTGTGTGTGTGTGTGTACAGAGGATAATTAACAGGATAGTTACTATTATCATAAATTAGCCGTTCACACTGATTCCCATCTATTGTCACTCACTCCATGGTCCCTTTGGCATATAGTGCTTCATATTATTCCTTTGTAATCATTTTTATTTCTGCAAGTTACAGTAGCAATAAATCCTATTTTATTCCTGATTCTGGTGATTTGAAACTTCTCTTTCTCTTTAGACAAAGTTTTGCCAATTTTCACAAAACCACTTTCTCATTTTGTTGTTTTCTTGATTTTTTTCAATTCTCTGTTTCATTCATTTCTGCTGTAATATTTGTTATTTTCTTCCCAAAATTGCTTTGGGTTTCTTTTTTCTCTTTCTAGTTTCTTAGGGTAGACACTTAGGTTATTGATTTGAGATCTTTCTTTTGCTTAAAATGTACTTGTTCATAGAATACTTTTATAAGTACTATCTTAGCTGCACATTACAAGTTTTGGATGTTGTGATTTAATTTTCCTTCAACTAAACGATTTTCTAATCTCTCATGAGATTTCTTCCTTGACACATTGATTATTTAGGAATATATTCTTTAATTTTCACATATTTATGAATTTCCCAGATTTCCTTCTACTGTTGATTTTGAATATAATTTCATTTTAATGGATGAACATATTATGTATGATTTCAGTCCTTTTAAATGTATTGAAACTTATTTTATGGCCTAGTATATCATCTGTCCTGGAGAATGTTTTGTGTGTATTTAAGAAAAATATAAACCCCACTATGGCTGAGTGGAAGGTCCTATCAATGTCTTGTAAGTCTAGTTGATTTATAATATTGCTCAAGTCTTGTATTTCCTTGTGATTATTCAGTCTAATTATTCTATTATTTAAGTGCAATATTAAAGCTTCCAACTGTTATAATTGTATCATCTGCTTCACTCCTCACTTATGCCAGTTTTGCTTTAGGTATTTTGGTCTCTGTTTTAGCTACATATATATTTATAATTGTTATTCTTCCTGATATAATCATACTGTTATCATTATAAACAAACCGTTTTTATCTGAAAGTTATTCTGTGTGCTATTAGTATGGATAAACACTTTAAGGATCATTCATTCCTGTTTGCCTGGGTTTTTATCCTTTTGCATTCAGCTTACTAATGACTTTGAACTCTGGATTGGTTGGTTTGCATATATACTGACAGGCATGTTGTTGTTCACTGTCTCCAGGAATTGGCTGGTCCTGGGAGTCAGAAAGAAATCAAAATATCAACAATGTCGAATAAAACAGACATGGTCAGTACACTTTCTGCAATTTCCAAGTCACTTCTGAGAAACAGAAGTCTGTGGCCATCTCTCCCTAAATGTACCACATGGCTTCTCTGGGATCCTATTGCTTCCCCCAAGGAATCTGCAGGAAATGGGAAGTGGGTCCTCTTTGCCCTGGGACCCTTGGGCTTGTTTCCTTCCCTAATTAGAGGATGCTCAGCCCCTTCCCCAGAACACAGGCTTTCCCCAGCCCTTCCTGGTCAGCTTTTGCCACATATTTGGTGGCTCATTATATCCAGAGCATGAATCATTACAGTCCCTGAAACCAGTTACCCTTTCCTCAAGAGGCAAGGATTTAATCTGTCATGAGATGAGGAGGAATTTTTCCATTTCATTTTTATAGTGCAGGGAAAAAAAAGAAGAAGAAGAAGAGTTTAGTTTTTATATTTAAAAACTTGCCATTTGTATTCTGGTACATATGTACACATACGTTATTGGGTACGTGTTTAATGTTAACATTAGATTGACACAAAGATATGTAGTAATTTAAATATCCCCCATCCATTTTAAGACCTATCTCAATTGCCAACTTTTGGTTTTCTTATTAATTCTGTCTTACCTCCACTAATTTTAATTTCTCCTTCTTTTTGCCAATTATGTTCATCATGCTTCCTTCACATCATATTTCTTTCTGAATTAATGGTTATTTGTAAAAGCATTATCCTTGTGTCTTGTGCTAGAATGTTTATCTATATTCAAAACTCAATTATTTGCACCTACAGCAAGAACTAAAAAGGAAGGATCAGGGCTGGGGTCGTAACTCAGTGGTGGAGCACTTCCCTAGCATGTGTGAGGTACTGGGTTCAATCCTCAGCACCACATAAAAATAAATAAGTAAATAATGGTATTGTGTCCATCTGCATCTAAAAATATGAAAAAAAGAGAAAGGATCAAATGGATGTTATCATCTTCAAAAAGTCAAAACATTCCATAATATGATAATAAGAAACCCTTCTGATTTTGTCTTTTGGTTTATCTGAGGGTTTTAAAGTTTTATTAAAAATAAAGTCTGTCCCTTGGAAACAATCACATGATTAATAAAAGAGAACGTGGGGGCTAGGGCTGGGGCGCAGTGGTAGAGCACTTGCCTAGCACAGGTGAGGCACTGGGTTCAATCCTCAGCACCACATAAAAACAAACAAATGAATAAATAAATAAAAAGGAAAGAAAAGAGAATATAATCAGTTAGTAGGAGACAATCAGAAACACTCCCGGAAATGAGGTCTAAATCTAGTTATGTTTACTTTGTAAAAGTTTATTCAGAGTTACATGAAAGAAGGGAGAAAAGAGAAGAAAGGAAAGAATTGTGAATATCAAACTTGAGAAAAATTACAGGTAGGAAGAAGCTGATATATGAAGTGGCAGATTTTTCCATGTTACCCACACCTGAAACAGGCCCTGAAGATGTATGTCCCTGTCCTTAAGGAGACATCAGCCAGTAGCTGGAGGTGCCCGTAAGAGTTCTCAAATCTGTTCTCAGTATGAGAAAAAGACCCTCTGAAAGGCCAGTCCTATAATCCTGAGCCTATTTCAGTAACAAAAAATGACTTAAAACCACAAAAAGATAACTTAAAACAGAAGTGTATCTTTTATAGACATAGTAACTGCAGAAGCTCAGTTTAATCTCTTTTAATATTTAAACTGAATAGAAGCTTCTTTTGGAACCATGACCACACTTGGGAATTTTTCTTTACATTGCAAGGAACTTGTGTCACATATGAGGTCTCCTGGTTTGTAGCTCTGATGGAGTGGTAAGGAATAGATTCTGAGTTAGGGAGTAAAGGCTGCAAGAACAATGTAAAGAACAGCCAGGATGGGTTAAAATTCCGGGGCCATTCTCTTCAAGCCTGGGCCTTTTAGTTTTGATTAAAAAGATCACAGAGAATGAATTACTTAGATCCCTTCCTAAGGGGCTTGCTGGCTTAGAGACTGTGCTGATAAAACAAGAAAGATTAACTACACTCTGCTTCTGATATGTGGCCCTGACTCACTCTGGGTGAATGATGAGGCCTGGCTTTGGTGACACAGATCACTGATTAGATTTTTCAGGTGGGGACAACTAGAGAAAGACAAGAATACACTATGTGATGTATCTGATTTTGATCTTTCTTTATGCATATTATTCTATGAAAATAATGACATAAATATTTATATCTATCTTGAATTTCTTTGTGTAAAATGGAATAAAATATAAGAAACATTTTTAAAATACTTATTACTAAAGCAAAGTTTATAATCACTTAACTGTGACTTCCATCCACACATTTAAAATAACTTTAATTTTACATCAGGGTGAAGTAGGAAATAAACATTCTGCTAAGTATGAGCCCCATTATGCCTGGTAACATTTTGGTTCGTTAGCTCAGTGTGCATAGTGTTTGAAGACTTCAGGAGATAGGGTATAAACATTTGACACTTGGGTCTATTCTGCTGGCTTTAATTACCATGGATAGGTCCTTAGCTGTGCCCTTCAATTGGCAGATCTGGTCCCTCCAGTCACAGTCCTGGATTCCCAGGGCACAGATTTCTTTCCAGGATCCTGGCAATCCTCTCCCACTAAGAGGACAACAACCCAAGGAAATTCTTCCATGGATCAATCACACAAGTGCATCATCCAATCAGGAGACCTGGACTTGACCATGGAAGGTGCTGTGCTTAATCCTGAGGTCTCGTATTTTGCCATAATTTGCAACACTTCACACAATCATTTTCTATCCTAAGGAAGTTTGTCTTTTTTAAAAATACATTATTTAGAACCATAATTTTGTTATCCAAACTCAAGAGATAAAATACTTCTTAATATTCTACCCTCTCATATTCACATAAGGTTGTGAATTCCAAACACTTCCAGCTATATTTTGAATGTTCTGACCTTCATAATAGAATTCCACATCATTTAAGGGACACTTGTATCTAGGTCTCAAGGTGGTATTTAGCAATGTCAGATTCTGAGAAGAGCCAAGTGAACATGTAAATGTTCTTTTAATGAATATCATTGTTACTTCTCATTACATCCCTCCTATCTCAGCACTAGAATGCAACAATTTTTGGTGAAGACTAGGAATTGATTTAATATAAAATATTGTTGGCCAAATAATGAAAAAAATAGGTAATTGGGAAAATTGGCATCAATTTTTTAAAATATTGTTTCCTTAACTCCCCCACAAAATGCAAATGCCTATTAAATAAGGGGAAGTTGCATTTTACTATATGGATCTGAAACTTTAATAAAACAAGTTTCGGTTATTAGACATATTTTTCTGGTTTAACTTAGAAACAATACTATGATACATATTCACAATTGTTGTTTCTTAACAGGTATTCTTTCTAAAACATTAATCAAAATATTTTATATTATGTATATGATATTTGTTAAACATTGAGTTTCTAGGAGATTTGATTAAGAAAAAAGGAGAAATGAAAGATTGTTCCTAATCCATCACTTTTGAAATTTGAGATTTTGGCACACAGAGTGTTCATGTAGCATGGGTGAGAACTTGTGATATTCGATGTAGTGTGAATTACAGATAAAAGATGGATAAAATTCTTCATTAAATAATAAACTTTTTTGATTTAAATTTTAGCAAACATGTAAACTACAACTATAAAAGTCATTTATCTGTATTTCATCTCTCTAAGTCCCTGAAGTCTAATTAAAATTTATTTTAGATAGGGTTTATAATGTTTGGAATGATGACTGCCCTGAATAGAAGAAGATATTCCTTAATTAACAAAGTCTGGGAAGCAAATGCTCACAAAGTCCCTGAAACTGAGTTCTAGAATTTTCTGGACAAAGATGGAGTAATATAAACTCCCAAAACCTGTCTATCCTGGTCATGGATTTCTCAAACAGCTCTGGGGGACCCAGAGTTGTTGTGGCTTTCCCAAGAGGTCCAAGGATTGCTCAGTGATAGAGACTGGCTCACAGGAGCTCCAGGCTCTGCCCATCATGAGGGGCTATTCTTCCCTATAGAACAAACAATGCTTGCTTTCTTCTTCCCTTCAGCAAAATGTTTATAAAGGAAAATTATGATTGGCTTACCTATTAGGATTTTTGAGAGTAAATAATGAAAATAATAAGGGAAAACGAATACGTCCATTTAATTTGAACCTTTAAAATAAAATCCCAGGTAGATTAGAGCACAATTTCATCATACTACTCAAAATGACATTCTTTCCCACAAAGGAAAATGAGTCATTTCAGGTAGGGGAGGTGGGCTGCACTATTTGGTCCTATCAAAGAAATCTCATTAGCATCAAAACCAGCTTGGAATAAACAAGCAGGCCTAGCCCTGCATTACAGACACTGATCTTATTTTAAATCAGACAAACATTCAAGAAGGGGGAGAAAATGCTAAAACATCCCATGTGCACTTGCCATCAGGCTCCTCAGCAAATTGGAAAATACATGTGGATCTTTTGAAGCAAAAACACATCATTGGAAGAGCTTCAGTGTGTAAAAGAATACAGATGAAGGAATAATGAGGTAAACTGTGCTTATTGGATTATGGGTCCATAATAGAACATAATCAGCATCTTTGTGCTGATGTGCACTGCTGATAGATGCTTTTGCACCTTTTTGTAGATAATCCTCACATGGTGTGAAACTATTTGTCCTCATTTTGCATATGAAGCAACTGACATTTGGAAGCTTTAAGTAACTTACTCAAGGTCAGAGAGCCCATAAAAGGCAGAGACATCCTTGAAAATAATCTTCATAGGCTATCTGGTCAGAATCCAAGAACAGGTATCAAAAATACTACAAAATCACTCTGGCCTCGTTCTTACTGCAGCAAACATTGTTAATGCAACTTTTTTAGACATAATTAGAACTATTAGGAAGTATATACCAACTATTATCCTCTCCTAAAACCAGTGTACATTTATATTTGGGTTAATATCTGTGATTGCAAGACATTGCTATGCTCTGCCACCCATCTGTGAGCGATGCATTTGTGATAGCAAACCTAGCACAAACTTCTTTTTCCTTCTTCACAATTTCAAGGGTAAGAGATGGATTTTTACCAAAGAGCTTAACAATCTCAGCATGTGATTTTTTCTTTTATTATTATTTTTAATATTCTTAGTTTTAGATGGACACAATACCTTTATTTTATTTATTTATTTTTTATGTGGCGCTGAGGATTGAACCCAGTGCCTCATGTGTCCTAGGCAAGTGCTCTTCCACTGAGCCACAACCTCCGCCCTCTTTTATTATTAAGTAGAAAACTTTTGTCCTTTTACTTACAACCAGCACTTTATAGCTTCTTTCCAGCATATCCAAATTGCCAGCATCACTACTCTTGCACATTGGGTCCATTTTTAAGTAAACAATGGTCACTTGAACTCAAGTACTGCAATACCATGACAGGCTGTCTGATAACCAATATGGCTCCTAGATGACTAATGGGAGGGTAGCATATACAATGCAGATTCCTCAGACAAAGAGATGATTCACTAAAAGCAAATCTGCTCTTACCAAATGGTCTCTGTTTATCCTGAAGAGAACCAAACCCCAGGTAGGTTAGAGCCAGGTGGCACAATTTCATCATACTACTCAAAATGACATGCATTTGAAAACCTATGTCTTGTTTAGTTTGAGTATTATCCATTTAATATTTTTGGACCATGGTTGTCTGTGAGTAACTAAAATCATAGAAAATGAAACCTCTGATAAGTTGTGGATGGGACCACTGTAGACAATTTTCTGCACTAAAAACAAATCTGCTCTTACCAAATGGTCTCTGTGTATCCCAGTGTATTCTGATAATATGCTGCTTAACAACACGATCATAGCTACACAAAAAGCTCAAGTGCCCTAATATTATAATATACTTGCATAACTTTACACCTATCTTCTTTGTTCTTCTGAAGAGAAAATGAATGTATGTAGGTCTTTTGCCCCTTCATCCCACCAGTTACTATTTCCAATTATGCTTCCTTCTCTTCCTATTATAACCCAAGCCCAGCTAGTTAGTGTATAATGATTGGTTCCGAGTTAACCATGTGACTCAGGTTTTGTCAAACCAGTGATCCACATTACCTGCTGTATTCATTTCCTGTGACTTGTAAGGAATTACCACAAACCCGAAGGCATGAAATGACAAATGAAACTTATTCTCTTACAGTTCTGAAGGCCAGAAGTCTGAAATCTGTCTCACTGAGCCAAAACCAAGGTGTCAGCAGGGCCACACTCCCTCCAGAGGTTCTAGGGGAGAATGCATTCCTTGCCTCTTCCAGAATCTGGTGGCCCCATGGCATTCCTTGTCTTGTGGCATTGTCACTTTTGTCTCTACCTCAGTGGTCACACTGCCTCGTCTGTGTGAAGTCTTTCTCTGCCTCTCTTTTATAAGGACACTTGTGATTGTATTTAGGGCAACCTGCAATATCCTGGGTAATCTCCCACATCAAGATTCTTAAAATAATTACATCTGCAAAGACCCTTTTTCCTTAGAAAGGTAGCATTTGCCCGTTCCAGAGATTAGGATGGTATCTTGTGGTGACCATTCTTCAATTTTCCACACCTAGGCAGAATTAATAAAAGGAAACATTGTTTCATTTTTTCTGGACTTGAGCTCTGAATATCTGCAGAAATATTGCCATGAATAGAATACCTGACTGAGAATGGGATCCTCAGAAGGAGAAAGAATATCAAAATGACAGAAACAGGGTTACAATGACATTCATTTTAGGATTCAGCCAGGCCCAAAGTTAGGTCACTCTCTGGACTATAAATTATTTGTTAATAAATACCCTTTTTACTTAAGCCATTTTTTTCAACAGAAAGACTGGTATAAATGACCTGTCCATCACTAGAAAATAACTTCTAGAAAAGCCTCTCATACTGGGTCCACACGTTAGGGACTTCGGAAACTTTTTACTTCAATCCAATGCTCTGGAATACTCCTGTGTACATTCTGTGATCATTTACTTTGAGTGGAAGGTAAAGTCAAGTTGTTCCTGGGAATTCTTGTTCAGATTGTTTCCTTTTTCTATTATTCAGAGATGTTTCTTCGCCTGGCCTTTCATGTTGTTTTTCTTTCAGTGTCACCTGACTCCCACTCTATTTCTTTTTCTTTCTCACCTCAAAGGTCTCCTAATTGAAATGTGCCAAAGCAATTGAAATGTGGTATCTCAGTGAATTACTGTCAGACACTTCTGCCTCCGGGACCAGCAAAAATATTGTCATGAAGGCGATGGTGTATGTTGGTGGAAGTTTTGATAAAAGAATCATAAGAAATTTCACCTTGGTAAAGATGTTTCTTGAGAAAATTTGGAAAAAAAAAAGTTGAGGAATCCATCTATTTACAACTAAAGTTTTGATATAAAATATTTTAAATATGTAAAATACATGTTGCAGTTACAGAGATTTGGGATGATGTGTAACAATGTAGGCTTTGAGATTTAATTTCAAGAAATCAGGTTTTAAAGTATTTCTGGGGTTTCTATTAATGATCTGGACAGACCTGGGTTGAGCAGTTGGACACATGTGTGACCAGAGAAAAACTAGACTGAAGGGGGTGATAACCAATGCACATGCAGAAGGAGGTCTTGAGGTGATCTGCCCAGGGCTCTCTTTCATGTAACATGTTTATTAATAACTTCAATAAGGCCAGAAGTAGCTTGTTTATCAAATGTGTATGACGTGAGCTGGGGGAGACAGATTAATACATTGATTGATAAAATCCAAAATGAACTTGACAGCATAGATCTTGAACTGAATCTAACAAGCCTTAAATAGCTTCTGTGCTAGGTCAACATTCAATTTCACAACCAAGATGGGAAAACTATGGCTTATTAGTGCCTTTGTGTGTATGTGTGTGTTGGGGGTGGTGTTTGATCAATATAAGCAAAAATGTGAAAAAGAGTTGTCAAAAGAGTTCCCTGGATCTTGGTTCTCTGACCAGCAGAGGCCAGAACCAGGGGAAGGGGAGGCTCCCTTCAGCTCCAGACACACCTCTGTTCTTTCAGCAATAACCAGGAAAACAGTCTGCTCAGAGGACAAGGGCCAGCTGATGAGTTGCTGGAAACTGTGTCCTCTCAGGACCTCCTGGAAGAACAAATTCATTTAGGATGAAAAATGAGAATTCCCACATAAGACCGAGGATGTGTTTTCAAATTTTTAAACCATGCTGAGTCCCAGGCCTGATCTCAGAGGTTTAGACTCCATAATTAAGGGGAAGAATTTAGTAATATACCCCTTTTCAGACCTTCCGAGGTGATTATGATGATGAGACAGATTATTTTTTAAAGCCTAGATTATATGACTTCCAGAATAGCTTAAATGTTTCACTTTTCAAAGTGTATTTGTGTGTGTGTGTGTGTGTGTGTGTGTGTGTGTACAGTCATGCTGTGCCTAATGACCTTTTGCTCACCAATGGGCCACATAAATGACAGTGGTCCCATCTTATTATATCACCTCGTGACATCAAAGCCATCTTAGTTTGCATAAATAATTACAATGTCCACTGACAACAAAATTGCTAAGGATGGGTGTCTTAGATTAGGGTCTGTCTTTAAGTGACAAATGATTTATATTTAGGCACAAACACACACAGGCTTTTTAGAAAATACTCTTTAGATTGATCCATCCTCAAGTATGCAGTCAAATCCTGAGTTAGATATTTCGGGGTGACTGCTACTGCTTACCAACTATTGCCCAGCACCAGCCTCCAATTGCACAAGGAACTCTAGGCAACCCAGGCTGCTCTCCCAGCCTCAGAGGCTCAGTACGCATAGGGTGGGGCCTGGGAATATGACATTTCTAAACTGCTTCCATGATAAAATGCTTCCCAAGTTTGACAACCACTCTGATATAAGGAACAGTCTAGGGAGATAAGAGGGATTCAGTCCTATCCTGCCAACCAAGAAAAGCTTTGCTTATCACTGAGTTTGAGATAACTGCATTTATAAATTGACAGGCTTCACTGCAGGGACTAAGAGGGAAGAAAAGATGCAGGTGGAAACAAAGGCTGGAAAGGGAAATCAAAGTTAATTGGCTAATGAGATACAGTTCTCCCTCTCCAGGTGCAGTGGATGTCAGCTGACCCTCCACACATCTGCATGTGACTCCAGAGACTCTGACCCATCATTTATGCCCCTTAATCAGTTCTTGGACTTCACGTGTGCCACCTCCATTAGTGCTAATGGGAGTTATGTGCAGTCAGCTGGGGAAGAGAACCCTGATAATTGTGGGGTTCTGTGTTTACACAGTGAAGTCACATTTAATGCTCCACACTTTGGGGAAGGCTTCCTGGAAGTCTTGTTAATTTGCTCTTATTTTCGTAATCACTGTTCTTTTGTCTGAGTAGTTATTTTAAAATGGGAAAGGAACCTAAATTAGCATTGTACATTTTAAGGCATACATTTGCATCCATCATAAACTTTAATTTATACTTTGGCCAAATAATTTTAACAGTTGCTATAAAACCAGTTATTTAATAATAGTTTTTACGGCCATTCTGAATGCAGCAGGAGACAGACTTAATAGCCTCATGTCCACAACAAATTTGCAGCTATTATTCAAACATCCCACATGCCTTTGACAATTCCACAGACCAGTCAAATTCCTACTGATTACATTATTTGAATCTTGCTAACAACTAGTTCACTGCATGCACACGGTAGCTTTTTATTGAATACATCTGTTTTTCCAACTGCAATTTCTTTTGCTTTCTCAGATTTACATCATTACAAAAACTACTGTTATTTTCAATAGAATAATTTCCGTACTCATATATGTGCCCCTTCATAGGACATCTGCAATCCAATTCTAAAGCACAAAGAGGAAAATGTGCAAAAATGAATACTTTTAACATTTATATTTGTAGTAGTAAACATAAGAGAATATTTCATGAGGAGGAGGAAAAAATTTAGACATATACCATGATAGCTAAATAAGAAAATTTAAATTGAGCAATTTGAGAGACAATATCAAATAAAAACATATAAAAGGATAACTTGCTCTCACTTTATGACAGCCCACTTTTTAATACCATGTTCATTTTCTTAAAACTATGAACAGTTTCGAGTTATCAAAACTTGGATAATTTTGACTATCTGAATTTCAAAAATTCAAAAAGTACTAAATCAAATCATCTTACTTATTTTTATATCTTCTGTAATACCCAATGCAGCACTTTGCGCATGGAAATAGAGTACAATATGTGAACAAATAAAATGATTTTTTTTAATGCTGGAAATGGAACCCAGGGCTTAGTGCATGCTAGGCAAGCACTCTACCACCAAGCTACATCCCCAGCCGTTAAGAAATTATTAAGTCTTCTTGAACTTGGATTGTTGGTTTAGCAAGCATTATTTCTTAACAAATAAAGTGGCCTTCAATCTTTGAAAATTTGCTCTGCCTCCAAATAGTGTGTGGAAATAAATTAAGATCAACCAAAGGAGAACAAGTAGAGAATACTTATTCAGAGCTTGTTATAGCAAGGAGGTCAACTACCATCACTACTGTTTCGCAGAGAATCAAAGGCAGCAGGGGAGTGGCAGTGCTTTGTAGTGGAAAACAGGGGGGCTTCAGGTCTGTTCTGATTGGTGGCTGTTGCCATGGAGAAGCTGTAGGCAGACTAACTAGAAGCAGGGCATCCTTTGTGATTGGTGAAGGAGTATATCTGGCTTTCTCTGGTTGGTCCTAAGTTGAAAACCCAGACAAAAATTAAGAAAGCTATCATTTATTATTCTAGTTCTGGCTTTTGGGGGCCAAATGTTTCAGGGATTATTGTTTGATTTCCTGGACTGGTTGTGAAAAAGAGTTGTCTCTTTTCCAACAAGCTGGACTTACAGAAGGTTGGCTTCCTGGGTGATGATGGTTTGGCTTCTTTGAATGGTTGCCATCACAGATCATGGATCATACTTTCTCTCTCTCTCTCTCTCTCTCTCTCTCTCTCTCTCGGTACTGGGGATTGAACTCAAGGACACTCATCCACTGAGCCACATCCCCAGCCCTATTTTGTATTTTCTTTAGAGACAAGGTCTCACTGAGTTGCTTAGCACCTCACTCTTGCTGAGGCTGGTTTTGAACTAGTGATCCTCCTGTCTTAGCCTCCTGAGCTTCTGGGATTACAGGCATGTGCCACTGTGCTTGGCCCATACTTCTCTGTTTTACATTTGTTCTTGTCTCTTTATTTAGTATCTCAAGTACTTAGATATGGTGCCAGTTGTATAATCTAATTAACAAGGAAATTAAATTGAGGTGAGAAAATTTAATTTTGTCCCTTGTGCCCAAAATATAGTTTGGCAATTTAGTTGACCTTTTAAGAAACCTAGTTTACACTTGCATTCAAGTTACATATGTACAAAATCTATCATAATTAATGCATTATCCACAACCTGAACACATATGCACACACACACACACACACACACACGCACACATACACAATTTCCCATTTCTAATCAACTCTGTTGACTATTTCTTTTGATATAGACTATTTTGATATAGACTATTTCTTTTGATATTTCCTATAATGTTTACACTAGTAATCTAAGATTTGCCATTGACTTCCACTTCGGAAAATCAGGACTCAGCTCTTTTTCTTACCACCCTCTGGCACCTGCACCCCACCCCACACAGCACAAACCCCACACTTCTGTTCCTGGCCTCTTAATATAGTTCTATCACACTTTGGGGCAGATAACTACTGTTGATATTATTATGACAATCAAATGCTCTTCACAGCTGATACATGATGTAAACTCTGATCATAATCCCTTTCCTTTACGTATTTTCAGAGTTAATAACAGACTTGTGTTCCGTTGGATTAATTTTCTAATCATTTCTTTATCAATTTCTTCGAAATTCTACTTCTAAATATCTAACTCTCCTTTTGTATGTTTGAGCATATTAATTATTCAATCAACTTTGTCTTCGTGGAGACATCTCTCATGGATTCCGCTTTCTCCCAGTTTTCTGTGCACCTGGCATCCTGGAATCTCTCTCTACTACAATTCTAGTATTTCTCTTTGTCTCTATTGTGTTGAATCCTTTACATTCCAAATTCTATGCCTTTTTAATTTTTGGTTTACTTCCCCATTTGGGTGGAGAATGTCTGTCAGCAGTTTCCTTAGAAGGGGTTTATTTTCCTAAAATTGTGTATATTGGAACATGTTTTTATGTTACCCTCACACTTTATTGTAACATGGCTGATAATAAAATTCCAGATAGAAAAGCATTTTCTTTCAGAATTTTGAAAGCTTTACTTTATTGTTTTCCAGATTCATGATGCTATTGAGACGTTTGAAATCATGGTGCTTCATGATCCATTTTATGAAACATTTTTTTTTTCATTCCAGAAATCTGCAGTATCTTCTCTTTGTCCCACTGTTTTGAAATGTCAAAACATCATGAGCTATGGTCTGGGGCTATTCTCATGTGTTCTGAGGGGCACTGAAAGGGTCCTTTCAGTCTGGAGACCCCTGTCTTTCATTTCAGGGACGTTTTCTTGGTTTATGTTCTTGACTATTCCTTTCCCACTGTTTTTTCTTCTGTTAGAATGACATTTTCTGGCTGATAAATAATCCTAGCCTAATCTTCTAAATATCTTATCTTTTTATTTCTATTTTTAATCTATTTTTTATTCTTCTTTGAGTAAAATCTATCAGCTTTATTTTCTATCTTTTCTATTAAATCATCGACTTTTGCTATTGTATTTAAAAATTTTAAGAACTCATGTTTTTTTTCCCCCTAAGACTATTTATTTTCTATATCATCCTGTCCTTATTTAAAGATGCTCAATATCATTACTCAGAGGATGGTACTTGTGGAATTTTTTTTTTGAAGTTTAAAGTCTCTGTTCCATAGCTAATGCTGTTGTTTTCTGCTTACTACCTACTTCTTGTTAGAGATTTTCCTCAGTTTTTGATGGTTGCTGGGTTTTTTTTATTCCTATTAAACAGAGAGCATTATTTTGTAGTTGTAAATTATGCCTTAATAGAATTCTAAACAAATAAAAGAGGGAAAGTAGGGCATTGAAAAATGGATGGGAAGTTTTGAGGCTGTAAGTGGGCTTTTCAACTGTAGTCAGCTCCTGGATGGTTTTATTGGGGCAGGGGCACATCAGAATTGAATCGTTTTCCCTTGGACTGGAGACAGTCCTTTGAGAAGAATCTTACCATCTCCCGTCTAGAGTGTAAAAAAACCTGGTCGGCAGTGTGATGGGAGCTGAGGGGAGAAAAGGGATAATTGTTTGAACATTCATTGTTTACACATTATTTACACTGTCATTTCAGCTCATTATCAAGAGGATATGTCCAACCTCGGTGGTATCTGGGTCACCAAGAGTGGAGACACTATCTTTTATAACTTCGCCAGGAATTCTAATCTCCAGCCAGAAGGGGTGGAAGGCCTTGGCTCACCTCAGCAAAGTAGAGAGAAGATGGTTTGGAGAGGGCTCAGTTCATTGCATTTTTTTGTTTGTTTGTTTGTTTCTGGTACTGGGGATTGAACCCAGGGGCACTTAAGCACTGAGCCACATCCCCAGCCCTTTTTACTTTTATTTTGAGGTAGGGTCTTGCTAAGTTCCTCAGGTCCTTGCTAAGTTGCTGTGGCTGGCTTTGAACTTGATCCTCTTACTTCAGCCTCCAGAGCTACTGGGATTACAAGCATGCACCACTGTGCCCAGACAGTTCTCTGCAGTTTATACACACTTTTAACCAATCCTCCTGTCTGCAGCCCACTTTGACCCTCAATTCCTGAGGCCTCAGGGACTTTTGTGGTGCAGATCTGGGTGCTTCTGAATCTCTCAAACACCAGTTAAGGATTCATTCCTCCAGGTTCTGTTGAGCACTTTGCCATGTTCCACCACCCCCCATCCCCATCCCCACCCCTGCTTTTCTTTTTTCAAACTTTTGCTGCTAACAGTACTGGGAAACTAGATATCCATATATAGAAGAATGAAACTAGATCCCTATCTCTAACCCTGCACAAAAGTTAACTCAAACAAAAGCCTGGCATGGTGGTACCTCCCTGCAATCCTAGCAACCTGGGAGGCTGATGTGGTCAAAAAGAAGAACAAAATTTTGTCATTTGCAAGAAAATGTATGGAATTTGAGAGCATATTATAAACCAAACTCATAAAGTCAAGGGTTATATGTTTTCTTCACATGTGGAAGATAAAAGAAAGGGAAAAGAGTGGAGATCTCATGAAAATGGAAGGAAAATTAGTAGAGGAAGGAGACCAGTGGGAAAAGAAGAGGAGAGCTAAAAATACTGGAGAATGAAATTGACCAAATTACGTTATGTGCATGTATGAATATGTAACAATGAAGCCCACTATTATGTATAATTATAATGTGCCAATTAAAAAATTGAAAAAAATCACAATATCTTATTGCTGTTGGCTTTTCTCCCATTCTTTTTCTTTCTTTCTTTCCTTCTTTCTTTCTTTCTTTCTTTTTTTTTTTTTTTTGGTGGCTTAACTCCGTCCCCTGTCCCTGTCCCCATTTCTTTATTGTCCTTGTTTCCGCTTTGAGGAAAAGACAAAAGGTAGAAGTGTAGATTCAATCTTCCATCTTTAGCTTGAAGCCCTGATAAGTTATCTGACCATTCTGTTTTCAATATCTTTCCTGAAAGAAGGGAATGAAATATAGACTCATGATACTATTTGTAAGACAATTTTCATCTATGTATCACTTTTCTGTGCAGGTTGAGCATCCGGAATCCAAAAATCTGAACTCCCACATGCTCTAAAATCTGAAACTTTTTGTGTACTGATGTGAAGTTGAAAAAGGTTTGGATTTCATATTTTGGATTTTCACAATAAGGATGCTTAACTGCTAAGTCTATATAAATATTCCCTAATATTAAAAAAAACTGAAATCTCAAACATTGCTGGTCCCAAGCATTTCCAATAAGGGATACTTATCCTACATATAAAGTGTTTTCTATATATCTCCTCTCCTCCTGATGCTTGTACAAGTCAGCTAATACAGGATTTGGTAGTCCCCTTTAACTTGAGTAGAAACTGAGGTTCAGAGAGGTTCCTGTGTGTTCTGAAGTCACACTGCCAGAGAGGGTTAAAATTGGGAGTACCATGCTTCTGTGAGCCATGTGGCCTAACAGAACTATAGAAACATGCAGAAAATAAGCAGATTAGCAGGGTACTAGGTGTGATTCTGATTACTGAATAAATGTTTGTGTATTTTGACAAAAATAACAGTAATAGGTAGGATAGAAGAACCAAGTTTCTACTAAGCAAACAAGTATTTAGAAATACAGATTAATCTATTGGTAGAAAAACAGAATGAATCCTAGATATCTAATCAAGATTCTAAGACATCAAATTAGATTCCCTGGTAAAGACGCATATAACACAAGTCGTGACCTAAACACAAAACCCTATTTCTTAAGGTGAAATTCTCTTTCTTTCTTTCTTTCTTTCGGTACTGGAAATTGAACCCAGGTGTGCTCAAACTCTGAGCTACATCTCCAGCCCTAATTTTGAAACTAGGCCTCCATAAATATTCTTCCATGCTGAAGAATAGCACTGGAACATAAGAGTGACTAGAAGTGTCCCAATAATGTCCTGATGTCTCTCTTATCTGCTGAGTCATAAAGTCCATTCTGAAGAAAAATACGGGTAACCTTGGGTCTTATAATCCTTTTCTTCTTCCTAATTCTGTCATTTTTGTCTTCATCCCCTTAGTTAATCAATTAATAAGTACCCATGGAGTGTCTCAGTAAGAGACACTCAGGAGGGAATTCAAAGGAGGAAGAGGAGAGTCTCTGCATGGGAGAAATCATCATCCACTGAGGGAGCAAAATGTCAGGTGTTAGCCATGTTGTAGTGAGGTCCACATCCCTTACCCCTTCAAATACAGGACATTCAAGTCCCATCAAGGATGGTATATTCATGTCTCATTCAAACATAGTATTTGCTCATTTATTTAATAAAACCTAGCTAGCTACTTTTCTGTGCAGCACTCGAGTTATTGTGGTTGACCTGGTCCGATCAGTGCCATGTGGAACTTGGGGTTTCTGTGAGAGGCGTTCCCTTTTGTCAGATTATTCTCTAGAAGTAAGCTATTAACTCCAATATTCTTGGGCATCTCATCCTTACCATGTGACTCCTTTTCTCTGCTTTTATTTCCTTTTTTCTTCCAATGTTCCATTGCAGCCGGAAGAGGATGATCTTCTACTTCTTATTCTCTTTGACGTGAACTTCCTCAAAATTTCATATTCCTTTGATGAAAACAAGGCATCTTGCTTTTTACCAGGGGTCAGAGTGGTATGCCACAGGCAAGGAAAAAACCTGGTTTCTTAGAAATACAGAAAGTATTATTCCTCTACCCTTGAAAATTGCCCTAAGCATCATGGAGGAATACACAGGGTGCTAAGACAGAGAACGGCATGCATTCAGGGGAGTGATTAGAGGATTCCTTGCTGAGAAGCTCTTCACTGGATCCTGAAGGATGAGAGCAAACCAATTTTTATGGTTTCAATATGAGGTGTCCTTTAAATGCTCATGTGAGAGAGTATGCAGAAGGCTGGGGATATAGCTCAGATGGTAGAGTGCTTGCCTTGCATGCACAAGGCCCTGGGTTCAATCCCCAGCAACACACACACACACACACACACACACACACACACACACAAATATATACATTGAGAGACTATGCAGAAATGGTTAGAGTTGGCACAATTGGATTATGAGAGATAGAACCTAATCAGTGGATTGATATATTTGATGGATCAAATAGATCTAAACTACTATACCGGGTGATAACTGTAGCAGGTAGGGTGGTTCTGGAGGAAGTGGGTCAGTGAGATCATGCCCTTGGGGATTAAAACTTGTCCTTGCCTGACTCCTTGTGTATATTCATTCTCTCTCTCTCTTTCTCTCTCTCTCTCTCTCTCTCTCTCTCTCTCTCTCTCTCTCTCTCCCCCCCCCTTCCCTGAGCTGAGAAGCTTTCCTCTGCAGGCCCTTCTGCCATGATGTTCTGCTCCACCTCAGGTCCAGACCAATGGAGTTGGCCAACCAGGGACCCAATCTCTGAAACGATGAGCTTTGATGAATATTTTGGTTATAGTAACAAAAAGCTAGCACACAATCATGTAAAATGATGAGATTTCCAGGCAGATAGAACCATATATGAGTGTCAAAGGCAGCACAGGTGATGTTGTCCACTAGAGAAAACCATAGGTGGGATTTGGGTCCATTGGGAAATACTAGAGGTCAGTTTACTCAACACCCAGTTATAACCACATTCTCCCCAGCTTTCCTCCACCAAAGAGCCTGGAAAATAAAGAAATGAAATTCCCAACATCCCCTGAAGTGAGGCCCTGGTCATATGGCATCATTTTGGCTGATAAGTTGTAGAAGAAATCATTTAGGAAGACTTTTCTTAAAATAAAAGCCAAAATCCTCAAGAAGTCATCATGTCCCTTGCTGTGTTTAGTCAACTTTCAGTTGCTGTGACAAAAATCCCTGAAATAAATCAATTTCAAGGAAGAAAGATTAATTTTGGCTCACAGATTCAGAGGTATCAGATCATAGTCACTTCACCTAACTGCCTTTAGGTCCGTAGTGAGGCAGAAATCACGGTGGAAGTGTGTGGTGGAGGAGAGCTGCTCACCTCAGGATGACCAGGAAACAAAGAGAAAAAGAGAAAGAGAAGGCGGCCAGGGTCCCAATATCCCCTTCAAAGGCACATTCCCAAAAATGTACTTCCTTCCTCTAGGCCCCACCTCCTGATGTACCCACCACTTCCCAATAGCACCACAGGCTGGCTACCAAGCCTTGAACACGTGAAACTGTAGGGGACACTCCAGTTCCAAGCTGTAACACTGGCCTTTCCTATTTCTGTCTGGGATGCAGAAGGAGGCACATTCTGCAAACCCTGAGAATGAAGTCGACATTCAGAAAACCTCAGAGTGGAAGAAGAAGGAACCTCGTTCCTCAGTGGCATCCTGATAGGGCTGTACCACCTGCACATTTTTTTTTTAACAGGAGAAACTAAAACCCATTTATTTACTTAAATAACGAGAGCAAATGGTTTAAATACTTTCTAAGCAGTCTACATGAATTCACAGTTAATTCATGTAAGAAATCGAAGAAGTGAGTACCATATGGTCCTGTTGTTGTTATCCTCATATTTGAAAGGAAATTGAGGTGTGAAGAGCTTGAATAGTTCACCCAAGTCACTCACTGGTAAGTGGAGAAGCTGAACTTTAAACACAGGTAGGTACTAGCAGATCCTATGCCCTTAATCCTGGTTCTCCATGCCTGTGTTGGCTGGGTTTTGTTATCTGCCTGTGTAAGTCAGATTTTTACCACTGTAGCCAAAAGACCTGACAAGGACAATTTTAGAGGAGGAAAAGTTTATTAGGGGCTCACAGTTTTAGAGGTCTCAGCCACAGATGGCTGACTCCATTGCTCTGCGCCCAAGATGAGGCAGAGCATCATGGCAGAAAGGTATAGGGGATGAAAGTGACTCAGGACAGGACCACTAGAAAGCAGAGAGAGAGAGAGAGAGACAGGGCTCTGCTTACCAGGGACAAAATATATGCCTCAAAGGCACACATTCAGTGACATACCTCTTCCAGCTACACCCACACGCATTGATTAGTTTACGATTCTCATAACCCCATCATTTCACCTCAAAATTTTCTTATGTTGTTGTATACATGAGCTCTTTGGGGATACTTCATATCTAAACTGCAACACTGCCAACGCTCACAATCCTAACATATCCTTGAAGAGTAGATTTGAATTATATGGGAGCTTTGGGGTCATTACATGGACATCAGTGTAGTACATGGCCAGAGGATGGCAACTTAGGCAACAATTTGAGGAATAATTTATGGTAGGAAAAGAGACCAAGGTGAAGATGGAAAATACAGAAGAGGGGGTTAAGAAAGGGAGCTCAGGAGAAAGAATATTTGCCTACAAATCACAGCTCTACCAGTTATTGCTCGCTTAGTGACTGTGGCCTAATTACCCTGCATTATCTACGTCGCTCTAGGGTTAAACATGTTTTCTCAACTCTAAAATGGGCGTAATAACCACACATGTCCTTTAGAGTTTCAATCCCTAGAAAAATGTTCTGTTCATAACAATTCAGTAAATGATAGCTTAAAAACAGACTGGGATAAGTTTGAATGTGTTCCCCTGTGCCTGTCTCATATTGAAAATAATGTCTGTCTAGAAATGGTCGATTCCAACTACAACATTGGGAAACTTTAAAATATCAAAGATGAAGAGAAAGTGAAGATGATCTTGTCTTTGATGTTAGTATTGAAACTTTTTTTTTTTCATATTCTACTGGAAATCCAGCCTTATTACAGATCACAGGACTTAGGACACATTGTTGCAATAACTTAATCTGAAATGAGAATGACATTGTTAGCATAACGTTTCTTAATAGTATTAGTCAAGCTGAGCTTTAAGGAACATACCTATCGACTTCAAAGGATTTGTTCTAAAGAAAGTGAAATAAAAAGGAAATAAGCATCCATGGGAGCATGATAGAGAACCACAATTTCCATCCTGAATTCTGGAAAATCTGACTAACCTCCAAACTGTGTTCTGAGAAAAACAGTTGTCTCATGCAAAAGCACAAGAACTAATATGAAACGTTAGTTCAAAGCCTCTGGGCAAAACGAGGGACACAAAGACAGACACTCTCTCCTTTAATGAACCCCCACGTGGAAAGTCGCTGCTGCGTGGTGAGCTGGTGCCTGTGCCTTTGAACTTCCTGTGATTCAAACAGCGAAGTGTCATTTCTCACTCTTGGACTGCACCAGCAGCTCTTGAAAAACTTCCCAGCTCCAAAAAGTTTGCAGAAATCTTTTTCTTCTAGGACTTCTGGGTGTTTTAACAAAAGATGTAGAGTGACTGTACAATGATAGCCTCAGGGCTCTAATCAAATCTTTGTAAACCAGATTTTCTTTTTTCCAGATTTTTCATTTTCTTTTTCCATGTATGATTAACTAGCCTGAAAACTACTGTTGCTATGACTGTGTGCAGGTGGGTTCAGCGTTCATGTTATTGCCGCTGCTGCTGGTTGGTCATGTAGATGTGACCTGCTTCTGGGCAGGAAACAGCTCCTGCTCCAGGGGGACAGGCAGACAGGCCATTCTGGTCAGAGTGTGCTTTTGTGCAGGCAGTTGTTTCCCCTAGTCCAGGATGCAGGAGCAAAAGGAAGGAAAGGGTACAGTGTGACCTGTTTTCACATAAGGACATAAGGCCCCTGGGCATCAGGGCAGCCCAATGTTTTGCCTGCACACAGAGCAGGAAGTCACTGGGAGATCCCAGTCATTCTCTCAAGAGCACACAGACCAGCCTTCAGAGAGAGTCAGGTGGGGCCAGCAACTCGCCAGCAGGTTCCTTCTGTAAAGTACTGTTCCTAGGAACACAGGCTTGGACAGAGCGGCAACCATCACATTCTCTGGTATATGGAGACTGCCCTATAGGATCCTCCTGCTGCTGACTCTATGACTATGTAGGGAATTTTTAAAGAATATCCACCTACCCAACTATTATACCTAAAAATACAAAGAGATGAAAGTTCCAATCAGAAAAAAAATATTTTTATTAAAATATGACCCATTTGCAAATTGTGAATTTTCAGCATCATCTAGTAAAATTAAATAGAAGAGCTTGCTTAGTCTGGTCTGTTACAATAAAATATCTGAGATCAGGTACTTTAAAAACATAATAGGTTCATTTAGTTTACAATTTCAGAGGTCCAAGAGCATGGTACTGCCATTAGCTTCTGGTGAGGGCCTTGTAGAGAAAGAATATCACATGGAAGGAGTGTGAGAGTGAGAGGTCACACAGTAACAAGAGGAAAGCAAGATTCTGGGGTGGGCCTAGTTTACTCTTTCATAGCAATACACTCTGGTGGAAACTAATCCACTCCTGGAGACCAGCATGAATCCTTTCATGTGAGTAGACATAATCCAAGTTCCTCCCATGAGGCCCCACCTCTTAAAGGTGTCACTACCTTTCCATACCATTGTACTGGGGACCAAGCTTCCAGCACATGTACCAAACCAAAGCTGACCTACATCATATATTCTGCCATAGAATGATCTATGATCAACAATGTATATATCACTGATGATGAGCCAGGAACTGTTCTAAGCATTTACATTATTACCCCCATTTAATCCTCACAATTCTGTGAAATGGATAAAATTATTATCTTCATTTGACAAATAAGGAAACTGAAGCACAGAAAGGTTAAGAGAATTGCCCACAGTTGCACAGTCTAACAATGGGAGTATTAACATCTTTAAAAAGGATAGCCAGGCACAGCGGCCATCACACCTGTGCTCCCAGCTATACGGGAGGCTGAGGGAGGAGTAGCATTAAGTTTGAGGTCAGTCTGGGTAAGACCCTGTCTCAAAATAAAAACAAAAATAGACTGGGCTGTATCTCAGTGATAGAGTGCTGGAATGCAACGTCCTGAGTCCAATCCCCACTTCTGCAAAAAGGAAAAAAAAAAAAAAAAAAAAACTATACAAATGCTGTGTTACCCTAGTACCAGCTATGAGGAAATTAATTTATATTCTGAGAATAGTGTGGGCAAAGCAAAAACTAGCTAAAATCTGTTACCTCTCCCCTGTTAATCAGGTCACAAGAAGGAATTCATGGAACATCTAAGACTGCAACCTGGTGATTTAAGCCTTTATACAACTGTGGCTTTGAACTGTGCTTGGATGAGCTTTGCCTTTGTCAGTGACAGGTTCTGACCTTAGGCAGGATATGCACAGTCACAAAAAAGGGCACTTGCCCCCATTCTTTCTTCTGTTCAGGTAAAGCCAGGACTTCGCTGGTGGAAGGTTAGGTGACCTGCTTTCTTCTGGCCCCTGTGACAAACCAGTCCTGTGCTTTCATCTTCATCCCACCCTCCCTGGTTCCACATACACACATTTGCTGTGGTTTGAATATGATTGTCTCTGACACTGGGTTGAAGTTTAATCCCCATTGTGAGATGTTAAGAGGGGAGGAACTTAATCGGACTTGGTGCTTATAGGTGGGGCCTTTGGCAAGGGATTGAGTTTAGGCAAGGTCATGGGGGTGGTGGTTTACAAGGGGACACCAGAGGAGACACACATGTACACATATACTTTGTCTCTTGCCATATGATGCCCTGTTCTACCTCAGAGCTCTGCCAGTAAAACCATCACCAGATGCAGCCTCGTGAACTTGCACTCCAAAAGCATGAGCCAAAATAAATGTCTTTTCAACTTAACCGATCTTTGGTAAAGTGGTAACAGGAAGAGGACCAAGACAACATTCAAAGGAGAGTGAAGCTAAGAAATGAAGTTCTGGATCGAATGTTCTGTTTGCTCCTCTTCTATCTGATGTTAGGTGTTGGGGGTGGAGCTGAGTGGTAAAGCTGAGCGTTCATGAGACCCTGGGTCCACCCAGCACCACAAAAATATATAAATACCCTCAAATGTGTAAGGTGTGTGTTTGAGTCTGGGGATATGTATGTCACTCAGCCAAGTATTTCTGCTGTCCCACAGCTCACACAGGTCTCTAAAATAAAGAAAATTAGAAGCAGAATAGGCAGGAGCGAGGGGCACTGCTCACTTAAAGCTTAGCTTAATCAAAATAATAAATAATCACGTTTGCTCAGTGCCTGAGTTTACACAGAGCTTTCACATCTAATACCACTTCTACAAGCCAGGAAGTGGAAATGAACTCATTTTACCCACACAGTTGGGATTCATTTTGAATTGGACTTTGAATTCAAGCCATCCATCCTCCCTTCCTCCCTCCCCCCCAAACATACTTTTCTTGATCAATAGAAGAGAATGCCTCATTGTGGAAACCTACACAGGGGTGCTTATTTCCATTTTCCATTTATTATCATAGAAAACATTTTCATGATCCCAACACACATCTAAAAATGGGAAGTCGTAATCTCAGCAAGGCCTAGATAAGAACACATGAGTAATGAAAACTATGACGATCTTTTCCGTTTCCACTGGATCACCACAGTGCCCATTAAGTGGTCTTGGAGGTATTTAAATGATCCTTTCCCTCTATGGAAGGTGAGGTGATATTTTCCATGGCTTAAGGAACTTCTCTGCATGTGGTTAACCTCCAAATTCAACATAACATTTAGGATATGAGGGATGGATTTTGGTCAGATCAGTTTTCATTTTTTAATTTACTTATTTTAATGGGTTTGAGATCAAAATCAGAAACAGCTACTGTTGACAAAGGCTTTATTACTACATAGGCTCAGCCAACAGCTCTGCAAACACTGGGTGAAAGGGGCTCCTGCCATGGCCTGGGCCTTGGAGAACCCAAGTATCACAAATCTGTAAAAATATTTATTTAGGAACATGTGGTTGCCTCAGTCACTAGGGGTCTGGCGCTTCTTACTGAGAGATCATAAAATGTGACCCAAATATTGGCTCTGTTCAGGCCCCAGAAAATACTTCACCCCAACTTTGCCCCATGTCCTTGAAACAAAAGGCAGATGCACCCAGCATCTGGTTTATAGGACATGATGCTGGTGACAGGGAAGATGGCCACTCCTTTGTGCATGCATGACATAATAGTGGAGGACACTAATTTGAAGTCAAGTCCTTCCTTTTGGATAGCAAGAAGATTTTGGTTTTAGGTAATGGGTGTTGTTTCCCAGTAATACCAAACACCCATTTCCTTGTTTCTTTTAATGATCCAATTCATGGGTCTGGAGAAAGTCACACATTAGTATATATTTGTGTTTAGTTGAATGTGGTCATTGAGGAGTATTTTATAAAATTAAATAATGAACTCTACTGTTAAAATGGTAGCTATGTAGTAATAACAGAGGAAACAGGATACTGATTCGTTAAACTGGCAGCTGGGTGGACTCAGTGCGAGAATTGCTGGTAGGTTTACATTTTATTTAAATTTGAATAAGGTATAATTAAATTTTCAAATATGGAACAGTTTCAGGTTTAAAATTTTTGTATTTAAGGTGGGCATGGTGGTGCATGCCTGTAATCCCAGCAACTCCAAATGCAGGAGGATCGCAAATTCAAGACCAGTCTCAGCCACTTAGCAAGTCCTTAAGCAACTTAGTGAGACTCTGCCTCAAAATTTAAAAAAAAAAAAAAAAAATTAAAAAGGGCTGCAGATGTGACTAAGTGGTTAAGTGCCCCTGGGTTCAATCCCAGTACAAAATGTAACATAATATATCTATCTATCTATCTATCTATCTATCTATCTATCTATCCATCTATCTATCTCTGTCTATCTATCTATATGTTGAAATTTAGTCATAATTTGTATTTTGATTGTGAATTCTAATAGATCACTCTGAATCATTTGAAAAAAAAGATAAATTTCAAATATATGAGGTAATTATAATTTTCTAATTTAAAAAAATTGACTTTTTTTTGGAAAATACATGTTCAGATTTTGTATAATTTGAATACACTAATCTTTTAGATCACAGTTATAGTAATGAAAATGTTCTCTATCTGGGCTGTCCAGCAGCCATTGGCCATATGTTCTTCCTGAGCACTGGAAATGTAGCTGGTGCCACTAGGTGACAAAACTGAAAGTGGCTAGGCACTGCCATGTACAGATGCATAGTTTTAGATCCTAGTTGTTAACAGAATGCACATGATGTGAAAATCTTAATTATAACAACCTACTTGGTGATTTCACTAAAATAAAATTGAAATACACCAGTTTTCTGGAATATATATGCCATAATATATGAATTATGTATTCATCACTTGTCTATATATCCAGACTGTTTCTTAACAGTAAATCTAGATATGCATAATAATGTATTTTGTTGTCTTCGATGTTTTGTTGACTTTCTGTGACATAAAAACTATGGTAAGGGCTGGGGGTATAGCTTCATGCAAGTCAGTACTGCGCATGGTCAAGGCCCTGGGTTCAATTCCCAGCAACTCTCCCCCCTCAAGAATAACCCCCCCCAAAAAAAGAAAAGTGGTTTAAAAATATCTTTTAATTTGATTCTTACCAAAATATAAGACGATATATAGTAGTTTACTATCTTGATAAAACTTAGACATATGGTCTTCCTTCCCTAACTCTTCCCCAAGCCACCCCAATATTAGGGGCTTCCTTGACAGCATCCCTAACTCTGGCCATCCACAGTCTAAATGTCACTATTGTCCTTATATGCCCTCGTGTGACATGAAGTTAAACTGAAATGAGAAATTTCCTTGCTGAAAATACAAGCCAAAGCAAATACCCCATTGTGAGCATCCTACAGTAGTCCTTCCTTAGGATCCATTAGTTTTCAATAGAGGTCTCTGGTTGGTCTCAAAGGCTGCTTTGACCAGTTTGTAAGAGCCAGTAAAAAAAAAAAAAATAGTAGTAGTCTGGAATTGTAAGGGAAGATGTGGCTGGGTAAACTCCCCTTACCCTTTGAAATGTGAATGTATGAATGGCAGGCTCTTAAGGGCAGTCAGCCTACCCTTGTCATGAAGAGCAGAGAACAAGGACAATTGACATTCAGACACTCAGCTGAGCTTTAAGAAACAGTAGGAAGGGACAGGATTTTCCTGAGGTTACTAGGGAAGTCTGTGGTAGCAGCAATGGAATTCCCAAACCCTGAAAATTCCCAGGGGATCAAGCCCAGTAGCCCTGGGCAGTAACCTGCTCATTTACAACCCCCATGTTGATTTGTTTTATTTCCCAGTTAATAAAAATCACTCCACCAATTTAAAAAATCACTTGTACTTAAATCCTAACCTTAAGGTCGGCTTCTGTGGGAGCTCAAGCTAAGACAACCTCTGGCACTTAACACAGTGCCTGGCAAACAGTATTGCCTTAATAATTATTTACTGAAAGAATTAACATACTTTGCAAATGAAATCCTACCCTGACATTAACCTCTTCGCCCAGCTTAAAGAAGTTAACTCAGAAGCAACGTGACTAGACTGACTTTTATTTCCTATCTGGATCCTCACTAGTATACCATTCCATTGGAAAATCCACTACCATCTTTAAAAAGCAAATTTTGTGTTCTGGTATAGGCCACAATTTCACCAAAATGGAAAGCCCAGGTTGCAGACTGGATCATCCTGGCTTGAATCCTTTTTTGAAATATGAAACTTCCCTTCTTGTCAGACTTCAAAATTTCATTTTTTTTCAATTGAAGATAAGGCTGAACATATTTGGCTAAAATAGCATGGTGATGTAAGGTATATTAAGATGAAAATTTATTAACATGGAGACTGCTTTTAAACAGCAGGTCTGATAAAGACCTAATAAGTGGTATTCAGGAAGAAAGTGCTGGATGCCATAACAAAGGCAAACGTCATGGGATTTACAAATTTACCCTGGGAGGATGACACCAGCAATGCATACTTGTCTGCTGGTTCTGGGGCCCTCTGTAGAGCTGGTCAGCATGAACAGGGTCAATATATTTATTCGGTCTTCAAAGCACCATAAAGCAGGGGAGGGTTGATTAGAGGATGCCTCTTGGAGGAAGCAGTCCAGGAGAGCTCCAGGCACCCTGGAGTCCACAAGGACTTGATTTCTTGCCAAGTTTGAACATTCTGATATTCAAACAGTTACTTTGATTTCCAATTTAACCTTTTCCCAAGCCCTCTTTGGCTGCAGTGGGTAGGCCAGGAGCCTACAGCTCTGTTGAGTTGGTTCAATGTGCTTTTTCTGAGGGAGATGTGGATCATTAAAAATAAATAAATAGCAAACAAAATGCTTAAAATTTACCCTTTATTGAAGCAGTGGAAGTCTAAAAAAATTCTCAGAGTCATCTCAGACTCAAAATGGCAAGTTAAAATATTTCAAGACATTTTTCATTCACTCCCCATCTTTCTTTCTCCCCTGTTGGCCAGCACTTTGCACCAGATAAAAAAAAATCACGGTTTATGTTCAAACCCAGGGACCGCCGCCTTCCATGACAGCCCGCGGCTCCAACACGGGACGCCGAGACACCATGCAGCATAGAAGCGCACCCTGCTTCGCCGGTGCGGGGGGCTCGGGGAGCTGTGTTTGTGCCCCACGGGGCCACCCGGGCGCAGGTTGGAGCGCGGCGGCTCCAGCTCCTTCCCCTGGCCTCCGCCAACTTCTCTCCGCCGGCGGCCCGGAGCAGCCCGCAGCCCTCCGTAACCTCCACGATCATCTCGCTCGCCTTTCTCACAGACACCGGGGAGCGCGGGCCCTGCGACTCCGGGTGAAGCTGGTCCTGCTCCCGGACACTGCTGTCCGGCGCCAGGGACAGAACCGCCTTGGCCGCGCCCGCGAAGCTGCAGGCCGCTGGTCCCGCCCCGCGGCTCTCAAACTACTCGCAGCTCGTGACCCGGGACAAACTTCTGGCGAGGCGCAGCCCCTTCCACAGCCACCCTCCCGAAGCCAACCACCGAAATAGAAGACGCGGTCGGGGCGAGGAGGGGCAGAGGGTAGCAACCCTGCGGCCGCTCCTCCCCGTGCGGGTGACGCCCGCACCCGCGGCGGCGGCCAAGGGGCCACCCCCTGCCGAGCTCCCGGAGGCGCCTCGGCCACCGAGCGCCTGGGCACCGGCCGGCGGGGTGCGGGCGCTCACGCCCTCTAGCGGGCCGCGGCGGTGCCGGGCGGCCGTGACGTGGGCGCTCCCTTCAGCCGGCCTGCGGGGCATCGCCAGTCAGTCGGGGAGCAAGAGCCCCGCGCGCAGCCGGCGCGGGCTCGGCCATCGGCGCGCCGCCGCCGGGGGCTGGCTTGGGGCTGCCAGCAGAGAGGCGGCGGGCAGGACGCGCGCGGCCACGGCCACGGCCGGCGCCGGCGGCTCGGGTCCCGAGTAGCGGAAGGCGAGCGGCGGCGGGCGCAGCTGCCGGAACCCAGGGAGGATTTTGGCTCCGCGGGCGCGCCCTTCGCTCCCTCTCACAGCAGTGCCAGACGCCGAGCAGGGCCAGGAGCAGGGCAAGACGACCCAGGACGCCGTCCCCGCGCCCCGGTAGCTGCTGGAGTTCGGACTTCTGCAACTATTGGCACTTTGGAGGTTTGGTTCAGGGCTTTGCTATTTACGCGTCTCTCCTCGCTGTGTGGAAGCCCCAGCTCCCGTCCCCCCTCCGCCTTCGCGTGCCCACCCTCGGCCGCCACCGCCGCGGAGCGGCCGGGCGTGCACCCAGCACCATGAGGAGACTTGGGACTTGCCTGGCGACTTTGGCTGGACTTTTGCTAACTGCTACAGGGGAGACGTTTTCAGGTAGGCACAGCCACCCCTGGGGCGGAGGAGTCAGAGCGGGGTGTCCCAGACGCTGAAATCTCCCGGGTAGGAGAGTTGGAGGAGGGCGTCGGGGCCGGCCAGGGGGCGCGGCAGGTCAGGCACCTTGTTTGCGAGTCAGCTGGGCACAAGGCGAGGGGCCTAAAGGGAGGGCTGGAGCCGAGCACCTGGGCCGGTGGAGCTGGCCCGCTTCTAGGACCAGTCCTGGACCCTGGTCCCCCAGCCTGGCCCCTCTCTTGGCGCCCTGGGCTAGTGCCTTGGTTTGGATGCCCGCCACTTCGAGTCCCTGGCCAGCTCCTAAAGGAACAACAGAAAACTTTGCTTGAAGTTCTCAGCAGCCGCCGCCGGGCGTAGGCGCTGCGCTGTCCCCTCCGACCCGGAGAAGCAGCCGGGCGGGGGCAACCAGTGTCCAGCTGAGCCCGCGTTGATCTCCCTCATCTAACTGCAGATCCGGGGGCGATTTCCCGGTTCCCTGACCTCCCTGCCTACCCCTGCCGCGGTGGCCGGCGACCTCAGTAGATCCCCGTGGTAGCGCGGAGTCTTGGGAGAGCCCAGATGAGCGTTCCTTGTCGGTTCCAGAGAGGTGTCCGAGACGGTAGAGGAAGTGACAGCCACCCATGCCCGGGCTTCTGAGGCCCTGCGCTGCACAGGACACCCCCTCCTCATCCTCGGCCCCCTTGTGGAGCGCCGCGTCCAGTGGCAACTTGTTAACCCAGCCGGGCTGCCGCTGGTGTCCCAGGTGGAAGGAGGGGACTGGCAGTGTGCACAAGAGCAAGCATGTTCTTGCGGGCGCGCTGGGGCTTTAGGAGCACAGAAAAGCCCCTTCGTGGAGACAGGATCTTCAACCCGAGATGGGGGTCAGGGGCGAGGCCAAACCTCGCATGGTGTTCCAGGGTTTACCTCCAGGATGCCCTTTTTGTACCTGGAGGACCCACGTGGATGGGCAAATGCTGAAAACATCTTTACTCTTTCCCATGCTTATTAAATGAGCTTCATTAAAGTCCGTGCACAGCGGTGGGGGCGAACTTTCTTCTTTTTCTTTTAATAATAACCACCTCCTCCCGCTATTTGGCCTTACACTTGGTTTGCAGAATAGGTTTCTATGTTTATTTGGGAGGAATGAGTAAGTTGGACACTTTTTTTTTTTTTTTTTTTTTTTTTTTTTAGATGGAGACTTTCATTAAAAGCGAAAGGCACATTTTAAACATTAAAGGCATTTGGCACTCTGGCGCATGAAAACATCAATTTTTACTTTCCTGGAGTCCAAGACCCTTTGCTGTTAGTCCTCTGTTGTGTCTTGCATGTTGCTGAGCTGCAGGACCCCTGACCCTGACTAGGGGACAGAGATGGAGTGGAGCTTGTAGATAGCTGATTGCCCTGAGCTTTGAAAGATACCCAAACAATTAACTTGAAGAGAAATACCCTTCCCCTTGTTTAATTTTTCCTTAGCTGATAATTGCACGTGCTGCAAAGATTTTAATGTAACATTACATGACTGTCTGATTGGATGTAGATTTTGGCCTGCGTTTTTACTAGTGAATAATGGATAGCACTTGCCAGTTTGGAAGTCTAGTAACTCATTAGCATTAGAAGCCAATTTTGAGGGCCTTAGTGGTGTTTTCATTGTATTAACATCTGTAACTCTCTGCCTGTATTTGTTTAAATTGAAGCTGTGTTATATATCATTGGAATGAATTTTTAAATTGTATGCAAGGAGGTGGAAAGAATTTTTTTTTTAAATATTTATGTTTTAGTTGTAGTTGTACACAATACCTATATTTATTTATTTATTTTTATGTCATGCTGAGGATGAAACCTGGGGCCTCACATGTGCTTGGTGAGCGCTCTGTCGCTGAACCACAACCCCAGCTCTGGAAAGGAATCTTTATAAGGCTCATTTAGACTTTGTGGCACTGACCTATGTCCTTGTTAAGGCTAGTTTAAATGATCAGTCAAGCCCAAATAGACTTTTACAAAATTTAGCCTGATTTTTCTTTTGAAGGAAATGTATATTTTTATTTGTTTGAATTATACCATTAACTAGAGTTTTTCTTCTTTTTTTATTTTGAAAATCAGTGTTATCCTGGTATGTTAGTGCATAAAAGGGAAATGAAGGGGTATATCCAAGTGATTGCTTAGCAAAGTTAAGATTTAAAATTTGAATTTGCAGATTTCATGTGTGCAAGGATCAAAGATATTGCAGTTCATTACAGTTTTTCCCCTTCACTTTGCATTTTAGTTCTTACAGGTTCAAGGCACTTCATGCTTTGCAAAAGTCAAGTTTTATTATTTGTATGTTTGGGAAAGTTAAGTCTGATGCTCTGGGTAACATTGACACATTTCTTTTTTAGGATTCTTCTGGAAAGGGCAATAGTTGGCTACTTTTCATCTAATGTAGGAATAGATTTTGGAAGCAGAGGAGTCAGATTGGAAGCTCCTTGAGGGCAAAATCGATTTCTTTTTCTTTCTTGGTTCCCCATATCACACTTAACACAGGGCCTTAGGGCTCACAGGCACTCACTATTTAATACATTACTAATGTGAATCTGGATTATTTGCAAACTTTTGGTATGTGTGTGAATTGACTGGAATAAAAGGAAGGAAAGGAGTGATTGTTAAAAGTTACATTTGGCTTACATTTTCCCTGTGGGGCTTCTCTGGAGATCACCTAATAGACTAAACCATGAAGTTTATGTACTTGGGAGTTTCTCGTTTAACTGAGATTTATGCGTAAGACACCTTGCTGTGCCCCTTCAGCAGTGCTGTTCTGGCCTCCTCTGGGATGGGTTTGAAATGAAGACTGTTAGTGAATCATTTCAAGAGGTGGACTAGACATCTTTTGGATACCAGACATCAGAAACAGAGTGTTAAACTCATTGAAAGAGAAAAGAATTAAGATTTTGACCCAGGAGGACTTTATCAACTGTAAACATTTAACTTAAAAATCTTTACAGTATTTAACTTGTTATGTAGACTATCCCAAGTTCACTTCGTTTCCAAGGCTTTGAATATTAATTAAACATGACTTATACAAAGCACATAAGACCTGAGCAAGAAAGTTAAGTCATTTTACTTTTGCTTAAACTTCTGTCTCCATGGTAAGAATCCAGAGAGTTGGCAAATTATTTAATTTTGACCCATTTCTTAAAAGTCAAGTTGTAATATATGCTATATGATGAAGTGTTTAGTTCTACCTTATAATGTGACTGTTGTTTTAAACAAGTTCTGTTAAGCATTTAGTTCATAGACATAGAAATACAGACTTGGCCCATTGTGTCACCTACCATATTTGGAATAGATTAAACTTTAAACCCTAGCATAACCTTGTGAATTTGGGTCTCTACTGGAGAAATATATATATATATATATATATATATATATATATATATATATATATATATATATATATTAGTGCTGGGGATGGAACCCAGGACCCAGGACCTCTTACATGCTAGGCAAGTGCTCTACTACTAAGCTACATCCCAGACCTTGAATAAAGTCTGTAGCTCACTTAATAGCTTTGTATCTGTGTTGATGTCTTAGTTCTGGTAACTCTGCTGTGCTAATGTAAGATGTTAACACTGGGGGAAGCTATGAAAAGGGTGTATTTGAACTCTTTGTACTGTTTTTGCAATTCTTTTATAAGCCTAAAATTATTGCATAACAGACTTTGTAAAGAGTCCATTAAAAGAGTGGAGATAGATTTGTTTAGCATTCTGATTTAATTTTTCTTTTTCAGACAACTACAGTCATGACATTTTACATTCTTGTGGTGCGTGCACTAGATAATTGATAGGAAGCAAATACTTCAAGTTTAAATCAGCAAGCCTGAAAGAAATATGCCAGGAAATTACTGTGACATTCTTAGTGTTATGTGTTTGTAAAGAATTGCTTGAGCACAATAAATTGTTCTGATCTCAAAAATTATATGTTTTAGTATGGGATTATTTTACAGTTTTTCACATAGGAAGTTCCTGCATGTAATGATATATAGATAAGTGTGTATACAACTTGAATAATTCTAAATGAACTTTCCTCATAAAACAAGTATTTTGAATCATGTCCTCAGATTATTTAAACCTTGAACAAATGAAGCATATATCTGGGAAATGTTCGTTTGGGAATTTAAGCATTTCTGGGACAATTCTCTATAAGTCAGTGACTTTAAATTTTTCATAGAGCTTAATGCATTCTTGGAACTGTTAGGCTAAGTATCTAATTTGATGGAGGAACTATGTTTTGGAGTAAGTATGGTTTCCTTTCAGTTTTTGTTGGAGATTTTATTAAGTTTCCTAGAATGAACATGGATTATCTAAGTATTCTGGAGCATAGTTTCCAGTTAGGAGGTCAAGCATTTTAATGACATTTTAATGTTTCCAACATATCTCTAAATGTAAAGTTTTTGTCTTTAAGGGTGATGTCTATCATTTACTCTACTTTATTCTAAGATTCCGGTCTTTTAAAACCAATTTTTCTACAACTTACTTAGAGTTTCACATCTCAGTGTGCTTATACTTTAATGAATATAGCATAGAACATATCCACAGGCTTATTTTATAAATCAGGGATAGTTTAATTATGAATGTCTAACTCAATAATGAAGTATTTTTAAAAGATCCAAAATACTACAAGCCTTCCTTTAGAAGGGGATGCAGTTTCTCAGGTTCCTGAAATATTGTGGTGGTTTGAAGTTTAGTCATCAGAAAGCCTTAGTTTACGCTGTAGCTATGAAAAACCTAGCAGAGAAAAATAAACAGGGCTGTGTTGGGTGGGGAGGAGGAAAGATTTAGTCACCCAGTTTCCTAGTCCATAATTCATTCCCCTTCCCCATTGGAGGGAGTGAGAGGGGGCAGCTGGCAAGGCCAGGGCATAATTAAGGGACGGGTATGTGAAAGAAGAGAAAAAAAGAAAACAGTGTGAGTAGCAAAGAACCGTATACTTTAGTGAGACAAGCTTTGCAGATACTATCAGGCAAGGGACTCTGCTCTGAAGCCCTCCTTGGTGACAATTTTGTAAGTAGATCATGTACCTTGGCAGTTTTGGGTGGCTCTTAGGAAGGCCAGGGGTACTGGGCCAGTGTTGATGGGAAACTGGGTTTGCCCCTGTGCGCCTCGAAACAGTGGGAACAAGGATCACCTAGAGTCCTCCTTACAGAGGTTGCTGCCCAGGGCCAGGGACAGTGATTCTGATGTCCTGTCACCTTAGAGCAGGGACCAGTAGCATCCCCTTGGTTTGTGTCCATGCTTTGAAGAGCTGTTGTTCTAAAAGTCGGTTTGGGGCCAGCAACAGCAATATCGGTCAGGAGGCTGTGAAACCTGCAGATTCTCTGGTCTTGAGTCCAAAACTGCAGGCACGAGTCTTAGCACTCTGTTAAAACAAGCCCTCCAGGTGATTCTGAGGTGCCTCGAAGTTTGAGAAGTCAGGGATGATTTAAGAAGTCAGGGATAGTTTACACTGTTGTATGAACCCTTAATTATCAGACTCCCTTCATCGGAGCCAAAAGAGGACAAGGGTAAAAAGAGAATGTGTTTTCATTCATTCACCGATTGCCCTCTTGACAAGCACTGACAGAATTCTGGAAATGGCCATGTGATTGTGCTGTGACTTAGATGAGACCACTAGTATAGTACTTCGAACAATAGTCTTCCCTGAGCAAGATATTGATTCAACCAGTTATGAAACTATAATACAAAAAGCTTCCTGTAGTGAGTATAAAATTCTAATTAAAATTTGATGTAATATTTTTTGGAAATTTCTCCACTTTGATTCTTGGTATAGAATTGTTTTTTCTTTTTGGTAGCAGGGATTAAACCCAGGGGTGCTTAATCACAGAGCCACATCCCTAGTTTTTCTTCTTTTTTTATTTTAAGACAGGGTGTTGCTAAGTTGCTGAGGCTGTCTTTGAACTTGTGATCCTTCTGTCTTAGCCCCTAGAGCCTCTGGTATTCCAGACGTGCTCCACTGAGCCCAGATAGAAGATATTTTTTGAGTTGTTGTAATAATGGTGTAACCCAATGTGCTTATTAAAATAATGCCTTTAGGGCTGGGGTTGTGGCTTAGTGGTAGAGTGCTTGCCTAGCATGTGTGAGGCACTGGGTTCTATTTTCAGAACCACATAAAAATAAATAAAGGTTCACTAAGAACTAATAAAATATTTTTTTAAAAGTAAAATAAAATGAAATAATGCCTTTAGATCAAGTTAATATTTCTTTCTCAATTACTGTTTATAAATCCCATTAATGATGTAGAAATAGGCAAAGATAAGGAAGACTTAGTTGACACACTTTGAAAAGTTGCCCATCTATTAAGAATTTCTAGATCTACTCAAACGTAAGGAAACAGGGACATTTTTTAGAAAAGACTGGAAAAATTAATTTGTATAAGAGTTGGAGTTTTAACATGGAAATATGAAACTTTGGAAATATACTCTTCCAGATAAAAAAATAAAGGATTTTCATTTCACGTCCGAAGTACTAACAATGTACAGCCTGAATTAGAGCCCCGTTTTTCTGTTAGCCACAAAAGAGTGTTACGGCATCTGTGTCACTTAACACTCTGGGTAAATAAAATTGATTGTGTTGTTCATTTAATGGATTTACGTGAAATGCATTCAGCAAGACTGAGACTTTGAGAGAGAAATTGTTTCAGAGTGCTTGACACAGGCTGGCTAGCCTCCTACTGCCTGTTCCTTCTGCTGTCATCCAAAGCTGATCACTAGGTGTAGCTGCATCCCTAAACCCACCTGCCTGAGCCAGGAAAGGTCTGGCCTTTTCCATAGAAGGCATTCTGAATTTGATTCATTTACAGCTCAACTGTTTGTATGTGTATCTCTAACTCCTAATTGTACAATTAAATTCTTTAGTGAAAGCCATAGTTCTGTTAGTACTAACTATGGTATAGTTTGTTGTAATTCAGCACTCACCCAAATACAACTTTAGACTCCTCTGCAATAATCTTACTCATTTTTTTCTTTTCTTTTTTGGCTATATGATATGTTGCTGCTAGTCTACAAGACAGGGGTAGAATTAGAATAGGTATTCTTTATTTGCTGACCAAGTAGGAGTTCATGTTCACCTCTGGTTTCCTCTTGTGGTAGACCAGCAAAAGCAGTGGAGTGAATGGCTCTGTGTAGGTGTGGACAATCTTTAGGAAGCAGCTTATATATACTGTGTTGACATCTGTAAGAGATTACTTCTCTGACACTGAAGATTTAAGTATATAATTCAAGAAATCATTAGAATTTGCATGGAAATCTGATTCAGTCATTTTTTTTTTTCCTTCTTTAAACTCAGCAGACTAATGAGGTATTGAACTTTTTTGTGGAGCACAAATGTTGGGCCCTGGCTTGGAAACAAGGTTAGGTGGAGAACCCAATGGAAGCAGGCTCTGATTTACCAGAACTGGGGCTCTGGGGAGGGAAATGGCATCACAGGCTAAAAGACTGAAGACTGAGGACACATAGGAGCAATTGAAGAGAGTGAAGAATCTAGAGACTTGTCACAACTGTTAAGGTTTTAGAATCTCCCGAGAAGGAACAGGCTACTGTTTAACAATGATTTATCTCAACGTGCAACTGCCTAAGCTGAAGCAAAGCATTTACTTTTTATGGGCTGCAAAGCATAAAAGCTTATAGAGCATCAGTTTGTTTTCAGATGAGTGAATATTCATTTTAATCTTTTGCTCCTATTCAATATGCAGAAAGCAGATTTATTGCATACAATGAAAAGAATGTGTTTTAGTTTGGGTTCCCTTGGAAGTCAGAGGCCTCCTGCATCTCCCTGCTTCCTGCTGTGGGATCACAATGGGTTCACAGATGGGCCTGGGACAGAGGGAAAAGGAAATATATTGTGATCTGAAAACCACACCCTCTGGAAAATCTGGTTTATTGAAGCCTCATATTTGAACTTTCTTCTTGGTTTTGAATAACTTGAAGAACTTTACCTCATGTAATAACCAAATACTTGAAATTGAAACCTCATATTCTGTCTAGATACAGACTTAAGTATTCCTTTAAAAAAAGTACTGATGATGTACAAAGTCAAATTGCTGACTAGCATGTAGTACTCAATAATATTTGTTGAATGAATGAATATTAGTGAGTAAAGTTCCCTTGGAGAGGAAAAATACCAAATTACTTAAGCTTACTGATTTTTTTTTTTGTTTTGTTTTCTCCTTTCTATCCATTGTGACTTTTAAAAAGTATTTTCAAAAACCTTAACAATAAGAACCAGGTGTGAGCTTATTGTCCTGTGCATTTTGCAGTTTGCGGGTGAACAGCGACTCAGTCACTAAATTTAAAGGGAAAACTGTTATTTAAATATGTAAGCCTGTAATTTCACCTCATATAAGAATTATAAGTCAGTTGTTGCTATAAAATAGAATTTTGATATAATACTGATCACTAAAAAATGAGTTTTAGTGTGCAGTAGATTTATCATGATTCTATTCTAGGAGGATTTGATTTAGTCATCGGGATATTAAAGGAACTGTGATATCACCACAAGCGGGTTCCATCACAGAGAATAATATATACTGTCTCTGCTGCCTTTTATTTCAGATATAGAATGAAATTAATTACACCTACATGGAGCTCAGATGGCAGCTTGATAACATCGGGCTCATCTTTATTGTAGCAGGCATGCTCTCCTTGCTTTTCATTCAGTGGGTACCTCCCAGGTGATAAAACTTAATAAAAAAAGGCAACTTTGACAACAATCTCATAAACTGTGTTTTCTACTTCCTTGACTTTTGAAGCTTGACTGCTGAGTATGGTATGAAATTTCCGCAGTGAGTCAGGGCACGGGTATCAGTTGGCATTATGTCATGTGTAGACTCCAGGGGCGGAAAGGTGTGGCACAGAAGTCATGGAAGATACTTCCATAACAAAAGACATGTTAAGAAGAGAAGAGCATCACACATTTATTGACTTAAAGTTTGAGGGGACAAGAGAGCCTTTGGCAATGAAGACCCAGAGAAAACTGCCTGTTTTTTGCTGAGGAATGGATGTCTTGTAGAATTGCAGTTCGATGGATGGTCTGATCTAATAGTAATGGATGGTGATGGGAAATGCAGCAGGACCTGTCTGTTCAGATTCTTTTTGGCCTGTGTGGCATTCCTTCCTGCAGGTATGTGGTAGGACCCCTCCAAATGATGGTGGAGAAGGAAGAGAGTGACCTTTGGGGAGAGATTTGGGGATTTGAGGAGATTTGAGGAGAGAGGTTCCAGTTTCTGTGGCCCACCTTGGGGAAGAGGAATTCTGGTTTCTCTGACTTGCTTTTGAGGGAGAAAGGCAGGAAGCAGAAGTGCAGAGAGACCCCACTTCTGAAGTCTAGGTCTTCTATTGTCCTTTAGTTACAGTACTTAGCAAACCAAAGCGCCAGATTTTGAGGGTAGCCTGTTCTGAGCACAGACATTATGTTATGGAAGTTTTTTCTCTATCTCACTGTCAGTTGCCATTTGCATCTTAGGTGGGTTTTTAAAGAGCCTGTCCCTTTCTTTCAAGCAATGCTCAGGGGGCAGGGAGCCCTGAGAGCCTGACTGTGGGGGATCCTTTGTTGTTGACCCTTAGGGGGTTGTGGGTGTGGCCTCTCCAAGGAGAAAGAGACAGGAATCTGTGGAGGTCCAGGCAGTATTGGGGGGCCCTGGGGCACAGACAGAAAGGCAGAATATCCTGGTCTGATCACCTTCTTGGTTTAGAATTGTTTCTACTTCTGAGTAACTGTGTGGTCTTGGTGCATTATTTCATTTCACTGAGCTTTGGTTGTCTTTTCTGGAAAACACCTTGCAGGTATAATGTAAATACTGAAGTGCATGGCATGGGGACGGGGAGGGCTTCTTGAAGTGACTGGTTGTGTGTATTGTAACAGCCATTCCATGCAGATTGCAGGTTTAGCTGCATGAACTCATTTTCTATCAATTAAAAAAGGGTTGAACATTGGCAATATTTCATGTGGTTCAAACTCCTGGATCCCCTTCTCTAGGTCCAAGACTTTAATGGTTGTGGTTCTGGGAGGTTGTATAATTGACATATATGCATGCATGTGTAGTTACATATGTATATCAGTTACCAGCATATGGCCAATATTATGTTTTATAAGAAAACACTTGTAAACAACTCCTTCCAAATTAGCAAAATAATCAGATTGGCACCATGGAAAGCCAGTACTGCTCAGTGCTGTGGAAGGCAGTGTTGGACACTGGCATTGGATCCTTTTGAAGTGTTTGTTAAGAATGCAGAGTCCTGGCCCTCAGAGACCTACCAAGTGGGGAACTCTGGAGTGACCACAGAAACTGCTAGAGAAGCCCTCCAGGTGATGTTGCTGCTCATTCAAATGGAAGAGCTACTAAGGTGGGAGAATAGCAGTGACTCATGGGGACCCTGCCCTTGTGCAGGATTAACTAGTCTTCTGTGACTGGTGATAAGAAAGCATGAGTGTCAGAATTTTTACATACTGTTTGATTGACCTGAGAGTTTGAAGCAGAGACTTTCTGATGTCAGAAAGAGAAAATTAATTATGAAAGAAAGTGTTTTATGTTTTATCTTCCAACTCGGTGACCTTTAGTAAATGTGATATCAGTCTGGAATTTGAGGGGGGATATAATGAAAGAATAAGGACAGTTCAGGGTAATCAGAACACTGATGATTTTAGATCTCTAAATTTGCAGGTCTGAGCTGCATTTTGAGATGACTCATTCAGGGAAGATCATGAGACAAGATAATCTGCAAAGTATTTTGGGGAAGACTATTTTCTAGAACTTATTCCTTTATTTCATGTACAGTGAAACATATGGACACCGTGGAATCATTTGCCTTAGGGGCCCTGTAAGCATAGATGTTTTGAGTTCCTAGAAGTCTCATAGACCTCAAAATGAATGTCCCAGTCTGCAAGCACTTGAAATTTCCATTTCCTTATCATTTTGGTCAAGGAAGAATGGTGCTTGTCAAAATGTAGTCTCTGGGAAAGGTGGCTCATTAAGTATTCTTTTATATGACATCTCTAACAGGATGTCACTTTAATACATTGACTTCTTTGGATTCAGATTTCTCACTTGTAAAATGAAGACATTTGATTCAAAAATCTATAAGGGTCTCTCCAGTCACTTGAAAAGCGTGAAGATTGTCAGGTATTTGCATCTTAATTCAAATTAATTTGTCAAAATCACTGTTTAAGAGAATGGTCCCTGGATCCATGGGCCATTTTTGCTGGGTGAGGATGGGAGAACTGTGTAGAACATGGGGAACTATTTGAGAGTGTTCCTGACAGAGCACAAGGTGGCTTGCTAAGAGGAAGTGGGTGCTGAAAGGCTGTTTGTAGGACTTTTGATGCTTGGCACATTTACCATAGGTTGATCCTGCAAAGATGCCTGCAAGAGAAGTTTACTCTGCCTGTGCTTAACAATGTAGTCACCATTCACAGAGCCACCAAAGGTTTTGCAGTAGTAGCTCTGTGGTTCTCTGCGTAAATTTTGACAACATAAGTAAGCCGTGTTTCAAGGGCTTATAATTGATGGTAATAATTTTTTTTATCAGATATTGAACACTAATTATGTGCTAGGTCCCATCCTGTGAAGATACAATATTCTCAAATTTATTACTGCTCTGTAGTTAATAAAAACTTGGCTAGAGGATCTATAGAGGCTTTGGGAGGTCAGGTTGCCTGCACTCCTGACCAATCCAGGTCATCTGAGCAGAGGGTACATGCACTGTTGTCATTTCTCCCTCTCCAGAAAGTCTCCCGTATACACACAGACTTTCCTTTGCTTAACTTATGCATTGCTGTGATACCTTCTGCCTGTATTAAGTGTGCTTTAAGGAAAAGCATTAAAAATGTAGTGTGGTTATTTGTTTTGCTGAGTGATATTATATTGCATAATTTAAATGATGACCTTCTGAAAAGGTTTCTTTCTGGACCTTAGTTCTAGGAAAAGAGGTGATTTTCTTGGACAGTTTCTTTTCAGGAACATACTGAATGTTACAACCCACCAAATCTTCCTTTTTCTGTGGGCTTGTAGAAAGACAGTTTGAAATGTATGTTCTCATAGTTAGAACTATTTTTTAAATACTTTTATTTTATTTATTTATTTTTATGTGGTGCTGAGGATTGAACTCAGCACCTTGTACATGCTAGTTGAGTACTGTACCACTGAGCCACAACCTCAGCCCCAGAACTTTTTAAAAAAAGTTATTATTTGTTTTAATTAGTTATGCATCAAAGTACAGTGCACTTTTTATAGCTTTATTTATTTATTTATTTATATGTGATGCTGAGGATTGAACCTATGCTAGGCAAGCGCTGTTCCACTGAACTACAGCCCCAGCCCAATGTACAACGGACTTTTAAATTGAGCAGCAAACTCGGACAAAGCAGGCCTACATCTGATAGAGAATGTGTTGGCTATTGTAAGAGAGAAGGTCAAGGGCTAGCAGGGCTGGTCCCAAGGGTTCAACACTGTCATCAGATTGCATCATCAGATTCTAAGTCTTCTTCTCTAAGCATCTTTCCTGTCTCTGTGATATTTCTGAGGAGGTCCAGGCTAACTCATCCACGTCCAAGCCCAGTGGGAAGAGAGATTCCATTCCCCAGTGGAACACATTGCTCCTGTGAATGAGCTCCAAGAAAAACTGGCTACTCCCCCTGCAAGAGGGTGGGTATAGGCAAAAGGGCAACGAACCATTCCAGACAGTCATCACTCTGTAGATCCTGGTTTCTGGGTTTTTTTTCCCTGCTTGATTCTTAGCCTCCTCTTCATTTCTCTCACCTCATTCTAATATATCTGCCGTATTTTATGCATCATTATTAATGCACTAAATCTTTTTGGAACTGGGTGGAGGTGGCAGAAAATAAATGAGTTCCAAATCTTGCCATTTGAGTCAGTGTTCCCAATAGGACTTTGGGGTGTGTGCTTTTTTTTTACTTCTTAATAACACCATGGAACACATTCATTGCTTGCTAAAGATTAGAACACTGGAGTGGGTACAGAGATTCTTAGACCTTTCTTGAGTAGTTCCCCAATTTATTGCTTAAAGTGTCAAAATCTTTGGGTTATGCCAAATATGTAGGTAGAAAAACATAAAGATCATTTGGTTAAGCAGCATTTTATGAGAAAAAAGAAAAGACTCTCCAAGTCTTTGTAACTTTATAATCAATATAACTATGAACATGTTATATTTGCTAACAGACTATCCCCAAATCTATAGACTTAGAGCAATTTACTGCTTTTCATGTTCCATGGTGGTTCTGCTGATGTAAGTTGGGCTTGGTATATTTGTGTAGTGTCCACTCAGCTGATCTTGGGGTTGGTTGGCTGGGATGGCCTTGGCTGAACCACCCGGGTATCCTTCCATGTGCTGTGTGATTCTCCACCTGGCAGAATTTCCAAAGAGAACAGGAGAAGTGCACCAGGGCTTCTTGGCTCATGCTTGGGGAGGGTACCTTGTGTCTACCCCTCATTCTGGCCAGAGCCAGTTCCAAGGCTAGCCTAGAATCAAGGGTGCAGACAGATTTTACTCCTTGGTGTGGGAGATTGGAAAGCCACATGGTAAAGGATGTAGGTGCAAGGAGAGGTGGAGTCTTGGGCCTTATACAAGGATCTGTTGGATCTAGTGCATATTATCTGAGATGCTTCTGCCTTATAGAATACAGTTAGGAAATTGCTGACAGCATGAAAAACAAGAATTTGGGCTCCAAAGACTTGCATTGAGGTTTCAACCTTGCCACTTACTGTCATCTGAAGAGGGAAGTTGTTGACCCCCAGTGAACTCGGTTGCTTGTTTGTAAATAGGGTCATCCAATGCCATGTGGTTCATGGGTTTGCTCCAGAGACTGTTACAAACCTTGTGTCTCTGGGGCTTGGTGAAGGTGTGATAATAGCCCAATTAAATCTAGTTCTCATTGTAAGTGTGCACATTTCCAGTTGTGAGTCACAGGGCCCCACTAGACTCTAGGCACAGTTGTTTATCTGTGAAATGGGAGCAATGCTTACTTGGCCATCCTGTCAAAAACACAGTGCCTGCTGTAGCGTAGCTGATATTATCACTACCAGAGCCCTGTGACCACAGGATAAACTTGAGCCACTCCCTTTCTGTCTGCAAGCCCCAGAGGGTATGGTTTTCCCCAGTCACATTGTTTCTTCTATTTGTAATTCTGACTCATGAACTTGCTATTTTTCCTCATATACCTGGAGCAAGGGAAAAGAAAATATGACAGTTGCATGCCACCTAGGTGCTAGGTTCTTTATATACCATTTACTTACTCTCCCAAAACTATCCTATAAGGAGACAATAGCATTGCAGGGTTTTATTGGCATTGTAAGGGTTTAAGGAACTGAACCTCTAACATATTTCAGGATGTTTTTCAGACAGTGGGCACAGCTGATTTTGGATCCCAAAGCATACTTCTCTTTATGGGTTGTGTTCCTGTCCCCACCTGTTGAACCCAAAAGCAGACGTTATAATTTGGAACCCTGGCTTTATATTTAGTACAATTTCTCATGTTGATGTTAAAAACAATTGTAAAATTGTCATAGCCCAGTAGTGCAATGTACTTAATACTATTTTACATCTCTCTGAAATAGTTAATTAGAAGGAATAGTACTTAGTTTCTTAGGAACTTGAATAAAATTAATTGAATTGAGATTTATTCATGTTTTTCATGAGCAGAGGAGGGCAGAATGTTACCTTCTTTGGTTTCAAATCCTCTAGATAAAATTAGATTTTTGTGATTTCTTGTGTTTTGCATCTGAATATCTGATTAAGGTAAAGGGTGTAAAATCTTGCATTAGTGATTATGGAGGAACAGTGCTTCTAAGGTCAGTGATAATTTATTTTAAGACCTTTCAAATGGGGTCGTGAATAGGCCCTGGGAGTTAACATTACCTTCTCTAGGACACGTGGTCTTTTGACTTTTAACAAAAGTAAAGAAGCATGTAAATCCATATTTGAAGGATTTAAAATAATCCATTGTTTACTATCTAGATGTATTCACCAGGAAAAAGAACTATTTGGTACATATAATAGTCCACAAGTTATTTACTTTATTGAGATCATTTTTTTTTTTTTTTTTGGCAGTATCACTGGGGAGAATTATATCAAGATAAATTGTGTGTTAACAAAAGTGCAGGGCTGAGCCTGTGGCTCAGTGGTGAGGTGCTTGCCTGCCACCTATGAAGGCCCGGGTTTAACCACCAACATCACAAAAACCAAAAAAGTAGAATAAATGACTATGAAGAGCATATTGGCATTTTTTTCAGAGTGAGTTTTTAAAAATTTATGGATTTAGACTCTTTAAAAGTATTTGATCATCTTCAACAAATGCAGATTTATATATAATTACTTAGATTTGGGTCAAGAGTCTTAATTGTGTTCTTTTTTTCTTTTTCTCTTTTTCTGCAGGGCTAGGGATGGAAACCAGGGCCTCATACATGCTAGACAAGTGCTCTCCCGCTGAGCTATGCCCCAGCTTAATTGTGATTTTTGTCTTAGAAGAGCAAAGTAGATGGATATTATTATTTTAAGCACATAAAAAGTTTATGCAGATCATGTGAAATAATTTGAAAAGTTGCTTTCTCAGCTCTCAAGCACCAGCAAGGTGTGACCTGCCGAGGCCACTGCACACTGTCCTGGGCCTGGCTGCTTAGGGTTTCAGCTTTGAGCCAGCACATGTGCCCCTCATTCTGCCCTTTCCACCCTCTTCCTAAGCCTGTTTTAGTTCAGATAAATAAACCAGGAGCCACCAGGTGCTTGTTCTCCATTTCTTTATAAATGGGAAATTGCTATTGAGTTGACATTTTTTTCTTTTATTGGTTCTATCCTGGGCCATGCCTCCTACCTTGAGGTTGTTCTTCCATACCTCAGTTTAATAATCCAAAACTGAACACAGTGGGAAGAAATCCTCAATGATGGGAAGACTATTCAAGATTTGTGGGCTGAGGGTGTGACTCAGTGGCATAGTGCTTGCCTGGCATGTGCAAGGTGCTGGGTTCGATTCTCAGCACCACATATAAATAAATGAAATGAAGGTCCATGGACAACTAAAAAAAATAAAATAAAATAAAGAAGAAGAACAAAAGAAAAAAAGATTTGCTTGCAAGGTATATTCTCTTCCAGAAATAATACTTGTCTAATGCTAAGAGCGAAATGAGTTAGGAACGCATCCTCCCACCCTAAGAGGTGCCTGTGCCTTTTGCAGGCAAAGACTGTTTTTTGAATCCTTTGTTGAGGTCCATACTCTGGGCCTTTGCTGGGTATTGAGGATGTAAGGCTGTCCCAAGATGACACTGTAAGGAGCTCACAGAAAAATACATGTTAGGTTTGGGGTTGTAGCTCAGTGGCAGAGCATTTGCCTAGCACATGAGATATGCTGGGTTCAATCCTTAGCACTACATAAAACTAAATAAATAAAATAAAGGTATTGTGCCCATCTACAACTAAAAATATTTAAAGGAAAAAATGCCTAATGACATTAAAAAAAAAAAAAAAACAGGTCAGCTGACCCTTCTATTCTTAAATAAAAATAGTATGGAAATTAAAGAGGGAGGGAGGGGCATCTCCCTTTCCAGGGCTGGCTTGAATAGGGAACTTGAAGTCCAGTCTGGAGGAAGGAAGCCTCTAGAAAACTGTAGGGAGGGCCCTCCAGGGTCAGCTACTGAGCCCAGAGGTTTTCAGCATGTGCTTGGGCACTAGGTGTTGCCCACGAGGCATGCAGCATTCTTTGGGTACTATTCAGAGAGAAGAGGCAGACCAAATCTTTAGATGTTCCTCTTAAATGTTTTGTTCTTAAGAGGCAGACCAAATCTTTAGATGTTCCTCTTAAATGTTTTGTTCTTAAGATGAGATGCTTTTGAAGTGGGTGAGTTTTTGAGAGTAGTGATTATTTGCTTAGATAGATGTAGAATGGGTGGGCCTAGGAAACTGGAGGGAAGAGAAAATTTTAAATAGTTTTCACTTAGTTTTTAAACTAGAAGATGGCATTGTTGGTGCCTTGGCTCCCTTTCCTTCTGTCCCCAGGCACACGTATTTCCTGCTATATTAAAAGATGACTGTGCACAGGATTGGAATTTGGCCAGAAGTTGGAAAACTGTGCATAGTTTTGTGAGGAGTTCCTGAGTTAAAAACTTGACTGTTCTTTTATTTTTGTGCCTGATATCAAGCTCCTGGGCTTTCATTTTCTCCTTTCTTTTCCTTCCTCCTTCTCTGTGTTCTGTAATAGTTGAGCTTTAAACAGGTGCGTTCATCCCACTGAACCATTGCTGCTCCTCTTGTGGTGGAATTATCAGAAGACAGGCTGCTTGTCACCACCTTTCTCCTCTGCAGGATGTGGATGGCACAGGGAGTGCAGGTCCAGATGGAGTGAGCTGGTAATGAGAGACCTGCTCAGGCTCTGCTTTGTTTTTATTCAGCACAACAGTTCTTAAACATAGCAGTGCAATGTGACAGAAGAGCAAACGATGTTCTGAACATTTATTTCAACATTTCATTGCACTTTCAGTGCAAAGTGACCAACATCAAGTACATGGTAGAAGACAAAGCTGAGTTTTGAACTTCATTAACATGATCCTGAAGCTACTAAATAAGGCAGCTGGTTGAGTATCTCAAATGCCAAAACCTGAAATCTGAAATGCTTCCAGATCCAAAACTTTTTGAGCACTGACATGATGCCACAGTGCAAGATTTTACACCTGGCCTCATGAGGCAGGTTGCAGTCAAGTTGTAGGCATGTGGAAAATAGTGTAAAAAATTAACTTTAGGCAGCATGTTCAAGATGCACATGAAACAAAAGTGAATTTTGGTGTTTATACTTTATTCCTATCCCCAAGATCTCTCATTTCATGTATGCAGATATTCCAAATTCTAAAAAAAATTCAAAATGAATGCATTTCAGGTTTCAAGCATTTTGGGTATAGGGTACTCACCCTGAACATAGTACTTTGTATCAGACAGAGTTAGTATTATAATGCATACCCCAGGAGCTTAACCTGATTCTGTTTTGAGATCCTAGACCTTTTTGCATGCTTCTGTTTTGACTGGTTAGGCAGGAGTCCAGTAAGGGTGGATGGATGGCTCAGCTGCAAAGAATGTTGTCACCTGAATAGCAGACTAAGAACTGCAGGACACCAGCTCTCCGGATACTTATAAAGTTAGTCTCTTCAATTTGGAGGATGATTTTTTCAAACAGAGTCAGTAGGTAGGTTTGCTCATTTTGGAGACTGTAGTGCATCCTAACAACATCAACAGAAATAACTGTGATTGTCAGTAGCAAAATGAAATAGCTACTGCTGTATGGAACCTTGCTGTATGGCATCTTGCAGGGAGCTGATGGCCAAGGCTAAGATCTGAGGTCTTTGGGCAGTGATACTGGGTAGGCTTCTGACTTTCATGCTTCTGTATTCTGTAAAAGAATTTTTAAAAACTAGGTACTTCCTTGAACTTTGATAAGTTCACATCTGAAATTTTTATCTTGTTTTTACAGTTCAGAGGAGAAAACATAATCTCTATGGTAAACATTGAATCTTAAAACAAAACTTTTACAAAGATCTTTTAAAGATATGTATCAGACAGAGAAGCTGGGTACCCAAGGACTTGATACCATCCATTGTCCATTTAAAAATTCATGAACAAGTTTTATTTTTTGTTTTACCTCCTTAATTTTTCTCCTTGAACTGGTATTTTCCTTTTATTTCTTCATAGAACTATATCATATTGTAACATGTTTAGGTTTGAAATCTTCTACTTAGTATTTACCAAACTTCTCTGCAGCAAAAGTATATATAAAATGGAAATTTTAACTTCTTTGGTGCATAAAACTTTAAGTGCTAAATTTTATCCAGTTGAATGATCACTCCAATTATTAGTGTACAATTGAATCATTGTTAAACTGTATTGGAAAAGTACTTCAGAAATCAATTGGGCTTTGAAGAAATTAGTTCATATGTCTGTGAATTGGTGTTATTTATTGCTAGAATTATACTGAACGAAGTGCCAATTCTGTTTCCATTGTTCATTTTTATAAATATGTGCTGAGCAACTTTGTTTATATAAATAGATAGGATTGTAAGGATTTTTGCTGTGGCAGTGTTACTTCTTAGGGTAGTTTTCAAATTGCATGCCAAAATTCACACTTGATTTGGCATCAAAAATTATTTATAAGTTGAAATTTGATTAGGTTCGTTCTCAAAATTATTGAAAACAAAAAGCTGGAAACTAGCTCATCTCTAAAGAATTCCTTGTCCAGTCATGCACCGTCTTATTTGCTGGGAAGCTCGCCAAGAGCTTTGCCAAGATTCATCAATTATTGTTAATTACACCTGTTATTTTTTTAACTTAAAAGCACCTTGTTTAACACAGGAATGTCTAGAAATGGTTGTGAAAACAAAAATAATGATAATTTCTTTGTATGTTAGTCAATGTGTATTTTAAATATATGTATAAAACATGTATATTTATAATGCTATTATTTATATTGTTATAATGTATCCTATATGTAAATAAAAATTCAGGCTAATCAGTGAGTGAGAAATATCTACCATATCATCTGATTAGCAAAGCAGTCTTCATCAAAGCTGTCAGTCAAACCAGCCTCACTTTCTATCAGAAAAAGTTGTTTTAAATTTCAAATAAGTTTAAATTTGCATTTTGAGGAAGAATTTTTAAAATGCTAAAACGAAATGACAGATTACTTAAAGTGGTTGAGCCAATTTTAAAATAATGTATATTTAAAAGAATTATATTTGTAATAAGTTATAAAACCATTACAAATTATTCTGATTCTCATTAATTTATCTAAATATAATAAAATGAACACCTAAATTTATGAGTTACTGTAGAGTGAAGATTAAATTAGAAAGCATACTAGCTGGGTGTGATGGTGCACACCTGTAATACAGTGGTTCTGGAGGCTGAGGCAGGAGGATCATGAGTTTCAAGCCAACTTCAGCAATTTAGTGAAGACCTAAGCTTCTTGGATGGAAACATGGAAGAGGTGAGACCTTTTGAGAAAGGGCACGTGGGAATGGAGAAACACTGGTGTCCCTTGACCTATCATTGCTGTGTACTCCTAAATTTTCCTGCACCCACACAGTGTGGCCCCGTGGGGACTTTAACACTTACGTTGGACATGAAGAGCAGGCCCTGTGGCTGTGGGGACTGTAGCCTCGATCATTCTCGATGGAGACCATAGTGTTGGAAAGTGTGACCTCCAAGAGACAGAAGTCAATGGGAACTCTTTTTCAGTTCTGGTCTTGGTCTATGACTTTAGCAAATATTTTATGCCTCTCTGCTTCAATTACCCCTTCCGAAATCAAGACAGGTAATTACAACTTAAATAATAATTTAGATGTTAGACTTTGCTTATAAGTTAGCACAGTCAATTCTCAGTATCTGAAAGATTGGTTGCAGGACCCCGGAGGATAACCAAAGTTGGCACATGCTGAAGTATCTTGTGTGAAAGAGTCTTCCTAGTATTTGCATATGACCTTATGCACATCCTCCCATATATTTTAAATCATCTCTAGATGACTTATAATGCCTAATAAAATGTAGTATGGTATAAATGTGGTATTTATAAGGGAATTGTGACAGTAAAAAAGAAACTGTGCATATTTTCTTTCCTGAATATTTTCAACCTGAGGTTGATTGTATCCATGGGTGCAGAACCCATGGATACCAAGGACTGACTATAATTAGATGAATTCTAAACAATGGGGTAAACTCTTCATTGGACAGGAAAGAATTCTGCAACACACAGAGTTTCTCATTATGTACTAAATCTTCTGGATAATAGATAGGTTCACGTTGAATTCTCATTCTGTCCCAGGAAGCAGCATTCTGAGAGAACAAGACATACCAGAGCTCTACAGATACTTATGTCCTCCGTGTCCTTGTGCCACTTATTATTTGGGATTCAGCTCTTTGTTTTGTGTGGTCTGTCTGCTGTTTCTCTCTGGGAACTGGTGGCGATGGTTTTAGTTTGTAAGTACTACACATTGGGGGTACAGGAGTGAGCTAACCAGGTCAGGCCCTTGTCCTCAAGGTTTTGCATTTCAGTGGAAGAAACACACAAATATATGTGTGTAATGACACACCCAGAGTGGTGCTACTAAGAGGGCAACATCATGCCCTGAGAACAGATAAAATTGGAAAACTCAAGCTAATGATGGAAGGCTTCCCAGAGGAAGTGACTTTGGGGCTAATATTTCTTGGGCCTTGAACACTGGTTAAGTGGTTTCTGCAGGCCCTGAGGAAAGCCAGAGCTCAGGTTGCTGAGAGTTCTCAACAGCAGTGGCAGAGCTTCTGTGTGGCGCTGAGGGAGATGAGGAAGCACTGGGAAGGGTGCTGACCCTTCCTGCTATTGTCAAGTCCAGTTAGTCAAGTTCAGTTGTCTTTCAGGAAATATAAAGGTAGCATCTAGTGAGTATTGTAGTAATTTTTGTATATAAGGATATCTTGATGTATTTTATAAACTGGTAGGTCATTGAGGGCAATCCAGTGATCAGTGGTTGTTTCCTGGGCAATGGATCATATAAAACAGAGGTCCTGAGAGCACACACACACCTGGAGAGTGGAAAGATGCTCCATTAGGATGCACAAAGAACATATTGGAGCCAGGCATGGTGGCACAGGCCTGTAATTCCAGTGGCTCAGGGAGCTGAGGCAGGAGGACTGTGAGTTCAAAGCCAGACTCAGCAACATAGCAAGGCCCTAAGAAGCTTAGTGGAATTTTATCTAAATATGATAAATTTATCCAAAGAAAATAAGAGTAAACAGTGTATGAAGAATAACATGGGTGCATCTTCATGAAGGCATTGTTTGGAGAAGTAAAAATATTGGAAGCAACCTAAACACCCAGCAGCAGGAAGGCATGAAATCAGGGCATGTCCATGTAAGACTGCTAGATGGCCACTAAGGATGGTGACAAAGCAAATGTGTAGGCAATCACAGTACCGTGAAGCAGGGTAGACTCGTGATGGAAGTCATGAGCATAGAGCAATGCCAATCTTATTGAATTATCTAAAATGTTTATTGACGGATCTGTGGAAATGCCTACAAAACAAATCAAAATATTAACAGTGCTTATTTCCAGACAGTGTATTTGTTGGTGTTTTTGCTTTCTTTTGACTTTTCTGTGTTTACTAGAGTTCTTCAATGTGTTCATATATCCACCTTATGATGAAAGTTATTTAAAAACAGTTTAATAAGCATTGAATCCATGAGTGTATAAACTCAGTAAAGAGCTGGGATGATTTTGCAAAATGAACTGGCAGAGTGACACTCAGTTCCTACTTTCTGAAGCCGAACAGTAGCAGAGGGAGATTTCCTGATGTCACAATTTACCTCCGTTTCTCTTTGCTCTGAAAGGTATAAAACATACAAAGGGGGGCGTGAAAGTGCGTCCCAGGGTGTGATTTTAAGCAGATTGTTCCCTTTGCGGGTTGTCTTCTCATCCTCCTCTGGCTGGCTCTTCCTCTGGAATTGTTTCTTTGCTGGAGTGTTAATGGATTGGTTAATTTGCGAGCAACACTCCTAATTGTATTAAATCTCTACAACCTTATTAAGCATTGGTGCAGAATTAGAGAGCTCCGGGAAGCAGCATACCAGGGGACAGAGGGAGGGAGGATCTTAAGGCTAACAAGTGACCTGGGCACTAATTAAGACCTCTGCTCCCTGACCCCCAAAATTAGACAGCACGAATTGAAAACCCCAAGACCAGAGGCTCAGAAGTATCCTAAAGCACACACAACGGCTTCCTTGCTGTATGTCTGAGTGCTGTTCGAGAACATGCAAGCCAGCCTGTGCTTTTTATTTAGATCTCTTAGGATTTACTTTTATTTGGGGAAAAGAAATAAGCAAGAATTAACAAAATCGCAAGAGTGCTAGTTTTTAAAATTTTTTTTTTTTAAATTCTGGCTGCTTGTGATTATATTTAGGCACCAGACTGGAGGTATTCTGTGCATAAAGAAAGAGAGAAACAATTTCAGAAAATTTAATTGGACCATGTCTATTTTGAAAACTACAGATAATAGCCTGAAATATACTGATTTTTAAAAACCGTGGCTGACAGCTGCTTTCTTCCACAAGTAAGGAAGATGAATTCAGCATCTGAAAATCTTCACTGTGCCTTGAGAAGAGGAGGCAGGGAGAATGGGGGATGAGACATGAACACCACCCTGTGGGTGCTGTGCCTCTGTGTCCCGGTGCTCCTGTGTACATCCCTCTGCCTGCCACCCCCACCCATGTTTTTAAACTTTATTCTTAGCAGTATCACAACAGCAATGGAACCCAGGCTGAATGCTTAGCACTCTGCTTCTTCTTTTTTTTTTTTTTTTTTTTTTAGAGAGAGAGAGAGAGAGAGAGAGAGAGAGAGAGAGAGAGAATTTTTTAATATTTATTTTTTAGTTTTCGGTGGACACAACATCTTTGTTTGTATGTGGTGCTGAGGATCGAACCCGGGCCACACGCATGCCAGGCGAGCGCGCTACCGCTTGAGCCACATCCCCAGCCCAGCACCCTGCTTCTTGATGTAAAGGTATTCGTTGTATTATGTCTGTGCGCGTTTTTGAAGAAACACTGACGTACTGTTAAGAATGAAAACCTATTTGTACCCAGAAGGAGTCAGACTTTTTACCTTCCCACTAGACCTTACTGAGAACATTTTCCTTATCATTGTTATCTTAAATTGGGTGGTCCCAGGGGTTTTCAGAGTCACCTAGAAAATAGAAAGACAAAGACTATAATTAATATTTGAAGACTTACATAATTCATGTGGCTACAGGTGACACGGGGCTTTGGATATGGTTTGGGTGTCCCCTGAAGGTTCGTATCCTGGAAGCTTGGTCCCCAGTGTGGCCATGTTGAGAGGTGGGGCCAGTAGAAGGTGATCATGTCATCAGGAGCATCTTCCTTGGAAGGGGTTAATGTAGTTCTGAAGGGACTTTGTAGTTTCTATGAGAGTGGGTTACAAAAAGAGCAACCTGGCTTTGGAGTCTGTCTTCCTGTCTCTCCATATGACTATCCTGCTTACTGCTGTTTCTCTTCTAAATTCTCTGCCATGGTGTGAGGAATACAGGGCCCCCTGATTTTGGACTTAGACACTTCCAAACTGTGACCAGATACCTCTCTTTTCTTTATAAAGTATCCAGCCTCAGGTAAGATATTTTGTTATAGCTATACAAAATGGACTAATATAGAGGGTTAAAACAGGGAAAATGGAATAAAAAGGAAAGAGAGGAGTAGATGATATTGCCTTCCCAGTTCTCTGGGAGCTCCAGCTCATCATATATCTACCAATAGGGTCAGCAGTTGCATAGGAATGCCCTCACAGCTAAGGGTGTTTCCTCTGTTCTACCACATGGAGCCTATTGTTTCTTCTCCAGAAGCATCTGCCCATTATTGCCATGTTGGCTCAGAAGCTGGGTGCCACTTTTATCTGGACTTTTCCTGATCTTGATCTGTCAAACTATTGCCTGCCTGCAAGTCTATGGTGCAGAGCTTCTTGATGCTGCCTCAGAGACAGTGGAGGAAGAGATTCCGTAGGTCAGTGTTCCTTTGGTTTTGGGTTATTACTAGATTGATGTGACTTTCACAATCCACAGGGATCTTGAATTGAGGAGTTAAAGATTAGAATATATGTTATAAAAAAAAGAGTGGATATTGATAAAGTGTTCAAGAAAGAGCAACGTTGCTAAGGTTTAACTGTGTGTGTTAACATAGCTGACTTTAGTCAGCTCTGTGTGTGTATATTAGTCAGCTTCCTGTTACTATAACAGAATACTTGAGATGAAAAGAGGAAAAGTTATTTATTTTGGCCCACAGTTGCAAAGGTGTCAGTCCATGGTCAATTGGTCCCGTGGAGAGGCAGCACACCATGGTGGAGTGTGCATGACAAAAAATCTTCACCTAATGCCTGGATGTAGAAGAGAGATGGGAAGGGCCTGGATTCCCACAGTCCCCTTCAAGGGTAGACCCTCAATGACCTAAGACCTCCTGCTCTGCTCCACCTCTTACCACCTCCCTGTAGTGCCTTGGGCCGGGGAGCAGGCCTTCAACAAGTGGACCTTTGGGGACCACTACCCAAAAACTTGGCAGTGAGAGTCCAAATGAGAAGATAAAGTGCGCTTTCTTGGGGGTCTTCTATAAAGGGTTGGAGAAAGCCTCTGACGGCCTTTTTCTGTTGGTGAGGGGTGAGAAAGGTATTCCTATAGCTTCCACCATAACCTGGACTTGAGAATTGTCTGGACCTGGACAGTAGTTTCCTTCTGTTCCTTTGAGCTTTTCGAGGTCCCTGGGATGCTGTAAACACATTTCACATTGTTTCCCAGTCAGTTCAACCTATAGGATGTTTCCTCAAATAAAATCTGTGGCCAGGCAAGCGTGCAGGCCGGCTCCTTGGTTAATAATTGCTGGTGTGGAGCACTCTCTGACTTTGCTTTTTTCTCTTAATTGGTTGAGTATTAATAAACCATGGTTTGTTTCAAGGGCACAGCTAGTTTTTAATGGTCTTACAAAAATTTCAGGAAGAAAGCTGAAGAATTAGCATAATAAATAATTATTGCTTGCAGGGTTTTTTGTTGTTAAGATAATAAAATGTTAAGAAGCAGCCACTTGAGCAGAAAGTAATTGCCCTGACAAGCGCCACACAGGCAGCATTCACAGTACGGCAGCCCTTCCCTCCCCGTCAGTTAGATTTGCGGCCCACATAAACGCTTCCTCACATTATGGAAATGTATTTTTCCTATCAACAGAGTAGAATGAAACTCCAGGCTTCTAATTAATCTTGGCTGACGTTTGATTTCAAACCCGAGTTAAAGGCAAGAGGCGGTGGAACGTCCCCCTCCCCATGTCCATGACCACAGGCAAATCTCTCCATTAATGTCACATTGCATCTGTGTGTCTCATGGTGGCTGCCACATGTCAGTCATTAATGCATTAGCAATCACTTACGTCCACTTTCTGCCCGCTGTTTCCCTGCTTGAGAAAATGGCATTGCAGGAATTTTACTTTGCAGGCCTTTAACCTTGAACCTCTGGATTAATGACATAAAGAGCTTATTCAGATATAATGCTTGACAGATTTTTAAATGGCCTCTTTCCACTCTGCCTATCTTGGATCTCAACAGCTTGGTGGGAAAGGCCACACACCCAGTTTACCAAGGTGGAGACTGAGATGCAGAAAACCTCTGTGGCATTGCAGGGAGTAAGTGGTGTAGCTGGGATTTGAATTCAGAATTTCTTAGAGATTTGAATCCAGAAATTTTCCTAAGTGGATTAGAGTCTGTGAAGATAGAATTAAGTAACTGTTTCTCTTTACCCATCTTCTTCCCCAGTCTAGTTCGTACAGATGTTAGGGAAGCTGTAGATGCAATTGATTGGCCAAAGGGAAAAAAAATCAAATTTATACAAGAAATAGTGTTTTAAGTTCCATTTAGCTTATTTGAAGTGGGTGATGAGACTATAAGAACGTTACTAAAATCGGGCAAAAAAGAAAGGTGTATGTACTAATAGATATTTGTTTTTAGCTCCCTGGCAATTCTGCAAAGAGGGAAATGCAGGAAATCTTTGCATGGGAAAATTTTCTGGTTGCTGCTCTGAGGTTTCCACCCAATGTTTTATGGAATGATGATGTTCTTCTGGTTAGCAGTTTTGTGGTAGCAAAATGTGTGCAGCTTTTTTTTTTTTAACTTGACCTTCAGATTGAAGGAATAATTTGAAACAGTTCAGTCAAAGCAATTCTGTGAGAGGCAGAAATAATCAATAGCTGATTTGATTTAGGCACCAAAATGGGCATATCCATCTTTCTGAAATGGTCACCATCCAGGACCACTTCTCTGCTCTGAATCTTGACAGTTGGGACAGTGGTGGTAAGTACTTGGGCATTGTGGAGTTCTAGGGTCTTTGCAGATAAGGGCGCTCAGAAGCACCATGATGCTTAATTGTTTCTCTGAATATCATTGGCATCTGCTGGGCTGGATGTAGGCAGAAGCCAGGCTGTTCTAGGCTCAGACAGGGCTTGGTTTTGATCCCAGAGCTCCCCGCTGTTGATGATGACAGGCATGGTTTTTATCTGGAGTGTTTCAGAGCAGGTATTGCCCGGGGACCTACCATGCTTATAGGAAAACCTTGGAAATGCACAAAATTTAAGCCACCTTTCTTATGTGCCTCTGAGGAGGAATTGGTTGCAAAATGAACCTCTGAGTAATGAAACAGATTGACCCATAATTGGAATGGCTTTTTTTTTTTATTGGCCTTTTAAGTGTAGGGGAATGTCCATCAGACAGTGATTTTGTTCTGGCATAACTTTCACCTATTTGGGGAAGGAGCAATAATGAGGTGCGTTGTTTGGAAACATCTTGTGATAATACTGTCCTAGGAGGCTTGGCATTGCAAGAGAGCCTCCACGTGTCGAATGCATGCTTTGCTGCAGTGAAGTCTCAGGTGGCTACATTAAAAGAAGAGCGTGGTGGCAAGAGACATCAATAGTAACATTATTACTCAATCTGCATTTTAATGTTTTCTGTGAATGATAGATAAAATCTTCATACTGATTATCTAATGAATACTTGGGGTCTCATTTTTGGGGTCTTTGCCCTATTTACCTATGAATATCTGAATTTGTCAAGATAATAAGAAAACTTAACATTGTAGGTGGCTTTGTGTCCCCCCCCCCCCCCCCGACTCGTCTTGTCTCAAAACATTTGGTCTTCAGAAAATAATCCCTTGAAGTTGGTAATGGCTTGCATATTTTATAGACAGAGACATGTACTGGGGCCTGGAGTGGCTGGTCAGTAGCAGAACCAGGGATGTGAACACTGACCAGCCTTCAGGGACCAGGCACAGTATTCTTCCTGTGGCACTGCAGTTCCTCCCCATCTGGAACAGAATATGCACTTTTGAATGTCATTTGCCCAGCTGGGCTGCAGCAATAAGAGCATTGTTTCTTTGAATGGAGCTAATCTAACTCATGAGAGAATTTGGGATCTTATGTTTTAATAAGCTGTATCTGGGTCTTCTCACTCTGAGAACATCATGGCTTTTACTTACCTGGTATTTTTAGTTTGTAAATACTACACATTGGGGGTACAGGAGTGAGCCAAACAGGTCAGGCCCTTGTCCTCAAGTTTTTGCATTCCAGTGGAAGAAACACACAAATATATATGTGTAATGACACACCCAGAGTGGTGCTACTAAGAGGGCAACATCATGCCCTGAGAACAGATAAAATTGGAAAACTCAAGCTAATGATGGAAGGCTTCCCAGAGGAAGTGACTTTGGGGCTAATATTTCTTGGTTCCACAGCAGAATGTGTCAAAGAAAATCTCAGAGGAAGCCAGCAGGGTGTTGTGTGCCTATAATTTCATTTGATTCAAGAGGCTGAGGCAGGAGGATCATGACTTCAAAGCCAGCCTCAGCAAAAGCAAGGCGCTAAGCAACTCAGTGAGACCCTGTCTCTAAACAAAATACAAAAATAGGGCTGGGGATGTAGCTCAGTGGTTGAATGCCCCTGAATTCAATTCCTAGACTGCCCCTCCACCATAAAAAGAAAATCTTTGAGGAAAAGATCGCCCATATGTCTGTCTGATAAAAACTAGGAGAATAAATATTCAAGTCTTAAAATCAAATGTGACTTTTTTTTTTAAAGAATGAAATATATTGAAATGGAGATTCAAAAAAATGAATCAAGCATATTGAAATGTAATAAATCATTTTTAGTAACTTTTTTCCTAATTATATTTCCTTTTTACATTTCTGGTTGTTGAAAACTTTTCCATTAAATATATAGCCAAACTGAAAGTAAAAATAAATTATATATACAAGGTGGGCATGTTTGTAAAAAAGAAAAGAAGAAATGACTGATAAAGTTTGCTCAATAAAACTCATTTGCCATTTTTAGAAGGCAGCCTAAGGTCTCTCTTATTTGGGGGTAAACACTTGTTTTTGTTTTGTTTTCTCTTTCCATCCACAGACTCTTTATACAATGTTGCATCTCCTCTCCAACCCAGTGGAGATTTTACACCATTCAGATATCTAGCTTGTCATTAATTTTTAAAAATTAAAACTGATCACTTTGTGCCTAGTTTGTCAAGAACGGTGTGTGTACATACAAGGTACTCATTGCTTCAATAAGGGAATGAGCTTTGCAAATTAGAGCATTGAAGTAGCTCGCCTTTACCCTGAAAAGTCAGTAGCAAAAATTTCATCATATTCATAACTATTTTAAAAGGATTTTATACAAATATTTTTAATTTATATCTCCTGGAAATGTTTTAGTAGAAACGTTGCTTTATAGTTCACTTGGCACTTTTTTTACATTATACAATTTCCCTTTAGCTCTTTTTTGATAAAAAATAATGTTTACTTTTTGGTAGAGTAAATTGGGAATAGGTAAAAATATAAAGAAGAAAGAAGTTTATAATCTTGCCACTTAATGCTATTACTAGTAATTCAATATATTTCCTGGGTTTGCTTTTAATTTGTGTGTTTTAAAAAAGAGAAATCACCATAAATGTCTGAACAGTTGAACATCTCTAATTGAAAATCTCCAAATCCAAGTCCAAAATGCTCCAGAACTTGAAACTCCGAGGGTTATGTAGGTGGCTCAGAAAGATTTAGATGTTCAGATTCGGAATGCTCCACTTGTCAAGTCTACACAAATATTCCAGAGTCCAAAAAATTCAAAAATCTGAAACACTCTGGTCCTAAGTATTTTGGACAAGGAATATTCAACCTGCGGTGTATTTTTCCACAAACTGCCCTCTAGAAAAGTTGTATTCATTTATATTCAGATCTCAAAACAGACCGGAAATATTTCAGTTTGTGCCCAATTTGTCCATAAAATAGTTTTTCTTTAGAATCACAGTGAAAAAATCTTGGGAAGGCTTTTGGTCATTTGTGTTTGTTTATTGACCTGTCATTCATATATATTATATATATATATTTTTTTTTACTGGAGTTATCATCCAATTTATGGTTTTGTTAAAACTATAATAATGTTACTAACTCCTTTCCTTCTTTCAAAGTATTTTCCCATACTTTTTTGGAAATATTTATCTCTTAACTCATGGCACTTTCACGACAGAGGGAAGGTTATCTGTGGGTGGTGTGTGTGGAAGGGGATGAGGAACTGCTTCTGTGATCAGCACAGAGGCCTTGAGAGCTGCTGAGGGAGAGGTCTAGCGTGGGCTGGAAGGCGCCTGCAGCTCTCTCCCTGCTCATTTTCCCTGTCTCAGACTTGGGTGCTCATCATGTCTTTATCCATCCTATTAATGTTACATAAGTAGAAGAAATTCTTTCCTGCTCTCATTTGCATGGACATTTCTGTATTTTAAAGGGAATATGTGGGTGGGATGGAATTAAATTCAGGTAACTTAGCTACTGTGGCAACCTGAGCCAGCAATCCTTTTTTTTTTTTTTTTCCAAAGTCATTTTTTGTACTAAAGTCTGTCCCCCTTCCCAAATCTGTCCCCTCAGCTGCATTGAGCTGGTTAGACAGGAAGGGAGGAGAACCACAGGGTTGGGTATGGCACCTCCAGTGAGCCAACATTGACTTCAAGTACCCACAGCTTTTTTTTTTTTTTTTGCTGCTGTGACTAAAAGATCTCACCAGAACAATTGTAGAGGAGGAATAGTTTATTTGGAGGCTTAGGGTTTCAGAGGTCTCAGTTCATAGAAGGCTGGCTCCATTCCTCAGGGCTGGAGGTGAGGCTGAACGTCATGGCAGAGTATTGAAGAGGTAAGCAACTCCCATTGATCTGGAGGAGAGAGGGGGAGAGACAAAGAGGGAGGGAGGGAGGGAGGGAGAGAGAGAGGGGTATCTCCACTTGCCAGATACAAATATATACCCCAAAGTCATGCCCCCAACGCCCTCCTCGCCAGCCACAGTGTTATGGTTTGGATGGGAGGTGTCCCTCCAAAGCTCACGTGTGAGACAATGCAAGAAGGAGAAATGATTGGGTTATAGCCTTAACTCAATCAGAAACTTGATCCTGGATGGGATTAACTGAGTGATGGCTGGGGGCAGGTGGAGTGTGGCTGGAGGAAGTGGTTCATTGGGGATGTGGCTGTGGGGTGTATATTTGTATCTGGCGATAGAATCTGCTTCTGATCAACATAGGAACTGCTTCCCTCTGCCACACACTCCAACGTGATGTTTAGCCTCAACTCGAGCCCCGAGGAATGGGGCTGGCCTTCAATGGACTGAGACCTCTGAAACCATGAGCCCTCAAGTAAACTTTTCCTTCTTTACAGTTGTTCTGGTGGGTGTTTTAGTCACAGTGGTGAAAAAGCTGATTCAAACATACACTCTACCACTTTAATTACCATTCACTTAATTCCCATTGGAGGATTAATTCACTTATTGGGTTAAGACTCTCATGACCCAATCATTTTTCCTGTGTACCTTCTTGATTGTCTCACACATGAGCTTTGGGGGAATATCTCACATCCAAACTATAACACCTGTATTCCAGTTCTTATGTAAAGTGCTTATTTAGCACTTTAAGTATTGTAAATATTGTAATATTGTAAGTATTAAACTTTCTGCAAAGATGTAAGAAGCCACACTATTTAAAAGAGAATGGGCTGGGCATGGTGGTGTACCCCTGTAATCCCAGTGAATTGGGAGGCAGAGGCAGGAGGATCACAAATTCTAGACTAGCCTCATCAACTTATTGAGGCCCTAATCAATTTAGTGAGACCCTCTCTCCAAAGTAAACAAAAAAAAGTGTTGGGGATGTGATCCAGAGGTTAAGTGCCCTGGGTTCAATCCCTGGTACTCCTCTGGGTCCTTAAAAAAAGAGAATGGGAATTTTTAAAGAGAATAAAAATGTAACTGATAGGTAAGAAGATTATTCCCTAACATTTTCCAGGTAGGAGCATTTTAATATCATGTACCAGAACATTTGTAAATAAGTCATCTTAGCATTAATAAACAGTGGAATTATTCCAGACCTGAAACAGTGCATTTAAAATAGCATTAATGAAGAGTGGAATTATTCCAGACCTGAATCTGTGCATTTAAAAAATGCATTACATTTCTAAAAATGGGATATTTTTCTTTTTCATAAAAGGCTGAGAGTCCTTTTAAATTATATTTTTAGGCATATTTTAGATCAGATTCTCAGATAAAAAAAAGATCTGTGTTTTTTTTTTTTTTTAAATTCTTACTTAAGCTACAACAAAAGGAAATTCTTTTTATCTTAATCCAAATATGTATTGCTTGGTATTTTTTCTTTCAGAGCTAAGAATTACCAAGGAAATCTTTGGTTTCCCCAAACTTACAATGTTTATTGGCAACAGCCAACTATCTTTTAGCAAGCAGTGTGGCTCCAAATTATGATCCTGTGTTTATGTAACTGAAATCTGAGCTAAAAGTGCTTACGGTTGTATTTGAAGTTATATATACTTTTGTAGGGATGAATACAAAGCATTCTGAGGTTAGGAGAAACATTGGTATCATTGAATTCTTCCTGTTGCTCATGTCTAGAGGTGTCTTTTGATCATTATCAAATATGATCAATTCAGTGCTCATTTCTTTGTGATGTGGAGGGGGCAGAAGATAAGTACTCTGGGCGAATTTTCCACAAGTAAGTAACATTATTTTTAAAATAGTGTTAATCTGATGTCCTTTTGTAATAGAGTTTCCAACAAGAGGGGAGCTTTGTTATATTAATAGTATTGTTGATGTCAGCAGTTTTCTTGGGAGAAGTGTTTTGTGTTTATTCAACTTTTAACTCATGTCATATTTTTTTTTCTGCTGAACAGTGCTGTTTTTCTTATTTTCTTAGACTGGTTCTTTGGCCTGAGAATTTAGTTCACATACATATATATTTTTCTTTTAACATCATGGAGGACTAAGCAAGTATGTATGTGTCCCTTGGTAAAGTAGCCAATTTAAGATGATTTACATCCACTGACTTAGCAGTAAAGTCTCATTTCTAAAGGATACCCTTTGAATTGTTAGAGCTCCACAATTGGTAAAGCACTGATATCAAGTTTTAGACCAGGTAAAGATTGTAGTCTCATAATTTTTGCCATTTCCAAGTACACTGTGGCTTTCCAGGATGTGAGCAATTTAATCAAGTATTTAGAATTTCTTGGTATCAGGCACATCAGAAAGGTTTAACCCAGTGCTTGCTGAGAAGAGGTAACTATAGGTCTGCAAGTATTGTTTCAAGCTGTTTATAAAAAAAAGAACTCTGGGATGCCAGAGGAGAAAAAAAGCCAATACTTTGATTATAATAGTTATGTATTCATTTGCTTTATGTTTTGATATATAGTAAAATGATTACGAAGCAATTATCAAGATTTTATTTTCCTTTTTTTCTCCAGGGATGCTTTACCACTCTACTGCATTCCCTGCTCTTTCAGTTTTTAATTTTGAGACAGGGTCTTGCTAAGTTGACCAGGGTTGTTTTTGAACTTGCAATCCTCCTGTCTCAGCTTCCCCAATAGCTGAGATTACAGGTGTGTACCACCACCAGGCCTGACTGCAAGCTTTAAATAAAAAGTGACTCACTAATCATCAATGGGTTGAATTTGTAATTAGTAGCTGAATTGCTGTTGTTAGAACATGGACTCTACTAATGCAATCTACATTCTAACATTTAACATATTGTTTAAACATAATGCAAATCTAAATAGTCTCAAGTAAGCCTTCAATTTGGCTATACAATTGCAAGTTTAATAGAAAGTACCCCATGAAAACTCTACCATCCAATTGGGATATTCCCGTCTTCTGCCTGGACCATTGCCGCAGCCTGTAACTCATCTCCTGCAGCACCCCCATCATTTCATTCTCTGGATTCAGTCTGTGAATGCTCTTCTTTATGGCAACAGAGGTTCTCCACCTTTATGGTTCATAGTACCTTGTGGTGGGTGGGGATGGGGTAGAGGGGTGCTTGCTAAAGGACAGTAACACCCAAAACAGTTTTGATTCAGGAGGCTGGCATGGGGCCAGGAGCATCTGTGATTTATAAAAGCCGTCCAAGTGAGGTAGAGCCCTCTTGAGAGAAAGCATGGGGCTTTTCATGGTCAAAAGCTGCTCTCGGCTCCTTTGCTTTGCATTTGCTGCTCTTAGAACACACTTGACCTGCACCGGTCACCTTTGTTCAGGTACTGCGGAGAGACCTCGCCCACCTGCCTCCTGGCATCTTCTTGTCTTTTGGTGTCCAGTGACTTATCACTAGGCTGTCCTCCTCTAATGCATCCTACTCTGTAATATAATCTGTCACTCTACCTGCTGTCATAATGCTCAACCCAAATCTCTTACTCTTTTCACACCATCCCAGTGGCTAAGAGAGGACTCTGGGGTCCAGCCACCTGGCTTTGAAACCAAAGCTTGATGTAGCTATTTGACTAAGGATGAATTACTTAATCCATCTGGGCCTAAAATGTCTCCTGTGTAAAGTGGGGACAGCAGTGATTACCTCTCAGTCTGTGGCAAGGACCAAAAGAGATGATCAACATACAGGGCTCTCAGCCAGGCACAGTAGTATATGGCTGTAATCCTAGTGGCTCAGGAGGCTGAGGCAGGAGGATCTCGAGTTCAAAGCCAGACTCAGCAAAAGGGAGGCACTAAGCAACTCAGTGAGATCCTGTCTCTAAATAAAATGCAAAATAGGGCTGGGGTGTGGCTCAGTGATCAAGTGCCCCTAGGTTCAATTCCTGGTACCCCTCCACCACCACCCCCAAGAAAATATATACAGTGCTTCCAATGGTGACTCTTGGGTTGTTGGCCTGCAACAGATTGGCATTGTCAAGGTCAGCATTGTTAACATTAGGATCCCTGCTTCTGGCCGCCTCCTCCTCCTCCTCCTCCTCCTCCTCCTCCTCCTCCTCCTCCTCCTCCTTCTCCTTCTCCTCCTTCTCCTCCTCCTTCTCCTCCTCCTTCTCCTCCTTCTCCTCCTCCTTCTTCTCCTTCTCCTTCTTCTCCTTCTCCTTCTCCTTCTCCTCCTTCTTCTCCTTCTCCTTCTCCTTCTCCTTCCCCTTCTCCTCCTTCTTCTCCTTCTCCTTCTCTTTCTCCTTCTCCTTCTCCTCCTTCTTCTCCTTCTTCTCCTCCTTCTTCTCCTTCTCCTTCTCCTTCTTCTCCTCCTTCTTCTCCTTCTCCTTCTCCTCCTTCTCCTTCTTCTCCTCCTTCTTCTCCTTCTCTTTCTCCTTCTCCTTCTCCTTCTCCTTCTCCTTCTTCTCCTCCTTCTTCTCCTTCTCCTTCTCTTTCTCCTTCTCCTTCTCCTCCTCCTTCTCCTCCTTCTTCATCATCATCCTGCAGTGCTGCCCTAGATCTGCTGGAGGGTGGCAGTCCTGCCTCCCCTTCCATTTCCAGGACCAAATACACCACTCACTCACTCTGCAGATTGTCCCACAATTATTGATTGAGTGTACTGGGTAATGATTTTACTTATAAATCTATTTCCTGATTCCATTGTCACCTCCCTGCAGGGAGCACTGCTACATTCAAACCCAGCTTACCTCTGGAGAATCACAGAACCTAATCTGAATTTGGAGAAGACAAGCGTTCTCCAAAGACAGCAATCCTAAAAGGCCACCTTCGCATGACCTCTGTTGGTTAGGGACTTGGTATTAGGGTTGTGTAAGCTGCTGGCTCAGTGGTGTGCATGGCTTTTCCAAAACAAATGGAACACATCCTGAAAGGGAACAAATGCCCACCTTTTATGAGACAGGAAACTGGTTGTAATGTCCAAATGACTGTTTTCCCAGACTCCACACTTTATAAACAATTTCACAGATCTTAAGTCCAAGTTCAATTCAAGTTTTCCTCCCCTGTAGGAGTTTCTCTAAGAAGTATAAGTCCTAGCTGTGGAAATGTCTCATCTCCCTTTTAATTTTTGCTCCATGAATCACCACTATTCTTTCCTGGTGTATTGGTTTCCTGGGGTTGCTGTAACAAATTATCACAAACTTGCTGACTTAAAAAAAAAAAAACAAATTTATTCTCTCACAGTTCTGGCATGGCCTGATCCATACCTATCTCCTAGTTTCATGGGGAAATGCAGGGATTCCTTGGTGTTGCTTGGCTTGTGTTTGCATCATTAGAGTCTCTGCTCCATCCCCTTGTTTCTCCTCTGTGTTCTTCTGACCTGTGTGTCTCTTAAAGATCCTCTCTTTAGATTTTGGCCTCCCTGGATAATCCAGGATTGCCTCCTCATCTCACCATCCTCAATTATGTCTGAACAGACCCTTTTCCCAAACACGGTATCATGTTCCGGGGATGAGGACTTGATGTCTTTGGGTGGCCTTATTCAGTCTGCTCCACCTGGGGAACAGTCATTGACTTGATGGTCTGTCAGTTACATCAGACCAATTTCATAGCTAAACTTGCGTGGATCAACTTTGGTAATCTGACTGCTGCCAGAATACAGACAGAATCTAACAACTAAAGAAACGATTTTGAGCCTTTGCTATGCCAAGTACAGTTGACATCCAGCAGCTTACCTTGCCTCAGGAGAAAGGTGCCACCATTGTCTCATTTTACTGATGAAGTGACTGAGGCTTGGAGCTCTTTAATCACCTGCGAAGGTCTGCTGAGTTAGTTGGAAACAGCAATGAACTCTTGGTTGCCTGCACTCTTCAAGGCAATAAGACTGCAGAGTGGTGGCCTTAAGTAAAGAGTGGGCAGGGGATTTTGGTGACCTAATTTCTACCACCAGATTGATGGAAAACCATGCAGAGTTATTCTACTTGTATGAATTTGACTTCATCTAGCACAGTGAAAGGATTGTGGAGAGGGAATTAATAGGGAAAAATCAAAAGGCAGGTGAGAAGGTTTGAATGAAGATTCGGTTGGCTTTGATTGAGTTTTACACTGATGTTTGGGTTATCTAGGAAATTCAATTGTGGCAATGCTTTTACAAACACCGTTTTTACATAATACAGTATACAAGTGCTAACTAAACCATTATCCCATAGTCCTATTTTCCCTATCACTGTGACCATGGAACTTTAAAAATGAACTTGTTGAAATTAAAAAAAAAAAAAAAACAACTTGCTAGTGTTTCACTGAGTTTATATTTCAATACTTCACATTAAAAGTATTGTGAGAAAAAGAGAAAGTATTGTGAAATATCTAAGAACTATTTCTTTGGAATCATTTTTATAATCTTCCTTCATGATGTCATTTAACTTTGGAATAAAGTAACAAATGGAGTTTCCCCTAATTGCAGAATTTGTTTGGTTGAGATTCATGGCAAGACCCCGAGAATGCCTACTTGCAACTCCATTTGAGGAGATTCATTTTATTTAAGTCTTTCTGAAGTGTGTTTGATTTGGATGTTAAGTGCATGTTTGCTTAGGGCTCCAGCCCGTTAACCTCTGCCAGGCCTCTGCTTGTCTGGCTTCTGCTCCTCTCTTGACCTGGGCTGGTGCCTGCAGAATCTGGGTGAGACCACTTGCTCTCCACAGGAGGGCCTCCCATTTTTTCCTTCCCTTTCTGCTTTGCTGTTAGGAGGATCTGTTTTTTTTTTTTTTTTTCCCTGAGGCCCACTGATACTCTGTGTTCCTCCAACTTCATTTCTATAACTGCTGGTCGGTAGCTTCGGCTTTCAAATGGGCAAACCTGCTCTCTGCCTCAGATTTAGTGGTTTTTGTCCTTTCAGGGCTCGTGCTGTGGCATACACAGTGGCCTGTGGAGTCTGCTTAGTGCAGGACTCACAATGGAGCATTGATCCCTGCTGCCATGAGGCACCCCAGCTTCTGCAGCAAACACGCGCTCCGGCCAGCCTGCATTTCAGTGCGCTTTTAGATCTGACTCACTGCCTTGAGCTTGTAGTTCTGGGGGTTTCCATCCTCCTAACCTCATTCTTCATGAAGGGGTGTTCAGCCACCTTATAGATTTTTGATACCCACGTAATTATCATCCTTCTTACAAGGAATGATTTGCAATTGATGTATTGATCAGTTTCCTTACAAGGAATTATGCCTGACCCATTTATTCTTTTTTTTTTAAATAGTATCTTTATTTTTATTTATTTATTTTTATGTGTGCTGAGGATCGAACCCAGGGCCTCATGCATGAAAGGCAAGCGCTTTCCTACTGGGCTACTACCCCAGCCCCCATTTATTCTTTTATTTGAGATTTACTAAAATTGCCTCTCTCTTTGGAGATGGAAAAATGATCCAGGTTTCGAATGAGTAGTTCCAATTCTTTTCATGCCAAAGCAAGGCTTCAGGCTAAATTTGGGACATCAGGAGACAGATTTAGGATCCGGAGGGTTAGGAGTGAGACACAATGGCGGCTTGGCCACATGCCAAATGCAAGAGGTAAGACCTGGAGGTTCCTGATGGGGTTTGGACATGGCTGCTGCTCAAAAAAAAAAAAAAAAAAAAGCAACAAAAACTTGATTTGTGTGGAATATGTGGTGCTGAAATGTAGGGGGGGAAAAAAAAAAGGTTCTCTGATGTGGAAAATCCGGGAGTTTCAGCATTTGTAATTGCTCCTTGAAATACTTATTTCGATTCCAGTGAATCTGAAGGGGGCCTTGTAGGGGCTGCATGGAGGAATTTGCAAGTGGCACTTGTTTGGGGAATGTGAAGTGTCAGTGGTGCCAAAGTTATGAGCACAGAAGGAATGTGTGCACTCAGGAGGAGGAAGCAGACGGACTTTACCTTTTATTTCGACATTACCATCCTGTGAGATGCACAACTGGCAGAAACTGTACACCGAGGCCACAGAGGATTTGGTTCCTGAAGGACATACAGGAGCACCCTGTTCACCTGGTGCCACCCTCACTTCTGTGGAAATTCAGAGAGGGTGAGGCAGGAAGCCAACAGGGACTTCAGCTGGTGGGACCAGGCCATTTCTTCTAATCTATTTGGATGACATGGTACAACAGTTCTCATTCTCACGTTTTTCTCTTGTAGGACACAGTGATTTTCAATTTACATTAAAGTGTCATAATCTTCCAAAATAGAATCTGGGCTTTTTCTCTTTTGGGAGTGACACTTTGGTACCATTTGGAATGTTGAGGAAAAGTTCCAGTGGAACAGATAAATTTTCTTTTAAAAAATTTTTAAGCTGCAGATGGACACAATATCTTTACTTATTCATTTATTTTTTTTACATGGTGCTGAGGAGCGAACCCAGTGCCTTGTATATGTGAGGCAAGCACTCTACCACTGAGCCCCAGCCCCAGTCCCAGATAAATTTTTTTAAAATATTTTTTTAGTTGTTGATGGTCCTTTATTTTATTTTCTTATTTATATGTGGTTCTGGGAATCGGACACAGTGCCTCACGTGTACAAGGCTCTACCCCTGAGCTATTACTCCAACCCCCCCCCATAAATTTTTAATGTGATCAACTTAAGTCAGTTTTATTCACTAGAATCTTAATATGTTTTATGTAATAGAAAGCTATACTTTGTGAAATTTTGATGATAAAGTCTTAGAAATTAACTGTATTGATCACCCTGTCATTTTTTATTTTAGAAACCAGCAACAATGTCACACCCCTCCCCTCCCTTTTGATAGCATGCTTCCTACCAAAGAGTTTTCAGAAAGAAAAAGATATTCATAATGAACTAACATTCTTTTTTCCGGTAGATGCATGACAGAGGCCAGGTGAAAATCAGTAGGTCTTTTCCAGCCCTTGCAGTGGATCAAGCTGAGTCTTCTCAGTCATTTTAAGGGTTAGTTCCTCAGTTACTATGCAATTTCAGTTCAATGAGTGAGTTGACGTGAACCATACACAGTTCATGTGTGATGTTACCCATTCAAGATAGCTTCAGTTCTGTCCAGGTGTGAGTGATGGCCCCTCTGACTGCAGAGCTGAGGCCATGGTGCTGATTTGGGCAGGGGTCTCCTGTGTTGCTGGCTGGCTCTCCAAGGCAAATCTTCCTCCCCTACTTGGACATAGACTGTGAGATGACATGGGGGTAGGTGGTGTGTGTGTGTGTCTGGTTCTCATGCTGGGACAAGTCTTTGTAGAGCAGATCAGACAGGAAGAGACTGTGGTTTGGAACCAGGGAAGCATTTCTGGCTCTGAGCTAGGCCTGGGAAAGGGGAGGCAGGAGGTTCTGGAGACCCCTCAAGAAGCCATTCCCTTTACCTGTTCTTCTGACCCACTAAAGAGGGAGGGTGGAGTGGTCCTGAGACCCTTCCCACAACTGAAGTGAGGATTGGCTTCTATGCTCTTTCCTCCCTGTGTTTGTGGATTGATGACTGAGACCATCTCTAAAACTCCAGTGGATCAGGGCTGAGTGTGCAGCGTGCTTAGCATTCTTGAATCCCTGGGTTCATTTCCAGCACCTAAAAAAAACAAAGCAAAACAAAACAAAAACCAATAAACAAAAAGTCCTGGGGATCCAGTTTGAAATTTGTGGGGAAGACGACTCTGGCTAATGGTTTCAAGCTGGTGATTCAGGCGGTCACCACCACTCATTTCCTGGATACTGGTGGTTTAGGGGACATTTAGGGGTCTGGAAGAAAGAGGCTATGGTTGCTTCTGGGGACTGTTGCCCTGGGAGGAGGAACTGACGCTTACTCAGTACTCTGTGTGTGCCAGGCTGTGGGCACATTGCTGCCAGTGTTACTTCATTAAACGTTCACACCAGCTCTTAAAGGGGGATGCTGGGGTTAGCAGTGTTTTGATGGTGCAGAAACTGAGATGTGGAGCTCAAAGGAATGGAAAGATTGTAAGCATCTTTACTACAGGAATTCTCACTGCAGACTGTTATTATCCTCCTTCACTCATTGCTTTTGAAAAAGTCTGTTCATAAGTGGTGTAAAGAGCAATTGGCTGCTCTGTGTGCTGAACTGTCTTCTGCACACATCTTGAGGAGGGAGCCTTGCCTCAGTTCAGACCAGAGCTTACACCTAGGAGCCAGCTTTCTGGGTTCCAATCTTTTCTTTCTTTCTTTCCTTCTTTCCCAGACAATTCTCACCTCCTGGCTTCAGGCAATCCTCCTGCCCCAGCCTCCCAAGTAGTACTTGGGATTGTAGGCAGGTTCCACTGCACCTGGATCTGGGTTCTAATCTTTGACTATTCCCCTTCTGTGTCACCCCAGGGAAATTACTTTACTTCTCTGTGCCTCACTGTTTATAATATTTATTAAATAAATTAAGCATTGAGTACAATTCTAATCATCGCTTACCCCCAAAGGAGTAAGGCCTTTTCCCCTGCCTGTGCCAGCCTGATCTGGTAGAGGCCAGGGTGGGTTGTCCCAACCCCCTCTATGATAGCTCTAGGCTATTCAGTTTCAAGTTACAGTTGCCTTCTGAGTTGTAAGATGTCAGTTTCCTAAAATAAGAATCCTGGATGCCTTAGGTAAGCTGCTCAAGCCTTGCTCTGCCTTCCTCTGAGCTCTGATCATCCTCAACATGTACCACAGCCCCTGGCACTGGACTCGATTTCGCTTCTTCCATGCCATCTGCTATTTAAAACTCAGTGGTGAGGGGTGGAGGTTGAGGCTGCTCAGTAGCGACTTATTACAGTTCTCGCCTCACAGCTGCCCAGGGGATGGCCATTTAGGGACATGGAGCCCTTGTGCTGGACAGGGTCTTTCTCTCACCTGTTGCAGTAATGAGTGAGACCTTGACAGCTTCTACTCCCTAGTTAGAGAAGACACTGGACAGGCAAGAGTGCAGGGAGAGGCATCCCTTGACTGATGGTCATGTTTTTTAGAAACTGCAGGCTGAAGTACCATGAGAAGATGGAGGCAGCTTGGCAAGGGGAGGCATGGATAATCTGAAGACACAAAGAACAGTTTTTCCAGGTTCAAGTTTCATGTCAGGCCGACATGCTTCTGCACACTCCTGACTTTACACTGATGAAAACCTAGCTTGTCCAGGACTAGAAGGTCCCTACTATTTTTTTTAACATTATGTCTTTATGAAACATTCTGCAGAGTTCCACGGAAAGGACAGTCTTGTTTCTCTGTGAGATTACAGTAAGAAACTCCTCTGTAGGTTACCTGATTTTAACTGTCTTGGAGCTTGGAATTAATGTTAGTGAGCTTTTGAGGTCTCTGAAATGAGACTGGGAAGGGCCTGGTTCTCTTTGAACCCTGAGAAGTTGAGTGATGCTGGTGAGTGGGTATCATTTAGCCCTTGAGCCTTGGGATAAAGTGCTCATTTTTTTTTTTTTTCTGGGTAGTGGCTCTTCCTGTTCTTGGGTCCCATGTTGGTTCATGCTCATTGAGGAGGGACTGGCCCACCCACCTGCACCTGCCTGCAGGTGCCCTGGGAGAGCTGAAGAACTGGAGTACTACTGCTCTGAAACAGCTTGAAGAACTTTAAAAGAGCTCTGGGGAGCAGGGGTGGACATGCAGTGGGGGAAGATCTGATGAAAGGGCAGTTTCTCCCAGTTGCAACAGATGCAAGAAGGAGGAGAGCAACCTCAGAAACACCTGGAAAAATTCTTCAAGTGCAGACTAGTCCCTGTGTGCCCCAAGGTCAGCTGATCAGAGGCGATGGAGCAGATGTCATGGCTAGAATCTGGGATACCCTCATGACTCCTGTTTGCTTCTCCAGGGCATGCTCATGCTATTATTAAATGATCACACACACTTGTCCATTTCTTCCTAGAGTACACTTTCCAGCTAATGTCATTTAAAGCTAAAAATAAATCCTCTTGTTCTTAATTAACGTTTCTGAGATTTTTCTGCCCAGCCCTCTTCTGAGATCTTGGTGTCCTGGGATTATAGTGAATTTTGCCCTCAGGTTCCTTGTTTGTGTTGCTGTACTTGATGGGAGGTTCTTGGTGCTGTCACAGAGTTCTCAGTGCACCGAACACCTGCCACCAGTGGTGATGGTTACATTGGTAACTCCTTGGTGTGCTGGCCTGGGCATCAGCCCTAGGTGTTCTGCTCCAGCTGCTGCCACTGGCTGCCTGGTGCCTTCGATTGTCACTTCCCATTTCATAGACTCAGAATTCTCTTAGGTAGAATGAATCATGGAATAGCAGTACATCCCCAAACCGCCCCTTCTCATTTTTTCTAAAGGGATACCCTATCATCAAACAATTTTATATGGAGCCTCAGTTTAGAAATGTGCACACATGCCACTGCCAGTTATTCCACGTATTGTCCCCTAGCCTCCTGTTGTGCCCCACAACCTGGGAATCATCTTCAGTTGAGAGAAAAACATCATTTGTGATCAACTAGAATTATGGATCCCGGGCGCCCTGGCAGCTCTTGGATTTCTGATTACTGCTGAAGTGTGGTCATTAGCCTTAAGTTAAGGAGAACATTTCCACAGAGGTGAAACAGTAGTTGCAGAGGATTTGGGGGTATTTTAGGGTCTCACCACGTGGTGAGAATTTTATTAGTGACTATTGCTGGAGGATGCCTGACTTCCCATGTTGATGGTGGTGAGAGTCAGGGTAATTTTGTTTTCCTGGGAAAGTTGTAAGCAAACGAATTACGCTTGTTAGTACCGACGATTGGGAGGCATTTTTATGAAACTAATAATTATATTACAAACATCAACAGGGCTTAACCTGATTTAAATATTATGCCGTGTATACATGTATCTAAAAACAACATGCTACCCCATTAATATGTACAATTTTTATGTATCAGTTAATAAATTTAAAACCTTTTAATAAATGGAAAGACAAAAAAATGAACAGGGAGACTGACTAGGTGTACGGTAGGAAAAATAGAAAACAGATTCTATTGGGCAGTTTGAAAACCCCACAAGGCAAATGATTATTTTAGAAAAGGTCTCGTAAAAAGTCTAGCACTTAAAACATTTCTTACTCTAACCTTGGAATTAGGCAAACTGTCAATGGCATCTTGTTTAATAGAAATTGCTGGGGTTTGCACAGTGGTTCTAGATGTTTTTCTCACACATTGGATTTTATGATTATTTTTCAGTAAACATCAGTTTTCTGTAATCTTTTTTCTATAATCTTTTTTCTCTTTTTTTAAATTTATATATAACAGCGGAATGCATCACAATTCTTATTACATGTATAGAGCACAACTTTTCATATCTCTGGTTGAATACATAGTTTCCATCTGGATTCTTAAAGTGTGTGTGTCGGGGGTGGTTAGAGAGAGACAGTGTGTGTTTAAATTAGTTATAAGGTCGTTTTATTTATTGTTTTATTTTAGTCAGTCTTTTTCAAACCCAGGTGCCCAAGAATCCTTTAGTGAAACTTTCTTTAGATTTTTTTGATTCTTCGTTTTGGCACCAGGGACTGAACCCAGGGGCGCGCAATCCCTGAGCCACTTCCCCAACCCTTTTTTATTTTTTATTTTGAAACAGAGTCTCTAAGTTGCTCTGGCCTTGTTGAGTTGCTGAGGCTGGCCTTGAACTCACGGTGCTGCAGCCTCAGCCTCCTGAGCTGGGGGGATTATAGTCATGCTCCAATCACACCTGGCTTCTTTGGATCTTTGATAATTATTATTTGTCTTCACAAGGTTCTTGAACTTCATTCAAGTTTGAGAACTATAGCATTAGATATAGTTAAATGAGAACATAGATTATATGAATTTCTCTCATGGTTTGGAATAACGTGCTTCTTTACTTTGGTATCATTTTTGAAAAAGAGAAGAAAATCAAGTGAACTAATGTGACTATGTGTGTGTATGTACATGTGCCTGGGTGATATGTTATCATGCTTCAGTTGACTTTTGCTCTCTGTTCTGAGTACAAGTCCAAATGTATAGGAAACCTCTTGCTAAGGTACTGGTCACATCTTCAGGAGTACTTTTAAGGACAAATGATCCTTGCTGTTCTTGGAAACTCTTCACTGACTCCCTTTGAGCTGCATCAGATAATTTGTGTCTTGTTCCTGGGATTTCCTTAGGCTGATTTCTTCTTAGGCATTCATTGTACTTTCCACTGTTCTCTCAGTCTTTTTTAACTACCTTGGTCAGACCTGTCTCTCAACTGCTCCTCAGATTCACTTTGATTCTAACTACCTGGGAACTTGGTTCATGTTAATCCCCATATTTCAAATTTCTTTTTCTCCATCTATCTAAATTCCAACTTACTGTTTGGACCAGGTGAATAGGGCAGAAACTAGAATGAAATATTATATTCTAGCAAGGTATGAACTACTGTACACAATTTAACCCCTGGTTGTATTTTGTCTTACTCACTTTTCCTACAGTAGACACCTGATAAATAATGCTTACACTGCTGCAGACCTGTCTCCCTTGTTTCTATAAAGAAATTGAAAACATCCTTAGAGTTGAGACTGTGTTGTCCATGCAACTAATGATCAGTAAATAAATGCTTGGTTGATTCCAGTGCTGTGAAGAAGTGACCCTGTTGGATTAATCTCCTGGGATTAGCAGATGACTATTGTCAGCTCCAACAGGTCTATCTCATAATTTAAAAAATTTGAACAGGTAGATAAATTGTAATGTTGCTTAGATGGAAAAGTCCTGGTTGAGTGGAAATTTGTATTTCCCCTGGTAACATTTATTGCTTTTATTTGAATGGGCTGCGAGATAGTTATTGGAGAAGATGTTCATGATTCAGTGGGTGATTGCTGATTTGGCTCATTTAGGCAGTGGGGTCTGCAGATGGTGAATATATCGTAGATAGGAAAATACTATTTCCTCTACCCTCTCTTGAATAGTTGAGGGTAGGAAGCAGAACCAGAAAACACATGTTACATAGAATTCAAATCAAGCCTACTAGTTGTGCAAATGATTTAAGGGACATTGTGGAAATTTTTGTAAACCACTAGTTTAGCATAAAACAGCACAAACACAGGCCAAACTGGTATTGCCATAGGAATAAATCAAATAAAGCATACACAGGATGACGTGCCTGTGGTCCATGGGAGGCAGTAGTTAGGGGACTTCTGGAATACCAGCTCAAAGGCAGAAGATGCTGAGAGTTTGATTCTGTGTGATCAAAAGTCATTTAGAAGCCCAGGAACTGAAGGAATATTAAAGAACCCAGGAATGTTTGTGTTTGAGGTGATTAGAGTTTCCTGTAAGCTTAGAAGTAGGGAGTGAATGATAAATGATCATAAAAAGAACAAAATGGTTTGTTACTGAAGGAATGTCTTTTTCTTTAGAGAAAATTGGATCACTTTTAGGCAATTGATCCAGTTAATAATCTGAGTGTTATCGGGCCCAGCCAAATCATGTGGATGAATTTTCTCAATTTCTCCTACCTAATGTGAAATACTAATGAATATAATTATTTTAAATTATACTTTTAATGTAATACAAGTTAGAATCTGGGAGTGAAAACCGTCACCTGTGATCCTATTACTAATGAGAGCATTGTTATCATTAGCGTATGTCTATTTTCTTTTTATTTTTAATTTTTGGAGCATGTCCTCTACCCCTCAGATTATTCTTAGTGTAGTGATCACACATTCAGCAGCAGGGTGTGAAGGGAGGAGAGGTGGATCCCTGTCCCTGAGGATTATCTGGATTATCTGGGTGATGGCTTTGTGGTCAGGACCAGGGGCTGGCCCAGGTGGAGATTATCATTCTGCATGGTGGATACCCTGGAAGATTATATATCCCGGGGCAATGATTTTCAGAAATTTCTGCTCTCATAAAATAATCTTGACTTAATTTTCACTGTGTGTCCAAAATGTTATCTGTCCATTGCTAATTGTTTTAAATGCATTTTTTTTTATCACCTTGTAACTGCAGGACCTAATTGACAAAACTCATCCTCATCATCCAACCAAGTAGCCAAATCAGACTTAGCCTCTTTCAGCAGAGGTCTGCTGTCATTTTGCAAACCTAAGATACATGTTAATAGGTGTCCCCCCTGGCTGTGTGGGGTGGGGGTTGGGGAGACAATGAGAGAAGGTGTGATCAGGTGACAAGGAGGGCTGAACTCAAGCTACAGGTGGCCACATTCATGTAAATTTTATTATATATATCGTTAAAATAGTTTGATCATCATCATTATAATTGCCAATTTTCTTACTATGCCTAATTTATAAAGTAAGCTTTATCATAGCTTAGGATGTTTAGGAAGAACTTAGTATATACAGGATTTTGTACCATCTGATATCCACTGGGGTCTTGGAATGTCTCCCCTATGAATAAAGAGGGGATGCATGCACTTTGTGATGATGTGATCTTCCTAGATTTGGCCTTTATTCATGAAGCCACATCCTTTATTTCACTAGAAATAAAAGAAATCAAAGAAAGACATAGCCCACCAAAGTCATCGTCACGAAGAGGAAAGACAGAGTTCAGTTACATATAGTATAGCACAAATTAAAAACCACTATCACCTCCATCAAAAGAAGAGGGATAGGATGGTCCCCCAGAGTTTTAAAGAAAGTCATTCTAGAAGGGATGTCTCCACGTTTGGTGTGGCTTTTATAGGAACAGTTGACTCCTTATGGGAAGTAGGGAAGGGTCAGTTTGTGTCTTGTATATCAAGATATTTTGTTTTAGCACAGTCTGGGTGGGATGGACTTGTTTTTCCTGGTTCACTCTGGGGCTTATAGAGGTAGGTTTTGCATGAGGAAAATGTTAGTTGTTAGTTTTTAAAGATGTTTTTGTAATGTGAGTTTAGACGGAAGCCATAAGCAGGTTTCTTTATTGGAGGCCTTCTGGGTACTGAGTATGCATCCAAGCCTCAGAGATTTTTGACTTTGCAGAACATCTTCAATGAATTTATCCTGGCACCCAGTTTCCAAGGTAGCCCTCGGTGGCTGGTGTCCTTGCAATGAGAAGAGTAGCAGGGCCTGCTCTGGCTTGGTGGAGTCTGCTGGGAAGGCTGGTGGGTGTGGTGGTTTGGGATGTGGGAAGGCAGTGGCCCTAGGGCTCTTTCCAAAATCTAAGTTGTATTTGAATAGAACCTGGAAACTAATGAAGAAATGTTATGTGAAATCAAAAGTGGCAAACTTTTGGACCAGGGCCTAAAGTCGTGTCAGTAGTTGAATCTTACCTCCTCAGTGACCTTGACCTTGGGAGAAGTGGAGATTCCTCTTTTGGCCCTAGGAGCCACCCGTGTCATATAAGAGGTCTTCACCTGTCATCTGTGGCACGGAAACAACAGGGAGGAAATGGGACCATGCCTGTCTTTTTTGGGGAGCTCTTGAAGAATGCTCCTCTCCCTTCATGTAAGGAATGTCAGGAAACACCCTGTGTATACATGTGTGCAGTAATGCTCTACCACAGATCTCCCCAGACAGAGCTGACCCAGAGTTACAGCCAAAGGCCTTGGGGTGACTTACTCATTTCATTTTGGTTTTACTCTGTAGTCGAGTTTAGCTGCTGCTATGGTTTGGACGTGGTTTTATGGGGTTCCCCAGGAGTGTATGTGCTGAGAGCGTGGTACCCAGTGTGGTGGTGGGGTGGTAGAACCTTTAAGTGGTGGGGCCCAGTGCAAGGTGATTAGGTCACAGGGGTGCCATTCTTGGAACAGATTAATGCTGGTCTCATGGAATGGATTGTCATACAGCGAGGCCACTCCATGTACTGGGCCCCTTCTGCTTCCTTTTCTGTTTCTTTGCCATATTGTGATGCAGTCAGATGATCCCAGAATGCTAGCATTTTGCCACCAAATTTGTAATCCCAATAAATCTCTTTACTTTATAAAACATCCAGCCTAGGTGCTTTCTTAGAGCAGCAGAAAACACACCAATACAGCTGCCTTTGGTTTTAGTTCTCAGAAAACCTCTTTATGATTCTGCAAAGGCTAGGTCCATCCACTGGGTATCAGCCTGGCTATCCCTTATTCAATGGGCCCTGTTCCTCTTTGTGTTTTCTCCAAGGCTGGATTCCTGGAGAAATGCCTCAAGAGAAACAGCAGCTGATTTTTGCTCCTGAGGGAAGCATGGCCCTCAGAGTGTGTTCTCTGTGCTTGGAACTCCTGCCTGCCCTCCCACAAGAGCAGAGCTGATACTGGCTTCTAGGGGAGACTTCACTGGTGGGAGGCCTGGAGAGATCCGCCTGTTCTGACTCACAAGGCCAAGTTGATCCTGGTGTGTTTCATTTGTCTGGCCTGCCTTCCTGGCCCATGCCCAAGATAGAGTTTCTTAGTGTTTCCACATGTGAGTGGTTGGGTTATTTGACATTGTTCTCACTGTCAGCACCTCTTTGATCAAAACAAGGTCAGAGACAGAGGTTTGTATTCACAAAAACCAGGAGGGCATTAAAAATAATATAGTTGAGTAAATACTTTAGAAGTAGACTTCACAGCTTAACGACCCCTTCAGTACAAAACATTTAGGGTTGTCTTGCATTGTGGGCTTGCATGTTGGGAGGTACCCAACCTCAGTGTCCTTGGAAGTGCCAACTTCACTATTCAGAGCACAGGATCTTTGTCCACGAGTCTTGGTAAGCTGAAGTGATGGGACAGATATTTCTATTTCAGTGATCAAAATCTTCCTTGACCTGGAAGTCCCAGGGGCTTACATGTCCCCTCTTAAGCATCCCTGCTTCATTCCAACTGGAGCTGATATTGCTCTGCTTGAACATTTTGTGGTGTCCAGAATATTTGACCAGTATATGTTGCAGAATGTATTTGTTTAAATGACTTTCTCCTCTATTAATCTGTTAGCTGTTTGAAGACATAATCTCCCTTTTTCCATTTTATTTTCCTGGAGCAAATACTGAATACTCAATAAAGATTAATTGAATTGAATCAAAATATGTCAGACAATGTCTTTTCTCTCTCTCTCTCTCTCTGTTTTTTGGGAAAATGTTGTTTTTAAAGTAAATTTACAAATTCTTTACCTAACTGGAAAAAAAGGAGCCATATTCAAAAAGGTTGATTTTAATTATAGATTTTATTTATTTATTTATTTTTGTGGTGTTGGGAATTGAACTCAGAGCTTTGCACCACTGAGCCAACATCTCCAGCCTCCAAAACTTAACTTTACAGAGGGTCTGCATCCATCTTGAACACCAAGGGTATGAGATACATCTGTATATCTGTATCTGTTTCCCCAGACCCAGTGTCAGCCTTTCCTGAGAAGTGAGTAGTTGTTAGTCACCGGAGTGTGGCAGAGCGTCTGGGAAGTGGAAGGTGGCAGAATGCCTCCTTGTTGAATGATCTGTGAGCGTTTCTGGTTTCCATTTGGTTTACCTTCCCTTGGTCTGGAAGGCTGCCCTGGACTTTCAGTTCTGTGTGAATTGGCTCAGAGGAGGAGGAGGAGGAAGAAGAGGAGGAGGAAGAGGAGGAGGAAGAGGAGGAGGAGGAGGAGTGCTCCAGTGGCTCTTGGAATCAGGAGCCTCAGAGCCAGGGCTCATGAGAAGTAACTCTGCTGGAATCCCTTCTCTAAGATGTTGCCTTGAGTCTGAGCCAGTGAGGACAGTGTATATTGGAAATAGGCTTCCACTCTTGGGAAGGATGTTTTGCTTTCACATTCAGCCTCTTAAATATGTAGCCCAAAATCCTGAAACAAAACCAAACTCTCCCTTCCCTGAAAAACAAAATAAAATAAAAATAAAACAAAAGCAAAACAACCAGCCAAACAAACAAACAAAACCCTTGAGTGATCCTTTAATACTGTACTTTTCATAGACAGTTGAATAAAACACTCCAATAAAGAAAATGTCATCTTTCCTTCCCTAAGGGAAATGATACGGGTTAACTCACTCACAGGAATAAAGATATCACATTGCAGTTCAGTAGGTAATCAGGCCTCTGTCTTCCCCTTCCCTCATCTCATTATTTCCACTTTCTTTGTTCTGTACTGATTATTTATCCTTCTTAAATAATGTATCTTTAAAAAGTATTTATTTTCCTCACCTTAACTTGGATTTATCAATTTTAGAATGTCTGTTCAATGTATTAATAAAATTACCTTCAGCAGGAGTAGTAAATTGGGGGTGTGACAGGTATATAAGTCAAAACAAAAAAACTCAAAAAACCCCAAATAAGCACCCAAGCTCTATGCCTCATTGCTACCTTCTTTCAAAACAAAATAATAATAGTTTCCGTTCTGCAACAACTTACCTCCTCCTTCTTTTTGAAGTTTTCTGCAACCTTTGTTTTGGGATGGTTTTTCCTTCACCCTTCACCCTTCACCCTGGTGACATTTAAGATGTATGCCGCACTGGCTAACCAGCTCCATCACCCTAGTTAAGCTTTTTCCATTCTGTAAAGGCAGTAGCTCTGAAATACAGAAGTGATTGCATAAATCCTCGGCTGGCAATTTTGTGTGGGATTGGGTATTGAAATGCAGCAAAGCAAATAATGAAGGCATATGTTTACCTATAATTCTTTTTACCTTGGGAGAAGGATTAAATAGGAACAGTTTGGTTGTTGTCAAATTCTTAACAGTTGCTTTCAAGCATGAAACAGTCCCCGGGCTCTCGGAGGATTTACTTAGCAGTTTGAATAGAGAGGTCTTTACTGCTAATGGAACCGAGATGGCAGGCTTAAGCAATGGGGTGCTTTATAGCCTCTTTAGCCACTTGAGAAGATGTAACATCAAATCGCTGCAACCATCCCGGCCTCCATCGGCGTTGGGGAAATCGTGAAAGGATTGGTGAATAAATAATTCAGGGTTGTACGAATGTCTAGATGCCAGGAGTGTTGAGAGTATCTGAAAGCTTGCTTCACAGAGGACTTCATTCTGGGAGGAGCTCTGGAAGCCTCCGTGAGGTTGGCCCCAGGGAACATTTATAGAGGATGACATTTTCCAAGAGAGAAAGAACCCACACTTGGGACTGGCTATAAAGACATGATCCTCTCAGGAGTCCAGTCCTGCAAAAGGGTGATTCACAAAACAAAGAGTATTTTACTCACAATATAGATGGTTGACAATTGCCACTTGTGTGTGGGGTGTGTGTGTGTGTGTGTGTGTGTGTGTGTGTGTGTGTGTTTGTGTGTTTACGATACAGGATGGTGATGATTACTTTGGTTCTTAGGTAACCATTTAAGCCCTGTACTATATTTAATGTTTAAGCTTTAAGAAAACTCTTGAAAACTTAGGAGGGATACAGTCACAATTTTCTAAAGGTAACCAGCTGAAACTTGTATCACCCTCTCTTGTCATCTGTTTCCAACTTCATTTAGTAAAGATGTTTCTTGAAAGCTTTCTCTAAGAAGCAGGTAGGTAAGCAGGTCTTGGAGACCTACCTGTTGAGTGCATGGATATTCGAAAATATTCTGGCTCTCCTTCTGGGCCATGAGGAAGATTGTACTTCTATGTTCATTTGAATACAGGTGTATGGCTGTGTGCATTGCTTTGGTCAATTAAATGTCCCATTTGGAAAGAAGAATTAGGAGCCAGTGTTTGCTTTATCATATCTTGGGGTGATTTGGAAAAGAATCCCAGCATCCCAGCTGACAGAGGCAGTAGACATGGGACACAAGCAAGAAGTGGTTTTTTTTTTTTTTTTTTTAAAATATGTGGTGCTTGTTACTGTAGTGCATCTGAGTCTGCCCTGACTGATACAACCCATAAGGTGCTATATTCCTTGTATGGAAAAGAAATGTGCTCAGGAGGCCCATTGGCATTTTTTCACCTTGGACTGAGTGGAGGAATTCTAGTCGCAATGTGAGGAGCGGCAAGTTAGGAAGACTCACTGTAGGCTGCTGAATAAGAACAGTGGACTAGAGGATTGGCTTTTCTCTTTAGTTTCTTTTTTTCTCTCTCATAGTTCACTCCAACATTTTTTATTTTCTTCCTTCTACCAATGAAGAACCAAAGCCCTAGAGAATCTGTTTTGATCCCTTGGATGGTTTCTTGGTAGGATTCTCAAGTTCACATTAACCCAAAGTGGAAAGCAACTTACCTCCTTCAGATATATGACCCTGAATGACTGGACCCCTGGCACCCTCCCTCTTCCCTGCCACAGAGGAGGAAAAGTCTGTGTCCCAGAGCCTTCCTGGTCTCTGTCTGCCAAGCAAGGGAGAGTCATTGACATTCCCAGAGCCAGAGCGCGGGGTAGGTCACTGCCAGGCCTGTTTCCATTTGCTACATCTCAGAGCTTTGTAAGTCTGCTTCTCACACGTTCTTCACCCCCTGTAGGACTCTAGGAGGTTGGTAGTCAAACAAGTATCTTGTCCATTGGAACTTGAAGCTCAGAGAGGTTAGGTAATGTGTTCAGCTTATCCATATGGCTATCATATGGCTCACCCAGCCCCAGAGCTCCTCTTCTTTCACAAAGGACATCTTTGTATTGCATTATCACGTGGTTTTTGAGTATTATTAAACAGACTTTGTTAAAAAAGGCAGAAATACTTCATACCATAAAAGGCAGGTTTAAATAGATAATGACTATAATAAGACAGCAATAATAAGTAAATCTAGCAGCTAAAGCAACATATAAAGTGCTTACTGTATGCTAGCTATACTGTACTAAAAACTTTTAAGTTTATTAATGCAATGTATCTTCATAATACTGCAAGTAGGTGTCTCCTAGGATGAGGTAGTAGAGGCACAGAGAAGTTAAGAAATTTTCTCAAGGTGACACAGCTAATCAGTGAACTGGGATTTGAACCAAGGTCCTAGAGAATCCATGCTTTAGAAGACCATTGTTTGTGATTCTGCAATCTGTATTTGGGATAAAAATGGGAGTTCATAACCCACTTGAATCTAATGTATGAAATATGATATGTCAAGAGCTTTGTAATGTTTTGAACAACCAATAAAAAAAATTTGCAAAAAAAAAAAAAAGAAGACCATTGTTTGAAACTCTTAAATGAAGACAAGAAGATTATTGCTTTGTGTTTTGTAACAATTATCTTTTAAGGGCAATTTCAGGTTCACAGCAAAAGTAAGAGGGAGGTGTGGGATTTCTACATGCTCCCTACTCCCTCATAAGCTCTGCCTCACTCATCAGCATCCCCTGCAATGTGCAAGAAATGACCCTACATTGTTGCATTATCATCTCCCAGACCCCACAGTTCATCTTAGGGTTTCCATTCAGTGGTGTATGTTATGTTCTGTAGGTTTGGACAAATATCCAATAACATGGATCCACCAATACAGTGTCATGCAGAATAGCTTCATGGCCCTAAAAATCTTCAGACCTCCCCCATCCAATGTTCCTTCCCCCCAGCCCTTTGGCAACCACTTATCTTTTTACTGTCTCTACAGGTTTGCCTTTTCCAGAATGTCAGATAGTTGTGATCCTTTTCAGATGGGCTTCTTTGACTTAGATACATTTAAATTTCTTCCACATCTTCTTGTGGCTCGACAGACAGCTCCTTTCTTTTTAGCCTTGAATGATATTCCATTGCCTGGGTGTACCACAGTTTGCTGATCTGATCCCTTGCTAAAGGACACCTTGCCTGCTTTCAAATTCTGGAAATTATGAATAAAGTTGCTGTAAGTATGTGTATGCAGATTTTTGTGCACATAAAAGTTTTTAGCTCCCTGAGATAAACACCAAGGACTGTGATTGCTGGATCATCTGGTAACAGGATACCTGGGTTTGTCATGAACTTCCAAAGTAGCTGTGCAATTTTTGCATCTCCACCAGCAGTGAGTGAGAGTTCCGATGTTCTCCATCCTCACCAGCATTTGCTGTTGTCCATTTACAGATTTTGGTCTTTCTAATAGGTGTGTGAGAAGAGTACTCTAAATTGAATTTTTATAAACAATACGTAGCCTGCATTTTCTGTAACATGGTCATTTTTGTTGTGGTTGTTGTTTAAGAATACATGTTGTATATGTGTATTATTGCACTGTGTTTCAAGCTTCTTGCCCCACCTCCCTCCTCCCTCGCTTCCCTAACCACTGTGGCCTGTGGCTCATGGTAGGCGTTGGGCTTCTCATATGCAATTGATACTGGGCTCCCATGGGTCTGTCCTGGGTTGCCAGGGGTCAATACTGAGTTCCCTGTGGTTTGGGCCAGGCTCCCTAGTTATTTCTTTTGTTCTTTCAAAACAACTGTTTGCTGGGGCTGTTTACTATAGGAAGAGAAGAGAGGGAAGACACACTAATAAACTACCTGAGATTTGCCAGTCACTGAGGGATTCTGGCTGTCACCTGGAACCTGATGGACACACATGCAGTTGCAGCAGACTTGAATGTCACTTTGGCTGTGGGCAGTGCTGTGGCTTGGCCCCAGGGGCATAGGGTGGTTAGGAAGAGGCCAGCCCCAAGACAGGTGAGTGGCCCCTGTTGGGATGGGAACAGGGGCAGTGAGTGAAGGGCACACAAGAGAAGTAGCTTCACTGCCAGGTCCCTCTCAGCATTAGGAGGCAGGACATGAGACTTTGGGGAAGCTAGACTGTTTTTTTTCTTTACTTTTTAAATCTGAGAGTCAAGAGTGAAGTTGTCATTAGGCTTGGCACTGTGTGCCTGTGTGTCTGCGTTGAGGAGACGGAGAGAACAAAAATACTGAGCTGTTGAGCAATCAAGGTCCAGCCAAGTTCTCATCTAAACCCATGAACCCTCCAGGACTTTTTTTTTTTTTTTTTTTTTTTTTCCAGGCGTAAGAGGAAAAATCATTTTCTAAAACTTTCCATTTCTGATTTTTCTGTGATTCTGGGCAGTCAAACTTGTGTAAAGTTTTTATGATACTTTTTAAAAAAATTTATAAATCCTCAGTCTGTTAAACTCACATATTTTAATGCCAGTTGAATTTTCAGAAATTCTCATATTTTTATTTTTCTTCTTGGTGTACGGTAATCTATTGTTTGGGTGATAGTTTATAATTTAATTACTAAAAATGATTTTGTTGTTAGTGTAAATCTTATTTTTATTTGAAAAATGTATATTTTTTTTGTCAAATCACTTTGTTTTCGACCCTTATTCTGAGTATAAGAGTCCCATAATTTTTTTGTAATAAAAAGTTGAAAATACAAAATAGTATCAAAAGGAAAATAGAACATAATCCAGTTATTCAAAGACTATTAACAATTTGTTATGTTTTCCAGATTTCTATGCATACGTGTGTGTATGTGTGTGTGTGTGTGTGAGAGAGAGAGAGAGAGAGAGAGAGAGAGAGAGAGAGGGAGAGAGAGAGAGTGTGTACATGATTTTCACATTGGGGTATAATTGAAAATATGGTGTGTATGCACTTTTTATAGCCTACATTTTTTTCCTGTTCAAGATCATGCTTATTTTTCCAGGCTGGGAAATAATCTTGGAAAATGTGATTTTTTTTAAAGCTGCATATGACTTTCATTCTATTCTATAATTTATACATTCTGACTTTTTTGCATTTGGGGGCACTTAGTTTGCTAGTGGTCTTTCACTATTAATAAACGTTACATTGAGCATGTCTACTGCCAAGTGTTTATGAGGTTTAAGAGTTTAGGTGAGACGTGATTAAGATTTAGTGTCTTGGTCTGTTTTGTGCTGCTGAAAGAGAGTACCATATACTGGGTAATTTATAAACTGTAGAAGTTTATTTGGCTGATGGTTTTAGAGGCTGCCAAGGCTGAGATCAAGGGGTTACATTTGGTGAGACCCATCTTGCTGTGTTATAACATGGCAGAGGACATCAAATGTTATGAGAGCAAGGGTGGGCCAAACTCACTTTTATTACAAATCTTCTCTTGATAATGATTCTATCCTAGCAATAATGACCCTAATCCATTCATGAGGGCAGAACATTTTAAAGGTCACACCTATCGACACTGTTACATTTGAGATTAAGTTTCTTCTACATGAACTTTGGGGGACACATTCTAACCATAGTATTTAGAGTAGTAAAAATAACTCCTATTCACAACCCCTCCCATGTGACATTTAGGAGAAACTTCGCTTAGACCCAAAATAACCATGTGAGGTAGGCATGACCCTCTACAGCAAGTCCAACAAAACATAGCGGTACCTGTCTGTGGGGGGCTATGGAGGTGGGATGTGAACATAGGACCTGTAGACTGCACCCCAGCTCTTTAGCCATCTCCCTGGCTCCAGCACATGTGGAAACCACATGGTGAGAGGAGGGGCTGTTGCAAATCTTGTGGGAAAAGCTGTTAGATCAAGATCTTGCCAATCCTGGTGGATCTGAAACCAGGTGAGGCAGGTATGGACTGGAAAATGATCCTACAGATTATTTTTACCCAGCTTCTGGTATTTTCAATTTTTAAAAATTCAGTCTCCAGCAGTAAATTGATATGCCCAAGACTACCTGACTATTTATACCTGAGAGTGGAGCCCTAACCCTAGCAATTGTTCTTCCGTGTTCTTCCACTATACTTCCAGCTTCCTGAAGGATGAAGACTCCTTACTTTCAATTTACAAGGAAATATGATTTCATCTTTTTTTAAAAAAATTGTAGTTGTAGATGGACAGAATGCCTTCATTTTATTTGTTTATTTTTATATGGTTCTAAAGATCGAACCCAGTGCCTCACACATGCTAGGCAAATGCTTTGCCACTGAGCTGAAACCCCAGCCCCTGATTACATCTTTGAAAAGACTTCTCCCAAGTAATCTATTATGAAATCATTGGATATCTACTGAACTATGGACTGGCTGAATTTGACTCCTAGAGCTCCCTTTTTCTATGTGTGTAGCCTGGGCAAGTTACTCTGTGCCTCAGTTTCCTCTTCTGTAAGAAGGAGACAACAGTAGTACCTAGCACATGGGGTTGTTGTGAGAACCCCAGGAGTAAGCTTCTGCAGAGCCCTGGAATGGTGCCCGGCCTGTCCCCAGCACTGTGTACCCCGAGCTGCTGCTGTTTGAAGAACCAGGGATGATTCCTTCTCCAGCTCCCTCCATTAGCAACCATTTCCAAAGACCTTGAAGGATTCATTTTTACCTCGAACAAAATGTACCAGAACTCTACAAGAGCTTGAAATGCACCTATAGCTGTCATTTGAGAGTATATATTTAGGGAGAGTAATAAGATAAAAGCTTTTGTGGAAAAAAGAAAAGCTTTTAGAAGTCTAAGAAAACTCCAAGTTCAAAGGTGTTTTTAAATAGGTACTGAAAAGTCATCTCGAATATGTTTCCCTTGTTTCCTGATATGAAGTGATTAAAACAAAATGGCTTAATAGCTTATCAATAAGTCAGAGGTTTCCAGATTTCCTGATTTGGTTTCACTTATTTGTTATCTCCCGATTGTTAAATTTAATATTATGAATAGATGTTTATAAAAGGAGTTTCCCACACTATTTGATTAAATTTGCTATTTTTGGCCTAAGAATGAAGAAGGAATATGGACTAATCTTTGCTCTATGGTGAAATTATATTGTAGGTAAAAGAATAGAAAATAAAGCCTTTCATTATAATCCCTCCAGGGCTTCTTGACGGAAGACATTGGGAGGTCGTGGGGGTTTGAGAATCAAGATGCACTTACTCCATGTTTATCAGGCACCAGAAAGATTGCACCGACACCACTGATTGTGGTCAGTGCATGACAGTCACGGCCAGGAGCCTGGGTCTGAAACCCTGGTACCCAGCATGCAGCTGAAACAGGTCACTCACACCTCCCAGCTTGATTTTTTTCTGTAAAATAGAGATAATACTTCCTACTGTGAAGATTGAATGAGTTAACATCTGTGAAAGTCTCCAGTTCAGGGCTTTTATAATTTTAGCATCTTTTCCTTTGATGTTTACTGAGAAAGGCTGCATCCACCAATGCTCAGCACTTAATGCTCCAAAGTAAGACTTTATTCTGGGTTTGTTTTTAGGTTATTATACTGTCCAGTCGCTAATATGATTTAAGAAATGCCATACCCTTTGTGAGACTTGTCTTTGTCAAGTATATGTCTCTCAAAGGGTCTGGCATTTCTCACAACCAATAATGTTGTGAGCAGAGGCCACACTAGCAGAGAGGTTGTCGGGCACGCAGCTCTGTGCTCAGTAGCCAGGCCAGTCCTCTGGCTTCCATGCGGGAGTTGAGTTCTAGCTGTGGGGCGTCTGACATGCTTTTGTGTTGTATTCAGTTCTGTCGTCTCACTGGGGAGTTCAGTGTACTCAGTTGTCCCTCATTGGACACCAGACTCTACACCCCATCACCCTGTGCTGTTGACCTACTGTGCTCCCTCTATGCAAAGGGACTTCCTGGTCCTGGTTTCTTTTCTCCTCTTGAGGTTCTGGGATGGTTCACAGCAAAATATGGGTGGTGTTAAGATTTGGATGTGAGATGTCATCTAAAAGCTCTCATGTGAGACAATGCAAGAAGGTTCAGAGAAATGATTGGGTTGTTAGAGTTTTAATGCAATCAGTGCATTAGTCCCCTGATAGGGATTAACTGAGTGGTAACTCAAGTGGTCAGGTGTGGCTGGAGGGAGGTAGGAATTGGGGCTGTGGCTTTGGTATATATATTTGTATCTGGCAAGTGTTGAACCCCTCTCTGCTTCCCCATCACCATGTGAGCTGCTTCCCTCTGCCACTCACTCTGCCATGATGTTCTGCTTCACCTTGAGCCCTGAGGAATGGAGCTGGCCTTCTGTGGACTAAGACCTCTGAAACTGTGAGCCCTCAAAAAAATTTTCCTCTTGTATAATCGTTCCGGTTGGGTATTTAAGTCCCAGCAATGAAAAAGCTGACTAAAACAGGTGGGATTAGGATTCCTTCTGGAAGTAGCTATTGCTGTTACCTTCCTGTCCCAACTGACTTGTGTGGCCAGCTGCTGTTATCACTGGGCAGGAAATTTTCCCTGTTCAGTTTTTGGCCATCAAACACTATAATCCTTCTGAGCCTCAGATGTGGGCTTAGTCTCTTTCAGGGTTACAGCTCCCTTTCTTGAGGGTCTGGTTAAGTCCAGAAGCTTACATGGGGCAGGGGATCCATCCCTAGAGCCACATACACACATGCAAAGGAGCCCTGTTTAGATGGAAATACTGGTGGAGGCACCTCTACTTGCACCTCCATGTGAAAACACAAGAGCCACCATGCTTTTTCTAAAATAACATGAAGGATTTTCAGATAGCTACATAACAAATACACTAGGTCAATTAGGAATATAAAATGTATATGTTAGGATTCATACTAAATGAGCCACTAATTTCTGTGTACCAGACTGGATTTTAGAGGTGTCTGAAGCATTCACTATTTTTTTTCACTTTAATAACTAAGCATTAACATAATTCAGAAACAAAAAATGATAAGTAGTTTAATGATTCTACTTAAAATTAATGCAACTAATTTAATGTATTTCTATTATCCCCCAGTGTACTATTGTTGCACAGCAGTTATTGTCTTTGAAATGAGAGCTTAGAAAGATGATATAACTTTCTGAAAATTGCAGTTATGGTACAAAGACTTGATTCTAAATCATACATGTCTCATGCTATTTTATTTAAAAGAATGAGATGTTTAAATCACTGTGTAATCTGTCAAACCCATTAGTTGGCATTTTAAGAGTCACTTAGAGAATATGCTTTAATTTGAAATAAAAGGAAAACCAAACTCAAGTTCCCATCTCTTTTTTTTTTTAAAAAAAAAACTGCATTCAAAATTTTAAAATTTCTTCAATGCTTGTTTTGTCTGTGACACTTAATAATGTGATCATTCAACAGATGATTGAGTGCCCACTGTGTCAGTTGATGTTCTGACATGAAACAAAAGAGACAAGAAAGGAGCTCACATTGTCTTTAAAAGTGCTTCTGTGGAACAGGCACCAGACTGTGCGTCTCATGCAGGAGCTATTTAAATCCTTGCATCCACCCACAGAGGTGGAGGAGAGGGGCACCATCACTGTCCCACCTTACCAAACGAGGAAGCTGAGGCTTTGTGAGGTTTGCAGTCTCAAGCCTCAGAAGTGACTAACTAGGGTTTTAGACCATCTCCATCTGCCCTGATGGTGGTTTCATGACAACAGTGTAAATGATCTCTTTGGAGTCCTTTTGAACCATTGAATCACCTTCAATGATGAATTTTTGTGGAACCCCTCAAATTTGGCATCAGAAACTATGCTTAAAAGTTGTGATAGATGACTGGAAGCATCTCTAGTTAGCCGTCAGAATGGTGGGGTTACCAGTAACACCCAATGAGAGCAGTTATAAAGAATTATTGAACTGAGATCAATGGGCAGAAGGTTTGGGAGAGAGGTTTCAGGTCAATATAAGGAAGAGCTGTCTAACCTGTTCAGGAGAGGAATGGATTGCCTCATTGAATGCTGAGCTGTGACTGGTGGTCTGGGGCTTATGGATGTGGTGGAGAAAGTTGTTTATATCAGGTTCGCTGACCTTTCATCAGAATGATCCAGACACTTCTTGAAGGTTAGATTCTGGTTGCCCCGAGATGCTGTGATTCATTAAGTTTAGGATGGAGCCTGAACATTTGAAATTTTAATCACCTCAGTAGAGGACTCATTTGTCAGGGCAGTTGGGGGCTCAGGAAGCAAAGGTCATAGATGTGCAAAAACTATATTTTGATGAGAGGGTACAGAATTTTTTAGAAACTAAAAGACCACTTTGTGGCTGTACTTAAAAGAGTGAAGAGAGAGTTGTATTAGGAGAAAAAAAATGGAGATACCAGTGTGGAGATAAGAGATTCTGCTGAACCATGTTAAAGATCATAATTCATTTGGAACCATTTTAGCCTGGAGTTGCATAGGGTGACAAGAAATTTGCAAAACCAGACTGACTGAAACCCTCTTTCCCTCAAGATTGAAGAATGGGCAAATTCTTTTTCCTGCAAATGTCCCATGTATGCCTAAAAAGTAGGATCAGAAACTTGGCATCTCTGCCGCCATTTGGCATCCATCTTCTTTGCTGCCCTTGGATTCCCGGAACAAGGGCTGATCCAACAAGTATCATCTGATGAGTCAAAGCTAACCCTCAGGCAACAGCAACTTTCTTATCTGGAACAAGGCCTTTCTGACCAATCCTGAGATGATGATGGATAGACCACACCTGATCAAGATCACCTGCTTTGGCAGCTGTGAAAAGCCTCCAGCTCTGCAAACCCCCCTAGTCCTTTCTCTCATTCCCCTTTCTATAAAGCCTCAGGTCATGGCCGGTCAGTCCCTGGAAGATAGAGCTAAGGTCCTCTGGTCTTCCCAGTCTGTGTTGATTACAGTTCTTTCAATGCTTTAAAAAATCACTAGCATATGAAGAGAGGACATTTAAAAAGTGTGTGGAGAGGCAGGGGTGGGTGACAATAGATGGCTGAAGTGTGCCAGGTGAACCACTGTGGAGGCTAACCTGGGCTGGACTTGATGGACTGCATCAATGGGCAAGGGGAAGGGGAGCGTGGAGGTGAACACATTCCCCATTGAGAGGACACTAGAGGCAGAGCAGGTTTGTGGGAACATTCTGAGTGTGTGGGCTTGGAGGTGCCTGTCACTACTCAGCCACCCTGGGATGTTGAATGGGTGGCCATGTGGAACTGGAGATGAGAATTGCAGTCAGGAGTTGAGGCCAAGGGGTGAATGGAATTGTCCAGGGAGCAAGAAGAGTGTTAAAAAGAATCTAGAGCTGGGCGCAAGCATGCTTGATGTTAAATGCCTGGTGATGGAGGAGGCAAATAGGTGTCGGAGAAACCCAGAGAAGAGGGTGGGTTTCCAGATGGAACATGGGCCCAGAGAGGAGGAAAGCAGGGACCCTAGAGGAATGGCCCTCCACCCCTCAGCTGGGAGGTTGCTGTGACTTCTCTGAGAGCTTTTGAGGCGTAGTGGTGAAGGTCTGGAGTGTTAAGGGGTGAGGATCAATGCAAGTGACCCTGAAAATCTAGTTATGAAGGGGGCAGAAAAGGAAGACAGAGACTTAGAGGGAGAGTGGAAGGAAGTTCTAAGATAATCATAAAATAAATTTTTAGTATTTTTATTAATTGTTGTGGTGCTGACAATGGAACCCTGCCAGGACCTTGTGCCTTTTAGGCAAGCATTCTGATACTGAGGTGCACCTCCAGCCCTTAAAATACTTTATAAGGATGGAATAGACATTTGGTCCGTTTTCTGACTTATTTGATCATTTAAGTGTGGAAACTAAAAAAAAAAAAAAAAAATTGGAGGAGTGCTTTTAAAGTTTCATCTTTGTTATTTTAAAATGTTTTCTGTGATGGACTCTCTGAAGAAATCTTTGAGTGGATGATGGATTTACATCAACAAGTCTGTTACACAAGGCAACCATCGTGAAGTCGCTTTTCCCAATCTAAAGCTTTGTTTTTCTCTCCTGGAGATAAGACAAACACACCTACCATTAACATCACATTTTGCCTTGTTGCCTAAGAAGGGGGAAGGCTCCAGACGGATGTTGCAGCATCTAAGACCCAGCAGTGATTTGATACTTGGGGCCCCCTTAGGTCAGCTCCTTTTATGTGTGTCACCAGAGTGCAGCCGCTTGTGCCCAAGATCTGATTTTCCTTTTTAATTGAGCATCACATTAAATTCAGGTGCCGTGGGGACTACTGTCCAGAAACATGTTCCCTCATGCTGATTTGCTTTTTCTGTTCTACAAATCTATGTCCTGCTTTATTTAAAACACATGTAAGTCCTTAATTAAGAAGGTTTTAAAGTCATGAGATTACAAAATAATCTTGAATCCAATCCTCCGGAATTTCAACCAAATCACCCAATATCTTTAAGCTCAAAGTGTCCTTTCAGTTTTAAATTGAAACTGAATCCCACTGAGAGAATATTACCCAGTCTTCTCAAAACCTGTGTTAATTTCTTTCTTTGTCTTTACCCTTGCTTTCTTAAAGAATCAATAGCTTTGGTTTTCTGTATTAGTAACTGTGAAAAGATATATTTCTTCCCACTATCTTTGCTTTAATGATACATTTGTATGCAGAATGACAGAGAGTAAACAAATATAAGACTGGCTTTTTAATTTTATAATACACCAGAGGATTAATTGGGAGATGCTTCCTGAGGATTATAGGTCCGGGTTCCTGGGCTGGATAATGGTTTAGAGATACAGAGGGATTTTCCAGATAGATGGGTGGTACCCATCTTCTCCTGAATCTGGGGTATTTCTTAGTTATTTTAGCACTGCAGATCCATCAGGGCACCACTGTAGTGCTAACTATGGGTGTTGTGAAATTTGCTTGGCTGGCAGTATATCCGGTGGTGAGTGATGCACTTAAGTTTAACAAAATCTCAGGGTGCAGATGAAAAAAAAAAAAAAAAAAAACCCAAATGCTAGTTTGTCAGTTTACAGACAGAACTGTGTTATGGTGTTCTGTGCTGAGCAGATAGTACTCAAATCTGAATAATCTAGGGGACATGAAGTTCAAGGAATGGTTGGTTGAGTGTGGGATCGGTAGAGAGGGTTGGTTGGGTAAGGCCAGTGGCCAGTTGCCATCAGGCTGTTGCTGAGTGTGCACTGCAGTGACACATCTGTGACACGAGCCAAACCACGGTGTTTTCTGAGTCAGCGGCTACCCTCTGTTTCCAGCAGTGCCCTACTATACATTCTATGTGCAAAGAAATGACATGATGTGCTCATTTTATGGATGGGGAATGAGACACTGTGTAATTGGCCTCCAAGTTACCCAAATGATAAGGGTCAACTAGAACTGGAGCTTGTGTTTAATTCCACAGGTTGTGCTTTGGCTCACGCACTTTACTGTTAGAATTTTGGTGTCCATGGGTCTTCTGTGATGTAAGCAACTTTAGAGAAACCTCTGTGCCCCACCGCCTGATGTTGTTTCAGTAAGCAGGGCTTCTGGTTCACATTGCTGAGACACTGTCTGAGTTGAGGAGCCTGAGAAAGGCTCCCTGGGCTGGCCACATCTGTTCTCTTAGGAAAGTGTTAAATTTCAGTCATCAGCTCTGTCTGGTGTCTGGATAGACTGTATGATGCTATAGCTGGTAAATGATCTAAGCAAATTATCTGAATTCAGGGTTGGTTTGGGGAAGGAATTGCATTGCAGAGATGAAATGATGTAGAGTTATAATGGTCTCTCACCAAAGCTCTGTGCTGTTTACTGTAGGAATTAGCATGACTGATTAGTGCTCTGCTCTGAGAAGCTGTGAAAACATCTAAAAAAAATTCAGCAATTGCCTCAGTGCCCTAAATAGTCTTATGTCAGCAATTAGCGGTAACAGTCTTTCATTAATCCATCAGATTTCTGATGCTGCACATCCTAACGCAGGAGATAATAGAGAATCCTCAGGATTAGCCACTGAGGCATCACGGTACAGTATGTCATTATAGCAGTGGTGTTGAGACAGCAGTTGAAACAGAAATACGGCAGAGCGATTAATTCTCTGTAAGCAGCAGTGTTTCTTTTCTTCATTCAGTTCCTATTGTCACAATGTGGGTACTTTACTGGCCATTACTTGGATCATGAGCTCTTCTACTCTTTGGAGGTGCATCAGTGGGCTTTTTAGTTATATTTTTTGAGATGTTTTTTGCAAATCGAATATATTCCAAGTGGGGAGGAAACGTTGCTGCTAAATTCAGAGGGGCTCAGATTGTGCATCCGTTGCTTGATAAAATGGGCTCTCCTTCATGCATTCATTGGTCATGTTACTTAATCTTAGCAGCAGGATTCATTTTCTTGTTGTTCCTCAAATTCATCTTTGGTTGATTCTGTACCAGAATCACTCAGCAAATATTCCACGTTTTTTTCCGTTTTCCCTGAGTCCCTCCAGATGCTTCCCCTCCCCTTGGCTCCTGGCAGGGAGCCTGTCCTTTCATTTGACTTCTGTGTTCTTAGCTGTCAACTCTCCCACCTTCCCCTCACTCCTCTTAAGGTCCATTTTTTCACCTGTTTGGAAATTGTGTGGGTGTTAGAGTTTGACAGATCTAGATTTAAATCTGACCTCTCCCATACATCACCCTGGCAGGAACCTCTCCTTTGGAATCCTTGATTCTCCACCTTTGTTTCCAGTGCTCCTCTGCGTCCTCTCCCTCTCAGGGAATGACTGTGCCTTTGGTCTTGTCCACAGCCTGAAAGACTTGGAGTCATCTTGCTTCCTCCATTTCCCTCAGACCCCCATTCAGCCTGTTAGCAAATCCTGTTGACCCCTCCAGCTTCCGAATATTTTCAAGCACCTTCCTGCTTTCATTCAGGTCTTCGTTGGCACGATTCCCCTCTAGGATTATTGTGTTCCTAGCTGGCCTTCCTCCTTTCAGCACTGGCCCATGATAGTCTACCGTGATACTTTCGGAATATGAATCAGCTCACAGAACCTCCATCTCACTAGCAAAATAACAGAATCCTTGTCAAGATCCACCAGACACTCCTCTAAGCTCACCTCCTGCAGCTCTTCCCTTAATTCCTCATTTTACTTTATGGTTTCTCTGAGTTTCTTCGGGTTAGATGTCAGCCTTTATTAAAAACGTGACTTGTATTATTATAAATCAAGATGGTGTTTTTTTTTGCCATCTATGTGTTCCATGGGAATGTTCCATAAAGAGCAGGATATTTGTTTTCCGTTGTGTTCAGTGCCTTTATCGCCCCCTCTTTCTTCTCCCCTTTCAATTTGAGAAATGCAAACTGAAGAAGTTTAAACTCCCTATCATGACATTTTGTCTTCTTCATAGAATCCTGTTCCTTCTCTTTCAATCTTAACAGTTTGTACCCTCAGAGTCCTAGCCACACCGGATTATGTATCTGACCCTAGGTGGGCCTTGGCCTCACCTTTGTTTTTTCCATAGCTATGAAGTTCTGTCCTCATCTATATTTGATGAGGGTCTATATCTTATATATAAAGCTCATCTGGATTGCTGCTCACAGAAAAATATCTTAGATGCTTCCCCCCCGCCGCCAAATGCATCCCTTTCTCCTCTGATATTCACTATCGTTTTTATAGCATTTGTCAAATTTGTCCTTACTATTCGTAAGCAGGTTTTTTCTGTGTTATCCCTCTGAAATCCTTTAGGATGGATTCATTTCAGTTTGATCTATCCTTAGTTATCACCTTGTAAACTGTGTTTACCCAACTTATTTACTGATAGAAACAGCTCAAAGTTCATATTTCAAGCAATCTCAATTAGTGTGGAAAGATTTTATTATTTTCTCTTGTATAAATTATTTATATGAACAAGAAAGAACATGCATATGATAACAAATTAGGATGTGTTATTTTCATATTAAATGTCCCTAAGATAATAAACAATGAATTATTAATGTAGCAGTCGGGCACACATTTTATTTCATTTTTTGGGGGGTTCTTTTAAATGGAAAAACTAAACTAAATTAGTCCAACAGAAAGCTTGCAGGGTGGGTGTTTTCAGGAAAAATAATTATCATTATTATTCTTGCAGTGCCAGTGACCCAGGGCTGTGCACATGCTAGGCAGGTGCTCTCCCACTGAGCCACACCCTCAGCCCCCAGGTGACTACTTTTACTTAAAAAGAAATCACTAGTTACAAGGAAAAAAAACTAATTTCTGTCGTGCCCTCAAAATTTATGCCATGAATTTGGAATGCATACTTTGAACTGTTTTTGTAACATTACAGGAAAAATAAAAGAATAAGAATGACTTTTTATTTTTAAGTCAACATTTATTTTATATTCCCATATTTAAAATACCTCTGCTTACAATGGCTTAAGGCAGTTTTCTAATGCAGGCCCAGTGTCATTTCCTTCCTGTCTGTTCTCTTACCAGTACTTCATGATCTGTTGTGTTGATATTTTGTATAAAGTGCTTAGCACAGTACTGTATGCTTAATATACAGTGAACATTCAGTAAGTGGTAGCTTTTATGATTTGGGAAGAAGTGTCCTCTTTTCAGAGTCGCTTCTTGCCTTGTTTTATAGTTATTCTTACATGTCTTTCCTAGCTAAGTATACTTTAAGGCTGTAGAGAATTTTGTACATTGTGAGGGATTAATAAATTATTTATTTGCTGAATAAATAATGAACTCGTGAACATTCTTTTAAAATTTAAGTAGCTTTGATTATCTGAAGTTCCATAATACGGAGCCCAAACATGGCAGGAACTTCTGAGTATAGCCAAGTGAATGCCTGAAATAATCCCAGAAAAGCCACTGGAGACAGGAGGAGTCCCTGGGGACTAGCCAGAAGTCACATTTGCCTGTCGACGGCTTCCTTGCTGAGGCAGTTTTACTAAATTAACAGGGGATATATTACACTGTTCAAAGACCTCGAAGGCCCCGTAAAACCCATAGAATGCCCCGCTTCTACTAAATTTGATAGAGTTCCCCATTTGGTTAAGATTAGTTACTCAGGTTATTTATGGTTCATGACTCATTTGGTTTCTATTTGTTCGAGAAAGGTAGGCAGAGTGATGGAAAGAATGTGAGACACTGTGCAGGGCAGATAACTGCTTCTGTTTCCTTACGGTGTAGGCCCAGGAGAGAAAGGTGGCCTTTCCGAAATCATTTATTTGCTTGGATGCCTCACACTGGAAGATGAAAGCTGTTAATCTCTGAGAGCCAGCACCTGGCTTGTTACATGTTCATTTTTGTCTACCTGGAACTCACTGCAGTGCTTGAAATCTAGTGGGCATTCAGTGAATTCACGGGTGGATGGATGAGAACCAGGGAGAAACGCCATTCCAGGAGAGGAGAGAAGCTCACTTTGCACAGATGGCTCAGTTCCAAGCTCCTCTGGTCCTCCCAGGGCTCAGTGTTTTGCCGGAAGGTTAAGTCATTTTCAGATCAATGAATGGAACCGATCATTACATCAGTATTGTACTATTGACTTCTAAGTAAAACCAGTCCTCCTTGTCATGATCATACTAATTTTGTTTATTCCCATAATGATTAAAAAATACTGTATCAGAGTTGCAAGGCCTTCCTCTGGGCTGTAAGTGGGCCTAAAATATAAAGAAGGTGGGCCTCTGGCAGATGCTTGTGGGGTAGTAAGGAGATGAGACCTGCTTACATTTCTGTCTGTATGGGATAGAAGGGGTGTTACACACACTGAGGGACATAAGAGGAGAGAAATATTCTGTACAGTTTGGAGGAATCCAGAAGGCTTTACAGAATAAAAGTTGTATTTTGAGCAAGCCCTTGAAAGAGGTACTGGGTTTAAACAAATGGGTTAGGGGCTGTGGATATAGCTTAGACGTAGAGGGCTTGCCTAGCATCCTTGAGGCCATTGGTTTGATCCCCAGCACTGGGGGTGTGTGGGTAGGGAGGACTGGACTGGGTTGGGAATTTAAAGTAAGGACATTAGAGGAAAAGAAAGCAATAGTGTCTGGGGATGTAGCTGAGTGGTAGACTGCTTGCCTAATGTGCACGAGGCCTGGGTTCAAAAGAGAAAAAAAAAAAAAAGAAAAGAAGGAAAAGAGAAGTAAAGAAAGAAAGCAACAGGCATAGGAATTGGTAACTGTATGGTCATATAAATGAATTTATGTTCATTAAATGTTTAATTCATTTTCCCATGTGTATTTGTTTAAGTAAAAATTATGTAGTTATGTATCTTTTAGTACAGAATGTAATTCAGCACAAAATTCTGTTTTGCTCAGGTTTTTTGTCCTTGTACTATTTTATTTCTTTTAAGCATTGAAATTCTTCATAGTCAAGATAAAAAAAGGAAATCATAATTGCATGTTGTGATTTCCTTTGAAGTTATATTGGGCAGTGTCCATGTAGAAAGTGGAAGTTTACGTGGTAAGGTGTGCAGGCCTGTCTCTTACCTACTGGCATTGGAGCCACCATATTTATTTGTTAAACAGATTTTTACTCTACACCTACTATGTGCCAAGCACTATCTACTGTCTTTAAATTGTGCTTGCATTCTTCATAGTATATTTTACATTTTTTTCTTTCCCCTACTCTGTTAACATTTTTGGAGTATATAATATAGGTTCTTAATAATCATCCAATGCATGCATATTGAGAAATCTCAGATGGGAATTCAGGAAGTGATGAACAAGATGGTCTTATTGAAAATCTCACTAGAGTTTTGGACTTGAGTGCAAATATTAAGTCTTTTGTTTCATAGGGCTTCATTAGAACAGAATGTGTTTACAACATTTGAAATTTTTGCAGTGCTTTATATTCTTTTAATAGATAATTCCACAGATTAATCAGGTCAGTGTTCAAGAACCTACCTTTGTGACGTGACTAACCTTACCATCTGATGTGGTTTTGATATAACTTTAAGCATGAGGGACTGTTCTTGGCTTTTGCCAGGAAAACAGATATTTAAAGTTCTTTATGCTTTTATCAATGCTAACATTTCTGTAGGGCGTTTTAGCTCTTACATGATTTGAGGGTGAGTGAAAACCATGTAATCAACCCAAGAGAAGAACTAAATATTGAATAGTTTTTCCTTACAGAGAATATGATCTTTGTATCCTACCCCAAGCATGTAGTTAGTTACTCACACTTCTGGGAGACCCAGTAAAGTGAATTTGTCAAAAAAGGTTCAGAGTGAAATGTGTAATCTTTTGGAAGACAAAAATTTTAGATTCATAATTTTGACTTCATGTGATAAATGTAGTTTATTTCATTTTTAAATTTATGCTGCATAGTATTTTGGCCTGGGGCTCAGGTTCTGGAGAAAGACAGTATGTGAACAAGATGAAGGTTTCAAACATAGAAAAAGTCAATAGCATTTGATAGTAGCTATTTATAATTTTCTCCAGCCCTATATTGTATCTTGTATAAACCTCTTTTGGAATCTTCTAAACATATTGACATAATGACATGTGCTTGAAAACATCATATTTTGTGTCCACCCTAGTCTTGCCATGATTTTAAGTTCATTTATTAGGTTAAGAATGTTATGCAGAGCATCTTCTGAGGCAAACTCATGAAGAGCTACATTACTTCATTTAAATTAGGATTGTAATTTTAATGCATTTTTAATTGAGTATTATTAATTTGATTCTTATGTTAATTTTAGATTTATTAACAGATATGCTCAAGTCTTCCAATTATTAATTTTTGCTTGATTCACTAGTAATGTGTGTAGTTGAAAATGCAGGTGCTGTTTTTATGGGTCTTTAGAGAATGATTTTCTTTTGATTTAATCACTTGGTGCAAGACACATTTTAATACTCCTAAAAGTAATGGGATATTAAATTCTATAGTAAATAATAAATATAAACTCTTTTCTTCATGATGGAAAAAAAATGATTATCTTAGATAAACTTAACCATATTTGTTGCCTTAAAACTGTAGTGTTTTACCTTGCAAGTTTCCTTCATTTCTGGGTGATGAATATGTTTTTAAATATTTTTTTAGTTGTAGATGGTCACGCAATATCTTTGTTTATTGATTTGTTTTGTATGAGGTGCTGAGGATCATTGAACTGGTGCCTCACACATGCTAGGCAAGCGCTCTGCCACTGAGCTATAGCCCCAGTCCCTGGGTGATGAATTTTAACTAGGTATCTCATTTCCATTTTTTTTTTTTGCATTTTCTCTGAAGTGATTGACTTCTACAATTCTACTTGTTTTTACTTCCTGTATGTTGAGCAAGCAGATACTATCCTTATATTGTAACACATGCAATTCCTTTCAGTTTCCATTGGCTCATTTCCAATGAGCAAATAGAATGTGTTTTTACATTAGTTTTCATTTCTAGTTAGAATGTATCTGTGTCTGAAAATTTACCTAAAAATCGCTGCCACAGGGCTGGGGCTGGGGCTCAGTGGTACAGAGCTGCTTTCCTAGCACTCGTGAGGCACTGGGTTTGATCCTCAGCACCACATAAAAATAAAATAAAGATATTGTGTCCACCTACAACTAAAAAAAAAATACACTAAAAAAAAAAAAAAAAGAATGCTGTCACATCATAACAAGTAGATTAGTAAGGTAATAGATGGCCTTGCCATCAGACCTTATTTTACTTGCAGTAAATTGTAAACTCTTGTGTCATTCAAGGAAGTCCATAAGGAGTTGCTCACAGGAAATTTGTTACTAGTAGTGGGGGTAGAGAGGTTCTGTAATTAAAGAAAAATGGTAGAATGGAAAAATGATTGGAAGTGACAGATATTGACAAAAGAGGGGGAAATAATACTTAAATTAGGGTTCCTATGTCTTAGAAAGTCAATACAAATACTATGCTTTATTATGCTAATGGTTAGCATTTGGGTTTCTGTCCTATACCGGTATAGGTTGTTAGTTAGAAAACAAGCACTCATTGCAGAAAGAAATTTCTACAGTCTAATTGTAAAGGAATTATTCAATTACAGTTATCTATGCCATTTCAAATTATCTGACAGTTACATAGTTTGAAATGAATAATTACATGGAAGGAGCTAAGGAGCCAATCTTCTTGTGAGCTAGTTTTGTGGTATTGAGGAAACTGAAGTCAAGGAACCTTTCAGTTTTCCCAGGCCATTATGTGTTAGAATGCTTTCAGATGTATGCAACAGAATCCCCAATTAAAACTAGTTTAAGTAAACTTAAAAAAAAAGAAAAAGAAAAAGAAAAAAGTACAGGGATACATTCTAAATACCAGGTATGAATTTTGAAGCTCAAAGTATAATTTATAGATAAATTTCATTTCAACCTCTAGATTTGTCTTTTAATATTAAATATGTTCATAAGTATGTATATATATTTAATTTTGCTTTTAATTTTCCCAATTATTCTTACTAAGTTGTTGTAAATGTGATCAAAGATACCCATAGTATCAGGAAAGAATGGAAGAGAGACAGGAAAAGATTTAGTAAATCCAAAACTGTATAATGTATCAAGATATGATTGCTCTCACACCATATTAGGATGATTAAGTTCTCCCACTCAGTAAGAAACATACATCTTCCAGATATTAGTAACACAAATGTGTGTACTTTAATCGTGCCCCACAGAACAAGAGCAATGGCATGGATCCTAAGAAATGGGCAATTTACCTGAAGTTTTACTTCTGTCTCTGATGGATTACTCTAATCACAATCTTTATTACAGGATTTGATAAGATACTGAGAAAATAGTGATTAATCAAAGGAGCTTTTAAAACAGAAGACTTTCATTTATTGGCATTAATTTATTATGATCTAAGAATAGGGCAGTAAAAAAATAGGTGAGAAATGGATTGAGTTTTTACTCTTGGTCCAGCGTGGTGCTTTATATATGTTCTACTTTTCCCTTTCATCTGTGAGGTGAGGTGCATACTGTGGCAAATTCCACTGTACAGAGGAAACCAAAGCTTGAGCAGGTCAAGTAAACGGGCTAAGGCAGATCTGGGTGTGACTCCACACGCTGGGGTACTAGGAGGGTGAGGAACAGTGTCCACATTGGGTCTGAGCTTTGAATGGCCCCATGTGCTGCCTGCATCCATGGCAGATGCTACTCCAAATATTTCAGGATGAAAAACCAAGTGGCTATATTAGGTTATTAACACATGGTTCTGTGAAGAAAATTGAGTATCTGTTTCTGAGAAACGTTGTTCCAAAGTAGAGCAGGCCCTTAAATTGTAACTTTTGGAGGAGTGATTTTTTTAGGCAAGACAAGTTCCCAATTTTTCCCAGGAAGTGCCCCACAGGACTGAGCCCTGGGAGGGATGGAATATACATTAACCTCCTTCCAGAGAACTGTTTGTTCTCTTTTGGAGACAAGATTTGCTCTTAAAAGTTGGGCAGACTTCACATCTAATTCTTCTGCTGTCGTTACAATTTCCTACCCTAATCCTAAACCCCATGGAGGTTTTATTACATTGGTTGGTGGCATTAGCCTGTCAACAGCTGGATAAGACAGAAGTTAGAAAATGGACTTTTCGAGGTCAGGAAGCTAAGCAACCAGAGGAACCAATTTGTCAACTTAAATCATCCTGGGAATGGAAAGAATTATTCCACAACGTGGGAAATACGACACTGCCTCTAGACTATTTTTTTTTTTTCCTCCTGTCTTTTTCTAGTCTTGACTTCCTTTTTCAGAGCAAGTTCCATGTACTGGGTGGCAGAAACGTTCAGTGCTGACTGTATTGATGGAAAACTGTGTAGTGTTCCTGTGGCTGTTGGGGGTGCTTGTTTTAATGTTTATCATGAATATCGAGAGAGAGTGCTTTTCGCCCTCTGGTTTAATTACACTTGGGCTGGTGAACTGAGCGCATTTGAAAGGTAAATGGGGCCCCAGACTTCAGTCCTCTCATTCCTTATTTTGTTGATTTTTTTTTCCCCTTTCAAACTTGAGATTTTGTAACTTTTTTTTTAAATCTTTTTAAATTGGAATGTTAATACATTTTCCATGTTTAGGGTAAAAGTATTTGGGGTGAACTTTGGTTTTATAGAACTATTCCTTTATAACATTTAGAAATATATTTACATAGTATTTTATAAAATTTAAATTTCATCTTATTAGCTTAAAATAGATATTATTATGCTCTGTGTCAAGAGCAAAGATCTAAGATTCTTTGAAAAAACCATGAGATAAGGTGTTCATAATTGCAAATGTGTCTCCTCATGGGAACTGATGGGCTGCTCCTTTTCAATGACTTTTGCTTAGTTTTTCCCCAGAACACTATTTACAAAATAAAACTTTATATATATACCAAAAAAAAAAAAAGAACCTATCATTGGAAAACCCCTGGTTTTTAATAAGGCATAAACAGTTACATTTCCTTATTTTTAGTGTGGATCCATGTTTTTTTTTTGGTTATTTCAACAGACTGTGAAATCCAAAATGACTTTTTCTTTAAATAGTAAAGCAAAAAAGTAGTTTAAAATAATCTGGACTTTTTTTGGTGGGGGGGGTAACGGGGATTGAATTCAGGGAAGCTTTGCCTGATACTGCTTGAGCTGTATCCCCAGCCCTTTTTTAGTTTTTTTAAAAAAATATTTATTTATTTTAATTAGGTACATATGACAGCAGAATGCATTTTGATTCATTGCATACAATTGCAGCACAATTTTTCATTTCTCTAGCTGTACACGATGTAGCATCACACCATATGTCATACATGTACCTAGGGTAATAATGTCTATCATATTCCGCCATCTTTCCTGCCCCCGTATCCCCTTTCCTCCCCTCCATCCCCCCTGCCCAATAAAGTTTCTCTACCCTCCCCCCTATTATGGATCAGCATCCACTTATCAGAGAGAACATTTGGTCTTTAGATTTTGGGGATTGGCTTACTTCATTCAACATTATATTCTCCACTCCATCCATTTACCTGCAAATGCCATAATTTTATTTTTTAATGCTGAGTAATATTCCATTGTGTTTATATACCACAGTTTCTTTATCCATTCATCTATTGAAGGGCATCTAAATTGATTCCACAGTTTAGCAATTGTGAATTGAGCTGCTTAAACATTGATGTGGCTACATTACTTTAGTTTGCTGATTTTAAGTTCTTTGAGTATAGACCCAGGAGTGGGTAGCTGGGTCAAATGGTGATCCTATTCCAAGTCTTCTAAGGAATCTCCATACTGCTTTCCAGAGTGGTTGCACCAGTTTGCAGTCCCATCAGCAATGTATGAGTGTATTTTTCCCCCACATCCTCGCCAACACTTATTTGTTGTTTGTATTCTTAATATCTGCCATTCTGACTGGTATGAGATGAAATCTTAGAGTAGTTTTGATTTGCATTTCTCTAATTACTAGAGATGTTAAACATTTTTTTCATATATTTATTGCTCAATTGTATATCTTCTTCTGAGAAGTGTCTGTTCACCTCCTTAGCCCATTTATTGATTGGGTTGTTTGTTTCTTTGGTGTTAAGTTTTTTTGGAGTTTTTTTTTTAATATCCTGTAGATTAGTGCTCTATCTGACATGAGTGTGGCAAAAAATTTGCTCCCAAAATGTAAGCTCTCTCTTCACCTCATTGATTGTTTTTTTTTTTCCCTGAGCAAAAGCTTTATAGTTTGAATCCATCTCATTTATTAATTTTTTATGTTATTTCTTGTGTTTGGGGAGTCTTGTTAAGGAAATCAGGGCTTAATCCAACTTGATGAAGATTTGGACCTTTTCCCCCTCTATAAGGTGCAGGGTCTCTGATCTAATTCCTAGGTCCTTGGTCCACTTTGAGTTGAGTTTTGTGCCTGGTGAGAGAGGCGGTTTAGTTTCATTTTGCTGCAAGAGATGAAAGACCTTTACATTGAAAACTACAGAACACTAAAGAAAGAAATTGAAGAAGTGCTGTACAGATTCAGTGTGATTCCAATTAAAATCCCAACATCATTCCTTATAGAAATAGAAAAAGCAACTGTGAAATTCATTTGGAAAAATAAGAGACCCTTAGCAAGAAGAGTGAAACAGGAGGCATCACAATACCAGACCTTAATCTATATTAGAAAGCTATATAAGAAAAACAGCACAGTATTGGCACCAAAATAGAATGTAGACCAATGATACAGAATAGAAGACACAAAGACAAACCCACATAAATACAGTTATCTCATACTAGACAAAGGGACTGAAAACATACATTGGAGAAAAAAAGATAGTCTCTTATTTTAATTTTGAGACAGGGTCTTGCTATGTTCCTGAGGCCAGCCTAGAACTTGTGATCCTCCTGCTCTACCCTAGTGTACACAATAGCTGGGACAACAGTCTGCTAAGCATTTTTTTTTTAAATAAAAACAGTCTAAAGGAAAGTTGTTAATTTTTATTCATATAATTCTTTTTCTTTTGTCCATTCCATTTGTACCTGTCATCATTATAATTTATGAATGATCTGTGTATTAATTTCAAAACATTATATATTAAAACAATATAAATATAATAAAACCAAGGGCTATGGTGGAGAAAATTTAAAATAATCAGCCAGCACATATTTTTACCTAAGCTGGGTAGGATGTTTTCTTTTCTTTCTTATTTGTTCTAAATAGTTATACATGACAGTAGAATGCATTTTGACACATTGTATACAAATGGAGCATAACTTCTCATTCACAACAATTGCAGTGAAATCCTTAGTTGTTAGAAATGAAACTGATACTTGTCCCACGAGTTTTGTCAGAATGGTAAGTTCTGGTTTTCTTTTGTCTGGATCACTTCTGTTAAGTAAGATTCTGTAAGAGGCCATGGATTAGAACTGAGCACCTGCGTTAGGTCCAAACCAACATAGAGTTTAATTCCCGACAGAGCTCTGGCTGGTCACAGAAGGCACCGGATTCAGTGACTTAAGTGATTAGGCCCTGAACCACTAGCCAGTTCAGTTGTAACCAGCTGACTAATGGGTGAACTGGGCTGTGGTCAAGTTGTTTTCTGTGCCTCAGATCTGTTCCTGTAAAAGCTGTCTGATCACTTGGTTGGCCAAAATTCTCAAAACCTGCCCCGGTTCTGGGAGCTAAAGGATGTGTGAATAGTTTTTGTTTTGTTTACTGGGGCCAACAAACAAAGTCTACCGAATTTAATTGATTTAAGGAAGTTTCCTTGTTAACACTTCTAAGACTTAAAACAACAACAATAAAAAAAAAAAAAACCAATTTGAGAAGGTGCACAGAAATAAAATTCGTAAGATCATTTTAGTGGCAAAAGGTTGAGATGCAGCTTGGGCCTTGCAAAGCATCCGAGGCACAAATGCTAATACAGGTTCTGCAACGAATGTGTGAGCAGTCTCCTCTGCTGCTGTGGATGCTGCTCACTTTGCCTGTCAGGCCAATAATAATTCAATATACAACAGAGATAAAGACCGCTCAGGATGCTGTTCTCTTCTGAATTTTTAATACCAGCGGAAATGAAAAGAAATAGCCCATCTAGTGAGTGGCCGCGTGGAGGAACAAACCATTTTGCTGCCCAGATCCTCAGAGCATCTACAGAGAGCAGCTTTTCCTTATGAATTTGCCTGAGTCTTAAGATCCAAAGTCTGTTTGTTCATCTTTCGAAGAGGCAAGTATCTAGGTTTGTCAGCCCACCAGCACTGGGGTTACTCCTAAAGCAGAGATATTGGCATTTTATGAATTTATTTTTATTTTACATATTTTTATTTTATTTTATTTTTTTGAGATGAGGTTTCACTGAGCCCAGGCTGGTCTCCGTCTTGTGGCTCAAGGGATCCTCCTGCCTCAGGATCACAGGCTTATACTCCCCACACCTGGCTTTACTAATTTATAATGAGAAAATAGGAAAGACTTAAAGGAACTGGCCAGTCACAACATTAGTCGTGACAGTCTTTCTGGCAAACTGGGGGTCAGCCGTTATAATTGAGCTATTTTTGGTGAACCTGGAAGTAGGGAATGGAATGCACTGGAAGAGTCGAGTTTCTTTTGTGCCCTTGAAGGGGGCATTAAAGTGGCTATGTTAACATGAGCATTAATGCAGTCTTGTTTCCTGCCTGTGTCCTTCCTGTACTATTGAGCAGAGTGGCACTATGTCTGTCTCCACAGAACTCTCATTCTAGAGGGCAGGTGTCTTTATTTCTTCTTCCAGGCTCTGTGAAGCATGTCGTCTGGGGGGTCCTTGGGGATCTGACACCCTTTTGAGACCAGAAGAGGGAAGAGGGCGACTCAAGGAGAAAGGAGGGAGGAGACATGGAAGGAAGGGAAACCAGTGTGCAGAGGCCTCACAATGAGAAGTCTCTTTCTAAGGAAATAGAGTCAGTGACTCCAGGGATGTGAGGAAGCTGGAGGCAGGTGGGTGGGCTCGTGCCCAAAGCCCAGCCCCAGGTGTCCCTGTTTCCTGGCCTTCCTACCTGCAGCACACCTTGCAAGAGAAGGCCATTTTCTTCCTTTTGGTGCCACAATTTGTCAGAGAGGATATATGTCAGCAATGTTGGTGGCCAGAGTTAATGATGACGGGGTCCTGATTTTCACCTTAGAAGCTTTTTCTCTGTCGAACTCCTTAATAAGGGGGAGATTGCACCAGAGGTTCATCTAAGTGGCTCCATTGTGGGATTGTCGCTCCTTTTGGACAAGGGAGATGCCGTTTCTATTTTGTTCTGGCTTCTCAGAAGATCCTCCCCTTTTATGCAGATGGAATTCTCATGAGCTACCCTGCCAAGCCATGTTCAAATCTTATTCTTGGAGAGAGGTAGCATGGCTTAGGTGGCATCTGGGGTCCTTGTTAGGATGGCCTTGAGGCAACTATTGTCAGAGTAGCATACACCTGTGTTCCCAGCTGGCCAGTCCAGCCCATGGGCAGGGTGTCCTCCTGGGCTTTGATGGATGTGGCTGCTATTCGTCTTTTAGGATCACAGTGGATTTATTCGTGTTTTAGTCAGCTTTTTTTTTTTTTTTTTTTTGCTGCTATGATCTAAAGACCTGAGAAGAACAATTTTAGGAGGAAAAGTTTGCTTTGGGACTAATGGTTTCAGAGGTCTCAGACCCTAGAGAACTGGCTCCATTTCTCAGGGCCCAAGATAAGGCAGAACACCATCACTGCACAAGGGTGTGGTGGAAGGAAGCAGGTCAGGACATGGCCACCGAGAAGTAGAGAGAGAGAGAGAGAGAGAGAGAGAGAGAGAGAGAGAGAGAGAGACTTCTCTTTCCAGGGGCAAAAGATATATCTCAAAGCCATGTCCCCAGAGACCCGCCTCTTCCAGCCATATGCTACAGAACTCTCATTCTAGAGGGCAGGTGTCTTCATTTCTTCTTCCAGGGGATTTATTCCCTGATGGCGTTAAGGCTCTCATAACCTCATCAGTGAATGAAATCTCCAGCCAATCAAACCACTGATGAAATGCACCATTAGCCTCCTGTGGATGTAAGAAATCCACTAAAAAACTGAATCTCACTGGGGAAATTCAGATTATTTTTCTAATATAGCAAAATAAAAGGACAGCTTAGTTAATAACAATGTATCAGTATTTGTTTATCAATTGTGACAAATATACCATGCCAACACAAGATATTAATAGTAGGGGGAGTGAGGATGTGAGAAATGGTGGAGCATGCATGGATCTTCCTATATTTTTGGCACAATGTTTCTAAAAGCCCAAAACTGATCTAAAAAAACTAAATATTAATGAAAGAGGACGAAAGGGATAGGGAGGGAGACCCACATGTGGCTGGCGAATCAAAGTGAGCACAATTGGGGGAGTTGAAATAACTGATATCCTAGGAATCGTCTGTCTAAAAATCAAGTATTTAACATTAACAAAACCATTGGTATGAGAATAATTTTCAACATTCTTACTTCCTCTTAACCACCTGTCCCCATCAGCACTGAGCACACACGTTGAACAATTCAGTGCAACATTGCACAGACAATGAAGGCATAGTCCAAGTGCTAAGTCATGGAATAGATGGGAGGAACCTCTCTGGGGGTAAGCACCTTCATTCCAGAGGCCCATTTGGTTACCTGCAGCTTTCTTTTGAGGGAAAATAGACTGTGCTTCAGTATTCCCTTTTCCCTGAGAACTAGGAAAAGTATTTCATTGTTTCCCTTATTCATGGAAGGGATTCATTTGTGCAAAGTTTTCTGTTCTCCCAAACCACAGAACTTCTCATCCCCTGAGGGTTGTGGCCAGTTTAGGGCCAGCAATCACTTTTTCGAAATAGTTGTTCTCTTGTTTTTATTGCCCCCATCCCTTTTTACCCTTATTCCCTATTGAAAGATGCTCATGGGGGTGTAACAAGCAGAAGTAACTCCATTCTCCCTGTGTATTTCCTTTGAGATCTTCTGCTGGTTCTTTGCTCTGTATTTTCCTATATGAAGTGACCCTTTTTGCTAAAATTTGGGCTCTTCATTATGCAAAAAAAAAAAAAAAAAAAATTGAGAGCAGATACCTGTATCCCTATCCAGTAACATTCTTTTAAAAAAGTATGCTTCACATCACCATCCTTACCCTCTGACTTTAGTGTTTGCCAAATTGTCAGCCGGGTTTGAAGGCCAGGAGGCCCTGCATGTGCCTATTTCTGGATCTGCCACTGACAGCAGCCAGATTACAGTGAAGCCCGGAAACTGACAGTTCAGGGCGAGCATGCTGTTGCCGGGGGCAGTCAGAGCCAGGGCCTCTCCATCCTCCTGGCTTAGGACATTCATTCCTCCTGTGGTGGCTTGTCCTTTCTGATGATAGATTGAGGGAGACAAGCAGCACATGGGTAGACAAACACCTCGCCCAGGCAGTTGGTGCCATTTAACAGTTTCCTCCTGCAGTTGACATTTTCATTTCCCTCCTTCACCTCGCTCATCATGAACTGTTTGCATCTTATTTTCTGTACACAGCAGTAATGCAGAATGACAGAATACACACATAAGCTCCATTACTCATTTCATATGCTATCTTCTAGTCAGATTACACAGTGGGGTTTACAGAACTGAGCCGATGAAGGGGGCATGAGATTTTAATTGTGCACTGGCCTTGGGCAGGGCCTCATTCGAGATGGACTGAAAATTTCATGAAGCATTGCCACTCAAAAAAAGAGGCGGTGAAATGGAAAAGGTGTTTCACTTGTGATCTGCTCAGGCCAGCCTGGGCTCACCTTGCTTATCAGGAAGCCTCTTTCCCAGGGAAAAATGAGGATTTTTTAGTCATATTTCCTATGGGAAGATTGCTATTTTGTCACTTGTTCATTCTCCCCCCTCCCAGATGTATTGAGTTGTAATTGACAAATAAAAATGCTGTTTACTTAAGGTAACCATGTTTTGATACATATTTGAAACATCACCCATCATCTCACATGGTTACTTTGTGTGTGTGTGTGTGTGTGTGTGTGTGTGTGTGTGTGTAGTAAGTTACTTTTCCCCCCCCTCCCCTGTGTGGTAAGGACATTTAAGATCTATTCTCTAAACAAATTGCAAGATGCATCACAGTATTATTGACTGCATCCACCATGCTGATTAGGTCACCAGTTTTTTTTTTTTTTTTTAAATCCCATGTAACTGGAACTTTGTGTCTTCTTACAATATCTCCTGATTTTTTCTTCTTTTTTTTTTTTCTTCTTAAATGTTCTTCTAGACTATAGAGTAATTCAAATGAGTAACTACATAGAATTTGCCTTTTTTTTTGTCAACATGATCCCTAGAAAGCCTGAGAATCTATTTAAAACTTAAAGCTTTTTAAAAATAACTATTCTTTTAAAAAGAGAAACAAGTTTAGTGCAGGAGGTAGCAGACTGTTCAGTGATTTCTACAGTTGTTAAAGATTTCAGCTTCAGACTTGGGTTGAAGCAACTGGTCTCTGGACTTCCTCATTTCCACTCTGTCCAGGCACCAGTTATGTTAGGGATTGCAGGACCGAGGCTGGCCATTCCATTTTGAGTGCCTGCCTCCTCCTGCCTGTGGAGACTTTTTGTTGCTAGGATGGGAGGTTGGACCTAAAGCCTGTCATGACAGAGAGAAAGTGTGACATGCAGTGTCTTCCTCCCACTAAGTCCTCAGGTTAATATTTGGTTGACTTAGTAAGCAGCCAAGAACTTGAGAATGGGGTGAAGAAAGACTCCAAAGAGGAATTGGGGGGGGGGAATGTAATTACTTTGTTTCCCACGTGTCCAGCTTGGCCTAATAACAGTGAAAGGGAGCAAGAGCTAGGGAGAAACATGACTCTTCTTCATGGTTGCAGGGACAGACAGAATCTTTCAGCAAATACTATGTGAGGATGTAACCTCCCCCAGATACAGGAGCTCAAGGAGAGAGAGCCTGCTGCTCTGTTGTCCCCTCACCTGGAGCCCTGGCTTTCAGGGGTCTACCATAACCGCATTTTCTAACCTGCCAGAATTAGTTTAATGGCAGAATGAATCAGTCAAGACAACAAGAGAAATACAGAAATGGACTCTCTAGCAGAGGGCAAAAGGATGAGGAAGCAAGGTAAAAGATCTGTTCCAGAAACTGTCGAAACAATTCATTTGTTCTGAAGTTAGATAGCAGTGATGGTTGTACAACATTGTGACTGTACTAAAAGCCACTGAATTATACACTTTTTTTTTAATATTTATTTTTTAGTTTTCGGCGGACACAACATCCGTATATGGTGCTGAGGATTGAACCCGGGGCCGTATGCATGCCAGGCGAGCGCACTACCTCTTGAGCCACATCCCTGAAACAATTAATTTGTAACAGAAGTTAAAACATTTTGGGTCCTCAGTAGTGTCTGACACTCAGAATATTCATAAAATGAGCTCCTGTGGCATGTATGTGGCTGTTGAAACTCTCTTTACAGATGTGATTAAATTTCTGAATTCCACCAAGAAGACCCGAGATCTGCAATTGTTTCTGCATCAGCTGCATCTGTAGGCCATTTAAATGGCACCTGTAAGATTATTGCCAGGGAATTTACTGTTCTCAAGATCTTACTCCTGACTAAGTTCTTAGTAGGTAATGTTGGGAAGAGCCCTTGAAAAGACAGTGACAATTAATGTGCCAGGAAGAGACAGAAAACAAGCTCTTGCCAACTTCCAAGCTGGTTAGTGGAAATGCAATCCCTGCTAGGTTGGAAGAATATCTTCCACACATCCATTCACAAAAATGAGGTCATGGAGAAAAGCAACCTGGTGCTATGGGAAGACCCAGTAATCTTGCAGAATGTTGGTCATGTTCCACTGCAAACTTATAGCTCCCTTTACATGGAAAACCATTGATACTGCCAACATATGCTACTCCTAATAGACTCCTGGTGTATACATTCTTTGTGCTAGTTGGGTAGGTACAGAGTGAGAGGGTGAGGAGCAACATGGTATTGTGAAATGAACACTGGAATAAACCCAAACAATGATTGCTGTTACCATTAGTGGCTTAATTTTTGAATGGAGATACAGCTTGTCAAGTGTGTTCACATGCATGAACTTAATTAAAGGTATTAATGCTAAGGACTATGTCTTGTTTATGTTCAGTTTTCCTTTGGTTATACTGAATACTTCTTTATCTCTAATAAGGGATTTATCCGTGATGGTCATGGGCAAGGACATTGTACTGTGCAGGGTGAGGGACTGCTTATGAAAGGGAGGGTGGTCCTGTATGCTATCTTAGTGTCCTCTTGGTGTCCACTTTCTAACTATAGATCATCACAGATACTGTGTTATGAGGGTGTGAAAATGATAAAGCAATTCAGTAGAAACTGAACTTTGAATTATGAATTTGGATCTTTCCCTGGGCTGGTGATATGCAGAATGATCCTCTTCTGATGCTGGGCAGCAGCAGTGAGCTGCAGATCCAGGCAGCGCTGACATCACAATGGAGACAGCTGTCACTCTACAGTGCACTATGTTGCTCACCTGTGCTGTTCACCAGGTTAAGATAAAGTCAGTGCAGTTTCCACTTACAATATTTTTAAGTTAATGATGGGTTTTTCAGGACAGAACCCCAGCAGAAGTTGAGGAACATCAATATTTATTCATTTTAAACTATAAATTTTCCTATACTTATTTATAGCCAAGTTTCATCAAAATTGGACATGAGTTCATTGAACAAATACTTTTTGGGTGACTGTTGGTGTGAGCCAGTGTTCTAGGTATCAGGGATTTGGAAAGACCTTCAAAAGCACTGCCTTTCTAGGGCTTTCAGAAAAACTTGACCACGTATGCATGTATGTGTTGGGGGAAATCAGAAAATCAGCAGCTGTTGTGTGTTCTGGTTATCTTCTGTGTATAACAAGCCATCCCTAGACATACTGAATTAAAATAATAGTGACGTTTGGCTTGCAAATCCGTAGTTTGGATGGGACTAATGGGGAAAACTTGTCTTGGCTTTTAGTGTTGGAACTAAAAGCAGTGAGCAAGAAAGGAGAGGCCCCAAGGCCCAAGGTCAAAAAATCAGGGGTAAAGTGCTATTAAAAGGTACTGTAATGCAAAACATTTTCTCTTCCTTCTGTGGTCTCTTTCTTGGTGTTTTTTATTTGTTCAGTAAGTACCCACTTGGGTATGCAGGCACTTGCTAGGCAGTGTAGACTCTCTCAGGCATCTACCTTAATACCTTCCTTTTTTTTTTTTTTTTTTTTTAAAGAGAGAGAGAGGTAGAGAGAGGTAGAGACAGAGAGAATTTCAATATTTATTTTTTAGTTATCGGCGGGCACAACATCTTTGTCTGTATGTGGTGCTGAGGATCGAACCCAGGCCGCACGCATGCCAGGCGAGCGCGCTACCACTTGAGCCACATCCCCAGCCCCTTAATACCTTCCTTAACACCCTCAGCCTACCAGCTGAGAGATCTCCCTCTCACCGGTAGGTACCAGGACAGAGGGCACATTTCCTAGCTAGGGTTGAAAAAATAAAACTGGATTTTTCTTCTTTCCTTGGGCCCATCATCCAGATGTACACTGGATGGGTGACCCTTGAGGGATTGCAACTTTTGTGCAGGATCTGCTCAGTACCTGAATTGGGGTTCCAGTCCTGTGACTTATCACAACTGCTGGGGTACTATTAGACGAGGGTGGAGTGGCCTCTACCATGCTGTACTCAGAACCACCACTGCACATGTTCCTAGCCCCTCCTTCTTCCTGTGTTTGTATCTTCCTTTGACCTTAGCAGAAGCCTAGGGCAAAGGAGGCTGCAGTCACTTTTGAGGGACAGGGGCAGAGAAGGCCATGGAGCTGGAAACCAGGCAGCTGAAAACCTGTCCCAGAGACGCAGGATCCTGCAGAAGCAGAAGGTTCCAAGTTGCCAACCCATGATTCACGGTCCCATTGGGCTTCATGTACAGAACACTAGATTAAAAGATAGTGTTAAGAATTCTAAGACCAAGACCTCAGGCACAAGCCCTTGTGAGCAGAGGGCACTGGGAACTGCTGGTCCCCCATCCATGCCCTATGCTGGAGATTTCTTTTTTCCATATGGGCTCTTTATGCCTTCATTAATATACATTTCATTTAATAAAGGACATTTTCACTTAAAAAAAAACAAAAAAACTTGTAAGCATTCCTTGCAGAATGTCCCAGGAGAGCTGCATTGTATTTATGGTCTAGTTATAGAAATCACCAAGTCACTTCCCATTTACTGTATTTGTTAAGAAATCACAAGACCCGCCCAGGTTCAGGAGGAGAAGATATAGATGTCCAGATTTATTGTTGCAGCCATGTGTTTTTTACGAAAATACAATCTGCTACTGTAAGATAGTCGATAGTATGTGAGATGGAGATAAGTGTTGCAGAAAGCAGAAGGGGGCAGAAAAGGGGCATCGTGGGTGGGCTGGCTTGCAACATTGAGCAGTTGGGTCAGGTAATGCCTCCTTAACATTTGAAGAACATTAGAGATAGAGCTGTTAGATATCAGGGAAAGAATGTTCCAGGCAGAGGGGAGTGCCTATGTGGAGTGGATTATAAGAACAGACAGGCAGAATCAAAGGATGAAAGTAAGAGAGGGGTTTGGAAAGGGACCGAGGGCCAATCATGTCCTGTCTGGAAAGACTCTGAGGCTTTTAGTGGTACATCGTAAACCTTTAAAGGTTTTTGAGTTATTGACTCACTTTATAGGAAGATCATTCTGCCTGCTCTTTATAGAACAGACTCTACAGGGACAAGGTGGAAGCCAGATGACCCATTTAGGATACTTGGGATAGTCAGTGTTCAGGGGCCCCTAGTTGCTTGGACCAAGTAGTAACAATGGAGGTGATAAGGAGTGATTTTTGTTTCTGGATATATTAAAGGTGGAACCAGTAAGATTTGGTGATAGCTTGAATTTGAATATTGAGAGGATAGATCAAGGGTGACTACAGTGTTTTTTTATTTTTTATTTTTTTGATCAGTGACATGATCCTTAATTTAGATGTGGAAATCTGTGAGAGATGTGATGGGGAAAATCAGAGTGGCTTGGAGATTTATAGTTTGAGATGTCGCTGAGATCCCCGAGTGGAGATGTTAAAAGTGCACTTGGACCTACAGACTGGTGTTTATGGAAGAGGCTGAGATAGAGACAGAACTTTGAGAGTACTCACTTTGAGATCAAGAAGAAAAATGGATGTATTTTCAGGAGGAATGAGTCCTCACAGGCTATGGAATGAATGAATTTACTTTTAAAAGTGAGATAATTCCCTTACATTTAGACTGGTGATAAAACAGGTATTGTTATCATGTTTCCTCAACTTTCATATTTGGATGGAAATGATCAGCCAAGAAAATTTTCCTTTAAAGTATAGTATGTACATGTGTGCATGTATGTCTATATTGTATTCCAGATATCTCAGCCATGTTCTTCCTTTGTGATGTGTATAGTTTATGGTTTTGTTTTAAATAGTCTGGATTTTTAAGATATTCAAATTTGCCTTTATATAGATATTTTGTAGGTATTTTCTTTATTAACATATATACTTGTTAAACTTCTAAACTCAGTTTCCCCCTTAACTAGTGTTTCAAATACGAGGAGAACCAAATTGTTTCTCCCTCTATCTTCCCAGTGATCTGATTCTGTTTTGAAAGTATCACAAATTAAAAAAAAAAAAAACATTTAAAATTAGGATATTCAGAGTTATTCTTTGGATCCGTATGCACACCCCACTTATACTTGAGTCAGGGTTTTAGAGAATAGATTTCTTTAGCTTTTGTTATTATTCTTTGAATCGTAAGTGACAAATACTCCATTAGGCTCACACAATGAGATAAATTGATTGATGGAAAAATGACAGGATGTGTTTGCTCTTAGGGGAAAGACATGCTATTATAAAATACTTTAAATGTATATCATTAACATACATTTCATTTAATAAAGGACTTTTTCATTTAAAAAAAAAAACTTGTTAGGTGGCAAAGTTATTGAAAATTTTGGTTAAGAGGCATTTTATTCCTGAATTCAACATCCCTTTTTACTTGGGAAATTTTACTTGGGACTCTTTTCTCTTTCCAAGAAAGTTATCCACTCCCCACCCCCTTTTTTTAAGTACTAGGGATTAAACCCAGGGTTGCTTAACCATGGAACCATATCCCCAGCTCCTTTTTAATTTTTTTTTTTTTATTTTTTATTTTGAGACAGAGTCTTACTAAGTTGCTTAGGGACTTACTAAGTTGCTGAGGCTGGTTTTAATTTGAACTTGGAATCCTCCTGCCTCAGCCTCCCAAGCTGGGAGCATGTGCCACCATGTCCAACAGAACATTATCCCTTTTAATCCCCTATATGTTTCATGCCTCCCTCCTTTTCTTCCCCTCCCACCTTCCCTTCCTTCTTTTCCTTCCTCTCTCCCTCCCTCTTCTTTTCCCTTCTTTTTCTCTTCCTTTGTCTTCTCTTCCCAGAACAAAGACCTAAATTCTTGGTTGCAAGCAAGAGATGGAAGAGCAAAGGAGGGGAAACAGAAATCCTTTGAAAGACAGCTCCCTTCTCTGTTACTCCCACCTTCCACTGTGACTGAACCTGAAGAGGGCAGAGGTTTCAGGGGGCTTTTATGACATGAACACCGGGGTGACCTCATGCCCCTGTTAGAAGTCCTACTTTAGTTTAATTAAGGGAAGAGCTCAAATGCCTAAACAGAACTCACAACATTGCATCCCAACACTCAGGGCTGTACCCTTAGTGGTTCTAGACTGTTTTCCTGGAAGCCCCACAGCTCATTCTGCCCTGGTCTTCCCACTTCTTCATCCTCTGTGTCAGGAATACAGTTTTCAGATGAAAGTCCTGGTGTTTTTGGCAAAACATTCTTATTTTTAAAGATTAAAAATAAGAATTTTTATTAAAATTAAATATTAAAAATAAGAACATTTCCCCCATTATTTTCAACATAAACATAAGCACAAACCACCTAGTGTTTGGAGGTTCCAGGAAGATGAGCTAACTTCTTGGGGGGACTGGGCATTTGGTAGACAGATGGGAAGATGCTAAGAGGAAGTCAAAAACAGGGATTGGTGGTTTTTTAGGGCCTACCTGGAAGGCCAGTGCTGGACATGAGTCGGCAGTTCAAGGTCATAGTTCAGGTCCATATTAATTGTTTTGTGTTGAAACACACATTTAGTAAATAATACTAGGAACCAGCTCTATTAATATGCCCAACTGAGAGGAAATTAAGTGCAGTTACTTGACTGATAATGATGCCAAACATTTTCAGGTGTTACAGAATTTCATTAAGACTGTGTTTTGTCTTTCACTGAACCCGTTTACATTTTGTGTCAGGTATTTCAAATTAATCATGAGCATAATTAATAGTTGTAGTAATTAGATTACCATTTTATGATGATCTACAATGTAGCAGAGAACGTGAAGAAGCAAGAAAAATGAGGAGGAACATTCAGGTCTATATAATCAGTGTTCTGTGCTCTGTGAGACTTATCAAAACAGGTCAACTCTCGGTATTAATGTATTGATGCTTCATTACATGTTGACTTCTTCTTATAACAGCTAAAAATGGAGGTAGTTTTAATGGGAAGTGGATCTCTCTTAGGGCCGATAGATCCCAGAGGACCCACACTGAATTATTTGATGAGGATTATTTTGTTAACAGTGGTTCCTATTAAAGGATAGGTAACTTTTAATAAGTGAAGAAACCAGGAAGCAAATATATAGTTTTAAATTCCTTAAAAGCTTAATTGAGTAAAGCACCAGTCTGTGTAATAAACCAAGGGAAAAAAAAAGGGGGGGGGAGTTTGGTATTTTAGGACTTTAATGAATTATTGAGCATATTTCAGAGAGAAGATTTTTAAATAGCATTTTGAACAGCTCTTGTTAACCTAAAGAGACACTCAGTAAACTATCCATAGGCTCACAGGAAAAGGACATTTGCATGGAAGTCACTTTCCAGCCATGGTTTGCCCTGGAAATGATTTCAAATGATTGCATAATGAGGGCAGAAAGTTGCAAGGCTACATATAAACTGCATGCTACTTAATAAATTATTCATGTTAGCCCAAAGGTATAATTATTCAGTGAAATGAGAACTAAGAAAATTAGTTCTATATTAATGTTTATTTATACTGATTTTTTTTTTCTTTATATACTCACATTTCCCTGCTAGTAATCTAAAGGCAGTGCACATACCTGCTCTGCTTCCTAACTAAATGTTGTAAAAGGTTGGAAGTGCCAGGTTAATTGTGTTTACCACCTTTTTTTTTTCTTTTTGTTGCTGTTGTGGTAATGTGTTTGCTTTTAGGGAAATAGTTTACTTCTTTGAAACAGGGAAAAATCAAACTCTTGTTAACAAACTCCCCCTTCAAAAGACAGGTGCATTGCAGAACTGCACCATGATCATATCTGTGGACACTGCAGGTCTTCCACACCTGCTCTTCCTGGATGAATCTCAATGACACCATTTCAGGTCCTGAAAATTGTAGGATTTTCCCATTCCTTGACTTTATCACCCACAGCCTTTCTTCTCGCAGTCCTGATCAGAAATCCATATTGTTATCATTCTTTGTCTTGATTGTTATTATTTAACTTTCAGTTGCAACAGTATTTAACACATTTTTGTTGAATAGTCTGTGCTTCTATCCTTGACCTTAGAGTCTTTCTGCAGAACAATACACAGGGAAGTTCTTTCAGAAGGCAGAACAAAGTATTCCTCTGCTCAGAAGCTTCTAGTGGGTTCTCAGAGTCAAAACTGCAGTCCTTAGGATGGCTTCCAAGTCTTAACTATGTCTGGCCCTGTGACCTCTGTGACCGCCTGTCACTCTGCTTCTTACCCAGCTGCCTCCTGCTACAGAGGCCTCTGCCCTGCATGGGGACTGTGCCAGCTGTGGCCTCTGTTGCCTTATGCTGCCTCCCCTTGGGGCAGGCTTGGTTCACTTCCTCCCCCTCCTAGGTATCTTGGAAGGTCTTATCCTCTCAGTAAGCCTTACCCGGCCACCCTAGGGAACTGCTGCTTCTGCAAAGAGAGCCCAGAAACTTCCTTACCTGAGCTACTTTTATGTTTGCTTACCACTTACTACCTTCTAGAAGTGGTTTATACTTTTCCTGTGTGTGTGTGTGTGTGTGTGTGTGTGTGTGTGTGTGTGACTATAACTTTGCTCAAACTTTTTTTTTTTTTTTGTTCAGTGAAGTAGTCTTCAAATAATTCCTGGAGCATAGAAGGAATTCTGCTTGTTGAAAGATTTAGCAGATACTTATCCTGCAAATGTTCCCTGAGCATGCTAAATCTGCTGGTCCCCAGCTCAGCCAAGCTCCTTGTTGCAAACTCTCAGCCACCAACATGGGTTTCCAGGTACCACTGAAACTTGGGGAGGAAAGGGCAGGAAACAGCAGCAGCAGAGAGCTTGAGTTGGCTTAGGGCTGGAATCTAGCGGGGGATCCAGTCATTCCCGGCACATACTCTATTCCACACCCCTTTGTGGTTTACCCGTCTGTAGAAGATGTGTCTCTGTTTTGTGATCATGATATATGGGGAGAACTCTTTTGGTGTTAAGTGAGTGGCCAGATTTTTGTGTTGGTGCCCTAATTGTGTTTCACTTGAGAGGGTTTCATGAACTCCTACATGTATCTGGTCACTTGCATACCTGTTTGGGTACCCACCTTTTTTAGAGTGGCCGTGACTGCCATAGCAACGGCTGATTTATAAAGTGTGTGCCTATCTCCTGGGAGATTGGGGTCAGGGTTTGTTTAGAAACTGTTCACAACAGGAAGCAGTGGAGCAGAGGAAATTTTTGGAAGAAGTAAATGTCAGGGATAAAGCTGAAGGCAATGAGCTAAGTCTTTTTGTTTCAGTAACCTTCTTGATGGGAGTTTTGTGGTTCCCCTCCTCCTACAAGGCACACGTGAGAGAGTTAGGGAGAGAATGATTGTGTACTGTTTTTTACCTTATTTTTTTTTTTTGTTGTTGTTACTGAGAATTGAACCCAGAGATACTTAACCACTGAGTCACATCCCCAGTCCTTTTTACTTTTTATTTAGAGACCGGGTCTCACTAAGATGCTTAGGACCTTGCTAAGTTGCTGAGGCTGGCTTTGAACTTGCAATCCTCCTACCTTAGCCTCCTGAGTAGCTAGGATTACTGGTGTGCACCAGGGCACCCAGCTGATTTTTTAATCTTAATTTTTAATCTAATAGATAGTTGAACTGCTTCATAGATTATTTTAGCATTAGTCTCTAAAACTACACTGTCCTGGACTAGCAGTGTAGCTCAGTGACAGAGCACATGCGTGAGACCCTGGGTTCAATCCTCAGAACCACAAAAAAAAAAAAAGAAAAGAAAAGAAACCCAATAAAGACAATGTGGTAAGCCACAGTTACAAGTTAACATTTTCTAGTCACTGCACTTTTAAGAAGCTTTAATATATTTTAATAATATATTTTATCTGAACTAATCCATCCTAAATATTATTTCAGCCTATCATCAGGAATAAAATTTATTAATGAGATATTTTACTTTTATTTCAAAGCTTTCAAAAATTGGGGTGCATTTTGTACTTATAACTCAATTCGGACTGGCCATTTTTCCAAGCACTCAATAGCTACCTGTGGCTGGTAATAATGTATTGGACAAGACAGCTATAAATAGTTTGTGATAAGATTAAAAAAAAAAAAAAAACTCACTACATATAGGTTCTATCTTTTTCTCTATCCTTGTTAAAAAGTTTTCTTAGGTTCAAAGTTATTTTCAGTCTCCACATCGTATTGTAGCATGTTTGATGTTATAAAGAAAGTCTGTGGAACATAGAAAATGTGTATTACTCTGTAAATGATCATGAACATAACGATTAGTTGAGCTTTCTGTTTTCCTCTTACGAATTGATGAATCAAGTAGTAAAGATAGTTCCAGTAGAAACTGAGAAGTTGGAAATGGAGATCTATATAAAAATACATTAGCTGTCTGGCATATCTTTTTATTTTGCTATGTGATACTTTTTTTGGGTTGCACTAGTGATTGAACCCAGGGGTGCTCTACCACTGTGCTGTATCCCCAGTTTGTTTTTATTTTTATTTCTATTTTGAGATAAGGTAATGCTAAGTTGCTATGGCTGGCCTTGAATTTGTGATCCTTTGGCCTCACCATCTCTGTGCCTGGCTACATGAGGCTTTATAAAGGTCTGGCTTAAGACTTCATATACTCTTTTTCTTCTGTTTACTGCAGTGTCTCATTCCAAAATGGGGCTAAAACTGGGTATGGAGTTGCATGCCTATAATTCCAGAAACTTAAGAGGCTGAGGCAGGAGGATGGCAAGTTTGAGGCTAACCTAGGCAACACAATGAGACCCTGTCTCAAAATAAAAAATAAAGAGGGCTGGGAATATAGCTCAGAGTACCTGTGGTTTCCATCTCGAGCACCACCAAAAGAAAAAAGGAGCAGGGGGTACTGAAACGTATGTGAAGCAGTTCTATGTTGAACTTCTAAGGAGTTTTAACTACTCCGTACCCTAAATGAATCCCGAAGATAAGCATCTAAGATTGCTTAGGTTGGTAAATGTAACTTGATTCACTCTGAAAGATGATTGTTGATTGCAGTGCATGGTGACAATCCCACATTGGTCTCTGGTGTGACAAATAAGATGAAGGAGGTAGTCCTTGAAGAGTAAATAGCATTGCATTTTTGTTTTTAAACATCTGAGCAAAATAATGGTGACAACCTTCAAATTTAAAAAAATATTGTTCCTTAAATACATCAAAATAAAGCTTAAAAAAATTGAGCATTGGAAGGAAGTTTCAGCTGCCTTGGATATTCAACCTTCTAGTTTATTTCTATCTTGAAACAATACACACTGTTCCTTTTGCTGTTTCCCACTCCCAATTCCGAGAGACAAGTAATTATATACACACCAGCTAAATGTCTGGTAGGATCTCCAGGCAAAACTGAGTTGACTTGTGTGGAACTGAATTTAAAAATACTTGATAGAATATCGCTCCAGTCTCTGGATACTTGTCAGGTTGCATTTATCGCAGGTGCTCTTTAACCAGGACGCTCTGTGGTCCTCAGAGACACATCTCTGCCTCTCTCCTTCCTTCTTCCTCCTGACTGTATAATTCAGCTTCTCGGGGATCAAAATTTAGCAGCTACTAATTTTTCCCCCTCTCAACTAGGACAAAAAAAAAAAAGCTTAACTGAAAATTTGATTTATTTTATACCTAGGCAACTGTCTTTTTCTGATGAAAATGTTTACATTAGGGGAATGTTTCATGAGTTGAAATATAATAATGTGGGATATGTCACAATGATTATTTATAAATTATTTTCCCAAAAGAATGTAATTATATTTAGAGGAAATTAGTCATTTATTTATAAGTCAATTAAATATATAATTAGCCGTTGCAGTTGATCGTGGTTTTGCATCTGAGGTTGTGATAATTCAGTGGGGAGAGGATGCCCCTAGAGAAGAGAGAAACAGACATTTTAAAGCCCGTAATGATTAGTTTTAATTTGTTCATTTATTTAAAATGAAGCAAATTAAATCACAAATGGAGACAAGATTTGAATTTTATATGGCAACCTCTCATTTTTTTGGCTGAGTTACCAATGTCTAAACTGAGCAAATGATAGGGTTTATAAAAGTGTTGTTCCTACTTGGCAAGGTTGAGTGAAGAAGGTGGTAATCTATAATAAATAATATTAACCTTTTCTTTTGTGGTGCTAGGGATGGAACCCAGGGCCTCACACATGCCAGATGGTGTTCTCCCACTGAGCTATACTCCTGGCCCTCCTGTTAGCTTTTTTCTTTTGGTACTGGGAATTGAACCCTAGGAGTGTTTACCACTGAGTTACCTCCCCAGCCTTTTTATTTTTTATCTTGAGACAGGGTCATGCTAAGTTGCCCAGAGCTGGCCTTGAACTTGGGGATCCCTCTGTCTCAGCCTCCCCAGTAACTGGGATTCCAAGTGTGGGGTACCACACCTGGCCCGAGTGTTAACTTTTAAATATAATTTCTTGGGAAACAAGCTTATTCCACAAAGTACTCAGCTTAAATTCATTATGATTAAATTAAGTGAGAATCCCTGGCATTTTTAAAAAGTCATAATTTTCCAAGCATATCTTTCAATAATTTCTTCTTTTTCTTTCTTTTTTTTTTTAAATGAAGTTTACAAGTTCAACAAATGTTGGAATCCATAGCCTCTGAAATGGGTGAGGCACTTTTAATTAGTAAAAAGCAAAGTAACTACTTATGATTTGCATCTTAGTGAAATTTTACAAAAAAAACATAATAATTTTGCTTTTAGAAGTGATATCTGTCTTTAGAAATATTTTGAGTAGTAAATTGCCCATTAAGCATTTTTTCCATGTTTTAATTAATAAGATTTTGGGAATAGTTCATATTTGGTTGGCTTTTTGCAAAGGAAAAAAAAATGTTTCTTGGCTTTGCTTCAAACTATTTAAAAATTAAACAAAGACCTAGTTAAAGATGGTGGTGTAAAGCCATTTTTTTTATTCTACTGTTCTTCCTGGAAGCCAACAAAAGGAAGAAAAAACAAAGAAGAAATTGCTGTCTTCCATTAAATAGCTGCAACCTCAGACCACAAGCTATAAAGAATATCTGCCAAATACTGTGAAATTTGGACCAAGTGAGAAAGGGTGCTGTGAACTTGCACAGACCTCAAATTCTGGGCAGGATGTAGTTTTCTCAAGTAGTTAGGCCTCTAAAAATTAAACGGCTTCACTAAGATAATAAAGTGGCACAGCCAGCACTTGCTGTGCAGCTTGGCCATGTCCTGCAGAAAGCTGGCACATGGGGAACAGATGGAAGAGTCAGGCCACCATGTGCAGTAGGGCAGGCTGTGAACTAAACAACTCCAGGGAGCCCATGCACATCAGAGTCCCAGTGAACTAAGATCCCTGGAGTCAGTAGGCCCGCCTTCCCACCATGGTGACCATGTACTACCTGCATGTCTAGCATAGGCTCCTAAATATTGGCAGTTCTTTAAGGTGGAGTGGGAAGATCAACTTGCTGGTGGTCAGGACAGAGTCTACAATATAAGGGGATGCTTGGGTTAAAGGGGGTTCACCCCAAAGACCTGAGCGTGAAATCCTCCCAGGGTACCGGGCTTGACAGAGGTGCAGACAGTGATGGGGTCAGTGTTGCTAATTCCTCTTCCTGTGCTGATCGTGGGCACGTGACCAGCTGTGTCCTGTTGCAGTGGAAAGGCTTCTGCCCAGGGAACACAAATACAAGGAAAGAAGGAACACAGAGGGAAATGAAGAACACAGATCCCAAGCCAACTCTCTCTTCACACAAGAAAAATTCAGACTCCTAGTTCTCCAAGGCCTTTATAGAATAATGATAACTGGATATTGTAAAAACAGGGCTTAAAGAAAAGGCACATATGATGGAAAAAGAGAGAGAGAGAGAGAGAGAGAGAGAGAGAGAAAATAAAAGGGATGGCAAAGGAGTTGATTCATCCCCGAAAGAAGAAAGAAAAAAACAGTAGAAAGATGGAAATCACATTAGAAGCCCTCAATTTTGGTAAATATAAATGAAAATGCAGGAACAAACAGTTAGACTTGAGAAAGTTCCACAAAACAAAGTGAAGATGTGAGAAGAAGGATTTCTCTGAAATTGCTATGTAGGGGAAACAAAGGATCACCCATCACATCACGTCTTGACTTGTTTTTCTAAAGGAAGAGAATGAAGAGAGAGAACAGAAGTAAACTTTCCTGATGAAAAGCATGTATATGTGTAGGTCAGAAGCCCGCACTATCTAGAGGAAAAAAAAAACTACTTGGAAACAAGGAATGGAAAGAAATGTGCTGCTGAGAAGCCAAGGGCCTCAGGAACAAGAGGACTCGGGAGTGTGCTGGGGTGAGCAGAGGACCCTCACAGCCTGCCCAAAGCACTGGCTGCAGAACAGCTGCAAGGAGGAGTTGGTTTAAACTGGTGGACAGAGAGGTGCAGGGAAGAGAATAGGTAGGTTTTTTTGGTTTCGCTTTGTTTTGGAATGAGGATTGACCCAGAGGCTCTTTACCAATGAGCTCTTTTTATTTATTTTGAGACCTGACCTTGCTAAGCTGCAGTCCTCCTGTTCTCAACTACTAGACAGGTCTTTTGAGAAGTTTTGGTCTTTTGAGAAGTTTCATCTGAAAGAAATGAGAGAGAATGAATGTATTCAGAGGAGGACATGAAATTGAGGGAAGCTTGTGTGTGTGTGTGTGTGTGTGTGTGTGTGTGTTGTGTGTGTTTGTTTTCATTGACACATTATAATTTTACACATTTCTCAGAGTGTGATATTTCGATACATGCATGCTAAGTGCAGTGATAAAATCAGGGTAATTATCACATCCATCACCTCAAACATTTTTTTATGTGTGTGTGTGTGTGTGTGTGTGTGTGTGCATGTGCATTGACAGCATTCAAAATCTCCTTGCTTCTGGCTGTTTTGATATATAGAGTAAATTATTATGACCTGTAGTAACCCTCTTGTGTCACAGAACACTAGGAGTTTTCCTCCCGTCCAGCTATGTTTTTAGTATCCGTTATCCATCTTCTGATTTCCTTCTACTCTCTACTTCCATCAGATCAATTTTTTTTTAGAGCCTACGTGAGTGAGAACATGTGATATTTGTCATTCTGTGTCTGGTTTATTTCACTTACCATAATCTCCTCTAGGATCACCCATGTTGTCACAAATGATAGCATTGTGTTATTTTTTACAGTTGAATACTATTTCATTGTACATCTGTATCGCATGTTCTTTGTCCACACAGTTATTGAGAGCACTTCATTTGTTTCCATATCTTGGCTATTGTGAATAATGCTTCAGTAAACATGGGTGAGCAGTTGTTTCTTCAGCATACTGATTTCTCTTCCTTTGTATATATTCCTGGAAGTGGGACAGCTGGTTACAAGGTAGATTTGTTTTTAGTTATTTTGAGGAATCTCCATATTGTTTATTTTAATGGCTTTACTAATTTACATTCCTTCCAGCAGTGTATGAAAGTTCTCTTTTATCCACATCCTCATCAGAATTTTTTCTTTTCTCTTTCTTTCTTTCTTTTTCTTTTTTTCTTTTTTCTTTTTTTTTCTTTTTTGCTTTTTGAGAATAAGGAGGCTGTATTTTCTTAAGATGGGAGAAACCTTCAAATATTTAAATATCTTTGGAGAATGTGAAGATAGAGGTAGTGGCTCTCAACCTTGGCTGTAAATTGCAGCCATTTGGAATTTTAGAAACAATACTGATGCCATGCATGGTGGCAACACCGGTAATCCCAGTGACTTGGGAGATTGAGGCAGGAGAATTACAAGATTGAGGCCAGCCTTAGTGAGGGCCTAAGCAACTTAGTGAGACCCGGTCTCAAAATAAAAATTAAGAACTGCTGGGGATGTAGCTCAGTGCTTAAGCACTCTGGGTTCAATCTCTTGTATGAACAAGAGATTGCCCAAAGCACTTGCTGCAGAACAGCTGCGAGGAGGAGTTGGTTTAAACTGGTGGACAGAGAGGTGCAAGGAAGGGAATAGGTAATTTTTTTTGGTGATGGTGGGACCAACTCACAGAGATTCCCATTTAATTGGTGTTGGACATGACTGGTGTTGAGATTTTTAAGGGTTCCAAGGTGATTCTAAAAGATAGCTGAATTTAAAAACAATTCTCATAAAAGATGAAATGAAGCTCCAGGAAGATGGGAGGGAATTTGATCCTCAGCATTGATGGAGGGACTGTCTTAATTTATTTTGAGCTCCTATAGCAAAATGCCTGAGTCTGGAAACTTTATTGAGAAGAGAAGTTTGCTTTGGTTCACAAGTATTTGGCAGTGCATTTTTTTCAACAGCATGATGCCAAATCTTCTTGGTTTCTGGTGAAGACCTCTGCCTTCTCAAAATGGCAGAGAAGTGGAAGTGAAAGCAAGTGTGTTTAAAGAGGAGGCAAAAGTATAAGAAAGACCTCACAAAGGAGGCTGACATGATATATTACTCTCAGCTCCCACAGTGACCAATCCAGTGTCAAGCAAGATGGACAATAACCCCTTTCAAGGATATGGGCCTCACCTAATCATCTCCCATTAAAGATCCCTTAAGCATTTAGCACAAGAACCTTTGGAGACAGACCATAACCTGATCCCAGCAGGGACCATTCCAAAATAAGAGTAGTCTTTCTCCTCTGTTGTAGCTAGAGGGTAGTGAAAGCACTTTTAGATAGAAATGCAGTTTTTTTAGCTGTGGGTTGAAGGACTCTCTGCTTGTTTTCTCTAGAAGGGCCAGGACCGAGGAAGCAGTTGGCAGAAAGTGGGAAAGGCCCCTGGAGCAAACCAACATATTCAGGGCAGTCTTAGGAAGAATAAGGGGGAATAATAAGACACGGTTAAAGGAGTGCCGAGTTGAGAGGGCTATGTTTCAAGTTTGCAGTGGGGGAGTGGCTCTTCTTGGGTATATGTAAATGTGGAATATAGATGGAATAAGTAGGGCCTTTTCTAGCAGAGTTGAAAAGTTAGTTACTTGTCCAATTCTTTGATTTTGCACATAACACAGAGAATCAGACAGCAGCGGAAGTAAAATACGTAAGTTCAAAAATGCATTAGATTAAATTCTGTCCAGCCCCATTTGGTAGGCTCTTTAGATTCACAGCCACAAAGCCAAACACAATGGTTTTGCTTAGTTAAATGGCAAAGAAGTGTTTTAGTCTTGTTGGCTCCAAACACCCATAGGGAGTACAGCAGGCCCGACCTCTCTCTGAAGTGCCGCTTCTCTTCTGGACCTAGGGTGTGACTTAAGAGTGTGGTGTGAAGATGTGGCAGTAATTAAGTGTCCAGACTATGGCTTACCCAGGCTGGATGTGGAAATACAATTTGAATCAACATGGTGGAAAACAAACTAAATCAGTTTTAATAAAATAATCCCGCTTTGTAAATATTGCAGAGAGAATCTTATTCTTCTTTTGGATGTTGTTGGCAGGGTCCTTGTACCAGAGATTTGTGTTTTTGTTAGGGTCTTTGTTCTTTTTGTGTCTTTGAGACCCTGTTTTCATTTGCAGGGAGTTTGTGTTTTAAACTATCTCACATAACTTGCTGGAACCTGAAATGGGTGCTGAGGACATGGTGACATTTTAAGGGAAAACCGAGTGGCATCGGGTGTGTGAGAGCCCTCAGCCATAAGTGTACTAGAAGAGGGCACAGGGCCAGAATTCATGAAGAGCTCATTGAGAGCTCATGCATCTTGATGAAAACAAAATATGCATAAAAATCAGATCCAAAGTGGATAGTTTATTCATGTCACCAACCTCTTTTCATTGCTGTGGTGAGGAGAGAAGACCGTTTCTGGACACATTTTCAGAATAGTGTACTGTGTCTCTTTGCACTTTGACATCTACTGACTCTGTTTACCCTTCATGCTATCCTTCCCCACACAGGAAGCTTCGTAGATATTCCTTATTGTAGTCAACTTGGCATTTGATGGGGAAAACTTTGCTTTATTCTTTCATTTCATTTTTTTTTTGAATTGCTATGTCCGTGGTACTGTACTAAGCACCAACAGATGAAGCCATAATTCAGAGTTTGCTTTTGTTTTCAAGATGTGTATTCTGAGTTGGTTAGAAGCCCAGGGAAGCAAATACTTTTTTTTTTTGCTATTATGAAATAGAAATTTGTTACAATTGTTGGAAAAAGTCATTTATTTCTTGTCTTAGTCCATTTTTTTGTTGCTGTACCTGAGTACCACAAACTGGGTAAGTTATCAAAAAAAAAAAAAAAAAAGGATTATTCAGCTCACAGTTTTGGAGGTCCAGGTTTGGAGGCCACTCTGGTACCATCCTTGTTGCTGGTAGAGATTTTCTGGAGAGTCCTGAGGCAGCACAGTGCATCACATGGTGGGGCTGAGCATCCCAGCTCAGGTCTCTCTTATTAAGACATAGTCTGTTTGCATTAAGGTCCCACCCTGATGGCCTCATTTAACCTTAATTACTCCTAAAAGTTCCACTTCCAAATACCGTAGTCAGATGAAGTTTCCACCTTCTTAATGCCTTACAAAGGGAATGATGTCCTGGTTACCTTGGAGCCCTGGCATAAGGAAGGAAATGTTTGGTGGCTGGTGGTCCTTTCAGCTGTGGGGTATAACAGTTTCCTTTTCCAGTGTTTGGATGAGCTGTAACTTTCTCTCTTACCCTCACCCTTGGCCTGGCATATACTATAGCTAACCAGCAGAGACAGCTTTGAAGGGGGGGGGGGGAACTGAAATAAATGGTACTGAGTTTTATGACCAAACTGCCATTTCCTCCATACCTCCAGCCCCAACCCTCACCAGAATTTCATGATTCAGCTACCTGTTCAAGGACAGATGGATGTCTATTCACGTGTGTGTGTGTGTGTGTGTGTGTGTGCACATGCAAGCATGTGAAGTTGTCAAGTGTTTGAATACCCAAATCTATAAAGACTTAACTACACAAATCTTATTGACAAGTAGTTTTACAGATTCAAATGTGCCAGGTTATTTAAAAATTAGAACACAAAAGATGACTTTAACTCCTGAGAATATGAAAATATTTTTTTAAAGGAAGCACATTTTTAGTGCTTTGAGAGGCACTTAGCAGTCTCTAAACTAATATTATTTTTCTTCATTTTGCATACTTTTGCCAATGAAGTTACTGATAAACCATGTCTCAAGCCAGCTAAAGAAATTATTTGGGAATTTAGTTCATGATTTAAAGAGTGACATTTTTCTCTTACTTTCTACACAGATTGAATTTAATATCCTGCTCGTTCCAAATTCCTTTCTCTTATTTTCATCTTAGAACAAAAAAATATTTCTTTCAAATCTGATAACATGTGAAGCCTATATATCATTTCTAGAATTGCTCTGGGGCAGCCAATGAGACACATGTTTCTTATGGTTTATAAAAACCCTACCAGAGCCTTCTCTGAATGTGAGCTTTCGGGATTGTTTGGAGATTAATAAATGCATCCTATAAGGGGGTGGCTACTTTTATAGCAGCGATAATAGATGTTTGCAGTCAAAATAGATGAGTGATTGCTAGTTGAACAGTGTATGTTTCAGCAGATATACACAAAACACTCCGTTTCAGTTATCTCCCCAGAGTGGTGGCAGGCCACAGGAGCTGAAGTTTATTTACCCTTTTTCCCTTGAGCAAGAGAAGCAGGAGAGCCACTGTCATAAGGAAGCTGATGAGTTTCCTCCTGTGGGTCAGTATCTTCCTGTCCCTCTTCCTCCATTTTCATGAAGGCTGCAGCTGCAGTCTCTGCTCCTGCTGTGGCTGAGTTCATGTATGCATGACTTGGCTCTTTGCTCTGAGTAAACCCAGAGTCCTCCTCAGAGGGTCACTCCTTGAGGATCCTGCCTTCTCTGGAGCCCCAGTTTCTGCCCTTCATTTCTCTTGCCTGAAACACTCTGCCCGCTCTCCTCCACATCTTGCATCAAAGCTGCTTCATCAGAGGACAGCCCTGTTTCCTTTGCCCCACATTCCTGGTGCCCCCCACCTGTCCTCTTCTTAAGACTCTGTGTTATACAGCAGCCTGTTGGATATCTGCGTGTACCTTTATCCTCTGCCTGCTCCAAGCACAGTGTTACATCCCCAGGGACCAGCTCTCTGATCTTCTGGGGCCCTAATGAATGGCATTTCACCTGTTTAGTGAAAGCTGGTGGTGGAGGAGGAGGTGCTCAGTGTGCATCCATGGGACGAGGGAGGAAGGATTTTTATTTAAGGTAACCATGTTTGAAAGGACTTGAGACACTGTGCTTTAGAAAATAGGTGGTGATTCTCTTGGATAAAGGAAGTCACTCCTCATCAATAGGGATCCTTGTGAGCAAGAGGGCAGTTATTACCTGGTCATGGTTCAGTGCTTTCCCTTGGAATAAGCCTACTACATACCTGTTTCCCCAGCCTAATCTCTAACAGTAGCCTCTTCTATTCTGGAAAGTTCACCAGTTTGGATGATAAAATGCAGGATCACCTACATAAGGGATTTGATTGCATCCAGAGATGGAGATCTGCAAGGAAATGTCCCCTGGAGGAGCAACTTGGGGAGCTCAAGCTCTCCACAGCCGTGAGGACAGAGGAGGGATTGGGAGGCGTTCCCTTTAGGGAGGCCCTGAGCATGTGCAGTTCTGGACAAGCAGATGCTATTAAAGCAACAACATAGGTGGACCCTGAGAGAAGTGGAACTCAACAGTGGCTGGAGAGCAGGAGTAGCATTAGGGGACTCTTGTCTGTCTGCCTGCCCTGTGCAAGCCTATTTCCCCTTTCATTCATTTACCCCACCCCATCCCATATGTTCCCACTAGCCTGCTTCAGCTCTTGGGTACTGGGACAATTTGGCAGGGATTGTAGACCTGCTTAAATTAGGAAGCTTGTGCTGTTCAGTGAAACATTAATAGTGTATGACTTGGGAGCATATCCTGAGTCTGGGGAGCAGGTGACATCACTCAGGTCTTTTAGAACATCTCCTGTGCTGTTTTTACAGCCTGCAGATGATGGTAATAAGTTACAAATTGTGTCTCTATATGCCACCAGGTAGTAAATGTATTATGCCAGTCTCCTCTTTTTCCTGTACTTTTTGTCTCTTCTTATTTTTATTACAAACCTAATTTAAGTTGGCTTTTAGGAGATTTAAGTATTTATTTGGGCACCAGGGAATGAACCAGGGTCTCTTAACCACTGAGACACATACCCAGCACTTTTTATTTTTGAGACAGGGTCTCCCGATGTTGCTTCGAGCCTTGCTTAGTTATTGAGGCTGGCCTCAAACTTTCAATTCTCCTGGCACTCGGCAAATATTTAAGTACTTTTTTCCCCTTTTAAGCTCACATCTTTTTAGGTTTCTATTGTTAGCACTTTGTGTCTTTCTCCATATTTCTCTACTAGTGAAGGTAATTAAATATAAATATGTATGCTTATATAAAGTATATCCCTTTTTTTCCCTACTATACAGAAATGGTATTAGGTCATGCCTAATACTTACCAAAGCTTTATTTATTTATTAGTTTTAGGTGGACATAATGGCTTTATTTTATTTTTATGTGGTGCTGAGGATTGAACACAGTGCCTCACCCATGCTAGGTGAGCACTCTACCACTTGAGCCACAAACCCAGCCTTTTAAACTTAGGATTCTACATCTTTGCCAGTCAATAAATACCGATCTCCTTTATTTTTTCTAATTGCTGCATAATATTTTATAAATGAATATATCTGACATATTCATTCATAAACCTGTTGATGGACTTTCAAGCTCTTTCCATTTTTTACTATTATAAATACTTTTTTTTAAACAAAAGCATTTATACTTTTGTCCAAAGGATAGATGTACAAAAGAATACATGCAACGCCTTTATCCTTAAATGCCAAGGCCAGGAGTGGGATCTCTGAGTCAAAGGACATGTGCATTTTTTATTTCAATAGTTATCACCAGAATGCTTTCCCAAAGGGACCATTCATTCTCTCTGCAAAACCTTCAGGCCTGCTGCTCCTCATATCTTAACTGGGAGTGGCTGCTCAAATCTTTATTTTTTTCCAATCTGTCAGATAAAAAATGAAATTATCTCCCACTTTTTTGAGTATTTATATATTCAGTTTTTTAAAAGAGAGAGATAGAGAGAGGTAGAGAGAGATAATTTTTTTAATACTTTTATTTTTTAGTTATTGGCGGACACAACGTCTTGGTATGTGGTGCTGAGAATCGAACCCGGGCCTCACGCATGCCAGGCGAGCGCGCTACCGCTTGAGCCACATCCCCAGCCCCATATTCAATTTTTTTTTTAACATTCTACACCTACAAGACCTGTAGGAGTTATTATTGCTGGCATTCACTAGACAAAATTTTGACTACTAGGAAGATGTACTGCTTCAATTTTTAAGAATTCATTCAAGAATCCATCTTCCTATGCCATGTTTTATCACTTACTTCACATATTAGATATTTCACCCATTTCCGGGTTTGATTTTTAAGTATGGTTAATAAGGAACTTTCAGATTAGCATTTATAGTTGGGAATCACTTCATTTTCTCAGAGATCAGATTTTAAGATTTTTGAATTCAAAATTTTATGGGTGCTTATAATCTGCTCTGGGAGATTTTGTGTGTCTGGATCCATTAATGTGTGTAATTTTGAACTTTGAAAATAGGCTTTATTTAGTCACTTGTTGAAGTATAATTAACGGAAGCCAAAATGCTAAATATTTTGATTCCAAGAAAAGTGACATGTGATGGAGGGGACTGATTATGCGATGGATGGATGGCTTCTGTGTGATTCTGTGTGGTGTAAAAATGGCATCTCTGTCCCTTAAACCAAAGGTAACAGTTCGAGCCCCAATTTGCTTAGAGCAGCATGCCATATTCATGGTGTCAGGTTTCTGTCTCCAGAGTCCTTAGTGTGTTGTGAAAACTTCCTTGATGGATGCTCGAAACATTGCAACACAAAATAAAAATATATTGTTGTTGGGTAGTAGTGAAGGGAGAGGTGTCCCTGGGCCTCATGTCTGTGAGGGATGACGTTTCTACCAACCCTGTTTCTATGCTCTAGACTTGTTTCATTCTTCTGCTGTACAACTGCACATGGACCGGGGACTGGTGTGTGTGGAAAATACTTCTTTACTGCTTTACCTGGGAAATCGATTATTTTGCTTAGAGAGAGTGAACTGGGGGTGGTGGAGAAGTGTGGCACAGATTTTTTTTTTTTCCTTCAGTTTTTTGTGTCAGTACTCTGAAAATAATGAAATAGATAATTAGTTGATCCTCAAACCCTGCCCTGGCCATAGTCTCCTCTAAATGTTCCCTTTGAAGCGGTGGCTGCCACTCTTTTTTATCCCACCCTTTCCTGGACTGCTGGCTCAGCACTTATGGATGAATTTCAGCTAATGTGTGATCAATCGTGAACCCACCCAGCTTCTGTGCTTCCACCATTTCCCATGTTCTCTCCCAGTTGCAGACCTGTATGGGTCTTGGAATATAGTTTGGAATGCTGGGTAGTACCAAGGGGACCTGTGGGTGGACAGAGCACAGAAGTCAGAGGAAGGGTTTGACCCTGTGCTCTAGAAACCTTGGGCTTCATTAAGGTGGCTGTCCATGGAAAGGAGTACAGTGATTTGTCCTGAGGGTTCTTCCAACTCCGACATAGTATATTTTTAAATATGAATCCTGGGAATGCCTTAATAATAATATTTAATAATAATAAATAGGTGTATTTAACCAGCCTTCTTATCCACTGTTATATCTTATTTAATCCTCAGAAGCCTGTGAGAAGGTACTCAATCATCCTTTTTGTTGTTGAAGGAATTAAGATGGTGTGAAGTCGCGTGTAAGGCTAAGCACTGCTAGAGAGCCGAGGGCCTGGCTGCCTGTATGGCCCCACTGACAGGACTTGCCTAAAGTAGTTTTCTTAATGAGTAAATTCGTAATTGTTGGTTTACGGGCAAGTATTGCCTGATTAATGCTTGGGCTTCTGCACATGCCATCACATTCTCTCCTTATAATTTTGTTTTTAGTGTTGGTTTGATGATGCCTATCTCTGCTCAGTACTCTCTCACTTCCTGTGTATGGGAATCAAAGTAGGGTTGCATTTCTTTAAAAAGATCCTTTTTTGTTCAGAAATGCTGGATCATATGGTGGTTCTATTTTAAATTTTTTGAGGAATATCCCTACTGTTTTCCATAAAGGCAGTACCAATTTATAGTCTCACCAGCAGTGTACAACTGTTCCAGTCAGAATCTCCCACTTTGCAGGTCAACTGTGCTGTCTGACAACATGGCCGAGTCACGTCTTCACAATCATAATTGCTTATGATGATAGGCAGAATTATTATAATATTCACAAAGTGATACACCAAGACTTTCACAAATTTTCTAGGGTGTGGAGTCTAGGGATTGGTGGGAGCATTTTTAGAATTTCATACACATCTAAGGATGCCTCCAGGTGCCTCTGGCTCTGAGCTCTGTTGGAACCATCCCGAGCTTTCATTGTTATTTCCTCGCCCAACCAACATCCTATGTTAATAGGGACAGCTAATTTCATTTGATTTTAGGGAATTTATGGATGAATTTCAGCTAACGTATGATCATTGTATCTTGATGCCCCATAAGGCATTAGATTCCTGAGAATGAGAATAATAAGCACATTAGAAAAGGAGCAAGTATTGCTCAAGGTTTGTAGATCTGTTTATATACAGACTCCTCATGTGTCTTACAGGTGAGACAAAGACATATTGTGGGCCAGTTCACTGCTCCTTATTGTGGGAATGAGTCTGTGAAACTGGGTCACTTGGGTTTTCTACAAATATAATTGAGATTATAGGTCATGAGTTAGAAGTTCCCTTATATAAGTGGACAAATGTAGCATTACTATGTTGATCAGTTACCAGGTCCTGGGGCGCCATAGCAACAGCAAAACCATTAGAAATAGTTCCTAAGGCTATTGATTTTTTTTTCGAGTTTGCCTCCAAAGGACTCCTCAGAGCTAGTAGGCAAGGTCAGGCAGTAATTCATCTCTAGAAAGAGCACCTGATAGTTAGAATGGAGTCAGTGTTCATTACTTTATCATAGAGATAATCTCACAAAAGGGCACCTGTATCAGTTAGGGTTCTCTGGTTGCAAGCAATGAAATTGGACTGCAGTTCAGTTAAAGCAGAAAAGGAATTTATTGTAAGGACATCAGGAAGCTTGCAGAATGCAGTGACAGGCCAAAAAAATGGGTACAGAATAAAGATCAAGAGAAGTCCAGGGTCATTCCAGGCCACTAGATCTACTGCCTAACTACTGCCCTGTCATTTAGGGCATGCTGCAGGGATGGGATAGGATAGGACCCATTTTCTCTGTCCATGCATTACACTAGCCAAGACCCAAAGCTCATCTGGGAAAAAAAAAAAATCCACAGGGCAGGGACACCAAGTGCACACCCTGATGGAGGGTGAATCTCTTAAAGAGACTTGGGATGCCATTATCAAGCAAGTTGGGAGTAGATGCTGGGGAGTAAAACCCTAGAACAACAACAACAACAACAAAAAAAAACAAACAAACAAACAAAAAACCGTGATATTCAATATAGAATCCCTTGTTCCATCAAATTCTGTCTCAAATTAAAATGTGTATTGAATGGTAATTAAAAGTATATCTTCCTTAAACCAAAGAATAGTCTTTTATTGTTACACTGCTTGTCTCAAATCATAGAAACCTACGTCTGCACGCCCCCCCAAGCTAGTTAAATTAAAATGTTCAGTGCATATTCTTATTTGCACAATATCAATGAAATTCTCTGACCAGCTGTGTGAAGAGGTTCCATTTAGCATTCAACAGTGAAAACCCATGTACCCCCAACTTGCCCCTGGAGCAAGCAAAGACATAGGAGCACCAAAAGCATTGTTTATGGTCCTGGAGTTATATTGACTGATTATTTATTTGTAAAGTGAGTATGAAAAAAAATAAAGTGAGTATGAACTACAAAAATAATCCCCATTCTATTTATTGAATGATAATAGCTTTTAAAATGAACAACATTTGTGTCGAACATAAAAAAAAAAAAAAAACCCTCTGTATCTGACAGTCCATGGGTAAGTGATCATGTTGTAATAGTATTGTATCAAAAGCTGCTTTTCTTTATAAACCCTTATATTTAATCCCTCCAACCAGCCAACCTGCTATAAGCTTCCTAGGGAATTAATTTAAGATGGAAGATAAAGAAAAAAAAAAAAAAAAAAGAGGCCAAAGTTAATGACATCAAAGAGAAAGCTCCCGAAGGAGGTAATAGTTTCAAAAAGATTTTTGACTGTTTTAGAAAATGAATATAAGCTTTTCTAGAAAGAACTGGTATAAAATAAAGCTATTGCTTCTGACTTATTCAAAATGATTTTTTTTTTCTAGTTTATAACCCCAACGAATCTTGTAATAAACGTTTTAAAGTAAAAGTTTAATGTGTGCCTTGGGAGCTGCGCTGACCAGTTTTACTATTAGATTGCAAAAAAATGTTTAAAATATTTATAATGTAATTCTGACAAGAGCAAATCATTAACACAGAATTTTTACACTTAAAATGTGTGATTTCTAAATGGATAAATAGGGAAAAAGGTTTTTGTTGGTGAGAGAGCTAAACTTCTAAGATTTAATTGTGCTCTTGCAAGGAAATAAAATTGCATAAAACCACCAGGGAAAGTAAAAAAAAAAAATGACAATTTTGGTGAATATTCCCCATTTTAAATAAAAACTCTTCCATGTAATTACTTATACCTATAGTGGTATTGAAGCAATACATTATTTACACATTTAATCTTATTTTGATTTACTCTAATTTATCTGATATCAGCAGCCTGTTAGATGATAATTTAAAAATCTGCTGCTACTGTAATTGCTTTAGGAAACCTTCCTAATGATAATTTTATTCCCTGGAATAATTTAACTTTCCACTTAAACTGCACATCTCAACACTATAAAGTATGTGTTGGCAACAGAAGATGTTTATGTTCATGGAGAATGATGATTTCCTTAATGGACAGCAATGTTGGGCTTCATATTTTATGGTAATGGAGATGGATAAAATTACTTTTTACTACGTGTACCCTCGATGTTTGTGTGTAGCAGGAGCAAGAAGTTTTTAAGTGTTCAAAGAATTAAAAACATTTCCCAGAAGTACCTTCGTGGAGGCAAACTGGGTTTATGGTGTTATGTTTTGTCAGCTTTCATACATGCCCTGGTCTGAGCTACTTCCTAGCTCCAGAGGCACTCTTGAAGACTTTGCCCTGGGCAGATGTAGGGCAGGACTGGTCTTGCTCTGACCCTGGAGACCCAGGTTTCTCCTATCAGGGCTTTGGTTCTGCACAGGGAGCTGCATTCATTCCACCAAGAGGAATCCTCCAGGGATTGTTGCTAGAAGAAAGGAGATCTGTTCTGTGGTGGAACACAGAGGTAGTAAGTATTCTTCCCTGAAAGAACATCCAATCTCACAAGGCTGCTTTCTCTGAGTATTTTCTGCCAGTAGTTGGAGGATGGCAGCTGCCACTATCATCCCTTGTATCTGCAGGGGTTAGTTTCAAGAACCACTGGGATACCTAAACCCACAGGTACCCAAGTCCTTTACAGGAAATGGTGTAGTGTGTGCACATAACCTTTGTACATCCTTCAGTACACTTTCAGTCATCTCTAGATTACTCATAATACATCCTGTAAATGCTACACAAATATTTGTATCTGTTTAGGGAATAAGGATAAGGAAAGAAGTGTGTGTATGTTAACACAAATGGAATTTTTAGAAAATTATTTTCATTCCATTGTTGGTTGAAGCTGTTGATATGGAGGTCTGGCTGTACCTCAGTTTCTGCCAAGGTTGAAGATAGGGTAAGGTAGGGGAAAACTCTCAGGTGATGACATTTAGGGGCTGTCCCTGTTCAGTTTATGACAAAGAAAGGTGTTGTGGAGGAAGGTGGAGAAGACCTCATGCTTGGGGGAGTCAGGGGGAAAAGAGCCCAGATACTTTCTGATCCAGGAGATTTGCTGTAAGGTGACACCAGTGGGTGTCCCCTCTGGTTCCTCTTACTTTTGCTGTTGACTTTTGTCAAAATACCCAACACAGTTGATTATGGGAAGGTGGGAAAGGATATGTTTAAAATATTTTTGGAATTTGACTTCACAGACCTGGGCAAATTTATGGAAATAGAGTTGCTGACCTGGATCTCCCTCAGAGACAGACAGTGGTCCTGGTGACCCACAGGGCTTCTTGCTTCTTCAGTGCAGGAACAAACCTCAGCTGGGTGACTCTGAGGGAGGTTTCAGAGACTAAATGCAAATTGGCATACTGTTGTATCCTGGACTGCTACCTTAAGATGATTTGGGGAGTCATTCATTAAATATTTGTTTTGTACCTATGGTTCAAACTCCGTCTGAACATGAATTATGATTTGTCCTGTTCTTATGTACCTTTCAGGCAGCTTTTGGATTTTCTCCCCATGCAGGAAAGATACTGATCTCCTCACACATAGGGAATACCCTAAAAATGGTTTTAGAATTGGAACCCCATCTGTGGTAGGGGTGCACTCACAGCCTATGGCCTCTTGTTTTGCACTGACTTGGTCTGAGCTTTGAAAGGAGCTAGCACTCCAGTGTGAACTGTTTTTCCACAAGGGAATTGAGTCAGCAGTGCAAATGTAAACTTGAGATTTATGTTGATCTGCTAAAAATTGTACAGACCAATGTCAGAAGATAAACAAATGATATTTGGTTGGTTTTCCTTGCTAGTGGATGTCCCTGGCTTTATGTTCATTACAGTTGCAATGAGTACTAATCTAATCATTCTAATCTTTAGAAAATAATGTTTTTTTTGTAAAGCAAGGGTGTTATGCTCTTGTGTTTTTACTGAATATTATTTCTTCCTAAGAAGGATTTTCCCTGAAGGTTATGAATCCTTATCCTTTATATTAATTGCATTGTAAGAGAGCAATTGAATAATTGTCTAATAGCTCTATTTGCATCATCTTTCACATTTAGGTATCTTTATTATATGTACTGTATGAAAAATATTGTATGGACATTTGGTTTCTGATCTGCTATCATCAGAAATCAAAGGGAAGGAGACATTTGCCAAGTTAGGCCCAAATAAAACCTTTTATTTTATTTATTTTTTATGGTCCTGGGATAGAACCCAAGGCCTCCTGTGTACTAAGCAGGTGCTCTCCCACTGAGTTACATCCCTACCCTAGACCTTTCATTAATAGTTGTAGAAATTAATCTCATTCAGCAGCAACCCTGAGTTGTGGGGTAGATGAACTCTGTTATCAGAAACCACAGGATGCCAGGCATCTGTTACTCTGCCTGTCTGGAAGAGCACCTGTAAATAGACACCAAGTCACAAAGGCCATCCAGTCCCAGACAGTCCCCAGCATGGAGCAGAAGCTGCATTTCCAGAGGGTAATTTCTTAGTTCATTGTGTGGAATGGCATTTGTTTTTTAAAAAATCATTTTTTAAAACAAACGTTTTGTTCCAAGATTGGCTCCTAAAGCATATATTTAAGTATTATGTATTCTTCCCTTGTTCTACCTTGTATGCTATTTGCCATTTATACTGTATTGTTTATATGTATCTATCCAACTCTCTCATTATAATTCTTGCTTTTATTCATTTATATTGCTTGTTCAGCTGAGAGTTCCTTCTAAGTGTGGTAGGTTTGTCCTAGAAAGTGATCCTGTTCTTGGCACATATGTTTTATTAAGTATTTTTAAGTGAGTAAAAGCATAATATTTAATAGGTTTAGAAAGCAAAATATGTAATAAGTGTTTTCAAGACAGAAGTCTGTTCAGAATTTCAGTTCTGAAAATCAGGGAATACTTCTGGCATGTGCAAGCTAAAGAACAGTATTTTTAGAAAGAACTGTAACCTAAACTCCATTAACTCTTACTGACTTGATAAAATGCTTCAGGAACAGTCTAATATTTCTTCAGTTGCAGAGTGATCAGAATTAAAGAGTCAGAACTGGGCTTTGGGACAGGCCTTTTGCAAGTCTATAATTCTTTTCTGATCTAAAAAGAAACAAAGTTATGATTTATATGTTGAGTTCTTTGTTTACTGGAATGTTAATGGAATGTGAACAATGCCATTACGATAGATCTCAAAGCTTAGTCCTATGACCCAGAAAAATATTTACTTTTTTTTTTTTTTACTTTTTACTTTGAGAGCAATTATTTCTTATATGCCACATCTTGATTAAATAATTTTTTTTTTTTTAATTTTGAGATGTGGTCTCCCTATATGGTTCAGGCTGGTCTCAAACTCCTGAGCTCAAGCAGTCTTCCTGCCTCAGTCTCCAGGGGTCCTGGGACCACAGGCCCATGCTGCCACACCTGGAAAAGTGATTTTTAAAAAAGAATTGTTCAGCAAATATTTTGACTCCATTTTTTTTTTTTTTTTGTATTTTTAAGACCTCTGATCACTGTAGCCAACTTTGTTATAAGGCAAACTATGAACATCAGAGTGCTTTTGTGTTTGAAAATATTGGAAGCAAAGTTCTAAACTGTTTGTGTTGAACATATGGGGCCAGCTTGGGAATTCGTGAGCAGTGCTTTAAATAAAAGCTTGAATTGTGTTGTGTTTATATTTTGAGATTTAAATCTGTTAGACTGATCCCCTTTCTGACGACAAGGCCCTTGAGGAGAGTCTGTGTCTTAATTTTGTTTTAATCCAGTGGCACTCTACAGAGCGTGGCATAAAATAGAAAGTATAGATATTTGTGAGATAAATGAATTTTGAAAAATTGACTCAGGCATGTTAAAGACCACATTAAATATTTTTGTGCCTTTTTTTTTCTGGGACTCTATCTCAAGTAGTCCTAATTATATATTAAAATCCATGATGGTATCTTTGATGAAACCTGAAGATACTAAATAACTTTAAAACTTTGGAGTATAGATAGCAGAACATTTTAGTGGGAGCAGAAAATGTTTTGCTCTGGTGGCATTATTAAAGAGTGACCAACATTTTCATTTTCACTGTTTATATGAAACAGTTGAGGAACTAGAAACTTTTCAGTGATTATGAGGCCAACTGTATTTATTCTTGAGTTTCCTGGATGAGAACCACTATGGTCATCAAGTTCTGTCTTCTCTTCCTCCATTTTCTTTGGATTAAACCAATTATCTCTGTTTTTCCTTTTTTTTTTTTTTTTTTTTTTTTCGTGTGTGTGGTACTGCTGGGGATTGAATCCAGTGGCACTCTATCATTGAGCCACTGTCCTCCCAGCCTCACCCTTTTGAGGCAAGGTCAGGCTAAGTTCCAGAGCTGTCCTTGAACTTGTGATCCTCCTGCCTCAGCCTCTGGATTATCTGGAATCACAGACCTATGCCACTGCACCTGGCCTATCTTTGTTTTTCTAATGATACCAAAGATGACGCAATACCTTGTGTTCACCACAGATATGGGTTATGTGACGACCAGAGAGAAATATGGCAAGTCTCCAAAAGTGGCACTATTATATAGTATAGAGATTTAAAATTTTTCCAAATAGAAAGTGAGAATCAGAGAAGAAACTCTTGAAAATTTCAAAGGAATCTGGAAAATAAGATTTCTTGGGACTAAATAGTATTTTGGGGAGCGGGCACCCCGAGTCTACACCAATATCTTAAATACGTCTTGCCTAGAACTAGTGTAAACATGATGAATGCTCACTGTCTGGAAATCAGATGGTGTGGCTGGTAGGCTGAAGTGCGTTGAAGACCAGCTTGCCTTGACATTTCTCATTTTATTCTTATGGGAAGGAAACACAAATGTGTTTTTATGAAAAGTTTAACAGCTATCATTGGACATGTACTACTTGTTCAGCACTCCACATGTGTGATCTTTTTCCACTTCTTGCCAACTTCATGGAGGTTAGAGCTGTTACCACTTGGTTTGCATATGTGTTCTAACTTGGCCACACTCTCACAGTTAATATGTGGCCAAACAGGATCAGAAGCCAGGCAGTTGAATCCCAAAGACCAGTCTTCTTTGTACTTTGTAAAATGACCTCGTGTTCCAAAATTATGAAAAGGCCCTTGAACAGACATATATTATACATGGTATAATATATTATACCAACATGGTATAATGGTAGCCAGTAACATGTGCCTAAGAATCGAACACACTTACTGTAATTCATGCCTTCTGCCAAAAAGATGTAGTCACTATCTACCATGTAAAATAACTGCATGGATGATATATAAAATGAATATATAAAATGAGTACCACATTGGCTGTTCAGGACTGAGCAAGGTATAATACAGACAATCTATATCATCAGTAAAGAACTCTTAGTAGGTGCTAGAGTTGTGGCTCAGAGGTAGAGCGCTTGCCTCGCATGCGTGGAACCCTGGATACGATCCTCAGCACCACATAAACAAATAACATAAACGTATTATGTCCATCTACAACTAAATACAACAACAACACAAAAAAACAAACCTCTGGTACAAAGTGAAATATAGATGCTTTTTGAAGAAAAACTAATTATACCTAAGGAAAATGTAGGAGTGCCTTGTGGATACAGTGGCTTTTGCACAAGACCCTGGAAGATCAGGTGGCTGTCAGAGATGCAGACACAGGATGAAGGTTGGGGCAGCAGAGGATGGGAGCAGGGATAGGGAAAGGAGGAGATGGGACTAGTGTTTGACAAATGAGAAGTGCTGTGTGTAGAGAGAGATTTGGCAGTGCCTAGCTGCTCTTCAGTAGGCAGTGGGAATGGTCACAGGCAGTGACTCTGCTTTGCCAATTAAGTGATCCAGTGTGGCCCAGAAGTCTTGGTGGGTGGGAGTTTGCATTCTAGGGTTGTGGTCTTCCTTTAGGCTTGTGATATCACCTCTAGTCCTATTGCTTTTCCTGTGTGTTGTCCACTTCCTTTCAATATGAGGACGAACCAGCCACAGAACAGAAGAGGGAGTGTGTGTTGCAATCTTAGTAAGTGCCATATGTCTCATGTCTCTACAGTCATTTTCCATTCTGAGAAACCTTGTTGGAAATTACTGATTGTGTTTAATGATGATTCTTGCTCATAAAGAGAAATACTTGTGAATGTGCTGCCTTTGAATTTGATCAGGTGTGGACTGTTAACAGGGGCAAGCAGAGGGAACACCTTTCCATATGGTTTTAAAATCTACAGGGAGGGGCTAAGCCATAAGAATGGGTGAATGTATTCATGCAGTGTTTCTAGATCTTTCAGACAAGTGTGAGAAGTTTGTTGTAATTAGTATTTAAAATAGTATATACAAACCTGAGGTTAAAAAAAAAAAAAACGAAAAACTGAACCACCATTTAAAAAAAAAAAAGGTAAGCAGAAACAAATGTTTGTGGAAGGTTTTCTGTGACCTGCTCTGTACTAAGTTTTTTCCAATTCTGACAGTAGTCCTGAGAGGGCGGGGTTGTCAATATTCCCATTTTGCAGATGAGGAAAGAGAGGCCTAGTGATGTGAATAAGTTGGCTGATGTGGAATAACTGATAAAGAGCAGCAGCAGAGTGGGGGTTTGACCCTGGTGGGCCTTACTCCCCCAGCCTGCTGTTCTCTAAAATCCCCTATTAATAGAAAGTCAGCTCCTCATGTCAGTAAAGTCACTCGTCAAAAACACATACAAACCAAAAAGGAACCAAAATCCTTTGCATTTTTCTTGACACAAAAAAAGTAAGTTTTATATGTCAGACTTGTTTTAATAACACTCTGCTCCTTTTTGGTCATTGCTTCTTTTTGTTACTTCAGAACCTGAAGCAAACAGGTTTTGACAGGAATATTGACATGGCCCTCTTGATGATTTAAAGTCACACAGGTTAAAAAAAAATGTTGCTTAATTTTCTTAATGTAAAATTAGATCTTATTAAAGTTCCTTTCTCAGTGCTGCATGCGACACTGAGAGCATTATTTATATTTTCAGGGTTCTTATGTCAGCTCCCATGTGACGTCAGTCTAATCCTTGTAATGGTTGATGTTTGCATTTTGACCTGTCATTGAAAATAGTGCAAGGGACTGGAGTGATGGTTCTCCACCATGTGTATTCATTTTAAACTGAAGAACAGGAACTCCTTCGTACTACTGGGTCTGCCTTTTCAGGGTTCTGTTCTTTAAATCAGATCATTATAACTTATTGTCTTGATGCCAAGTAATATATCTATTGTGACTTATTTTTATAATAGGATCCTAAAGAAACTTTCTTTGTAAATTATGCCTTTGGACAATGAAAACTGTCTCATGGTGTTGTGATTCTTACAACATATTTAAAAGTTTGTCACATGACATCTAAATTTTAATTTCCTAAAATCATGTTCCCAGAGTATGTGTGTTTTCTTTATGATTACCCAGCTGTATGGTATCTGCATCAGAGGTTGTTTGAATCAGATTTGCCATTTTTCTGGCATTTTTTGAAATCATTAGTTATAAAGGAACCAATGCCCTTTACCAGGATGGTTGGAAATCTTCTAATTGCATAGTGTGTTTCTATAGTTTTCCATTCGTGTCTATCATCCTGTTGCTCATACCTGTTTATGCACATTTTTGTATAGCAACTGTATTTGGGGGTGCCTTTACTGTGTGGCCTGTATGTTTGCAGATGATCCATAGAAACACAAACAAGGAATTGTGACAGCCGTATTTCATTCCTAAAAGCTGAATGATGTCAGGCATAATTACTGAGACTAGCATCTGGAGGGTTTTATTAAAGGGAAACCTGCCAAGATTGTTAGTGCATACCAAACAGCATTATCCATATGTGCCGTTTTATCACCACTGAATGTCAGGGTGTGTTAGTATGAAGGGAAATTAATAAAATGCAGCAGAGGATCACTACTCAAACGTTATAATCTCAGAGCTGTTTTTAGTTTAGCTGGATGAAGTAGTTTGGCTGGATGAAGTAGTTTGGTAGAGATTTCAAAAATCATACCATCTGGGAAGTTTCTAGATACCCAGGTACCTGATACCTAGGTGCCTGTATTACTTGGTCATACCAGAATTAAAATATATTTCTCATAAAAGTGCTGAATTCTTTTTTTTTTAAATAATGTTCTCTGACTCCTAAAAGAGTTAAGAGTCTATTATTAATAAACAAACAGGATTAACAGATATTAATTGAGAGCCTGCTCTATTAAATCATGATGAAAATTACTTGAGTTTAGTAGGAATCCTGTTCAATAGGACAGTAAGAGGTCACTGTGGTGTGATTGGCCAATTCCTTGGAGTAGCACTGAATTGCTGTTCACTCTTTGTTCTTTGGAGAAAGCTCAGCAGTTAAACAGAAGAGTCTTAAGCCAGTAAGGTGGTCCTTTTCAACTCTCTTGAATACTGTGGTTCTCATACATTGCACTTCAGTTTATTTACATAGTAACCTATCATTCCAACCTGGCATGGTGAAAATCATCCTCACTAGGCATGAACAGAGGTTGTCATGCCTGTCTACATAGGAATTGTGGCAGGATTTGTAGTTCTTTAAAAATTGTACTAAGAGGGTCTTTGATAAAATAGGGGGGAAAATAGTCCTCAGAAAATGCTCCTTTATGTCAATCACTCTCATGTGCTGAAAATTGAAAAGTAAATAAGAACATTGCCATCTTGTAGTTCTGTTGTAGTCAGAGTGACTGATGGTAACAAGAAATGTCCACCAATAGTTCATGTGTTGCATGGTTGAGGTACGTGCCAGGACAGAGAGGACACTGGGAGAGAAGAGTGATGGAATGTTCTTGTTGGACAAACAAGTTGTCCATATCAGTATGTCATTACCTCCCCCTGCAACATTAACAGACTTGCCCTTGAAGTAGGAGTAAGGTTTGTCAGGGATGAACACTGATTAATATGCATTTGCCAGAAGGCAAACTTAAGCAGGTCCCTCACTTTTAAAAATGTGTTGTAGCAGAATAGACTTCTGCAGACAGATTGAAAAGCAGGATGGGGTGAGCCCTCCAGGGAGAGAGCCTGCTATGTTACAAGTCTTGGTTTTCAAACACATGTTGTTTTAAAAATCAGTTACACCAGTGTTGCTTGAGAGCTTTGTACCCATTCCTTGAATAGTTGACTTATTTGATCTCCAGACATTCTGATTTCTGAATTGCCATTTTGCTGTTTTAGAATGTGCCAGTCACCAAAGCCTTAGTGGTTTCTGTACAATATATAAACACACACACACACACACACACACACCCACACACACTACTCATTTTCCTGCTTCTGAATTATATGTAACTCTTCAGCAAGAGAAGGTTGTTGCTAGGTTTGTAAATTAGCACAGACACTACAGAAGTCAGTATGGAGGTTCCTCAAAAGACTGGACAGGGAACTTCCATGTGACCTGGCTATCCCACTCCGCAATATTTATCCCAAAGAATTAAAGTCATCATACTGCAGTGATACATTCATCCCATGTTTATAATAGCACAATTCATAGTAGCCCAAAACTATGGAACTAGCCTAGGTATCCGTTAACAAATGAATGGATAAAGAAACAGTGGTACATATACATTACACAATTTTATTCAGCTGTCAAGAAGAATGAAATTATCTAAGTTGCAGGAAAATGGATAAAACTTAAGAATATTCTGTTAAAAAAAAAGCTGAAATTAACCAAGAATTGTATGTCTTCTCTCATATGTGGAAACTAGAGAGGAAAAAGGGAAAAAAAAAAGTTATGGGGGAGGAATCTCATAAAAATTGAAGGGAGATGAGTAGAGTAGAAGAAAGGGACCCAGAAATGGAAAAGATGAGGGAAAGGGAAATACTGAGTAATGATATTGTCCAAATGATTTTGTCACATTGTGTTCAGGTATGAAAAGGTAATAAGGAATCTCACCATTATGTGCAATTCTAATGCACTAATAAAATATAGAAACAAAAGACAGAAACCTCCGGTTGGGTAAACATAAAGAAACCATTGCAGGGGCTGGGATTGTGGCTCAGTGGTAGAGCACTTGCCTCACATGTGTGAGGCACTGGGTGGCTCCTCAGCACCACATAAAAATAAACAAACAAAGATGTTGTGTCCATCTACAATTAAAAATAAAGAAAATAAACCACTGTTTCAATGTAGTGATTAATACGCAGAGCTTCCTAGCATTAGATTGGCAGAATCCGATGAGTTGTGCCTGATTTGGAGGCTTTTTTGATTTTTAAGGATTAAGATGAAATTGTTTTTATATTTTCAATTCCATTAAATAATTTTCACTTTTTCTTAAAGTTTCTTTAAACACTCAAAGGACTGAAGAGCACTGTACTGGTTTTATGTGTAATGAATTTATTTAATTATATAACTTCTTTAGTAGTTCTCTTTGCGTCCTCTACTTCTGTAAGACTTTTTCTTCATTGTTTTCTTTGCACAACCAAGAACTATTTCTTTGGGTCTGGATCATGTGAGAATGACTTAGAGGGATCATCTGTGGAGGCACCAGGGTGCCAGAGACGTCAAGAAAGAAAGTAATAGTTATTTTGAAGCTCTGTGTGGGGTGGGTGATTTTTCTCCCTTCCCTCCCCTTCCCTTCCCTCCCTGTCCCCTTCTGCCCTTCCTCTTTTTCTTTCAACAGTTCCCCTCTTTTTCTTACCCAGATTAAAAAAAAAGGGGGGGGGGGCGTTACTACCTATATAATGCCCAAAGACAGCTATTGCCTGTTACAGTTTGGATGTGAGGTGTTCCCCAAAAGCTCATGTGGGAGGCAACACAAATAGTTTCAGAGAAGAAATGACTGGGTGATGAGAGCCTTGAACCCAATCAGCGCATTAATCCCCTGAGGGGATTAACCCAGTGGTAACTAGAGGCAGGTGGGGCGTGGCTGGAGGAGGTGGGCATTGGGGGCGTGGCTTTGGGGGTCTATATTTGTGTCTGGCCAATAGCGTCTCTCTCTTTGTGCCTGATCACCACGGGAGCCGCTTCCTTCCCCCACACTCTGGGGCGGTGATCTTCTCCCTCACCTCACGCCTGAGCTTGGAGCAGGGGAACCCGTTGTGTGTGCGCTGAGACCTCGGAAACCATGAGCCTCCAAGTAAACTTTTCCTCCTTAAAATTGTTCTCTTCAGGTCTTTTAGTCACAGCAACAAAAAAGCTGACTAAAACCCTGTCCATATTTAGACTTTTGAGACAATTAGAAACGAGTTATGCTTTAGAAACTAATATATATATATATATATATATATATATATATATATATATATATATAAAATATTTTAAACTTTATTATCTATCCTGCCCTTTTAACCTTTCTAGATTTTTTTTTGAGGTTAGCCATTTCAAAGTGTTTTAAGATGGGATATTGGTGAGGGTGGGGAGTGGAAGTGAAATATAAAAATTGACCTGTAAGGTGGTAACTTTCAGAACATTGATATTTACTGACTCTTGATGCCTGACTTTCTTATGGAGATAATTATGGAATCGGTTTTAAAGACTTACCTCATATGTGAGAAAACTTAGGAATCTCTTTAAAGAAAAGTATAAAGCATTATTAATTACTTGAAGCTCTACCATTTTAACTTCATATTATACGTGTATGGAGAGAAAAGTGCTTTATTACTCACCCCACAGACTCTTTTTAACTTGAGTTAAGGGGCATTTGTCGCAGGTAAATTAACATACAGTGCCAACTACCTAAAAGTACACTATAATTATTTAGAAGATGTGTCCCACGTACTCTGTGTTCACTGGTTTGGGGAAGAGAGCAGGTAACATGGCATTAATACTTGGTTGAGAAACCCCAAACAAGTTCTGACTCTCTCTACCAGTAACTGTATGACCTCGAAAAAGATGTGCCTTCCTGTGTTCATTTTTTTTGTGTGTCTCTATTATGTTAGAGAGTTGAATTTACCAGATGATTTTCAAAGTCCTTGCTACCTCAATATTCATTTCTGTGTTCAAACACAATGGTCCTAAAAGTTGGTACCATGCCTATTGACTCTTTCCAGCATACAAGAATTGCTTTAGCATGAGAATATTGCAGAATCTGCTGTTTCAAAGTGTTCTTGATTATTTATAATCAACTGCTTCATTCAGCTCTTAAATTGGCTTTTAGAAAGCTTGCACTAAGATTTTAAACAAAGTGAGTATCTTGACTTATGGAAATATAAACTAAACAGAGGTTGGAGAATATATATTTTTGGTAGTGTATCCAGCTCTTACAATACATAGCAAGAGCCTTAATTGTAACCAAATAATGTTTTCTAGTCTGCGTTTAACTATACATCAACTCTGTGGATGATTCATAAAGAGTATAATTGACAGCTAGTAAACTCCTTGCAAAAATGAATCAGCTTTTAACTTCATATTAAATTATCCTTTTCTAAACCACTGAGAACTATAATCACACTCTTTCTGTGTAATTTGCCACAGATTACTACTTTAGGAGAATAACATCCTTTGTTAAAAAGGCTTTTATGTTATTGGCTTACAGTGTCCCTTCCTCCCACTGAATTAAAGCCTTCACCCTGCTGTTCCATGCCCTGTGCTTTTCACCTGACTGTCTTTTACAATGAGAGCATAATGAATGTTGAAACTAGTGTAGATTATTTAAAATAGGTTTAGATTAGCTCTTGGTTGTTGCTCTTGACCTCCAGGGAAAGAAAAGAAACAAGATTCATAGTACAGTGATGGAATTTTTATCAAGTGCTTTAAAGATTAAATTGTACAGGTGGAGTCTGTAACCTCCACAATTAGCTTTTTCTTTTCTAGAGTCTACCCATCAGCTGAGCCAGTGTGAATACTTTGACACTTGTCATGTGCCTCATATATATTAAAAACAGCAGAAAACAACATTATATTATATATAACATAATCCATATATTATACTGAAGCATTTGGAGCTTAACATTGCTCATTTAACCATCTATTAAAACTAATATTAAACTTTATATATTAGCATTCTATAGAAAAAAGTATTGAAAAAAATCTTACCAAGATAGCTGTCTTCATGGAGATTATGGGATAATGATTATTATAATTCTATTTTAGGTAGTGAAAAGGCCTTTGACAAAGTGCAGCACTTATTTTTGACTTTAAAACCAAAAATAGTACTCTCATTAAAATAGTAATTGGTGAACAGTACTTTAACATTAAAAATAATATATAGATTGCAGAAATAAAATAAGCATCCTAATGGTAAACTGAGAAGCATTTCCAATAAGCCCCCAAATAAGAAAAGGATCACATTGATATTGTTGCTTTTATCCTTATATTGGGGTTAGTAGCCAATGAAATCAGACAAGGAAAAATAATTAGAGGCTTGAGAATTATACACAAGGAAGTAAAACTATTTCTATACAGATGATATCTGAAAAATCCAAAGAATCAATGACAAAACTAATATGAACAATAAAAGAATTCAGTAACACACAAGAATAAAGTTAACATGTAAAACTCAAAGACTTCATATATGTAAACATTACCTGATCAGATGATAAAATGGAAAAGTCTTATTTATAGCAGCAACAATAACAACAAAATAAAATACTGACAAATAACATTAAGTAAATACATTCACAATATTTAAATAAGGAAAATTCTAGACCTCTTCTGGAGCATCCCAAAGTAGACTTGAACAAATGGGTAGTCATAATTGGTTCTTGGATAGGATGATTTGTCATCATAAAGTTGTCACTTCTCTTCAAATTAATAATTTAATATAGTACCAATAAAAATGACAAGTTTTCGAGCATGACACTTCTATTCTAATATTCATACAGAAAGTAAACTTGCAGAAATATCTAGGAAAACCTGGAGAGAGGAGAGTAATGGATAATTTGTATTTTCTACTATCCATACTCTAGAGCTTCTGAAATTGTGAAGTAGTACAGTGCTAGCACACCAATGACCACTAGAGAAAAATACAGAAATAGACCCAATAACACAGTAAATTCAATGTAATAAAAGTTGCTTCTAAAATCAATGAGAAAAGAGAGAGGCTAAAAGTTAGTTTTATAGAGGTAAAATACACATAATGTGAAATTTACCATCTTAACTATTTTTTAGGTGTACAGTGCAGTGCAGCCATTTGCAAAATTATTTTCATCATGCTAAACTAACTGTGTATCCATTATACAATAACTCGCCACTCTCCTCCTTCCCCCAGCCCCTGGCTACCACCATTCTATATTTTTGTCCCTATGTATTTGACTGCTCTGAATTCTACAATACAAGTGGAATCATACAGTCTTTGTCTTTTTGTGACTGGCTTATTTCACTTAGCCTAATGTCTTTAGGTTTGTACATATAGTTTATGTCAGAATTTCCTTTTTAAGGCTGAATAATATTCCACTGAATGTGAGAATCCTGTTTTGTTTGCTTATTAATTTACTGGAGGACAATGAGTTGCTTTACTCTTTGGCTATTATAAATAATGCTGCAACGAACATGAATACATAAATATTTGTTTAAGGCCCTGCTTTCTACTCTTTTAGATATAAGTAGTGTAGTTGCTCTGTCATGTGGCAATTCTCTTTTGATTTAAAAAATTTTTTTGTAGTTGTAGATGAACATCATGCCCTTATTTTATTTACTTATGTTTATGCAGTGCTAAGGATTGTATGCAGTACCTCACACATGCTAGGCAAGTGCTCTGCCACTGAGCTACAGCCCCAGCCCTCTTGATTTTTTTTGAAGAACTGCCTATACCACTTACCATAAAGCCTGTTCCATTTTGCACATCTGCCAATAAAATTAGAACTAGAGTCAGACATGGGTGGTATATGCCTATAAATCCCAGTGGCTCAGGATGCTGAGGCATGAGGATCCCAAGTCCTAAGAAACTTAGCAAGATTCCATTTCAAAATACATAAAAAGGGCTTGGGATGTGTCTCAGTGGTAAAGCTCCTCTGTGTTCAATCCCTGCTACCCCCTTCCCCCACAAATTAGAAACAAAGTTTAAACTTTTCCAAATCATAAAATCATCATCAATACTTATTTTCCTTTTTTTTTGATAGTAGCTATCCTAAAATGATATAAAATGGTATCTTACTTTGGTTTTGATGTATGTTTCCCCAGTGCTTAGTAATGCTCAACATCTTTTCATGTTTTTACTGGCTGTTAGTGTAGCTTCTTTGGAGCAATGTGTATTGGAGTCTTTTGGCCATTTCATAATTGCATTGTTTGGGATTTTTTGGTTGAATTTTAGAACTTATTTTGATATTTTCTGAGTTAACACTTTATCAGAGAGATAATCAGCAAATTTTCTCTCATTCTGTGGGTTGCCTTTTACCTTGTTGATATGGCCTTTTATGTGCAGAAGTTTTGAATTTTGATAAAATCCAATTTACTTAGTTTTTGTTGTTGTTGCCTATACTTTTGGCAATAAGAGTTCCATTTTTTTCCACAATGATTCAGGTAATCATTGCCATATCCAATGTCATCAAGTTTTTCCTTAATTTTTTCTTTTAAGAGAGTTATTAATGTTAGCTCTTTCCCTTAGGTCTTTAATTTGGAGTTAATTTTTGTATATATTATAAGGTAAGGATCTAGCTTCATTCTTTTGAATTGAATATGCAAATATTCAATTTATCTAGCACCATTTGTTTGTTGCAAGACTGTTCTTTTGTGATTCAATGCACTTGGCACCCTTTTCAGAAAGCATTCAATCATATTTGTGAGAGTTTTTTCCTGGCCTGTCTATTCCATTGTTGTACACGTGTTAAGGCAATTGTTGCACTGTTTTGGTTTTATTTTATTTTATTTTTTGCATTAAGCCTTATAGAAGAAACATTGAAAAGTACAGAGACTTCCCATATACTCCTCCCCATTAGTTTCCCCTATTTTTAAGTTTCTTGCATTTGTGTGTTACATTACATTTGTTAAAGTCGATGAGCTGATATTAGTAAGATTACTTTTTTTTTTTTTTTTTTTAATACCAGGGATTGAACTCAGGGATGCTTAACCATCTGAAGTTCATAGTTTACATAGGACTCACTCTTGATATTTGCATATGTGATAGGTTTTGAAAAATGCATAATGACACGTGTACATCATTACAATATTTTTATAATTTCATTACTATAAAAATCCCTGTGCTTTTCCCATTCATCCCTTGTTTCCCTCAACACCTGGAAACCTCTGTTCTTGGCTTTTCCTGTATGTCATATTGTTGGAATAATAGAATGTGGACTTTTCAGATTGGCTTGCTTCACTTCGAGAAATAGATTCTTCTGTGTCCTTTAGTGGCTTGATAGCTCATTTCATTTTATTAAGAAAGATAAACTTTGAATAAATTGTGTTGGGACAACTGGATAATTATGGTAAATATAAGATAGGATTCTTACCTCACACCATAAACTCCAAATGGGTCAGGGTTTTTTATTGTAGGAAAGGAAAAATCAATGTGAGTGCAGGCTGAGCAGATCATTGTGGAGAGAGATTTCAGTGTGGAACAGAATTGCCTCCCCTGACTCTTTTTTTTTTTTTTTTTTATTGGTTGTTCAAAACCCTACAAAGCTCTTGACATATCATATTTCATGACTCTTCCGCATCCAGTCACTGCCCTGTCATCCTTCATGGTGCTCCAGATCTTTTTGTGTGTGTGGTATTTAACCCAAACCTTGAAAGTTTGCTGGCCCACCCTCACAGCAGGAGAGAAATGTCTGAGAATTAGCAGTCCTCAACCAGTGACTCTTGGGCGCTGCTGCCATTCCTCTGGCGGGTGGATGATCTTGAGCTGGTCTATGGCACTATGCCCAGTGCTGGCCTTCAGGAACACTCGCCCCTGTCCATTAGGGGACAGGCTCCATGGAGCGCCTTTCTTAGCTGCCTTTTAAAACTTTTTGCTTGCTTCCTCTCTTCCTGGTGCTCTCTGCACTTGCCAAATGAACAACTTGCACAACTTGTTCTGTTACAATTTATGCTTCAGAAGCTTCCTAACCAATATCTTCTGGTGTTTGAAATTGTGACTCAAGACCCTGCTCCCAATACCTTCCAAATGTGAACCTGCTTCTGAATTCCTAAGAATTTACCATGTCATGAAACCTCCTCGAATGTCTCTTCTGTGTATTCTAGTAAATTCTTTTCTATTTTTTTTCTTTAATGTGTGGTATAGCTGGGGATGTGGCTCAAGCGGTAGCGCGCTCGCCTGGCATGCGTGGGGCCTGGGTTCAATCCTCAGCACCACATACAGACAAAGATGTTGTGTCCGCCAAGTACTAAAAAATAAATATTAAAATTCTCTCTCGCTCTCTCTTTCTCACTCTCTCTCACTCTTTCTTTAAAAAAAAAAAAAATGTGTGATATAAACTGGAAGACAAAAAGCATGAGCCTTCAGGATTAGGCGTGTGTCTTGTACATTCTGTTGCCCAGTACTTACCTGGGACATGGAGAATAGAAATGCTTTCTGATTTTCATCCTAAAGTTTTTTTATACACTAATATGATTTTTTAAATAATAACTTTATTTTATTTATTTTTTATGTGGTGCTGAGGTGCCTCACATGTGCTAGGCAAGTACTCTACTAATTGAGCCACAACCCCAGCCCTTGTTATGATATTTATAAAGCTTTTTCTTCTTGCAAATTGTTTTCTGTTTAGGTCAACTATCATCTTAAGAATTGCTGATAGAAGGGCAGTCATGATGGATTCTCTTGCTGAAAAGAGTGGCCTTAACCCATTTATCCCACTTTTTTTTTAAAAAAAGAAAAAAAGAGAAAGAGAGAGGGGAGAGAAAGAGAGAGAGAGAGAGAGAGAGAGAGAGAGAGAGAGAGAATTTTTTAATATTTATTTTTTAGTTTTCGGTAGACACAACATCTTTACTTCTTATTTTCATGTGGTGCTGAGGATCAAACCCAGCGCCCCGCGCATGCCAGAGCGCGCTACCACTTGAGCCACATCCCCAGTCCCCCATTTATCCCACTTCTAATTTTAAAATTAAAAAAAATTACAGCAAGTTGGACCCAGTGAAACCTGATATTTAAATCCAGTAGACCTGCCTACAGGGAATCTGGCTTTTAACAGGAAGTGATGATCATAAAAAGGAACTGCCTCACCCATACCCTGAGCACACACCTGTGGAGTACTGGAATTCTGACATCATCCTACAGTGTTGGTTTTCCACAATTTCAGTTACTTGACTTTGCCTAAAAATATATTTCAGAATCTAGCCATGACTTGTTATTACCATTGTAACCCCATTATGGGTACATAGGATGTATGCAATCCCCCGTGGTCAGAGGATGTACACTTGAATAAATTTAGCAGAAAGATTAAAGACATTCAGTATAAGTCAGTGAGATTGGCAAAGGTTGTTTCTGGTCTGTACATATATTCAAAATAAGCTTTAAAGGGCAATGGGATTCAGGTTCTTTTAAAATTTTTTAAATTAATATTACAGTCCTATTATTCTCTACATTGAAAACTTAAGTGTTGAACTAAAATGTTCATGTTCTTTTTCTGCATACATTTATTAGTTATGTAGACTAGTTATGTATGTATTTTTGTGATGCTGGGCAAACATTCTACCACTGAGGTATATTCCCAACCCAAAGTAGTAGTATTTTAGGGTTGTATTTAATTCCAGAACTCAATAGATTGAAATAATTGATCTCAACTGTAGGCATTCCATCTCTGGTAGCTGATTCAGAAGTTTCTTCAGCTTTGGCCTGAACACATGGTGATCCAGGGTCTTCATTAGTGAGGCAGCTCATTTTCATTATTGGACACATCAAAACGATGGACTGTCATGCTGCCCATTTCTACTTCCTATCCTAAGTCCTTGGCAAGTACTAACTTATTCCATCTCTGTAGATTTGCTTATTTTGTACTTTTCCTATAGATACAATCTTACATAACCTGTGGTCTTTTCTGATTGGCTTATTTCAGTTAGCTTAATATTTTTAATGTTTGTCCATGTCTTAGCATGTGTAAGTCTATACTGCATTCTTTATTATATTATATTCCATTATGTTATTATGCCAAATTTTATTTATCCATTTATCAGTTGATGGACATCTATATTGTGTCCCCTTTTTGGTTTGTATGCAAGATTTTGTATGGATACATGTTTTAATTTCTTTTGGTCATGCACATAGGAGCAAAATTCCTGAGCTGCATGGTAAATCTTTTTATTTTTCTGAAGAAATGCCAGAAAGAAGTCAATGATGTATAAGGTTTCCAGTGTCTCCACATGTCTGTCAATGCTTGTTATCTTCTGTCATTTTCATTCTAGCCATCCTCATGGGTGGGAAGTGGAACTTACAGATCTGAGTTACATTTCCCTTCTGATTGATGCTGCCGAGAGTGAGCATCTTTTCATGGGCTTGTTTGTCTTTTGTATATCTTCCTTTAAGAAAGGTCTTTTCAAATCCTTTTTTGTTGTTGTTCATATCGAGTTTTAGATAGGATTTACAAATATTTTCTCTTATTCTACAGATTGTTGATCATATCATTTAATTTATAATTTTTTAGCTCTTACAGCACTTAAAATGTAAAGATTATTAATCTGTGACCTGCACAGTGCTGGAACCTAGAAGGTGTTTAGTAGAAGTTTACGAGTAAAGGAATTATGTATTTTTGTTTCCCTGATCAACCTAATAAACAACCTAAATATACTCAGGCCCTCATTGAGTCTCATGTTTTTCCGTTACTTTTTTTTTTTTTAATGGTACCGGGGCTACTATTGAGCCACATCCCCAGCCCTTTTTATTGTTATTATTTTTAAATTTTAAGACAGGGTCTCTCTGAGTTACTGAGGCTGACTTTGAACTTGCAATTCTCATGCTTCAGTCTCCCAAATCACTGCAATTACAGGCATGCACCACTACACACGCTGCCATCTCTGGGAATTACCATTTTTTGGAAGTCAACTGATTTGCTACTTTTTTTTTTTTTTTTTAAAGAGTAGTGCTCCAAATTGAATTCTTATGTGGCATCCTATTGTGGGTACACTGGGGTGAAGATCTCCATTGAACTCAGCATAGTTTTTTATTCATTCAGCCTAAGATTTCATGACTTTAGAAGCAATTTATAATTATTTGTTTATTGCAAGTATAGGAGTTATTATGTTCTGTGTTGGAATAGTTGGTCAAAGTCACACAAAGCTGTGCATTTAGTTTAAGAAGAATAAGTATACAAGTGAAGAATAGAGGATATTGGCTTTGACACTGCTTCTGTACAAAAAGACCTGCATTTTTTAGTCAATTGCTTATACATAATTCAATGGTAGGACAATTTTTTTTTTTTTTACTTTTAATTGATGTTTGGATTTTGTTGGTGGTTTTATCTTTAGGGAAGAGTATCCTATTATAACAGTAACTTAGACTGCTTTAGCTAAAATCAGTGACTCTTAGGCCTGCAAATGTCTAAATGCTCAATAAAGCTTGGCATCCCTGCCTTTTTTTTTTTTTTTAGTTTTTTTTTCCCTATATTAAATTTATGTTAGGTTCTTGCTCTGCTCTGCACATATGAATTCTAATCATTTAGGAGTTTTCATCTAGAAACTAGTAATGCAAGATTTACTAGCCCTAAAGTTAGCTAACCTATCTCTTCCCTCTTGGCAAGTACTAACTTAACTCTGTCTCTGTAGATTTGCTTATTTTGTGCTTTCCCTATAGTTGGAGCCTTATATAACACGTGGTCTTTTCTAATTGGCTTATTTAGCTAACCTATCTCTTCCCTCTTCAAAACTGAGGCAAAATTTGCAGCTTTCTATTCCAGATCCCTAGAGTGGTGCCTAAAATTCTACAGTCATTGCCCTCTTCCAGGATCACAGGTCTGGTAGACGAACATCTTGAGCAGCAAGTGAAAATTGCTCCCTCAAGTGATAGGAATTCTTTAGAGGGAACTCCTTATAGAGTCAGAACTAAAATAATGGTCACCCATACCATACTCTGGCCAAGACTGCTTAATTAAACAGACATTTTACCCCTGCCCCAATTCTTCCTCTATTTATACCTAAGACTTTTTTGGTACCCAGAGGGTAGGGCTGAGGCACTGGATCTCACTTTGCCTTCCCAATAAGATCGTATTGATTAAAATTATTTTCCTGCTTTCACCATTACCTTTTCTGTTTGGTGTTTGGAGTGAATGGCTGAGACCTTTCCCCACCCAGCAGTCAGGCCTCTGACCTAAGATGCTGGTAATACTCCCAGAGCTGTGAAACAATGAAATGGATGATTTGAAGAGTAGTGACTTCCCTGTCATTGACAGGATGTAAGTAGAAGCTGGGAGAACCATCAGAGGTATCGGAGAAGGACCTGATGACTGCAAAAAACCATAACCAAGTAATTTAAGAATAGCTGTGTTTTCTTTTTGACCTCTAATCCTATTATATGCCATGATACTTCAGAGAAAAGGCCAGTGTTTTGTGTATATGTGCAGTGAGATTATATTTTCAATTTATTTTTTAATCAATTGGCTACTTATAACCCTGAAAGATTGCTTTTATTCTTAACTAAATTATTTTGGCTTGTAAGGAAAGTATCCTATCTTTAGTATTAATCATTAATAATATTTTCTTTTTTTGTGATGCTGCAAATTGAACCCAGGATGTCAGGCATGCTAAACAAGCACATCTCCAGCTCTCATTAATGATTTTAAATGTATACTTGGATAAATTTTCACATAGTTGTATATTCTCATCTTTTTTCTTGTTAAATTTCACAGCTGTCTTTGAGAGACAGCCAAGTAACTGATTTTTTGTGGCAAGCCAATGGCATGTCAAATTTGAGTTTATGTTGGAAACCTGTTTTACAGACACAGAAGGCCAAATAGACAGCCAAATTGTCATTTCTCCCCAATTTGAATATGGTAAAGTGAGTATGTGCTTGATTTAAAAAAAAAATTAATTGTAGATGGACACAGTTCCTTTATTTAATTTGTTTATTTTTATGTGGTGCCCAGGGATCGAACCTAGTGCCTCACACATGCTAGGTAAGTGCTCTACAACTGAGCTACATTCCCAACCCTAGCTATTAATATGTTCGAAAGTTATTTTCTCTCCAAATTTCTATATGAGATGTTCCTGAATGAAATACCCTTGTCTTCCTTGTACATTAGAGTAATAGAAAAAGAAATATTCCTCACTTAATGGCTTCTATTTTTTTAACTGAGAACTTTACATAGATGATGACTGTGTGTCCCTAATACAGCACTCACAGATCCCGCTTTGGTTGGGAAGTAGATTCCTGAAACTTGAAGAATTAAAATAAAATCTTATAGAACCATCTAAAGCTCACTTAAACTTGAGTCCTGGTATCATTTTTACCATAGTGATAAAATACTAAATTTCGAACATTTCTGTATTGTTGAAGTAGTCTCAAGTATATTCCATGAATGAAAAATATATTCTACTTCAATGCTTACACAAAATTCCTTTCAAGTGTCAAATATTATAGAAAAATTTCTGCTTTCACCCTAAATCTTTGTTATGCCTGAAGCCTATGTCATCATTCTTAGGTTGTGTATATGTAGAAGGTCCAATTATTGCAAATATTTGGTGCTTAAGTAATAAAAGATAGTAAGGCCCAGAATGGACCCTGAGAAATGAAAGTGGACTCTCACCATTATGGTAAAACACATGATAACTTGAAAGACTCTGCATTCCGGGTTTTGAAAAGATGTCACCAGAGGCTATATGATTCTGAAAATGAGATGTCATTTTTATTTTTTCAATTTGAACAATTTATTTGTTCATGAATTTGGTACATAAGTTTTGCTCAGTATTTAATAGCTTGTCATTTCTGTTACAAGGATCTCTTTCTGTGCTTTTAGGGTTCCTATCTTTCCTCCCCACCAAGTTATAAAGCAGCATTATAATGAGGCAGCAGAGAAGTCTCTACATTATTGCAAACTCAAAATATTGGAAACCTCAATGTGCTCAGTGCAGGTAGCACTTGGCAAACAACCAGGATTGTTAACTAAATGCCACATCCTTTCTCCTGGACTATGCAGTTTAGCTGGTGTGTATCACTCTTCACTCAATTTGGAATGACTAATTAAAAGTCATCTATCTGTGGCTATTGTATTACTCAGGAAATGTGGAACCTGAAGTGTGAAATTTCTGTATCAGTGCCTCATAGTAAATCCCTTCCCTGAAGGCAAGTAATTATGGAGCCAGAAATATTTTTTCTCTGCTGGAGAGAGGGTCATGTAGGAAGCTTCCTTTAGTGTCCAAAATACTGCAAATTTGTTGAGACAGTCTCGCCTCCCTGACATGTTGATTGCACTTCCCATCACACCGGGTACCAAGGGACTTATTTTGTAAGGTTTCTGGCCTTCTCCTTCATCATAATTGCAGAGTGTCAGTTTGGTCTGATGGAGACGGATGTGAAACAACTGTTGATTGGAAGCTCTTGATACAGACAAGGAGTTCAAACACAGCCTCTGCCTGGAGATTCAGCGGTGAGCATCACTCATCAATCATAATTTTTCCAGTAGAAAAGATCAAGACAACTTGCCATCCATCATATCTATTTAACCGTACTCTAGTGTGAATTAAATTGTATTTAACAACTTTTATCTTGCAAAATTTACTCACTCTAAAAGGGAATAGCACTTCTCCATCAAGTTGTTGTTTTCTTTATGGGTTCAGATTTTGACACTTGTTCCAAAACATTCGCTATCTAATAGATTCTTTTCAAAGTCTTCATGGCCCTTGATTCCCCCTCCCCCCATGTTTTTTTTCTTTTTCTTTCTTTCTTTCTTTTTTTTAGAGAGAGAGAGAGAGAGAGAGAGAGAGAGAGAGAGAATTTTTTAATATTTATTTTTTAGTTCTCGGTGGACACAACATCTTTATTTTATTTTTATTTGGAGCTGAGGATCAAACCCAGCACCCCGCGCATGCCAGGCGAGCATGTTACCGCTTGAGCCACATCCCCAGCCCCCAAGTTTTTTTCTTAATGATAAAAATAAATTTCAAATTTAGTAGAAGAGCAGTGGAAATATATTGTGAAATATCATGGTACAAAAATAGTAGCTTATTCCTATGTATGTATGCTCTAAATTGAAACAAGCTTGATTGTTATTGCAAGTATCCATCTAGAGCCCTTCAGACACTTTAAGAGGTATTATTGTAGGACCATAGAATCCTTGAGTTGGATGAGTATCTAAAGATCTCATATAGTGCTGTTCATTTATGGCTGAGAAAACTGGGCTCTAAGATGGGTGTATGAATGTCACAAGAAGGCAATCTAAATGTTCTGCAGAAAACAAGAATAAAAAATGCAGTTTCCTAACTCAGGAATAGCTTTTATTTGATCTCACTATTTATCTTCACATACAAATTTTATATGGTGTCTTCTATGAGCCTCCATTATCTTGGAGGATTTGAGGGAGAAGAGATAGACTTGATCCATTGATTTTGAGTGATGAGAAGACTTATGTGAGGAAAACAAGGAAAAGGAGACCACACTCCATTCATGCTTCTCTCCAGCTCATGAAATGTCAGATAGCTGCCGAAAAATTGATTCATGAACTGTGCTGAGAGAGTTGCTGTATGTTGTCATTCTGGTTAATTTATACATCTGCAGAGGCAAAAATCACATAGTTATGGATTTTTTTTCTGGAACTAGAAAATCCAGTGAGAAGACATACTATAATGTCTTGATGAAAATTATTGGTATAAAACTATGTGTTAATCAGGATTAGATGCAGTCCAAGATGATGGAGAATACAAAATGAGAATGGTGTAGGCAAGTAGAATGTGGTTTTCTTTCAAGTAAAGAGAGTGTAGAAGTAAGTAGTCTGAATGTTCCTTCTCTCTTGCTCTTCTCCTATCCTGTGTTAGTCAGCTTTTTGTCTCTGTGACAGAATACCTGAGACAAATGACTTTTAAGAAGGCTTGCAGTTTCGAAGGTTCAGTTCATAGTCTCTTGGTCCTGTTGGTTTGGGCCCATAGTGGCACAGTATATCATGCTAGGAATATGTGGAAGAGTCCTGTTCATTTCATGGTGGTTAGAAAGCCAAGAAAGAGGAAGGGGGTGCACCGCCCCCATGACCTAACTTCCTCCCAATAGGCCCCACCTCCTATGTGTTCTACCACCTCTCAGTAGGACCACAGTCTTTTTGAATGCAAACCCCAATATATCCCAGAGTGGCAGCTGAGGGCCCAAGATGCCTGCTCAAGACCCTGCTGCCATGTCTTCTTTTAGCTGGCTTGGAGAAGTATGTGATGAAGGACAGAAGTGGGGAGAAGAGGATGGGGCAGTATGAACTGGCATGTGATGTGGTGTCGGGAAGCAGTCACATAATACTTCATTGCCATTGACCAGAACTTAGTTATGGGAACACTTCTTATTTGGAGGAAGACTGAGAAATTTGGTCTGTATTCTAGGTAACCAGGCATCTAGCTTAAATTGGGAGAATATCACTATATTTAGTTTACATTTTTTTTTTTGGCCTGTGTTATAGTGCCCCATGAAGAATTTGTCATTTGTGTTGCATAGTCCATTAAAGACTTGATGGCTGACCAATCTTCACCTCACATTCTCTCTGAAAAATCCATTTTTATCATCAGTGAATTCTCTTTACCAATTATTTTTCCTATCATGGGCCAAAAGACTGAAAAGTACTTTGTAAATGCCCTAGGACTTTCTAACATGGCATTTCTTTTTAATACCTATATTTATTTCTCTGTTTCCTTTGATGGCCATTACTTGAAGTGAATGGCACAGACTCTAAAGGATTTCTGGGGTCACGTACTCCTGCATTGGTCACAGCCATCTCTAAATAGACCTCTGCACACAAGGCATAGGGCTATAAATAGAGAGGAGATGGTCTCCTGGAGGCTTTGATATATTATACAGTAGATATATTCAGGCTTCCTTCTCCCCAACCAGATCCTTGGTTACTGGAGTCAAAGAGTAGACCTCTCCTCTGTGGAGCCACATGCTGCCTTCTGAGTGCTCCTTTGTCCTCCACCTTGGCTTTTAACCTGGTTGCATTCCTGACAGAGAAAGTTCAGTGGCTCAAACTAATAGGGGAGCATTGCTTCTTGATCCCCCTCAGTCTTCAGAAACTCCTGGGAATATGTTCGCAGTGTGAGTTCTTGGACCCCTATTTGAACTGTGGAATCAGAATATGTGGGTTTGCTGGGCAGCTTGTTTCTGGCAAGTTTTTCCAGGGTTACTTCAGTAGCTTGCTGTATGCTATGTAGGAATGACACCCCCTTCCTCCCCCGCCCAAAGAAAATGAAGAAAGCTATTCAAACTAGGCATATCACATCTACCAAAAGCTTGAAACTCTCCAAGGCTAAATATGTTCTAGTCTGGTTTTGCATTACACTAAGCCCTTTCTGAGATCCTGTGATCTCAGTGGGCCCAAAGGACAAATGTAGTTAATTCATATAAAACTAACAAAATAGAATACAGCCTGGGCATCCCAAATCATATGTGACAGAGGCAGTAGAATTTGGGAAAGGGTCTAGAGGAGAAGAAGGAAATTGGTTTTTATTTGTTTCCAGAGCCAATGAGGCTACAGTGTATATGCAGTGCGATCACCTGTGCTCTGTAATATTTCTGCTTTAATTGTTTTAACCTTTATTTTATTTGTTTAGTTTTATGTGGTGCAGAGGATTGAACCCAGTGCCTCACACATGCTAGGCAAGCGCTCTGCCACTGAGCCATAATCCGGCCCTTCTGCTTTAAATTTGGTTTTGGCGTATCTAGTAAGTCAGGGTTCTGCTTATAAAATTGTGATTTTGTTCATACTAAACTTAAGAGTTTAATTTTATAATTAAGTCCCTATTAGTGTCTTGAGTACCAAATCAGGATTATTATGTAATTGGGAACAGGGAAACATTTTGGGGAGAAGGCAGGCAAATTTGAATTCTAGTAGAAGTGATATTTAAAATTTATCACTGTCACAGTTTCTTAAGAAGTAAAGCAGACCTGCATCTATTGTATGCACTAATTAGAAAAGGGGAGAAAATTGTATGGAATTTTACTACATCTTGAAAAAGCCCTGCTGGCATTAGTGTTCCAGGGGGCATTGTAACATTGCTAAGTTCAGTTAAAAATAGTCTGTGGTAGTCTCATTGGCATATTGGAAGAAAAGTGAATTCTCTGAAGAGTGATTCTTTCAGTTCATTAGGACAAAAATTTCCTGTCTTCCTGTGGGTATTTATTTTTGCTTTAGTAGCTCCTGGCTTAGCTGCAGTGCCATTTTATAGCACAGATATATAAAGTCACAAACCCAGGTGACTTCAGGGGCAAGGGACACTGACATTAGACACTGAGTGGATATAAGAGGGGCTACTACTGCTCATCTCTCAGTGGGAATATGGATCAGGTTTTTCCAGATCTTAGGCATTTTTAGAAAAGTCCTATGTTGGGAATTTTTAAAACTGAAATGCTCTTTAGATATTGCCAGCTCATTCAAATAATGTCAGAATCATTGGTTGGTATGAAGCATGTTTCTACCTTGCAGATTAGATAAGACTCTGGGCTTATGTTGAACCCACATGAATGTGTCTGGTTATGAAATGTGAAAACATCACAGGCTGGTTTTTAAGTAGCCACTGCTTGGTGCCCGTGACCTTGCTGGGAGCTTTGTGAGACCAAGGTCCAGGTCTGGGTCAGCCCATCATGGCAGTTTCTCTGTACCGGTTCTGTCCTCTGTTCTTTTTGCACCATTACAGGTCCAGACCTTGATGGGCATGTGGCTTTCTCAGGGCATGGGCATGAAACACACAAACACACAGTGTCCAATAGGCCCCTTCTCCTTTTTGGCTGCCCTGTGGTATACTGCTGTGTTGCTCATGTGTGGCCAGTTCAGGGTACTGTAGTTTTCCCTTTGATTGGAAGATGCAACATTTATTAGATATTTTGGGTTGCACTCTGCCATCTTCAGTGCATGCTTCTCCTAGGTGCTTTACCAGTGTATTTGCCCTTAACTTATAATGATGACCTTTCTTCATGGAAGATGAGCACTTTGTTTTGATTACAGCTTATTTCCCTTTTGCTTTCTCACTCTTCAACTATGGGATTTGGTGGAGATGAACACTGTAAACACTGTAACTTTCCTTATGTATTTCTTAGGGTTCTGCCCCCCACCCCTACCCCTGTTTCGGTCTTATGGACTCACTACTATGTACTTACATATCTCTCTCTTGCCTTTACTTCCACTGTACTGCTCTCTCAGATTAGAGATTTTCTTATTCCCTCTCCTATGTTGGTGGTGATTAAATCAACTTTGATTTTCTAAAAGTGTAGGTAATTTCCTTTTCTTTGATTTTTTTTTTTTTTTTTTTTTTTGGTGAGGTGGAATTCAGGGATTGAACCCAGGGGCCCAGTGGCACTTAACCAATGGGATGCATCCTCAGCCCTTTTTATTTTTTATTTTGAGACATGGTCTCGCTAAGTTACTTAGGGCCTCACTAAATTTCTAAAGCTGGCCTCAAACTTTCGGTCCTCTGGCCTCAGCCTCCATGTCCCTGGGATTACAAGCATGTGCCACCACACCTGGAATCTTCTTTCATTTTTGAAAGAATGAGGCTCTCTTTGTATATATTAGAGTATTTACCACTGCATTTCCTGCCCTGTGTATCTTAGTTTCTACTTCATCTCTTAAGGCTGCTGTATCCCTTACAGCTGGCGTTAGCCACATTTTGTTCTTTAAACTAATATAAATAAATAAAACATTGGTTCCTTCAGTTGCATTAGCTTCATGTGGCTAGTGAGGACCCTATTAGACAACATGGGACACTGCCATCATTAGAGAAGGTTATATTGGACTGGGCTGCTTTCAGGTCTTGAGGGCTTTGATTGTCCTTCCTACTTCTCCCCCTATCCCTCAGCCCCAAACTGGAAGCATCTTGTCTGTGACCACCCTCATGTTCAGTGGGCTTCATGGCAGAGAAAGCCAAGCTGTGTGCAGTGGTGATTGTGTGTGTAGACTCATGGAATTCAGTGGTCTGACTTTGTGACTAGAGCAAATTATGAGTCTCTCTTACCCTGAGGATCCCCCCCCCACCATAGGTAAATGGAATAGTCATACTGTATTTAACGCATTGTTCTGTTAAAAAAAATGTGATACTTTCTAAAAAATTCTTAGTGTAACAGTGGGCATCAAGTAGGTATTCAATAAATGTTGTCTGTGTGTATTGGGCACCAGGTGGGCATGCCTGAAATGCTTGCCTCCCTGCTGTGGCTGCACTTGAGTTGTGAAAGGATCATTTAAACATTGGCAAGAAGGAATTTATTTTCCCAAGCCCAGTTTCCTTTGATTTCTTTTTTTCACATAATATTGGGGATGCAACCCAGAGCCTTGCTTATGCTAGGCAAGCACTCTACCACAGAACTATATCCCCAACCATTTTTAAATTTTTATTTTGACTTTTTTTTTTTTTTGTGTGTGTGTGTGTGTGTGTGTGTGCGCGCGCGCGCTTGGGATTGCCTTGTACATGCAAGGCAAGCACTCTACCACTGAGCTATATCCCCAGCCCTAAACTTTTATTTTGAGATAAGATCTTGCTCTTTTGTGATGTTTAATAAAACTTTGTATTTATTGGGCACCAATTTTTCCATTAGTGAAAACCCAGGAAGTGTACCTTGTATTCCTTAAGGCTTCCATGAATCACCAAAGGTGGTCATTTTTGACAGAACTGTTACAGCTCTTAATAAGTTGCTAACCTTTAAGGTTGGGGCAAGGAATCTTGAGGAGTTTCATCTCAGTAGGAATTCTGAGGTAAACTGTCTCTTTCAGGGTTCTGTTGTGGAGGAGAATGCAAATTCCTTTGGTATAGATGAAACCTCTCCCTGGCTTCCCCTCAACAGAAGCCTGGGAAGTCAGCTTGTGTATCCTGTAATTGCTTTCATCAGTTCAGGAAGGCAACTGCCAAATTATACATCCCAGGGGAGGAAGTTTCCCGCAGGGAAGTTCCTGTTTATGGGAATGGCTATGCACCCATTTGTCAAGAGCTATTGTTATTCGAATGTGTCACCTTCAATTCCTCTAAGTTCTATTTTTTTTTTTTAAGGTGATACCTAGAACCTAATTGCTTAAGTCATTAACACATTGCTCCCTACTGAAATTTCCTGGAGTTTAAGGGAAGACAGGATGTGGGCATGTGTGAAGCAATAGATGAATTATCTTCAATAGTATTTGAATATACTCAGGAAAAGGTGATATTAGACAGCACAGTGTAATGGAATTCTGTATATAATTTTCTTCTTCCCATCTTCAATGCATTTTATACATTTAAAGCAGGATGATTTTTAAGTTACAGTGAGTGAAAAATAGTTGATGATTTCTAATAATTTTAAAAAGTAATCTCATGCAGAAGTTTGGATAAATGGATACAAATAATGGGTTCTCAGTTCATTTTGCTATATAGTCACAGGCCTCTTGAGCAAAATGGTTGAGGCACTAGATTTTTCCTATCTATTCACTCATCCCTCCAGACATTCACCCAGCTATCTAGTTGTCTTTTATAATTAAGGTTTAATATCAGGAAATTACACAGATAACAAGATGTATATTTGAGAAATGCAGGTCTGTCTTTTGAAAGAACTCCTCTGGTGTGAAGAAGACTCTGAGATTCTGTGTAGCAGATCACAGTTCTGGCTCTGACCAAAGACATTGAAGTACACTTGAGTTTTAACCAGCTAAAAGTATGAGAAATTGCTGAAGATAGATTGTGGAAAGTGTAAATTAAAAAAAAAAAATGTTATGGTAGAGATTGTGGCTCAGTGGTTGAGCACTCGCCTAGCATGGGCAGGACCAGGTTTGATCCTCACACCACATAAAAATAAAGGCATTGTATTGTGTCCATCTACACCTAAAAAAAATGTTTAAAAAAATTGTTAATGATCTCCTAAAAGTAAACATATAACTTTAGAGTTGGAAATTACTTTGGATTGATTTACATAGAAGATATTTGCCCTTGGGCACTATGTATGCTTTATCTGATTTAATTCTCAGAGCCAGGTGCACACTTATAGTCTCAACATCTTGGGAGGCTAAGGCAGGAGGATCACTTAGACAGGAGTTTAAGGCCAGTTTAGGCCTGATGAGAAAAAGAGAGGACCAAAGATATTAGGAAATTTGTATATTTGTCTTGTAACCATTAAAGATTGGACTGTTGGTCTGAACTGAGTAGAGTCCAGTGCTTAATTAAGCTTCAAGCTGTTCTGAACAGCCTAGGGGAAAAGGAAAAGGATCCAAGCATCCAGTTGCTACCTATGCCACTTGCTATCTTTGTACTCACCAATTGTCATTAAACTTTTCTTTGCCTAATTTTTCTCAGCTACAACAATTGCAGTGCCTGTCTTACCAAATTTAATGCACTGTTATAAGGATGTAATGGGATAATCTGTGTGAAAATATTTGGTGCACTGTACTATGTTATATAAACGAAAGTTCACATACTCCACTGCATTTTAAAGTAAAATCACAACGGTCTAAAAACCTCTTCTAGCTAATTTCGAAGAGTTATCTGTTTACCAGTTGATTATTGTGAAATACCCAAATGGTGGAAATAGAGACAGTTACATAACAAAATTTGAATAATACTGCATTCTTAAAATAAGAAGGGAGACTGGCTAAAACCTGGTATTTAAACACATTAGATAGCTGGAACTCTTACTTTATTTAATAAATTGACAAGGTATGTAGTTGTCAATGTCATTGTATTGTCTCTTGAATATTTTGGACATAAAACCAAAAAGGAGAAATGTATATATAGTGTAATTATTTCTTGCCTGCTTTGGTTTGTGACCTGGTTTATAGAGAAACCTATGATCCTCTTTTAAACTATAGACTAAGAGCATCCATACAAACTATCAAAATTAATAATACTTTTATATACATAAAAGTAGAATGCCTTATTTAACAGCTCTTATTCTGGGCTTAGTGTGCTCTTATCTAAGAGGCTTCATGAGTATTCTGAAAACTGCAAAATTCATCAAACAAATGGGAATGATTACCATGAAATCAGGCTTCTGACTTAGACTTTTCTGCAATTAGTGGGAAAGCATCACACTTGGATTTATGTTATTTAGATCGACTGGGGGAAATCCTTTTTAAAGCCTAAAGGGGTCTACATTTTCAAGAATTACTCAATAGAGCTTCTTTAAAAGGTCTTGTGCAAAATAAATAAACTCAGGTTTAGGAAAAAAAAAATCAGACCATACATTCTTGCAGATTTGAAGATCAAAATGCCGAAAATCTGTTGTAGAATACTGGATTCTGTTATAAAAGATTAGTGTATTTGTTTGCCTGTAAGTCTTAAAGGCAAAATAGGTACTCAGAATAAACATTGAGTGTTAAAGTTTTTGTCCTAGGGCATCAAAAGATGATGAAATTTAGGAAACTGACTTTGCAGGTTAAAAAAAAAAAAACTTTCATTTATTCTGTAGAGAAGCATGTCTTCAAGAACAGTATGGGAGTGAGGTGGAGTAATTATCTGCCAAGTTTTTGATCTTACATAAAAATAAAATAGTGCGACTTCCTCACACTCCTAAGAGCTATTATAGGGCCCTGTATTCCTCCAGCCCCTAGCAGAATTTAAGAACCATGTAATTGGCTTATTTGTTATGTTTATTATTTATTTTGTCTCACCTATTAAAATATGTTCTAAGTGTCCAGAACAAACAGTACTTAGCACATGTTAGGTAATAAATAAATATTCATTGAATGAATAAATGAATAAAAAACTAGGTTTTCTGTCTTTGTGGCCCTATTTCTCTAAAAAATGAGAACTGTACTAGACACTCCTTTTCCAGCAACTATGAGTTAACTGAGTAACTAGAGCTATTATGAAGATAATTTTGTTCAAAGACATTATTTCCATTCTCACCCATTCCCACCCCATTTTATTGCTGGGAATTGAACTTGGGGCCTTGCACATGCTAAGCTCATGCTGTATCATTGAGCCACACCTCTGTCCCTATTAGTCCATTTTCAGCTGAGCCTGGATGTACTCTCCAAAAGTCATTTTTTGAAGTTCAAATATATTTCCCCCCCTAGGAAATAAAACAAAGGCTAAATGTAGATCCCAAACTCTAGTTGAAAGACCATCAAGGTAATGGGATTCTGAAGTCAGAGTAGCGCTGAACCCCAACATGCCATTTTCTTTCTTCCTTAGATTGTATAAAGGATCAAATCAGAGAAAGTTTTTTATCTCTAGGGGTTAAAAGAAATTAAGCAATGAAGTTGTATTGACCTGGGCTCAAGTTATTTTAGGCCAACCATGTTGCTAGGAACAATTAACTCTTCTTTATTCCCATGATGTTTTGTCTTCCACTAGAATCTCAGGCTGGTAGCTTTCTCTGACATTTTTTGATCCTAGAACAAACTCAGAATCCTTTGAAAGTTTTGCTTTTGTTCTTTAAATCTATCAATTAATTATTTTACTGGAACAATGGGAAACACGTAAGGACTCAGAACACTCCTCGTAAACATTAATTGAAAGTATAGGGGTGTCCAGGATATTGATGTAGAATTCATCAGCTGCATTCTAGAGTGAATGGCAAGTGTGCCATTTGTGTAGGTTTTGGAGCAGGTATGGTGTCTCTAAGCCCTCAGAGGGAGGAGGAAGAGGAGGGAGCCGTAAGTTCTTTTAGAGAAAAATGGATTTTATATGTCAGCCATCTTCTGTGGCATATGAATATGTTAAGACTACTGTGACAAAATGATACAGACTGGATGGCTTACAAAACAGAAATTGATTGCCTGTTTTGGAGGCTAGAAGTCCAAGATAAAAGTGTTGACAGGGTTAATTAACTCTGAAGCCTGTAAGGGAGGATCCTCTGTCCTGGCTTCTGTTGGTTTCCTGGCCATCTTTGCTGTCCCTTGGCTCATTGCTCTCTGCCTTCATGTTCATGTGACGTTCTCCTTGTGTGGGGCCTCTGTGTCAGCTTCCCCTTTGTATGAGAATATAAGCCGTATTGGATTAAGGGTACACCCAACTCCAGGGGGACTTCCTCTTAACTAATTATAGCTGCAGTGATCCTCTTTCTAAATAGGACACATGAATTTTGTGGGGACACAATTGGCATTTCCCTGTGTGCTATTTTTATGTAAGGATTGCTTGAAAGTTTAAAAGTCTATCTGAAGATGGTCTCTTTAAATATAACACTTTGAAGCTTCCAGGAGAGACTGCAGTTCCCACTGTTTTCTTCCCTTCTTCTATATAGGAAGGAGTTATCTGATGTTGTTTGGTCATGGTCTTCCACCATCAGGACTGCATTTCCAAGTCCCTCTTGCAGTGGGTGTGGCAATGTAGTACTTAAGCTCCACATCAGAACTGTCCAGTTGAGCTTCTGGACAGATGGAATAGTCTAGTACAGTAACAAATCAGTATATGAGGTTGCTGAGCCCTTGGAATGTGGCTAGTGTCTTTAAGGAAGAAATGTTTAATTTTAGTTATATTTAATTACTTTCAGTTTAAATGTAAATATTGAATGTGGCTAGTAACCCTGTAGTGAACAGCATATCTATAACTGGGGTATACAGGGACATGCTGTTCAGAACACCTACCACGGGCCTGTCGAGGATGGAATGCACCCTTCTTTCTTCCCTCTCTGCCTTTGTCCTTCTGCAGGGAGTGGGAGTTTGCTGACTGGAGCCCCGGCCTGACAGTGAGGATGAGAGCTGTGCTGTAAGGATCATGTAATGATGGATTCGAGAGGTTTAGGGATCTCTAGGGACGTTGTGAAGTAGAGCCATATCATTCCCAGGTCACTTAGACAAACATACTGTAGCTAGGAGAAAAAGATTCTGATAAAGTATCTTGTTTAACCCAGGTACATTTGAGTTTTTTTTGCCCTCTTTAACTAATCTAATCTGAAGTAATTCAGGAGATCAAAGCCAGGTGTAAATCCCAGCATCATTAGTGAAGATGTTGGATTAATATTTGACATTGGCCAAAATCCTCATTGCCCCACTTTAAATGGATGGCTTGAAAAACAGGAGGTAGAGTCATTGACATAGGAACCCACATCTCTCATTGCCATCACTGGAGAGGGGCTCTTGAGGAGCCTCCCTGATAGTCTAACCACCAGCTTCTGGGAAAAGTTAAGATTAATTTGCTGGTGTTTAACTCTAGGATAATTTTAGAATTCCTCTGTTGCTCTTTTCTGATTACAACTTAAAAGGCCTAAATTTACTTAGGATGAGACAGTCTCATTTGAGAAGCATTTTCACTTATAAGTGACATGGTTTTAGGTCTCCTTGCTGCTTTGACAGTGGCCTTGGGAATTCCTAGCCTAGAAAAGAACCCCTGCTCCCCGTGCAATGGCCTTATGAAGAACTGGTGGGCTGTGCAGCCACAGGATGGGATGTGGGCTGGCTGTAGCTGCTGGAGAGGGAGTTGGGAGGGACAGTCGTTCTTGCCCTCACCCCCATTAGAGCACCATTTTAGCTGGCAGAATTACCACCCACTGTTTTTGTTGGCAGCACTACTGCAAGCTGTGTGTGTTAAAAACCACTATTTTTTTGTCAAGCTGTTTTGACAGGGATTTGGTCTTTAAATAGTAATAGCTCATTAATTGCCTTTCTCCCTACAATCCAAAACCTTCTTGGTCTCCTTGTATACTTTGGAATATCAAAAGATATGAGCCAGTAATATTTTTATTTCCAGTGAGATTATGGGTGTGTGTGTGTGTGTGCGCATGCGCATGTGTTTTAATTTCTCGAGCCCACGAAGGAAGTGCGTGTCTTGACTGCAGTAGGACTTGGAGCTCTGTTTCAGCGCAGTTACCATCTGACCCCATTTGCTCCTAGCCTGTGTGATGAGGTGGTGGACTGATTGTGCTCACGGGTTGTTTGCAGAAAGATGGAGCTTGCTGACAGACTCATTTATGTGAGTGAGTCTGAATCTAGTGCTTTTTGGATTATAAAGCATAGATAGGCATTCTCAATCCCCATGGTAGGGATATTAAAAACAAAACAACCTTTGCTAAAAATCCCTATAGTTAAGCAATTCTGCTTTTAAGTGAAATTGTTGCCTTCCAAGGCCAGACCTGTCTCTGCTTTGTCAAGCACTTAAAAAATTCATTTACAGCAAGTCCAATAAAAGCCTGTGTTTGCAGATGGTTTAAGAAATCTGCTGTCTGTAACTATAATGGCAGCTAATGTTGGTAACTGTTGCATTTTGACTTTTTACCCAACGTCCTTTTTCACTTTAGGCCTTAAGACCTGGTATCCTACTTGATAAGGATTTCTGTATAAATCCCCAAATACATGATGTTTTTCTAGGTTTTGCTGGGGAAGTTAGAATTATAGGATAATTTTATGACTAAAGCGTATTTTTCTTTGTTATCGATCTAATAACACTAGAAGGAAATACTGTAGGGATAAGTTTAGTTCTGATAAGCTAAATTTAAATACAGATCTTTTGTTCACTTTCAAGTGTTTGTTGTATTGTTTTTTTTTAAGGAAATATTCAAATGATTTCTAAGCTTCTTAGTAAAACAAGCTATTTTGTAACATCTTTTAAATTGCCAAATCTTCCTCCAAACTGCTTTGTGAAATTAACCTTTTCTCCTAAATTTGAAACCACCTGTGTGCTATCCCTGGCTTCTTTATTGTGACAGATACTTCAAATAGAATAATATTCCTTATATCACCAGTCTCTCTATTGGCCATTACAGCATAAAAGACTTTCTGTTTTGTATTTTAGATCTTCTAACCCCTGACTTTGTTTTCTCCTCTTTGCTGTCTCCCCAATTTATCCTCCCTCCACCCCGTGTTGGTCAAGTTCAGCACAAATCTGGACAAAATATCTGCCACCTCATGGCCACAGTTTATTTCATCTAATTTCTGTATTTTTGAATGAGCTCACACCCACCTAGAATTGTTGCCTTTTCACTTTTGGAACAAAACTGAACTGTGCCTTCAAACATTCATAGTCCAGTATTCAAGGCCAGAAAAGATACAATGAAGCAAGTCCTCTTGTGGCAAGAATGAAGATTATAAATTCTTAGTGCTATGGCCGAGCCTAGCTTGCTGACTGTTATGCCCCAAATAGGTACCTTGCCTCCAGAAGGACAGAAACTTGACTTCACACCCACGGACCCCAGAGAGATGTGTAGATTTGTGTTCTGTGTACATGTGCTATAGCGTGGGGGAGGGCTGGGGAGCCCTGACTTAGAGGACTAAGAAATCTTTGCTTAATTAACACCAAAGGCCAGTACCTCTTTGTTCCCAGCTTACCCTTTCATCATGATCTACTGACTCCACAAATGTGGGGCTGTACATCTTGGCTCAAACCTTTCTATGCACCTTCAAGATAAATCTGACATTTCTAATCATCTGCCAGATGTGTTGCCTGTCATTTTCACCTGTGTTATCTCCTGATGTCTCTTACCATTGTCAATTGTCTAAGTTGTTAGCATATCACTGGGATTTTCTTTATCTCACCACCTATGTGTTTAGCTTGGTTGGGTTTTCATTCCAATGGATCTTCAGTTCTGATTTCTCAGTATTGTTGCCAGTGCCACAGTTTGTCTTTATTGACCATGAGCATGCCACTCCAGGAAAGCGATTTCATGTCCTGGGTTCTGGATTCCCTCATCTGAAAATGAAGGGAGTTGGAATCACATTGTTTACATGTAATTTTGTAATTGAACTTGTATCTGGAAATCTAATTACTTCATATACATGTCATGTGACTTTAGGGAGAAAGTGTATTCTCTCTAAAACCCAGTTTTTTTTTCTTCATTTGGGAAAGAATAAAGTTTGTTCCTATAGGGTTACTGCGAAGATTAAGTGACCCACACAGTGCCAGATACCTAGTAGGCACCTGGTATACCCAACCTTTGGGAAAACCTCCACGCATTGCATTCTAGACCTTGGTTCTTCCTCTGTGAACAATTTCCTGACAGCTTCCTCTGCATGTAGTAGTTATCTCTTTCTTAATTTTTGGTACTTCTTTGACACTGAATATATAATGACAAATGTATTGAGTGCTGCCATTGTGGGGTGCAACTGCTATGGGAACAGGGAGGGACCTTATTTGGAATGGTCACAGAAGCCTTTGCTTAGGAAGTGATGCATGAGCTGAGACATGAGAGTCTCAGGAGCTTGCTCTGTGATAAGAGGTTTCAAGGTTATTCCAGGAAGATGGATTAGAGAGGAAAGTGTGAGGCTCCAGAGTAACAACTATGACATAGTCTAAGTAAGTGAAGGGCCAGTACCGCTCCCTCCAGAGAGGGTGAGCCAAAGCAAGTGACAGTTTTCTGTCCCTTCTTGAATTTGGTATCTTTCATTATCCTTTGGCCAGAGCATAATCTCTCTGTTCTATCACTCCACCCCCAACCCCACAGAGATTGTACAACTCTCAAACACAGAGCTATATGTGTGCTTACCTCCTTGGGAGCAGCTGTATCCTCTGTGGTCAGCACAAGGCCTGGCATACATACATTATTTAATATATTTGTTGACAAAATGACTTTTCTGTCTGGTATTTTCCAAATTTAGTAGCACTTAGAATTATTTTCTCCTCTCTCCTGTTCTTCCTCCAACTTTCACACACATATATAATCACTTTAATATTTTTTTGGTTTCAGTTCTTATTGAGTACTTCATAAAGATTATCCAGATTTCCTTTTTGAGTCAATAAATCAATTAATCTTAGAATGCTATAAATTTTGAGTTGTGATTCCAAACATCTCTTATGTTTGTTCTTTATGACATTCTAGAAAAGTACCTATGATAGGCTTTGAGTGTATTCTTTTTCTTTTCGTAAGAAGACTATTTCTGTGATTCCTGGAAGTAGGAAACACAGTAGTGCCTGGCTTTAGGCTTTATGAATGTTTGATATGAACTTGTGAATCATGGAAATAATACTCAAAAAAACTTCCTACTCAGCTTAGAGGTCCTTTGGCTTCTTAGTTATAGTCACTTAGTGAAGAATATGTTTTCCATGCTTTTGGTAACTTTGATGGATACTCTTAGTTTAAAATCCATTTTGTTAATTTTTTATTAATTCTTACTTTTATAACCCCTTTTGAAGGAAAACTTAATATAGGAGTTTAGTGCTTTGTTTGGAGGGGCAGATTCCAGAAATATGGTGATGAATAAGATATTGTGGAACAGTCTTGTAGATTTTTGGCTTAGTAGAATACCAGAGGTAGTTTGGAAGGGCATATAGATATTTGTTTAGTCATAATATTTGATTGAAAATGTATTGGAAAATTTATTAATTTTGTAAAACACCCATTAAGAGTTAGTTAACCAATCATCTCTATCTAATACTTGTGGAAAAAAAAGGTTGAAATGGATAAGTGTTCTTCTTTCATGTGAGTCCATATTATTTTGAAGGTATAAAACCAGGTGTTTTCTTTTATACATTATAAGAAGCACCATAAGTATGAAATAAACTTTGAAAACAGACACATCCTGAATTATTACTAGTTTCTGTCATTAACTTAAATAACCCTGAGAAATTTCTGTTACCCCCTCAAGTTTTAGTGTGCTCATCAATTAAATGAGTGCAGTACTTCCTGTATGAAAGGATTGCTGGGCATGAGTTTGAGAGAGGTTTGGTACCTGCTACATAAGGAGGTGATCAGTTTTTATTCTCTCTCCATAACATACAGAAGGTTTAAATCCACTGGAAGAACTCATATATATCTGCAGACTAACTGCAGTACTCCCCTCAACAAATTTTAAGTGGTTAAATTTGCCTCTTTTAAATGCCCCTTTAAAAAAATCTCAGTGCATATTATTTTGCTTTGGCTGTAGTTGCTAAAGTTTGTGGTACAATAATACCATTCTCTGCTGGCTTCATTTATAATTCTATTTTCTTGTTGGCTGCATATACACTATTTCATTTTGGGACACATTGCACTGTTGGATTTTTGGCTTCACTTACCTTTCCCCCCTTCCTATTTTGGCCCATCTTCTTCTATTTTATTTTGGCATCACTGACACATATGTTATGGGTCTGCCCTGTGCAGCTTTCCTGATGCAGCTTTCCTTTACTCTTTTTTTTTTCTAAAGATAGATAGATAGAGAGAGAGAGAAAGTGAGAGAGAGAATTTTTTTATATTTTTTAATATTTTTATTTTAGTTTTCAGCAGACACAACATCTTTGTTGGTATGTGGTGCTGAGGATCGAACCTGGGCCGCACACATGCCAGGTGAGCGCGCTACCGCTTTAGCCACATCCCCAGCCTCCTTTACTCTTTTTGTTTTTCAAAATGATAAGCTTATATTTTAGGTATGTGAAAATGCTTTAGAACTTCTGGTAAAATATAGATTCGTTGACATTTTAGGTCTTAGCCTCTGTTATACAGTTGTTTGGTTTTCTGTTTCTTTTTTACCCTTGTTGTAATATACCTCATAATTTTTTGTCCTCAATGAACGATTATTAAGAATCTTAAAATGCATGTCTCTGTGCTGAATCATGTAACAAGTAGTTTAAAGAGAACCTGTTCACTACCCCTTGTTTCCTGTGCTTATTATAGGCCATGTTTCATAAAATACAAGTTGTCGCCTTCTAGAGTCCAAGCACATAGTTGAATAGTGTGTGAGTGTGTGAAACAGATATGAGCAAGGTGTACCACAGGCCAACCTCCTGGCTCCCCAGATGTTACCTTTCATCCTGTCTGCAAACTCTGAAGATTTTTTGAAATGTCAGCTTTCTTTCCATGTTGCCTAGAATAATTGCCAGGTGGTTGTGCCACTTGCAAAGCAGGTAGAGTCTTTGATTCAGTTGGCAGTAACACTACCTATGATGGCCTCTTTGCAGCTTTATTCTTTCAGTCTGTTCTCCCCAGCAATAAGCAAAAAGAATGGGCAGGAATGTTTTGGGGGATCCCAGGACATGTAGGGGCAGAGTGCACTTCCCTTTGTGGAGGCCAAAGGGAGACATAAAAAATGACAAAGAAATGGCAGCTAGATGTGGACCTGTGACTTCTTGCAGCCAATGAGAAAAAATGCAGGTAATATGGGGTGACCAGGCTGCGCAAGTGACAGCGGGAGTCCAGTGATACTGAACAAATTACTCCTGTAGCCTACTCCTATCTGTGTTCCCTTCTGCGGACCCCTGCATGCTTCTGTGGTCTGCCACTTACTAATTTCCTGTTTGATGAAGTGCTCTTCTATTTAAATGTACCAGGACATAGTTTATGATATTTGGAACCAACAGTCTGAAGATAATAATCTGACAAGATAATAATCAGCTCAGTGGTAGAGTACTTGTCTAGCATGCATGAGGTCCAGGGTTTGATCCCCAGATCCGGGGGTTGAGGTGAGAAGGGGAGTGGGAAGGGGAGTAAAAACCAGACAGGTCAAACAACTAGTACTTGTGGGTGGACACAGGAAGAGGTAGAATTAATAATGAAAACACAGACAAACCAGAAATTTCCTTACAAAAAGACTAGCCAGAAAGATCCAGTGTAGGCACTGTTAGAGGGGAGTATGAGAGATTAGAGTTGAAAGTTAGAGGACTTAATAAGAAAATAAACGTGGCTTTTTGTTTTTGAATGGAAAAGTTACATTAAGTTTATTTTAGTGGTAAATAAAACACAAAAATTATACATGTAAATGGGGTACCCTGTGATATTTTGATACATGTATACATTGTGTAATCAGATAAAACATATCTAAGTTCTCAAACATTTAGCACTTCTTTCTAGTGAAAATATTTATAATCCTTTCTTGGGATTACATCAAACTAAAAAGCTTTTGCACAGTGAAGAAAATCATTACAGTAGAGAGACAATCTACAGAATGAGAGAAAATACTTGCAAACTATATATCTAGAACACAGCCAGGTGTGATAGTGCATACCTATAATCCCAGTGACTCAGGAGGTTGAGACAGGAGGATCCCAAGTTCAACTTGGCCTCAGTAACTTAGTGAGACCTTGTCTCAAAGTAAAAAATAAAAAGGGCTGGGAATTGTAGCTCACTGGTTACACGCCCCTGGATTCAATCCTTGGTACAAAAAAAAAAAAAAAAAAATCAATCCAGAATTTATAAGGAACTCCAAAAACTCAATGGCAAGAAAATCCCCTAGTAGTCCTATTAAAAATGGGAAATGGGATATAGCTGGGAACATGGCTCAGTGGCAGAATGCTATCCTTGTATGCTCAACACCCTGTGTTTGTTCCTCAGTGTGCGTGTGCACATATACACAAAGCAACAAAAACTAGGTTGTAGATCTAAATAGTCATTTCTCAAAAGAAGACATAGAAATGGCGAACAGGTATATGAGAAAAAAATGCTCAATATCATTGATCATCAGGGAAATACAAATCAATTCCATATTGAGACAGGATCTAACTCTAAAAAGAATGACCATTATCAAAAGGAAAAATGGTGCTGGCAGGAAGTAGAGAAAAGGGAACCTTTGTACACTCTTGATGGGACTGGAAATTAGTATAGCCATATGGAAAATAGCATGCAGGCTCTTTAAAAACTAAAAATAGAACTACCCTATGATCCAGCAATCCCACCAGTGGATATATATCCAATGGAAATGAAATCAGTATGAAAAGAGACATCTGGAGTCCCATATTCATTTCAGCACTGTTCACAATAACCAATAAATGGAAACAACATACGTCCATCAACTTATGATTCAGACGTAGTACATATACAACATCAAACGCTATTCAGCCATGAGAGTGTGTGAAGTTCTATCATTTGTAGCAACATGGATGGAACTGGAGATCATTGTGTGAAGTGAAATAAGCCGGTCACAGACAAATTCCACCACCAGAGTTCGATCATACATAGAAGCTAAAAGTTGATCCCATAGAAGCTAAGAAGGGGTCCTTAGCAGAGACTGGGGAAGGCAGAGAGGAGAGAGATTGATTAACGGGTACCAATTATAGTTAGATAGAAACAACAATTTCTGGTGAGCATAATAATGTGACAATAGCAGGTATTTACTGTGTATCTCAAAAAAGCAGAAGAAAGGATTTTGAATGTTTTTGCTGTATGAAGTTATAAATGTTTGAGCTTTCTCATTTTGAAGGTCCTTGAGGAGTTGATTTGTTGAATCATCATGGCTTTGAATATACACGAAGAGGAGTAAGGAAATGGTGGCCCAGCCTCTTGGGATGTGAACAGGGAAGGCCTTCCTGCTCTAGCAGTGGACAAGGGCAGAATGGCCCACCTGGAGGAGTAGGTGCAGGCTGCGTAGCTCATTGAACATGGGTTCAAAGTGAAAACAGGATTTGAGGGCAGGTACAAGAAGTTAAATTTTGATGTCTGTGTCACTTGGCATTTAAACTGAAACACAATCTGCCTTATCTCCATTTATATTCATAAATAGCATTGGCCCAAAGTGTGACCAAGTCTTTGTCTTCACAGAGTGTAGGTTACAATGAATCATATTTGTGCTCTTCTTCAGACTTTTAATTTGTGCAGGTTCCTCAATTTGTGCAGTGTCCTTGCTGTGCAGGAGGCTAGGGTAGGGGTTTGAAGAATATGGAATGACAAGCCCAGGGGCTCCTGTGGTCATACTGTGTTCGATATAGAACAGCTTCTCCCTCTAGTCTTTCCCTTGCCCAGGGATAATCTGCACAACTTTGTTCCACTTTGAATTCTTTGTAAGATTTGTCTTCATTTCCTCTGTTCTATCAGATTCCTGTGTTTCTTTGTACTGTTGGGCCAAACACCATTGTCTCCATCATACTGTGTGGGACAGAAGCTGCTGTTCCAGCTTTGATATTAATTTCCTTTCTAGCACAGCAGTTCTGAGCTGGGGTGCATTAGCATTTCTTTTCAATTTTGAAGAGAGATTTTGATCTCTGAGCACCCTTACCATATGTCTGTGCTTGCTTTTTTTTTTTTTCTTTTACTTTCTTTCTTTCTCCCCCCCCCCCTTGTCCTGCTTGGAATGAAACCCTGGGCCTTACTCTTGCTAGGCAAGCACTATACCCTTGAGCTATTCCACATCTCTGTGAGCTTCTTTGATGGTTCATGGTGATTGCATTCAATGTTAAGTTAGGTTTCTCTAGTTTCGCTTCTGATTCAAATTGAAAAAGCAAATAAGCAGTCAGTCTGAGGCATCTGTAAACTTGCCTGGTGTAATCCATTGCCTCTCCAAGTGCTCTTGCTTAGCATGCTCAGTTTGTTCAGGATTGATTAGTTTGGCAGAATTATTGATAGGAGTGAGTTTTCTGTGGTATCTATTTGAGTATATTTATCTCACTTTTCTATGCCTCTCTTTATTTCCTTTCGGTTACCACATTTTTCCTTAATAAGTTTATAAAGGCTCTTCAGTGGTGTTGAGATATTAGTGGTCTTTGGCTATAACATTCAAAGATGCCATCTAATGTGTCTATTATAATAAAGATTCAATTACCTTATGTAGTATATACATAAGGAGCATTTGTGGAATAGTCATCCTGGTGAGGTGTTATACAAATTATACCATGAGGAAAACATGCCTCTGTGGACTTAGTATACCAAGTGTTGTGTTTGACTTATGTCTTGTCTACCTCTGTGACGGCAGGCCAGTCACTTCATCCCTAGTCCTGCTTTTGTCTGTAAGAGAGAATAATGTTTCTGCTCTCCTTTGTCATCAGGCTGTTGTGATGGCCATGTTGAATCATGTACATAAGAGTACCAGGGTGGACCCAAGACTGGTGCAGCATACTCCCTGCTACCCACAGCCACTCTTTCATATTATTTGTCCTGAGATAAACTTTTATTTCATGCATGCATAGTGGCCTCCTTAAAAATCTGTGCTTTCTGGAATATTTTATCTGTTCCTCAAAAGTCAACTAGCTTCCCAGGATCGACTTAAGTGCCTTCTCCACTATAAATTCTCCTTCATCTCTCCTCATCTGAAATAGCCTCAGCATGTTCTTGTCCAGTGTTGAATTCTATTTGGTCATGTATGTGTCTTGTATTCCTAAGTAAAGTCGAGGGTCAGGATGCTGTGTTTTGGTATCTCTTCCCACACTAACAATGCCCTGATATGCATCAGGAGAGACTGGATGTTGACTCCCTTGCTTTGATAAGTCAAGTAAATCCCCAGGCCTTATTTTCCATATTTGCATAATACTTTGGGCTGTATCTAAGGTCCCTTTGAGCTTTGGCATTCAGGATGACATGGCTGTGTTCCTGTATAGATATGTGAGTGGGATATCCTTCAGTCTCAGTACAGACAGGTAACGTTTGACACCTTGTGCACCTGGTAGCAGGTGCTGCTTCTGTTGTGAGCCTTGTTGGGAAGCCAAATGCTGTACAGAATGGTGAGAAGGACAGTCTCTTCTCTATGAGAATTATGGGATTCAGTGAAGAGCTAATGACTTGGGAGGAGAGATGGAGCTAATACCTTCTATGGCAGTTGTCTCAGTTTTCTGGAAGTGCCTCCAGGTAAATGAACAGGAGAGTACAATAAGAGTCCAAGATCCTGATGTGCATGGAGTGGGGCTGCATGTGCAGGGTGTAGGTGTGTGGAGAGTTGGTGGGCTGTACAGTATACCAGTAGAGATGCCCACCATTCATGTGGAGATAGCAGAGTTTGGGCTGCTCAGAGAGTGGAGGGAGTACTGGGGCACTGATCTGGGAACCAGATGATGGCTGGAAAGGATAGGAAAAAGGATAGCAGAGGATCATCCTCCCTTCAGCCAGCTGCAGCATCATTCAGAACCTCAGCCCCACTCCCAGTAACTTTGGTTCCATAAATCTAGATGGGGCTTAGTATTTGTGTAATAATAAATGGTCCCAGCAATTCTGATGCAGGTGGCCAGTGAACTTCCATTTGAATAAATGTCACAATGTCCTTGAGAATGTTGTAACCTGAGGAATTGTAAGGTTTGCACAGATACACATCTGTGCTGGGGAGACAGATCATGGCCAGCTCTTTTCAGTTTCTCCAGGAGGTCCATCTGCTCCCCAAAGTTTCAGAATCACTGAGCTCAGAGAAAAGCAGGCAACAAAGGATGAAAACAAGGCCATGGCAGGACTATTGGAGGTCAGTAATCTTTAAGGAAACATGTGGTGAGAATAGGAAAGGTATTTTCAGGGACTCTCCTGTAAACACATGAGTGAGGCAAGGGCTTACCACCCAATTTGTAAGTCAGGATTATGTTTGGGTTAATATTTCAGTGTTTAGAGTTTATACTGTTTAGTGGATTTACTGATTTAACAGTTTATTTATAATAGTTTTTTCCCCCCAAGAAACAATTCAAGTCCACGTTTCTTTTTCTGACCTAATTAAATTTTCTGGTTTTCCTCTAGTTTTTTTTTTTTTTTTCAATTCTGAAGTTAGCAATATCTAGAAGTGAAGTAGAATGAAGGTTTTTCTTGAGAATTATTAGTAATGGAGCCACATTTTTCTCTCCTGTGGTTAAGGTCATCTCTGCAATTCTGTGATAAACATCTCTGTGAAATCTTTAGAGCATGCGGGAAGAAGCTGTGATGGATGCAACTTAGTTTTTACTCCTAACCCATGAATTTTTACATCAGTTAAGGATACTGATGAAAAGTGGTACATGTTCCCTTGTTTCTCCTAAACTCAGGGTAAAATGAGCATGCTGTTGATAGTGGAAGATTCACTCCTATAAATGGGATGCAGCGCCTCTAGCAGAGGGACTCTGTGGTGGGACATGTGTCTCTCAGCAGTAGCTGTGATGGAGCTCTTTACTGGTTACACCAGCTGGGAATTGTAGCTTTGAAAGACCACATTTCATTATTGGTTTGAACATTTCAGAAATTTAGCTGGTCTATGAAGCTTCCTCTAGACAAATTTATGGTCCCATGAAAGGTTAGTGTTCTTTAAGACTGATCAATCTTATATCGATCTACAAAGATTTATTCTCTATACACAAGGGGCATGCCCTAGGTTAGATACTGTTAAAGGTGAGAATCCAATGTGGCCAAGGCCAAACACAAGCTTAAAGAGCATTCCATAAGAAAGAAAGATCCAGGCCATGTATAATCAACTATAAAATTACACTGTGGCTGGCTGAGAAGTAGCTCAGGGGTAGAGTGCTTACTTAGCATGCACATGGCTCTGGGTTTAATCCCTAGCAGTGCAGCAACAGCAACAAAAATTATAGTCAGACTATTAAAACTAATGGTGTAGAGGCCCTGTGAGTCACTTATCTCAGCGACTTATCTGTAGCTTCTTATAGGTCAGCCATATTAAAAAATAAGGAAGTTTCATGAGAAATGGAACTCCTCACATGCCAGGCTATATGTTAAACATGTCCCAATGAATTGTTTCTGGGAGCATATAGTACTCATCCCAAGTGGATCTCATCCCAGCAAGCTTAATATGAAGTAACTGATTTTTTTCTTCTTCCTGCCCCTCATCTTCCCTGCTCCCCTACCCCTGCTCCTCCCTCTTTTTTTTATTGGAAATTATTCCCCATCCATCTTTCATATGTCAAATGTTATTAAGTAATTTTTGAAAATACAAAATACCCTTTAAACTTATGAGTTGTTTTTGTGGACCTGTATACTATATCTCTAAAGAAATACTTTTTGGAGTGGATGTGATTAGAAGACTGATAGTATGAAATCATTTATAAACAGCATTTCATACCCTCAGCCCCCTCAAATAACTTTAGATATTAGTAGTGAGCTAGGAAGAATCCTACTGAAATCATATTAGGTAGTTTTTTTTGTTTTGTTTTGTTTTTTTGCGCGTATGTGTGTGTGTACTGGGGATTGAACTAGGAGGCACTTTACCACTGAGCTGCATCCAGATTCTGTAATTTTTAATTTTAAGAAGGGGCCACAATATGTTGCATAGGGCCTCAATATGTGAACTTGCAATCCTCCTGCCTCAGAAGGGATTACATCTTGTACTGCCATGCCCACCTATATTAGGCAATCCTTTCAGTATATATGATTTAATCATTTTAGATACTAAGATTGGATCAGTCAGCCCAGCTGGGTTTCAGACCACATAGGATTGAGGATACTGTATGTGGATGCCTTGTTTTGTGACCTTATTTTGATCTTGGCTTTTTTATAGATCAGTAGCTTGACTGGCCCTTGCTGGTGTTTGTATCAATAGGATGCCTTCTGCCTCCTCCTAATCCTTGTCTTCTTGGTTGAACATTGAGCTCAGCCATCTTTTTTGCTTATATTATTTAACTTTATTCACTTTTTAAAATATTATAATCATCCCTCCCAGAAATATACCTGATACACAACAACACATTTTATTACTGATAAAGAATGATTAAGAACTGATGTGATTCTGCAATCTGTATTTGGGGTAAAAATGGAAATGCATAACTCATTTGAATCAAATGTATGGAAGATGAAAAAAATAAATAAAAAAAAAAGAGCAACCCCCCCCCCAAAAATAAAAAAAATAAATAAATCTTCTGACTTTATTTCTTGGGTAAAAAAAAAAAAAGAATGATTAAGAGAGAAAGAAATGAATTTGTGATCTTAGGATAGAATTTTAAGATAATCTATACCCAAAGTTGTCAAATACTAACTTTTTGTAGCCCAGTTTCTTTATAACCAATGGAATCTTCCAAAATGTAAGGTAAATGGGCCAGGTTCAGTGATGGATGTCATAGTCCCAGCTGCTTAGAAGTCTGAGACAGGAGAATTCCTAAGCCCAGGAATTTCAGGCCAGCCTGGGCAACATAGGGAGACCTGTCTCAAAGAAAAAAAAAGTAAATGAAAATTGAATGTATCTGTGGAAGTAAAGTTTTTGAAGGGTTTGCAGTGGATAGATAATCTAAAAGGGGTCAGAGTGTTCTGACCATCACAGTTTAGGAAAACAATGATATAATACATCCATGCTATTTCATAGATAGAACACTGTGGACTAAAATAGGAACAAAAATGAACATTAGCCTATTTACTAGCTAGGTAAGTGGATTGGTAGGTAGGTAGGCACAGTATAAGATATATGTATACATAAACACATGCATGTGTGCAAAATCATTTAATTCTTGTTCCTGAAGGTAGTTTATTCTGTAGATGAAAAGATGAGGAAAGCTTTTAAATCAACAAGGTTGCGACTCACCTTGACCCTTTTTGGTGACAGAGTTATATCCTTTTTATCACATTTCTTCTCTGGTGCCTGGTTGTCTTGTCCAAAGCCATATGCAGGCAGGGACAGGTCTGGGACCCAGACTTCTCCTTCCTGGTCCAGGGCCATTTTCTCAGATGGCTTGCTATCTTTAGACAGTGGTAAAATACCTGCTAAAAGGTAAAGAGAATATCAAATAAACACTTAATTAGAACAAGAAATATACTCCAACCATGTTGACCTCAAGAAGGGTTAATGTCCTTAATTCCCTATATTTTAGCAACTAATTGATCATGTGAAATGACTGCTAGGAAAGCTGATTCATGTTAACTTTTATGCCTTGTGAATATTGCTCTAGGCTTGGAGAATTTTGCATGGAATTCAGCTTTCTAATCTTAAAAATTATGGAACAAATTACTTTTCTTCAAAGCATCCTTTCTTTATGGTGAGTGGCTAAATTTGATATTGAGTAAGCATTAACTACTTTTATGTTTCATAAACTTGAAAGATGCATAATATGTAATCATTAACATTCTTTTTATGTTTAAAACCTAAAATCAAACACAACTGACTGAGACATTAAACCAGAGCTCCAGTAGGATACACACAAAATCTCTGTGCTTTTTGTTGACTTATGCTGAGGTCTGTTAAATACCAGCCTCATTATGCAGATTCTTAGAATAGCAGGCCATGGGTATCTAGTAGATTGTTACATCTAGTGGCCGACTCTCTGGTTTGCATTTTATCTGGACCATTTAAGAAAAGGAGACCTTCAGGAAACTTATTTTTCTTTCTCTTGGCTCCTGTAGTAGTTTGAATTCCCTCCCCTTTTAACTACCTGTGTTCCCTGAGTTATCTTCTTTGAGGACAAGGACTTCTTTTTTATCCTCTGTCTCTTCCCTCTAGTTCTCTTCTGTACAGAATGGTGAGAAAGACAGTCTCCTCTCTATGAGAATTATGGGATTCAGTGAAGAGCTAATGACCTGGGAGGAGAGGCGGAGCTAATACCTTCTATGGCAGTTGTCTCAGTTTTCTGGAAGTGCCTAGTACCTCCTCCCTAGTACCTTACCTAATACCTGTCACCAAGTCCCTGAGAAAGGGAGGGGGTTGCCATAAGTCAGATTGAAGAGATAAACTCTAGATTCAAGATTTCTTCTTCTATTGGTGTAGCCTGAGATTTGTTAAATCGAATAATTTGTTAAATTAGATACTTTTTCTTCAGTGTTTCTTTCTAACAAAGCAGTTTTTGTTCTTACCTGTATTACAAAAAACTTCACACAATTCTGTTAAGTCCAGCAGGTATATAATGATTTGTAAGTATTTTTCTAGGATTGGGACAGGGATATGGAGATGAACAAAAAACCTTGTGCTGGTCTGTGGAGCTCACAGTGCAGTAGAGAAGGCAAACACGTCCAGTTCTGTGGCCCCACAGTAGAACTCTAAGAACATCAAGAAGACGAATATATTTTGCCATGGTGGTCCATAGGAAGGGGTGATTGATTTTATCTGTGAAAAGATCAGGTTTCTATGTGAGATGGCCTCTGAGCTAGGATTTAATTATTGTAATAGAGTTTTTAAGGTAGACTCTGGGCTCAGGGTGGGGAAAGCCTTGAGTAGGTGCAGGGACTGCATGAGCAGATGGTGGCATATGGCAGCACGGTCATTGGAGGTGAATGTAGGGATAGCTGGGAATTACTAGAGTGTAAAATTAAAGGGAAGCAGAAGTAAGAAAAGAAGATGAAAAGGTAAATTGGGTCAAATCAGAAAAACAACATATGTCACATGATAAAACTTGAGTGTTATACCATAGGCAGTAAGGAGCTGATGAATAGATTTAAGTAGAGGGAGAGTATTTAAAACTATGCATTTATAAAATTCAGCCTGCAGGGAATGTGTGGAATTGCTGGAAGGGGCAGACATGAGGGAATGATTCAAATCAAGTGGGGACCTGAGCTGAAACTCAAATTGTGGAGGAGGATGGGAAACTGAGAAGAGAAACAATGAAGGGCATAAGATGTTGGGCAGAGAGTTAGGTGACCCAACCAATGCAGTGTGGATAAAGACACGTCTATTACTCTTTCTTCCTGTTTTGTATGATATGAACCAAACACAGCTGTGACTTTCTTTTACAGTCATCATCTTGTATAAATGATCCCACTTACGCCAGCACCACCAAATTTAACCTTCCCAGTTTCCCAGGCAATAGGTGATAGATGTTATGAAGGAATTATATTCTGTAGAGCATAAATCCTCAGAGATTTGCCCATGGTCAGAATTGTCCCTAAAAACCTATTAGGGAAATTCTGCATTGAAGATTAACATACTGTTTCTCAGTAATTTCAACAGGGCCACTCTAGGGTCCCCTTAGCATTGGAATATCTATTTTCTTATTTGAGCACAGAATTAGGTGGTTTAGAGTTTGGACTGATGTTTAGTAAAACATTCAGATATTTAGACATGAGAATTACACTGACCCCAACAGGATGCCATGCTAAGAAAGGCATGAAGGAATGGAGACCAACTGGGTGAGATCGAGGGAGCACCTGTTCAGTTCCAGCTTTTCTGGGACATATGACTATTAGGCTCCTGGACCAAGTACATTGACTTTTCTCTATCTCACACTCCTCCCTTTTCTTCACTGAAATCATCTAGATAAAGTGCATCTCCACTGTGAGGACTGCTCATCTCCTTCTTGTTCAGGGAGCAAGACACATATAACTGGCAGATCCAGGGCTTAATATACACCAGGTCCCTGATCCCCTTCAGTACAGTCAGCTGTACAAGTTACCTGATGTTAGATGAGTAATTCTCCTAATGATAGCAAATTGGAATGAATGTTTTGCCAAGAGGATATATGAAATTATGTTTACTGTTTCCTAATACATCAGTTCTACTCAGTGATTGCAAATGGGTTAAAAAAATGTTCATTGAGGATATTCATTTAGGTGAGCTTAGGTTAATCAGCGACCAGGGAACTAAACAATTGACTGGCTGTTTTAAACTGAACATAAACAATTGATTTGACTGCACTGCTCATTGGTGAATTCAGGACTTTATTTTATCAGCTGTTCCAAATGATGATTTTATGCTAATAAAATCATCAAGAGATAGATTTGTAAATCATATTAAACTGGCAGGAGTGCATTAAATGAAATTCTGCTTTTCATTAATTTCCTGGGTACTTCTGACCAGTAACCAGGATCATTTTCCATGTAGGATATCTCTTCTTATTGAATAGTTCCACTTAGAAAAATGACAGTTCAGGGCTTTCTTAGCAGAAAATTAGAGCAACACTTTGATCCAGCTGTGCTATTTTGTTTTCCTAATTTATCTGAGAGAGATTTATGACTAAATTATTAAGTTATTCCAAGCACCAACCTCCAAAAGGCTTTTCTTCCATGTTCCTTTTGAGCAATACAGTATAATCCATTGACGAATGAAAGAAAAGTCTGAATCTCAACTTATATTTATATTTTCTAGAAATGCTTTAAAAAGTCAATTATATGCATGCTTATCATAATCAGCATATTCAGAGTACTACATGCATACAATTCTAAATATAGAATGGTCATGGCTATTTAAAAAAACAAATAATATGCTTTCTTTTTTAATTGATTTTATTTTTTTAAATACATGACAGTGGAATGCATTACAATTCTTATTACACATATAGACCACAATTTTTCATATCTCTGTTTGTATATAAAGTATGTTGACACCAAATTCGTGTTTTCAATACATGTGCTTTGGATAATGATGTCCATCACATTCTACCATCCTTGCTAATTCCCTGCCCCCTCCCCTTCCTTCCCATCCCTCTGCCCTATCTAGAATTCATCTATTCCTCCCATACTCTTCCTCCCTACCCCACTATGAGTCATCCTCCTTATATCAGAAAAAACATTTGGCATTTGTTTTTTGGGGATTGACTAACTTCACTTAGCATTCTCCATGCCATCCATTTACCTGCAGATGCCATGATTTTATCCTCTTTTATTGCTGAGTAAAATTCCATTGTGTATATATGCTTAAACATGTTTGATCTAGAGCACCCTTTCTAAACTAGGTCAACTATTAGATTATTCTGGGGCCTTTTTTAAAAGGGTCTTTTAAAAAAATCTTCTGCGGTTGCTCCCAGAATATTCTGGTTAAATAGGTTAGTCTAGAACTGTGGCTATCAGGATACCTCAGAATCCCTGGGAGGCATGTTAAAACAGAGGATACTTTCCCAATCCCAGAGTTTCTGATTCAGGAATTTGGGGGAGGGGCTTGATAATCTTCTAATGTAGTTCAGGGATGCAGCAGGCCCAGAATTGTCCATGAGAATCACTGCTGCAATGTGGGGCTCAGGACACAAACCACTGCAGAGAGCAGATGGTAAATACTGATGTAGGTCTGAGTGTCTACTAGGACATTCTGGCAAATTGTCCTTCACTTTCTTTTCCTTTCCAAATCAATTACTAGGGAGGTAGAAAACTGTTTCCTACACTATAGTTTTCTATATTGTGGTGCAAGGAATAAGAATACCTTAGTATTCTCAGGTAGTTTCAAATTTACACAGGAAATTCATTAAGTGTTCTAATTAAATCCAGTAGCAGTTCTATGAGGTATTTATTTGCATATGGAAAAATGGAGACACTGAAGTTCCTAATAAATTGGCTCTATCTGTACAACATTTAGAAATAGAAAAAATACCATTACCCATTTAGTTTAACCAGATTTTATGATCAATAAGAAAAATATGTGGCTACTTGTTGCAATCCAGCATTTTTAAAAAGTAGGAATCCGGGCTGGGGATGTGGCTCAAGCGGTAGCATGCTTGCCTGGCATTCTTGCGGCCTGGGTTCGATCCTCAGTACCACATAAAAACAAAGATGTTGTGTCCGCCGAAAACTGAGAAATAAATATTAAAAATTAAAAAAAAAAGTTTTTAAAAAAATTAGGAATCCATTGATTGTGATAAAATGAAGTATGAGGTAAGTGTAATAAGCCATAGATACTTTAAGAGCAAGACAACTCACTTTCTTTGTATTATGTAAGATATATCCATGGGCAAATGAAGCTTTTTACAATAGAGCCACAGCATTAGCCATTTAAATGCCTGTACAATGTGGAAAAGCTGCTTGCTAGATTAAATTATGTAGGAGAGCATTTCTATAATGCTTAGTGTCTGATTCACTAAACATCTCCAGCACACTCAAAGTTTAAGAGGCATTATATACTTTTATTGTTTGGCAGGCAATTAAATGTAGATGTCAGTGTGATTTATAAGAAGAAAGCAAGGACTCTGGCATGTTGGTATAGGTTTTTTCTTTAACTCTTAAAACAATTATGTCTATTATAGTTTATTTTCTGTTTATCCTTTGAATTGTGTAGCCACTTATCTAACACAGTTTTAAAATCTGAAACAAGTGTATAGGACCACCTGATATTGCATGTATTTTAGGAAAATAGAACATAGAACATTAATTTTTCTGGGGGGGTAATTTAGTACTATTTTTTGATCTGTGTTCTCTATGGAGAGAGCCATTTAATACTTTGTGCATTTGATAAAAGCTGCCTTAAATGGGGTCATTCTGTATTTAGAACAAATGAGAAAATGTTCCAGAAAACTCCTCAAGGAGTCTTATAGTCGTTTTACAAAATAACTTTAAATGGACTATAATTACAACAATAGGAACGATTGCCTAGGGTGTATAAGTCAATTTAACCTGTAAAAGGAAGAACAATTCAAAATGTGTGTTTATCTTAAAGGTTTATGAAATTAACATTTGATTGTCCTCCATTGCTTCTTAGAAGCAGCACTTTCAGGAGCTTATTTACAGTACAGTTCATTTATTAGTCAGTGTGTTGTTTACTTACTTGATAGATATAAGTGAAAATTCATAGACTTGAAAGAGCGTGGACTTTAGATGCAGACCTTGGTTGAATTACTAGCCCTGCACTGAAACTCTGGGATGTTTTGGGGAGCTATCTGACCACCTAAAACTGTCATTTGTAAAAATAGGAATGCATTGTTCAGGATTTAGTCAGGAGACAGAAACAGTACAGTAACTTGGATAGGGAAAATTAATATAAAGAATAATGAACTTGCTGGACCTGGTGGTGTATACCTGTAATCCCAGTGTCTTAAAAGGCTGAAGTAGGCCAGCCACATCAACTCAGCAAGATCTTGTCTCAAAAAGTGACAAAGGACTGGGGATGAAGAAAGAAAAAAGGAAACAAAGAACGAAGGGATGAAGAGAGGGAGGGAGGAAGAAGAAAATAAAGAACTATAATGGGGTATTGGAATAGGAGAGCTTGGGGTAGTACAGATGAATGAGTGCTCTACAGAATAAAGGAATAGTAGATGTATTGGAACAGTCTCTGTTCATACATCTTGGCAGATGTAGAGCCAAGCAGGAGACCCAGGGCAGGGCTGTGGCCCAGTAGATGGAAGAGTAGTCACTATAAGGCTGTACCTGCAAACTTTGGAGGGAATATGCCTTTTTGGAGGGGAAGCAGGGGGCAGAAAAAGCTGTGAATGGGAGGTATTCCACTGGGGCCTGCTGTTACAATCCCCAGAAGAGGTGCAGAGGCAAGTTGCTATCGCTGGAGGAGTCAGGCTCCAAGAAGTCCCCTGCATGGTGTGCTGAGGATCCTGCCAGGGAGTTGAGTGAGGCCAACCCCTCCCTCATGCTGGGTCTCTCTCATACCCTCTACTGAGAATCTTATCTTCTGGTGCATTGGGCCTGACACATTTTTACAGAGCAAGTGATGAAAGGTGTGTATAGACTTGAGAGGTATAATATATGTTGATAACTGGTACATAGATAGTTCTTTAGGAAAATTAAATAAGCTGATACATATACATACTTGCATGGTTTTGGTTTTGCAGTGAGTTCTTTGAATCAGACATCTTGAGATGAGTGTCTTTCTCTGGCTGTGAAGAATAAATAATAGCCATATTATCTCTTAGATAGCATGTAGATGATACCAGGTCCATATGAGGCAATAGTAGATGTCAGTAGCAAAGAACTTTGTAGATCAGGGGGTTTTCTCTGAGTATTGAGTTTTGATTAATAACTTCAAGCTAAATAAACAGTATTAAGTAGCGGCTCTCACTCCCAAATCTTACAGACTACAAGTAGCAACTTTGAAGGAATCCTGAAATCACTTTAGTAGACCTAGAGCTGCCTATTGCAAAACCAGGTGGAACATAGTAAAAAATATTCACACATCTCAGTAGAGATACATTTGGTTAATTAAGAGTGCATGTAGGAGGGCTGGGTCAAGATGGCATGAATGGATCACAATCAAAAACAAATTTTAACAATATCTTTCAATGGTTGGCCCTAATCCTTGTCAGTTTGTCTTCCTTTGTCTTTTCTCCAGGCCTGGAGATTCAGTAGGACATAGAATGATGACATAAAAAATTTCATAGGGTTCCCTTTTGGGTAAAAGCAGGCCAGTTCTTCACACCTTATACCTTAAAGATTTCATACTATTGTTGTAGTCATTTCTGCTACTCCAAAGAAAGAAGAAAGTTAAATTTTGTTCAATATGCAAATGACAGTATTTTATTTTCTTAAATTAGGAGTGACCTTTATAGGCAACTAGCCTTGCCATCTAATTATTGCCAGGATAAAAAAAAGTTAAAGCCATAATTTGTGGAGACTTCATTAACATTTAACTGGCTTATAGTTTCAACCATAATAAAAATGAACATGTTCAATGATTAGACACCTTTTCCAGCTGTTTTATGTTGGGATACCCCCAGAAGAATTAGGCAAGGTATTTTGTGAGTCTGTATAAAGATTGTTTTTATCATTTTGATGGAAGTTACATTGTACTTCTTTTAAAAATTTCCAGGCAAAAATTATTGCAGCTAGATCCTACATAGAATTTGGGGGAATTCATTGCCTCTTCTTTTAAAAAGTGTTCACTGGGTGCTTAGTAAGTAGCAGCTCTAGGGGATACCAAGGCAAGAAAGATATAGTTAGAAAATCAGTATTGCTTTTGAGCATAATTCCAACCCTGTCCATGGCCTTTCAGATAACATTTCTTAAAATCTGTAGTTTTCATGAAAATATATCTGGGGGTTTGACTCCAGAGAGTATATATTTTGCTGCTTTGCCAGCTGCCCTGAAAACCAAAACTTAATTGCTCTCTTTTTAATTGGTTGTTTTAATTCAGTTGTCACTTCCTTTAATCTTATTTAGCTGAAAAAATCACCTTTGCTATCTTCATGGTCCCACCAATAAAGATTGTTGTGCATGGGGGTATATCCTAGGACCATTGGAAATTCTATGGTTGATTCTATTTTCAAGGGGTTAAGTAACCAGACATGGGTCCAAAAAGAACTATATCATATTTTTATATTTCCTTTCAAGTGATAAAACAGCTTTGTGTAATGGTAAAGTTATGTCCCCTCACAGGCCTTGTATTCGTCTACTGGGTTTGCTCTCAGCCACACATGCTATTGCCTTGGTATCTGGGTCCATCTTCAGTGCCAGCAGCCATCTTGTAAACTAGATATTTAACCAGCCTTTGCTGTTCGGTGGATGTTTATAGTTATTTCTCTCTGTTTAAGATTTTATGAAAGGACTTCCACAGGAGTGCTGTTTCCATGAAGTCTCTTTATATCAAAATTTATGATTATTTCATTCTTTTGGACTATTTTTCATGGCACTGCTGATGGGATTATCCCTTTAGTACTTGAAGCTATCCTCTGAGTCAAAATTAGGGTTTGCAACTAAGGTGGGGGGAAATACCATTACTATTTTGTGCAATCTTTTATCATTTTTTATCCTAAATTGGAAAGTTGTTAGCATTAGGCACTCAATGAATTCTCTTTGCATCTGAACTTATTAAAATCCAGTAAGAGGGAAATACAAATGATTGATGGTTGTCAAGGTAAAACTTTTGAGTTCAGTGTTCTACCCTTTATAATGACTTTCAGGTTTTCAGATGAAGGTTTACTTGAGACTAGAAGTGTTAGAAATGTTAGTGAAGTCATTGAGTCGATTTCACCCTCATCCCTGGAACTAATGACTTAAGAAAAGGCTAGAAAGCTGGGAGAGACCATTTAAAACAGTTCAGAGTTCCTGGATTCTGCCCCATGTAACATTTAACAGCACTTGGGAGGCAGACATTGAGAGCATGCCTATCACATTTGCAGACACAGACTGAGTATCCCTTGTGAGAAGTGCTTGGGATCAGACATGTTTTAGATTTTGGATTTTTTAAAATTGCATATACATAGTGAGGTGCTATGGGGATGGGACCCAAGTCTGAACACAGAGTTCATTTATGTTTCACATATACCTTATATACATAGCCTGAAGCTAATTTTATGCAGTATTTTTAGTGTACCTGAATTTTGAATGTGACCCATCACATGAAGTCAGGTGTGAAATTTTTCACTTTTGGCATCAAATTGATACTCAGAAATTTTCAGATTTTTGCAGACTTTGGATTTTCAGGTGAGAGATGCTCAACCTACAATGTAAATTTAGGCAGGATGACTAGTAACTGAGCAACAGGGTCAGTATTCTGAAAGCTCTCCACAGGCCACGATGATGCACTGAAAATGAGGTGGGGTTTAGGGAGAATGTCAGTCCTGTGTTTTAATTCAGAAAAATTACCTCATCATAGAAGAGAAACAACTCTGGAAAGGATGAATGGATATGAAGGCTCCCAGCAGCTCAGAAAGGACAAGTGCCTTATGTGGGCTGTTGAAAAAGCAGAGGTCAGGGGAAGCAGCCAGTTGAAATCTGGCGTTTTGGACTAGTGTTCAAAGAACAGCTGCCATGCTACTAAAAGTCTGAAACGCATCTAGTAGGAGGAATTCAAGGGGGGAAAAAGCTTGTTTTGCTTAGAGAAATAAAGGCTTAGAACATCACAACTATTTTCAGATGATTGCATTTTCTGATATTTTTACCATTTCTTCATGGATGGGACTAAGATAAATGGATTTCCTTCTCAATAAGCAAATTTGGGCCTTTTTAAGGTGCATTGTCTGTGTGATAAGTATATGTTACAAAGTTTTGAGTGTCACACTTTTCAAAGACCGTCTCCATGGAATTGACTTGAGCATTTGCATGGAAGTTAGATCAGGTGATCCCCAACATCTGTTTTCTATTCTATTTTCTTGCCACCAGGGATACATTACAAACATAGTGGAATAATATTCTTAAATTTATGTTTTCTTGAGCCAGATCTTTTTTTTTTTTTTGGTACCAGGGATTGAACTCAGGGGCACTCGACCACTGAGCCACATCTCCAGCCCTATTTTGTATTTTATTTAGAGACAGGGTCTCACTGAGTTGCTTAGCACCTCACTTTTGCTGAGGTTGGTTTTGAACTCGCAATCCTCCTGCCTCAGCCTTGCTAGACTCTGGAATTACAGTTGTATGCCACTGTGCCCTGCTTGACCCAGATCTTAATTCTCATTGTCAAGTACTTCTATCAGTATTTTAAATTAATATGTTATTATTGTTAAGCAATGAATAATATTGATTATCCATTATATAGTGTATAGTAGAATTTTCATAGTCATTAATATGGTTGATATAATGACTCACACTCCCCATGTGACACATTTGGATAAAGAGCTGATGCTATCTATAATAATTCAGAGTAATGGACATTTAAGAGCTTGTGAGGTGAAATCTACAATCATCAATGTGCTGAATGCTGTTGATGCTGAAACAGATGAGCTGCTCTGCATATACTGCATTCTCTATTATTTTTTGTTTCCTTATTTAAATAGCTTTGTTCCTAGTAGCAAAATTGAGCAGATGTTTACCCCATGTTTATTCTTGAAATTATTTTTGCCTTATGTGGACTATAAAGTAAATTTATATTCTGTTTTAATTTTGAGACCCCTCCCCAAATCTTTGAAATATTAAAGTGAAAGCTGTTTCTATGTTAGATTTTAGAATAATCTTTTGAAAAATATTTTGTATTTTGTTCATAGTTTGTACTGCATCTTGTCTTCTACCATTGTGCCAGTGTTGTGGATGAAAACATTTCTCTATTTTTTGGGACAAATGATAAATTTTGTTGTTGTTGAAAACCCATTGAATGCTCAGGGAAGTTCTCTTAAAGTTTTGAATGCACAGTTAATTTTCTAAATTCCTATACATCTGGAAAATATGAATTTTAAAATTTCTTCCTTTTAATTTTCTTCTATAGATGTTAGATTCTTTTTTGAGAGAAACAGAATATAGTGGTAAGGGCAAGGAATGGTTAACACTCAGCAATACTTAGCAAGCATACAGTAATGTTGAAATCTACTGATCCTGAGCAAAAAAGGCAAAATTAGATTCTGGCATCAAGTAGGTGTAATCATCACAGCTCATTTTAAGAGGTCTGGTTGTCACTTAATGTTATTTTTCATTCTTTCACATGTTAGGTGGTTGCCTTTTTGATGAGCCATACAGCACATGTGGATATAGTCAAGCTGAAGATGATGACTTCAATTGGGAGCAAGTGAACACCTTGACCAAACCAACTTCTGATCCATGGATGCCATCAGGTTTGCTTTTAGTGTTAAGTTTTCTTTTTAAAGTAAAGGGAACCCGAGAGTATTAATCAATGTTCACTGGATAGTGTTGAATGATGGAGGGTGTTTTCTTTGAGTGTGGCAGTCACTGGCTGATTAGCTAGTGAAGGTGGAATAATTAAGAGGACTGATTACAAGAGTATTAACTTTATATCTCCCTCCTTACGGTCTACTTACAGTTTATTTCCTTTATCTTTGGGTACACCTTAACTAGATTAATGGGCCTCACATAGTTGATCATTTTCCAAGCAGCAGATATGGGAAATGGATGTGTTTTCTAGAAAATGTGACTCATGGATGGAATTTTACTTGGAGAATCCAAATAACAAAGTCTCTGCTGTCACAGATAGGAGACTTTGGAGGTGACTTAACATTTCTCAACCTCAGGGACTCAGTTTATACTTGGGAAGTCTCAAAAGATTGCAAGTGGTCTTGAAAACATTCAGAAAATATAATGGCAATGCATGGTTATGTACATAATTTTCCCAGTGTGGAAGTACTTAGTGAATTTTCTGCTGAGGGAAAGACATTTATTTCACTGAAAACCAGCAAGAATTCAGCTTGCATTTTGGAAAGAAGAGTACGAGATGGTGACTGATGAACTCTGGTAGTATTGCAGCCTGACCATTTTACTGGATCCCCTTTTCAGCGTGTGACCTTGAGCATCCCTTTAAAAGTTCAGATTTGCAGATTCATTCTTCAGATGGAATGATGAGCATATCACATTCAGGATTCAAACTAGTAAAATATATTATCCTGATTTGGATTTCAGATATAACATAATTTTTGTACTTTTAATGAATTTAAGCTTTTCATTAATGCTCCTACATGCAGCAAACAATACATTTAGTAAGTTAATTTTTTAAATGTAGATTTGAAACATGAGGTAGAATCTAATGCTGTTCTTACTAAGCTTTAACAATTATGGCATCCACCACATTCCTGCCTGCCTTTCCTTTAACTCCTTATAATTTCAAAGAAAGGAACACTGAGTTCTTTAGCACTGTGCCTTTGATAGGCTTCAGAACCTCTCTAGCTCTTGGCTAGTTTCCTGCAGGTCACATTCTCCCCTCTATCTCCTGTTTTCTTGTATGTGTGTGTACTTTTGGATATGGCTGTGGTGGCATCTGTGATACACCTAAGTTGTTTTTTACAATTTCAGTTCCTGCTTCCATTCTAGTCAAATGTCAGAGGGGTACACAACTGTGCTTCTCCTATTATCACTGAGTTTTCCAGGACAGGTTTGTTGCCCTGGAGGCTTTGGGTCTTGACTTTCCCTCTTGTTGAGTGCCCAGCCTATGTTTAGAGAAGCTAGGACAGCTGAGGCTTGGGGAGGGGAAGGGTGCCAGGTTTAGTCCTGGTTGATTTCTCCACAAAACACACTCACAGTTGCTTTGTTGTCTTCTCACTTGATCAAAATTTGTAATGGTTTCCTCTTTGCAGTGCTGAGGTTGGAACCCACCTGGCTAGACAAGGGCTCTACCACTGAGCTACCCTCCCAGCCCCTGGATTTGTGATTTTTCACTGTAGGTAGTTGATTTTGTTATTGCACCCCTTTTTATTGAAGTCTTATTTGAAAAATTAACTTTAAAAGAAGCCTAAACATTGAAGAAACTTTTGTAGCTGCTGCTGATTCTATTTTTGTCACAAGATGACAGACCTCCACTGATAAAAACACCTTAAGAAATCTTTTCTTGGTCCCCTTTTTCTACCTTTTGACATACCATACTGCCATCTCTCACTAAATAGTCCACTCAATTTTTTAATATATATATTTTTTAGTTGTTTATAGACCTTTATTTTATTTATTTATATGCAGTGCTAAGAATCAAACCCAGTGCCTCACACATGCTAGGCAAGCGCTCTGCCATTGAGCCACAACTCCAGCCCCAAATAGTCCACTCTTTGAATTTAAACAGAATGAGTTCCCAGCAGTGGCCATTATAAATGGTAATAAATAGCAAGCCAGGTGTGTTGTAGAACAATCAGGGAGAGAGTAGAAGGAACAACCGTCAAGCAACTTTACGGATATTTAATGTTGGATAGGTTTTGTGCCTAGTAACGATAAAGTGGGGGCATTTAAATGTTCTGTTTTATTTTATTTCTGTTGATTAGTAGATTAATTTATGGTTAAATTAGGCCTTTGCAACATGAGGTCTTTGTTTTCCATCTTCTAACACTTTCATCAATTCATCTGATTCCTGGTGGTTACAGAAAGTTTGTTCCAGACCCCAGCCCTTCCCCAAGCCCCCACCCCTGCCCCACCAACACACACAAGGTTCAGCTCATTGTTTGGATATGCGGATGTTTGGATGTCAGAGTGTAAATGAAGGGTAACACTAGCATTATCTATACCCCTCTGCTATGCTTTCAAGGATGGGTGTAGACGAGATTTTGGATAATCAATAGATGTTCTCTCAGACTAAATTTGTGCCATAATACATGCTTGCAAACACTGGTATTTCTCTTTCTACTATTTCATTAAATAAACTTTAGTTATTGTAATTTTTTGACCCCTAACATATGCTAAATATGGTGATAATTACTTTTAGAGATGGAGGATTGTAAGAAAGGACTCTTTCTCTCAATGAACTTTTACCTACTTGCGAAAAAGTTAGAAAACTACAATAACTACACAACCTAAGATTATACATAACTAGCTGTGAGACAGGTTGGAAGTGTTCTTAGAGCAGTTTTCTTAGTGTAAGCCCAGGGTATATTAACCAGATATGTAAGAAGTTAAATTCTCCAAGCAATGTTCTTAGAAATAAGAACATGTCATCTTATGAATTTACATACACAGGTTGAGCATTCCTAATCTAAAAACTTGAAATCTGAAACAATTCAAAATCTGAAACTTTTTGAGTACCCACATCACTCCACAATTGGAAAAATTGTCCACTTGCCCTCATATGATGGATTGTAGTCAAAGTACAGTTACACATATTGTATAAAATTACATCTGGGCTATGTGTTAACAGGTATACAGGAAACACAAATGAATTCCATGTTTACACTTGGGTCCCAGCCCCGATATATACTCCATCATCTCTACAAATATTTCAAAATATAAGAAAATCTCAAATCCCAAACACTTCTGGTTCAAAACATTTTGGATAAATATTCATCTTATACCATCCTAATATATGATTTTAATACTGAGTCTCCATCATGTATATATATAGCCATAAGTTTTAAATACTATTTAGTTTCAAGAGTTTTCTCTTTTTCTTCTTTTTTTTCTTCTCTTCTCTCCCACATTTTCCATTAATGTGTGCAATGTAATTTATTCCTTTCAAAAGCAGGTTCCAAAACTGGTCCTTTCATGCAAAACCAGAAGGCTAATTTAAAAAATATTTCTCAGGGTAAAGCTGTGTCAAAATTGAATATAAGGATAGAATTCTTTAATTTTATTTAAATGTTCATTTAAAATATAGTTGGACTTTTTCATGTGTGTGTGCAAGTGTGTATTTGGTCTCCCATGTGTGGGCTGGTTCTATAATGCTTTAGACCAAGAGTTGGCAAACTATGTCCTGCTGTGCAGATTCAGCCGGCTGCCAAATTTTTGTATGAATTACAAGCTGAGAATGGCACTTACGTTTATAAATGGTTGAAAAATATTAAAAAAGAATAGTAATATTTTGTGACACATGAAACTTAAATTTCAGTGTCCATAAACAAAGTTTTACTCATGCTAATTTGTTTAAATACATTTGTGGCTGATTTTAAGCTGCAAGAGCAAAGATGACTTAGAGAGACTGGTCCACAAAACCTATTATATTTAGTGTGGCCCTTTCTGAGAAATTCTGTGACCACTCTCTTAAATTAGTTAGATTAGCTTCAGCCTAGAATGGTTTTTTAGAGTCTTGCTATATATTGTCATTATTTTCTGTATTCATACTGTAATTGTTATCGTAATTGTTCACATACAGGCATTACCTCACATTTTCTTTCATGTTCAAATTGTAGGTTTTTCCAAACATTGGGCTATTAAAATCAAAGAAAATAAACAAGATTAAGGATTTTATATTTTTCCTCTTAAAATCCCATCTATTGAAAATTACATTTTTTAAAATTGTTTAATACCAAAATTTTTGTTCTACTGCTGTGATTCTGATTAACAGTTAATCCATCAAGGTGAATTTAAAAGTGATGGAGACTAAAATTTTTCTTCTTAAGTTTTAGCTTTTTACTTTTTCTGTGTCCTTTCTGACATCAGTGCCCCAGTGTTTTAAGTCAAATGCTACAGGATTTGTTTCTCTGTATTTTCATGTGTGAAGTTATTATTAATCACATTTTAAACAACTTAAATACAGTATAGAGCTTTCTAAAAGCTGACTCAATAGTTTTCTAAGTCAGTGATGTTAGCTCTGGCAATACATATTTAGGGGAAGTGAATACCACATTTTATTTAAATTTTTATATTTAAGGTCGACATTTATGTCATGGTAGATTATACTTTTGTAGCTAGCTCTGAATCATAAAGGCTTTCTCCATGTGCGAACTATGACAAACCTAGTTTCTCTTTGATTGATAAGTGAGAAGTTAATTTCATATCGATTGATCCTCTGCATTAGCAATGGGGAACATTTAAAAATATATCTTTAGTTGTAGATGAACACAATACCTTTATTTTATTTATTTAATTTTATGTGGTGCTGAAGATCCAACCCACTGACTCACACATGCTAGGCAAGCTCACTACCACTGGGCTACAAACCCAACTCAAAAATTTTTTAAATTTATCATAAGAATTACTACCGTGAGCACAAGAACCTTGATTAAGAATCCAAATAATATCCTGATACATTTTGTAAGTACTGTTGAATTCTATCCCTCTTTACACTGTAGCACATTGTATAATAATCACTTAGATTAAGTAATGACTAAGAAGTATTTTATGATGTTAAATGACCTACTTGATTGGACAGTGGTTGATGTGTATTGTTACCATGGAATATTTGTACCTTACTACTCAAGTTTTGTAAAACTGATATTTGGAAAGATCTATATCTTCTGTATAGAAAATGTGACCCTCTTTTAAAAAACAGAAAAAAATTTAAACAATAAACTTACCTATAGTGTTAATGTAAAGGTAGCTCATAATCATAACTATTTGATATTTTATAGAATTAATACTTATTTATGCTTTACATTGTCCCCTTACAATATTGAACCTCTAAAAAGTGAATTTGGACCCTAATTCTTGGAAAAGGCAATTCTTTTAATACTCTTCTAAGTGCTTCGGCATGAAATTATAGCTAGCTCATTTTGCTTTCCAATACTTAGCTTTATATGTTAGGCATGATGAGATTGCTAATTTTCATGGGGATGCTATGATTAAGGATCAAATCATGTATGTAGGTGCCTATATGAAAGGCAGACAGAAAGGCTGGGATAGAGCAGTAGTATGTCCTCTTAGTGTAATGACCCAGAAAATAGAAAAATGACTACATATATTTGTTTAGCATTAGCTTCACATTTGGGGAAAAATGATAGATTGACAGTCAAAGCAACTGAAGTTTTCTCTTTCGGTGCATTTATCAGGCACATATTTTCCTCATGCTAGAAAGGACTTTCCTATATATTCATGCTTCAGAGCTTATAGAGGGTTTAGTGAGTAATGAAGAAAAGACAACTATGAGCTTGAAAAGATTTCTTCCCCTTAAATTTCACTGCCTATCCAGTGAGAAATATTTTTTGGCACCGAATATTCAGACAGTTGTCTAATTATCTCATTTTTTCTTCAATCAGTCAACACTCTACAAATATTTATTAAACACCTGCTATGTGCTAGGCATTGTTATTGATGCTTGGGATTCCTCACTAAATGAATCAAATAAATATGCCTTTCCCAGAGCACGTGACATTCTCAGTGTTCTTGGATGGGCAAACATGATCATATGCTGTAAACCATGTTTATCTTCATTTATTAATGAGGTAGTGAATATTTAAAAGGTAATCAAAAATTCAGTTCATCAGATGTAGCACATAAAATATCAGATTTAGCTTTCCTATAGGCTTTGTTCCTTAAAACAGTAAGAAGAAGAGCAAAGACAGGAAAAAGTCTGAAGTCACAGCATGTGGGCAGCACAGGACTTTCAGATCAATCAGTCTCAGGAAACAAGGTAATCTTGTACACACAAATGACACTTAGCAGTTGACAAATTTGGCTTCTTTGCTTTATATCATTTGGTCCTTGATGGTCTTGAGAAACTGGGTGTCATTATCCTCATTTTATACCATACAAAACTGAAGTTCAAAGAAGTAAAATTTGACCCAGGCTTATTGGCGAGAAAAATAGCCTCCAGTTTTTGCTCTTCTGAGTGTCCTTGAGTGACCTTCCCATGTAAGCACATACATCTAGTGAAGGGCATAGTCTTTCATCCTGTGGCGTTTGCTTGGATCTTCTCAAAATGAGCATCAAGATTCTCCACTGAGGGGGCTATCTGCATGCCCCACCTTGGCCAGCTGCTGACTCTACCTCTTTGAAGCAGTTGACCATGGGAAAGTTCTTAATAGTCTCAGTTTTAACTCTCCTTATGTGTAAAATATTAGTAATACAGTATTCCTTCCATATCAACATCCATGGATTCAACCCACTGTAGAGTAAGATTATTTAAAATAAAATCTTTACTGAACTTGTACAGACTGTTCTCCTTATAATTTCCTAAACAATACAACAACTCTTTACAGAGCATTCAGCATTTACAACTCTTAGTTATTGTAAGTCATCTAGAGATGATTTAAAGTATATGAGACAATGTGCATAGTAAATACTATTCCATTTTATATAATGGACTTGCGCATCCATGGATTCTGGTGTCATTGTTCCCACACGTAGCATGGGATAACTATGTATGTTTATGGAGATGACCGTGGACTGTAGGTGCTGGGGTTACAGCAGATGAGTCTCTGTCTTCTCACCAGTTCTATCCCAGGAAGGAGGCAGGCAGTTGACCAATAAGCAGAGAGAATGTACAGTAATAGTGGGCTGTGCTAGGAGCCAGGGGGATAAGCAACTTCTGGATCAGAGCTTAGGGAGCCATGGAACCAGCAGACAGGTTCAGCTTTTCTGAGGAGGCAGTTTGTGGGCAGAGACCTGCAACAAGCCACCTCCAGGTGGCTTTGGAGGCTGAGTGATGCAGGCGAGTATAGGACAGGAGCAAAGGGTAAGCTTTGCTGGTAATGGTAGGGATCAAATCAGGCAGGATTCTAGAAGACTTGGGAAGACAATCAGAATTTGCCCCAGGGCTGTTGACCAGACAAGATCACACTATCCAAATCAGGAACTCATCCTCATCCCTGGCCCAGCATAATATTTAAGGAATGCATTCCTTTTCTTCTTTTTAAGTCATTTTCAGAGGGCAATTTGGTGTGAGTTTAGCTTAATTTTGACTTTCTGTGAAGTAGGCATTTTGTGCCAAAGGATTATTTTATCTTCTCAATACAGCAAATAAGAAACAGAATTTATAAGTCTTCATAAAATTTTTGAATAGATTACAAAAGTTGAAAGAATTCTCTTAAAATATTTATTGTTTTTATCAAGATGGTGGATTTGAGGTAATTGCTCTATCATTTCCTTTAATGACCAGTCTGTCTTTACAATAAAAATTATCACTTAAAATGATTGAGTGGGGAGCACTGGATCTAGCATTATTTTAGTTGACTGTATGTTTTCAGTCCCTGAACCTAGGATATAGGAACTGTTTGTTTTTGACTCTTCATTCAAGGGCTGTGTACCTAGCCCCTGCCTGACATCCACGTGTAATCTAGTCACTCTTCCTCCCAAATCTTACTCAGATCACCTGAGTGATCATTTAGCTTTTAAATGGTAAATGGTAAATGATGAGACATAGTGAAAGAAATTGGACTGGAGCTGGATTCTGTCAGCAGTTTCTAAGTTACAGAATTTAGAAAAATAACTTTAGATGACGAGAAAGAAAAAAAAGCCATTTCAGATCAGTCTTCTCTGGGGAGCTTTTAGTTCAACACCACCAGGCACACTGTGTCCTCATTTCTTCAAGGGTGTAAACAAGTGTGTTCCTTGCTGTTGTGCAGGGAGTGGGGTGTGCAAGGGCTCCTACTGGGCCAGGTCTCAGGGATGGGGCCGAGGTGATGGATCACATTTCACATTACCTCATTAAAAAAAAAGCTGTTGTAAAATATACAAAGCACACATTTTACCATTTTAATCATTGTTAGGTGTATAGTTTACTGACATTAAGTACATTCACATTGTTGCATATCTTGCACCACCATGCATCTCCTAAACCTGTACATCTTTGCAAACTGAAAATCTATACCCATTAAATAATAGTTCCTCTTCCCTCAATCCCTAGCCACCACTGTTCTGCTTTCTGTCACTATGAATCATGTTAGTAGAATCATACAGTAGTGTCTTTCCGAATCTGGCTTATTTCACTAAACATAATATTTTCAGTGATTCTATTTTTATATGCCAAAACTTTCAGAGATAAAGACTATAATGGTTTACAAAATTGTTTGACTTTTTTTGGGGGGGGTACTGTGGATTGAACTTAGGGGCACTTAACCACTGAGCCACATCCCCAGCCCCTTTTATATTTTATTTAGAGACAGGGTCTCCCTATGTTGCTCAGGACCTCACTATGTTGATGAGGTTCTCTTTGAACTTGTAATCCTCCTGCTTCAGCCACCTGAGCTGCTGGGATTATAGGCATGCACCACCACACCTGGCTTTTCTGATTTTTAATATTTAACTGTTTCATGGAAGCCAGTCTAAGCCATTGCATTATATATGATCATTTATTTTGTTAGTTTATGTCTAGTATTCAACAAATGTTTTCCTTTAAATTTCTTTTAAATTCTTGTGGTGGCAGATGGGAAACTCACAAAAAGTAAGAATAGTGGTGAGCTGTATGTTAAGTATTTGCTAAAATGTATACAGATTAGCCTATGTATATAAATATGCATTTTAATAGTTTCATTTCTTGCTTGATTCCCTGTAAAATTGTATGAAATGACTTCATAAGAGTTATATAAGGCCAAGTATTAGAATAAACAGATGGGCTATTCATGACTGATGCTGTAAGTCTTATAGTTAGCATCTGAGTAGAGGAGGGTGGGAGGGATGAGGATCACAGTGATCCGCAGTGGGACAGTTATTATCCGTGGCCCAAGACCAGCACACTACGGATGTGATTGGAACTCAGGCCCTTGTGTCCCGCTTACTGGCCTTTGTGGGACAGGTGCTGGTGTTGGGCTTGGTTACTGGAATGGAAGAGCCCCCTTTGGCAATGAGTCAAGAAAAGGGACAGTGGGTTATGAGGGACAGTCCCTCAGTTTTCTGAGCACAGATTCCTGATAGAACTGCAGTGAGCCGTGAGGGTTGGCATGGAGTGCGGATGGGGCTAATTAAAAAAAAAAATTTATTTAAAGACCAGAAAACTCAAGGGCTAAGAAACACTTGCTTCCTGGATTTAAGACAGTCCACAGAAGCTCTCTTCATGGAGAGGAGGCATCTTTGGGGAAAGATGGGTTTGGGGTGGACCATTGTCATGCAGTTGGCACAGCCCACTGGCAGGTGAATGAATTCCAGCAGATGGCATTCTAGCAGCCCTCCTGCAGACAGCCAGGATGGAGAAGGCCTGGAAAATTCTGGGTAGCCTGAGGGCTCAGATTCATTCCATTCTCATTCTGTGTCAGACCAAGCCATTGAAAGATTCCCCGAAAGTACCTTTGGGACTTTCTATCCAAAAAATTGAATAGCTAAATATGTGAAAATAAGAACTATTAGGCTTGGATTGTTATGTTAACCTTAAAACCAGGACAAAATGAAATTCTTTCCCGAGGAGCACCTGTCATGTACAAGTCATAATTCTAGGCACTGGGTATTCAGTGATAAACCAGTACCCCATTTCAAGATCTTGGAGAAGGGGTGTGGCAAGGAAATGCTCTTGTGGCAACTGCATCCAGCTATTCTGAGCCTGACCAGGCTGCTACCCAGACAGAGGCCAGTGGGGCAAGGGCAAGCAGAGAGAGCTTCCAGGAGGAGGCAGCTTCAGAAGAGGGCACAAGGGTATGGGGAGTGAGGCTGGAGCAGGTTAGAAGACAGACTTAAAGACTGTGCTGAGCTTATGAAAGATGTGAAGCAAGGAGAAGGGATTGCCATTTCTGTAGGAGAAAAAAACATATTCAACTATGTGAAGAGGAAAATTCAGAATTTCTGATAAAGATTATATTAGAAAAAGCTGTAGGAAGGAAATCTGATTAAAAATATGTACTATAAAACCACATGAATATGTTAGAGTATACCCTTATCTTTAGAAGATGTCATGCCAAAGTATGAAGGAATAAGTGTTTGGATGACTGTGTAGAAGCAATTGTGAGTGTCTAGAGAGAAAGAAGACATGCAAATGTTAAGATGTTAACAATTAAGTCTAGGTAAGAAGTAGATAAGTAATTATTATACTTTCTCATCTTTTTTGTACTTTTGCAGCCAAAGAAAACTTGCAGTGGAATGTGGAGAAACAGGCACTCTATTGAGGCATACCAATTTTGTGCCATGCCAGTGTGATTTTTCGCCAGTAATGCATTTTAGTCAAATGCTATTTCTGTCAACTCGAATTGAAAATATTTATATTTATATTTCCAAAACCCAGGTTGCATCATGACTTCCCTTTCTGAGAAGATCTTGATGATTCTTGATCATTACTGGAGAGTGTTAGTAGAGCCAACAGACTTATATAATTCTGATTTGGAGGGACTAAATGCAGGGATATATAATTTTAGGACTTTCTAAAATAGGACAAATACTTCATGCTGTGGTTTTATGCTTCAGTGGATATCTCAAGTATAAAGATCTTTATCCTATTGGTAGATATTTTATGGTTAGCTAAAACTTTGTAAGAAGGTGCATAAAGAATTATTAAATTTTATTTTTAGATACCTTTCTGCATGCATTTATATCCTGTCTATAATGTGGTAGTGAACACAGAAAAATTCATATGAAATTTCTTGGCAAACTGTAGTAAATGATTGTACAGATCATTATCTTAAATAAGTGGACTTTAATGCCTAGTTAAGCAATACTTTATTCTAAGAGATTGTGACAAATTATATCTTAACACGATATTTCAAAGCTTAAGTGGTTGAAAGAGAAATAAATATGGCTATTTAATTAATTGTCTGCTGGACAATCATAATGCCTCTATCTGGTGGGTGGACAAATTGAAACAACTGATTATGTAGTTGTAAGTGTCTGAGTGAGGAATGTGGGATAGCATATTAATACAGTAGCACTTTTAGAGAAAGTATCAATGGAAATTTCTTTTTCAAATGGTTAGTCCTTATTTGTATGTTTTAAATTCTCTAATATAGGGTTGTTTCTTAATTACATCTCACCTAATTCATTCTAGGAAACTTGAAAGTGTAATTTTTCCAGTTTGTTATTTATAGAAAATATTTAAGATACTGAAAACCTTACTATAAGATTTGGAAGACATAGATGGGGTTCAGACCACCACTTTTTAAGTAAATATTTTGAAATGGGGCTTTGAATGGTCATCTTGGGAAATTTTGAAATCCTTGTAAAGGATTTCATCCTGTTGAATGCACACCTTGTGAAAATGGCATTGCCTCTCTAATTGTCCTCTATAAATCAAACATCCCTTAGTTCCTATGATGGGCCTGGCTTACTGTGGAGTGACAGGCTGCAATTTGCCAGTAGGTCAACGACTGAGCTGATGACAAGTGACCTTTCTAGCACTGCAATCAATGCTTGTTATTTGGAAAACAAAATGATACAGTTTGTATTTTTCAGTCGGTAGGTCATTGGGTCTTTCCACCATTGACACATGAATTTGTACTTGGACCGGATGAGTCCATTCAGACAGGAATGTTAATTTACTTGAATTGATCAGGGTCCTGCTCTTATCAAATGGTGTGGGGCATTTGTTGATGGCAGAAATTATTATAAATAATTGGTTTTATGCACTGGCCAAACAGAGGCTCTTAAGAGTGCCCATTTTACACAACGTTATATACTAGTTTTGGCAAGCATGCACTATAATATATTTTGTTCACTGTGGATATTTCTCAGTAGTTAAGGGGGAAAATTTAAATAAAAAATATATTTTTTTAAATTATCATACATGCAATTTGCATAATTAAATAGTATCACTCTATGTGTTTCCTGAAATGTGTGCTATGAAGCCTGTCAAGAGTCTTACAGGTGAATAACTTCTAGTAAATGCTGGGAAGAGATTAGTAACCTCAAAATGTAGCCCTCATGGGAGTTAGTAGCCCTCATGGGAGTTAGTAGCCCTCATGGGAGTTAGTGGTGTTGGATAGCTGCTTTCAGCCTTCACTTTCTAAATGTGGGAAGATTATGTATCTGTGTTGTCTTTGATTTACACATGGAAACACCTGCTTTGGCTGGTGAAATGTGAGTGGAAGTGACATGTGTTACTTTCAGGCAGAAGCTTCTAGAACTAGGTTGAGATTCACAATGCTCTCTCTGCTTTTGTCCTGCATTGGCAATTGTGGAAGCACTGAGAAGTTTTTAGCCTGGATACCTGCTCTCATTAGAATGTCCCTGTTCATTTTTAATCCGTAGATGCTATTTGGAGGTGGAGCCTTTGGGAGGAAATCTGTGTTTGATGGGATTATGAGGGTGGTGCCCTGACACAGGATTAGTGCTTTTGTAAGAGAAGGAAGAGAGACTCAAACTGACATGCTCCTTTGTCTCTTCTTTTGATGCTGTATTATGAAGGAGGTAGAAGGCCTCTCCAGATGCATGAGCCACATCTTTGGACTTCCCAGCTTTTAGCACTATAGGAACTAAACTTTTTTATATAAGTTATATAGTCTGTGGTATTCTGTGATACAATAGACTAAGACAGTACTAAAGTGAGAAACATGTGGAAATGATTTTCCTCTGCCCTCCACACTCACATGCATTCAATAGAGGGCAGTAGGTGGGTGAGAAATGCAATATATTGTGTTGTGCCACTAGAGTGTGGTGTGGTTTGTGGAATGGTTTTTGGCCTTAATACCTCCTTTGTGCCCTTAAAATGTTAAAACATCCAAAGAACCATATGGGTATTATCTATTGCTGTCTTCTGGTAATCCAGAAATCACAACCAAAGTGTTAAAAACACAAGAATACATCAGTACCCATTCCATTGAGATTGGAGCAGTGCAGTATACTTGTGAGCAGTGGAAAATGAAATGGGAATAGTAAAATAAGATAATGTCTTATTATTATAAAAAATAGTTTTGATTTTATTATCTCCATAAAAGGCCTTTAGGGGTTTCAGAGGTCCCTGGCCCCTGACAATTGGAGAACCACTGGGAGGTGCCACCTTAAGTGAGGTGCCTACTTTGATATTTTACAGTTAAAGGCTCAGAGGAGTCAGGAAGGAAAATATAGAAGGAAAAAAAGATTTTGGAAACACTGCAAAAAGGATATTCCTGGATATTATAATTCACTTTTTCTTTTTGATTAAAGACAACATAAATAGTTCATTCCTTTTATTGAGAGGTAGTCCTTCATGCCAGCAAATGCCTATTCACTAGAGTATCAGATGAAATATACACACAAATTACTTTGTATAGAGCCACATAACTGCATATGAGTATTCTTAATCCTATGAAGGCTGAGTTTATGAAATCATTTGCTCTAGAAAAATTTGAAACTTGGATTAATATTCATATATTTGAATTGAGTATAGGATTTCTGAGCAGTAGCTGGTTGGACAAAGTGAATTATTTAAACTTATATGTGAATGAACCTATCTAAATTCATTCAGTGGTGCTCCTTCTGAGAATCTTAAATGTGGAACTGTCATATATATTGTCATGATAAAATCATTTTAGTTCCTTTTATGAGGAAGTGTATAGTGACAAAATGATATAAAGATGACTAAATGCATTTCAGAGAGACTTAGAAATCATGCCTGATGGAAATTGCTTATGAATTGATAACAAATCCCACAGGTGGGATTTTTACAAGTCATGTATCTCCCATCAATAGGCAGATTATGTCAGGTTACACATTTATTTCCAAAGATGAAGATATGATTTCTATCAGGATTTGCTTATATTTAAAATGCATGATAGATAAACACTGTCTATATTATCTTAATATAGCTATGGTAAGGTTCCCAGGGAATCTGGTGATCTATAAAAATTTGCCCAGCAATTATAGATAGTTAATCTTTAAGCTTGAGGAAGAAGAAAGAAGCAGATGGCCTTTCTAGGTTTTTGATTCTCCTTTCAAAAATACATACTTAAAGAAGTATCTGCTATGGACAATCACTGTTTTTTGTATCCTACAAGACTAGGAAATTCTTGGAGAAATTACATACAGTGTTCCCAGGGCTTTGAAGAATCAAGTATTAAAATGGAATAATGCACTGACTGGAAGAAAAGAAAGTTAAATTTATGAAGTAGCATAGACTTGCTAAGGATTAATCATCTGCTAGTTGGCTGCCCACTATGGTAGCTTTTGAAGTCTGGGACTCACTTCAGAACGAATATGTTATTTGGAGTTCCTAGCAGACTGAGAACACTTTAACGAGGACTTGCCTCAGAAGATTTGAGGGATGTAATTAAGAGAGCCAGAAGTTGACATCTGCCCAGTTGATGTAGCTGGCATCTGCAGAGGTTGCCACAACACTGAGGGTACATCCTTTTCCTTTCTCAAGTATAATTGAGGCATTGCCTTCACTGAGACAGAATATCTTCATTAAATGTCTTTATTTGATTTAAACATTGTTGATCCTGACACTGAAAAGAGAAATAACATGTTGTTCCATTTCAGTGTTTAAGTAGTAAAAATCAAGATTGTGACTGATATGAGCAGTCCCATTTTCTTATCCCTCAAGTGAGGTAGTATTTTCTTAATTTCTCTTTAATCTGATTTTTGATAAGTCTCATGCAAAGTCATACCTTCTTAATTGGGTAATTCCTTAAGTCCCCCAGCAGATGGAGACCTGCAGTTCTTTGCTGTTTTATTGGGGCCACTGTTCCCTGTTCTACATGTCGCGCTTGACTTACAGTTAAAATGCAGGGTCAGGTGTTGCTAATGAGCTAATGAAAATGCCCTTGTGCACTTCTTTCCCTCCCCTCCTTTGGCCAGTTAGGAGTTATTTATTCTTGCATTGCATAAGGTCTTCATCATTAGTGACCTCCCCCAGTAGATAAGACAATATTTTCTTCAATGACATATTCACAGCAAAGCACAGAGCAGAGAATTCTCTGAACTTCAAGGGAATACATTGAAATCCCATGTGAGCCATTCACAGGCCATGTCCTGCCAATGTTCTGGTTCAGAGTAAATCCCAGAGGTCAGATCTTTTTTTCAGTCAGCAAAGTAAACTTTGATCACAGATTTGTGAGCTTAGTATAAGGGTGGAAAGAGGTTATACTCATTTGCCTCTTTGCATACCCATTAACACAAAGAGGAAGGAATTGTAAAATAGCTTTAGTTTCAAGCCATCTCCAGATTCAGGTGAATTTTGTTTTCTTTTCTCCTGATTACCTTATACTTAGTTCAAGTACATTAAAGGAATCTTTAAGACTTTCTCTTTGACAAACCCAGTAAAACCTTTCAAAGATGATAATTGTTGTAAGGCCCCTTAGAGACATGCCATTTGTTGTATTTATTGCCATTCTTACTATTATTACCCATTACCTGGGAAAAATCACTGATTTTCATAGTCTCAAACCCAAGGCTTTCTGCTGTAATCAACTTTCCTCCAGTAAGTTAAAAAGAAAATAAGAGTAATATACTGAAGTCATTTATGGGAATAGCTGCAAACTCTTTAAGAATCAGACATGAATTTTGGCCACACAAAATAAGTTAGTGTGTACACACACACACACACACACACACACACACAATGATAACTCACTGATGAAACAAAGAAGTAAAAAATGAATTGTGACCAAAATCAAGGGAGCTTGTAGTTTGTCATTTTAATTTTTATTTTTGGTCGCTATAAGACTTTCTCTGTAATTTGAAGACTCAATTTACGGATGTGTTGTGTTGCAGCCGAGTCATGAGTTACATTCATGCCAGCCATGTTCATTTCCCTCATAAGTTTTCTCAAGAACAAATGAAATGATTATTTCATAAATGTCTATCTAGTTATTGAATGAGTTCTTAGAATAGAACACATCTGAATTCAGTAGGTCCTGTGGTCTAGATCCTTATTTTAAAATGAAAGGACTTTCTAAAGAAAACAAAACTGTTTTTTATAAGAATTTATAGAATACAATAATGTTTGTGTCAGAGTAATGCTGCATGCTGAGATAAATCACTGTTAAATTGTCAGTGCCTTAACATTGTTGGCATTTATTTTCTATTCATATAGACATCCAGAATGGCTCCAAATGGGAGGTCTCTGGGTTGGGAGCCAGCCAGGTTGAACTCACTCTTATCATCTTCAACATATTCTCCAAGATTTCTCTGAAGGGGACATCTACATGGCAGAGGAGAGAATCCACAGATGCTCATGTGGGAGGTTTCTGTGGGCCTGACTTGGGCATAGAAGGGCATAGTTTAAGGAGTATAGTTCAGTATAGGTGTCCAGGAGGAGGAATCAAAGAACATTTGTTGACCAGCTGGAGGGTTCTGTCACTGTTGGCCTTAGAGCCTGGTCATGGTGCTGGTCCTAGGAATTAGTATAGGAGAAAATTACTAAAAATGAGATATGATTATTACCTTTAAAAAACAGTAGCATAACCTTTAAAACAACCCCAAATGAAGCATGTTTTGAGAATTAATTTTATGATGTATTGATATAAAAGTCAAAGAATAGGGCTGGGGTTGTAGTTCAGTGGTAGAGCGCTTGCCTTGCATGTGTGAGACACTGGGTTTGATTCTCAGCACCACATATAAACAAAAGGTCTATCAACAACTAAAAAATATTTTGTAAAAAAACTAAGGATACTTTACAGTGTAACTTCTGGATCTTAGACAACTAGATCCTTTCCTGAGCTCTATTTTATTAAACCAAACCCTAAGATTTCTATAAAATAGATATTCTTTTAACTCTGATAAGATAATTTCTCAGGTACAGCAAGATATATGAGCATATATTGCTACTTAATTCAGTAAAGCAAACATCATCGAATAAATGTCAGCTTTTCCAGAGAAATCATTGTATATAACCTCTCTGGATAATATATTTATAAAAAAATCAATACTGAAAGTAAACAGATTTTTAATACATCTGAAGGATCTTCCTAATAAACCAAAACACCAACCCATAATTTAAAGCAATTGATACCAATAGATATTTATAGATGACATCATTGTAATTTTTGTAGATCATTCTTCATAGTGGTCTTGTGTTCTACATCTAATTCAGTTTTAACCTTGTGCTTTGGAGAAGTGATTTATTATGAGGGTGTATAAAGAATACTTTGGCTTTTCTTTCCAGAGAGGAAACCATCAGAGACTTGAATCCTGTGGCTTTTCTATCCCCTTTCCTTCTCTTTTTCACTATTCAGTGCTGGGCAGTCTTGCTGCTCCTCTGTCTACCATCTCTCTGAAAACCTACAACTGAAAATTAGACATTTGAATATTTCAACTTGCAGAAAATTAATAGATTCTCAGATCAAAATTTAGTTACATTTAGCTTTAGAAAATATTTTTTTTAGCTTTTATTCAAGTATTAAAATGTGATTTCTAATTAGGTTCAACAGCATGCCTAGTAAGAAGGTGGTCACTTGTATAGCTGTTAAGAGCTCCCTGATTTCAGCACCTCCTAACTAAAACCTTGTTCAAGTTACTTAACTTCTCTGAGCCTCAGTTTCTTATTAGTAAAATGGAGGAAACATGACTCATGTCATAAAATTGTTATCAATGTTAAGAACATGGTACAGAGCTGAGCATAATGTCGGGTGTGGAGTCCAGTTAATCATTTTCTTCTTTTATGGATTATGCTTTGGAGGTTATAGGTCATGACCAGGAGAATTTTCTCCTAAAAGTTTTACATTCACTTTCCTTCTAAATGAAGCATACTTAGGTCCAGAACACAGATTGAGTTAATTGTTGCATATGGTAAAGTAGCAGCCTAAGTTCATTTACTTATTTGTTTTTCAAGTGGATAACAGACTCATTTGTAACTGTGTTTCCCCCACCTCTAAAATTCATATGCTAAAGTTGCAATCTCTATATTTAGAGATGGGATCATGAAAGATATGATTAAGTTAAAATGAATCCTTTAGGGTGGGCCCTATTCAATGTAGGCAATATCCTTATAAGAGGAGGAAGAGACAATAGGGATATGTGCACACAGAGAAGAGGCCATATGAGGCCACCTTGATCTTGGACCTCCAGTATTTGGAACTGTGAGAAAATAAATTTCTGTTAAGACTGTGGCTGTTTTTTTATTGATTGATTATGTGTGTGTGGTGCTGGGCATGGAACACAGGGCCTCCCACATACTAAGCAAGTGCTTTAACACTGAGATATACCCCCAGCCCCTGTGCTATTTTTTTTTAATCACTATATAACGGACAATTTACTCTCTTTCTCCCATTGAATTATCTTAACATCTATGTGGGTTTATTTTTATCTCCCTGTTATAGAGTGGCAGTAGGAGAGTGTATTGCTGAAACATGCCATTGAGTTGGTTGCTTGAAGTCATAGAATGTCTCCTCCTGTGCCATCTGTTACTGGCCAGGGCATTCCATTATAGCAAAGCCATTTTCTTTTCTTCCTACATTTTTTTCCACTAGAAATGTGGTCATATGAAAACTTGGCCAAAATTTGGTTGCATGGCCATTGAATCAGGCTCTGAAGATTAGGATGTTAAATTATATCCAGGGAGTGTTATGGGGTGTTATGGTTTGGAGATGAGATATCCTTCAAAAGTTCTGTATTAACGCAAGAATGTTCAGAGGTGAAATGATTGAATTGTGACAGCCATAACTTAATCAATCCATTTTACTTTGAATGGACAGACTGGGTGGTAACTGTAGGCAGATGAAACATGGCTGGAGGAAGTGGGTCATTGAGGGTGTACCCTGGAAGGCATTATCTGCCCTGTGGCCCCATTCCTGTCTCTGCTTCCTGGCTGCCATGAATGGAGCAGTGCTCCTCCATCCTGCCCTTCTCCTATGATGTTCTGCTTTACCTTTGGACCAGAGCAATGGAGTTGGCTCACAATGGACTGAACCTTTGAAACTGTAAGCAAAAATAATCTTTTCTTCCCTTTAGTTGTTCTTGTCAGGTATTTTGGTTATAGTGACCAAAACTGATTAACATATGGGGTGAGGTTGGACCATAGGGCCCGATTCTCATATTTAGCTTTCAATGTTATCTTCATGAGAGGATAAACTTCATAGCATAGAGGCATGTGAAAAAGATTGACAATAAAATGTGCTTCTCATATGGCCAAATCTGTGTCACACTGCTGGATCATAACTGCTTACAGAAGATCATGAATTAATATTTTAATGTATTTTATTAACTAGTGAATAACATGATTATATTGCATTATCATTATTTACTATTTAAAGTGTTAATATGTTTAAGCACTTAAAGTAACACAAATTAAGATCATATCTTGTCAACTCTTCATATTTTTAATGTGGGAGAGACCTCAAAATAGCATTGGCAAAGGACTCTTTGACCCTGTGTTGCCCCATAACAACTGTTTCCTGTAAGAAATGAGGGGGTAGAGCGGCAGCCAGGTGCAGCTCTGATCTCCATGGTGGAATTCTGGTCAAGGTTCCAGTAGGATTGACCTTGGAGGACTTTTCTCAGTCTATATCCTGGCTTACAAAGTGAGACTCAAACACATTTTTAAAATATTGCTCTGTCAAAAGATGTAAGTTGTATAGTAGTTCTCTCTTGTGACCTACAGATATACTGAGAGCGGATTCCCTGACTCTGTACACAGTGGGTTTCTGCTGGCAGGGATTGTGGATAGTAATTGTTCCCTGTTCAGTTCCTTTGACTTTCTATTGCTATTGTATTTTGGTGTTAGATAGGTGGTCAGCAGTGCCATTTGATGTTGAAATTTTTCCAGTAGACTCTTCTGCTTTCCCCCTGAGCACAATGTGGTTCATCAACTTTGCAGTGGGTTTAAGAGCTTCTCAGAGTGTGAATTTTACTTTTTTCTCCCCTTTGAGGATAACAGTTTTGAATGGTATCTCTCTAATTTAGGGTTGGATTTTTTCTTTCTTTTCTGACAACATTCATTAGGTATATTGAAAAAATTAATATGTTTGCTGTGGACAGTCCCCATTGGATTACTGAGATACCACTTTGAAACTTTTGTAAACTTTTTGTAATTTGCCATTGTTTATAAAAGTTCGATGATAGCTTCCTAAGGAGTCAAGGCAGATTCATTGTGGTCCAAGTCAAATTTGATCTTCAGGTATTCATCTGTTTTCTTACTTGTTCATTCTCTATTTTGGAAAAATTTATGAAGTCATCACTCTTTGTGGTAACTCTTTTACCAGCACATGCTAACTTATATTGAATATTTGCATTGTACCTTTTGTTCTATTAATAGTATGTTCAGTGTACTATTTTGATTTCTGTAGTTTGTTACTACTTTGCTTTTTACATTTTATTTGAATAAATCACTTTGGAAAAATGGATTCCATTTTTGTGAATTTGGGTCAAAATGCCACAAATATGATAGAGTTAACAAGTGTGATTAGCAACAGGCAAATGATGTAAGTGCATTGATTAAATTATGGCTGTCAAAATTCAAACAGTGTGAACTTGGAACTTTGTGACCTAGTGAACTTGAAGAGATGAGCTGCATTAGTTCTTATGTATACTGGGTACCCCTTGTTCTCACTTTAGTCATGGGTGGGGCTGCACATCAGATTACACATCCTTAACTTTTGAGTTTTGAGAATATACATACACATGTGTAACCTATAAGATTAAGCAGAACCAAGAAACCAAAAGCTTGGATTGCTGTGTGGCCTCAGACCGTGTGGTTCAGAAGGGGCAGGCAGGAGGGCATGGATATACCTGTTACCCTTCTTTTGCTTGAGTGAACTAATCCAGGACAGAGGTAGTCAGGGCTCTCTTTAGTCTTCCGGTAGAACCCAGTGGAGATAGGGTATCACTTTAATAGAGTGTCTGGATACCCAGGACTTTTCCCAGGAGTAGGGAGTAGGCCAGAGGCCATTGCCTCTTCCAAGGATAAATGGGTAGTTACTTTGATTTTAGTAGAACCCAGCAGTTTTGGATGTTATCATTAGCCTCCAGTCAAATCAAAGTATTCAAGTTCAGACCCACACAATTAGAGCCTAAGTTAATCAGTCATCTGGTGACCATCTCAAGGGACACTTTTCACATGTTGCAGTGAGCTGAGAGTGCTGGCTCCAGGAGTAAGGGTGCATGTGTGTAGCACATGTATAACTTCTAGGGGCCAAAAGAGATTAACATCCTAACAGATGACTGTGGATGTCGTCATTATTCCTAATATTCAAATCTGTGAAGTGCATAAGAAATGAAGTGGCCACAGCCAGTCCTCTTTCCTCTGCTATTGCTGTATCACCTTTGTGGACTGTCCACTGGGGATTGCACTGAGTTAGTAGGTTTCACATTCCCCTAAAATGAGGTTGAAGCACTCTACCCTTAAGCTGAGCATTAAGAAATGTGTGTGGCCTTGTCCTTCTCTGACCCCAGTCTCCTGAACTGCCTGGCTTTACCTGCTTTTAGTGCTTTTGCTGCCCAAGATACACTTGCCTGTGGAGCCATCTCCTCTTCTCCTGGACCCACCAGATGTTGCCTCTTGGTCCTCTTTGCTCCCACTGCCTTCTGTGGTGATTTCTGTGGAAATACCTTTATTTCTGTTACATTTAATAGTCCCACATCCAAACCCATTTCTCCCTAAGACCCAGGTGCTCCTCCATTTCAGAGTGGCCTGATCTTTGGGCCCACAGTTTCTCATTGCATTGGTCTTCTGTAATTGGAGATGACAGCATTGAAAAGAGTTAATTATGTGGGTTGCCCACTGTGCTTACCAGCTAAGATGAGTTTTTAAGCTATAATCAAGTGCCTCTGAAAGTACTTAGTTAAGCATAATCATTACTTCCTCTGGCCTTCATATCTAGGAGAGCACCATGAAAAAGAATGTCCTGTGATGTCAGAAGCAGTGGAGTCCCTGGGATTTTGAGCCCAGAGAAGCTTGCCTTTCCCTGGAAAATGCTTGGATGGCTATTACAATATTATGGACAGTGATTTCTTTGACTTCTGTCTTAGGAGCACCTAACTTCAAATTTAGGTTCGACAGCTGTACCTGCTGCTGCTGTTACAGTGATGGCAAGTCCCCCCACATGAGAGATACCCATTTTGCTATAGGGGTTTAATTTTAACCTTGCTTTGACTTCTGATGCCCCTGTGCTACTTTTATTGAAGCAAGGGAGGACTCTCCCATGCAAGATAGATTCATGAATGCAGGTCCTGTTATCTGCTGTTTAAAGTTACCCTATGGTTAGATGTCCCCTGCCCGATTCATAGAGATGATTGAGTGCTATCTCAGCACAAAAGGGGAAATACAAGACCAATAAAGTTGTAGTTAAAGAAAATCACAGAGATTGGTAGCACAACATTAAAAATATACTTAATGCTGCCGACCTGTACCAGTGAAAATGGTTAATGTGGTACATTTTGTTTTTGTGTTTTATAACAATTACAATTTCTTTGTAAAAAAATTTAAAATCATCTCAGATTTCTTCTAGACTTATTATAATAAATGAATTAGAATACAGAAACATATTTATCAATCATTTCAATATGATAAAATGTTTCTCCAAATTCAGTCAATACACATTTTAAAAGTTCACTTTTGCTGGGTGAAGTGGCACACTCCTATAATCCCAGTTTTCAGGAGATTGAGGCAGGAGAATCCCAAGTTTGAGGCCAGTCATGGCATTTTAGTAAGAATTAAAAAAAAAAAAAAAAAAAGGCTGGGGATATAGCTCAGTGGCATGGTGGCAGAGCAATTGTTTAGCATGTGTGAGGACCAGTGTTCAATCGCTAGTATTGCAAAATAAAAGCCCATAAATAATAATAATAGCAATAATAATTTTTCTACTATTTGCTCACAATAATCTTGATGTTTTATATTAGCTATGATTTATTAAATATAGTAATATTTTATAAATAAATTTTAGTGTTATTTTGTCTTAGTAATGCATCTGGCTTCTAGTTGTAAATATTTAGTCTGTGTTTCTTTTTTCAATGACACTTGTATTTTTAGTAACTTACACTAAACAGGTACTTCAAACTCAAGATGTTTAATACTGAATTTGTGTTTCTATCTTATATTTGCCAGCCTTAGATAAATTCATTGAAAGCACTTATAATATGTCAGGACAACAATAGAATACAAAATTGATTATCTCAAGTATTTTTTTTTTTGTGTGTGTGTGTGTGTGTGTGGTGCCGGGGATTGAACCTAGGGCTTTGAGCATATGAGGTAAGCCCTCTACCAACTGAGTTATATCTGAAGCCCTCATTTTGGTTTTGATTTATAAAACTAGAGGAAAGTGAGTGCACTAAAGAGCATTGGCGATATTTTCTTTTAATTATTGCTTTGTGAAAATTTGTTTTGAATTTCCTTTTTGCTTGTGCTTAAATTCTAGTATTAAGGTTTTTCTTTTATGTTTTTGTTTTTGTTTTTAATTGTGGTCAATTAGAATCACCGTGTTGTGCAGCCTTCACCACCATTTATTTAGTTCCAGAATATTTTAACCACCCCAAAGGGAAACCTCAGACCCAATAAGCATTCACTTCCCAGACTCCTCCCTTACTCACCCCCTGGCAAACACTTTACTGTTTTATGTCTCTGTGGATTTGCTTATTCTAAAAGTTTCTTAGAAATTCAGACTCTTACTTTTGAAATAAATTTTAATACAGTCTTCAGTTGAACCTGTTTTCTGTAATAGTGATGGTTCAAAAAGTTAAAAAAATAAAGGTAATATACAAATACAAATAAATTTTCAGCAATCTGGGGATTCTTAAACACCTTTTGACATGTTTCTCTGTTAGAATACTCTAGTTATTGAAGGTGAGATAACATCTAAATCAGTTTGTAGGACTAAAGGTGGAGCTCAGTGATCAAATGCTTGCCTAGCATGGGAGGCCCTAGGTTTGATTTTTAGACCCTCAAGAAAACCAAACAAAAAATCCAATTTACAACTAAGAACCATTGTGTATAGTTCTGTTAAAAACCAACCAACCAACAAACATAATCATTCACACATTTAGTACTATATAACCAATGTATTTTCAATGACAGTTGAAGTTTAATAATTTGAGTTTTCTTTATGATCTTTTCCTTTATAAATTTTCTAATAGTCCCTACTTTTGGAACTGTGAGAACATTTGCTTAAATGAGAAATAAAAGTTATACTAATTATTTTAGTGCTAATTAAGACAATAAATAAGATTTCATGGTATTTTGAAATTCCAAGTCAAGTATGTAAACATTCTTTTAATAATCCTAGGCAAAAATTAATTGCCTAGACAACCTTGAAAATGAAAATATTGCAAGTGTGTTAGTGCTGAGCCACCTCAGTCTATCCTCATGGAATGCAGCTGTAGCAAAATTACTACTTGAATTTTTAAAAATGTTTTTGAAATTGATGTATAGATTAGCTCAAATAATGTAATTCCCAGAAAAGGTACGCAGCTCAACCAACCAGGAAAATAAAGAGTTGAGACTAGATTTTGTAAAGCAGTCTAATTCTGCAATCATGTGACAGAGTGATCTCAGTGCTCATGTTCCCTGTATTTTTTTAACTATAAAAATAGTATCTAAATATGTGACTTAAACTATAGTCATAAGTCTGGAAAAACGATTGAATTCAAAAGAAACATAATCATATGAGCCTATTAAATGGTCATTTTCTTGTCATGATGGAGAATATAGCATCTCTTTAGATATTTCTTTTTTTTTTTATTGGTTGTTCAAAACATTACAAAGCTCTTGACATATCATATTTCATACATTAGATTCAAGTGGGTTATGAACTCCCATTTTTACCCCAAATACAGACTGCAGAATCACATCGGTTACACATCCACATTTTAACATGATGCCCTATTAGTAACTGTTGTATTCTGCTACATTTCCTATCCTCTACTATCCCCGCTCCCCTCCCCTCCCATCTTCTCTCTCTACCCCATCTACTGTAATTCATTTCTCTCCTTGTTTTTTTTTTCCCATTCCCCTCACAACCTCTTATATGTAATTTTGTATAACAATGAGGGTCTCCTTCCATTTCCATGCAATTTCCCTTTTCTCTCCCTTTTCCTCCCACCTCCCTATTCTGTTCTTAGTTGCTCTCATTATATCAAAGAAGACATTTGGCATTTGTTTTTTAGGGATTGGCTAGCTTCACTTAGCATAATCTGCTCTAATGCCATCCATTTCCCTACAAATTCCATGATTTTCTCATTTTTAGTGCTGTTTAATACTCCATTGTGTATAAATGACACATTTTTTTTTATCCATTCATCTATTGAAGGGCATCTGGGTTGGTTCCACAGTCTAGCTATTGTGAATTGTGCTGCTATGAATATCCATGTGGCAGTATCCCTGTAGTACGCTCTTTTAAGGTCTTCAGGGAATAGTCCGAGAAGGGCAATAGATGGGTTGAATGGTGGTTCCATTCCCAGCTTTCCCAGGAATCTCCATACTGCTTTCCAAATTGGCCACATCAATTTGCAGTCCCATCAGCAATGTACAAGTGTACCCTTTTCCCCACATCCTCGCCAGCACTTGTTGTTGTTTGACTTCCTAATGGCTGCCAATCTTACTGGAGTGAGATGGTATCTTAGGGTGGTTTTGATTTGCATTTCTCTGACTGCTAGAGATGGTGAGCATTTTTTCATGTACTTGTTGATTGATTGTATGTCCTCCTCTGAGAAGTGTCTGTTCAGGTCTTTGGCCCATTTGTTGATTGGGTTATTTGTTATCTTATTGTTTAATTTTTTGAGTTCTTTGTATACTCTGGATATTAGGGCTCTATCTGAAGTGTGAGGAGTAAAAATTTGTTCCCAGGATGTTGGCTCCCTATTTACTTCTCTTATTGTTTCTCTTGCTGATAAAAAACTTTTTAGTTTGAATAAGTCCCATTTGTTGATTCCAGTTATTAACTCTTGTGTTATGGGTGTCCTATTAAGGAATTTGGAGCCCGACCCAACAATATGTAGATCGAAGCCAACTTTTTCTTCTATCAGGTGCAGAGTCTCTGATTTGATATCAAACTCTTTGATCTATTTTGAGTTAACTTTTGTGCATGGCGAGAGAAGGGGATTCAGTTTCATTTTGTTGCATATGGATTTCCAGTTTTTCCAGCACTATTTGTTGAAGATACTTTCCTTCCTCCATTGCATGCTTTTAGCCCCTTTATCAAATATAAGAAAGTTGTAATTTTGTGGATTGGTCTCTGTGTCTTCTATTCTGTACCATTGGTCCACCAGCCTGTTTTGGTACCAGTACCATGCTGTTTTTATTACTATTGCTCTGTATTATAGTTCAAAATCTGGTATCGCTATACCACCTTACTCACACTTCCTGCTTAGAATTGATTTTGCTATTCTGGGTCTTTTGTTTTTCCATATGTATTTCATAATTGCGTTATCTATTTCTACAAGAAATGCCGTTGGGATTTTGATTGACATTGCATTAAACCTGTAGAGAACTTTGGGTAATATCGCCATTTTGATGATGTTAGTTCTTCCTATCCATGAACAGGGTATATTTTTCCATCTTTAAAGGTCTTCTTCTATTTCTCTCTTTAGAGTTCTGTAGTTTTCATTGTATAGATCTTTCACCTCTTTTGTTAGGTTGATTCCCAAGTATTTTATTTTTTTTTTTTTGAGGATATTGTGAATGGGGTGGTTGTCCTCATTTCCATTTCAGAAGATTTGTCGCTGATATACAGGAATGCCTTTGATTTATGTGTGTTGATTTTATATCCTGCCACTTTGCTGAATTCATTTATTAACTCTAGTAGTTTCTTTGTAGACCCTTTTGGGTCTGTTAGATATAGTATCATATCACCCGCAAATAGTGATAATTTAAGTTCTTCTTTTTCTATTTTTATGCCCTTAATTTCTTTTGTCTGTCTAATTGCTCTGGCTAGTATTTCAAGAACTAAATTGAATAGAAGTGGTGAGAGAGGGCATCCCTGTCTTGTTCCAGATTTTAGAGGGAATGCCTTCAGTTTTTCTCCATTAAGAATGATGCTAGCCTGAGGCTTAGCATATATAGCTTTTACGACGTTGAGGTAAGTTCCTGTTCTCCCTAGTTTTTCTAGTGTTTTGAACATAAAGGGATGTTGTACTTTGTCGAATGCTTTTTCTGCATCTATCGAGACAATCATGTGGTTCTTATCGTTAAGTCTATTGATGTGGTGAATAACAATTATTGATTTCTGTATATTGAACCGGCCTTGCATCCCAGGGATGAATCCTACTTGATAATGGTGCACAATTTTTTTGATATGCTTTTGTATTCGATTTGCCAGGATTTTATTGAGGATTTTTGCATCTAAGTTCATTAGAGACATTGGTCTGTAGTTTTCTTTCTTTGAAGTGTCTTTGTCTGGTTTTGGGATCAGGGTGATGTTGGCCTCATAGAATGAATTTAGAAGATCTCCTTCTTTTTCTATTTCTTGAAATAACTTGAAAAGTATTGGTATTAATTCTTATTTGAAGGTTTTGTAAAACTCTGCTGTATATCCATCTGGTCCAGGGCTTTTCTTGGTTGGTAGTCTTTTGATGGCTTCTTCTATTTCCTCCTTTGTTATTGGTCTGTTTAAATGGTGTTTATCTTCCTGACTCAATCTGGGCAAATCATATGACTTAAGAAATTTATCGATATCTTCACTATCTTCTATTGTATTGGAATATAGGGTTTCAAAATAATTTCTAATTATCTTCTGTATTTCTGTAGTGTCCATTGTGATATTGCCTTTTTCATCCCATATGTTAGTAATTTGAGTTCTCTCTCTGCTTCTCTTCATTAGCATGGCTAAGGGTTTGTCGATCTTATGTATTTTTTCGAAGAACCAACTTTTAGTTTTATCAATTTTTTCAATGTTTTTTTTTTGTTTCAATTTTGTTGATTTCCGCTCTGATTTTAATTATTTCTTGCCTTCTACTACATTTGCTGTTGTTTTGCTCTTCTTTTTCTAGGGTTTTGAGATGAAGTGTGAGTTCATTTATTTGTTGGTTTTTTCTTTTATTGAGGAATGAACTCCAGGCAATGAATTTCTCTCTTAAAACTGCTTTCATTGTGTCCCATAGATTCCGATATGTTGTGTCTGTATTTTCATTTATCTCTAAGAATTTTTTTATTTCCTCCTTTATGTCTTCTGTAACCCATTGATCATTCAGTAACATATTGTTCATTTTTGAGGTGGTGCAGGATTTTTCTTTCCTTCTTTTATCATTGATTTCCAGTTTCATTCCATTATGATCAGATAAGTTGCATGGTATTATCTCTACACCTTTATATTTACTAAGAGTTGCCCTATGGCATAATATATGGTCTATCTTTGAGAAGGATTCATGTGCTGCTGAGAAGAACGTGTATCCACTTGATGATGGTTGATATATTCTATATATGTCGGTTAAGTCTAGGTTATTGATTGTGTTATTGAGTTCTATAGTTTCTTTATTCAGCTTTTGTCTGGTGGATCTGTCCAATGGAGACAGCGGTGTGTTGAAGTCACCCATAATTATTGTGTTGTGGTCTATTTGACTCTTGAACTTGAGGAGAGTTTGTTTTATGAACATTGCACCACCATTGTTTGGTGCATACATGCTGGTAATTGTTATGTTTTGTCGGTGGATGGTTCCTTTTAACAGTATATAGTGTCCTTCTTTATCCCTTTTGATTAACTTAGGTTTGAAGTTGATTTTATTCGATATGAGTATGGCCACTCCTGCTTGCTTCCGAGGACCCTGTGAGTGGTATGATTTTTCCCAACCTTTTACCTTCAGGCCGTGTATGTCTTTTCCTATCATATGAGTGTCCTAAAGGCACCATATTGTTGGATTTGTTTTTTAATCCAGGTTACTAGCCTTAGTCTTTTGATTGGTGAATTTAAGCCATTAATGTTTAAGGTTACTATTGACATATTGTTTGTACTTCCAGTCATGCTTATTTATTTATTTATTTTAATATGGCTCATTTTTTCTTTTTGATTACTTTTTTTCTTCCCTTTACTGAGTTAACTCCCACTGTTAGTTTTGGGTGCTGTTTTTCAGTTCGTCTTCTTGTAGTATTTTGCTCAAAATGCCTTGCAGTGCTGGTTTTCTGACTGCGAATTCTTTTAACTTTTGTTTATCGTGAAATATTTTAATTTCATTGTCAAATCTGAAGCTTAATTTTGCTGGATACAGTATTCTTGATTGGAATCCACTATTTTTCAGCGTTTGAAATACATTGTTCCAGGATCTTCTCGCTTTCAACGTCTGTGATGAAAAATTAGCCATTAACCTAATTGGTTTACCCCTGAATGTAATCTGCCTCCTTTCTCTCATAGCTTTTAATATTCTCTCCTTGTTCTGTATGTTGGATATCTTCATAATTATGTGTCTTGGAGTTGGTTTTGTATGTTTGGGGTCCTGTAGGCTTCCAGGATTTGGCAATCCATTCCATCTTTCATATCTGGGAAGTTTTCTAGGATTATTTCATTCAATAGATTGTTCATTCCTTTGGTTTGAACCTCTATACCTTCTTCTATCCCAGTGACTCTCACGTTTGGTTTTTTTTATGACATCCCATATCTCTTGGATAGATTGCTGGTGTTTTCTTAGCATCTTTTCTGTGTTGACTATATTCTTTTCAAGTTGATAAACTTTGTCTTCATTATCTGATGTTCTGACTTCTATTTGATCTAATCTATTTGTAATATTCTTGTTTGAGTTTTTAATTTGGTTTATGGTTTCCTGCATTTCTAGGATTACTGTTTGATTTTTAAAAAAATCTCTGTCTCCTGCTAGAGCTCGTTCTTTGCCATTTGAATTTGCTTATTACATCGTTTTCAAAGTATAGTTTCATTCTTTGGACTTGTTCTCTAATATCTTCTCTAAGATTCCGTTCCATCTGAGTTAGGTATGCCTTGAGTTCTTTCTCTGTCCATTTTTCTGATGCCTCTAGATTCTCCTGTGAATTTAAGTTGTCCTACATTGTTTGTAATCCTTTTTTCCCTTGTTTTTTCATGGTGCTCATGTTACTTTCCAACTCTGTTTGACTGCTGTGTTTCTGTTTTCTTCTTTAAATTTGTTTTGGTTTTTATAGTTTCAGTATCTCTCCTTTGTGTTGGGATACAATGTTTAGAGATGTTGGATTTAATTGTGATTTAAGGTAAATTCATTAGTTTCATTAAAGGCCTACAGAATTTGATGGCATGTATAGAATTGAGGTTTGAACTTAGGATTTTATGTTGAGGTCGGGCGATTTGATGGTATGGAGTTTAGTATGTTATCTTCTTTGGGGGGTTGCTCAAATGCAGGCGGATATTAACAAGAGAATAGACAGGAGTACATGGAAGTAGTTAAGGGCTTAGGCAGACTATGGGCCGATTCGTAGTATTCATGTATTTGCATTTAGTAAGTTGTAGGTAATCTGGGTGGTCATGCTTAAGAGGAAAGATGGGGAAAATGTAAGGAAGCAAACCAAGAAAGAGAGAGGGAGAGAGGAAAGAAAGAATAGAATAGAAGAGAAAAAGAAATGATAATAAAAAAATGAAATGCAGTAAAGTAAAAATTACATTTAAAAAAATAATAATATAATTATAGAAAAGAAAAAAATTAAAATTTAAATATTAAAAAAAGAAAAAAAGAAAAGAAAAACGGAACACTGTTAGGCTTCTATTTTCTTCGCTTCCAGTAAGTGGTGCTGTGCCTTCTGGGCCAAGATTTTGCCCTCCAGCTGTAGGAAACAATCTGTGTGAGGCTGCTCCCTCTTCTCCCCCCTGGTGTCTCTCAAAACCTATTAGCTTAGGTTTATTCCCGTTTCTAATCCCTTGGCTTCTCCTGTCAGCCAGGCCTTTCCCAGTGTGATACCTCTCAGCAGTTCAAACTACACTCTGTGCCTGCAGTTTCCTGGACGTGAAGCGCAGCTTTTGGGAACCAGCACCTTATTATTTTGATTCTCTCTGCTAGCCCCTCCTCTGAGAGCTGGCGCAACAGGTTTCATTTTCACCGCTGGTGGGAGGGGGCAGTTGGAGGTCAGGTGCCTTTACCTTTCCCCATGCGTCTATTCACACTCACTCTGTTAATCACGCCCCCGGAAAGCCGGGGAGAGATTTTATGTGATTTCCCCGCTGTATGGGAGATGGACTAAATGACACAGACCTGTTCTATCGCTGAATGAGCTGCAATCTGTCGAAAACTGGCGATGGTGACGTCGGCTCTCCAAGATGGTGGCCGCTGGCTTTCTCGGTGGGCTGACCGGTGTGGAGGACAGAACTGGACCGCTTTCTTCACCCGTCTCAAACCCAGAACTCAGCCCAGAGCACAGTGAGGGCACAGCTGATAGGAGCCCACAGAATCTGCAGCACCGTTTCTCTGCATTCCTAGCTCGCCGTTTCCAGGGACGCCGTTTCCCAGCACGCTACAGTCTCTAGCAGCGGGGCAGGCCGCTGAATAAACAGCTTGAATCTCCAGGCGGACAGTTCACTCGTGGTTGAGCCCCAGTAACTTATCCTTGGGCGATGGAAATCCTTCCTCTAGGTTTCGGTGCACCCAATTTTGCTGGAAATTCCTAACAAGATAGCTTTTGGCTGTTCTAACTCGTCATTCACCCGTGCAGTGAAGTGGTACACGGGGGTGACGCACTCCATTTGCTTTCCATCTTCCTAGATATTTCTTTTAGTCTAGAACTTCCTGTATATATTGTTTGCCTTTAAGCTTAAAAGTTGATCTCAGATCCTGTGGAACATCTTTCTATAAAACAAATACTGGCCATAGCTGTCTTTGAGTAATTTAAGTTGATAATATACTGAATTCATATGTGAATATAATATAATTTGGGGGGATAACAATAAGGTCAGACATATTTCCTGATTTCTGTGGCTTCACATTCTATTCCTCTGGTTTGCCTTTTAAGTACTTCAGTCACTTCTTGACCAGGCACTACCCACAAATTGTACATGATGGTCATTCTTGTTGTTTTATGTATATTTTAATGACAGAATTTCTAGGAAAAGCCAAGGAAACAGTTCAGAATGTTCAAGGTGACTTGGTGGAGGATCTTCCATATTTATGTGGTCCATTCAAGTTATAGTGCTTGTGAAGCATTTTTTTAGATTGTGAAATATAACGTACTTACACAAAGTGAATAAATACCAATGTATACTGAATCATTGTGAGGTTGGTTTCTGCTTAACTTTTCAGCCAGGTCAAGAAACAGAACATGGCTCATATCTAAGAAGCCCCCCAAACTCAACTTTCTTTCTCTCCCCAGAGGTAACCATCTCTTTACTTTTGTATTAAGAACTTTATTGCATTTCTAAGAATAGTTTTAGACAGTCATTCTATTTTGAGTATACCAAATGGGGTTGTTTATGTCATGCTCAGCTGGACTCAAGAGGCCACAGGGAACATACGATAATTCCAAATGCCTCTCAAACCCAGTCCAGAACTGCCAGAACTTAACCATGAAGCCAAGATTATGAGTCTTACCTGCAACTCACCACTCAGAACTTTCCAGCTCTTGCCATCCACTGTCTGTGCTAATCAGCTTTCTTTCAAAATAACTTGAAACCTTCTCTTTTCCCCCAAAACCCTAACCTTTTCCTTTGTTCTCAAAATATGCCAAGGCTAATCTGGTCTGTGTCTTCTGCATTACAGTTCATAATATTTCCACTAAATCCTTTGCTTAGATATTCATCTCCTTTCTCTATCTTAATTTCAGGTTAGTACCTCCTTTTGAACTTTATACTTATATTAGCTTGTAACTTAGTCCTTTTTCTCAATATTGTTTAGGATTCTAGAATATTGTATGTGATTATAATTATTTCATTGACATTGCTTATTCATATTCCTTGTGTATATGTATGTGTATATGCATTGTGTGTATATGTATTTACACACACATACACACACACACACATACACACTTCTTTTTGTTAATACATTTTACTCTTGCTGGACATTTGGGTTTTTAGACTGCTGTGAAACAATACTGCTATGAATATTCTTTTATATTCATCCTAATGAACACAGTCATACAGAGATTGTAATTAAGTATAGAGGATGTGTAACTTTTGCTTTATTTTTGTTCTGACAAACTTTTTCTGGGATGATTACACTAATTTATATTCCTAGTGACATTGTATGAGAGTTACTCTTGTCCCACATCTTCCTAATGCTGGTTTTCATTAACTTACCAAACTTATAGATATGCAATACAATTTCAGTGTGGTTAAAAATTGTGTTTTTCTTATAAACAATTAAGTTGAGCACAGTTTAACACTTATGGCCTTTAGGGGCTCCTCTTTGATGAAACCCTTTTCTCATCGCTGAACTAATTCTTTACATATTCTTTCCAAGTCCTTTGTTAGTTTTGTGTTAAGTATCCTCTCCCATTCTGTGATTTGTTTTAAATTTCCTTCATGGTGTCTTTTAATGAATAGAAATCTTATTTTTTGTTGTTTTTCATTTCTGAGGATTCCAGGGCCTCTTGAATGTTAGGCAAGTGCTCTACTGTGAGCATCATCCCCAAGCCCTCAAAATTTTATGGGGTTGTGGCTCAGCAGTAGAGGGCTTGCCTAGCATGTTCAAGGCCCTGGGTTTGATCCTCAGCACCACATTAAAAACATAAATAAAATAAAGGTATTGTGTCCAGCTACAACTAAAAAATAAAATATTCTAAAAAATTTTTATTTTGAGACAGGGTCTCATTAAGTTGTCCAGGCTGACCTGGAACTTGCTATCCTCCTGCCTTAGCCTCCTGAGTAGCCAGGATTATAGGAATATCCTAGTATGCCTCTGTAGGTGCATTATGATTTTTCTTTCTTTCTTTCTTTTTTTTTTTTTTGGTACTAGGGATAGAACTCAGGGGTACTTGACTACTGAGTCACATTCCCATCCCTATTTTGTATTTTATTTACAGACAGGGTCTCACTGAATTGCTTAGTGCCTTGCTTTTGCTGAAGCTGGCTTTGAACTTGCAATCCTCCTGACTCAGCCTCCCAAGCTACTGGGATTACAGACATATGTCATCATAAAATAATAATATTTTATTTTATGATTAATAATTTTAGCATATTATTTAAGAAATCTTTCTGCATGCCAAGGTTGAGAAGACATTATTCTATATTATCTTATAGAATGTTTATATATTTTCCTGTGTATTTTGTTGTTTCATCTATTAGACTTTTTTAATTAAAAAAATTTTTTTTAGTTGTCTATGGACCTTCGTTTTATTCATTTATATGCAATGTTGAGAATCGAACCCAGTGCCTCACACATGCTAGGCAAGCACTCTGCCACTGAGTCATGACCCTAGCCCTATTTTTAGATTTTATTTTTGTGTATGATGTGAAATAAGGTCAGATTCTTTTCCCCCTGCCTCCCTTCTTTCTCCTGTTTTGTTTCCTTTCTCCCTTCTCTTCCTCTGTTCTCTTCTAATTAGGGTTGTGCAAATCCACTTTCCTCAATACCATTGTTAAAAGACTATTCTTTCTTTTTTGTTCTGCAGTGTCACCTTGACTATAAATGAACAGAAATATAAACTTATGCATATATGTAGTTAATGTATCTAGACTTACTGTTCGGTTTCCATGGTCACATTGTTCATCTCCTCATGGATAATTATTCAGTCTTTACTATGGTCATATTCATCATCATATTCAATGTTTTGATAGCTTCTAGAGCAAGTCCACCTTGTTCTTATTGATTTCTTTTAAGTGCAGTTTAGATGTTGTCTTAGAAAAATCATGCTGATGTAATAAAATACCGAAAACAAAGTAATTTATGAATGATAAAAAAAATACTCCTTACAATTCTGGAGGTTGGGAAGCCCAAGATCATTGTGCCAATGAATTTGGTATCTGGTGAGGGCTCGCTATCTGCTTCCAAGATGGTGCCTTAGCTTTACTACTGCATCCTCACCTGGCACATGGCAGGATGGTAAGAGAGGTTGCAGCTCTCTGAAGTTTCTTTCCTCAGGGCTTAAATCTTGTGCCTATGAGCAGAGTTCTTATGGCCTAATCATCTCCAAAAAACTTGATTTCTTAATTCCATAAACTTTGTGGTTAAGTTCTAATGCATGAATTTTGTGAGGGATACATTATGTTTGTATCATCACAGATAGTATTGGCATTTCCACACATAATCTTAAACTCACTTTGACAACCAAGATTTTGATTCTGTTTTGACTTTAATCTCTAGATAATTTCTGGGAAATTTAATGTCTTAAATACATCATGTTTTTTAATCAGTGAACACATCTCCATTTAGTTAGATCTTATTCGTTCTTGCTCAGTAAAGCAAGAATGTGTATATTTTTAGTGAAAACACACACATAACACACATGCACCCTATGTACCTTATAAGAATCTTTTAAACAGCTTTAATTAGACTTATTCTTGATATTTACTATTTTTAAATACTATTTTAAATGCTATCTTAAAAAATTTCACTTCTAACTATTGCTGGTACATAAAAATATATTCCTTATTCTACCTTGTTAAGTTTACTTATGAGCTCTTAAAGTTTTTCTATAAATTCTTTTGGATTTCCTATGTGTACATTATCCTTGTCTTACATGCAATATTAAAAGGAAAGATTAATGAAACATTTATCATTCACTAAGTCAGTTAATTCTGTTTTTTTACTGAGACTGCCTTGTGGATGTCTTCATCTTTAATTGGGAAGCATGCCATGCAACAACTATGACTGTGAGTTGAAGCTACCTACTCCATTGAGTAAGTACTGTGGGATATTTATTTAAGAGTATTTTACACATCTGGGTCTGGAAGTTCCATTCAATAGACAGAGGATCACAAAAGCATATAATAAACCTATTATAGTGCTGCCCACTGGGAGTTTCTGTGATGGTGGGGATGTTTATATGAGTGCCATATATATTTTCATGTTGGAGAGTGCAGTAGAGAAACCACATTTAGAAATATCCTATTTCTGCCCTTCTCCTTGGTCTGGCAGCTTTTAAATAGAAACATGTTCTTTATCCCCCACATTTTTCTCTAAGGCTTTCTTTTACTTTTTCCACTTAAGGCAGCTCTTAGGTTTCCTTTGCTGTTTGCTTTTCCTGAGAATCTTCACCTTGGACAATCCATCTGGCCACCCATTTCCAATCTTGCTTGTTTTGGATCCTGCTGCTTAATATTGACATCTTTTGGGACAGGACTAAGTGTGCCATGTCTTTCCAAGAGGCCTCCGGGTAAGGCAATTGTCTTATTTAACCCAGGAAGAATTTCAGAGCTTTCAAAGTTAAGGTTATATGGACAAATGACAATGATGTCGTATTTTTTAGGTGATGTTATTTTAAATACAAAAGTTTGGAAGTGGTATTTATTACTTAGAATTGCCACTGAAATAAGAAGAATGAATGGGTAACCTGGTGATAGATAGCATCAGCATTTAAGGGAAATGTAGTTTGTTATTTCTGCTTTATTTTCCAACACTTCTATATCATAGTCTATTCTTATTACTAAAAATATACAGTATTTAGTCTGTATTTCAACTTGAAAAGACATATCATTGATGCCACTTTTGAAACCAACCTTTTAGTGAATTGGAGTTTGCTTTCAGTCAGTCTGCTTGAGTTGTATAGAAAGTGACATCTCTTTATTGATTCATTGATTCTTTCATTGATTACATCATTTACTCAACAAATACTTATTGGAATTCTCTTGTGGATTAGGCATTCTGCTGGGTAGTACATATTCAATAGCAAACTAACCCTTAAGGAAATTAACCTGTATACATATAGAGAGCATTCTGGTCACATAATGACAATTAGAGATATTGGAAACCAATGCTGAGCACAGAAGGGAATCTGCCATTGGGTGGTCATACAATGCTTCCGAGAGAAAGTGATGTCTAATCTGAGACCTCAGAAATAGTGAGGATTTATGGTGAGAGAACGGAGAAATGAAGAATGTGGACAAATGTATTATTATTGTTGCTGTAACAAATTACCACATTTCTTGACTTTAAAAAAGAAAACAAAATATTTTGTTACAGTTCTGGAGGTCAAGAGACCCTAGATGATTTTCATGAGACTGAAACCAAGATGTCAGAAGGGCTGTGTTTTTTCTGGAGGTTCTTGAGAAGGATCAGTTTTCTTGTTTTTTCCAACTCCTAGAAGTTGCCTGTTTTTTTTTTTTTTTTTTTTTTGACTTCTGGTTCCTTCTCCCATCTTCAGTTCTCATTCTGACTTCCTTCTTTCCTCTTCTACTTGCAAGGACTCTGGTGATGAGATTGGGGCCACGTGGGTCATCTGCCCATCTTCAGGTCAGCTGATTATCTACTTCATTCCTGTGTGCAACCATAATAAATAAAACCATAATAAATAAAAATTCAAATGCTCTCATGATTCTGGAGATAAAGTATAAATTCATGGCCATGATTGGGGGTGGAGGGTATTATTCTGTATACCCCAAGAGAGAAAAGAACATGGCATATGTGAGGAGCTGAAAGAAATTCAACATGACTGAAAGCTTAGCCCACAGGAAGCAATGACAGGAAAAGGGGCTGAGGAAGGAAGCCATGAAAATGTGATTGAATTTTATTCTAAAGAAAATGAGGAATCTTTAAGGAGTGAAATAATTAGATTTGAGTTATTGAAAACTTCCTCTACCTGCACTTGGAGGCTCTTAACTGATAATACATGCCTACTTCACTGACTATAAATTGAAGCTAATTAACTGAGAATTATCAGAGCTTAATCAGAAAGAAGAGACAGTAAGGAAAAAAGTGAATACGCATATATGTAGGCAGAACACCAAAAATGTAATTCTGAGAAGAATTTGATTATGACAGGCTGTTCAAAATATTGATCAACATTTGGATTAGGACTCTTTCATCTGATGAATACCTGTTTCAGGTGGACCCAGACCCACACTAGGATTTATTGGTTTAGGAAACTGAAAATTGGTTTATGTAAGGGAAATATCTTGGGAACAGCTGGGCCCAAAGGGTCAAATAAAGCCATTACTGATCTATGTATTGGTGTCATTATTGTTATTCTTCCCTTGCAGAGACAGGATGTCCAGGCTTCAGCTGTCATCCAAGGGATCTGACAACCCAGTGCCAGGAGCACTTGCAGAAGTATAAGCTCTAGGATTAAGCCTCAGGGGACCTCCCAGATTCCTATATTTAGTCCTGAACCATTCCTATGTTAAGTGTGTCCAAAGAGTTGTGATCTGTGAGTTGGGCATCTCTCAGGAACAGTTGACTCCTCTGCTAGTCAGGCAATTCTGAAACTTGATTCTGAAAGTGAAACATTCTCTGATGTTTTAAGAGCTGGGCTCTGAGCTTTGTTACCAAATTTCAATTAAAACCATGCAGATGGGGGCATTGTCTAAATCTCTTTTTCATAAGTTATTGCTAGTATGAAAAGATATGATCTGAAATTTATCATATTATTGCTGTTCTCCAATTGTTCTCTACAGATGGGCCTGGGCTTGAAATCTTAAAAGATGTAAATGTCTATATTCTCCCAGTTTTTTATTTAGAATCAGCACAAAGACTTTTGGTAATGGATATCATTTGCGTGACTTTAAAAATAGAAATATTTAATTAAACTTCATATAGTAATGAAACAAAATCATGCCTGCCTTTTTGATCACTTTCTTCCCTTGAGCAACTGTCTCTTTCAGTCTGTCAGCAGATTTAATCTCACTCCCATAAAATCCTTTTCAGTCACATCATCTTCATTCAAATTCAGATGTTTGTGAGGATCTTTCTGTTATTTATATATTGAGCGTGTAATGACACTCTGCTTGTAGCATTTCCGTCATTTGTGCCTTAACATTTGTCCATGGGGCATCTCGTCTTTTTTTCAAGGCACAATTTCAGACTGAGAAAATGGGAAATCTTTTCCACTGTGGTTGTTTTCTGATTGGCTTTATTTATGTTCAAAGAGGTACAAACACCTGAACTCACTCTCTGTCATGATTCTCTTCTGCTCTGCAGTGCTACTTGTCCCTCTTCGACCTTCACCAACATTTCCCTGCAGATGATTTGGAGAAACTCAGCTCCATATCTGACACCCTTCTCTGCTTTCATGTTTCTAGCTTATTTTTTTTTTCTTCTTCTTTTTTAAGATCGATCTGCTGCTTACACAGTGTTGCAAACTGAACATCTATAAACCAGCCTCACTGTCTTCGGTTTCTCTGCTCTCCTCACTTGTGTTCATACCACCATTACAGCTCATCATTTCTTCCCCCAGTTTCTACCATTTCTTTCCAAGATGATTGCTACCAACCATTCAGTTCCTTATAAGATTTCTGAACCTCTTCAATAACCTGCTGTGCTTCTGAGTATGAGCTCTTTCACTTCGATCTTTGTATGATTGAGAGAAAGACTTTCCAAAATACTTTTAAAGCCCAAAGAGTTTTGAGAATTTAGATTTATATCCCACTCCTTCTTTTGATAGCAAGTTGAGAAACATTTTTTTTTTCTTTTCTGGACTTCTTAACCCTTGTTGATTGCTTAGTTCTTCCAAGTTCAACTGTAGTGTCTTTCTTTTTCTTTTTTTTTTTTTAAATAAGAACAGAAATAGTGACACAGAGTATTTTTTTAAAGAGAAAGAGAGAGAGAGGGAGAGAATTTTAATATTTATTTCTTAGTCTTTGGCAGACACAACATCTTTGTCTGTATGTGGTGCTGAGGATCGAACCCGGCCTGCACGCATGCCAGGCAAGCGCGCTACCGCTGGAGCCACATTCCCAGCCCTGTAGTGTCTTTCTTAGACTGTACTAAGTTCTTGGAGGGTAGAAGGCATGGTTTTTTAGTTTCTCCTATATAAACTGTACACAGAACTGAATACCAATCATCACGAAAGATGATTTGGACATTTGGTATGAAGATGAAAAAGGAGTTTTGAGATTGGGTGTGAAGGTTGTTTTTGTTCACGATGGCAGAACCTGTTCAAATGGTCAGCTGCCCTCCACACCTCAATCAAGGAAAGGCTAGAAAAATAGATCAGATTTTTAATATTAAAAATATTTTTCAAATGGCCACTCAAGCTCATACCTAAGAAAGGGAAATGTTTGGGAGTCAGAAACAAAGAAGGAGACCACAATCTTGAACTGCCAGGGGAATTACTTGAGAAGACTGGGTAGTAATATCTAGAACTCTTAGCAGAGGCTACAAGCCCCAGGCCCTGGTACACACTTGGAAATGAGCTATGGGTTGGGCAGGACAGTCCCACTGGAAAAACCCTTACCTCAACCCACACTGGAAATCGGAGCCCTCATCTTTGATGAGACACATTTTTGTGGAATCCTTAATCTCAGAAACTTGTGCAAAATTTGCTCTGTAAATGTAAACTTCATCAAACCTCATCAAGGATATCTCCATAATCCATGACAGTCACTGAGAAACTCCAGGAAGATAAAAGATTCTGAATTAGAATAAGCTCCCACACAAATATTCAAGCATGTTTGAAGATGTAGTGGCATGAGATGTGGTCAGCAGACACAACACAGCATGAAACTCAACCAATTACACATCAGAGAAACTAAAGGGATAGGAGCTGCAAGGGGAATATTTAGCAATTAAAAATTTTAAATATGTTCAACAGATAGATTTAAGAGTGAGCCAAACATAGCAAAGGGAGAACTGTCGTACTGGCAGATGGAGGTGAGGCCATGTTTAGAACTGATTTCTGCAGAGCTAGGCTGTGGCTGGAGACTGGCTGCTCCATCCCCTTCACAAGGGCAAGGGGGATTTTGATAGGCACAGGTTTAGAACTACATGTTTGGTTGCTTTCTGCCCCTTTTCCTTTAAATGTAGGCAGTGACCTTATTTTGTTTCCTGTGCACATGGCAGTGAAGTGAAAATCCTGTTCCTGGGGAGGGAGGTTGTGAATCATATAGGTGAAATGCTACAGACCCTAAGATTGTCCTGGTGAAGGAAGGGAGCAAACCTGTGCACTAAACAAGGTTGCCTTCTAGAGGCAGAATTTTGTTTTATTTTTTCTTTTTCCCTGGCATCAAGATATTCTCTGCCAAGTTTTTATGGTCCTCCACCTCCTTCCTGCTTCCCTTTAATGTAGCTACAGGTGGATCTAATTCTTCAGAGGCACCTGCAGAGTGTTCCTTTCAGAGTCTTGCCTTGGGCAGGTGTGTCCACCATGAGAGAAGCAATTTTCTAGTTCCCAGATTTCTCTTGTTTGTTAATACTGGGTCTGTTTCACAGTATTTCTATTTCTGCAGATTCCTGTGCTCAATGTTGAAATTGTTGGTGATGCCATTACTTTTCTTAAAGTGCTGATTTTTTTTAAAGCTAAATTTACTGAAATGTCTTTTCCTAATGATTATTTTCTTTTATACCACTGATGGGACATTGGTAGCAAATATAGAAAACAGAAAAGGGAAATTGTTTTGGTACCGGGGATTGAACCTGGCGGTGGGGGATAACCACTATCTCCAACCCTTTTTATTTTTTATTTTGAGACAGGGTCTTCTTGAGTTGCATAGGGCCTGGCTAAGTTGCTGAGACTGACCTTCAACTTGTGATCCTCCTTCTTCAGCCTCCTGAATCACTGGGATTACAGGCGTTTGCCACCATGCCTGGCAAAAAAAAAAAAAAAAAAAAAAAGAAGTAATTTTTATATTAGTATGAATAAAGTTTATTAAAATACAGGTTGAGAATTCCTAATCCCAAAATCTGAAACCCCCAATGCTCCTAAACCCAAAACTTTTTGAGCACTGACATAATACCACAAGTGGAAAGTTCTACTCCTGTCTTCATGTTATGGATCATAGTTCCAATGCAGGTACACTGAGAGTATTATATAAAATTCCTTTTGTCTATGCATATAAGGTATATATGAAACACAAATGCATTTCATGTTTAGACTTGGGTCCTTTCCCCTAGAATTTCCATTATGTATTTACAAATATTCAGAATTAAAAAAAACACATTTCTGTTCTCAGGCATTTTGAATTAGGGACACTCAATACTCAGCCTGTAGGAATATTAAAACATTATTCAACACATTAATTGCCTTAAATTAAGAACAATGAAAACTGATACCTTGTATGTTTTTATAAAGCTTATTTGCTGTTCACCCATATACCCATCTATTTATCCAATCCTCCCCTCCCCCATTTTATCTATCCAAGCATCAAGGGTTTGTGGATGTCTAACTAAAGTTACTTAAATATTAAGTAATAGGGGGAGGGATTCATGCCTATAAAGTGATTTTGGTTGTGATCTAAGTTATGTTTGTGGTTTGAACACCCAAGAAGTCCCCAAGTAAATGTTGAGAAATAAAGGATAAACATAGTGTCAGTCTAAGATTCTGATAGTAAATTGTTGTGTCGATAGACTTTATGTGTTTAAGGAAATAGATATAAATAGTATTTAAATGTATGTAAATTTTGATTTTATTGTTTTAATATTTGACAGTCCATGTACTTTCACCATTTGCTAAATGTTTATAAATTTTGTTTCATATAATTACTCTGGAGGTACTGACTTTAATGTTTTTCTTTAATAACTTTAATGTTTTTTTTTCTTAGATTCTTAATATTCTTTCCTACGTTAAGGACAATGCAGTAAATTTTTCCTGCTGTGCCAGGGAAGATGCATGTTCCTATGTCTCAGCGACTTATGCATATTCATAACATACTGAACTTCATTCGTTATGAGCAGTAGATGAAGCTTGAGTGAATGTATTAAAGGCAGTCCCCAAATGTCATCTCTTCCAATATTTTGTTTTCTATTTTCCTAAATCTGAACTAGAAACAAAACTGACAGAGTAGAATTTAATTTACTTTCATATCTTCTCACACTCCCTTGGATAATCAAAGATGGGTGAAGTGGCTCAGAAGTAGATGGCTGAAGGCAGGGGAGAAGTCAAGGGTGAACTTGCCAGCCCAGGAGGCCCCCATCCCTACCAAGAAAAGATAATATGGACTGGAGAGTAATAGAGGGAAAAAAAGATCTTCTTCATTAGCAATAGTGGGAAAAAAGAGATCTTCTTCATTGTAAAATTCTGGAGAGTGATTCCTGAAACAGACCCTGTGCCTACTTTATTTAAATAGTTGAAGCTAACCACATACAGAAGGCCTATCCTTCCTCTCTTGAATAAACTCTGCTTTTATTAGAAGTAAAGTGAAGAGTTGTCCTAGTTTTTAATTCTTCACTGGATTCAAGTAATAGAAAATTGGCCTGATTTTGGTGACATATTTTTTTAGACTTTTCCCTTGTCATGTTTAATTTTACTGTTTGACAAAGGATTGAGGTTGAATTGTTGAAATTACATAAGCAGTACTACAGATTTCAGCTAATCTTGGAGTTTTTGATGAGTTTGATAAGAAGTTGAACTCTGATGTGAGAAATTAGCAATTTCTCTGAATAGAGAACATTTTACAATTTTTTAGTATTATAACTATATCCTAAGTTTTCTTCAAAATATATCTTTACTGTTTTCTAATATTCAAAGTTAATGTACAGTGAGTTTAAAGATATTCACTTCCAATTTATAGTAGATTTCATATTGGAAAAAATGTGAGCAGTACAAAGACTCCTTGATTTTCATAGTAGTCATAATGATCATAATAACAGATGACAATTATGGAGTATCTGCTCTGTTAGACTTCAGAAAGTTTTCAGGTATATTTAATCTTAGCAATTGTATTAGCTTTCTGCCATTATAACAAAATACCTGAAATAATCATCTTATAAATAGGAAAGGTTTCTTTTGATTCACAGTTTTGGAGGTTTCAGTTCATGACCAGGGGGACCCATTGCTTTGGGCCTATGGTGAGGCAGCACATTGTTGTGGATGATGGAGTAAAAGCTCTCACTTTGTAGCCAGGAAGTGAAAGAGGAAGAAGAAGGGGTTGGAGTCCCACTGTTCCCTTGGAGGGCACACTCCCAATGACCTAAAGGCCTCCCACTAGGCCCCACTTCTTAGGGATTCCTCTGCCTCCCAACTATACCATCCTGGGGACTAAACCTTTAACACATGGGCCTTAGGGAAACAGTTAACTTCAAATTTGAGTAGCATCATTATCCATATTTGACAATTAAAGCCCCTGAGACTTAAAGAGGTCACGGAACTAATCTCAGTCTCTGGATCTGATATATCTTCCACCAAAGCTTCTATCCTTGTTTTTTTCTGACTTCAGCCTCTTGGATCACCAAGTGTTTCTGGGATGCCTGTAGGAGGAGGTAGGTAAGAGTGCGAACTCTCAATGATCTGAGTTCAAGTATCTACTTCAAGGATTTCACAAGTTTCTTTGCTTCTCTGTGCCCCCTTTTCCATCTGTAAATAATAGTGCCTAGGGTTCTAGTGAAATTAATCTTCACTGCACACTAAACAAGGTTCAGGTTTCCTGAAGCATTTAATCACAGTAGGATGGGGTTGTTTGGTGGGCAGTGCCACAGGGAATGCTGGGAAGGGAAGAACTGGGGCCTGTGTGGGAGACTGAGGACAGAAGGAGTGGTTCAGGGAGAAGCAGTGGCTGCAAGGAGGTTAGAGGAGCTGCAGGGAACCTTAGCCTGTGTCCTGCACTTGCCCTGGAGACACCAATCCAGGAGAGCCAGACCAAGGGGAAGCAGTGGGGAGAAGAGCATATCCCAGCACATGTTCACAGGAGGGAAGAAAGAGGGGATACCTATGCGAAAGGAACTTGCTGAGGGCTTCCTATGTGCTTGGTTACCTTTGAAATCACTCTTTCTGTACTAACTCATTTTATCCATCCCTTTCTTGCCCCCTCCCATCTCTTCTTGGCTTCATCCCCTGTACCTCTGGGCCTTAGGAACTGCCCTTTGGCAATTCAGGGTTGAGGTACTATTAGAGAGTGGTCCTTAAAATGCAAGATAAAACTGCATTTTCCCCTACTAGCACTGTAATCTGGTAGTTAGGTTCTGTAGCATACTTGTTACTGTGCTAACTGTGCTAGATACAGTGTGTTATGTTGATTCATTATGAATAGCCTGGGGATGCAAATTACTTGAAGTACATAGTTTCCATAAGAACATCTATTATGATTTCTAGATAGTCTGCTTACAAATGAATTTCTTGAGCAAAGCCTGTTATAAGTTGTGGATTGTATGCATTTGCATTTGTTTCATGAAGCATTAGGATTGCAAGGAAAATAACAGGAGCCACATGCTTTAGTCTCTGGAGAGACCTCTACCTAGTAGTTAATATGTGGGTGTGAGAGAGAGAGCCAGAGAGAGAAAATGAGGGAGGGAAGAGCAGACAAAGATTTGACAAGAAATTTGGAAGGTGCCTTGGAATCTGATGGGGAACATTTAACCTGTGGGCCTATTGAAGCAAATTGTTTCATGCACCTTTATAAAACACATCCTATTAGTTGAGCAAGGCCTTAACTAGGTGGTTAATTTCCTTAGTGCCCACCCCCCCCCTTTTTGAAATATATGGATTTTTTACCGAAACTCCATGTTTAATGTTTCTCATGTTTTGTATATTTTAAATGAAGCTATTCATTTAGCCTCATTTTAAATTAATAAAATCAGCACATCTGTAGTTTACATTTTTCTCTTAAAAATTGCATACTTGTTCTACTTTTTGTACAGTGATTTCCCCCCAGCTATTTTCTGACCAATTGCCAGAATCATATTACAATATATGCAACCAGTATGCCTTCTGAAACAGTCCAGTAGGAAATAAAATATGCAAAAATTGACAAGGTTTCATGGAATGGTTTCTGCACATAGCAGAGGAAAGGCAAAAGTGTGACTCATAACGTCTCCACAGCCACAGCCTGTGACAGTACGCCTTGAGCTGGTTTCCATCAGAACCACCCTCATAGCCAGTGTACAGATTCCCCAGGGCATCCTGTCCCCCATAGATAGAGTGATCTGCTGCAGTTGCAGATATTCGATGATCATCTGCATTGGCTTTGGGCAGAATACTTGAAAGGCTTGAAGTCAAGATGGGCTGCACTATGGCTGTAGCCAGGTCCAAGCTGAAATTTGTGGGCTGAGAACCAAGGAAGGGGTAATCCCTTGTCTGCTCTGTGGTGGTCCTAAGAGGGATACAAGAGGCCAAGTTCTCCAGGGCACTGCTCTATGAGGTATGCAGATATCTGAAAACTTAATGTCAAAAGTACAATTATAATCTATATTCTGAACACTTGAATATAAGAGTTAATATACCAGGGTATAGGGGTAATATTTGCACATATATAGCACTGTTTGTTCATCAGAGAACCTGGATAGATTCAGATTTTGGATTACTTTTTGAAAAATTAAGTTCTAGGATATTTCACCAGAGTGAGTTTGAACCCTGATTCCGGAAACTTTTCTATGATAGTTATGTTCATCAAGACCCTTACCCACTGATCCTTAATCAAGAAAAAAAAATGAATCCATTTTATTTTAATGTATTTCTCTGGTAATTGTGTTGGATGAATAGATATTATTGAGAGACTGGTATACCTCCAATCCTTAGTTCTTCTTGGCCACCATTTTTCTTTCTTTAAGTCTTGCTCTGTCCCACACCTAATTTCAGCTTTTCAGGTTGCCTTTGACATTTAAAAAATTGTTTCAATAAGGCTTTGTGTGTGGTTTCTTCTTTTCCTTTTATCTCTCCCCTTCCCATAAGAAGGGGCATGTTCTGTAAGCTGCTTTTCTCTTTCTAGTCAAGGTACCTAGAAGCAGCTCGGTGAACATTTGTGGGACCTGAGGTAAATGATATTTTGCAGTGAGAAGTGAGCCTCTTAGATCTAAGCTCCCTGGATTTAGCCCAGGACAGGCATGATCCTCCCCAGGAATCTCCTGCAGCTATTTATAAAAAGGTGGCCTCTTTCTTTTCCCTTAGGGTACAAAGTATGACTGATTGTCACAACACTGTATGAAAATAAAGCCCCACAGAGCAGCCTGGGAGAGCTGTATCATCAATCTGGAATTTAAAATATCTAGTTGCCAAATTTACCACTGAATGTTGAAAACCAAGACATAATGTTGTTATTATTTTTTAACAGCAGTATTTGTTGGAAATGCACTTGCTCATGAAGGAGAAATTGGATCTAAGTAGTTGAGCTCTTTAAAGAGTGAACACTAACTGCCACTACCCCATGTGCAAATGGGTTGTGAAAAGACAGACCAAAACAGCAGGAGCTCAGAGCCATGTGGTAGAGCTTGTTAGTCCAAGGTTGGACTGAAACAGAGAAAACGGTATTTCTAAAATCTAGTGTAGCTTACATGTGCCATTCATGTAGAAGGCAGCTAACAGTGTCTCAGCCACCTCTCTCTGTTAGATATTATGCTGGCAGGGCACTCCCTGTGGTTGATGAATGTCTGCACATCATGCCCACTTGGATGAGGGTTCCCTTTACTTTTTCCCAAAGATAAACATATGTCAAGGTCAACTTCCCATTTTTTTTTTCCTAACATAGAAATGAAAGTAGGAAGAGGGGCAGAGAAAGACAATGAATATGAACATTAAGATACAGTAGATGCACTTCAGCATGCTGTAAACTCTCCAGAGGAATTTTGCAACAGAAGCTTATTCTGCTGGGATTGGCAAAGATCAAAAGCTTGCTTTCTACTCAAAGTGAGAGAGAGCCTGCCATTCATTTTAGAGCTCTCCTTCCATGCTGCAGTTTGGGAACTGAATACTTTTGAAATGCAGTGCTTGTGGGGCCATGTGAGAGGTTCTCAGGTGTTTAAGAGAGAAGACTCCAGAGTTTTTTCTGGAGTCTCCATGGGGCTTTTTATCAGGTGTGGGCCATCTTTGCCTTGGTCCAATTGGAACTTCCTCAGTCCTCTGGATTGAGGATGTGGGCCTTCAGCTCTGTACATTTTTCTTTTGTTATTTATTTGGTCTTCTCTGTTACTTTCTTCTTTTATATTAGACATGTTAAAATGTGTGGGTCTTTTCTTAACTTTTCTTTCATATATTTTCTTTTCTCTTTTTTTATGGGAGGCACTTGACTTACAGGATAATTCTTTGGCTCTGCCTTCCAAATTAGTAATTTCTTCTTTGACTTTCCCCTTTCCCCTATGTAGATCAGGATAGTTTCTCATTTAAAAACCTTTTAAAATAACTAGAATCAACTTTCTCATTAAAAAAAGAAAACACTAACATGGTAATCTTTTTCTATTCAGAGACAATTTTAAATATCTTCTTTGCTTTAATACCTATTGCTAATGTGTTATTTACACCATTTATTGCATTTGCTGCTTCTCTTTATGTTCATTTTCTTCCAATGATTAGGAATTTGTGTGCATATCTCTATAGTTGGGGTTTATTACCCAACATGAGGCTGTATGTGTTTTTAGCACTTTTCTCAGTAGATTGTGGGAACTGGATGCTGAATGGGTTGTCAGTGACTTATCTGGGAATCCCTGTTTTTCCAGGAGCTCAGGGGCCTCCTATAGCAAACCTGCTCCGGTCTGCTGTGTGCATGTTGTGCCAGGCAGGTTTACCTCATTGAACATAAAGGCAATAAAATAAGTGCCATGTTTAGATTAGGATTTCATGGGAGTTCAGAAAAGCATTGATTACTTGGACTAGAGTGGAATAAGGAAAGCTCTCTTGAGGATTCTGATATGGCTTGGAAGCATGGATGTTATTTCAGCAGGAGGGCAAGAGCAATTTAAGTGCTGGCAGTTGAGTGGAGAAAAGGATGGATGGGATGGAAAAGAGTATCTGGAAATCCTGCATTGTATAGTTCACTGGAAAGGGATAATAATAATGCTAAATAGAAAATTAAATCAATTTGGCATGCATTGGGCACCTCCTTTTATCTATCCACCCATCCACCCATCTGTCTGTTGCCCATCCATCTATCCATTCATCCATCCATCCATCCATCCATCCAGTTGCTTTAAGCCAGGAATCAAGGAGTGACAGCAGCTTTTTATGCTTTCCCCTCATCCTGTCAGTTAGCAGTCCTGTGTTTTCTTCTTCCTAAATGCCCCTCAAATTTATTTTCCTCTAATGTCTTATCTGCCATGTTTCTCTCAGTCCTTAGCAAAATATACACTAATTTATACTTTCACTCTGTGAATTCATAAAAATTGATTGTGGGGGAAAATGATACATTATTTTGGGGCATGTTTCTATCTAACAGTTTTCCTCCATGATGGCTAGCATACAGTTAGAAATACAGGCCTCATTTTAAAGGAAAAGGTCAGGGTGAGAGCAGAAGATTTGGAAGAGATTACAGGTGCTTCTTATGATGGGACTCCATCCTGATAAATCCTTTGAAAGGTGAAAATTCTGTTAAGTTGAAAATGTGTGTAATACATCTAACCTGCTAGCCTCCTAGATTAGAGCACAGCATTAGAGTGTCAGTGGTTTCCCCCTGGTACTGAGCATATGACTGGGAGCTGTGACTTGGGCTGCTGCTGCCCACTGCAAGAGCGGATAGTACTAAATATCACTAGCCTGGAAAAAGATCACAACTCCAAGCAGGATTTCTGTGGAGTGAATATCACTTTCACACCATTTTAAAGTTCAGAAATCTTCAACTGTCACAGGTCAGGGACTGTCTGTATAGTTTAAAATAGGGGAATAGATTTAATATTTGCAGGGGAAGTCAATACAAACAGGCAAAATGAAGTTGTAGTACAAAACTAACAAACTTCTAAATGTAAGACAATGGCCATCCCTGTGTGATAAGCAAAATGATACACTGTTTGAAGGACATTAGTGCATGTTATGTCCCCTTCTTCTGAAGAGATTCCAATTTAATAGGTGAAATCAGGCATGTCTGAATGAAAAATTCAGCAATACTGACAAGTATATCATTGAGTGCCAAGTGAGTGTTAAGTGGTTTGGGGTCACAAGTTATGTTCTGCTAGATTTAATAGCATTCTCAAAGCCAAAGGATTAAAAAGTAAGTTTGATGGTTCCTTTACTCTGGGACTTGCCAAAGTTCACACACCTGCTTGTATGTATAGTTCCTCTCAGCTCCCAAGGACTGCCTTAATGGTGTCCCACAAATTTTGATACATGTGTTTTAATTTTCAATCAGCTCAAAATATTTTAGAATTTCTTCTTTGTCTCCTGGGTGACATTGAAGTATGCTAGTTTTCTGATATTTGGAGATTTTTCCATATATCTTTGTTATTGATTTCTAATTGACTTCTGTGGTAGTTAGAAAACATACTTTGGTGTGACTTGAAATTTTTAAAATTTATGCAGATTTACTTGTGGTTGCGAAAGTGTTTGTTCCATCTTGGCAAATGTCCTGTGTGCTCTTGAATGTCTATTCTGCTGTAATTGGGTGTGGTGTCCTATAAATGCCAGTCAGGTCCAGTTGGTTAAGGATGAATTCCAAGTCTTGCTCATCACTACTGCTTTTCTGTCTGCTTGTTTTATCAGTTACTGAAGAAGGAGTGCTGAAATTCTTGATAATAATTGTAGATTTGTTTATTTTTCCTTGTAGTTCTATCCATTTTTGCTTTGTACATTTTGAAATTCAATTATCAGGTGCATAAACTTTAAGGAGCATTATATTCACTTGCTGAGTTGACCATTATGAAATGGCCTCCTGTATCCTTGGAAATATTTTATAATTTGAAATCTTTGTCTTATAGCTGCTTCAGCTTCCTTTTGGTTAGTATTAAATCTATTTTCTCATTTGTTTTTAACCTGCAGTATTATATATTTGAAATTTAACAATTTTTCTTTCAGTATTTTGAAGGTGTTGTTTTCTTTCTTTTATCTTGTATTTGATGAGAAATTAGCTTTTTATGCTTGTTTATGTTCTCTGTATGTAACATGACACCCCCAAGCTACTTTTATGATTTTTTTTCTGTTTATCAGTGGTTTGGAAGATTGTGATTATAAGGTACATCAATGCCTTGATATAGTTTTCTTCAAGTTTCTAATGATTAATGTTCATGAGCTTCTTGAATCTGTTGGTTTATAGTTTTCATAAAATGTAGAAAATTTAGAAAATTTTGGCCATTAGTTTTCTAAATAATTTTATTGTCTGACCCTCTTTCTTTACCTCCTTGATAACTCCTATTATGTTTATGATACCTCTTGAAGTTGTTCCATAGATAATTTATACTCTATTTATTTTTTTAAAATTTATTTTCCCGGTGTTGTTTTGTTTTGGATATTTTCTTTCTTTCTTTCTTTCTTTCTTTTGGTTTGTGTCAAGGTTTTATTTAATTAATGAATGAAGGAAAAGTAAGATGGTAAATCTTGCTTAAAGAAGAATTGGAAGTAGTCACTGGAAGGAAGAATCCTGGAATTAGATACAAAATGGTTTATGTTCCTGTAGGCCATAAAATGTTAACTTTGAGGCTATCTTTTCTACTTGGCAGAAATCATTTGCATATCTAGTGGACAAAAACAATTTGTAATTTTTCAGTCTTCTCAAGTTAACATAGCTTTACAGCATGTGGTCTGTATAGCAAATAGAAGGTCAGACTAAGATTATATCCTGTAGATCTTTGTATCTGCCAAGTATAGTCTCTCTTTCTTTCTTTTTGCTTCCTGATCATGTGAACTGCTTCTCACTCCCACACTCTTCCCTCTGAAACCATGAGCTCTCGAATAACCTTTTTCTCCTTAAAATTGTTCTTGTCAGGTCTTTTAGTCACAGCAGTGAAAAAGGTGACTAAAACCCTTGGTAACTCTCTGTTGAATGCCAGATGTTGTGAATGCCAGACTTTGTACTATTTAGGATCAATATATGTCTTTTTTAATAAACATACCTGAACATTTTTCTAGTGTCTTGTTTGGAACTTCCTGAATCCATTTTCATCTTCCTTTAAAGGTTTTTTTTTTTAGGTAGCACTCACACCTGGAGCAGTTTGCAGCCTAGACTTCATTATTTCCAATTGATATGGGTGAGACCATCCAAATCCACATGCTCCATCAACTCTGTGGTTCTGCAGTCTGGCTGGTGTGAATGTATATTGTTCCTGGCTCACTGTGGATGCTACTAGTACTAGACACTGTGAGTGAGTCTTTCTGTAGGCTTTGGTAGTTTTCTTTTGTACTGGCAGTGATTAGCACTCCCCTGAATGTTCTAGGGGATGCTTTGCAGGTGTCTGAAAATACATATGTCCAACTATCTTTTCTGTGGTACTCTGATATGGTGAACTCCAGCCCCTGTGTCCTCTCCATACTCTCTGTATGGAGAAAATTTAGAAAATTTTGGCCATTATTTTTTCAAATAATTTTACTGTCCGGCCCTCTTTCTTTGCTTCCTTGTAACTCCTATTATGTTTACAGACTGATTCTGTAACTTTGCTGTTGTGACTTGTGCCATGGTAAACATATATATGTAGGTGTCTCTTTTTTAACCGACTTTGATTATTTCGGGTATACCCAAGAGTAGGACAGCTGGATCATACAGTAATGGTAGTTATATTTTTAGTTTTTTGAGGAATACTGTACTAATTTACATTATCTGCACTAAACAACATAAACAATGCAGGGGATTTCCTGGGCTCTTCCTGAATGCTCCTGTCTGGGATACATCCTGGAGACTCTCCCATGGGATTAACCTGGGTGATTATAGGGTTTACCACATTGGTTTCCTATTTTTCAAGGATCATTGTCCTTCAGTGCCTGAAATTCAGTATCTTATAAATTGTAGTTTTGCGTATTTGGTCTGGATTGTATTTGTTTCATCTGGCTCCAGTTTGTTACATGTAGAGTTAACCTTTATAGTATTTCTCAGGTTTTGAAGATGGAGCTTTTTTACCAGAGTATCCAGCTGGACTAGTGTTGCCCTTGGAAAGGACAACTGGAAAGTTTGTGTTCTGCTAGTTAAGGAATATTTTTCTGATGTGGCAGTTCTTAGAAACTGGAGCCTCAGTTTTGGCATGGAGAGACAGTAGACAGTTGGCATAGAGATATTCTAACTAGTTTCCAAACTTTTTCCTTGTATATAGCCTAGAAGAATTTATTCTACTTAATTTATTTATTTGTTGTGCTGAGAATTAAACCCAGGACCTGTTGCCAGCTAGGCAAGCACTGTACCACTGAGCTATACCCAAGCTCCTAGAAGAAACTGACTTGTAAGATGACATGCAGTATTTTAAAAATTGTAAGTTTCAATATGAGTAAAGGATGTCATTTCCAGTAAATTATAAATATTGACATGTTAAAATAAAATGTATCTACATATGTCTTCTATAATACAAATACCATAGCAGTTTAAAGACTGTTAGTTTCATTTTAACTCATGAACAAGTTCTTTTACATTTAGAAATTTTGCATTATTATTTTTTCTTCTTGTAATCATATTTTTATTCTGATTCCCCACTAGATTTATATCTATTATCATAGTGTTTGCTTTTTTAACACTTTCTGTAGACCACTCTACATTCTTATCTACATTTAAAATGAACACAAAAGAATAATAATTTTAAAATTTCTCATGACCATGGAGTTCTGTTTTTTAAGAAATTTCTTCCGGATTTAGTTGTATTCACAATTATTGTTAGCAAAAAATTGGACCCCAAAACATTATGTACATATTTAATTCATTAGCACATATTGTACAAATTAATGGAACATTGGGACATTGACACATATGCATGTAACGTGCTTTGATCATATCTACCCTCTCTATTACTCTCTCATCCCCCTCCCCTCCCCTTTGTCCCCTTCTGCTTCCTTAATAGGCCCCCTTCTTATTTTGTGCCATTTTTTTAAATTAAAAAAATTGTTTTACTAGATTTCACAGGAGAAATGTGGTGCTTGTCTTTCTGAGACTGACTTAATTTACTAAACATGGTGATCTTCAGTTCTCTCCATTTCCTGCAAAGAAGATTATTTTTTGTTCTTTATAACTGAATCTTACTCCACTGCGTATAATAATTTTAATCCATTTATACATTGATGGACATCTGCTGATTCTGTAACTTTTTAAACTGACTTTGATTATTTTGGGTATACCCAAGAGTGGGACAGCTGGATCATACAGTAGTGGTAGTTACATTTTTAGTTTTTTGAGGAATACTGTACTAATTTACCTTACCTGCACTAAACAACATAGACATATGACAGATTGACAAATAATAATTAAGCATAATGACTGAATATTCATTTGAAATGCATCTCATTGAGAAGAGAGACTCTTTTTTTTTCCCCTTTGTTATCTTATTTGCCTATGGGTGATAATTTTTTGCTAGAATAAGGTCAGGTCTAGTTGATCATGTTGGCAATCCAGAGTAAATGTGACTTTAAGGAAACACACAGCAGTAATTCCTAAAATATTTATGTATTGTGTGAGATACATTTTAAAATAGACATGTAGACTAATGGCACAGACTAGAAGACACAGAGACAAACCAACATAAATTAATATATCTCCTACTAGACAAAGGCACGAAAAACATACATTGGAGAAAAGATAGCCTCTTCAACAAATTGTGCTGGAAAAACTGGAAATCCTTATGCAGCAAGATGAAACTAAACTCCTATCTGTCACCATGCACAAAACTTAACTCAAAGTGGATCAAGGACTTATGAATTAGATCAGAGACTTTGCGCCTAACAGAGGAAAAAGTAGGCCCAAATCTTCATTATGTTGGATTAGGCCCCGACTTCCTTAATAAGACTCCTAAAGCACAAGAAATAAAATCAAGAATTAATATATAGGATGGATTCAAACTAAAAAGCTTCTTCTCAGGAAAAGAAACTATCATTTGGGTAGGGAGAGAGCCTACATTTTGGGAGCAAATTTTTGCCACACACACATCAGGATATATAAAGAACTCAAAAAACTTAACCCCCCAAAACCAAATAGCCCAATCAATAAATGGGCTAAGGAGCTGAACAGACATTTCTCAGAAGAAGATACACAACTGATCTACAAATATATGAAAAAATGTTCAACATCTCTAGTAATTAGAGAAATTAAAATCAAAACTACACTAAGATTTCATCTCACACCAGTCAGAATGGCAGTTATCAAGAGTATAAACAACAGTAAATGTTGGTGAGGATGTGAGGGAAAAGCACACTCATAGATTGCTGGTGGGACAGCAAATTGGTGTAACCACTCTGGAAAGCAGTATGGAGATTCCTTAGAAAATTTGGAATGGAACCACCATTTAACCTAGCTACCCCAATCCTTGGTCTATACCCAAAGGACTTAAAATTAGCATACTATAGTAAGGCAGCCACATCAATGTTTATATCAGCTCAATTTACCATAGCTAAACTGTAGAACGAACCTAGATGCCCTTCAATAGATAAACAGATAAAGAAACTGTGACGTATATACATGATAGAATATTACTCAGCATTAAAAGAGAATAAAATTATGGCATTTGCAGGTAAATGGATAGAGTTGGAGAACATCATGCTAAGCAAGGTAAGCCAATCCCAAAATACCAAAGGCCACATGTTCTCTCTGATAAGTGGATGCTGATCCATGATGGGGGTGGGATGGGAAAAATGGAGTAACTTTGATTGGGCAGTAGGGAGAGGGGATGGGGGCAGGAAAGATGGTGGAGTGAGATGGACTTCATTACCCTTGGTACATGTACGACTGCACATATGGTGTGATGCTATATCATGTACAGAGAAACGAAAAGTTGTGCTGCAATTGTGTACAATAATTAGAATGTGTTCTGCTGTCATATAGAACTCATTAGAATAATTAAAAAATAAAATATACAGATAAAAAAGAAATATAAAATATTAGATACAATTTGAAGGTTATTTTTGTGTTGTTCCCTTCTTTTTGTCACTGCTTTGTATTTGTATATGTGTTCGTGTCTGTGTACATGCATGCCTAACACATACACATTCCCAGACATGTTGTTTTGCTGCTGGAGATGTTTTCAATGAGCTTTTTCCCTTCATTGACTGAAGGATCTGACCAGAACAACTATAGAGGAGGAAAAGTTTATTTGAGGGCTCATGGTTTCAGAGGTCTTAATACATAGAAGCCTGGGTCCATTTCTTGTGATTTGAGATGAGGCTGAACATCATGGCAGAGTGTATGGCAGAGAGAAACAGCTCACATCATGGTGATCAAGAAGCAGAGAGATTCCACTCTCAGATATAAATATATACCCCATAGTCATGCCCCAGTTCCCCCATCTCCAGCCACTACTTCAATTAATCCCACTAGGGATTAATTCACTGATTGGGTTAACACAACCCAATCATTTCTCCTCTGAACCTTCTTGCGTTGTCTCACACGTGAGTTTTTGGGGGACACCTCACATCCAAACCATAATAGGATGGAACTGGGAGCCTTGTGTATGTTAAGCATGTGTTCTACCTCTGAGATATACCTCAAGCCCCTTTTCTAATAATTTTTGGCTATTATACACTTACACAAAACTATTCAGCTTTTATTATTATAAAGAGATCCCCAGCTTTGCAGGATCTTAAATGATTCAATTTATGAAATGATGTCTATGCTCTTTCTCCTATCAATCCCATGAAATAATGTGTTCCTGTACAGGGATGCACTTTGGCTGTTCTGTTTTTCTAAAACAGCATGATATATTGCACTATCTCTGGTAGGATAATTGGGGTCAAGTTGTGAAATTGAACTTGTGTTTGCACCATGTCATTCTCAAGTCTTGGCATTTGGGTGTGGATACAGAGCAGCCTGTCCTACTCCTGTGCACAGCATTGGTCTCATTGCTGGTCTGCACTCTGAGTAAGGCATCTGGAATCCAGTGGGGACTGAGTCAACTGACCTCTCTAACTGCATTGTTAAGGATGAAATATGTTTTATGCCAGAAAGGAAAGCCTCTGGCTGGCTGATAGTGCACCTGGACCATGGTATTGCCCATAACCTCACACTCTTGGGTCAGATCTGCCTAGGGATTTTCCAGGTCAGTCACCTTCCTATCTCAGAATGAAATTAGTTTCCTTTTATCTTAGCTAATACCTTCTTTGCAGAAAACCTTTAGCTGAAGATGTTAGGGAAAGAATGTCACTTAATTTCTAGGGAATATGATTCTATTCAGTAGTGCTGTATCTTTTAAATTCATTTTGAATTTTTTTCCCCAGAAAAATATTTAAAGTGAAAAGTAGTTTAAGATTGAATGAAACCATTAAGACTTTCCTTGGCTTGATCTAAGTATTATTGCTTCTCCATGAGAGGTGCAAATTTTATCTAGACATATTCATTTCCTTTACTTTGATCAGTCTTTCAAGAACCATTTAAAAGGTTCCCTCCAAGGTAAGACTAACCTCTCCTTCTTTGTGCCTCCTAATATCTGGTACAGACCAACCCCAAGCACCCATATCAGTTAATTGCTCCCTTACACATTTCACATCCTCCTATTGGGCTCCATGTCACATTTGTCTTTTGGCAAACCCCTGAATCTGGTACACAGTGGATTTCAGCCTAGGCATTTCAACAGGATTGGATCCTTCCCTGAACTTTGTAGCTGTGATATCTTGGGGAAGCTACATACCTCTTAGGGTTTACTTTTTGCATTTCCAAAGTGGAAATAATGATAACATCACAGTTGTGGTCAAAGTGTAATGTGTATAAAGCACTCATCCTGAGCCTGGTACCTATGAAATGCTTACTGCATGTGAAGCACCATTGTAATCAATTGTTATCATTACTGAGGAAGTGAATACAGGAAAGAGTGGGTGCATATTTATGATTCCATGCAGGGGAGAATGAGGGTAGTGAGTGAGCTCAGCTCCTTCATGCTGGGGATTCACATTCCAATAAATGAAGATTCAGGGAAATGCATGATGGAGTAGATTACATAAGGAACCCAAGAAGACTCAGGAGGGAGAAGTCTAATTCTTTTAGAAGGTTAGGCTTGGAGAAGCTTCCTGGAAGAGACAAGGCTGAGAAGTGATTTGAGGAAGGAATATCAAAAGTTCTGCAGGTGGCCAGTAGGGTGAAGTTGTGGGAATTAGTTTGCAGGGCTTCAAATGGCAGCAACCCTTCTTTGTGAACTCCATTTTTAATTTATACTTACTGCTTTATCTGAAATAGGTGAAACCATGCAGACTCTTCCAAGAACAGACATATATGAGGTGGCTTAAAACCTCCTTGGTGTGCCTGCCTGCCCTCCCAGGCCCTTCTCATGAGCTGTCCACACTTATCCAGACACTGTGCTGAGCAGTAAGCAACAAGAAGCTTTCTCCTCTGTTAAAGCTTTCCTTGGAGCCACCATGGCAGAAATGAGTCTTCAGAAGTCCTCTGCCTCCTACCTGCTGAACCTCTGGGGAGCTAGCTGCTGAGTGTGGAGGGCAAGTTAAATAATGGGGTTCAAGCTACCCTAGCTCATTCTGGTCAATGGGGGTTTACAAACAAATTAATGTGGCCTCTCTGCTTCAGAGGATAACCCCCAGTCTATCCATTTCACACCAACCTGCTTTGCCTTTGGTGTGCGTGTGTGTGTGTGTGTGTGTGTGTGTGAGAGAGAGAGAGAGAGAGAGAGAGAGAGAGAGAGAGAGAGAGAGATAGAGAGAGATAGAATCCTGAGGAAAGAACATGTAGAATCTGTGGACAACCAACACTGATCTCACATGTGGAGGGAATTATGCTGACAGAGCTTCAATATGTTTTGTTCCTAAACTGGCCCCTTGCAGGCAACAAAGACTGCAGACTCCCAGACCTGAGCCTCTGTTCCTGGGGAGCCTTTTTTCTGGCTCCCTCACAGGAATGCTGGCTTCTTATGTCGCCAGGCTACTCTTCTCTGGGTACAGCCCTCCAGAGGGTGACTTCTGCATCCAGGAGCACTGGGGCCTAGGGCAGAGGGTAAGTACTCTGTCTTTGGCTGTCCTGTCTCTTGTGCCAGCTGGGCCCTTCCCCTTGACTCTGCAGCACAGAGATAAGACTGCTGTTTACAACTGGCTTTGCCAGAGGTTCAGTGACAGCAGAGGAACAGGTAGTGTGAAAATAATGCAGAGGTCAAGACCAGTCATGGGGTCTGTGCTTGCACCTCCTTTCTCCTGACATTACAGAACAAGGGACTGACTCTAGAAGGAAAAGGAATGTTTTGTAGCCCTAGTCCAAATCTCTCTTCTCCATTCTCTGCTAGTAGCAGCGCAGGGGAGAAGATCCATCCATGGGGACTCACTGCCACCCCAGGATGCTGGCAATTCCATGACAGTGTAGCATGAGTGCACTTCCCACAGTCTGGATTCCTTGAGTTGAACTAGAAGGTGTCATTTAGATGAACATTCTACTATAAGGTGGGCAGTGCCGAATAGGGACAGTTGCTTTTTAGTCTTTTTCTCTAGAATTTAGAAAAGTGTCTTGGTGAAATACAAACAAACAAACAAACAAACAATCAAACAAAAAAAAAACCATTAAAAAATCCCATTTTTCTTTCTTTTTGAAAATGTTTGATATAGTATCTTGCTATATTGCCCAGGCTGGTCTAGAACTCTTGTTTTTTTTTTTTTTTTTTTTTTTTTCCGGTGGACACAACATCTTTATTTTATTTTTATGTGGTGCTGAGGATCAAACCCAGCGCCCCGCGCATGCCAGGCAAGTGCACTACCGCTTGAGCCACATCGCCAGCCCTCCAATAAATCTTTACCTTCCCCTCACTCTGGTTTTGGCTTAATATTGTTGAATTCACTTTCTATTGCTTAGAAATCTAAGATATACGTGTAAAAGAGAAGAGAAAGGCTGTTTCTAGATTTTCTTCCCTGAATGAGTGGAAATTAACAAAGAGGAAAGTTGTGATATATGAAATTCAAGCTCTCCCTTCTTTGATTGGTAAGCTAAATTTATATACTTCATAATAGTTAATTTAGTGCTCATATACCAACTATTTTAGTGTATAACTGCTATTGATACATATTTATTATTTTATGTACATCAATAAAGTTACAGAAAGTAGATAGCATAACTATAACTGCAACATATATTAAATTTGACTATATATATGCTGTAATGTAATAGTTAGATAAGATGTACAAAATTGATAGAGCTCTTGCCTATATATGCAAGGCCCTGGATTTGACTCCAGAGTTGAAGAAAGAAAGAGAAGAGTGAGAGGAGTAAAAGATACAGTAAAAAATACAATACAATATTGTCTACTGTTTTCTGAAAAAAAAAATTCAAGTAAGCATTTCATTTTGGAAAACAATAATCAGGCATTCCTCAAGCTAGTAGATTAACATTTACTTAAATTGAATATAACCTTCTTAAATATTAATCTGAAAAAATACATTATAATATTTTACTTCTAACTCCTAGGTATAGCCAATTCATTGTTTTCAAAAAACAGTTCTACCCCAAAACAGTTCTCATAGTTGACTCATAATAGAGAGAGAGAGAGAGAGAGAGAGAGAGAGAGTGAGAGAGAGATACTGATTTAAACTACTTGTATATAAGACTAATTCTGGTCACATTTTGTATGATTTTCCATTTTATGTGTTTATAGTGTTAGGCTTAGAGATAAAAATCTGTGCTTATTAACATAATAAAAATGCATGCATTTGTACCCAATTTCATAACTTACAAAGATGTGGTTAAAAGCATTGACCATCAAATGTCATCTCTCATATAATGATAGTCTAGACAAAAGATAACTATATTTGAAGTCCTGGAGAAAAATTGCTAAGCCTTCAGCATTCCCTTGTCAAAGGAATCATTGTGATTAACAAGCAGTAATAAATGACAAAAACCAGAACTCTTGGGTTTATAGGTCCTCTTGCCTCCACCTCCCAAAACCAGGACTGGCCATGGTACTCAGCAATGTAACCTTCTTGATACCTAATAGGTTAATGTGTTAAAAGAGCCTGTGTAGAATAGCCCTCTTCTTCTTTATGGGATAAATTGATAGAGATGGCAAAGAATAGTCCCATTTTGTAAACATATATGTTCAAGATGAGATTCTAATCACAATTATGTTTTCCTTTTTCATTTGTTTCTTTTGCATTTACTGAAAGCTCCCTTGGCAACATTAGAGATATGATTCATTAACTTTTGTTTGACTTTACAGTTTCTGTTGTATTTGGTACTTTGTATACTAGATAAGATGATGTTTATAACTTTACCCATTTTAAGATCAGCTACATTTTGTTGCATATAAAACAAAGGTAGGCCCAGAGTATTTCCAGGTGTGGCTTAAGTAGCTCAAGCTGTTTGTTTGATGTGGCAGTGGCAGTAGGGTGGGGACAGAAGCTGTTACTCCACTTGTTTCTTATTGTCATTCTTTTAAATGAACAAAGTCTTCACGGGCTATTCTTGATTTTGTTTCCAAACTTACACTGAAGATTTTTATGGTTGCCTTGAACCTTGAACTCAAATCCAATTTCCTCTGATTCCCGTTGGGTTTAAGAAGGACATAAATAAATTAATGGCCAAATTCAATTCAGTCTTCTCTTAGTTTCCAGCCTGTGCCTATAGAGATTCTGAGTCTCCTGGACTGCCTGATGTCACACACTGATAAACATTTCTTGGCCCCCTCTCCTGTCCTCACACTACCTCTCATGCTTCCTTTCCTGCAGCCATTCTGTGCTGTGGCCCAGGCTTCCTAGACAGGCATGTTAGCCAAGTAGCGTCTCTGAGGTCCTGTGCAAGGGAGTCTGACATCAAGTGTCCCTTGTCCTTACCCCTGAACAATGTGTGGCCTTCATCTCCACTCCAGCATCCTGTCCACTGTCACCTCTCAAATAAATCCTATCACTAGCTGGGCCTCATGGTGCTTGCTGTTTTGCTTCCACTACTGTCATGGTGTCATAGGAGGAAAGAGATCACTAAAGAAAGGTATCAGCAGTTCCCAGAGAAAAGGGAGAATTCTGCTCAGGACCGGCAGGTTTCTTGGCATACGTGAAAGAATTTCACCACAAGACAGTTAAAAGAATAGATGGAGGTTTATTTAGGAAAAGTATATACACATTCAAGGGAGAATGAGGGCCATCTCAAGAGAGAGCTGCCTTTGGGGTAAAGCCAGTAATATGCATTCAAGGGAGAATGTGAGCTATATCCAGAGCAAGAGACAGCAACCTCTTGCTGTGGGGTGTTAATATTTGTAGAGGGCCTCTGCTAGGGCTGGAGGAGAGGTGGAGGTAGGGTGGACCTACACAATTTTGTCCCAGTTCTTTCTTGGGTATATTCCTCATTTTACAGGAGCATGTTGGTCGAGACGTGGTTATGTTGTCTGCATTGCACTAGCCAGGGGGCGTTTCCTTTAAGACTTAGTATGTCTCTCTCTTTATCCTAAATCCCTATCTTAAGGGCATCATTGTCCTTCTCTGAGCATTACCCAGAACCTGCTGTCCTGTGCAGCACATGTTTGTGACATCATTTTTAGGAAAAAGTTTCTGGAAGAGGTAAGATTTGCCCCCATACCTCAGGGTAACCTTAGTCTGAGCAGTTGCTTCTTAGTCACAGCAGGTGGTGACATGTGAATGTCCATGGTATCTTCACCTTGGTGTCTAAGTCAGTGTCTCCAGCCAGCCCAAGATCAGTTGGAGGTGGCTGTCTGTATTTGTGTGGTTGGTAGTATTTATTTTTTTTAATTAATTTTTTTTCTTTAATTATAGATGGACATAATACCTTTATTGTGTTTGCTTGTTTTTATATGGTACTAAGGATCAAACCCAGTGCCTCACATGTGCTAGGCAAGTGCTCTACCACTGACCACAGCCCCAGACCCTGATAGTAGTTTTGTTTTGACTTTTGCTCAATAACTTTCTCTTTCTTTGTGAGAGGAAATGCTTTAGTATTTTTTAAAGCCTTTCATTTATTGCTCATTTTGTCTCAATGAATAAGAGTTTCTTCTTTTCGTCTCTTTTAAATTTACTTTCCCTTATTGTAACTAGTAGACTTTTCCTGTTGGCAAGGTACGTTTTTAATACAGTAGTATTTTCTGTTTTCCTGCCCTATTAAGGTTGAAAGCTTTGCCTTATATTTTTAGTAAAACAAGACACCATCTAAACTGTGCTTGAGATATGGTTTTCTCCCCTGGGATATGGTGAGGAGAAAGCCTGCACTGTCCCAGTGTGCTTGGCCTAAGCACACTTGTGACTGTGCTGTCAAGGCTGTCAGATGGGTGACTCTAGCTAAGGGAATCTCTCTGGGGAGGGACTTCTCAGGCTGCTGCCTGGAGCTCTGGGATGAATGGAGTCACTGTGAAATGTTTCTAGACTCTTCTTTGTCTCCATGGACCTTTAAACACTTAAAAAGTGTCTGTACACTTATTTTTAGGATTTGGAGTTTTGAATTTTTTTCTTGTCTGGTTGGTGTGAGGCATGGCACATGTTATGTGCAGTGGCTGTTAGTACTATTGGGACCTGAGTTTCTGTCCAGCTGTTTAGGGAGGAAGTTGGCTAAGAAGAAGTGGTGGGGAGCCAGGAGGCTGAACTAAAGTGCATTCCAAATTTAGTAGCAGTTGTCCCGAAGAGAAGAGAGGGAATGCCAAGGCTCTGGTTCCTCAACTTTGTGCCAAGGTTCCCTGGAGACCTGGAATAAATTCCATAGGTGCTGTGAGAGGCTAACATTTTTGAGAGAAACACAGCACCCTCAGGTGGGCACATGCAAAGGGCAGCTGTTATGTTGTTCAGACTTAGTTATTTAATAAAGAGAGTGGCTAGGTATTTAATTGCACCTGGGGCACCATGCAAAAAATCTCCACGAAGGAGAACATTGGGAAACATTTGCTCTAAGGAAATCATTCAGGTTCTTTAAAAGCCAAGGGTACAGCCAGGTGTTAGTGAATGATAGAAGACAGGTACAAAAAGGTATCAGAGAGGAAAGAAAACACAGATCTGGAATTTGGATAATTGGGCCAACATGACTGTAATATACAAGGTTTAGAGATTGACAGGTGGTCACTGGTCTCTACAGTGCTAGAAACTGGCAGTGGCTCCAAAGTCCTCATTCCTACCTGTAAATCTACCCCAACCCCTCAGGCCTGACATTGGTCTCTCTGAGCTGACCCCAGTATTTATTCATCACAACAGATTTACTGGATACCACCACATGCTAGGAGCTATTTCTGGAATAATATCCAGAGTGCATTATCAGTAGTAAATGTCAGGCATTGTTCTAAAATCACTGCATATATTAGCCCATTTAGTTTGTATAACATTTATTCCATTAGGATAATCATTGCCATTTTATTTTAATTAATTAATGTATAACTGTGCTGGGCATTTAACCCAAGGGCATTTTACCACTGAGGTACACTCCCCAGCTCTTTTGTATTTTATTTCAAGGCAGGATACTGCCAAGTTGCAGAGGCTGGCTTCAAACTTGTGATCCTTCTGCCTCACTAGGATTATAGGTAGGTACCACCATGCCTGACTATTATTACCATTCTATATGTGTATGGTGTAATGGCAACTTGCAGACCACCTATTGCTCTTTCTCACTGAATCACGTTCTCCTCAAACTGGCATCACCAGAGAGCTCTGTACAACAGCAGCATTTACAGCCTGTAATGGGTCCCTGTGTGAGGCTCCACCAGTGGTGTGAACCTGCCCCACATTATCTCACCAAACTACACACTTCACAAGGTCTGAAAAAAAGTCTTGGCCTAGCACATTTTTATCTCCACGTGTGAGATTTGTATTTCATAAAATATAGATTTTATGAAGAATTTATATTTAATGGAATCCACAGTAGCAAAATGTTAAGCCTTGCTTTGGAATGTTCCCCACTGATGTGCTTACTAGGGCTTGCTCATATGAATACCTAGGTGGGTGTGATACCACCCACAAATGCTTCTGATCATAGTAAAGGGTGTCTTACTCATTAGTTGTGCCATCCAGTGATGCCAGGCATTGTTGCTTTGAAAATGTGAGCTGTATCTAGTAAAATGGTTTCTTTCCATTTGTTGCATGGCTCGATTATTTCCTTGAAAAGCAGAAAGTATGAAAGTAATGATGTTGGCTATTGGATGGTTATATGAAATGAAATTTTCATAGAAAAGTTCATGATCTTGTCTTTAGCAATAATTCAAGCAATACTTATTCATCCTGGAAAATAGAGAACATTACAAAACAAAATCAAAGAAACTCCAATCATTTCATAGAAAGAAAATAATTCTTTACTTCTGGCATATTTTCTTTTACTCTTTGTCTTTACATAGGTAGATATGCTTTAATTTCTTTAATGAAAACTTACTATGAATCAAATTCATGCATTGAAGGCACTGAAGTTGCACTTTGGAACAAAATAGAATAGACATATATTCCCCGTTAATTTGGGTATGAAGAAAAGCAAATGATTATTTGGCATTTTTTTTTTTTTTTTGTATTGTTGGGGCTGGAACCCGGGGCATCCCATATGCTAGGCAAACACTCTACCCCAAAGTACATCCCCATTCCCCAAATGATTATCTTATAATCTTATAAAACAAACAAACCCAACACTTACCTTCAACAGCCTGTTGTTTCTCCCATCTGCTATTTACTCCTTTTTCTTTCAAAGCCTTATATTGGTTTCCTTGAGGAGAGCTGTGGCCACTAAAGGGTAGAGGCTATAGAAAATGAGCAGCATGCCCACCCCTCTGCCCTGGTGCTTCCTATGCTGCACTCTGCTCTAGAAACCTCTTTCCTTTCTCTTGAGAGGAAATTATTTGAGGTTAGGAACTATGGCTTATCTGTTCCCTGGAAAAATGTTGAGTGTTCAGTAAGTGTTTGTATTTCTCTCTGTGAGTACATCAGTGCTGTTGGTTGAGCATGATCGCTGAACACTAAGAATTTCCTTAGTTTATACAGCAGACTCCCATGAGGGAGTCTTGACTGTACACTGAACTTTGGGGGACTCTTGTCTGCCTCATTGGCAAGGCAAGTTGGCATAGTTCCATTGGTGTAGTTCTCATTCCCACATAAACACAAGTTTCCACATCTGTGTTAACCTATCTGTAGTGGACACCTGTCCCCTGATTGTCAGCAGTCAGGAAGCATGGTTTCCTTCAGTGCCTATAGAAGAGTCAGGAGTCATTCTATTTGCATGCACAAGGCCTTTTATCAAGTGCTTAGGGGTTTTAGAGAAGAGACAGATAGAATCAGGGCCACATGCAGTTTATAATTGGATCAGTGTGACAATAACCAATCATCAAAATCATTTGGTGAATTTTTTTAAATTGTGTTTGCTTGTATAAATATGTGCACACATGTCTGATGTTTTTATTTGGGCTCACCTCATATTTACTAAAATTAAATAGTGCAGGGATCTGGATGTGAAAGATTCCCATGTGGTTCTGATGAGTAACCAGGTTTAGGAACCAACAAGTCTGTCAAAGGGGGAAAGTGAAACCTGGACATGACAAGACTGGATAGCCCTTCCATCAGGGCTGTGTCTGATGCCTATGCCTAATTGCACATGTGGTGTCTGGCCAAGGTCCCACCTCCATTGCATTCCAATACTCAGGAGGTTCTTCTTTCATGAATGATGTTGAACTTGGAAGAGAGCGATAGAAATTCATGGTGCCTACATCTGTTTAGAAGGCTACTTTATTTTTATAGTATGGAATTAGTAGTAGTGTTCATTAACAACCCAGGATTTCACAGTATATGAGAACTAGCCCCAAAGTGCTGTGAGACTAAGAAAATGACAGATTCAGGATCACACAGAGTGCATTTTTTTTTGACTTACTGACAGAAGGTAGGTTCTGGGTGGTGGCAAGACCTGGTGAAGTCCTACAATTTGGGTCACAAGTAGAGATGTAGATAATGATTAGGCAAACATGACTCCATTCAAGTGAGAATTACCTAGTTTATCTCAGGTTAGTATGAAAGACTTCAGACACATTTCTGGCACTAACAGCACCAAGTCCTTTCATAAAGCTCCACACATCTCTACAGTGGTTGTATTTGTAGCCTGCAGGGAAATGGGAAATCGACCAGGGTTACTCTGGGGCAATCATGGCAATTAGGACTTTGGATGGCTGCGGTCTCATCAAGCTGAATCCATACAATTAGGAGAGAACCACTGTGAACAGGATTATTCCAGGTTCCAAGGGAAATAATATTACTGGGAGATATCCAGGAAAATTGGACTAGAGAACCAGACTCCCTGGTTCTATAACTGTTGGAATACCTGTGCTGCTTGTGTTTAGCATTCTTGAAAAGATAAATGAGGGAATAAGTATGAAGGGTATTTTAAAAAGTAAAATTGGTTATACAAGTAAGTGATGGCATTATGTAAGTAATAAAAAACCACTTTTATTCTCAATTTTTTTGTCTGGCCTACAGTGAGTTCCATTAGTTTATATTCAATGCTGTTGATTCTTACAAGATCAAAGATATGCATTTACTGTAAATACCAAATCATATTTTGAAATAAAAATGAAACGATTTTCGGATTATCTGCTGTTTGGATTATCTGTGTCATTTTTATTGTAAATAATGGAAACCTGAATCTAAATGATGATAATAGTGATATCTTTGTGTCAGCATTTGTATGGTTCAAAGCACTTCTATATTGAGAGGAACAAGCAAAATAATGTGCATAAATGTTAGAGACATTTTTGTGCATAATATTTTCAGGAAACCTGTATCTGTGCACATAATAATTGCTTATTTGATGTCTCAGAATTCAAGATGACACCATCTTCACACTCAGGATAAAAACAGAGGCACATTTTGTATCCAGGAAAATACCAATAGAGTCTATCCCAGCTAAGCAAAGTTTCTGTGCTCCAGAGATGGGTGACCAAAATTTAACAGCAAATTAAAGTGGCCTTCTTTAAAAATCTTACACATATAGATATGTAGAATAAGAATTGAAATATGTAGAAGTAAACAAAATACAGGTTTGTGTTGTATTATTGACATTTTAAAATCTGAGAAGAATCTTTTTTTTTAAGAATCTCAAAGATAACTTAAGTCTACATGACATACATGTAAATCTCAGAGTATGCTAAAGGATCTACAAGATCATTTCCAACATCATTTGATGAAAGAAATTGTGAATCAGGAAGAGAAAATTATTCATTTGGTAATAGTAAAGATTTTCATGTGATAACCTATAAAACATTTCTGGTTTTAGCAGAATGATAGACATTTTGAAAAAGAATTTCCTAATCAGAGTCCTCCTCCCTTGAGAACTTCCTTTCTGTCCTCCCTCCCCTTTCTTCTACTACTTCTATTCCTCCTTTCCTTTTTTCTTTTCTCACCTACTTCCTTCTTCATTGATTTACTTTTGCAAGTCATTTCCTCATTTTTTAATGTTCACATGGTAATTAAATCATTTGATAAATATTGTCTTGTATTTTATGGGGAAGTTAATGTTCTGGTCAACTTGGAGCTAAGTGGGATACCTCCTTTCTTTTTTTATTTTAATTGATTTTTTAAAAATACACAACAGCAGAATGCATTACAATTCTTATTACACATATAGACCACAGTTTTTCATATCTCTCTTTATAAAGTAGGTTGACACCCAATTTGTGTCTTTATACATGTCCTTTGATAATGATGTCCATCACATTCCACCATCCTTGCTAATCCCCTGCCTCTTCCTTTTCCCTCCCATCCCTCTTCCCTTTCTAGAGTTCATCTATTCCTTCCATGCTCCCCCTCCCTATCCCACTATGAGTCAGCTTCCTTATAACAGAGAAAACATTCGGCATTTGATTTTTGGGATTGGCTAACTTCACTTAGCATTATCTTCTCCAGTGCCATCCATTTACCTGCAAATGCCATGATTTTATTCTCTTTTATTGCCAAGTAAAATTCCATTGTGTATATATGCCACATTTTTTAATCCATTCATCCATTGAAGGGCATCTAGGTTGGCTCCACAGTATAGCTATTGTGAATTGTGCTGCTATAAACATTGATGTGGCTGTGTCCCTGTAGTATGCTGTTTTTAAGTCCTTTGGGTATAGTCCGAAGAGAGGGATAACTGGGTCAAATGGTGGTTCCATTCCCAGATTTTCAAGGAATCTCCACACTGCTTTCAATATTGGCTACAGCAATTTGCAGTCCCACCAGCAATGTATGAGGGGATACCTCTTGTGAGTCACTGGGCCAGGAGTTAGCTCAGTGGTAGCACATATGGCCTAGTGTGTACAAGGTCTTGGGTTTAATCCCCAGAACTTAAAAAAAAAAAGAAGAAAGAAAAGGAAAATCATATTAACATAGTTTAGTGCAATGTATTGTTAAATTTAATATAACAACATAGTAATGCTGTGTATTGCTTCCCCATATTCTTTCCTTCCTTTTAGTCCCAAAACCCACATTTCATTTGGTTCCTACTCCTCTGCAGACCTTGTGCTTCAGGTGGAGTCCCACTCCTAGGTGTAGGAGTGGCTCTGTGTCATTCAGGTCCGGCCATTCAGAGCCTCAGTCTCCCTCAGCCATAATAGTTGGTTGAGAAGTGGGAATCTGACTTAGATGTTGCAAATTCATAGAATTAGCTCATTTCCTTGTGGTCACAATTACTTATTTAAAATTTAATTTATTCAATCAGAGTGAACATGGGCCTTATGTCACAGTTGCTAGGAAATACTGGAGTATTTCCCATGGGCCTTGAAGAAGTAGGATATAAGTGAATTGCAGCTGTCAATCATCCTGTCTAAACAGAAGGCAGCTAGTGGAGGGCAGAGGGATAGAGATTTGAGTTGGGCAAGTTTAAGTCCCTCCTTCACCATACCTCTGGAAGCATATTTACAGCTCTTAGTTACATATATATATATATAAGAGAGACAGAGAGACAGAGAGACAGAGAGGGAGTGTGTGTGTGTGTGTGTGTGTGTGTGTGTGTGTGTATGTGTGTTCTGGTTTGATATGAACTTTTTCATTACTGGAATATAATAGAAACTGTATTTTGTTTGTGTATGAGGTAAATATGGAGTTTATCCTGAATCTTTTATTTCACTACTTAAAATTTGGGGTGCCTGATAAGATTTGTGAGAGATTGATTGGATTGAATGTATTTTTTAATGTTCCAGAACAGTGTATAGGCACAGTTTTGCTATCAGATGGGCAGAATTTAAGTTTCTTCAAAGTTCTGGGCAATCACAATCTTACTGTGTTGATTTTTGAGGAGAATACATGCTCTTTTTTATTTTCAACAAGGGGTAGATCACAGTTGGCAACTATTGATTATCTGTACTGAGAAGTGGAGCAATGGTCTAAAATATTGCCAAAGGTTATTTATATTTTACTTTGAAATACAGCCCTTGAGGAGCAACTCTAACTTCCTCATCATGTCAGTCTGCACCAAGGCAGGAATATATTTATTTTCAGAATATCCCAATTAACATTCCAGGAAGGATCACTGACTGGCAGAGGAAGACTTCCTGAGTTTTAAATTTTATTCTAGATAATCTACAAAGAAAAAATGTACACACAGGGCTAGGGATGTAAGCTCAGTGCAAGACCCTGAGTTCAATCCTGAGCACCACAATAAGTACATTTAAATATATTCATAGTTAATACATTAAATATATAACTATTATATGTAATTAACAAATCATATATATAACTATTATATATTTAATTATAATAATCATATATGTGTATTTAAATATATGTTATAATATATATGTAATGATATATATATATTACATATAGAATATATATTATTTAAACACACACACATATATATGATTAGTTAAGAGATAAATTACTTATTAGCGGACACAAACATGCAGTGATGGGGCAAATTCTTACTCTGAGGGTATCATATCTTGGTGCTGTGGAAAAAAATACCTGGGTGTTATGAGAATCATTCTACAGGTCTACCTCCAAAAACTCACAGTATACATTATCCAGATTTTTAACTTTCCTTTCCAGAAAAGCCGATGGGAATGGGTCTATCATTTTCAGGCAAGATTCTGCTTTATGTTTAGACTTCAGAGCTTGCTCTTGCAAGAAATTGACAAACGGTCAGAAATGTGCCTTCAGTCACTAGCTCTGTGATGTTGTGTTTTGTTTAAATGATGAATTTGCTTTATGTAGAATAAAAGCCATTAGAAACATATGGTACAACAGTTGGCTGCAGAGTTTGTTTGTTTTGTTGTAACTCCAGAAGCTGCTGCTATTTGGCTTTGACATGCCCTTGAAAATCTAGGATTCTTTGGTCAATGATGTGTTTGTTGGATTAAAACTAAAGTAAATTTTTGTGGGACTTTGCTAAGAAGACAGGTTCACTTCTGTGTATGTGTATATGTTCTTAATTGGTCTGAAATTAAAAGAAAGCACCACAATGAAAGTCATTGGAGAAGCTGTGTGGAAAATCAGGCTCATTATTTTATAGCCCCATGGCATTGTTTTAAGTTAGTTGAGCTGTAAAGCAGATCTTATAGAAGGACATGGTGGCAACACTGAGCTCATGGTGAATGGTGAGTGATTATCAGATAACCCAAAATTGAGCTATTCAGAAAGGACCATACTGGAATTCCTCTCAGACATATGCTTCTTTACATATAGTAGTTGCATTTCTAACTTCAGGTGAGACAGATTTGGGCATTTTAGGTTCAAATCATTGCTTAGTGTGAAGATGGTCAGCACTTGATTATTTAGAGTATTTGCATATTGTACCATAGTTATTTAAAATACCCTGATATGAGCATAATCATGAAAATAGCCAGTTAGCTAAAAACAAAATCACATGTGCTTTTGAAGCTGTCCTTGCTAAATTGAACATTCTAGATGAAGCCAAATTGACTCATGTGTTGTGAAAGTTTACAAGATAAATCCCTTTCCTTGATATGGGGCCTACAAAAGGAGTAGAACAATAACAAAATTCCTTCAGTTTATGCTTTGAACAGTTAAGCTGTTTCTGAAATCCAGAGAGACAGAGAGAGAGAGAGAGAGAGAATAAATAACAGTTAAACTTTCTAGATCCTGAGAAAGGGGTCACTACAATAAACATTTGAACACATTAAGTGCCAATTTTTATTTGGGGTAGGAGAAGGGTCTTGTTCTGTTATCTGACCTTTAACTTGTGATCGTCCTGACTCGGCCTCCTATTAGCTGGGACTATAGGAGTGCACTCCAACACCAGCAGTGCTAATGTTTTGAATTTAGCTTTGGTTTTAGGGCAATTTTGTTTCTGAAATGAATGATATACTCCAGTGCTCAAGAGAGAGAGATGTTGATCATTTGGCTTGTTTGGATTCATAGCCCAGGGACTCTATTACTGTCATGGTGTGTGACTGCAGTGAGGCCCCCCAGAACTGGAGAGGAAGTAGGCTAAAGACCAGCTTCCTCAGGAACATCCCACCTGCCTGCTTCCTTTTTTCTTTTACAGACACTTTCACCTAAAGGTGGGAAGAAACATAAGGCTGAATGATCTTCTGATTTGCAAGATTAATTTGTAAGAAGTACCTGAATGACATGAAAGTATTATGAATTATTATGCAAGCACAGTAGGTAGAAGTCAATAGGTAGTACTCAGGACAAAATGATGGTTTGATGGTGGTAATGAACATGCTTTGAGCATTTCCTCCTTACCTGCCATTTTGTGAAGACCCTCTGAGCATTATCTAACTTAATCCACACATCCTCCCAATGAGGTATAGGTACTACTTTTTGTCCTTATGATGGTTAATGTTGTGTGTACAGTTGGGTAGCAGTGGTTCTCAGTTACTTGGTCAAAGTCCAGTCTAGATGTTGCTTTAAAGGTATTTTTAGATGTGATTAATATTTAAATGTGTGGACTCTGAGTAAAGATTAGTATTTGAGGAAGTGGATTTTTAATTAATTTTTTTTATTTATATATGATAGCAGAAAGCATTACAATTCATATTACACATATAGAGCACAAATTTTTCATCTCTGGTTGTATACAAAGTATATTCACACCAATTCGTGTCTTTATACATGTACTTTGGATAATGATGTCCATCACATTTCACCATCATTTCTAGCCCCATGCCCCCTCCCTTACCATCTTACCCTTCTGCCCTATCTGGAGTTCATCTATTCCTCCCATGCTCCCCATCCCTACCCTACTATGAATCAACATCCTTATATCAGAGAAAACATTCAGCATTTGGTTTTTTGGGATTGATTAACTTCACTTCTTCTCTGACTCCATCCATTTACCTGCAAATTCCATGATTTTATTCTCTTTTATTGCCAAGTAATATTTCATTGTGTATATATGCCACATTTTTTAATATTTCATATATACCACATCTTCTCAGAAGATGATATACAATCAATCAACAAATATATGAAAAAATGTTCATCACCGCTAACAATTAGAGAAATGCAAATCAAAACTACTCTAAGATATCATCTCACTCCAGTCAGAATGGCAGCTATTATAAATACAAACAACAGTAAGTGTTGGCGAGGATGTGGGGAAAAAGGTACACTCATACACTGCTGGTGGGACTGCAAATTTGTGCAGCCAATATGGAATGCAGTGTGGAGATTCCTTGAAAAACTAGGAATTTGACCCAGTTATCCCTCTCCTCAGTATATACCCAAAGGACTTAAAATCAGTACACAACAGGGACACAGCCACATCAATGTTTATAGCAACACAATTCACAATAGCTAAACTGTGGAACCAACCTAAATGCTCTTCAGTAGATGAATGGATAAAAAATATGAATAAGTGGATTTTAAGTAAAGCAAATTATCTATCACAATATAGGTGAGTCACAGCCAAGAAATCAAAGGCCTTAAAATAAAATACTGAGATTTCTTGAAGAAATTCTATAAACTCAATAGGAAGACCCTGCCTCAGATTCTGCCTACTAGCCTGAGGAATTTGAACTTGCTATCTGGAGTTGCATGAGATAGTGCCTTAAAATTTCACCCAACCAACCAATCTCTTTCTCACACATTGTGCATAGTGTGTGTGTGTGACCCTAACTCATATAGACCCCATTTTACAGATGAAATGAAGGCACAGAGAGTTTAATTAACTCAGTTGAGTCATCCAGCTTTAACTAACATGAGATTTGAGCCTAGATTTTTTAGACTGTACAGCTCAAACTCTTTACTAGTAAGCTATATTCCCTCTTAAAAACAAAAATGAAAACGCATCACTGATAGTTGCAGTCCCTGAACCCCTCATCAATGGTGGGAATATAGGACCAGGACAGAGGTGTTAACATCACCTTTAAGGAAGTACTTTGGGACAGGTTGTGCATTGGCATGGCTAGCACTAGAAAATTTAATCTGCCCAGTGTCTTCTGATCACTAGAATTCATTTTCTATTCCTCCTATGTGTAAAATACAATCATCCCCCTCTTCCAAGATCTGTAGGTCTCATTGTTATGCTCGAATTTGGGACCCCCAAAAGACCACCAGAGACCAAGATGAATGTAAGCAGCAAAGAGGTGTTTATTGCGAGCCAGCTGGGTCCTCAGTGCACACACAGCAACTGGTGATGCCGAGAGGCCCCGAGCCCAGGGTTTGCAGCAGTTTTATACATTCTTTGGAGAAGGCAGGGACCCCCACATACATCATAGCATCTCTTAGCAAATCATCACACCGTGGGAAAATCAAATAACAACTCTAAAGCATGATTAGCACATTCACTGGCGGGAACAAGTTGGGTAGGGGTGATTGGTTACTACAAGAGGGAGATTCATTTAAACTGATTGGTTTAAGCCAAGAGGGGAGTAGTGCTGAACTACATGGTTTCCCAAAACCATAAACTACTGGGAGGGTCATCTGGCATTTCAGGTATTTCCCTGTTTCATGCTGATTGGTGGCTGCTGGGGGTTGCTATGGGTCCCCACCTGGCTTGACTGAGTCAGGGATACCTGGCGCAGCAGATCTCTCCTGTTATTTGTAGATAAACAACTTAGCAGGGTGGAAATGTGCCTAGGAGTGCTCTGTGGGTCTTTCCAAGGATAAAGGTCATGTCCCTCCCTTGGACAGGCTTTGCTTTGAGGTAGAGGCTGGTTTTTCAACATCTTATGAGGACATCAGGTCCAAGTCTAGGGTCTTAGCTCAAAGTCAAGTTGACATACAGAAGAGATGCTGTTATGATTTAGATCTGGAATATTTCCCCAAAGTCATGTGTTGAAGTCTTGTTCCACAGTGCAGCAGTGTCTAGAGGTGGAGCTTTTAGTAATTCATTGGATGGTGAGGGTCTGACCTTATCAGTGGATTAATCGATTGACAGCTGAGTGAACTGCTGGGAGGAGGTGGAAGCTGAAGGCGGGTAGGGAAGGGATAGAGGATCTAGGTCACTGGGGATGCTGTCTTGTTCCAACACTGCCACACCCCGCCTCACTCCACTTCCTGGCTGCCATGAGTTGACAGCTTTCTTTCCCACACCTTCCACCAGGATGTTCTTCCTCATCTCATGCCCAAAGCAATGGGGCCAGTTGACCATGGACCCCTGAAACCATGAGCCAAAATAAATTTTTCTTCCTCTAAGTTGTTCTTGTTAGGTGTTTGTCACAGAGAAGAAAATCTGACTAACCCAGATGCCTTTGTGTGGTTTTGTAGGTCTCCTCATATATAGCCCTTTCTAGTCTGAAGACCTATAAGCCAGCGAAGGGCCACTGCCCTACCACCCTCTGACATACTGCAGTGGGACTGGCAGCAGGAAATTGCCAGGTTGGGTCCCCATCTAGAAAAGGCAGAAGCAGAAGGGCTCACTGGTTCCTAGGGATTCTACAATATACCCTAGCATGTGGTACAGTTCCTTGGTAAGACAGTCCTGCTTGCCTAAGAAGAATTCTCTGTAACTCTTGGTTCCATCTAAGCCATTTTTCCTCTTTTGAAAGAAACAGCCACTGCTCAGCCTGATTTCTGCCTGTAGAGCTCAGGACATCTAACAGCCTCTTTGCATTAGAGCTGTGTCTATTCATCTTAGTCTAAAGCATCCTGGTGTCTGTCAGAATAATCCTCTTAAAAATGTTGTGGGTCTCCTGTTATTAAGATGCACTTTATTAGATGAAAGCCACACCCATCAATCTCTTTAATATAAGCCCAGGGGCTTTCTCTGAAAGGTGACCCCTTGCAATTTTAGAGTCATTGCTGCTTAATAGACAGGCTCTCTGAGACTTGGTCTTTAGGCCTTTAGCTTCTGTCTGACTGAATTGTTCCCTGAGGCACTAACTTAAAATCTTTCTGGGATTTTATGAAAGGATTTGATGGTGTACCCTCAGCTTCATCAGTGAGAGTTATTTTGTGGGTGGAATTCAGCTTATTTATTATTTCCTGTGGTGCAGGGTTTCAAACCCAGATTCTTGCACATACTAGTAAATACTCTGCATTCCCAGCCTCTTCTGGATTGAATTCATGACTGTTGGTAATAGAAGAGCATGAAACTAGAAAAGTTTGTGATCCTAAGATTACTTTGTTCTAAAACAACAATTAGAATAATATGGCCAGTGGGTTCAAAATTGTATTGTGTGATCTTGTATTTGGTAAGTCCCTGTTTAATGCATGACACCTTCAAAAACTTTATGAAGACTTGGAAAATGTCCAGACTTGTATGCTCTTCCTAAGTTATGTGGTATTGAAACTTTTTCATGAAGTGATGTCACCAGTCTCATGCAAAAGGCTTTTTACCTTCTCATGACTACACAGGTCCTACAGAGTTTTCTTAGGGTCTCCACTTTTATTTGCAGGAAATTTTTTCTATATATAAGAGTCTTAGAGAGCCTGTATGTGGTGAATTAAGCAGTCTGATTAGCAACGTTTTTCCATGCTATTGACTTCTTTATATTTTTACAGATAAAATTACCTTTTATTCCAAGTTTGCAATGCCTTTTTAATTCTTCCCTTTGTTTTTCAATATAGGAAATTTAGCAGCAAGAGTTCCTTTTTTCCCTTTCTAGAATCTCTGTTGTGGTCCTTTACATCTATAGACACAGATTCCCCAGGAAGCCACCTCTAAGGTACAAATTAGATGTGATATCTTTGGAGGTTGCTCTTGGGATCCCTGAACACAAAAGGGAAGAGAAGGAAGCATCCCTCTTCTCCCTCCATCTACTCCTAAAGTCTCATCAAAGTCCTTGGAATACTCTGTTTGAAACGCCACAAGCTTTGATGTGCCTTCAGAGTTGCCCTGAGTCACAGTGAGGTGGCTGTCTTTATACTTAGCATGGACCACTCACTGGAAGTGGATTACCTAGGGCAAGATGGCAACTCTGTTCTTTCAAAGCAGTGCTGGAAGCTCATAGCTGATGACAAGTGGTATTCCCTGTAGCACCTTCCAGGGCCCATGACACACACCTGAAACAACAATTGGGCCAGGCAGGACAAGTTTTTCATGTGTGGTGTCTACACCTGTTATTAGAAACAGCACATGGTCTTTCTGGCTGATTCATTTCTTTTTTTTTCTAAGTTCAGGAAAAGCATAAGATTTTGGACAGTGAATGACTTCTGAAACAATTACTTCCTTTCCATTCATAATTTTAAACACTTTTGTCTGTTTTTCTATGATTCCAGCCACTGATAAACTCTGTTTTTTTCTGGGATATCAAGGTATCATGGCAACAGCTGAATTCCTATGTGTGCTCATGATGTGTCCTTGTCTGTCAGCCTATGTGTGGGCAGTTCCTTTCTGTACTTCTAGAGCAGAAACCTGTGTCTGCATAATTAATTGTCCTTACAACACTGTTGTTGTCATATTGCTGTGTCCCACAGTGCACTGAAAGCTGGGCCATGTCTTATTAATCTTGTCTCATTTGCCTAACAAAGTGCCCAGCACTGGAAGATTTTCATCAAATGCCTGGTTACCTGACTCCTGCCTGCCTTCCCTTTCTTAAATTCTTGTTTTTCTCCTTGTCTTTGGAATTCCATTCAGATAATATGAGTAGCTGCTGCCTGCTGTACTCCTAATTCTAACATCAAGGTTTCTGAATCTGTTGCTGATTTTGGTTCCTCTTACATGTACTTGCTTTTCTTCTTATTTGTATTATATTCTATCCTTATCTTTGGGACTTCTTGGGAATGAAGGGATACTTTGGTTTTAGGTGCAGCTGGACTCAGGGCCTGAAACAATGCTAAACAGTCCCTACATCCAATTCCAGAGCCCAGCTTGCTTTTCCTTAGATGCTATGGTTTCATTCTCAGGCAGAATTTCTCTCTATGGTATGAGTGAATGATATTTTCAGGTTTATTTCTCTACAACTAAAGATTGAAAGGAGGAGGGACCATCATTCTTCCTTTCAGCATTCATATTATATGTCTTGTGGAAAGGGTCACATACCAAAACTCAAATATTACTCACTGTTTCCAGAGCATGGAAAATTCTCATTTGCCAGCTTAATGCACATGCTCACCATGATTGACTAGCCAGACCAAAGTCTGTACTATTGGAGAGTCCCCTCAAAGGAGTAGGTAAATAGCAGGTGTCCTCTGTCATGGAAGAGGGAGAATGAGCACTTATGCCTAGCTAGCTATTTCAGTGGAGAGATGGACAAAGCAGAAACAGATGAAAGCTTCGTATCATAGTTCCATCCGCTTGATGAGCCAGAATTTACACCCACATACATTACACACGTCAACATAGGGTTGCTCCCAGTCACCTTGTATTTGCTTCCCTTCACCTGGGTTGATCTTCCCCTTCACTGCCCTCCCTACCAGACTGTGCATCGCTGTTCCTGGGCACCAGGCTCAGCCTGTCAGAGGCATTGCAAGTGATGTACTAGAGTAAATGAGAACGAGAAGGTCAGGGTCTTTATTTTCATTCTTAATCAACATATTTGAGTTGAGATTGTCCAGGCAGCTCCACAAGATTTCACCTTCCTCTGGTCAGATGGAACAATATGAAAAATGCTCGATTTGTTTTAACCATGCTGGCCATCCTGCTGTTAACAAACCTTTTCATGCACAAATAGGCAGGCATCCATATTCCACCTGAAAAAAAAATGTGACTTACTGTCATACAATGCCTTCATTAAATTCTGAGTTATAAGTAATTGCTTAAATATAAAATTTGCTTTGAAATACGCTCCTACTTTACACAGTGAGATAAGCCCACTTTTTAGAAAATGAAATCTTTTCATTTTCTTTTAACACTTTGGTAATTTTTATATAAAATAACATATTAACTTTGGGAAGTTAAATGGCTTTCTCTGAGAATGTGTAAATTTCCTTATAAATAAACTATCAATCATGTAGCCTTGATTCCAGTACAGGTATTTGAGAGTTCTCTGTTCTTTTCCTCTCCCCTGTCACAGGGGAGTCTGTGGCTGATTGGGCTTGATCTGCGACAGAATCTGCCTCATTAATATTTTTTGGTAGAATATATTGCTCCCGGAATGATCTGACTTTCCTTCTTACCTCCAAAAGCAATTTTCCTCCAGTGGCCAGCTGCAATTTGCTCATTTCACTTTAGTTTAAATCCATATGTCAATGAAGGCAGGGGAAAGGTCTCACAGATTCCAGTGAGGAATCAGAACATTCCAGGTCGTCAAGAAAATGCTCTTCTCCTGGAGACATCTGGTGTGTGTTTTAATGACATTCTCCCCAGGCCACCCTCCTTCCTCCCACACTCACTCCCTGCCCTGGCAACCAGAGAAGGAACCCTGATTGTCTCTTTGAAGAGATTTAGGCATAGAGAAGTAAAATTGAAATGTTAAGATTCAGACAGATCTCTAGGAAACACATGGAACTCTAGCCCCAGTTCTTGAGTGGAAAGTGGAAAATATATTGATGCATCCTTTTAAGTATATGGGGCATGAACGATAGGTGTCTTGGGGCTTCCAGTTTACATGAAATGAGTGGAATTAGGTTGTGTGTTAATGTAATGCTTTGTAACAACGATATGTAGACTTTTGGGAAATGTCTTAAAATAATGAGGTGCTAGTTAGAAATATGGGGAAATAATTGCAAAGAACATTCCAGTCATGATTTGAAAATTAGTGATCAGATGTGGTTTCTCCATGAAAATTGAGAACAAAGTGTGCTAACAAGAGGCAAAGCTGCTCAAACTGACAAACTTGAAATGTCCACTAAAAATGGTGGAGGCTGTCTTTGGCATGGTATGATATTTTCTTATTTATTTTTCATGGTACTGGGAATTGAACCCCAAGGCCTTATACCTGCTGAGCAAGTGTTCTACCACTGCACTACGTCTCTAGCCCTTTTTATTTTGAGACAGGGTTTCCTAAGTTGCTGGACTTGTGTTCTCTTGCTTCAGCCTCCTGAGTAACTGGGATTACGTGTAGGCAAAGCTGTACCCAGCTAATATTTATTTTAATAAGATTAGTCATAATTTGCTAATACTTATTTGCTAATGTAGTTTTTGGTACATAAAGTAGTATGCACTTTCATAAACCAGTTTTATGGATTTTATTTATGTCTTTATGACTACCTAGGCAGTGCTTTAGTCAGCTTTTTCACTGCTGTGACCCAGAGACCTGACAAGAACATTACAGAGGAGGAAAAGTTTAATTTGGGGCTCGCAGTTTCACAGTTTGAGAGGTCTCAACACACCTCCATTCCTCAGGGCTTGGGGCAAAGTAGAACATTATGGTATAGTCTTTCAAAGAGGAGGAACCTTGTCCTGGGACACCCAAAGGTTACACTGTATAAGTGAATGGACCAGAAAACCATCAGTTCCCACAGAGAGTAATACCCAGATTCTGCCTCCTCAATGACTAGAATAAAAGAATTTGTTCCTAATCTGTCTCTCTACTAGAAGCAAAATAAATCCTTCCTGGAGGAAATTAACATTAATTTGAGCCTCACATTTTCTCTATACCTTTTATTTATAGTGCTATTTAATTAAAAATAGCAAGGTTATAAACCCAAGCATGATAATTGCAAAGAAATTTAGCTGAACTTTTGTCTAAGTGCTAGAAACCAAAGACAAGAGAAAGTCTAAAAGAAAGCCAGAGGAAGAGAAACATCTTAATATAGGGAAATATCCTCCAGACCAAGTGCCAAGCAGATGATGCCAGGTCTAGCTCATCATCCCACCTTGACAGGAACAGTAAGAAGAGTAACGTCAGCCCCTCAGCACCAATAACATTAGGAAGTTGCAAGTCAAGTGGGCTTAGATCTACAGATTACTAAAGAATATTCCACTTTACAATGCTAAGAAGTTCAGCATAACAGGAAACTATAATCCATATAAATCTTAATAGCATAACCTAAAAATATGTGAAAGACAGAACATTACCTAATATTCTATCAACTTGCCTATAAAGAACAGAATTTGCTGAAGGCAGAATAGATAATCTTCAGGGCACTGGAAAAATAATGATAATAATAATGTGCAGCTTTCAGATTCAGACCATGCCATTATATTTTCTATAATCCATCCACCTGTCCATTCATCCCTCCCTCCCTCCCTCCCTCCCTCCCTCCCTCCCTCCCTCCCTTCCTTCCTTCCTTCCTTCCCCACAGTCCCTTTTAAAGGAGATTGGTGTTTTTTGATATCTCAGTTGTGTAGTTGAGGAAATAGAACTATAGGGAGAAGAAACTTGGCCTATCTTTTGCAGGTGGAAGGCATTATCATCCAGGTAGGAGCTTTGGGTAAGGGAAAGAGTTGGTAGTAAGGCCATTTGCTTATTTGTCCTAACTGCGAGCCTTGCTAGAATCCATTAGCTTCAGAGGTAGCCTGGAAAAGTGAGAGTATGCCAAGAAAGTGAGAATTCCACCTGCCTTCATGTTTGGGATTTCACTAGGAACTTAAAAAAATGTGGGTGTTGGGTTGGGAATGAAGCTCTGTGGTAGAGGCCTTGCTTCACTTGCATGAGACTCTGACTTCTGTCCCCAGTGCATACTACCACACCCACTAATTGAGTGACAAGAAAGTTCCAGTGGGTTTCCAAGTCTTCTTTTCCTGTTGTTTCCTGTATACCAGTTCCTTCTTGACTAATAAGGGCACATCCATTGGTTAGAACTGATGGAGATGACCATGTGCCTTTGGAAGGATAAATAGAACTTGAGAGAAAAAAAGTAGCCTTGAAAGAGCTTAAAATAATCTCCTACACTGTGCTGATTCTCCTTGGAACTGCTGTTGTCCACCAAGATAAACAGCTTCAATCAAGGAGCAGTTTTTTTCTAATCAGGTTTATAGCTTTGAACTTCAATGAAAACTGATTTTGTAAATTGTTAGTCAGTGGAATTATGTTTTCAGTATGGTTGTCTTTTCATTCAAAGAAGCCTAGCTAATGAGAGCAGGTGTTAGAGAGAAAATGAGCCATAAAATTATCTTTCCCTATCTGTTGGACCTAGACTGCTGAATTGAGAGTTGCTGAATTGGCCATTTGTTAGGATGCATTTCAGGATTTCCCCCCAAAGTTTCAGAAAACAGAAAATTTGAACAGCAATATTAGTTTTTATGTACCATAAGAGAATGAAAGAAAATAATTTCTTTAGCTAAAGGAAATGATGGATGTAGTTGCTTTTTAAGAAATCGTCATGTACCAGTTTCTAGTAATTGTCATTCTTATTTTACTGTGTGACTGCCCATTTTTATTGCTGAGGTATGGGAAAAATAAGGACATATTAGGAAGAAAATTCTATGAAATTCCAATTTTGGTCTCATGCTGCTTTTTCTTCTCTTGGCTAGAGTAGAAATAATGAGAATCTAGTATGCTATGCCTTTACATTTTGGCAAAGGTTCTTAACTTTTGTAAGAATCAAATGACTTTCCTATGTAAAATCTTGACAGGTTCTATAAAAAAATTTAGTGTAAAAATGTAATAAAGCCTAATTACATTTTCTTGAAACTCCATTATAGAATGAGAGTTTGTAGTATAAGATACTGGCAACTCCTTGAAAATGCAGGTACCAGAACAGAAATATTCTTTGACTTGCTCCCTAACCTTAAAATACCATTTAAAGATGAATCTAATATCTGGAAGTGCACATTCCAGATTGTTAGCAGTTGGTCACCTCTGAGGCATGAAATTAAAGGTTGAGAGGGTAGGAGACTTTTAATCTTTACTTTCTAAACTTCTGAAGTGTTAGGATTTTTTACTATGACATGTCATTTTTAAGAAGGGAATTTTTTTTAATGGCATGGAAGTTTCCTGTATAAACGGGTTATTACATACTCAGAATTTCATTTCTTATTGCTTCATCTAGGAGATCTGACTTTTAATCTTTGATAGATTTGCTTCCAAGGAAATAATTTCAAAGAAGTAACCATTGTTTGTCTCTCTCTCTCCTTGGTGGTTAGATGACATTATCTCCTACCTTCAGGCATAAGAATGCCAACCAACTGCCCTAGGCAAATGAGTATTTTGTATTTAAACATTTCCAGAGGAGAGTTTTCAGCTTTATTTACTATAATAAAAGGATATTCTTGAGTACTATTGTTCTTTGTTATCTGCTGGTAATTCCCAAACACCTGTAGGTACAAATGTCTGTGGATGCTCAGGCCATCAAGTTAAAGAATGTAGAATTGGCATGTGACCTACACACGTTTTTCTATATACTTTTAAGCACCTCCAGATGACTTATAATCCCTAATATAATATGAATACTATGTAAGTAGTTGGTATACTCTATGATTTACAGAATAATGATGAAAAACAAATTAGTACATATGCAGTTTTTTTTTTTTACTAAATATTTTTGATCCATGGTTGGTTGAAATCCCATGATGTAGAACTCATAGATATGAAGGGCCAACTGTATATGCATTTTGAATGACTCATGGTACAATATAAGCATATGTTTCTCTTGAGTGGAGAAGAACAGCTGGTCACTAGCCCTTGGTATATGTACCCTTCTGTGCATCACGGTCTTTACTTAAAGTTCAGTTATACTTGAACAATGTCTCTGGCATTATGTCTGTGATTAACAAGGCTTGGTCTCACGGAGAGATGCCAGCAGGGGCATGCAACTTAGAAGGCCTATGGCTTTGGAAATGCTGTCTCATCCATACTCTGTTTTATCGGGGGTGGGTGTTTCACTCTCATGAAGTTTCTCTTTTCTTTTGTTCCTTCAAAATGGGACCTCCCTGGGAAGGAAGAAAACTTTGGGACTATACTAGTCAACTGAGTCAGAAACTTATCTGCCTTCGGATCCCATCTCTACTCCCTTGTGGTTGAATTATCTTTGGGATTTACTTCCTTCTATCTAAAATCTTATTTTTTTTCCCATTTGTAAAATGGAAACAGTAGAACTGAATTCACCTTGTAATTTGTTAGAACTAAATGAGCTTTTTATCAGCACAAGGAGAATGGATCAGCTTCTTGGTCACTAATTTCCCAAAAGACTTATAGGAAGCTAAATTCCAGTTTCTTATTTTGTAGTGGAAAAATGTAGCCATGAGTCAGGGAAGACATTACTTTGTCCGGCTGCCTGAAGTACCTTAGTACTCTCTGCGCATCTTAATGAAGACAATAAGGAGAATTAATGGCATAATTCAGATGCATAATATTATCAACAATGTGGCTGAAAGTAGCACGCCAGTATTGAGTGAGCCACAGTGGAAAAAGCAGACCGGGGAATTACATGTCCCTGGGTCTGGATGCTACCAGCCTAGGTAAGCTAGGGTAAAGTTACTTTGTTTTCATTTTTGCAGCATGTGTTTATAATGCTTATTGGCTTGGTATGATTAACAAATTGCCAATGTGAAAAGGCCTTAAATGAACAAAGTTTCCTCACTCCACCTTTAGAGTATTAAGCCATAGCTGTAGTGTAATATTCCAGAATTCTGGATTCCTGTCTGCTTTCCACAGGAATAGAAGTTTTCTGCTATCTGCCCTGCTCTTAACTATGTTTGTTGATATGCTGCCTGTGAAAATGAGTTAACTGGATGGCAGGGATTTATAAAGAAGACATAATGCTGTTTTAGACATATCTACTTATAGACATGCATTGCAATTACAGTAGTACTTCTAAAAGGAAATTTAAAATATTTTGCACCATGTCCATAAGCACTTGACCTGTTGAAAAGGTCCTTAGTGTGTGCCTGCTTTGAAGGTTACTATAGTCATTAAGGCAGTTGGTACCTGTTCTGGGGAGAAGCAGTAATATCTGTATTCTCTGTTTTTGCAGAGGCAATCCTCATCTCAGAAACATCCAACTTACAAATAATTCACAGATAGGAGCATTTTCTCCTGGCAGGCTTCTCTTGTCAATGCTCCTTGAACTAGTTTTCAGAAAACCTATAGATTTGCAATAACTTCCCACTCCTTCTCCATATAATTTTCCTATCATCTTTGCAGTTCAGATGCTATCTCTTCTGGGAAGTTTTTCCTGACTCCTACAGAATTAGTTGCTGGCTTCTTTCTGCTGTGGGAAATCAGTGGACAGTGTCTGTGCCTGGGGAGTGTGAGACAGGCACACGGCTGGCAGGTTGACAGATGGTTATACTTAATAGATGGACTGAGCTTGATTTGAAGGGTCCTATGTGTCATGCTGAAGATGCTGGGCTGTATCTCATAAGCAACTAAGAAACTAGATTTTTAAACTGCAAAATACAGTAACAAAATTAAAAATTTTAAAATAATTGTAAAATAAGCAACTGGAATCTATCAGTGACCTAATCCCAGGATAACAGGTAGCCTTACTCTACAATTGGGATGCCATGCCAGCTTTGGGAATTCTGCATCAAAGAAATCTTGATGGAGACCCTAAAAATTACAGGAAAAAATTATTACAACAAATACATGATGAATTTGTTAAGAAAAAAAAAGTAATGACAGCATCCCTATGTTTACCTTTCAGTTTGGGGTTTCTATGACTGTGAAAATGGGCCTTTGGCAAGGTAATGCAGTCTTCCTTTCTACTTATTCTTCCTTTGGGCACTGAAGGGAGGTAAGAAGGTCACACTTTCAGGGCCATTCATTCTTCCTGCAACTCTGGACTCTGTCACAGGTTCTCATAGCCATTACCTTTCCTATAATAGACCCGTTGCTTGGCTAATTTGTATGTTTCTACAATCATTTTTTTTTTTGTATCAATTCAGCACAAGAAAACAAGGCTCTTGAATATAGAAATTAGAGATGTGGGCAGGAATTATATCATAGGATTACATCATAATATTCCTTCCAAACAAATATGAAAGTGTTTGTCACTTTCATGTTACTATAATAAAGTGCCAGAGATAATCAAGGTTTATGTTGACTCATGGTTTCAGAGGTTCTAGTCTTGTTCTTGGTTATCCCATTGCTTTTGGGCCTGTGGCAACAGTGTGTCAAGTCAGGAGAACATGATAGAAGTACCTGCTCATCTTGTGGGGACTGGAAAGTATAAGATAGAGACAGGAAGGGGCTGTGGTCCCAACAATCCCATTCAAGGACATGACCACAAAGACTAAATTCCTCTCACTAGGCCCCACCTATTAAAGATTCTACCACCTCCCAATAGCACCACCAGTTGGAAACCAACTCTTCAACACATGATTCTTTGGGGACACTTACCCAAAATATAGCGGTTCCTTAGAACTGCTGACAAAGGGAAAGAATCAGAAGGTGGTACCCTTCCAAATGAAGAACGGAGAAAAGAAAGGGCTCATGTATTTTCATTGCTTTCTCCCACCATTTAACTGTCAATCATAAAGGTAGAGGGGACAAATCTTCCATTTGAATCTTTTCAATTTTTTGAGTTCTAAGTCTTCTTTGGCTTGGCCATAGGTACAGCTCCAGCAGTTAAATCAAAGCCCAGTATGTTTAGGTGCATCTCAGAGCCTACTAAGGATTTAAATCTTGTGCAGACTGTATTTTTTTTTTGTATCAGATAAGGTAAATAAAGGTGATTTACAGAGTGCAGTCACATTTTGGGAGAGGAAGGGATTACTCCACCAGAGCTGATTTGAAATGTGGTTCTGGGAAAATTGCAAAGTTAGGTATTTGTCTATTAAAACAAGTTTTGGGAGCAAACTCTGTTTTTACTATTGTGGTGGGAGTTACCAGTATTAATTAATATAATTTTAATGAAAATCTTAATATTTGTCAAATACAGAACCTAGTAATGTTTGGAAAGTAATCTTGAAATAAGAGTAAGTGGTAAGTTGGGCATAGTGGCTCACACCTGAAATCCCAGCAGCCTGAGAGTCTGAGGCAGGAAGATGGTAGGTTGGAAGCCAGCCTCAGAAACTTAGTGAGGCTATAAGCAGCTTAGTGAGACCCTGTTTCAAAACAAAAAATAAAAAGAGCTGGGGATGTAGCTCAGTGATTAAGCATCCTTGAATTCAATCCCTGGCACTAACTAGACAGATAGATAAATAGATAAACAGATAAAATAAGAGGTAGAGCTATTACAATGGGGAATCCCATGGTCCCATGAACTAGCTCTAGGCTTTCTAAATACAAGACAAAAATATGAGAAATTATTTACTGAGCGCTTACTAACTGCCACATACCATGTAATGTTGAAGATATCCATAACATGACCTCCTAGGACTGATATTCTAGTGGTCCATTGTCCAACCAGTCTTCTCTATAAAACAAATTCAGTTTACTTTTTACTCCAATAATATGCCTATTTTTAAAAATCCTGTTTCTTTCAGTTGCAGAAGAGAGTCCATGAGGCAGGTAGTGAAGTCTGAAGTCTTGCCCCAAAGTGTAGGAAATGTGAAATCCAAAGTATATAGAGGAAATGTGAGCAGTTTCATTTATTCTCTCTGCTATCATGGGATATGTAATATGTATATTAACATTGTGCTGATGTTCCTCCAGCGAGATTCCCTGATGCCAATCATGTTCTTTAGACATAGAAGTCAGGCTTCTACCCTGACTTTCATGGTACCTCTGCTGGACTGGCCAGGTGCACTATTATGTCCCCAATTCTGATGTTGATTGTGGCCTAGAAACAGCAAAGCAGCATTCTCACCTGGCTCCCTAGGGTTTGTTTGAGCTTCTGAGATTCAGTACCTCTTTACCCCCTTGGCCCAAGTGTGCCCCCTGGTGTCTCTGAGTTCCCTGGCCTACCCAGCATAATGCCACTCCTATGGGGGACTCATGTTTCTAGGTTGGCCTTCAGAGGGATCAGGGTACAGATGAGAAATAAGATACTGGTGCTTTACAAGGGAAATGACCATTAGAGACGAGAGAGCTTGTGAATAATAATCTCTTCCCCCAATGTAGAATGTTCTGCAAACAATGTTTCAGGAGTTTTATAACTATTTCAGCACCCCCTTATTTGTGACTTTACTTTCTCAGGTTTCTGTTACTCCCAGTTAACTCAGGTCTGAAAAGAAAATATCATAAATAAGTAGTTCATTTCAGAAGTAAGTAAATTGCAAGTTTTAAATAGCTTGTATTGTGGTATATTATTATAATTTTTCCATTTTATTATTGTTAATATTTTGCTGTATATAATTTATAAATTAAACTTTATCATAGGTATGCATGCATAGGGGAAAATATAGTGCATTTTGGAGTTGGTACTGCTATGGTTTGTCTCCCAAAGCTTCATATGCTAGAAGCTTGGTCCCTAGAGTGGCGATATTGAGGTTTAGAACCTTTAAGAAGTGTGGTCTAGCAGAAGGTGGTAAGGTCATTTAGGGTGCTGCCCTCAGAAGGAGTTAATATAGTTGTCACAGAACCCTCATTAACTCCTATGATATAGTGAGTAAAAAGAGCAAGCTGCTTCCTGAATCCCTTTTGTTTGCTGTCTTGCCATATGATCTGCCCTTCTTAGACATGCTCCCATAATTTGTTATCTGCCATGTTGTGGTATAGCCAGAAAGCCCAAACTATAGCTGGCACCATGCACTCGTACCTCCAGATCTGCAAGCTGATAGATAATTTTTCTTTATAAAGTATAAATCCTCCGGTTTTAGGTTATGACAACAGAAAATAAACTAAAACAGATATTGTTTGAGATTTCAGGTGTTTATTCTAGGTATTAGTATTTCTCCTGAGAATAACAGGGGACTACTGTGCTTCCATTGGCTGTACTTATAAAAATTGTGACCAGGTCAGTAACTAACCCACTTCTATTTACCCTCCTACTTTGTCTCACAACCCTGTGCCCCTTATTCTTGCCTCCTAATTTCCATTCACGTGTAAGCCAGGAAGTCTTTTCTGTGGCCTCCCTTACCATGGAACTCAGGGAAAATTGCAGCTGAAGGGCTAGTAGATTTGAGATTCCCATTTGAGTGAATTCATGGAGAATTTTCTGATCCTTATTGAATTGTGTTCCTATAAGATTTCTTTGTTTTCATTATTTTAGTTGGGGGGAGAAAAAAACTGATTCATGTACATAGAGAGATTTATATGCTCAGTGAGGGCAGAGTGGGGACCGGTCATGTTCACTCTCTCATTCCAAGAAAAGTCCCTGCTGGCGTGTGATACTCGGGAACCCAACTGCTACAGTCCTAGAGTTGACTTATTAGTCTTTCCAGCCTGGGGTATCATCTTTTCGGCCTTTCCTCATCATTTTTTTTTTGTACATCTTGTCCCTCTGAAATATTTGTATTTGGCAAAAACACTGTAAGAAAGACTTATGCAATATGCAAGGAAATTATCTTAGATATATATAACAGATATACAATGTTGTCACACACAGGATGTGTGGTTTGTAGCAACCACAGGGATTGTGAAGTTCTGGAGCTTGGTGGAGGCCCACTCAGTATGCTGCCTCACCTTCCAGTCTTTCTTTTCCAGGCTTTCTTCTACCTTCTTCTTTCTGCCCTTCCTATTTCAAAGCCAGTTATTTTGGTGGCTTCCTCTTTGGACCCTTATCCCAGTTATTCTGTGGCATGAGTGGCAATGCATCTTTTAAATAGTTTCCCTCTAAGAAATAAACCATTTCTGCTGCGATCCCTCCTGCACCTTTCCTTCATTGCCCCCTCTTTTGTGTTCCCGCTCTGCATCCTACCATCCAGCTGTGTTCTTGTATGTTAAACAAGGCTGCATTGCCTTGTTGGATGAGCCTGTGAGCTTCCTGAAGCCCTCCTCTGTGTCCTCTTCATCTTTGAATTCTGGCCTCTGGGCTCTTAGTTCAGTGTCTAGATCATTAATAAATGTGTTCTGCATGACTGAATGTATGATTTCTCAGTGTCTCTTGTATACCCTGAAAGTTTGTTTTCTTTATTCCTAAACTGGAGCTTTGCAGTTCTCTAAATCCTCTAAAAATTACGCTTTGTGCTTCTAAGTTTCTGCTTGTAAAGTAAACAGAATAATGATTAAAATGAAACATACTCAGTATTTATAGTAATATGAAAACTAAGTGAGGCCAACAATTACTCACTGCGGATTTTCACGTATTTAATATTTGAATGCATCTGGCTTATTGCAGCAGGGTTTTGCAAGTGACAGTGTAATATTTTAAAATATTTATACTTGTACCTAATCAGAATTTTATACAGCTTATTTTGTGTAAATTGAAATGAGCCTAAAAACTACCAAATATACCCAAAACAAATCTGAAAACTGTCAGACTTTGAAGACTTCAGAAAAGCTCACTCAAATGTTGACATTTAAGTTGATTCTCCTTCTGAGGATCCAGTCTGGGTAGAGTGACAACATAGCTAGGCATCAAGATCTACAGACAATCTAAATGGTAAAGCCGTCTATCTTTTATAATCTTGCACAACTTTCTTGATTAGGGGAAATAGTCAGATAAAGATTTTTTTGATATAGGTGTGTGTGTGAGAGAATGAGTATCTTAATAAAGACAGGAATATCTTAGAGCTAAGGGCCCTGATGTCATCCCTTGGGCTACAGATTGGGCCTTGTGCAATTTAATTTTGGGGACTTTATCAGGTAATGAAACTGAAACTGAAGTTGTAGTATCATGTGACTGTCTTAGTTTGGGGCAGATGAAGTATTTCTAGGGAGCAGAATTTTCAAGGTGGTAAACAGTTGGTCACTCTTTGGCGCCTGGACTTATTTTCCTGCCTATAGGTGACAGGTATTCTGAACCCTTTCAGGCACCTCTTGGTCTCACTGAGTATAAATTAAGCTGTCTGCAGTACGTTAATGGTTTCACTGAGATCACAAAGGCTCTTCAGCCCTGCCACTTGCTTATGTTCATGTTACCGCTGTTTACCGGTGACGAGTCCTTGCTTCCCAGATGCTGAAGTATAACACCAGAAAAGCACACTGAAGCAAGTTTAGAGTAGAAAGTAAAAGCTTTATTAAGGACAGCAGAAAAGACTTCTCCCCGGAGGAAGAAGGGGACCCAAGAGGTGGAATCCATGGAAGGGCAAGATCTTCCCTCTTTTATTGCTAAGGTCTTCTTTCAGCTTTCCCACATTCCTGTCCTTGGTTCTGTTATCTTGCAGTGATGGAATGTAGGTGGGAAGTCCCAAAGGGTGGGGGACAGGTGGGCTGAAGGAGTAATCTGGGCAGGGAAGGCTTTTGGATTAGCATCTCCTTGTTTGCTGGAGCAGGTTCATTAACATTTCCTTGGGATGGGCTCTGGGCCTTGGGGACATTTTCAATTCCCCCCTTTCCTGGACTCCATTCTCATTATGGCCTTCATTCTTGATTTTACTCGAATTACCTAACTACACTAACTACCTATCTTTAAATCTGGCTTCATTCATGGCTTCCATGGGGCTGCATGTACATGGACTACCTGTGGCTGTTTAGCGTATTTCCTGGTGTCTTCCCTCAGTTTTCTCACTGCATTAGCAGTTTCTTCCTTTCTTGTGAATTTCTGAAGATGCAAAAGCCAGACAACATGACTTTTGTGCCTGTGGTTGAGTTCAGGCCCAGAGTCCCCTGAATAAATGCTTGGATTTGATGATATCTGTTTTATCTGAAGCTTACTCTCCAGGACTTTGTAGCTGATAGATAATTAATTCTCAGTCAATAATACCCTATCCTTCCCTCTCTTCATTACTTACCAGTCAATATAACATCTGATAGACCATTTTAAATATGAAACCAACATAATCCTTTTTTTATTCAGAATATTATAAAACCATTTAAGGGTTTTATTTTTTCTGAGCAGCTTGTACATATTCCTGGCCTTTGGCTCACTTTTGTCCTCTGAGCCTTGTATAGACTTCTGTGGAAGCAATTCTGCCTAATGAAAAGCTCTAAAGATGCTTTCTAAAATGCTCTTACAAACACCTGGTCTCTGGCAGAGCAACTCCCACAGGAGTAAAGTAGCTTTCAAGCCCCTCACATTAATGGGGAGCTTGAAGTATTTGACCTGTTTGTGTGAAGGCAGGAGTTCCACTCCCTGAAATACCACTTAAAGCAGCAACGGCACTCATGAAAGTTTTTTTTAAACCACAGCATTGAGCTATAAAGAACAAAGTGTTTTAATGTGAACTGCTATTACTTTTGGAAGAGCCCAGTGGCTTTCCTGGAAAACCGTACTGTGCTTCCTGAAACAACTGTGGCAGTGCTACCCACCTGGGCTCACTCACATCTTGATTTCAGCTCTTGTGTGCTGGGTCAACCCTCCTGAAGTTTGCACAGCCAATAAAATGAATCTCAAGCGTCCTTCCAGCCTCCCAGAAAATGATGATCATTATTTATATTTGTGTGTACTTTAAACCTTTTTAGTGTGGTCCAGATTACTTTTTAATTTACCCTGACAATAATCCTAAAATTGCATTAGCCACCCTTTTCTCTCTCCCAACTTAGGGCTCTGCATCTGTCTGTACCAGAACACTTAAAACTTTGTGTGGTAATTATTGGATTATGTGATTCCTTACCCTGTTACACTGGTAGCATCTGAAGAGCCATGGATATTTCTTCCTCATGTCAGTATCAATGTCTGTTTACCTTTCAGGGCCTCACAAATGTTTGTAGAAAAGAACAAAGGCTGAGTCCTCAGTTCATTCTCCTTCTGCCTCTGACCATGCATGAGACTCAGGGATGCCTTCTCCTGAGGATCCATCATGGCACCCCACCTCCTGGACTACCTTTGGTGCCCCTGTTCTGTGGGCATGGTGCTGTCCCTGCTCCCTGCATTGCCTACCATCATCTCCCTGCTCTACTTGGCTTAAGAATAGGGCTGGAGGCATCCTCAGCTTTGAAAGCAGGGTGCATTCCACAGTGCCCAGTACACAGGGATTGCTAAAGCCCTGGGTGTATATTTAAGGAGTGAATGAAGATGAGGTTGCAGTTGTCATCTGGTAAGACCTTGAAAGGCTTGCAATATATTGTAGAGGAACTTGTGAAACATGTGAAGTTTGTTCTTCTTTCTACTGTAGTTAAAGAATGATAAAGAAAAATAATTAAAGTTTCTACTAACAAGATACATAATGCGATTTTAAAACCCATCAATTGCCATTTCTTGTTCATAATGAATTATGGAAGTTAATTCAACAACTAATTGAGTGCATGCTGTATCCCAGATAACATGAAAGCCTGGAGACAGAGAAGTGTAATTTATAAGTTTGCTTTCTGTCAGAAAATTTATTTCTTGCCATAATATGAAATCCCCATTCTTCTTTATCATTTGGGCCAAGAATCATTTGGGGTGCAATTAGCTCTCCATCCTCAGATCTAAAATCCATTGATTATAACTCAAAATATCTCTTTTCTCCTTTCCCACATCACCAGTGTTATTATCATAAATTTAATTCTACTATTCCAGTCTTTTATTTTCCCTGTATGTTAACAGGGAAGCATGATCCTATTGAGCATGTTTACTCATATTGCTTTGCAGTTTATGTGTATATGATATGATTCTCCACTTGGATTAAGGGCAATTCCTTGTATGAATTATTCACAAACATTGGTTAAATGAAAGAGAAATTAAGCTAAGTATCCAGGATCATCAATATTTTTAATTCATACATGTTTCTTCCCATTTCATTATCAGCTACAAAGAAATGTAGTTTGTATAATGATTAACCTTGGGGATGACCCCCCCACCCCACCAGGGATTGAACCAAGGGGCGCTTAACCACTGAGCCACATCCCCAGCCCCCCCCCCCTTTTTTTTGAGACAGGTTCTCACTAAGTTGTTTAGGGTCTCACTAAGTTGCTGAGGCTAGCTTTGAATTTGCAATCTGCCTGCCTCAGCCTCCCAAGACTCTGGGATTACAGACATGCACCACTGTGTCCAGCCTCCTCCTGACTCTTGACAAACCTGTGAGTGGAGGACTCTTGTAAGGTAGAAGGTGGAGTGTGCTTGGCATCTAATGCTTCTGTGACTCATCACAAATAAATTCGGATCCTTACACTTTTTTAGCACTTAGTAGATAATGTTTGTCTTCACCAGGGTTGTGTAAGCCAAGGGAATTGGACATCTGTTTTGAATAATTTGACCTAAAGTACATTTTTAGCTAAAACCATATGATTGTTATGGTATCATTTTATTGCTTTAGGAAACAACAAGAACGAACAGTATCCTCTGGGCTTCTGAAGAGACCCAGAAACAATTTAATTATTTACTGTATTAAATATCTTATATTAAATTTATGTTTTTTAGTGAACGTTGGTAGTTTTTAAAGAAATAGATTTTATTCTCATCTTTTCATCTTGCATTCTGTCATTAGTCTTTTTGTTTACTTGAGAGAGAATAGAAAAAATTTTGGCTTCATACTGTCATTGTAAACATAGTAGGTTTTAATTTTTTTTTTAAATAAAAGAATAGCCCATGTGATCTGAGAATCCACTAGTTTTACTTCTGGGTGTTCTAATTCAAAAACTGAAGATGACCCTAATAGTTTCTAGTGCATTGTTTTGTTTTTCCATTTTCAATTTTATCCAGAAAACATATGCCACAAATATTTGTTTATCTGACTCTGAAATGCACCATGAAATCTTGATTATATATGTTGGGTTAAAACATCAGCCCTAGAAGCACACCAACTACATTGAAATCCTGGTTTTCTGTTTGACCTTGGGGAATATTTTTTTCAATCCTTTTGAATATAAAATGATAATAATGCTCCTCTGAATGGGTTATTGAAAGGAATGAATGAAAGAATAGATGTAAAGTGCTTCTTAGAGTGAATGGTTCATAGTGAAGCCTGAATCAATGCTACCCAACAACAGCATCAACTATATTGACAATGAGAGTCAAGATGCTTTCTCAGAATAGAGAAGGCCAGCAGACAGCTGCTTTTGGGCTCAGACCCTGCCCCCTGGGCCCTTTCTGTTCTCTGAAGTATTGGGAACATTGTGAAATAAACCACTGATTGTGTCATTAATAAGCAAGAAATTGCTATTTTTATGTCTGGAGCAATTGTTTATCAAATAATAAACAATCAAATAAAAAACATTGTAAAATTAAGATTACATATAATTGATGGGCATTGTGAAGCATTCCTATAATCCTAGTTGCTTGGGAGGTTGAGGTAGGAGGAACACAGTTCAAAGCCAGCTTCAGCAATTTAGTGAAGCAGTGAGGCTCTAAACAACTTAGGAGACCCTATCTCAAAATTAAACATAAAAAAAATGACTGGGGATGTGGCTCAGTAGTTAAGTGTCCCTGGGTTTAATCCATGGTACCATCAAAAATTTTTAAAAAAAATTTTAAAAATGTGTGTGTGTGAGTGTGCCTATTAACCAGAAACCTGACTTATAGGACTCTTTTGTATAGAAATAAAAATATCAGTATGTTCATATGGATATTTATTGAAGTATACTTTGTAGTAGAGGTATTAAAAATGTCCAGTTAAATTTGTGTGTCCATGTTGGCTTGAGGAGTTTTCCATGACATATTATTGTTAAAGGGACAAAACAAGCTGCAGAGGAATGTACCAACTTATTATTCTTTTTAAAAAATAGGAAAAGGCTTGGGCTGGGGTTGTAAGCTCAGTGGTTGAGTGCTTGCCTCACATATATGAAGTACTGGGTTCGATCCTCAGCACCACATTAAAAATAAATAAATAAAACAAAGATATAAAAAAATAAGAAAAGGCTTTAAAAAAAAGGAGGTAAACTTTCCTTCCATCTATGTAAAGGGAAAGAAATGTCACCATCACCATTAATTATTATAACATAGACTTCCTCTATGTGACGGTAGGTTTATATATACAGGGAAGGGTTTTCAAGGAAGAACCTTGGGTGGAATAAGATTGTAGGCCTTTGAGTGACAAGAATGGCTATTTTTCTTTGAAATATTTTATTGTTTGATATTTTACAATAGCAAATGGCATTTTGATATTTTTTAATGAAGAAAACAGTTAAACACAGGAAAAGAATGAATTGGACCTATTTGTGAATAGAAAACAATTTTTAAAGATGTCTAATATTTGGCTATCTAGTTCTTTGCTGTAGTAATAGAGCTAGTGTATAGAATTTTCCAAGCATAGTTATTTCCCTTGTAAGTGGATCAGTTCATCATCAAGTGAGCACACTTTGAAGGAAAAGTAATAAAAGTGAATATTTAAAGTGGTTAAAATGTGTGCTATGTGAAATTTACCTAAAATAAAATAAAATATTCTAGAGACAGGGTGAAAAACCCAATTCTTTAGGACTCTGAGAAAATGAATTTTAAAACCTTAGCTTTGATTAGAAATGTAAGAAATTATCCTGAGTTCTGAGGGGGGAAAAACCTAAAATCTAGTGAAACTCAGGAAAGTTGAAGGTAAACTTTCCTTCCGACCAAGCTTAGGTAAAGGGAAAGAAATGTCACCATCACCATTAATTATTATAACATTTGGCTATTTATACCTAAATGTGTTTCTGTGTCATACATCAAGATGGATAAAAATCAAGAAACAGTTAATTAAACCATTTTAATTAACCTATACCGTCTACAGGTTGAAAACATTAGGAGAAAGAGGAAACCAAAAGCTTCATTGAGAATTTCCTCACAAATAAGTAAAATATCTAACAATGCATAAATGATCAAATATGTTATGGTATATCCCAGGATACTGTAGGTACTAATGAATGTGCACCATTCTTGCCAAAAATACTGCAAGGTTTACCATAATTACTTTTTTTTCAGTAAATTTATTTGCATGATTCATTCTTTCTTTCTCCCTCTTCCTTTTTAAAATTTCTCCTGTGTTTTTTTTTGTAAGAGTGTGTGCATGCATGTGAGTGAGCATGTGTGTGTGTGTAATTCATATAGTATGTATAGATAGAAACGCACTATGAAGTGATTTTAAAAACATCAACTTATGAAGTGATTTTAAAAACATCAACTTATATCAAATGAAATTCCCAAATATTTGATTGTTTTTGAATTACACACCCAATTGAATGATGTAGAGGAGACTTTTTAATTTCCTATAATGTACTTTCAGTGATATTATGTGATCCACAATTCAGATGTTAGCTTTTTATAAAAACTTTTTTATTATCATTTAAAACTTTGTTAAAAGTTTCAGAATACACATGGGAAGAGCATGTGGTTCTGTGAACCTCATAAACTTGCAATCTAGATCCCTAGCTTGGCATTTTATAACAACCCCCATACTTGACAATTCTAGCCACCAGCTGTTGGGGCTGGGGGCCACATGACTAATCTTGACTGGGTTCACTCATGTACTGGCAGCTAGCTGTCAGGTCAGTAGGGTCCTGGCTGGGGAGACTCATCTCCACCCCAAAAGATTTCCTATCCTCCAAACTCTCATCATGCTCATGTGTTTTCCTTTCTTAGTTACCTTAGGTTCATTTATCGTAAATATGCTTTGTTTATGAATTTACTCAAGAGGATCTGGTGTTCTTCCCAAAGTTGTTTAACTAGTGGGTTGCTCTTGATCTTAATCTGAGAGCAGACAGTATCATGCTTCAGAGAACAGACTTTAGTGTAGACAGTCTCCCAAGGTTCAAATTCCAGCTGTACCCCTTATTACATGAACGATCTTGATCAAGTGACTTAACTCTCTATTTCTTAAGAGTTCAAGTTTGTAAGGATTAAAAAAGCTCATATATATAACATGCTTAGAAGAATGCTTTTCAGGTATCAAAAATTCATATAATTTTTAGCTATTATTGCTCTTTTTATTAACAGTTAATGTATTCACTATTAACCTATTGCATCATTTGAAAGTTATTAATAAATAGTTCTTTAAATAAAACTAAAAATGTCACAATCACCATTAATTATTATAACATTTGACTATTGTAATAAAAATACATTTAAAAGCAAACAGAGTTGGTAATATTTCATCATTTAAATCACATTAGATTTTTTCCTCCAAGTTTATATCTAGAGTGATTATACTTGAAAAATAATATTTAGCTATTAAAGGTAAGTCCAACTAGCATACCTGGTTTGTATTTCTGACTTTGCTAGACTGAATAAATATGGATGACAGTAACTAATATAATCACATGATCATCAATACCTGTAAGTTAAGGATGCCAACTATTACCTTTAAATAGACATTCAGCTATGCCATCTTCCTAGGTAAAATTCACATACATTTGAATAAAATCCAGGACCAAGGCCAAAGTTTGGTATATCTCTACTTTGTTCCAGGCACTGTTTTTCAGAAACATTTTACAGAAATTATCTCATTTGATTTACTAAACACACTCTTTGAAATGGGTACAATCTTTTCCCCATGTCATGTATAGGAAAAGAAGACATAGAGAAGCTAGTTAACTTCTAGGGAACATGGTGAGTGACTGAGTCAAGGTCCAAATACAGATGATTTAGCTACAGAGTCCAGTTTTTATCACCAAACTCAGGGACCCTTCCCAGTCTTGTGCACCATGGTGATGGATGTTTTGCTTGCCTTACTCCATGTCTTTCCAAGTGTGCACTGCTCTTTTCTGATTTTATAGAGGAGTTGACTCAGGTTGAGAGTGATTTTCATAACATCACAGAGCTATTAAGTTTTGTAGGTGAGTTTTGTCTTTGTGGACTGTACTTTTAGAATGCTGCATTAAATTACATTTTATTTGACCTTCCTTCTTCCAAGAAGGAGCTATACCAGAACCTCACAAGCATTGATACTGAAATTTTTACATGTTTAAAAATGTATTCAGATGAAAATTATATCAGGCATTTGTTTAATTTAAATATCTTGATTTAATGGTGAAAAGAAATATTTTACCAGGCATCTCAGCACTAGTTGTATTTCTGCTAATGCAGATTGCTCTTTCATATAATTTGCTAATTATTTATTGGTGTCTTTTTATTATAATTATTAGCACAAATTAGTTATATGAAATAATAAGTTTTATTGAGAAATTTTCATACATATATACCTTTCAATTAATTAATCTAACAAATTCCTTAAGTTCCAGATGGTTTGGGTAACATCCATTTGATTTTGTACCTTCAGTTTCCTGTGGACATCAGTTTGATTTCCTCTGCTGACTAACCTTGTTAAGTTTAGACAATTTCTTTTTTCCATCATCTGATCAAGTAGTTGAAGTCCCTGAATTCTGACCTCAGCTGAGCTAATGAAATGTTCTTTGGTTTCCTGTTCAGGAATGTGGGGAGCTTTCAATCAGGAATGTTGATAGAACCCTTAGAGTCCTTTGGAGAACTGTTTTATGTGACACAGGAAGATTTAGCTCCTTTTGAATACCACTAGCAGGCATTTATTAGGCTGAGAATGTCAAAGATGATGCACTTGTAAAATATTTAAGTTTGGTCTGCATTTTCTATAGAAGCTCTCTGCATAATTTCTTCTTAAAGCAAGTCATAGTTTAGCTGGTAGATTATCGCTAGATATACATGTGGGGAAAAATGATCTCTGAATCAACAGTAATTTGGGGAAGAAATAAGTGGAAGCTTATATTGTGATGGCTTGTGTCATTCTGAGATTTAGAACAAAAACGAACTCATTTGTAAAGATGTCAATCAATAAAGAGCGTGAAGTATGGGAAATTAAGCAGTCTCTTAAGAACATTTTAAATAGCCTACCTGTCACTCTTGGATTGTTGTACTTGTGGCTCATTTCCTAAGATATAGTCATTAGCGTCATCAGATAGTTAAAAGGTTGTGTTTGCTTTACTCTGTTTGTTTTTTTACTTATAAATTATAAAGCACACACCTAGTATTTTCCAGCTAAGTTACTGAAGCCATTTGTTTGAATGACACACTATATTACAATTTAGTTCTCATTAAAGCTTTGCTTCTCTTATAAAAGGAGAGCATAGTACTTCTCTAAATGGAATTCTCAGGGGTTCTTCCCTTTCCCATGAGTCTCCTTAGAAGCTTCTTTGTCTCTTCAGATAACTCTGTCTCAAAACTCCTTTCAAAGATCAGTTGACAACCCTGCTACTTTATCATGTTTATATGTAAATTTCAGCAACCTTGGTTAACATGATTTGTTAATTCTGTGACTTTTAAAATTTTCTTGGTGTTGAATAGAAAACATTTAAAGGTTTATAACTAAGCTGTGAAGTCCTTGCTGGAGGAATAGGCTCAAGTTTTGTTTATAATTCTCAAAATGCCTAGTACAAACTGGTTGCTTAGATGAATCCTGTCATAGTTAAAAGTGATTGGGTAAGGGGAAAGATATTTCTGTCAGCTCAGTACTTTTATGAATAATAATAAATAGGCATTCAATTGTGCTGTGAATCTGACAATTAAATATGTTTTAGGTATTTAATATAAATGTCTTTTAGCAAGTGTTGCATGTACATTTGAGGTGTATAAGCCATGCTATTTATTTGAGAATACTGTGCTAGTCAGCTTTCAATTACTATGGTAAATACCTGAGACAATCAACTTATAAAGATGACAGATTTATTTATTTATTTGGTATACTGGGGATTGAATCCAGGGGCTCTTTGTCACTGAGCTACTTTCCCCAGTTCTTTTTTTTTTTTTTTTTTCTTGGTAGACAGGGTCTTGCTATGTTGCTGAAGCTGGCCTTCATCTTGCAATCCTTCTACCTCAGCCTCCTGAGTTGCTAGGATTACAGGGGTGTGCTACCACGTTCAGCTGACTCACAGTTTTGGATGTTTCTGTCCATTATCTGTTGGCCCAATTGCCTTAGGTGCATCATGGTGGGGAGCATGTGACTACGCTGAACGTCTTGTCCCATGGCCCAAAGAGAAAGAGAGTAAGAGACTTAGTCTCACGTCTCCTTTGTGACCATTGCCCCAAAGACCTAAGTACCTCTTTCTAGGTTCTACCTCAAGTTTTCATACTTCCAAATATCCCCAAGCTGGGAACCAAGCCATTAAATCATGGGCCTTCTGGAGTGATATCAGATCCAAACATACTAAGCACATAGATTGCTGTGGAATTCCCTCAAGGAGAGTAGAATACTGTGTATTAACCGGCATGACTTATAAGCATCTCCCTGCCAGAATGTGCCTGTCAGATTTTTTCCCAGTGAGTGTACAAACTGGACTCTTTAGGTGTGAGAATGTCGTGCAGTGGGTTAGAATTTTCCATGGGCTTCTGTAGTTTCATCACCATATCAGGAATGTGGCAAGAAGAGAGGGCAAGTTGAAAAGGAGACATATCATTTGGGAGAAGAAAGAATTGTTTTTCTTCACATTTTATTTCCTAGTGTCTGTGAATAAGTATTTCATGTTTGCAGGAGGGTGGATTTTTGAAAAGGGCACAGAAGCAGCAATAGCTTAAGAAGGATGCATGACATCTGGTCTGCAGGACATCACTATGGCTGTGGAGATGGCTTCAGCTGCTGGCATGGGTGTTAATAAGTGTTTGTAAAGCGATGGTGGCACTCCCCACAGAGGCTTTGCTCCCTTTGAGCTTTATTCCCTGAGTTAGTTTCCTAGTTTCATGAAGTCTCTCATCCGAGGAGACATGTTCTTTGGAGCCTTGCCAGCTCTGGCAGACGGAGTGGGAGGAGGAATACAACTTGGTAGTTTGACTCTTGGGGGATGGGATCAAATTTTAAAGGACAAATAATAAAAAGCTTTCTTTCTGAGGAAGCAGAGCACAGTGTATTTCTCTTTGGTTTGGTTGTTGGGGAGGAAGTGCAGTGAGTTGTAAAACATTCATGGAGTGTGAAGCCAATTATGGGTTATAGCCAGCATCAATTTATTTATTTATTTTGAAAAATGAAATAGAGGAGAATAGAAAATATGAGTGTAGTGCACAAGCACACATGGTCAGAAACAGTGACACCCGTTTTGCTGTAAGTTTTGTGTTTTCATGTGTGTGGGCATAAATACATATAGACACATGATGTTCCACTTACACACTGGGTCACTATGTACAATACATCTTGTACTATGAGTTGCAGTCAAAATATTTGAGAAAATATTGGGTTTAAAGCATTGCCTTTGGAACTTGAAGGGAAAAGCTTTGAATTCCCCTGGCTCTGTTACTAAATACTTCTCTGGACTCCTTTGCTAAATTTACTCTGTGCCTTTCCGTCTTCAATTGTGGTGAAGATTTATTGAGGCCAAATATATAGGACACTTGCTCTAGGCACTAGGTAGCAATTTCTTCTCTTAAATATATTTTTTTTGAGGTGTCCTCACTGTGTGCCCAGGCTATCCTAGAACTCCTGGGCTCCAACCTTCTTCCTGCATAAGCCTCCTGGTAGCTTGGACTACAGGTGTACACCACTGTGCATGGCTTCCAGCTCTGCTGATATATGTGGCAGTTCCTTAGGCTGTGGCCTGCTGCAAGCTCTGCGTCTCCTCTTGGCCTTGAAGCCAGTTCTTTTCTGTTCACAGAGTCTAATGAGACCTTTCAGTCACCATGATCATATCTGTCTTGTCTTTGTTCACTTGATTTCCTGACAGCCTCCTACTTTTCTTGTATAACTTTCTTTCATATTCAAAGGGTTTTTCTTTTAATTACCTTTGTATAAGAAACTGCAGATCCCCTCCCCCATTTTCGCTTTAAATTTCACTCATCTACCGTTGAAGAAAAATGTATATAGTTGGACCTCTGTAGACCACTCCATATCCAGAGAATCAAGGTATTTGAAAATATTTGAAAAACATAACACCTGTACTAAGCATATACAGACATTTTTTTCTTGTCACTAGCCTGAACCCTACAGGATAATGGCTATTTACATTTGCATTGCATTAGGTATTTTAAGTAATCTAGACATGCTGTAAAGTATACAGGAGTGTGGGCTTAGGTTATATGCAAATACTATGCCATTCTGTATAAGGGACTTGAGCATCCAGAATTTAATATGTGTGGAGCATACTCAAGCCAATCCCAGGGAGCTAAGAGGGACAATGTATGTGGGTACCAGGGTTCTCTCTGCTTACTGTTTTGCTCTGATAGAAGCCAATGCTATGCTGTTGTGTGCAGGTCAAAGCTGGCCCATGCATTGTTTGTTCCTGGTCTGTGACCAGTACTGAAATGAACAGCAAATCCTTAGAAAATGTTCATAGGAATTTGAGAGTAATTTTCTGTTCATTTCACTGAATCAAAGCAAATTTTGGGCTTATGTCTTGTGTGTTTTTATTTCTTTTTTTAAAAAAGCAATTCATGGTTTGTGGCATTTTGCTTAAATCTGTTCTGAGATGCACTGGATATTTGTCTAAAAAACTGCCCCATCATATATGGTTTGAGAAGCACAGCTCTAGTGAACTAAATTGTTATAACTGGCTATTTCTGAATAGGTTAGAAGAAGCCCAGATGGCCTCATCTACTAGAGACGAGGTGTATGTTAACATTGATAGAACTTGTAAACATTTTATGGAGCTTTTGGATCCTAAATCCACATATTCAAAGGCATTATCATAAAGGATAAAATGAAGGCAAAATGGCCAAAGGGAAGGAAAGACCCAGGATCAGTGTGCTTTTTCTAGAACTAAGAAGCTTTTAAAAGTAGATTTTGTAATGGCTTTAAAGTTTACAACATGGTGCTTCTCCATCAACTCAAGTATTAAATAACTCACGCTGTAGAACAGAAAATGCTTCCTCTTTCGTTTGCATAGTTCTCAAACATAGGCTGAGAAATCATGCAGTTTCCTCAGCTTCCAAATCTAGAGCTTCTACCACACCATTGCAAATTTTAATGATGGGGTAGAAAGGAATAACTAATCGTATGTAGTTATTACTGCTGTCACAAACAATGATGGAAGATAGTCTAATCAAAAGCATTTGCCAATGGATATGATTAAGCTAAATTTAATTCACCCAAAGATTGGAGAACGCGAGCATTGCATGTTCTCAGAAGAGAGTTTTCCTCTTCGGGGGGAACCAAAATAATTATTCTTAAAAACCTTCGAAGTCTGCATCTGAAGACTGCCCCCTTTGAAGCTGGCTTCATCAACTGGAGCTTCATTCATTTGCCTGCAATGTTATATCCTCTACTTATGTACTAGTGACTTAAGGGTGTTTTGTTATCTGAACACAAACAGAATTTCAATGCTAATTTGAATTATGATTGCTTTTATTTTTTTGCCCAGTTGTAGTGCTTTTGGTAGGGGGAGAAAATTAAGGTAAGGAAATAACTACAGAGGGAGACCCAATTACTCTTTGAAAATGTATCTCCTTGCAGTCAAAACATTGAAGTAGAAGATGAAAATTAAACATTCAGCCATATAGGGATATTGTTTAAAAACCACACTTAATGGTTTAAAATTGAATATCATTGTTTTGAATTCTTTAGGTCTTTAAACATTTGTTGGTGAGTTGACTTTACTTTCATAGCAGATCAGTAATAAATTCACACTACTAAACAGTCCCTCTCCCTCCCTCCTGCAATTCCTTTCTACACAACTGTGACTTTCCTGCAGGGTCTGGGCTGCTAGACTTTGCTAAACATGAATGTTCACACTTGCTTTTGTAAACTCAGTGGATGATAGCAGCAAGCACTATCAGGATATACTCATGGGTGTGGAAATGTCACTTTCTGTATTTTAAAGCTATGAATTAAGTCCTGATAGCTGCAAACTACAATAATATCATCCTTTTCCCCCAAATTCAAGTGCAAGATGAAACTAAAGGTTTTGTAATATTGCAATGATAGTATTCCTGTTATAAAGAAAGGAAATTTAAAAACTACCACTTCCATGAACTAGGATAGGAACAGGTAAGTTGGGAGGTGGACAGGGAGAAACAGAGAAATAGATGACAAAGAATTGCAGATGATGGAGAGAAGCCTGTGTTTAGAAGGTTTGAGGATCCAACATCAACATAATGATGATCATCAGCATTTGTTGAACTTCTGTCTTGTGGGAAACTTTGTCCTAAGGACTGTATCTACATTCATCCTTAATAGTAGAGTCTGCAAAGCAAAAAGAATATCATTCAGGGAGCAAACCCCAAGGAAAAGTGCTCGGAAAAGGAGACTTTTCCCTAAAAACTTCTGTGTGTTGGGATCACAGTAGTAGCTAGTTTGCAAACTATTTGGGAGAATGTTACCTTTGCTAGGACCATAGAGAACAGTGTTGCATCTTGAGGGTCAGAACAAGTGGAAGAGGAACAGCGCACAGAGAATATGTGTTTCTACCAATGCCACACATATGTACTTAGAAAACCTCCCGCTAATTTCACAGAATCACACATTACAGAACAGGAGGAAACCTGAATTGGGGTTGATAACTCAAAACCAAGCAGCTTTGTAGATAGAGAAATAAAAAAATAAAATAAAATAGGGATATCTCTAATTACAGTGCTGGCTCATCTGAGCAGAATCCCAGGGACCTTGTTCTTAGCCGTAAACTATAGTCTGCAGATCCTTCCTTCTGTCTGTTGTAGGTTTTAAATTCTTTTCCTTCTAATGGAGACTATATTCTGCCAAACTTAAAGATATGATCCAAAGTTTTTCTTCATCCTTAATCATTTTTCTCTTTTTCCAAACTGAAGAAGGGAGTGAGTGGGGGCTTCAGTTTCCTTGTCTGTTGTTCTTCCTGTTTCCTGGGCAGCTTCACTGAGGAACTTTTCTTGTCACTCTTGGTCTAAGGGAAGGGAAGGCACATCTTCAGGATATCTTAGCAGTGTATAAATGCCATCATGGATTGATAAAGATTTTCCTTTATTGGAGACAAAATATGCCCCAGAGACTTTACATTTTCAAAAAATTGCACATGAACTCAAGGGACTTGTGTGTTCTAAGGAAGCCATTCCTGTTTGCTAACCTGCAGTACAGAAGCATACCTTGTTGTAAAACAGATTGCATTCTGACAGTGACAAAAAAGGAGAAATGTCTGTATAAATTAAGGTCACTTAAGTAGTTACCCTTTTAGGTCAGGGGCATGTTCTAAGGACCTACAGTGGATACCTGACATCTTGGATAGCACCAAACCCTAGAAACACTTTGATAGTTCAGTAGTCCCTTTGGTAACCTAGATGGCTCTAAATGACTAATGGGCAAGTAGCATGTACAGTGTGTATACATTGCACAAGTGGATGCTGCATGTCCTGGGTGGAAAGGAGCCAGACAGCATGGAATTCCATCAAGCTACTTGGAATGGTGCACAGTTTAAAACTTTTGAATTATTTATATTTTTAAAATCTTTAATTTTGTGATCATAGTTGACCACTGGTAACTGAAACATGGAAAACAAAAATGGCAGATGAGAAAGGACTGCTATAATTATAACTTGGATTTTACCTGAATTTCACTTTGACTTCAAACATAAAGTTCTCTGTCTACTTTGGATAACTCAAAAAGCTGACTAGAAGGGAATGTTATGGTAGAATGGAGCACAGTGGCTTAAGCATTTTAAGACAGGCTGTGAAACTAGGAAAACAGTACTTTTGGAAACCCAGGTAATTTCATGAAGAGCATATGGCAGCATGAGAACAGAGTTTCCCCATCCAGAATTTCATCCAAGCCTCTTTCCCTGAATATGGGCACTGCATATTTTTGCCATCCTATGCAGCTTGCCCCGATTGTCTCCCAGGGTTGCCAAAGTTTAATTGATGGAAGCATACTCTTGATGGAGTAGCAGTACTATAGGTTTTGATGATTCAGAGGTGGCCTCAAGGTCCTGTTGTGCCACAACCCCAACAGTAGGAATGCACATGGTAACTACCTCACAAATCACAGAGACCCAGATGACAGATTGTGCAATAAATCAGCTCACATTTTACCTAGAGCAGTAAAATATAATCTTTAACACATGTTAAACACCAAAGACCTGCTTTGGATTTGTGATGGGGATAACCTGCCCTGTATATTTCAAAGATTTTCTTCTCCTTCTTTTAAATTGTAAATTGTAACAGCCAAACCATTTCAGTGATTCTCTTTCTCTTTTCTTCCATTTGTCCATCTGTCCTTTTCCTGGATGTCACTGTGTTGCTCAGGCTAACCTTGAACACTTAGACCCCAGTAATCCTCCTGCCTCAGCCTCCTGTGTAGCAAGGACTACAGGCTCTTAATCGTTTCTTAAATATCTTTTAAAGTTCTTCCTTGTTACTGAAATACACATTCCATACATAACCCTTCCCTTTGAGCTGTGTTCTAATGGGCCTGACGTTCATTTTGGAATCATTCTCCCATTTTTAAAAAGCTACTATAATTATCCTTCACTGTTGTGAAGAGATTCTTTCTAAAAATGTATGTTTAAATGGCACGTGAAATTACTGAAGTGTGGTAGGGTGAGAAATGGGCTGGAAGCTCAGAGACTCAAAGTCATGGTTTTGCCAATAACTCACCTTAAAATCATCTGAAAAATGCTTCCTAATCTCTCTGTGACCCCATACCTATGTATGTAAATGGCATTAAAACTAGCTCACCCCAGTGCAATGATAACAGCCATACAGCCTTAACCATGGCGTTATAGAACATTTGTTTAAGGCCTATTAATAACTAAAGAATATCACCTTTTTTTTTGGTCCTTATAATAATTTTTCTGGAAAAGGTAATCTTGTGTTACTATTAGGGAAATCACTGCAGGTGAATAAGCCAAAAATTCTACACACTTTTTCTAGTCTGGTTATGTTATATTGTGATAGCTATGTGGAAATGCACTAACACAAATATACACACAAACATACTTACACTCACCACCTTGACCACTATGACTCACAATGAGGTAGTTTTAAAAATAATATTCAGTTGGGACAGCAGCCTGCTTGTCCAGTAGATATTTGGAGTCCATCAACACCTGGGTGGTGTTTTTGTTTTTTCTTTAATTTTTATGCTCCAAGTGTAGGGATCCTCCTTAGACTATTATTATTTTGCCTTACTGCTAAAAGGAAATAGGACTTATGACCTATTTTCTTTTTTTTAAGAATAATTTGCTTTTATACATTTTATATGGTTTATAAAGCTCCTGTTTTAAAAGCACCATTCCTGATGAAGCAAGATATAGGGAACGCTCAAGTGCCAGGGTATATAGAAAGCATAGATCCATCTGGAAACTGTTAAGAACTCATTGGTAGGTTAGTGTGTGAATGTCAAAGTACATGAGCTTATGGAGACTTCTGGGAATGGTCGTCTTCTGGGGGTGGCCATTATGCATCAGTGTGGTCAGTTCTACACCTTGTTGGGCAAATGCCCCCACTGTCAAAAAGTCACCTGTTACAGCAGTGACAGGGGTGGTGGTGTTGAACTGCAGAAGGATCATATTACATGGACATTAGGGAGTATCATAGGGCCAATAAAGTAGGATTCCACAAACTATACTAATTTTTCTTTTTCTTTTTGGTTTTACTGGGATTGAGCTCAGGGATGCTTTACCACTGAGCTACATTCCCAACCCTTTTAATTGTGAGATAGGGTCTCTAATTTGTGATCTTCTTTCCTCAGTCTCTGGAGTAGCTGTGATTAGAGGTGTGTGCCACTGCACCTGACCTGTTGTCTCTTTCTAAGTCATCTCAGGATGTTAAAATTACCAAACGGTGGTACAGTTATAGAATAGTGCTGTTCATAGAAAATTATAAGAAGATGAGGATTTTTTTATATCTGTGCTGCTGCCCAACCTGGTAGGAAGTATTCACAGGTGACCATAGAATATATAAAATGGTTGGAGTGACTGAGACCCTGAATTTTAATAGTATGGAATTTAATTTTAGTTGGTATAAATGTGGTCAGTGAGTACAAGGTTGATCAAAGCAAGTCTACTGACATTATGCTGCATGCATATCTGTTATTTACAAGACTATCTGCAGTAACATCCTGAGTATTTTCCATTCACTGACCTTGAGAACACATTGGTAGTAGGAAAGAGCACATGGTGTATAAAAAAAAGGTATGAAAGAAACTGGGGCTTTAAGTTTAAGTAAGATACATGGAATTGCAGTATCCACCCATGTAAATGGTGATAGATTCTCAGAGGTGATCATCAAGTAGTGTTTCAGATTGTAAGTCTCCCTTGATTTTGTTTCTGCAGGCTCTTTCATGCTGGTGAATGCATCTGGGAGACCTGAGGGGCAGAGAGCTCACCTGCTCTTACCTCAGCTTAAGGAAAATGATACCCACTGCATTGACTTTCACTATTTTGTATCCAGCAAGAGTAATTCTGCTCCTGGGTTACTCAATGTCTATGTGAAAGTCAATAACGGACCTTTGGGAAATCCTATCTGGAATATATCTGGAGACCCAACACGTACATGGAACAGAGCAGAACTGGCCATTAGTACATTCTGGCCTAACTTTTATCAGGTATGTGTTTTCTTTCCATTTCATGTTTTGAAGCATCCTCTAATTTCTAAGAATATGAATTGTTTTTATATTAATATAATTAGAATGTAAAATAAATAATGGGTTCCTTTTAAAATACCACTGTAATTGTTACCCATGCTATTTGGTGACAAATGTCTTATGACTTTTTGAAATGAATAAAAATCCAATTCACATTTGTTTATGCACAAACAAAGCAATATCCCTCAGTAGGGCAAGCAGTGCTATGTGCAGGGATAGTTTACTTTCTATCTTGAGTTAGCCATGTTGACCCCTGGAGACAGTGCTTGAGTCTGAAGGAAGATGGCTCTCCTGTGAATGGGTCTCAGGAATGGATGAGTCACGAAGAAGTGAGCCCTTGTTGGGGTCAGCCTGTGAAGTGCGGGTTCCTTCTTCCACCCCTGGAAGCAGTGGGAACAAAATGCCATGTGGAGACCAAGTCCTTGTCACAGAGGGCTGTTGCCAAGTTCTGTTATTTTGGAGTTTTTTTTTTTTTTTTTAGTTGTAGATGACATAATACCTTTATTTATTTATTTCAAATGGTGCTGAGGATTGAACCTAGTGCCTCACATGTGCTAGGCGAGCACTCTACCACTGAGCCACAACCCCAGCCCTTGGAGACTCTTTTGAGAACCATGTTGCCCACTTTGAGTGAATTGCCCTTTAAAGTAATGCAGGCAGGAAGTCCAGGGCAGTTAAGAGCAGTGATCTAAGGTCACATCCCTCTGTCAGGGATACTGTCACACAAGAGCATCCTGCTGTGCAACTAAAGGCAAAAAATAAGTGACAGTGGGCATTTGAGGTGCTTTTACCTTTTATCCATGGCATCTTTTACAAATAGCTTGGTATCAAGAATGCACAATTGATTTCCAGCTAAGAGGCAGCCTGAAGAGGATTGTGGTATTTTGCTGTTCTCTTTCTTAATTCCTTTGGCTCATTCAGGAGTCAGCTGGAACATACGTCTCAGATCATTTCTCATGTTCAATTAAGGTGCTTGGCTAGACTCAGAGACAGGAAACTAGATTTTTCAAGGGCTCCTTGTCTTCAGAATGGGCATGGAATGCACCCAGTAATACATCCTACAGATTTGGTGTTGATCAGCATGGATCTATCAATTCCAGATCCTTACCTGGGGGTTGATAATGGGAATAAGTGGACTGTAAATTTCTTGCTTAGTTTATCTTTATTTCCCTTTACTTACAGCAATTATTGGTATTTATTAAATTACAATTAAATGTTTCTTCAGTAGAAGTGAAGAGATAGTGAAAGCTCTGTTATTACACAAGCAAATTGTTAAAATGTTTTTTAAGTGCACGTTGGCAATAAGTTTTAGAGTGTTAAAAAATTAGATATGTCTTAATTTAGGAATCTACATTAGGAATTTATCCTGAAAACATAATGAAGAGTGATTGCAAATAATTAACTACAAGGATATTCATAGCAGTTTATTTATAATAATGAAAAACAGAAACAGTATCATTTTCAATAATAAAGGATTTGTTAATATATGCTCTCTCAATACAAAAATTCATTTTGCAAACACTAAGAATAATGTTAGGGAAAAGCATTTAGTAATGTATTTAGGCCTGTGTGTAAATAGATAAAACAGATACAAAGCAACATATTAAACTGTACTCTTAAATTTTAAAAAATATGTGATAAAGATCAAAATACGTCCTGAGGGCTGGGGTTGTAGCTTATTGGTAAGTACTTGCCTTGCATGCATGAGGCATTGGGTTCGATCCTCAGCACCACATAAAAATAAAATAAATATGTTATGTCCACCGAAAACTAAAAAATAAATATTAAAAAATTCTCTCTCTCTAAAAAGTTAATAAATAAATTAATAAAATAAAGATATTGTGTTCATCTATAACTAAAAAAATATTTTTAAAAATATATATTCTGAAATCAATACATACAAACACGATTTCTCCCTAACTAGAGGAAAAACTGTGGTTTGATTCTTTTCCTTTGTGTCATTTGCCATAAATTTCTCCAGTGTGCATGTACTGTTTTTATTCATGCAACAAAAAAGAGAAAAACATATTTCTTCCATAAGAATGAAAATATTCTATTTAATGAATACCTTCCTCTGATAAGAAATGTACTAGTAACCAATTGTTAATACAATTAACAAAGATAGTCTCTGGTACAAAGCTTCCTCCTTCATATGGTTAAAAGCAAGCAGGGGCAGGAGGGGTTGGCCGTGTGAGTCTTTAGCAGGTTTCTCCATGTTGGGTCAGGCTCAGAGGCTGAGTGTGATTATAAGGTTCATCTGGAGGAAACTTCTTATACCACTCTGGGATGTTCTCTCTGCCTTCTGAAACAGATTACAGGTTGTTCCTCACCTCAGGCAGCTGCTAAATTTAGTCCAGTGGGACACATTGGTAGATAAGATCAGAAAGTATGTCCTTGCCCATCTTTGCCTCAGTTTGCTTGCTCTGGCCTAAGCAATGCTCAACCCCAAACCTTTCTTAAATGAGTTCTCCAGAAACCTTTCAATGCACTGGTTTACTATGACATTGGCTACAATTGAGAGCTAGAATTTGTTTCCCCTTTTTGCACCCCTACTGAGCCAATATTGTTAAAGAATAAGGATCTTTGGAAAACTCCTTGTTCATTTAATCCTAAGTGTTCCATCATGTGCCCACCTTTGAAGTTTTAAAGGCATGGTGAGAGCAATAATTCCCACATATTTTCCTTTGTCTGTTGGGTACAAGTAAACAAACCCAGTCATTACCCTAGTAACATCATCAGCTATTAGGCAAATGACACATTGTAGATGATACAAGAGAGATGTTAGCAGGAAACTTAACACTGAACTGTAGACCTTCAAACTGACATATAAACCTGAACGATGTTTTCCAGTTGGGATAAGATGGACAAGCTGTATTAAAAGAGATGAAGTTAAAGAAAACCACCATCTAAAACCTGTATCCAGCCCTAACCAGAGGTGTCAAATTCACTAGAGAGGCTGAGATGAAAAGTCAGAACAATGAACTGTCAGGTTTGTGGGTGAGGTGTGTGTATGGATGAAGAGCTTCCCTGGGCAGCTGACTCAATCCTCATCCCATGGGGTCAGCATACCCTGACAAAATATATAGCTTTTGTCACCTGATGCTTTTTAAAATGTGAATTATACAAGAACCTATTGGCTATGGTATAATTTTTCACATAGATTTCTCTATAAGGAGTTTTGTACTAGCTTGAAGAAGTGAATTTGGTTTGAGACTATTATATTTCTAATTTCAAAATATAAAAATAATTTTGGGTATTATGCATGTATGCATACATGTGCATAACATTTTCTTTGGAGCTTAAAAACCAGGATCCAAATAAAACATTCTTAGGATACTGATTGGCTTTTCTGGTCCTGAAAGCTGAAGATAATAGGACTTTGGTATCTGAAGACGGTCCTTGTGGGAAGCCAACCTTACGGGTGACTGAGTTACACTCCTCAGCTGGGTGCTGAGGCATTCAGTCACAGAAATGGGTGTGTCTTGCTACAGCCCCATGGGTGAAGCTATGCTCACCTGTTCCTTTGTAATATAACCCCTTGCCCTGTTTAGGATAGAATCTTCCATGGAAGTGCCTTGTGTGTGTCCCCTCCTCTCACTGTGCCCTTGGGTGTGGCCTACCCAGGTGTCAGTCAACCTGCTGACAGTGGACATCATAAAGATAGACTCAGCCCCTGAAACCTGACCCCTTGCCTCATTTGAATAGTTTCTCCTCAATAAAAGGGGTCAGCTCGTGCTCTCGATCTCTGTCTTTCTGCGGACCCTTAAGGTCAGAGGAGCCGTCACAGCAACCCTAAAGAAGAAGGTATTTGTGTCTCTTATGTGGTTATTTCATGCAGCCCAGTCAGCCCAGTTTAACTAGAGTGACCCCTGAGCCTTTTAGTCGTGAGAACAGAAACCCGGCAGGTCCTCTTGAGTAACCCACTCTGGGCACAGGGAGTCAGCTTCCCTTTGACAACCTCCACATTATTAAATCAGTGTACGTTATGGAGAGTGCAAAAATTTAATATAAGGTTCACATACACTTAAATGTTAGTATATTAAAATATATTTATGTAGTACTTGTTTCTACAGTACTAGTTTTCACACTAGTAAGGAGTGAGAGTTTGTTTTTTGTAATTGTCTTTTTCTCTGTGTGACTGGAGGTTGAACCCAGTTGAGACATGCTAAACATGTGTTCTATCACTGTATACCAGCTATTCACAACCCATAGTAAGTAGATTTGTTATGAGTTAAAACGGATATACAAACTGTTTTAAAGGCATCCCACAGGATAATACTGTTAAGGGCAGCATCACAGCGTAGTAAAAGAAGATACACTTTGGATGGACTTACAAGGCTGGACTGACTTACAAGGCTGGGCAACTGATTTAAACTTTATGAGTCTCCGTTTCCTAATTATGGATTAAGAATAATGACCATGTAGAGTGTGAAGATGAAAGGAAAAATGAGTTTGTGATATACTGGCCTTTCAATAAATGGTGGCAGTTTGTTGAGCCATAGGCAAGATTTGTGGGAGACAAGAAAGAAGAAAATAGTTAATAGTTGAGTGCTTTCTCCCTACGCAGGCATCTCCTAAATGTGTTTAGTGGAGTGTCCAAAGGTAGTAAGTGAAAAACAAATTGTTTTGTAAAACAGAGTGAATCAAAGTAATCCAAGTTCTTTCCATAACAGTAGTCCAGAGCCAGGCTCCAGAGGCTGAGGCAGGATGATCCCGAGTTCAAAGCCAGCCTCAGCAATTTAGGGAGTCACTTAGCAACTCAGAGAGACCATATCTCTAAATAAAATATTTTAAAAGGGCTGGGGATATGGTTCAGTGTTTAAACTTGGGTTCAATCCCTGGAACCCCGCCCCCATTACCCCCACCCCCGCTTCAATATTCTAGAACTGCTGTTCTACAAAATTGCAAAGTTAGATTTCATGAGGGTTCATGGAATTCTACCTTCCTGGACCTGTTGGTGTGGAGTCCTTTTTCATCTTAGTCAGAATCTGAGCATTGTAGTTGTTAGGTTGGGGAAAGTTTTTGATCAAATCAGACACAGCTGTTCCAAGTTCTTTTGTTGAAGACTGTAGGTCTTCATGGGCATTTCTTGTTTTCACAGTCTTTCCTTCAATGTGATCTTTGTTAAAGACTTACAGAGCTTTGAAACATTTCTTGGCTGTGACCAAAGCCTTCTTGCACTGCAGTCATTTTATGTACCTCTTAACTCTTTCTGGTAGAATAGTATTCGGCAGGTACAGAGCACAGTGATAACCTGCATGAATACAGCTAATTACTGTTTCTTAAAACATAAATTGTCAAGTATGTGGTGCTTAAAACATATTTAATTCCTTAATTAATGTTTGTCCTAATAGCTACTCCTTAGATCAGCCCTTCTGGGGATCAGTGGCAGTGGGAAAGTGCCTACCTGCCTCCTGGCACCCACATCCTTGGATATCCACATTGATTTCCTGTCATTTAAAGAATATTTTCGTTTCACATTCACCCTCTTATTTTATTGTACTGATAAAAAAAAGCATAGTTCTCGATTTTGATTCTGCTTTCCTTTCTCCTCTCTCTTGTGTTCATGTGTTTCAGGTGCCCCTGAAGCAAAAAGAGTCACCCATCGATTACTCTGGGTTCTCTCTAATCATGTATGCACCCATGGAAGCCTCCTGAATTTCACCTGTGCAGTCTCTCTCTCTGCTCCTGATTCCTAGCTTAGTTAGAGGCTCAGAAGGCAGGAGTCTTTTAATATAAATAGTGGCTTTGTAAAGAAAAAAAATGCATACAGGGCTCCAGGAACCCCTTAGTCAGGCCTCGATGTAGGTAGAGGGCCGGCAATGAGGAACATGAGGATAAAGTCATCAAATGGGCGAGTCTTGGTTCGCTAGAGCCTCCTTGTTAAAACAAACTCCTTAGATTTACTGAAGAGTCCTGGGAGAAGATTTGGCATGGATTCCAGCTGGGCCCTGCTCTAAATTCTTTGTGCAGCCAGGACACAAAGGAGTCTGCCTGTTGCAGGGAGGCCAAACCAAGATTTACCCTTTACCAGCTGACAGTTTTACTGGTAAATGAGGAGTTGAGGGAATAGGAATGACGGGATCTTACCCATCCCTTCACATTTAGCTCCAGCTTTTATTCCCCACACAGCTGCCTGGTTTCTTTGCTGTATTTGCCTTCAGTCCCTTATTTCGCTAGGAACCAGGTAAGGCCACGATAAGTGGCAGCAGGCCCACATCCATTTGCTGCTTAGAGATCACGTTTTAGAGCTGAATAAGTGAGTGTTTTCTAGTTGTGCTCTTCAAATCTAAGGAATTGGGAGGTATTCATTGGCCAAATGGAAAGAGACACTAGTCATTTGTCAATTTAGACAAAGTTGAACAGTCTTGTTTTGCAGTCAGTTTCAGAGGTTAGGTGCATGTTTGAATATCCAGGAGGGACACATGGTGGGTGCCCAGCTGGAGTCTGTACATTGATTTGGGCTTTTGCAGAGGCTAGTGTCCCCTAATGTTCACTTGGGAAATACTGATAGTTGAAAAACACATGCCTTGACTCCATAAATTCCCTTATTAGGGCCTTTATTCTAAGTGCAGGATAATTGCATTGCTTACTACAGGACAAAGAGGGGGATTTGATAAGTAACTCTCTCTCTCAAGCAAGAAAGTGAAAGTGATTCTAAGCAATTGCACCTGAAATTTGCATTTTGTGCTTAGAAAAGGTGAACATTATATTTTAAAAACCACTGGGGGCACAGGAGGTTGTCACTTTATTATTGACTCAGAACTGCACCTGGGAAAGTGTGATAGTCTTTCCATCCTCAAAGACCATGTTTTGTTTATTCATTTTAAAAACCTTCCCACATCTCTAAATTTCATTTTCAGCTTGTACTTACTATTTGATGATCGAGGATGAGTATGCCTTCTATTTAGTCTCATACCTGTGTGAACAGCTACTTCCTGCTTATCAGAACTGTCACTTTAAACTTTCTACACTTTTTCCTCTACTTTAATTTTCTTCTGAATTCGGTTTTATTGAAGGAGTAGATGAGCTATGATAATATCACTTTCTAAAGGGAAAGGGGACACAAATGAGGAAAGTCATGCTTATTGGTAGCAAAACCAGAAATCACTTAAGAGAATGCATGGAGGCTGGAGGTGTGGCTCAGTGGTAGTGATTTTGCCTACCTTATGTGAAGACCTGGATTCTATACCCATCATGGTGCCTGCCCACACATGTAAACACCTACACAAAAAGGGAAAAAAAATAGGCATGATAAAGCATCAGTAATTAGCTCCATTGCAAATTTTGTTGTCCTTTGAGGGTCTTTATCTTTTCAAAACTGGGTTTTATATTTTCGGCTGATACATCAATGTAAATAGAAGCTTGAGTGTTTGTTCCTGATTTATTTTTTCTTTAAAGCTTTTTAAAAATACCTCTTTTTTTTTTTTTTTTTTTTTACTTGTAGATGAACATAGTACTTTTATTTTATTTATTTATCTTATGTGGGGCTGAGGATTGAACCCATTGCCTCACATGTGCAAGGCAAGCACTTCACCACTGAGTCACAATCCCAGCCCCTGTTCCTGATTTCTTAATGTGAGGAATCTTGTGGTTTTTGCTTTGGATCTTTAATATTACAGAAACTTTTTTTTTTTTTTTTTTAAAGAGAGTGTGAGAATGAGAGAATTTTTTAATATTTATTTTTTAGTTTTCGGCCAACACAACATCGTTGTTTATATGGTGCTGAGGATCGAACCCGGGCTGCACAGCATGCCAGGGGAGCGTGCTACTGCTTGAGCCACACCCCAGCCCCCACAGAAACTTTTTTATAGTCCATATTTCTTTATATTTTTCTTTTAATTTCTTTAACACAAACAACATAACATTTTTAAAAATGTGTAGGCCTCACATTTGCTTTTTACTTAAAACTGGAAAGGATCTAGCAGGTAATCCCCTGTGTTCTAGAGAATTGACAAATGACTTTCACTTGCACATTTTCCTTGGTGAGCATTGGTATTGGAAAGCAAATCCCTTTTCTTTGCTCACACATACAAGGGAAAGTGCAGCATGGAAAGCTAATTTTGCTCTTCACTGAAGCAGGGAGGATCAGGGTCTGCAGTGTTAAACTGCTCCCCCCTCCACCTTTGGCAGGCATCTGAGGGAAGGCTGATGTCAGCCCTCTCTCAGGCCAACATTTCATGAGCAAAGGAGAGCACTAGTCAGTGGTTTAACCAGTTGTTTCCTATCTGACAGCAAATGACTTTCCCCAAAGTCTCTAAAGGCTATAGGATGCAGAATCTCCTCTCCTGAGACATTATTAGTTGAAGGATTGAATGAATGTTGATTGTCTATTCCACATTGAGTGGCTACAAATAATATCAGAGAGCCATCAGGAAAACAAAACAAAACAAAACAAAAAAAAAAAGGAGAAATGGAGATCTGGAGTGAACCAAACCACACTAATAACATAGATTCTCAGTATTTACTGTAGTTATGTACAATAGTCAAAACAATGAGCGCACAGAATTAGTACATAGATTATGTATTCGTATCCACAGGGGATTGGTTCTAGGATCCCTCGCATATGAAATCTGTGGATGCTCAAGACCCTTATGTAAAATGGCATAGTATTTGCATATAACCTATGCATATCCTCTTATAAAATTTAAATTATCTCTAGGTTATTTGTAACCCCTAATATAATGTCAGTGCCATATAAATAGTTACATGGTATCGTTTAGGGAAGTATATAGTATCATTTAGGAAACAATAGCTAGGAAAAAAGTCTGTACTTGTTCAGTATAGACCCAGTTTGGTTTTTGTTTTCTGTTTTTTTTTTTTTTTCCCCCAAATACATTTGATCCGTACCTGGTTGAATCTGTGGATACCAAACAGAAATATGAAGGGCTGGCTCTACTGAACTATTGCTTCTATGGAAAATATGAATCAGGTTCCTGTGAGGCTCTACACACAAAGTTTTTGTCAGCCGATCAATACATAGTCATGTTTATGTTTATCTCTGTGTAAAGATATCTTCTCTAATTTATGTTGTTAATTCATTAACATTGAACCCATAGGCAACAGCACTGTAACTCACACTTGAATTACAGGTAAATTGTCTCCATAATGCACCTCACAGCCTCTTGCCCTTAAGAACACTGGACACTACTTTAAAAATGCAACATCACCAATAAAAAGCATAAAAATATGAAAAACAGAGTTAGGTAGACCATAACACAGATGGTTTTTTACAACATGAAGCTAAAACAAGGAGATGGAGTATTGCCTTGCTTGGCCTTGCCTGGAGCCTGTGCACTGAGCAACTCAGATATTTTTGTTGCTCTGTGCATGTCTATAAATGACATTTAAAGTTTTAAAAATATTGATTTTGGGGTTACAAATAAATTTTAGGCAGATCACAAATATGAAATACATGAAAAATGAGGATCAACTGTATTTATTTTAAGCAAATTTAAAAAAAGGAATAATGTAAAATTAAATACTGAATTGTGACAAAATTATTCCAGATCAGCATGGCTCTGTGATTCTGTTATACCGATTTATAGCATTTCAAATAATCAACCATCTTGGTTGGGCCAGAGGACAAATGTCTTACTTAAAACAAAAATTTTAAGTATTTATTTTGGTCAAATCAGGGCTGGGGATGTGGCTCAAGCGGTAGCACGCTCGCCTGGCATGCGTGCGGCCCGGGTTCGATCCTCAGCACCGCATACAAACAAAGATGCTGTGTCCACCAAAAACTAAAAAATAAATATTATAATTCTCTGTCTCTCTCTGTCTCTATCTCTCTGTCTCTCTCTCTCTCAAAAAAAATATATATATATTTTGGTCAAATCAAACAAGCAAAACATTTAGTCCAAATGTAGCCAATTTGGGGAAATATAGTATAAAATTATATCTGAGAATTAGGTTTTAATATTAAGGTGTTTAAAATTCTCAGCACTTCATCATTTTCCCCTTTGGATAAATTCTATTTCCAAATGAGTTAGGTTTTATTTTATTTTATTTTTATAGTATTTTGGGGTCTAAAGAAATTAGTTTATGGTTTTGTTTTGGTATGTGGTAATTATCTCTTATTTTAAAAAATTGGTAATGATATTATAAGACTAATTGTGCATTTAAAACACCACACAGATTAAAGAATTGAAAGGCAGTAAAACCAGGGACAGGGTGTTCTTCCTGCCATTATTGGAATAGGAGGCTTCTACATGTAGTGCCAGCCATATTGTATTTGGCTGTGACAAAAGTATTAATTTGGATATGTGCTTCCTTGTAAACCAGAGTAATGATCGTGTGTTGGAGAGCCAAGGAGGAAGTCTCTCCACAAACAGGAGGCTGCATAGTAAATATTTCAAACTTTACAGGCCAGACGGTCTCTGTGGCAACTGGTTAGTACTACTCTTGTTGTCTGAAAACAGCAGGAGCCAAAGCCTAATGAATGAGCATGGCCATCTTCCAATAAAACTTTATTCATGGACATGGAGATTTGAATTTCATATTGTTCTCATGTATCAGGAAATATTATTTTTTTTATTTGCTTCTACCATTGAAAACTATGTAAACTATCTTTAACTTGGGAGCAATAGAAAACAGGCGGTAGGACAGATTTGGCCCTAGGGCAGTAGTTTGACAGACCTTATTCTAAAATTTATGTGGTTAAAACTATGTCTATAATTTTTTTGTTGAATCTGTTTCCAGGTCAAACACATGATTACTATATCCCTTACTTACTTATATCTTAAAGTAAAAACTTTTACAGTATATGTATTATGCATGAAAGAACATACATGTAGGTATACACAGTTGTTTGTTTTTTGTGTATATATGTGTGTGTGTGTGTGTGTATTTATGCATGTGTGGGAATGTGTGAGTTTGTTTTCTATTATATTCTCACACTGGCTACTTAAGGCAGTTCAGTAACATAAAAAAGAGTTCAGGAATGAAAATAAAATAGACCCAAGATTATATTCTGACTCTGTAACTACTTGTGTGACCTCAGAAAAATTATTTAACCTTTCTGAATCAGCCTTCTCATCCCTGAAAGGGAGTTCTTATGCCCCAACTCATATTGGTTCACTGAGGAAAACTAGATAACATATACAACAGATACCTAGGGTATAGAAGTACATACACAAGAAAATCATTGTATTTTGAATGACTGAATCACTTTTTTCTTTTTTTAAGACTTGGTGTGACTTCCTGAAGAAACTAAAGGGTTACTTCCATGGAAGATTTTCTGGATAAAAACAAACAGAACATCCCCAGATCAATTTCTTGCACCTTTTTGATTTCCTTTTGCAGTGGTACCATTGGCGTCCTCATGTTATTGTTTTATCTGACCTCAATCTTTTTTGGACCTGGTTGCCCACACATTCAGACACTCCTGTGACTTTGCCTGGGCTCTGCATACACTTATTATACCTCTCTAGAGCAGTAATTGCACTTTTAGTAGGAGAGTCCCTTTTGACAGAAAGAGACAAACATACTCCTTTTCTTTTGAAGCTTTCCTGGTGGGGGCACTGGTTAGAAAGGAGCACAGAATGGAAAATTTGCCAGATAGGGAGAGTTCATGGCAATCACACATTTTATGGGATTCTCAAATCTGTTTCTAAGAAACCTCTTTTAGATGGGTCTCATCTTTGAGCTGCATATTTTGACCCCTTTGACTGTAAGAAGCAGCAGAGCTAATCTCTCAAGTGTCATTTACAGTCAGTCAGTGTAAGACTGCTGTGCAGCCTCTAAATGTAGGATCTTTATTTAATCATATGTATTTTAAAATAGCAATTTTTTCAGTACAAATCAAACTTACTTTATAATTATGGTATGTATTAAAGTTATATAGTGTACTGTAACTTTGATGAAGTGACTAATAAAACTTGTACTAATAAATCCCTTAACATAAATCCCTTACTAAGAGCTGCCAAATGCTCTTTTTAAAAACATACTTTTGTTTTTTAAGAAATATTGAATTTATTGCTTTAGCTTATAATATAATTATCTTATGTATAAACATCTAAATGTATGATATCAGGATATATTCTTATATATATATAAATGATATATTCTTATATATAAACTGTGACTTTCTTTATGTGTGTGTGTGTGTGTGTGTGTGTGTGTGTGTGTGTGTGTCTGTATAGATATATACACATAAAATCAACAGTGTATTTTACCTTTTTGTCTCTGCATTTAGCTTTAAGTAAATCAGCACTGAATGTGCCATATTAAGAAGTTTACTTTCAAAAGTTTCCAGTGAACTGGAAGGGGTGGGCCAGTTTATAATATGATGCTGTCTTTCTGTGTGTCTTTTTGGAAAAGTCGCTGGAGCAAGTGAAGTTGCAGAAATATCCATCTAATTCATTGTTTCATTGTGGCCTCATGACAGTCATGCTGGGAATTTGGAGTCCATTGTTTTGTCGCTAAATGTTCCCTTACCCCTTGTCTAGTAAGGATAAAGAGAAACAGCCACTGGAACACCTGTGGGCTCACACTGGCAGGCTAAGGTGACATTGAAGGTAGTGCTGGCTGTGTCACAGGCTTCCTGAAGTGTTTGGTGAGAAGGTGGTACAGTCCTGAGGTTGGGAGGATCACACTGCTATGACCTGATTTGAATCTGACATTTGGTAATTATTATCTTCTTCTGTTCTTTCATTGGATTCCTTATTTTCTCTAATTAAAGCTCACATTTCATGAAAGTGTCTAATTTTTTGGATCCTGCAGAGTATGTAGTAAATATTCTATAAATATTTAAACTAAAAGACTTACTATTTTTTAGCGTAAAACTTCTGAGGGCCATAGATGAAAAAACAGTTCACAGACATTAAGGGGACTTTTCTAAGTCTCTAATCTCCTTTCTTCCTTCCTCTTCATTCCATGGTTTTGAATTGGTTTAAGCAAAATATTATGAATTAAATTTACACACACAGATCAGGTACAAAATGAATTCACATGAACGTGTTTTGTATGTACACTATAGTCTAAGAGCTAATGCATCCCTTTGAAGAATAAGGATGATTCTGCTTTCTCTAGATACATCAGCCCTCTTAGATGATAAAGTAAAATGCAATTTATAGGAAGAAGGACCACTTTAATAAGAAAATGGCCCTTTATCTATTCTGTTTCTCATATATTCCAAGTGCTTATCACAGTTCCTGGAAGAGAGAGGATGCTCAGGAGAGCTCTGAGTTGAGTGGTTGAGTTAGTGAATGAATGCGTGAGTGAGTGGCAGGGAGGGGAGAAGGAAGGGAGAAGGAGAGGATTGATGAAATGACCTAAGGTCTAATGATCATTTCTGAGTTTGGCTTTCAGAATCTGTTTTTATGGCCAATGTGTCAGTGTACTTGGATATGGCATCAGCAGCCACTCCCTGGCTGTTCCTGGGGCTGCCATTATACTAGAGCAGGTCTCAGGACCCTGCAGAGCCTACTCTGGCAGTTGTACTCTGAGGGCCACTAGAATTCTTTCTCCTATCCTTGTTCTCATCTTTTTGTCCCTTCAGTTATCTTTGAATATACTATAGGAGAAATAAATTAGCATAGTCCCATTGTAATGATATCATGCATCTCTTCCTATCTTTTATCATCAGTGAAATATAAAAAATATGAACAGGACTAAGTTTAACTTCATCTTTGTTCTTTTGGGGTACCTCTTCTTTCCCTTGCATGTTTTGCAATTTATTGTGGAAGTGTTTTTTTTTCCCTTTGGGTAAGAGTTAAATTGTTGGGTTCTGCATTAAGACTTATGGTCTTTAAGAGTCATAAATCATGGTTCTCCTGATGTTATAGTTTCCTTCTATATATGAGCGATATTTAAAATAATATTCAAGTGGATCTTTTAATCAATAGCCTGATAACTTAAACTTGTAGACAATCAGCTTAAGAAAATCAATAGCCCTTTTATTGTTTCTTCCTTTTCCTTCGGCCTCAAGTCATTCATTCTTAGAACCTCAGGGCACATGGTCCCATTCTTCTTGTCTGTCTTTTCCCATGTTCAGATAGTTAGTTGTTGAAGCCCTCTTGATTTCACTATTGTGGAAAATTTATACCATATTTCTCTTAATTCACATCTTTGCCACCAGAATTTTGGGTAGCATTGCTTCTTTTCTGTATTGTTAATTGCATATTTCTATCCTACAAGCAGAGTCTTCTCCTCCTGGCCATGTAGAACTTTTGTAGCTATCCTAGAATGGGTATTATCCTCTGTACACTGTATTTCATTCTCATCCTCAGGCTATCAGCGTAAGTATCACTGTCTGATGGGAGGTACTTTCAGTATACTCAGTATTTTTCTTTTATAATGCCTATTGTACTTTTTAGCTCCCCCCCCCCCACCCCCGCCAATTGTATAAAGCCTAAGAACCCATATGGTTCAGTTTGGTCAGACAATCACCTCCAAAGATATTACCTAAAACAATCTAAATTTTAACCTTGCCTCTACTTTGCCTCTAGAGGGGAAAAAAGTCTGAATGTGTTTATGCTTTAAAGTATAGTATGTTGTGTATTAATGCTAGGAATTGATCCCTGCATTGCTCTACCACTGAGATACATCCCAGCTTATTTTTATTTTTTAGTTTGAGACAGAGTCTTATTGGCCTTGAACTGTTGATCCTCCTATTTCAGCCTCCCTCACTGCTGGGATTATAGGAATGTTCCACAACACCCAGCTAAAATGTAGTATATATTTACTTATTTTTTTGCTATCAGGGATTAAATTCAGGGATATCTTACAACTTAGCTACATTTATAGTGCCTTTTTATAATTTGTCTTTTTTTGAGACAGAGTTTTGTTAAATTGCCCAGGCTAGATTCAAACTGCCTTGATCTTCCTGCCTCTGCCTCCCAAGTTGCTGGGATTTGTTTGTGTGACTGTACCTGACCAGTATTATTTTTATTTGATCATTTGCTTTCTATATGCCTTAAGTTCTCAAGGACTTGATGATTTGCTCCCCACTGTATGTTCAGCCCCTTAAAAATGACTCTAAGTTTCTCTTTTCTAAATTTCTTTTCTTAATCAAGGAACCCTTTCCCCAAACCAGGTAAGTCTTTGTTGCAAGGTGTTTGCTACCCCACCTGTTACTCTTTACCCTTCCTAAAGATGGGGTTGAGGTCTTATTTATCGTTATAGTCTAGAACCTGGAACATCAACTGAGAAGATGTTAAGTACTCATTCTATTATATCTACTGGCAATGAAAATGAATGAAAGACTTAAAATGTGTCTTATATATAGAAGATATTTTGTAAAAATTATGACAAAATGAGTGAATAACTTAGATCTTTCTTAATTTACAGGTGATTTTTGAAGTGATAACCTCTGGACATCAAGGCTACCTTGCTATTGATGAAGTGAAGGTGTTAGGACATCCATGTAGTAAGTTGCCTCTACTATTAAATCTTGGGGTACATCACAGGGGCATATTTGTGTTGCGGATTTAGTGAAGGAACTAAAACCCAGGTAAAAGATGACTGTCAAGAGAGTTCATTGGCATGTCTCCAGGTTCATTTTCTACCCCGGAAGTCCAAAAGCATGTATTTCATGAATAAATGTCATGGCTTATAGTATCTAAGTATCTTTTAAAATGAAAATCAGATATGGAGTAGGAAGGAATTCTTTCATACACTTGAACATTCTGGTAGAGGATCTGCTTATTTGTTGACATGATCCTTGGATTTCCCTTTCAATATTGGCACAGGATTAAGTGATAAGAATTGGTGTATTTAAGTCTTAAGTATGTTTCAGCCATTTTTTTCTTAGTTTTGTCCCATAATTTTAAAAAATATAGCCCCCAACACACTATATAAGAAACCTACCTAAGTCACTTGGGGACCCCAGAAGTGGCTTGTTCCTCACCTTTTACAAATTAGTACTTTTAAAAAGTATAATATGTGAGGCCCAGTGCAGTGGTGCATGCCTATAATCCCAGCAAGTCAGGAGTCTGACATAGGAGAATCGCAAGTTTGAGGTAGCCTCGGCAACTTAGCAAGCACTTGTCTGGTGGGAGAAAAATGCATTTGATGTAACTTAGTGGTAGAGGGCTCCTGGGTTCAATCCCTAGTTCCTTGAAAGAAAAAGAAAAAGAATAAAGTATAATGGATGATAAACACGTATACATTTTTTAAAAAACCTGATATGAACAACTGAATTATTTATATAAAATAGTGCAGATAGCCTCATTTCTCCCACCTCCCCAGGGCCACCATGGTGGTGAGCTGCTCACTGCTCATTGCACCTCTCTGTCTATATAGTTTCTTGTTTGCTTTAAGCAAAAAAAGCTTTTATTCAAATGGGAATTGGGTGGCAAGTGGAATCCCTGTAGCATCACTGGCTCACAGAGTGAGTAGACCTCAAACTTGAGATTCTTTAGGAAGACTACAAGCACTACCATGGCAAAGGAGCTGTTGCCATGCCTGTTCCCTGACACTTGGAAGGTGACCCTTGTCTCCAGTAGCCAAAAGTCGTCAATTGCTATGGACCTTGGCATCCTTGGCCTTAAGTGCAAGGCCCAGAGTGTGATTGTCAGGTTGGTTATGCTAGATCACATGCCTGTTTCCTCTTGCAAACAGCACAATCAAGGGGAACAGGGTTTTCTATTTTCTTATAAGAGCTAGGCCTTGCCTTTTACTAAAAAATATATCCTGCTGGGCAATCAAACACTCTGTGTGTGTGTGTATGGTGTGTGGTGTTTCCCATAATCACAAAGTATTTATACACAGCAAACTTGTAAGCCTTGTCTTATGTACATCTAATGAATGATATCCAACCTTACAAATTTTTCTGTGCAGTTATATCCACTGACAATTGTTTCCAAGTTTCCCCCTGCAGATACCAAAATCTGTTGATGCTCTAAAGAAATGGTGTAGTGTTTAAGCATAATCTATATTCATCTTGCCATATACTTTAAATCATCTTTAGATTATTTTTAATTCCTAGCATAATATAAATGCTTTATAGATAGATGTATAAGGGATGGTGTTGTTCAAAGTTGTTTTTTATAAGTTGTTTAGGGGATGGTTACAAAATAAGATGTTGGTATGTGTTTGGTACAGACACAATTATTTTTTAAAATATTTTCTACCCACATTTGGTTGAATCCACAAATGTAGAACTTGCAGATATGACTGTACTCTTTGATTTTTTTTCCCCTTTTACTTAGCATTTGCATTTTTTTAGGTCAATCCACAGTGCTCTGTCACAGGAATATACTGCATTTTATTCTTTTTTGAACATTTAGTGTCTTCTCTAACCATGGTTTTCTCGCTTAAACACATTGTTGCAGGGAACATCTGTGGCTGGGTGTCCTGATGCAATTTGGAGAGCTTCCGTGTGGTAGATATATTCTTAGAAGCCCAGTTTCTGGGATATAGAAAAGACACATTTTAGTTTTATTAGATGCTGCCAAATTGGTATGAAAAGTGTCTGGACCAGTTTATATCCCCACCAGCAGTGCATGGAAGTTTTATTTCCCCTATATCCTTGCGCAAAATTGATATTGTCAGACTTTAAATTTTTAGCCATCTGAGTGATGGCCACCTGCTTTATTTTTGGAATCCCTGGCATTAAGAGAAGCTGGCTAGCTCATACATTTTATGGATCTCTGCTGATGGCTCCTATCCAAATCACCAGAGAATGGTTATATCCAGAAAATTAAAAATATAGATGCTTATAAGAATGTCTCAGCTTTTTAAAAAATATTATTATTTTTTTAGTTCATGGACTTGAATAGGTCATTATATCACTCTTTGCTGTAGTTACAGACAAGGTCTGTGTGGCTATTATCTAATGAGGGTATCATGATGCAGTTGTCTAATTCCATCCAAAGGGGTTTGCTCTCTCTTTGAAATCTTTATTTGGTGCTCTGAAGCTTGCTACAGCGTGCAAGTTAAATATACATAACATATACATATAATAATAAATGGTGTGACTACTGTATGTTTAACATACAGTAGTCACACCATTTATTGCTAAGGCAGCCATTACTTTTGTAATGTGTCACATTTACCTTTTCATCTGTGTCAGCAAGACTGGGAGTTAGAGAAAAATCCCCCCCCACACACACCTTTTTTCCTGAAAAGGCAGGAAAACGAACAAGGCTGCACCTAATTGAAACAGCAGGGGAAATTTAGGAAGCAGAATATAATTACCTGAGTTGGAACTCAGCCAAATCCTCAGAGTTATACCCTCAGGCTTGGAAAAGTGCCCCGGGATCTTCTGATACACACAAATGTTCATGGCCTCTGATTCACTGCTTACAAGGAGGTAGTAATACTGTGCCCCTACTAAGTGCTAATTGCACAGATGATATATGTGGTCACCCTGTTTCTTAAAGAGTAAATCTGTCAGCAAAATAGATGCTGCTGCTACTGCACTGGATGCAGGTGCACAGAGTGTGGCCAAGGTTGCCTAGGGCTTTCCAAATTTGTAACCTGAATTCCATTTTATACATCTGGCCTCTGGCTACTGGCTAATGTCTGCGCTTCAGAAGTATAGTTCCTTCCATCCACTGAATTTCATTCGTTCTGTTCAGCAAAAACAGAATGCTTATCCTTCTATCAGTACTTTCCTGAAACATTATCTGTTGCTGTTTTATACATTCCTTAGGAACCAGCCTCCCATGGCTATAGAAAAGGTGTTTATGTCTCATTCCTTTGGAGAATCCCTGTGCTAATGCTTAATTGGCTTTGTGGACTGCTGTTAGGAGCCACAGAATTGCAAAACAGTCTCAGTGCTGAAGTACAACAGCATTTTGAACTGTAAGCTTTAAATGGTTTTGATGATAGCCCTTCTGTAGTTATTTTTTCTTGAATCTCCAAGTTTATGGGGAAAACATGCAAAAAAAGAATTTAAGGATTAAAGCATTAGTTTGATCTTAAAATGGAAAGCTTTACACATAATATTTTATGAGATTTCCTATAAAGATTTCTAAATAATCAATTATTTTGAAATTTTGATGCTCATTATATTCATATACCAGTGGAGCATAAGTATTTCATGTCCCAAACTATGCTTTCCAAATGGATGCAGAATTGCTGAATCTTATTTATTTCACTGTAAAGCCTCCTGTTTCAACTCATATAGGTTTATGAGTAGGCATTACAACATTTTTTAAATAGTAGCTGTTCTCATACAAGTATGTATTTGCTCATAAAATCAATTTTAATGTAGTGACAATAAGATGCAGGATCAGCTTGAAATGTGGAGATGGCTGTGCAGAATCAGCAGCTCTCTGGCTTAAAACCACTTCTAATAAACAAAGATAATTCTTGCATTTGGTATGAATGCTAAAAATATATTTTGAGTTTGGTTCAGTGAAACTGGTAGGAAAAACTGAAAAAGCATTTTGTCTGTTTCATGATGTTGTCTTCTGTTTTAAAGGTATTTATGAGATCTTCATCTATTGACATTTCTGTTATTATCTTGTGATTCATACACACACACACACACACATTTTAGTCAGCTATGTCACTGCTGTGGCTGAAAGATCTCACCAGAACAACTGTAGAGGAGGAAAAGTTTATTTAGGGGCTCATGGTTTCAGAGGTCTCAGTCTATAGAAGGTCGACTCTATCATCTTGACTCAGATGAGGGCTGAACATCAAGGTGGGAGAATTTGGCGGAGGGAAGCAGCTCACATCATGATGAGAGAGAGAGAGAGAGAGAGAGAGAGAGAGAGAGAGAGAGAGAGAGAGAGAGAGAGAGATATCTCTACTTGCCAGATACAAATATATACCCCAGAGTCACACCCCCAATTCCCAACTTCTCCAGCCACACCCTATCACTTCAGTTACCTCTTGTTAGTCTCTATCAGGGGATTAATTCACTGATTTGGTTAAGACTCTCATAACCCAATCATTTCTTCTCTGAACCTTCTTGCATTGGCTCATGTATAAGCTTTTGGGGAACTCCAGATCTAAACCATAACTATATACATGTACATATACGAGTACATATACATATATATACAAACACACATACACACTCACATATGTATATGTGTATATATACACATACATATATGGAGAAATTTAGCAATTTTAGTGAGACATAATTTGCATATCATCCAATTTACGCATTTAAATTATTGAATTCAGTAATGTTGTTTGTATATTCAGAGTTCCCTAATCAATTTTAAAACACTTTCATCCCTCTCCCTAAATTAGTCAATTCTTATTCCCCTGCTCCAGCCCTTAGCAACCCTTAATCTACATCCTGTCTACTTACATTGCATTTAAATTAAATCAGATAACATGTGCTCCTTTGTGTCCTGCTTCTTTCTCTTGGCATAATAGTTCAAGGATCATTTACATTGCAGCATGTATCAATATTTTATGCCCTTTTTAAGCCAAATAATATTTCATTGTATGGTTATAATACATTTTATTGAATCATTCATAAGCTGAGGAGTATTCAAGTTGTTTCCACCTTTTGGTAATTGTCAAAAATGCTAGTATGAACATTTGTGCACAAGTTTATTCATGAACATTTGTCTTCAGTTCTCCAAAGTATATACTTAGGAGTGGAATTGCTGGGTCACAAGGTAACATTGATTAGCATTTTAAAGAATGGTGAAATTGTTTTTCAAATTGGCTGGACCATTCCACAGAGCAGAGTATAAAGGGTCCAATTTCTGCATATTCTTAACAACACTTGTCTATTTTTATCATGGCCATATTAGGGATTTGAAGGTGTATTTGTTTGTGGTTTGGATTACATAATGGCTAATGATAATGTTGAACATTTTTCCATACAGTTATTGGCTATTTGTATCTCTTTTAGGGTGAAATTTTTACTCAGATCCTTTCCCCATTCTTTTTCTTTCTTTCTTTTTACTTAGTGCCACTGAATTTTTTACTTAAAAGTATTGAAATGGTAAATTTTATGTATGTATGTGTGTGTGTATATATATATGTGTATGTGTGTGTGTATGTGTGTGTATATATACACACACATACACACAATACATATATACATTTTTATTTGTTTATTTTTATTTTTTATTTTTTTGGTATTGGGGATTGAACCTAGGGCTTCTTAAACACTGAGCAACATCCCCAGCCCTTTATTTTTTTATTTTGAGATAGAGTCTTCTGAGTTGCTTAGGGCCTGGCTAAGTTGCTGAGGCTGACTTTGAACTTGACATCATCCTGCCTCACCCTCCTAAGTGGCTGGGATTACAGAAATGTGCTAGCATGCCAGCCCTTTCCCCATTTGTAATTAAATTACTTATTTTTTATTATTTAGTTATAATAATTTCATATGTCTAGATGAAAATCTCTTATCAGATACATGATTTAAAACTATCTCCTCCCCATCTGTACATTGTCTTTTCATTTTCTACATAGAGAAATTTGTAGCACAAGTTTTTAATGTTGATGAAGTCTAATTTTTTGTTACTTCTCTTGTCCCTTGTGCTACTTAGATCATTTGATGTTGTGTCTAAGAAGATTTTCCCTAATCCAAGGTCACAAAGGTTTATTCTGTGTTTTCTTCTAAGAGTTTTATAGGGTCCATTCTTAGATGTAGGTCTAGGAGCTATTTTAAGTTAATTTGGGTAGAGTATAAGGTAGGTGTGCAACTTTGATTTTTTTGTCCGTGGATATCCAGTTACTTGAGAATTGTTTATTTTGTTTTGTTCTGTTCTGTTCTCTATTGAATTGCCTTGGTACCCTTGTTGAAAACCAGTTGACCGTAAATAGAAAGATTTCATTCTGGAAATTAGAACCTGTGAATCCTCCAACTTTCTTCATCTTTTTTCCTCTAATATTATATTGACTTTTCTGAGTCACTTATGTTTTTGAATGAATTTGAGGATCAGCTTGTCAATTTAGCCCTCCCCAAATCAGTTGTATTGTCAAGTAGGAATTATGTTGAATGTGTAGATTGCTCTGGGTGAGAAAATATCTTCATTTTAATGGTATTAGGTTTTAATGATCCATGAACATGGGATGAATTAGCTTTTATTGAAATCTTATAATTTCTTTCAATTGTGTAGTTTTCAGAGAGTAGTACAACTATTGTAATTCTGCTATAAAACTTATTTCTAGGTATTTTATTCTGATGCTATTGTAAATGAAATTATTTTATTTTTCAATGGTTCATTGCTAGTTTATAGAAATGTAATTTTTTGGTATATTATATCTTATATCCTGAGATCTGTTGAACTTGCTTATTCTAAAATTTTTGTGTGGGTTCTTCAGCATTTTCTTTTTTCTATTAATTTTTAACATATGTTAATTTCACAAATTATTGGACTTTTCTGTGCTATTTCCATACATGCTTACATTGGCCATATCCATCCACCCATCATCTATACTCACCAACCCTCCATGCACACTTTCCAGTGCCTAGTAATCACTTCAACTTTAAGGTCATTTTGTTGTTGTTATTGTTCCCAAATTTTCAGATTTGTGAGAGAGGACTTGCAATACCTCTCTTTCTTGTATCTTATTTCCCTTAACATGATATTCTCCATTTCCATCCATTTTTGCTGAAAATGACAAGATTTCATTTTTTTATGGATGAACAATACTCCATTGTGTATTTATACACCATATTTTCTTTAATCATTTATCTGTTAACTGGCACCTAAGCTGATTTCATATGTTAGTGATTTTGAGCACTGTCTCAATAAACATGGACATGCAAGTATTTCTTTTGTATGCTGATTTCATTTCATTCATATATATATATATATATATATATATATATATATATATATATCCAGAAATGGAACAGCTTGACCATATGGTAGTTCTATGTTTAGTTTTTCAAGGGACTACCATGCATTTTTCATAGTGGCTGTACTAATTTACATTCCTACCATCTGTATATAAGGGTTCCATTTTCATATCCTCACCAATATTTGTTATTTTTTAATAATTTTGATAATTGCCATTATTGGGGTGAGATAGTATCTCATTGTAATTTTAATTTACATTTTCTGATGGCTAATGATATTGAGATTTCTGTCATATATTTATTTGCCATTTGTATTTCTTCTTCTCAGAAGTATGTATTCAGATAATTTGCTTATTTAACAAATTAGTTAATTTTTTGTTTTTAAACTTTTGTAGTTCTTTATGTGTTCTGAATATTAACCCTCTGTCAGATGAATAACTGGCAAACAATTTCTCCCATTCTGTAGGTTATTTCTTCACTCTGCTGACTGTTTCCTTTGTTGTGCAAAGTATTTTAATTTTATATAATCCATTTGTCAGGTTTTGCTTTTGTTTTCTGTACTATGGAGTCCTGTCCAGAAATTATTGCCTGCTCCATTATCTTGAAGTGTTTCCTGTATGTTTTCCTCCAGTAGTTTTAGCATTTCAGATCTTATATTAAGGTCTTTGATGCATTTTGATTGTTATACAGGGTGAAAGATAGGGATCAAGTTTCAGTTTTCTGCATGTGGATATCCAGTTTTCCCAGCACCATATGTTAAAAAAACTGTCTTTTCTCCAATGTATGCTTTTGGCATTTTTGTCTAAACTCACTTGTCCCTAGATATGTGGATTTATTTGTGGATCTTTTTTTCTTTTCCATTGGTCTTTGTGTTTATTTTTATACCAATACCATGCTGTTTTTTCTTTTTTAAACTGTGGCTCTCAAAAATAGGTATCATATTGCCTCTAGGTTTGCTTTTTTTCCTTCTTCTCAATATTGTTTTGTGTATGTGAGGCCTTTTGTGCTTCCATGTGATTTTTTGGGGGCTGTTTTTTCTGGTTTTCTGAAGAATCATTTTAACAATATTAATTCTTTCAATTCATGAATGTGGGAAGTATTTCTACCTTTTAGTGTTTTCTTCAATTCATTTTACTTCAGTGTTTTACAATTTTCATTATAATAGTCTTTCACTTAGTAAGCTTGTTTGTACGTGTTTTATTTTTGATGGCTGTTGTGAGCAAGATTGATTTCATTTCTTTCTTAGTAAGTTTATTATTGGAGTAGAGAAAACCTACTGATTTTTGTATGTCAATTTTGTGTCCTGCTACTTTACTGAACTCATTTATCAGTCCTAATAGTCTTTTCGTGGAGTCTTTCTGAAAACAGGAATAATTTGACTTCCTCCTTTTCTTATTTGTATGTATGCCTTTTGTTTCTTTATTTTGCCTAATTGCTCTGACTAAAATTTCTAGCAATATATTGAATAATTATCTTATTCCTGATCTTAGAGGAAATAGGTTTAGCTTATTCTATCTATTTAACCATTCAATATGGTATTGACTGAAGATGGTGTTTTAGGTTCAAAATTATTCATATTTTTTTAAAAAATTAATTTTCCCCCAATTTATTTTCATAACCATACATTGCTTGCCTATTTTTTTTTTAAATGAAGGCTAGTTAAGCAGTGGAAATAAAAGAAGAATGACAGTGACAAAGCACAAACTAGAATTGTTTTCAAAATTATATTCTGTTGAATAAAGACAGATCCCTTTGCTTTAGTTGAGAAGAGCACAGGACTCAAAATTGACATTTCATTTCATTTTTATTTTTGTGAGTTGTGTGTACTGGAGATTGAACCAAGGTCTCATACATGCCAGGTGCATACTTTATCACTTTTAAAAAATTTATCCCTTCACCTGTATTAAATTTTTTTAAGGAATTATTTTAGTTATATATAACATTAGAATTCATTTTGATAAAATTACAAAAGCACCTAACTCTCTTAGGTGCATATATGAATATGCCACAGTACATTTTTAAATTTTGAGACAGGGTTTTGCCCAATTTAGCCTCAAGCTTTTGATCATCCGTCTCAGTCTTCCAAGTAGCTGGGATTATAGGCACGTGCCACTGCACTCTTTGACATTTCATTTTGAAGATGGGGGAAATTACCTTACATTTTTTTCCAAAGGAAAATCATTCTTCTTCAAGATACAGTTGATTTCTAAAAGTTATTTATATTTAGTGCCTGACTTATTTTTCTCAGATAAGAATGTTGACCTATTCTTAACTTTTAAAGAAAAAAAATAAATTGTTGTTTGAAGCATGTTAAGACCAATCAAGGACTCAGTTGGTTGAGGTACATAAAATATTTAGAACTGTGCTTAGCACATTCTAAGAACTTAATAGATGTAAGCTATTATTTACTATGATTATTACACATTGACCAACCCCAATATGAATATCCAAAATATAAAATCCTATAAAATGAAAAAATCTTTTAGTGTCAACCTGATGCAACAAATGGAAAATTCTATACCTGACATCAAGTGACAAAAGGCAAGTTCACCAAAAGTATTGCATAAAATCACCTTCAGGCTGTGTATATAAGGTATATGTGAAACATGAATTTCATGTTTACACTTGAGTCCCATCCTTAGAATATCTCATTATGCATCTGCAAATATTCCAAAGTCTGAAAAAAATTGAATTAAAATACTTTTGTTTTTATGCATTTTGGAAAAGGGATGCTCATGCTATTATGATGATGATGCTCTGCTGCTGCTGCTGCTGCTTCGGATCGACCCATAGTGTTTTATATGCTTTTCTTACACATGTTTTCTATTACTTTGCCCAAACTTTATTGTTTTTATATTAAATGCTATATGCTGATAGACACACTAGAATCAATTAGTTGTAAATAGTAAACCTATTGAGCTGTATTGATTGATTTCTTAGGTGGAGGAATTTAGTTGGTTTCATTTTAAAACTGAAAAATACATTGTTTCTCAGTGTCTTAGTGGGTACTCTCTTGTTCTTCTTGGCTCTATTACCCAGGCCTTCCTTGCTTGTAATGATGATAATGATGATGATGATTGATGACACACACACCCACACATTCACACACACACACATTACACAAATAAGGAGACGCACTAACTGGCAGTTGGGCGTACTTCCAGTTCATTTCAAACCATGCCATTACATTAAAATGTAAATTAAAATAAAGGGAAGTTAAGACATATTCCTCTTTTTTCCCCTTTCAGTTTATACTTTGATTTTGCAAATTGTTCTTCTCTGATTTTGGTGCTAGTATTCTGATGCAGGCTTTGAAGAATCAATAATAAGGAAGCATTTACAAGCAGATTTGCATCTTGGTCAATGATAATCCTTGCCCTGAGGCTCAGAGGCTGATTTGAGATCAATCAATACCTGAAAACTTCCTTTCTTTGTGATAGGCAACAGAATATGTCAGGGATAAGAGAGAGGAGTTATACCAAAACCTGTTTGTTATTCATGGAAGATATTTAGTCTGTAGAACTCCTTCAGATCTTAGAAGAAAGCTGGCATAGCATTTTGCAAGGGTATCCAGGGAGATGAATGGGCCTATAAATTTGGAGAGAGTGAGGGCAGGGGGTGGGGAGAGAGGGAGAGAGAATGTCTCATTTTGAATTTGAGATAGATAATTTCCCATTCTAAATGTGCTTACAATACCTGGTGTTACAATTAAATTAGTTTGGCATGGTTTAGGGTGTATAGCACAACATAGACTGTAAACTTTCTGGCTGTAGAAATCTTTTTCTTGGGCTTTTTTCCAGTTTCTAGTGAGAGATATGAAAACAAAACAAAACAGTAAAGAACAATTTCAAGTGCTAAGTAACAGGCAAATAGGATGCCTTGCCCACGTTGTCCAATATAAACTTTATTCCAGCCCTATGAAACAGGTATTGAAAAAAATTCCGTATTTTGGGATGGAGGTGTAGCTCAGTGGTGGAGCACTTGCCTTGCACATGCGAGGCACTGGGTTCAATTCTCAGCACCACATAAAATAAATAAATAAAATAAAGGTATTGTGTTCATCTATAACTAAATTTTTAAAAAATTTCCTATTTTATAAATTTAAAAAATTTCAGTAATACTTATATTTAGGAACTTTTGCTTGTATTCAGATCTAGCAAAGGGCTGAAGTTGTTATGTTTGAACACAAATGTCCTGAAATCCAAATCATAAAATACTGTGCTTGAACTGCCTAAGCTGCTTGCCAAATGAAAATGGTTCTAGGGTTTATAGCATTAGGGAGAATTCATGCATCTTAAAACTTTGGAAAATTATATAAACCTGATGTTTACTGAAAGAAACTTATACATATCATTAGCAAAAAGTTTGATCTTAATGTTTTACAATTGAATAGAATTCCACAGTGTCTTATTTACCCTGGCAGGTTAGTCACTGTCTTCCATTTCTGTCAATTGTCTTTCATTTAAAATGGATAATTTGCTTATAAAGATGATATGCTTGCTAGGTTTGTATGTCTTCATCTGGTTTCAATTAAAGGTGTGGCTTTATTATCTTAGCCAGATGATTGTTTTTTCTGGCAATCTGCTTCTTAACTCCACAACAGTATTTCCCAGGCTAAAGCCAGTCAGTGGATTCCACTGGAGGTTCTCTCACACAATACAGTTAGTTTGAGTGGAGGCATAAAATGTTTTAGATCCTTAACATTCCCATGCAAGTATGTGCACTAAAAGTCTTTGAGTAGGCTACAATAATTCTAATGGGAAAGTGATGGCTTTCATCCCATGCATCATGTCTTATTTAAGTATGGGGCTAACATAAAAGACCCAAATATCACAAACTTTATTTTTGGCCCCCAAATTCAAAATTTAAGGTGTGTTTTAAGAGACAACCCTCTGGAGACAATATTGGTAGTGTAGTGATTCATGAGCTTCATCAATTCTCTTTAGTTCATTGAAAGTGTACTAAAAAGAGCACTCTCATGCCTTGTTTTGGACATGTAAATTGGGATAAGCTTTATGGAAAACAGTTTGACAATAGTGTCAGAAGTCTTTTAAAATGTGAATGGTTTTGGTCTCTGTAATTCAGTTTCTAAAACTTTGATGAAAGGAAAAATAAAAACTGCACATAAGTATTTAATTATGAGCACTTTTGTCTTGGCATTAGATATAATGAAAGAAAGCCATGTGTTCAGAGCAACAGATTCCATACCTGTGTTCCCATGTATGTCTGTCAGAGTTTCTCAACTGTGATTACTGTTGACATTTTGGCTGGGTACTTCTTTTGTACAGGTGCTATCTTACACATTTTAGGATGTTTAGCATCCCTAGCCCTTACCCACTAGATGCCAGAAGCACCATCACCATAGCAGCTGTGACAAGACAGAAATGTCTCCAGATATTGTCATATGTCCTTTGGCAAGTGGGGGGATGGGGGTTGGTTCAGTACTAGAGCACTTGCTTAACATTCATGAGGCCCTGAATTCTATCACCAGCCCTGGGAAAAAAATAGGAAAACAAAACAAAACAAAAAAATCCCCCGTGGAACTATATTACTCTTGGTTCAGAACCAGTGATACATGGTCAGGAAATTTTCCAATAGTTTTAAGTGAACATTTGATAAGGAAAAATGCTGACAGTATTTTGTGCATTTTTTTTTTTTTTTCTGAAAAAGGCAGAAGGATAATGATAGTTAAGGGGTTAGAGGATATGTAGTTTCTACAATGGCAAAGAGTTGTTCTGGGAGTGCTGTGTAATACCAGAAATCCTTCCAGTTTCCAGGTCTCCCGAGCAGCCATGGGTAACATAACTACCTATACCAAGGCAGTAAGAAGGCAGCTTCTACCAGGTGCTGCCAGCCTTCTGTTTGGGCTCAGTAGGGGTTTCTTTGACCTTTATCCACACCATCTACCCACATTCCCTCCCCATTTTCTACTGTTCTCAAGATTTGGCTTCCCATCTGCCTCTTCAACTAATGCAAATAGATAATCTCTGTGAATCCCCTCCCTCACTGTGAGCCTGTATGAATCTAAATTTTACTCCCCAGCCAAGCTTTAGGACACAATGCCATGTGTGTCCCCCACAGCTTGCAGAATGCTTTCCGTTTAAGAAAAAAACAAAATCGAGTGCAGCAATGATACACATTTCAGAAGTTACATCTTAGAAATAATGAACATATGATTAACAATTATTTCTCCATTTTAAGTCTTCTTACTAAAATACTAAATGTGAAAAACCTTTTTTTTTAAAAAAAAAATCGCAATTCTTAGGGAAAAAATAAAAATGATTTCAAATATTTTGAACTCCTTTAAAACATATTCATCTTAAGGGAAGGGGGAATATGTAACACGAAGTCAGTGTCCATGAATTGTATAGGAGGCTATTTCATATTTGGAGCAAAATAAATGATTTTTCACTCAGTTTAGAAACATAATATTTTTAAAAGGAAAACATTATGTGTAGCCCACTCTTGATTTTTCAAAATAACTCCTCAAATGCTTAATGCAGAATGAACTTAAAGTTTTTGAGATTTGAAATTCATTTGAAATTTATTTTAATCAATGGTAAGTTTGTTTATGATGCTCTAGACTAAATCAGTTTTGGGTTTCCTTTTGTGTCACTCTGATAGCATGGAAACCTTTGAAGAGCTGCAGATCTCATTCTGATGATTGTAGTAGGGAAGGAAAAGTTCCTAACAGCAGGAAAACCTTTGCATTTCTGCATTGTAGAGAAGGAGGCAGGCATGCAGAGCTCTTTCCTTTTTACCAGTATCCTGGGCCTTTCTAGTTGGGAAAAGTGAAAAGAACTCAGTTATCCTGCATATAGTGAACAAGAGGGATTTTGATATTCTTAACAAGGGGAAGAGATTAGAAAGATGAGATAGAGAAGAAAAAGGAGTGTTATAGTTTAGATGTGAGGTGACTTACCCACAAAAGCTCATGTGTGAGACAATGCAAGAAAGTTTAGAGGTGGAATGATCCGGTCATCAGAGTTTTAACCTAATCAGTGCATTAATCCAGTGACAGGGATTAACTGGGTGGTAGCTGTTGGCAGGTAGGGTGTGGCTGGAGGGGGTAGTTCATTGGAGGTGTGCCTCTGGGATACATATATTTTGTCCCTGATGAGCCAAGCTTAGTCTCTCTCTGCTTTCTGGTACCATGTTCTGAGCTGCTTTTCTCTGCCATGCCCCTCCACTATGATGTTCTGCCTCCCCTCAGGCCCAAAACAATGCAATTAACTGTTTATGGGCTGAGACCTTTGAATCCTTGAGCCCCCAAATAACTCTTCCTCCTGTAATTGTTCTTGTAAGGTTTTTTGGTTACAATGGTGAAAAAAAAAATGACAAGGAGGAAGAAGAGAAGGAACAGGAGGAAGAGGAATACTTCGAAAAGGAGAGAAAGAAGGAAAGGAGGAAGATGAGGAACAGGAAGGGAGAGGGAGAAGCACAGTTAAACTAGGGCACAGGTAGAAGGGACACACAGGTGGGTTCAAGGTAAGAAATCAAGGCCTAGGGCACATAAGATTTTGCAGGGGATGTTTAGGGGAGACTTGATAAATTTTAAAACTCCTTTGGCATGACAGAAATTATATTCAAATCGTGAAACAACCCTTCACCACAGGCTCGGAACTGCCCTGGTCTTAACCAACTGCAGATTAACATCCCCAAGTGTAGCACCCTGTTGACCAGTGTTTTAGTCGTTTTGTTGTTGTTACTATAATGAAAGCCTCAAGGAAGGCCAATTTTATAAAAGAAAGAATTTTATTTAGTTCACTGTTGAGAGATGAAGGTCCCCAAATCAGGTGGCCTCATTACTCTGTCCTGTGGCAAGGGCCTAATGGCATCATAGAGGGAGCACATGGAAGATTAAGACATAGCATGACCTAATGGGAAACCCCAGAGTAATTCAGGGATTAAGCTTGCTCTTTTGTCAACTCACTTTTTTGAGAGTCAGGGGTCCCCCAAGAGCTACCTTCATCACTTCAGAGGGTAGCTCCCCCAGTGATCTACCCTTAAGCCCCACCTCTAAGTATTCCATACCCTCTCTCAACACTGCCCGCCAGAGACCAAGCTCCTAACATATGTTCAAGCCATAGATTATCATGAAAGATGGGTCCATAGTGAAACACTTGGTGTTAGAGACCCAACTTGATATAGAGGCCTGCTGTGAGAGGAGAACAGAACTAGGGGTCTTGCACATAGGTGAGGGCAGCCTTGTGAGGCAATGTGCCATTCTGAATGTGCAGGATTAGCTCAGCCTTTAATGATCCATAGGGATACTAAAGGAGAGATTAGATTCCACATATAATCCTCATATGGAATGAAGCATAAACATACCTATTTAGATACTGTGACAAGGAAAACTTTTCTTCTTCTAACTATGAGGTTCAGTGCTTGGGGGCCTGCAAACCAACTGACAAAGAGATTCATTAATGGAAGAAAAAGCAAAGTTGCTTCCCCTATGCATGGGCAAGAAGCCCCTAATAATGACAAACTTGCTAAATAACTAGAGGTAAATATTTATATACTAAATTTAACAAAAAAGAGAGTTATAATCAAGTAATCCAACAGAATCTTCCATACACTGGGAAAGGGTAGAAGGCTCTTTTGGATTATTTGATTTTCAATGGGAATGGGCAGTCTATCACCATGGCAGCTTAATTAGCAGGAAATACTTTATGAGGGGCTTAGTGGCCACTGTAGTTTTGGGCTAGCTTTGCTTTAGTCAATCAAGGGACATCAAGAGAAGATTTCTTTCTTTATCTTCTTTAGCTCAAATGTTTTAACTTGAAAATAACTTTTATACCAGCTCTGGGGGTCTGAGTGGGTTCCTACATTTTCTCTATCTGAAATTTTTCTGGAAGTTTCACCAAATAAAAAGTAGCAGCAGCAGCTAGGTTATTGCTGTGGAGAGCCATTAGAATTAAAAATATCCAGGAAAGAGATCTATAAAAAAGAGAGAAGAATTTATACTAGAAGGAGGAAACAAAACGTAAAGGTTAATGGTTGGAGCAGACTGGACAGTTCCTGAGAGCAGAGGGCAGCTAGTTGAGAACACTGCCAGTTGCTGGGTTTGAAGGATCTTTGGTGATGGTGGCAAGTGCAGTGTCCTAGTCATGATTCTCTCCTGGAGCACAGCGTGGAGGAAACAGGTGTTCCATTGAACTTTCTAGCTGTACATCCTGTTCTGATGATGGATCCTTTGAAGTTCTATTGAGTTGTCCAGCTTCTGTTCACAGGGTTTTGGAAAAATGAAAGTTTTAATTGTCAGTGATCCCAAATCAGTAAGGTGTGAGGAAAATTGGAAATGTTACTGACAAAATGCCCAAGATAGCAAGAACCAGTCTAAAAATAGGTGAAAAATATCTCAAAGACAATGAATAGTACTGGAATCTGAGAACCCACAGTGGTGAGTTGTTTTCCATTGAAATTTCTCACCACAGTCATTTCATTTCTGATCATACAAAATAAGTCAAGTCCAATTAAATTCGACTGAATAAATCATATAAATGCAGCAAGATAATTCTCCACATGGACCTTTTAAAATTTGCTTCGTTGGGACTTTTTACAAGAAATCTCAGAGATTGTATGCATTTTAGTTTTTTTTAAATTGGTTCATTATAATTATGTGTAATAGTGGTATTCCTCATGACATATTTGTACACATACATAATTTGGCCAATTTTATTCCCCAGTACCTTTCCTTTCCCTTCATTCCTCCCTCCCTCTGGTCCCTTTCCTCTATTCTACTCATTCTGTTCCAATTTTCATAAGATTCCCCTCCCTAACTCTTTCTTTTCCTTTTCCCTTTCTATCTTCTTTATATGAGATAAAACATACAACCCTTATCTTCTGAGCCTGGTTTATTTCATTTAACATACTGTATTTGAGTTCCATCCATTTTCCTGCAAATGACATAATTTCATTTTTTATGGCTAGATAAAACTTCATCGTGTATGTGTATCACATTTCTTTATCCATTCATACGTTGACTGACACCTAGGCCTTTTGTACAACTTGGCTATTGGGAATTTTGCTGCTAAAAACATGGGTAAGCATGTATCACTATAATACGCTGACTTAAGTTGTTTGGATCAGACTGGATATTTAAAAGCTTGCCTAATCTAGGAAGCCATGTGAAAGACTTAGCACCAAACTTCTCTTGAAATGCCTGTATCTTGTTTCCTGGACTTGCCAGGAAGTGACCTTCCTTACTCATCTATAATGAGGTTCATTTTCCCAAGAGGGCTTTATTAACATTGGTCAAATAAAATCATCCTTCGTTTCCTAAAACTCATCACATCTGATTCTATGCACATTATTTTCAGATAAGACATTCTAAAGTACTGATTATGTAAGCAATGTTTTCAATGTGTCTTACTATAAAGAGGACTGATTCTCATTGAACCTAGGTAAATAATTATATGGACCCAAAATCTAAGAATATTCAATATTAGTTTCTGAAATTTTGAAGGTTTTAGACAGGGAAGAAAAGTATTTCATTTCTGCTTACAAATTAATAATCGTACCAACTAGGAGTTATAGGTTACTTAAGATAAAAAGAGAAAAGTCTTCCTTGACTTCCAGAAATAGAACATTAATGGAATAGCAATGTTTAAAACAAAAAGAGCATAAAAGCTGTCATCATCATCCATTAGTTTATTCAGTCTCATTCAGTTAATTCTGGTTCTGTTTGATTTTGTTTTGATTTTACATGAACACACCAGTTTCTCAACTATAGATCTGGAAATCCTTATTCAGTTCAGTGACTATCATGGAATCATCAGTGCCAACAAAGATGGTACTCCAGAGCACCTGGAAGAGTCTTCTTTATGGATCTCAGAAAAACTGCAATTTGTTTTTTATTTTAGGATGAAGTTCTCTGTCTTAGTATCTTGCACGTATTTGCTAAAACAGGATCACATCACTGTAAGACAATATCTATGAATGATAAAAGACTTAAAGGGACATGGCTAAAGATCTAATGACAGTATTATACAAATAGTGCATTATTAGTAGTATTTTTAAAATAATAGTATTATAAACAAGTTTCATTGACTTAAAACCTTTATATAATAACTAGAATTATGAATAATAACTTTATACCATTGTTGTCTGCTATCAGCCAGGGCAGAATGAGAACATACGTATAGCAAGAATATTGGGTGATTTCTAGGCATTTACATAACTCCTGAAATATTTGCATTAATGACATTAACCCATGAAAATATAACCCAAGGGAGGAGATTAAACTTTTCTTATTTGATAATGCTTCTCATGCAAGTCAACATATCAAATATACCTAATTGTCATTGTTATTTTCATCTTCTCATTTTGTAAGGTGGAAGAACAAACCTTTTAAGATTTTTCAGGGACCCTCTGAGGAATTTCCAAATCAGTTTAAGATTAGTATTTTATTTCATATTTGATTTTAGGAAGTACAAATATCAGAAGTTGTCAAAAATATAAAAAAGAATTTCGAATTGTTGATGAAATAGGATCTTGGGTCTCTAGGAAACAGTGCACAGTTGTTATATATTTAACCAAAGTGGCAATATATAAGACTTACAAATGTGAGAGGTAACTTGATTGAGAGAATCAAAAACCCTTAGCCCTGAGGCTGGAGTTGTGGCTCAGCAGTAGAGTGCTCACCTAGCACATGCAGGGTGCTGGGTTTGATCCTCAGCACCACATAGATTAAAAAATTAAATACAGATATTGTGTCCAACTACAACTAAAAAAAAAATTAAAAAAAAAAAACACTTAGCCCTTTTAATATTGAGAAAATTTGGTTTCCTTAAATGTTTCAGTAAAGACAACACAAGAAGTTTGTTTGACCAAGACAAAGAAGCTCTTTTCTTGGTTATCACTAAAAAGGTAAAGGAAACTCTTTTCAATTTCTTACTGACAACAGACCAATAATCCAAGAGACAAAAGCGACGGTCAGTGGCACTGCCTATAATCCCAGCGGCTTGGGAGACTGAGACAGGAACATCTAGAGTTCAAAGCCAGCCTCAGCAATGGCAAGGTACTAAGCAGCACAGTGAGACCCTGTCTTTAAATAAAATACAAAATAGGGCTGGGGATGTGGCTCTGTGATCAAGTGTCCCTGAGTTCAATTCCTGGTACTCCCCCTCCCACCTCTTCCCAAAAAAAAAAAAGGAAAAGAAGAGAGGGAATCACATTCATTTTACATCCATGTACTGGCAAGATTATAGCTTATTTTAAAAGAACTTTTAAAATAAGTTCACTCAGATTTTAGCCAGCGGGACCATATAATATATGATCACTTTTCCCTACACCTATTTTAAATTTCTGTATCCATTTGGGTTTTTCCTATTCCTAGTCTCTTCTCATCTAACCTTTAAAAAAATCAAAATTCTATTTTCTGACAAAATTATTTGTTTTCCTTTAACAAAACATGTCCTTCATTCTGTGTATATTTTTCATTCAAAACTGTTTCCCATTGCTCTTTATTTTTCTAGTACTTTTACTTACATACATTGATTATAATTTTACCATTAGTAATCTGTGGTGTCCACAATGCCTGGGATCCTGAATTCTCAGGAGACTGAGGCAGGAGGATTGAAAGCTCCAGGCCAGCCTGTCCAAACACCACAACAAAACAACCCATTAGCAACCTTTATTTTACAAAGCAAATGAGAAAGGAGACAACTGTGAAGCATTTTCATATTCCAGCATTCTGTGCATATGAGGAAATTTTATGAATCTACTTCACATATAATTTTATGAATATATCTTCACATCCCCTTGGAGCTACATGCTTGTTCATAGTTTTAAAAAAACAAAGTTTAATGTGGCCAAAGAACATGCTTATTATATAGGTCCAAATATATTTAGTCTTTTTGCAAGGATAAGAAGCCAAAAATATATTTAAAAAATTGTAAATACTTCAGTATTTTACTTAAAAATAAACAAGATACTCAATGATTATCTTTGGCTTAACTTTCACGTTGAAAGTTAACAAAATAATTTTCAGAAATATTTTTAGGGAATGATTGTTGAAATAAAGGTTCTTGGCAGAATGACTTAATTTGATTAGAATCAAGTTCATTGGTTTTATAATCATAAAGTCTTGTATATATAGCTTTAGCTTATTTAACTAGTAAATTTAAGTTGCTGATAATTCAGAAGATGGATGTTTCTTTTAATTAAACCAACAGTATTAAACTAATCAACCAAAGATTTGGGACCTGGGTTTGATCCGCAGTACTGCACCAAAATTAAAAAAAAAAAAAATAGTCCCAACACCGAGAAGTAGGAAAATATCACATACACATAATATTCATAGGTATTTATGTGCCTTATGTGCACACAGATGCAAATAGAGTTCTGCAGCTTTTATTCTAAAATTTTAGCCATAAGTCGGGCCTTAACACAGTTGCTTCTTGTCTTGCCTCACTTATATTTTTATCTAAATTGTGCTTCTGGCAGATGAAATAAATTGTTACTTGCTCAATATGAGGGCCAAAGCTTTTACCAATTTTTGTGGAGGATACTTTTGTGATTTTCTCTTATCCTGACATGTAATTTCATCGAGGCTGTGGACTACATTTTATTTTCCATTAGAGTTTTTTCCAGCTTCAGTTGGTTGCTGTTTGGGTTCCTGAGTCCCTTAAGAACCCCTGAAGTGGAACAAGGGAGACTGTGATGACCAGTAGAGTGTTGAAGGGCTGGTGAGGAGAGAAAAGACTAGGGAATACATCTTGGAAGGTTTTAGTTATCTTATCTAAGAACCAAAGTTCTGAATTTCTAAAGTTCTAAGTATGCTGGAGCTAGTGTATAACGAAGGGGCATACAGTAAGCAGGTATTTAAAGGAAGGGGGTTGCTTAGTCAACTGAGAGTTCCCCTGAGAATAACATGATCAAGCAAGCAGAGTATAGAGTCCTGGAAATCAAAGCCTAGACTAGGAACTCCCAGTCCAAGAAGTCCTTGACACATTAAGAAGTCTGGGATTCTAACCCAGCTACACAGAGTGTACCCATTCAAAGGTCTTAAACCATAGGTCTTTCTGTGGCTTACCCATCCCTGCAAAAGGTGACCCCAGAGGTGCTCAAGATACAGTCCCATACCTGTAGATAGCCCAGAGGGAGGACAGCAGGCACTCCTATTGCCAGAGGCAGAATACACAAAGGCAATTGGGAAAAAGACAACATGGGACTTTTTAAGTTGAGATTATTTATCTTTACTTGGATGAACCCTGTGACAGTGGCCATGTTTAGTAGGATACCAGCTAAAAATGGGGTGTTCAGGCCATCCACATTTCTGCCCTGCAACTATGACTTCTTTCTCTAGTCAATGGCTATCTCACTGGCCAGCTCATACAATGGTCTCTAAGTGTTTAAAACTGTGTTCACCTTTAGAAATACACACCTGCATGTTATTTCATGTTGGTCCTTCTCATAAACTTAAAGCCAGTTATCATTCTCCACTGCTTGTATTCTTCCCATGTGCCTGTTTACCCTTCATGACACTGAAAGATCTTCTTTAAAAAACAAACAGAAACCCAAACAAGAACACCCAGTTTTTCATGTGACAACTATTCCCCATTGTATTTATCATCCTCTGTCACACTGAGCTTGTCAGCTTTCTATTGCTTCCCTTGATGTGCATGCTTCCCTTCCAGTAATGTACCAGGATGTCAAGGTTGACTTTGAAGGGGCTGCAGGACCCTATCTGGAGGTGGATTGTTGATGGAAGCATCTCCTTACTTAGGGTCAATGACCCACCTCATGGCTGGCTGGAGGATAGTCCAGTGTAGGCTTTTATAGATTCTCTATGTCTAAGCACCTCAGAAATAAGATTTTTGTTTTTGTTGTTTCTTTTGATTTTAGGAAGAAAGTTGTGGGTTGTTGACATTATGGTGGCATAAGATAGCTACTAGGAGGTTTTGTTCTCTGAAAAGTGAAACGGCCAAGTCCTAATCCAAGGTCTTCAACATTAGGGGAGACTTAGTAAGAAGGATGAAAAGAGAAAAGGCCACAGAAAATTGACTTTGAAAGGAAAATGTTCAAAGTGTTTGGGGAAGTTTTTTTTAAAGGATCTGTATGGCTAGAAGCATCTATTCTTATTGGGAGGTGAATTTGGAAGAGGAAGGATAGAAGGCATATGAGGCCAGTTTTCAGTTTTTGGTGATCTGAGGACACCTGTTTTCTTAGCAGGTTGGGGGCAGAAGCCTTCTGCCTGAGAAGATGAGTGATTTGGGGGACTTGTTATGGGGACTTCTGATTCCTGGAATTGTAGGCAGAAAGTAGATCTAATAGTCCCTCAGCTGACAGGAAGTGCATCTGACAGTTCCTTAGGAAGTGGATCTAGCAGTCCCTCAATCAACAGGAAGTGGACCTAGCAGGTCCTCAGTCTACAGGAAGTACATCTGATAGTTCCTTAGGAAGTGGATCTGGGAGTTCCTCAATCAACAGGAAGTGGACCTAGCAATCCATCGACCTACAGGAAGTGCATCTAACAATTCCTCAGGAAGTGATCTAGCAATCCTTCAGTCAATAGAAAGTAGACCTAGCAGTCCCTCATCCTACAAGAAGGGCATTCGACAGTTCCTCAGGAAGTGGATCTAGCAGTCTTTCAGCTCACAGGAAGTGCACCTGACAGTTCCTCAGGAAGTAGATCTGTCAGCCCCCTACTTGACAGGAAGTGGATCTAGCAGTCCCTCAGGAGTATGTACTACTCTTTGTGTGATTGCAGGGTACCTTATCTGCTGGGACCAGACATGCACAATTTACATAAAAGTGTTAAAAATCTGTTGGTGTACAAATACACTGACAAATAGAGGAGTTTCACTGCCATCATTTTTCTTTTTTTCTAAGGATCATCATGTAGGTTGATGTCCACATGGCTAGGATGGTATGCTTAGATTAATTTTATGAAAATTTGAGCAAATTTCATATTAATGACCCATGTACTGAAATAGTTGAATTTGTTGAGTATCCCTTACCCAAAATACTTGGACTTATGGATTTTTTTTAGATTTTGGAATATTTTCATATTTATAATGAGATCTCTTGGGGATCAGATGCAAGCCTGAACATGGGATTCATTTATGTCTTATAATAAATCTTATACATATAGTCTGAAAGTAATTTTTGTACAATACATTTTTTTAGCATGCATATGTTGTGAAATATGATCACATGAGGTGTACAATTTTTTACCTGTGGTGTCATGTCTGCTCTCAGAAATATTCAGATTTTCAAATCAGGGTGTTCAACCTGTATATATATTTATGTTTAATTAGAAGAGGAGCAGTATTCACTTTTGCTTAGATTTTCTTGATAAGAAAACAGCCTTTTTTTAAAGAGAGAGTGAGAGAGAGAGAGAGAGAGAGAGAATTTTTTTAATATTTATTTTTTAGTTATCGGCGGACACAACATTTTTGTTTGTACGTGGTGCTGAGAATCGAACCCGGGCTGCACGCATGCCAGGCATGGGCGCGCTACCACTTGAGCCACATCCCCAGCCCAGAAAACAGCCTTTTGACTTCCAATGCAGTCCTTTTAATTTAGTCAAATTGCAGAAATTTTTCCAGATCTTTATGAACTTCAGGGATGTCTAAAATGATTGTTCTTTGTCCAGTAGAATTTTTTATAGAGTAAAAGTTTGTGTCTGAGGTGAAGTAGGAAGGTAGAGTAGTGTGATTCTGCTGCAGAAGTTAAAATCTCAACTGAATAGTCCTTAAGGTTATGTGTTCACATTTTTATTAATTTTAAATTAATAACTTTAAAATAGATTAAATTTATTGATGCCAAAAAGTATCAGTTCTATGTGAGGCATTAATATCAGGTGTTGTCACAAGGAGTGCCCTTGCTATTGTGATAGGAGAATGATGAACATCAAAATGAGAGAATTCATAGAAGCCTCAAGGAAGAAATAGCACTGAGGAATCATCTTGAAAGAAGCTAAAATTACAACAAAGGAGGTACCCCCAGTGAGCAGAAGATCAATAGGGAAGGCAGAGGTGATGAGAAGACCTAGACAGGCCTGGCTTAGTGGCCTATACCTGGGCTTTGAACTGGCCAACCTTTTGCATTCTCCTTCTAACACTCTTTATCGACATTCCCACCAGTCCTCTCACCCATGAAATGGAGAAAACACCTCCCACCCCCAGAACATTTGTAAGTATTTAGTGGAAAGATATATGGCATGTGTGTATTCAACAAATGTTATTTTCCTCCATTTTCTAAAATCAATGTATTTTCTGGTTTCTTAGAAATGATGAGAATTGAATCAGTGAAATAGTTTATAGAGTTTAGCATTATATATTAACATTAAGAAAAAAAGAGACCCTGGCTGGGGATGTGGCTCAAGCGGTAATGCCTGGCATGCGCGGGGTGCTGGGTTTGATCCTCAGCACCATATAAAATAAAATAAAAATGTTGTGTCTGCCGAAAACTGAAAAATAAATATTAAAAAATTCTCTCTCTCTTCTCTCTCTGAAAAAAAAAAAAGAGAGACCATAGTTTTGTCAGAAGCTATGCAGAACATTTTGAATGCTAAACATCAGGAATACATTAAATTATTAGTGGCCTCCAAATTAGTAATGGGATTTTATAGTGCGTCATTGACATTAAACTGAATTTTTACTTGTTCTTTGGTTGTAACCCACTTCCATTCCTAATTATGTTCTTCTCAGGCTCACCTAAGTGTGAGTTTATAATCATTGGATACCAATAATAGGACACAGTTCCTTGAAAGTATTAGGATATGGCCTGAAGACCATTAGCAATGAAGACTAAGGTATTTATACTAGTTTTTTTTTTTTTTTTTTGTGTGTGTGTGTGTGTGTGTGTTTTGTTGTTGTTGTTGTTGTTTTGCTTTTGAGCATAAAAGAGTAGGATTTATTCAAGTGAGAAGAAAAGATACAGAGCTTCTTCAAGGTGAAAGGGAACCCAACAAGGGTTGCCTTTATACTAGTTTTTATTGAGTTGTATCCCTCCTTCCTCCAGAAAATCATGACATCTTGTTGTACTCCTTTTCTTTCCCTCTACCTGACTTGCTACTCTTTTACTCTACTAATTGTTGTGATAAGAGAATGTTTTCCTAAAAGGAGTTGCACAACATCTCTCATTCTAGCTCCCGTACACTTGTTTTCAGTGTGATGCAGAAATTGGCCTGGGCTTCCCAGGTCAAATAAAATTGCCCTGTATTTAAACAGCTATTCCATAGGCACAATGTACATCATGAAACAATGTTGTTTAGCATTTGAAATAATTGTTACTTCTTGAATTAGAAATAAGAATCAGCAGATTGCTACACTATGGCAGTCACAGAATCATTCACAAAATGTGTCTATAGGGATATTATTTGTGGTAGCTGGAAAATATTACATGAGTAATGTTGCATTCCAATTAGTTGTATTAAAATATATATTATGCACAGCTCTGTATTTGGGTTTAAAAGTTTCCTTGACAACATCATTTAACTTCTTACTGTTCTTTTCATGTTGCTAGTATAAATATCTAATATGTTTTTGTTCAAAACATCAATTAGGCTTCAGCATAATCTTTATTAATACAGATATGTTATTACAAGATGACTACTGAGCTATGATAATTTGCACAGCAGGAACAATAAAATATCTTCTTTTTTTGGTTCTATCCCAGATTGCTTGGCTTTTTTAGTCTTTTACAAAGCGTACACCCAGAAGGTTCCATGTTATCTTGCACAATTACAGTGAAATCTTTAAAGCTCTTGTAAGCAAAAGCATTATTTTCTCCCAAGGTGAAGAAAATGGAAAGTCCCCAAATTACAGATAGATTGAAAAAGATCATAGTAGTTGCAGAACTCCACTTTTAATATATCTATTTCTTTCTTTTCATGTAGCCAGAACTCCCCATTTTCTGCGGATTCAGAATGTAGAAGTGAACGCTGGCCAGTTTGCCACCTTCCAGTGCAGTGCCATTGGCAGGACCGTGGCTGGTGACAAGCTCTGGTTGCAGGTATAGTAACCACAATTTTAGCTGTCCAGTGAAGTTCTATCAGGGAGAAAGTATTTGCCCTGGAGGGAGGAATCAGTGAAAAAGTCTGTGTCTGGACACTTGTTTCAGGACTTTCGTCTTTATCAATAAGTGGCCAGGTTTTTAGGTGTTCTGCATAAACTAGGTATTTTTCTTTTCACACATCCTTTATGAATTTCTGTTTGCCCCCTTTGCTTTTGCTTAGTTGTCTCATTTGGAAGATCATATTGTCAAATTATTTCAGAACACTGTGAAGATGTTCAAAATACAGCACTTTCTCTGATTCATCCTCCTGAGCAAAATCTAGAGAATCTCACACAAACTTATACACAAGCATGTGCGTAAACCAGCACCCATACTTACAAGAATGTGCATACAAAAAGAGTTTTTAGGCTTTTGTAATTTGAATTTTCTAGCAATTTCCCCAAACATAGAAATTAATGACATATATTTTGCTTTCAAACATGTAAAATACATATAACTTATATGTGTGTAAGTGTGTATGCACACACACACACACATATATTAACATAATTTGTGTGAATTTGTTTACAATTTCTCAAGTTCCATCTCTCATATTTTGCCTTGCAAGTAGTTTTTACGTGTCTATGCAAGGTCTTAGGAATTCTGGCAGAATGAATAGACTAAAATGACTGGTTCCCTTCTATCAGAATGTTACCCCCTTCTTAAGTTCTAGGTTTTATGAGGTGTTCCCTCTACCCAGTGCCTTCCAATTACATGTTTTTTTAAATTTGTTTTTCCCTTTTAAGCATTAATCTGTAGTGTGCTCATTTCTCATCTTGACTGAACCCCTCCCCCCTTTTTCTTTCCTTGGTTTGCTTTTTGTGGGACTTTTACTTTTATTTGTTTTCATGGTGCTGGAGCCTTGTTCATGGTCAGAACAATCGCTTACACTGAGCCACACCTCCAATCCATTTATTTATTTTTATTTAAATTTTGAGTTGGCTACTAAGATGAACTTTCACGTTTTTTTTTAAATTTTTTTTTGTAGATGTAGATATAAAGAATTCCTTTATTTTATTTATTTTTACAGGGTGCTAAGCATTGAACCCAGTGCCTCAAACATGCTAGGCAAGCACTCTGCCTCAGAGCCACAGAGCTAGCTTCATAACCTTCAGATTTAAGCACTTCTCTCTACATCCATTTCTTGCTATGTCAGCTTCCAGATCTTGTGCTGACGTTTTTCTGTAAGGATCACCTCTCTACCTCCTATCCTACTTTTCCTTTCTGCTGGGGACATAATGATTGTGGTGTAATACATTTGTGTGACACTATTATTTTAAAATACCTTATCCCTTTTAATCATTGTAATTTACATAAATGGTTGTTTTTGTTTCTCCTTTCCTTGAGGAAATGGGAGAATGGGCCCTCCCAAGGTTAGCCTGCAAACAGTTGCCAGGTTGAATACACTGGGGGAGAGGGCCTCTGCCCAGAGTGCCTCCCCCTTCTCCCTGATGTCACTGTTTATTCACATCCTGTCCCTGTTAGGGACTTGCCTAGCCAGGAAAGAGGACTGTATGCAGACAGCTGAAATTGTATGTTTCAAATTCCTCTTTAGTTTTTTCCCTCTTTCTAAAAGTTTCATAATCACTGCTTTAAAAGCTTTCTGCAGTGTGTGATTCACCTTTTCTTCTAATCCCACTTCTCAGATATTTTAAATTCTTTTTTTTTTCTTTTCTTTTATTGGTTGTTCAAAACGTTAGCTCATGACATATCATCTTTCATACATTTGATTCACGTGGGTTATGAACTCCCGTTTTTACCCCAAATACAAATTGCAGAATCACATCGGTTACACATCCACATTTTTACATAATGGCATATTAGTGACTGTTGTATTCTGATACCTTTCCTATCCCCTACTATCCCCCCTCCCCTCCCATCCTTCCTCTCTACCTCATCTGCTGTTGTTCAGTTCTCTCCCTTGTTTCTTCCTCCCCCCCTTTCCCCTCACAACCTCTTATACGTAATTTTGTGTAACATTGAGGGTCTCCTTCCATTTCCATACAATTTCCCTTCTCTCTCCCTTTCCCTCCCATCACTCGTCTCTGTTTAATGTTAATCTTTTTCTCATAGTCTTCCTCCCTGCTCTGTTCTTAGTTGCTCTCCTTATATCAGAGAAGACATTTGGCATTTGTTTTTTAAGGATTGGCTAGCTTCATTTAGCATAATCTGCTCTAATGCCATCCATTTCCCTGTAAATTCCATGATTTTGTCATTTTTTAGTGCTGCGTAATACTTCATTGTATATAAATGCCACATTTTTTTTATCCATTCATCTATTGAAGGGCATCTAGGTTGGTTCCACAGTCTAGCTATTATGAATTGTGCTGCTATGATCATTGATGTGGCAGTATCCCTATAGTACACTCTTTTAAGGTCCTTGGGGAATAGTCCGAGAAGGGCGATAGCTGGGTCAAATGGTGGTTCTATTCCCAGCTTTCCCAGTAATCTCCATACAGCTTTCCAAATTGGCCACACCAATTTGCAGTCCCACCAGCAATGTACAAGTGTACCCTTTTCCCCACATCCTCGCCAGCACTTGTTGTTGTTTGACTTCATAATGGCTGCCAATCTTACTGGAGTGAGATGGTATCTTAGGGTGGTTTTGATTTGCATTTCTCTGACTGCTAGAGATGGTGAGCATTTTTTCATGTACTTGTTGATTGATTGTATGTCCTCCTCTGAGAAGTGTCTGTTTAGGTCTTTGGCCCATTTGTTGATTGGGTTATTTGTTATCTTATTGTTTAATTTTTTGAGTTCTTGGTATACTCTGGATATTAGGGCTCTATCTGAAGTGTGTGGAGTAAAAATTTGTTCCCATGATCTAGGCTCCCTGTTTACCTCTCTTATTGTTTCTCTTGCTGAGAAAAAACTTTTTAGTTTAAGTAAGTCCCATTTGTTGATTCTAGTTATTAACTCTTGTGCTATGTGTGTCCTATTAAGGAATTTGGAGCCCGATCCCACAATATGTAGATCAGAGCCAACTTTTTCTTCTATCAGACGCATAGTCTCTGATTTGATATCAAGGTCCTTGATCCATTTTGAGTTAACTTTTGTGCATGGCGAGAGGAGGGGATTCAGTTTCATTTTGTTGCATATGGATTTCCAGTTTTCCCAGCACCATTTGTTGAAGATGCTATCCTTCCTCCATTGCATGCTTTTAGCCCCTTTATCGAATATAAGATAATTGTAATTTTGTGGTTTGGTTTCTGTGTCCTTCCTTTTTAAATGTCATAATGGCTGGGACACAGAAGAGGGTTTTGACTTTGTTTTGAAATAGTAGTTTCTTTAAGGGGTTATAGCTAACTATAGCCAAGAATGGTTTGACAAGTTAGTATGTGTGTGTTTGTGTGTGTGTGTATGTGTGTGTATTGCAGGGGTGGGGGACATTATACATGTCCAGATACTTGTCTATTCTGTTAGGCTTCCTGCTTTTCCCAGTCCTGGTACCTATGGACTTTGTCTTTCACGTACATACTTTATATCCTATCTTATTGTCCCTCTTCCCACCTTTCATAACTACCTACCTACCTAACAGGTTCATCTTTTGTCATGTGATTGGCCTCTGGTAGTTTCCCTAATGTCTATCAGTCTACTTCTGTGGACCCCATTTTGAAAATGTTGATAATAAAGTGATTAATTCCTAAGATGACTATGGTAATTGTAAAGTAGGTGATAATTATATGTGGCTAGTTTAGCTTTGTGTCACTGTGACAAATACCTGAGATAAGCAGTTAATAAGATGAAAAGGCTTACTTGAGCTCATGGCTTCGCGAATGCAGGTCCAATGTTACTTATCCCTGTTGGTTTGGGCACAGGGCAGTACAGTACTACTACCTGGCAAATAATACTTACTCATCTTATGGTTACTTGGAACTTCAAGATTCCACAACCTCCTATGGCACCACTCTGAGGATCAAGCCTTTAGCATGCCAGCCTTTGGAGAATATTCTAGATCCAAGTTGGAGCAACATGTAAACAAAATGTCACATTGACAAGTGACAAATGAAAACTTTCACTGGCATAAAATTAAACAAACAAGAAATTGTTATTAAAGTCTTGAAGTTGGATAAGAGGACAGATTGAGTCCGAATTAACTGCACTGAAACAGATAGTAGTGGAATGTTTTTAAGAAGTGGGATTGGAGGTATTTTGGGCCATCCATATTTTCTAGTTGGTTTTATCCAATGGAAATTTTTTTAAAAAATTCACCTTCTTAGTTGGAGGTAGTTTATAGTTTTAAAGATTGAAGTTAGGCACTTACTCTCCAACAGAGCTGGAGATAAGGGGACTATTTTTTTTTTAATGATTTTTTTTTCAAGGGAAAATTCCATGGTCCCTTAGTTAAATGAGGGACATTGATACTAGTAACAATCATGTGAAATTTGGACCTTTCTATACAATTTTCTAGAACATAAATAGTTATATTTGATTTCTTTCCCTCTTCTCACTACACTCTTTTTACTAGCTAGATCTCCTCCACCAACAAGTTCCATTTATCAAAATTAGCATGATTATTTCTAGGTTCTGAAGTGAGCCCCCTTAAACTTATACTGTGAAGCCTTAGTTCACCATGTGATGGTATTTGGAGAGTAGAGGGGGCCTTCTTAGAGGAAGGTAGGATTAAATGCAGCTATGAAAAAGGGGCTCCCTTCTAATGGAATTAGTGCTGTTCTAAGAAGAGATTTTTTTGCTTTGTGCCTTTCTCTGCCATGTGAGGACATTGCAATAAGGCCACAGCTGGAAAACATGAAAAGAACTTTGACCTGAACCCAGCCATGCTGGCATCCTCATCTTAAGCTTCTTTAGAGCGGAAGTTCTCTAAAGAAGGTGCCTCTATAGAAAGATTCTAAAGATTGTATAAACATGGATAAGTAGAGAGCATCATGACTGTGGAAAGGTGGTAGGTGGCAGGGTGGAGTTATATTCATCTGTTTTATTTTCCTTAATTGTCATGTACTTTCAGCTTCTGTATCTGACCTAACATCCTGGTGACCATTAGGTAAAACTCAGAATGTAAGGTCAGCAGACTTTTAGCCTCAACCTACAATAAATGCATAAAATAACCTACTTAAAATCTACTATATAGATATAGATATAGATGTTAATGTTTTCTGAGAGATCACAGCGTGAAGTATAATTCTTGGTCTTCATGGAGTCATCTTAGCTTTTGCCAAAATTTTACTGACAAGTTGAGAGACAAGAATTTGCTCTTTTTGTTTTAATAAATGTCCTGGGCTTGGGAAGCTTCTGTTTAAACCTTGAGCATTTATTTATGGCTTCGAATCTTTAATTATTTGCTGTTACAGTGGCAGTGGTTATTCATTTCTAAATGCTGACTTAATTGGTCTGAATTGTTGTTCAGCATTCAAACCCAAGATTGAAAATTCACTAGTTGGAAGGAAAATGTCACATGTGCTTCAAATTGGAAAGAAAAAGATGTAAAGTACAACTGGTGCCTGTATGCCTCTACAGTTTCCTTGGTATCACTGAGGACTGGTTTCAGGACCCATGGTTAGGTCAACCCTCAGGTACTCAAGTCCCATGTATACAGTGGTATAGTGTTTGCATAAAACTAGATACATCCATCTCTAGATGACATATAATACCTAATACAATGCAAACATATTATATTCAAATAAGTGTTATACTGTATTGCTTTGGCAATAATGACAAAATAAAAACAGTGTGTATATGTTCAGTACAGGCATTTTTGTTTCCCAAATGCTTTTGATCTGTGATTGGTTGATGTAGAAATGGAGGACTGCCTGTATTTGGGAGTCTCAAAGACAATTTCTTGTTGAGGTTCCCAAGTACTAGGTCTGTGTCTCTTTGTTCTGTTAGATTTGGACTATAGCTGTGATGAATTATTTCCCTCTTGACTTCTTAGCATCTTTCTTTTTCTACTGCCCAGTCATGTCCTTCTTCAGTGACTGTGTAGTCCCTGTAGCTTTCCACGCACATAGCCTGGTCAAGAGGGGGGATGATAGGGATTGAATTTATATGACTTTGGATTTTTAAATGAAACTTAGTTTGTCCTGGATTCAGAATACTATTTGGTCTCTGAATCTTTGTGATGTTACGATAATTTTACTGCTAAATAATTTATGTCTCCTGGTATTTTGTGGGGAGATGTTTACTTTATTAATAGCTTGTGAAAGAAGACCAGTGCCCTTCACTTATAAGGTGGTTTCTGTTAATCTGTATTTGTACCAAATGATTTCTGGTAGGGATGAAGATTTAAAGTAGAGGAAGGTTTCCCAGTGCCACTCCTACCCTTTGGCCTGCTACTTCTAGCCCTTTGACTCAGACCATTCCTTAGGGGTGGTGGAAAAAAAGAAATCTACAATCATGGTCCAGGTGTCCCTAATCTAGAGGTACAAGATCTAATCTAATCTAACATCCAAAATGCTCCTGAACCTCAAACTTTTTGACCTTACACCTGGAGTGGAAAGTTTCATACAATGAAACTGAGTTTGATGCACACAAATATTTGTTTAGTTAATTAGTTAGTGGTGCTGGGACTCAGACCCAAGGGCATTGAGCATGTTAGCCAAGGAATCTACACTGAAACACACTTCAGCCCAATGTGTGTGTGTGTGTGTGTGTGTGTGTGTGTGTGTGTGTGTGTGTATTTTGTATGTGGTGCTATGGATTGAACCCAGGACCTCATACATGGTAGGCACATGCTCTACCACTGTACTATATACAAAATCATTTAAAATATTATATAAAATTACCTTAAGCTATATGAATAAGGTATGTATGAAATATAAATGTATTTTATTTTTAGATTTAATTTCCATTTCCAATAACTCATATGTATATGCAAATATCCAAAATCCAAACTAATCTGAAATTTGAGACACTTCTTGTTGGAAGCATTTTTGTGAGGGATATTCAGCCTATAATACTCTTATGCCATAACAGCTTTAAAAATGCTTGTCTGTATGTAGACTCACTTGAGACCTTAAAATAATTATGAAATCCAGGAAGAAAACTGAATGAGAAGAAATATTTTTATTTTTTTTGTGATTTGAGTCTCCGTAAGTAAGGCAAGATTTAGAAATTCATAATACTTCCTTTATTTGAGGGGCATCAATATTTTTGATTTTAGTAATTTGCAATAATTTTCATTACATACATCACCATCCTTTAAGCCCAGTGTAGACATTTTGCATCAAGTGTCATGGATTCTCCCCATGGTGTTTTATCTATTTTATATATGAGGAGTTTGAGATTCACAATTGTCCAGGGTCACAGAGGTAAATGATACTGTACATCCAACTCCTTGTCTATTTTTGCTTACCTCTGATTAATTCTACTATACTTCACTGTCTTTTCCTGTCTGAAGGTAGATGAATGGGCAATGTGCATTTAACACTTTGCTAGAAGAAGTTAGCTATGACCAGCTTACATGATTGACATCAAGGAGCCAACCTGACCATAGAAGAAATGTTCATATGTGTACATGTACTGATTGATCCAACTTGTTTTTGGTTTGGATATTAGTTGTGCCTATCAAACTCCTGTTAATGTAAGAATATTCAGAGATGAAATGATTAGTTTTATGAAAACTGTACTTTAATCCATGCATCCTAGTTTGAATGGACTGACTGGGTTGTAACTATAGGATATGCCTTGGAAGAGTGCATCTTCCCTGTGCCCCCTGACCCCACTTTCTTGTTGCCAGCAGGGGAGCAACTCTTCCCGCATGATGTGCCATCTCACCTTGGGCCCAGAGCAATGGAGTACACAGACCCTGAACTGAGATTCTGGTTCTATGAGCCAAAATAAAGTTTTCCTCCTCTAAGTTGTGTTTTTTTAGGTGTTTTGGTCACAGAAGCACAAAAACTAACTAAAACCCTCCTATGAAAAATGATCAAGGATTTGATTGTTTGAAATATAATATCCAGAGTCTTTATAAAATCATAAGACAAATAAATTTGGTGATGGCACCAATGGAGAAATGTTCATGACTAACAGATGTGTCCCATCTGCTTATATTTTATCCATCTCATTTGTGGCCCATACAGGTTAGTGTCAATGTGGGAGTGATTTGTATAGAATACAGAACAAGAAAATAAACTTAGTGTGTGTGCATCTAGCATTATACCTGAAAAGTACTTAAAAACACTTTTCAGACAATTTATGGTGAAAATACAGCATTTGTAGGACTTCTTTCATGTAGTACAAAACTTATGGGCAATGAAGTTCCTATAGATCCCAACTATATGTTGTCAGATATGGCAATCTATATAGTTAAATATGGGCTCTCACCATGTGATATACCAGTTAAATGAATGTTTTAAACTCAAATAAATTTCCCAAATGTGACCACATTTCTTGTTGTTATTAATCTTCTGAACACTGTAGCCTACATTTTGGAATATCTTATAGTACATATGTGTATTTTTACACACACACACACACAGAGGGTAAAAGGAATTTTAGATTTTCTTCTTTCTGTTCTTTTTGTATGCTTTAGTACTTTAAAAAATAGCTTTGTTTTCTCATGGGCAACATCTTAGTTGCTTATTCTTTATGAGTTATTGACCTTTAAACCATGTATAGTTGTGTTAAAATTATTATTTCTTCAATATTTCAAATTTTACTTTTCTAAATTCATTAATTTCTCTTGAGAATTCATATATATAACATCTATTTCAGCTTTTCAGTAATACCCAAAACTATCTACTCTAGACATTTGTACTCTGCTGATGACTTGGGCTCACTCAGTTCTAGGTCACATGGCCTATGGGCCACCCTGCCCTCCTCTTCACCTACACCTGCCCCATTTGGGTATTTTGTGACTTCTGGACTTTGATTCATTTTTGATCATGTGGAGTCTCCCCCATTCCTTACTTATCTTTTTTTTGGCTACCACGTGACACTTAGAGTGGATGGAATATGAAATGGTTCTTTTCCTGGACACATGGCAGAAGGCTCAGAGGCAGTAGAGATGTCTTCTGGACAGTGGATGAGTGGGAACTTTGACAGATGTGTACATGTTAGCTGAAAATCATTGGCAGAGGAGGCCTGGAGGAGAACCATTTCCTACCTACCAAGTTTAAGTGGCTTACATTTTAACATTATACAATTATATAACTTCTGAATTTGGAACAACCTTTAACTTTTGGAGTGGGTGGATACTGGGGATTTAATTTAGGGGCACTTTACCACTGCACCATATTGCCAGCCATTTTTTTATTTTTTATTTTGAATCTTGGATCTTGCTATGTTGCTTAGACTGACTTTGAACTCACAATCCTCCTGCCTCAGCCTCCCAAGTCAATGGGATTAGAGGAATGTGCCACCACACTTGGCTGTCATGATCTTAAGATTTAATATCAATTTTATTAATACAAAAGTGTGATCCCATAAAAATTAGGAAATTTTAACACAGTCAAAATCCAATTCATGAAAGTTAGTGATACATACATGATACATTTATGTTTATATCTATTTTTAATTGATTAAAAAATAAATGACAGTGCAATGCATTACATGTATACAGCACAATTTTTTCTATCTCTGGTTGTATATAAAATATATTGATACCAATTTGTGTCTTCATACATGAACTTTGGATGATGATGTTTATCATATTCTGCCATCTTTGCTAATCCCCTGCCCCCTTCTTTTCCCTCCCACACCTCTATAGTTGTGTATAAATATATTTTGTTTTTTTACAAATTAGTAAATTTTGTTGTTTGTACATTTTTCTTCCAGGTATCTTTGAAACAATATTAATCTTTAACAGATGTTCTCAGATTGACAGTGAAAATATCTGTTTTAGCTTCAGAACTTTAGAGTCCATCATAACACAATGTAATTGATAGTTTTTCTTTTTTTGCAAACAGAGCTTAATGTTTATCAGAAATAAGATTCCAGAATAATGGTTTCATAATATGCATCGGTTTTTACAAGGAGAAAAGGAATCCAGGTGATATTACTGTGAAATACTCTTATTACAAACACTAGTAGAACCCAGTACCTGAAGCAGTACCGGTGTGTGGCAAAGGCTCTGTTAATACCTGCTAAAATCCAGCCCTTGTTGAGGCCTGCACAGATCATGTGTCTCCCCTAGGTGAGCCTCAAAGAGAGGGTTATGGCTGAAGCAGGAGGATAGGCACAGAGAATGCTACATTGTCTCCCTGGTAGATTGCTGTAGGTGCCCAGCTCCTATCTAGTGGTATGGTCTTTGATAAGAAGGAAGATATATAGAACCTAGTGTTGTCTCTTAGGTTGCTTCATAATGTACACCAGTTATTACAAACCAGTTATTACAAACCAGTTATTACGAAGAGTTGCAAGGTCTAGCAAAAACAGACACATGTCAGAGTAATTTTAGAAGAAAATATGGTCAAAATTTAATTTTTCCCTAAATCTTCATTTCTTGTCCTCTTTCCCTAGGCTTTTTCTTTATTCTCTTGTAAAACTCCCCCTCCTACTTCTCTTAGTAAAAAAAATTATTGATAAAACAGGGATTTCAAGATGGTGGGCCAGAGAGAGGCAGCATTCTCTGTCGCTCTGTGATGGAGGTCTCACCTAGTTGGAATACTGTGCCTCAGAGAGTATAAGAGGACCCCTATTATAGCTAACTTCCACAGAAATCACCAGTGCTATGACCCCTGCGCAGGGCTCAGAGCCTCAGTGTTTGAGTAGTACTCCTAGCTCCCTAAGCCAAAGCCTGCAGTTTTAACCCACACACAGCTTGCAAGTGCCTTAGCAGAATCACCTATTAGCACTTCTGCAGGACTCCAGACTGTGCTCTGCTCCCATACAAGCCACTCAGCTACTACCTACCCACAGCACAATGCCATTATCTGGCTCCCCCCACCTCACCAGACACCCTGGTGCTAGAAGCAGACCACCACCATCTTGGATAACCATTCTTGCCATATTTGGTGGGGGCAGTTATCAGATCAGGAGGGATCTTGGAACCCTAAAAGATTGTTTTTACCCTACAAACCTATAGGGTAAAAACAATAATACTCCAGACCCACAGAGCTGGAAAGGAAGACACATGAGCCACATGAAAAGACAAGGGAAGAAAGTACCCCAAACAAATCAAGACACCACGTTATTAGAATCATTGGCAGCCGCAGCAGGAAAAATGACAGAGAAAGAGTTCAGGATAGTTCTGTGAACTCAAGGAAGATATAAGTGAGCAAATATAAGCAGTGAAAAGATCACTTCGACAAGGAGCTACATAAACAAATCCAGTAATCAAAATATGACCTCAATAGGGAGATAGAGGTTCTTAAAAAACAAACAAAAAAACTCCCAGAAATCCTTGAAATGAAAGAAATGATAATACAATAATACAATCAATAACTTAGACGTCACTGATGTATATAGAATATTTCAACCTGCATCAAGTGGATATACTTTCTTCTCAGCAGCACAGGGATCCTTCTCTAAAATAGACCATATAATATGCCACAAAGCAACTCTTAGCAAATACAAAAAAGTAGAGATACTACCATGCATTTTATCAGATCATAATGGATTAAAATTGAAAATCAGTGACAAAATAAAAAATAAAAATTTCTCCAACACCTGGAGACTAATCAAAATGCTACTGAATAAACAATTGGTTGCAGAAGACATCAAGGAGGATATTTAAAAATTCTTAGAGGTAAATTAGAACATAGACACAACAATGTCGAAATCTCTGGGACACTGTGAAAGCAGTACTAAGAGGAAATTTCATTGAATGGAGTTTATTCCTTAAAAGAAGAAAAAGTCAACAAATAAATGACCTCACATTCCACTCAAAGCCCTAGAAAAAGAAGAGCAAATCAACAGCAAACGCATTAGAAGGCAAGAAATAATTAAAATTATAGCTGAAATCAATGAAATCACAACAAAAGAAACAATTGAAAATATTCACAATACAAAACGTTGGTTCTTTGAAAAAATAAATAAAATTGACAGATTCATAGCTACACTAATGAAGAGAAGGAGAGAGAAAACTCAAATTATCAACATTCATGATGAAAAAGGTGATATCACAACAGACACTACAGAAATACAAAGGATATTAGAAATTATTTGGAAACTTATACTCCAATAAAATAGAAGAAATTTAAGGCATCGACAAATTAATTAAGTCATACAATTTACCCATGTTGAATCAGGAAGAGACACAATTTAAACAGACCAATATCAAGTGATGAAATAGAAGACACCATCAGAAGCTTACCAACCAAGAAAAGCCCAGGACTGGATGGATACACAGCCGAGTTCTATAAGACCTTTAAGGTAGAACTAATACCAATATTCTTCAATTTATTTCAGGAAATAGAAAAAGAGGCAGCACTTCCAAACTCATTCTATGAGGCCAATATTACCCTGATCCCAAAACCAGGCAAAGACACATCAAAGAAAGAAAACTTTAGACCAATATCTCTAATGAATATAAATGCAAAAATTCTCAATAAAATTCTGGAAAATAGAATACATAAACATATCAAAAAGATTGTGCACCATGATCAAGTGGGATTCATCCCAGGGATGCAGGGTTGGTTCAACATATGGAATCAGAAATGTAATTTATCACATCAATAGACTCAAAGATAAGAATCATATGATCATCTCAATAGATGCAAAAAAGGCACTTGACAAAATACAGCACCTTTACATGTTCAAAACACTAGAAAAAGTAGGGATAACAGGAACACATCTCAACATTGTAAAGGCTATCTATGCTAAGCCTCAGTCCAATATCATTCTAAATGGAGAAAAATTAATGGCATTCCCTCTAAAAACTGGAACAAGACAGGGATTCCCTCTTTAACCACTTCTGTTCAACATAGTTCTTGAAACACTTGCCAGAGCAATTAGACAGATGAAAGAAATTAAAGGGATATGTATAGGAAAAGAAGAACTTAAATTAGCATTATTTGCTAACTGTATGATTCTATACCTAGAAGACCCAAAAAGCTCCACCAGAAAACTTGTAGAACTTGTAAATGAATTCAGCAAAGTAACAGGATATAAAATCAACACCCATAAGTCAAAGGCATTTCTGTATGTTAGTGACAAATCTGCTGGGAATGAAATGAGGAAAACTACCCCATTTACAATAACCTAAAAAATAAATACTTGGGAATCAACTTAATGAAAGAGGTGAAAGATCTATACAATGAAAACTATAGAACCCTAAAGAGAGAAATGATGGAAAAATCCACCTTGCTCTTGGATAGGCAGAATTAATATTATCAAAATGACTATACTACCAAAAGCACTATTCAGATTTAATGCAATTCCAATCAAAATCCCAATGGCATTCCTCATAGAAATAGAAAAAGCAATCATGAAATTCATCTGGAAAAATGAGACCCAGAATAGCTAAAGCAATTCTTAGCAGGAAGAATGAAGCAGGTGACATTGCTATACCAGATCTTAAACTATACTATAGAGCAATAGTAACAAAAACAGCATGGTATTGGCACACACACAAAAAAAACCCTGGTAGACCAATAGTACAGAATAGAGGACACAGAGACTAACCCACAAAACTATGATTACCTTATATTAGACAAAGGTGCCAAAATCATGCATTGGAGAAAAGATAGCCTCTTCAACAAATGATGCTGGGGAAACTGGAAATCTATATACAGAAATCTATAAACCTATCTCCCACCATTCAAAAAACTCAACTCAAAAGTGGATCAGGGACTTAGAAATTAAGCTAGAGACTCTGGGTCTAATAGAAGAAAAAGTAGGCCCTAATCTTCATCATGTGGGATTAGTCTCCAATTCCTTAATAAGATTCCTATAGCACAAGAATTAAAACCAAGAATCAACAAATGGGATGGAGTCAAACTAAAAAATTTCTTCTCAGCAAAAGATACAATCTGTGAGGTGAACAGAGAGCCTACATCCTGGGAGCAAATTTTTACCCCTCACACATCTTATAGAGTACCAATCTCTAGGGTATATAAAGAACTCAAAAAACTAAGCACCAAAAACACAAATAATCCAATCATTAAATTGGCCAGACACTTCTCAGAAGAGGATATACGATCAATCAACAAATATATGAAAACATGTTCATGATCTCTAGCAATTAGAAGAATGCAAATTAAAACTACTCTAAGATATCTCTACTCCATTCAGAATGGCAGCTACTATGAAGACAAACAACAGTAAGTGTTGGCGAGGATGTGCGGGAAAAGGTACACTCATACATTGCTGGTGGGACTGCAAACTGGTGCAGCCAATAAAGGAAAGCAGTGAGGAGACTCCTTAGAAGACTTGGAAAGGAACCACCATTTGACCCAGCTATAGCTATCCTCGGTCTATACCCAAAGGACTTAAAAATCAGCATACTACAGGGACCCAGCCACATCAATGTTTATAGCAGCACAATTCACAATAGCTAAACTGTGCAGCCAACTTAGATGACATTCAGTAGAGATAAATGGATTAAAAAAATGTGGCATATATACACAATGGAATTTTACTCAGCAATAAAAGAGAATAAAATCATGGCATTTGTAGATAAATGGATGGTGTTGGAGAAGATAATGCTAAGTGAAGTTAGCCAGTCCCAAAAAAATCAAATGCCAAATGTTTAGGCAGATAGGGCAGAGGGGTGGAGGGAAAGGGAGTGGGCAGGAGGTTAGCAAGGCTGGTGGAATGTGATAGACATCATTATCCAAAGTACATGTATGAAGACACGAATTGGTGTCAACATACTTTATATATAACCAGAAATATGAAAAATTGTGCTGTGTATGTATAATGCATTCTGCTGTCATTCATTTTTTAAAAAATCAGTAACAAATTTATTGCCATAGCATCTCTGTTAAAAGCAATAGAGCCGATCACAGTGGTGCACACCTGTAATCTCAGTGGCTCAGGAGGCCGAGGCAGGAGAATCTGGAGTTCAGCAACTGCGAGGCACTAAGTAATTCAGTGAGACCCTGTTTCTAAATAAATACAAAATAGGGCTGGGGGTGTGCCTCAGTGGTATAGTGCCCCTGAGTTCAATCGCTGGTACCAAAGAAAAGTAATAGAAATATATTTCTAGTAAGAATATTCCATTTGAGCTTGCCCCATAGCAATACTTGTGTCATAGTAACAGACGAATAAAACCTACACTTTCCATATTTTGTAAGAAACGTAATTCAATATAGACTGTTAATTTGGGGAGTATAAATTTCTTTTTAAAAAAGAAACACTTTACTTGGAGGTAAAGCTATTTTAGCTATTGGCCCTGAGATAGATAGATTTTTTCTTTTGAGTTTTAGATATATAATTCCATCTAACTGATTATGAGCTGCTCAATTAAAAAAAAAAAACTTTCTCAACTATTCCAATAAATTTCTCATGGTCTTTTTCTAAGCTCAGATAATTTTAGACCATTTTATTGAGAGAAAAAGGGGAAAAAATTAAAGATTTTTGTGACCTAAAATTATTCTTATGAGAACAGCCTTTTTAAAAATATATATATTTTTTATTGTGGTAGATGTACACAATGTCTTTATTTATTTATTTTTATGTGGTGCTGAGGATCAAACCCAGTGCCTCACACATATGAGCAGGCGCTCTACCACTGAGCTACAACCCCAGCCCAAGAACAGCCTTTTTTAATTGGTTGTTCAAAACATTACAAAGCTCTTGACATATCATATTTCATACATTAGATTCAAGTGGGTTATGAACTCCCATTTTTACCCCAATTACAGATTGTAGAATCACATTGGTTACACATCCACATTTTTACATGATGCCATATTAGTGACTGCTGTATTCTGCTACCTTTCCTATCCTCTACTATCCTCCCTCCCCTCCCCTCCCATCTTCTCTCTCTACCCCATCTACTACAATTCATTTCTCTCCTTGTGTTTTTCCCCATTCCCCTCACAACCTCTTATATGTAATTTTGTGTAACAATGAGGGTCTCCTTCCATTTCCATACAATTTCCCTTCTCTCTCCCTTTCCCTCCCATCACTCGTCTCTGTTTAATGTTAATCTTTTTCTCATAGTCTTCCTCCCTGCTCTGTTCTTAGTTGCTCTCCTTATATCAGAGAAGACATTTGGAATTTGTTTTTTAAGGATTGGCTAGCTTCATTTAGCATAATCTGCTCTAATGCCATCCATTTCCCTGTAAATTCCATGATTTTGTCATTTTTTAGTGCTGCATAATACTCCATTGAGTACAAATGCCACATTTTTTTTTTATCCATTCATCTATTGAAGGGCATCTGGGTTGGTTCCACAGTCTAGCTATTGTGAATTGTGCTGTTGTGAACATCGATGTGGCAGTATCCCTGTAGTGCGCTCTTTTAAGGTCTTCAGGGAATAGTCCGAGAAGGGCAATAGCTGGGTCAAATGGTGGCTCCATTCCCAGCTTTCCCAGGAATCTCCATACAGCTTTCCAAATTGGCCACACCAATTTACAGTCCCACCAGCAATGTATAAGAGTACCCTTTTCGGGATCCAACATGGCGGCAGGCAGAGAGGCTGCACTTTCACTGCACTCCCAGTGATGGGGGCATAAAGTTGCAAGGATAACTCTTGGATCCTTCCAACGGAGATTCTCCTAGCAAAATTCCATTGAAGAGAGACCGCCCGGGAGCTACTAGGATTTTTTTAAAACGTCTATGTGACCCGGACGAGCGGGACCCTGCCGCTAGACGCGGAGTACCAGATTCACCTTCCACAGTCCGCACCGTGGGCACAGCTGCAGATCTGTCCACCCGCCCGCAGCAAAAGTGACTGGGTCCTGCTAGATGCCGAGACACAGCTTGGCAGGAAGAAGTCTTTAGCCAAGCCCCCAAGAGGCAGGAGCTGAGGCGAACCGGGCCGGACCAGTTCCACCCCTCCCCTCGGACACTACAGCAAGGAGCCTGGGGCCCGCCATAGCAGAGAGGTGACGTCATCGGAGTTCGGCCGGCGGAATTCCTTCCCAGCAGAATCCACTTTAGCAGGTGCGTGACTTCCCATACTGATACAGGCAGCCAGGAAACATCATTGACTTCTCAGGGGTCGTGTCCGTAGGGAAGCAGAGGGGATCCCAGACCCCAAGGCCCCCATATCACCAGCGGTGACCGCCAGGGTCTTAGCCGCCAGTTTACCACAGCACTGGGGCTTAAAAGGGACACACGGTGGGGCTGCAAGTGTAACTAGACCTCTGGAGAATCACTTCTGGGGAACAGGACCTGGCTGGCAGGCTGACAGGAGGAAGGGGGTTAAGAGCTGGAGAAGTGAAATGGCTCGGGACTGACAAGTCTGAGAGACTCCCAGGAGACGCCCTACAGAGATAGCTCTCGGCAGGTACAGAGCAGACGCTCCCCTTGGAGGGCACAGCTCCACCTACTGGAAGAGAAGAAGGAGGATCTCCAAGACTTTAATTTATCTTTTATTTTTTATTTATTTATTTTTTATTTTATTTTTGTTGTTGTTGTGGTTGCTGCTGCCGATATTTTTTTTTCTCTCTCCTTATTCTCTCCCTGATCCTTTCCCCCCTACTCCTTCTCTCTTTCTATCCCATTTCAAGTTTTATTGTTCTTTTCATTCCCCTCTAATCTATCTCTCCCTCTATCCTTTTATCTTTTTAACAGCACCTTCATCCCCTTACCCCCCAACTCTCATCCCAAGCATTACATCTTCCATTGCGTGTAATTGTCTAAATGCAAATAGGTGAATATCTCGAGGCTGTCTATAAGACTCCCAAATACCTAGCTACTAACAACACCCTGATCCAATTGCCCGGTAGTACCCACCTTCAGTGGAGCAATCTTCTAAAGTAGCCAAGACATACTAACCATCGTACCACCAGAGCACCTAACCTAAACATATAGACCTAAGAACAAACAGCAAATCATTATATGCATACAGAACCTAGAAGCCTTATATGAATTGAATGAATCTGCTTTAAAGCACAACAAAGCCCAACATTTATAGGCATAATCTCCCAACACAAAAGAGAGACAACAGAGATATACAAAGCCAAAACAAATGTATAGGAGAAAGCAGTTACAAAGCAGTCAAACAGAGCTGGATAGCAACGTGAACAATATGAAAAAACAAGGGAAAAAAGGGTTACAAACAATGCAGGACAATCTAAATATACAAGAGGACATAGCAGAAACAGAAACATGGACAGGGAAAGAAATCAAGGCATACCTAATTCAGATGGAACGGAATATTAGAGAAGACATGAGACAGCAAATCCAAGCATTGAAAGTATATTTTGAAGAGGAACTAACCACACAAATTCAATCAGTAAAGAATGAGCTTTATCAGGAGATAGAGGTGTTAAAAAAAATCAAGTTGTAATCATAGAAATGCAAGAAGCCGTAAATCAGATTAAAAGCGCTAATGAGAATATTACAAACAGACTAGATCAAGTAGAAGTCAGAACATCAGATAATGAAGACAAAGTTTATCAACTTGAAAAGAATATAGTCAACACAGAAAAGATGCTGAAATCTCACGAGCAATCTATCCAAGAGATATGGGATCTTATCAAAAAACCAAATTTGAGAGTCATTGGGATAGAAGAAGGCACAGAGAATCAGTCCAAAGGAATGGATGGCTTACTAAAGGAGATAATACTAGAAAACTTCCCAGAGATGAAAGATGGAATGGATTGCCAAATCCTGGAAGCTTATAGGACCCCAAACATCCAAAACCATAATAGACCAACTCCAAGACACATAATCATGAAGATAGCTAACATACAGGACAAGGAGAGAATACTAAAAGCTACGAGAGAAAGGAAGCAGATTACATTTAGGGGTAAACTAATTAGGTTAACGACCGATTTTTCATCACAGACTTTGAAAGCGAGAAGATCCTGGAACAACGTATTTCAAACACTGAAAAATAATGGATTCCAACCAAGAATACTGTATCCAGCAAAACTAAGCTTCAGATTTGACAATGAAATTAAAATATTTCACGATAAACAAAAGCTAAAAGAATTTGCAGCCAGAAAACCAGCACTGCAAAGTATTTTGAACAAAATATTACAAGAAGAGGAACTGAAAAATAGCGCCCAAAACTAACAGTGGGAGGTATCTCAGTAAAGGGGAAGAAAAATAACCAAAGAGGGAAAACTAGCCAATCTAAAATAAATAAATAAATAAACATGACTGGAAGTACAAACCATATTTCAATTGTAACCTTAAATGTTAATGGCTTAAATTCACCAATCAAGAGACATAGGCTAGTAACCTGGATTAAAAAAACAAATCCAACAATATGCTGCCTTCAGGAGACTCATATGATAGAAAAAGACATTCACAGACTGAAGGTGAAAGGTTGGGAAAAATCATACCACTCACTTGGCCATCGGAAGCAAGCAGGAGTGGCCATTCTTATATCGAATAAAGTCAACTTCAAACCTAAGGTAATCAAAAGGGATAAAGAAGGACACTATATACTGTTAAAAGGAACCATCCACCATCAAGACATAACAATTATCAATTTATATGCACCAAACAATGGTGCTGCAACGTTCATAAAACAAACTCTCCTCAAGTTCAAGAGTCAAATAGACCACAACACAATAATTATGGGGGACTTCAACACACCACTCTCGCCATTGGACAGATCCTCTAGACAAAAGCTGAACAAAGAAACTATAAAACTTAATAACGTAATCAATAACCTAGACTTAACTGACATATATAGAATATATCAATCATCATCAAGTGGATACACATTCTTCTCAGCAGCACATGGATCCTACTCAAAGATAGACCATATATTATGCCATAGGGCGACTCTCAGTAAATATAAAGGTGTGGAGATAATACCATGCACCATATCTGACCATAATGGAATGAAGCTGGAAATTAATGATAAAAGAAGGAAGGAAAAATCCTGCATCACCTGGAAAATGAACAATATGTTACTGAATGATCAATGGGTTACAGAAGATATAAAGGAGGAAATCAAAAAATTCCTAGAGATAAACGACAATACAGACACAACACACCGGAATCTATGGGACACAATGAAAGCAGTTTTAAGAGGGAAATTCATTTCCTGGAGTTCATTCCTCAAAAAAAGAAAAAATCAACAAATAAATGAACTCACACTACATCTTAAAACCTTAGAAAAGGAAGAGCAAAACAACAGCAAATATAGCAGAAGACAAGAAATAATTAAAATCAGAGCGGAAATCAACGAAATTGAAACAAAAAAAACCATTGAAAAAATTGATAAAACTAAAAGTTGGTTCTTTGAAAAAATAAATAAGATCGACAGACCCTTAGCCACGCTAACGAAGAGAAGAAGAGAGAGAACGCAAATTACTAACATATGGGATGAAAAAGGCAATATCACAACAGACACTACAGAAATACAGAAGATAATTAAAAAGTATTTTGAAACTCTATATTCCAATAAAATAGAAGATAGTGAAGATATCGATAAATTTCTTAAGTCATATGATCTGCCCAGATTGAGTCAGGAAGACACACACGATTTAAACAGACCAATAACAAAAGAAGAAATTGAAGAGGCCATCAAAAGACTACCAACTAAGAAAAGCCCAGGACCAGATGGGTATACAGCAGAATTTTACAAAACCTTCAAAGAAGAATTAATACCAATACTTTTCAAGCTATTTCAAGAAATAGAAAAAGAAGGAGCTCTTCCAAATTCATTCTATGAGGCCAACATAACCCTGATCCCAAAACCCGACAAAGACACTTCAAAGAAAGAAAACTATAGACCAATATCTCTAATGAACTTAGATGCAAAAATTCTCAATAAAATCCTGGTGAATCGAATGCAAAAGCATATCAAAAAAATTGTGCACCATGATCAAGTAGGATTCATCCCTGGGATGCAAGGCTGGTTCAATATACGGAAATCAATAAATGTTATTCACCACATCAATAGACTTAAAGATAAGAACCATATGATCATCTCGATAGATGCAGAAAAAGCATTTGACAAAGTACAGCATCCCTTTATGTTCAAAACACTAGAAAAACTAGGGATAACAGGAACTTACCTCAACATTGTAAAAGCTATCTATGCTAAGCCTCAGGCTAACATCATTCTAAATGGAGAAAAACTGAAGGCATTCCCTCTAAAATCTGGAACTAGACAGGGATGCCCTCTTTCACCACTTCTATTCAAGTTGGCTCCGATCTATATATTGTGGGGTCAGGCTCCAAATTCCTTAATAGGACGCCCATAGCCCAAGAGTTAATAACAAGAATAAACAAATGGGACTTACTTAAACTAAAAAGTTTTTTCTCAGCAAGAGAAACAATAAAAGAAGTAAATAGGGAGCCTACATCCTGGGAACAAATCTTTACTCCTCACACTTCAGATAGAGCCCTAATTTCCAGAATATACAAAGAACTCAAAAAATTAAACAATAAGATAACAAATACCAGAGTTCAAACTGTACTACAAAGCAATAGTAACAAAAACAGCGTGGTACTGGTACCAAAACAGGCAGGTGGATCAATGGTACAGAATAGAGGACACAGAAACCAATCCACAAAATTACAAATTTCTTATATTTGATAAAGGGGCTAAAAACATGCAATGGAGGAAGGATAGCATCTTCAACAAATGGTGCTGGGAAAATTGGAAATCCATATGCAACAAAATGAAACTGAATCCCTTTCTCTCGCCATGCACAAAAGTTAACTCAAAATGGATCAAGGAGCTTGATATCAAAGCAGAGACCCTGCACCTGATAGAAGAAAAAGTTGGCTCCGATCTATATATTGTGGGGTCAGGCTCCAAATTCCTTAATAGGACGCCCATAGCCCAAGAGTTAATAACAAGAATAAACAAATGGGACTTACTTAAACTAAAAAGTTTTTTCTCAGCAAGAGAAACAATAAAAGAAGTAAATAGGGAGCCTACATCCTGGGAACAAATCTTTACTCCTCACACTTCAGATAGAGCCCTAATTTCCAGAATATACAAAGAACTCAAAAAATTAAACAATAAGATAACAAATAACCCAATCAACAAATGGGCCAAAGACCTAAACAGACACTTCTCAGAGGAGGACATACAATCAATCAACAAGTACATGAAAAAATGCTCACCTTCTCTAGCAGTCAGAGAAATGCAAATCAAAACCACCCTAAGATACCATCTCACTCCAGTAAGATTGGCAGCCATTAGGAAGTCAAACAACAATAAGTGCTGGCGAGGATGTGGGGAAAAGGGTACACTTGTACATTGCTGGTGGGACTGCAAAATGGTGCAGCCAATATGGAAAGCAGTATGGAGATTCCTGGGAAAGCTGGGAATGGAACCACCATTTGACCCAGCTATCGCCCTCCTCGGACTATTCCCTGAGGACCTTAAAAGAGCATGCTATAGGGATACTGCCACATCCATGTTCATAGCAGCACAATTCACAATAGCCAGACTGTGGAACCAACCTAGATGCCCTTCAATAGATGAATGGATTAAAAAAATGTGGCATCTATACACAATGGAGTATTATGCAGCACTAAAAAATGACAAAATCATTGAATTTTCAGGGAAGTGGATGGCATTAAAGCAGATTATGCTAAGTGAAGCTAGCCAATCCTTAAAAAACAAATGCCAAATGTCTTCTTTGATTTAAAGAGAGCAACTAAGAACTGAACAGAGGGAAAGAACATGAGGAAAATATTAACATTAAACTGAGACGAGTGATAGGAGGGAAAGGGAGAGAGAAGGGAAAGTGAATGGAAACGGAAGGACACCCTCATTTTTATACGAAATCACATATACAAAGTTGTGAGGGGAAAGGGGGGGAAGGGAGAGAATGGAACAACAACAGATGAGATAGAGAGGGAAGATGAGAGGGGAGGGGAGGGGGGATAGTAGGGGATAGGAAAGTCAGCAGAGTACAACAGTCACTAATATGGTATTATGTAAACATTGTGAATGTGTAAATGATGTGATTCTGCAATCTGTATTTGGGGTAAAAATGGAAATGCATAACTCATTTGAATCAAATGTATGGAAGATGAAAAAATAAATAAATAAATTAAAAAAAAAAAAGAGTACCCTTTTCCCCATATCCTCACCAGCACTTCAAGAACAGCCTTTTTGATGGACTGTATAATTGGACTTGTAGATGAACAAACTATAAACTGTAATGAATAGTATTTACATTATTGATTTAACAGATGTGCTTGAAATAAAATAATTACAATGACATTTACTGAGCACAGCTCTGTGCTAAAGGATGTTTAGTTACTTTGTTTATTGATCTTTGCAAGAACTTTATGATATGCCCATCTATAGAAGTAGAAACTTGGAAGAGGCTCAGGATTTTTTTTTTTCTAATGGCAATTGGTTGTAACAATTGGGATTTGAATGCAGGTCATCTCTATCTAGAATATATGTCCTAAACCATGATGCCCCTTGTGTAAGCACAGAAGAAAACTCAGACAGTTTTTATGAATTTATAAACATCATGTAGTAATGTAAATGATCACTTGTATCATAATATTAAATAAAAATTACATTTGTGTGTGTGCAGTGTTCCCTTTTAAGGAAGGCATCCCTGTGGTCAACCTATTCGGGTGGCTCTTATCTTCATTTATAGATTATGAGGGAAAAAAATCATAACTCTCTATCAGAACACTTTTGTTGTTAGTTATAAAAACCCCAAACTGATCTATAAAGAAATAAAATTATGACTCCCTTGGCAAATACTCACGTGTTTTTATATCATATATATTAAAGCATAAATTTAACATCACTTAACCACCAGAAAATATGAGGAAAACATAAAGAGGCCTTTTTTCAGTTGCTATAGGAACCATTTACTGTCTAAAATTTTGAGTGGTTAAAATCACATCCATTGTTGTTTTAGTCAGTTGTCTATCTGTAGCTGCATCTATATTATATAACCTCAAACGTTCAGACTGAGACCAATGAAAGGCTTCAAGGTCATACTTTTGTCATACTTTTTAACTTAGTATGATTTTGGATTACTTCAAATTAAAGGTAAATATTTATTTTATGTTGGTGAGATGGCATGTCATATTTAGAGAGATTCTGGAAAAAAAATTCATGAAGTTTACTTTGAAACATTATCTAACTCAGTGGAATGAAATGAGGTTAAAAAAAATGAGCTTGTGCTTCTTGTGGGATCCAGTAAGAAAAATTAGGGTGGTGGTGGGTGGAGAGCTTTCTTGTCTACAGTGATTTCAAGGTCTCTTGGCCAGGAATAGAATTTGGACCACTTGGAAGATAGTTCCATCTAGAGGGCAGAAGAGAAAGGTATCAGCGCTGATCTTAAGGGCATTCCTTTGGAACCCATGGGCTATAAATCCTGGGAAAGCCTCTGTTCTGTTTCTTTTATCAGATTCCTCAGTAGGCTGGCTTACTTATCTTGCTTCCAAGTATCTGAGGCTATACTATGGGAAGAGAAGACAGAGTTGGTCCTCTGAAATCTTAATAGAGTTATGGATACTGACTTGTGTTCACTTGTCTCCTTTAAGCATTATGGACCTTGGAGTAAGGATGTTAGGGCATTTATTAAAATCTCAACTTTTTCATCTTTCTTTGTTTTGGAAGTGAACGGATAAAATGGAAAGCGTTTTAGCTGGAAGCCTTACATATCTGTTCTAGGAGGCCCTTATAGTCCTAGAAGAGTTTTTAGTGTGGTAATTCGGAATTACCATCATCCCTAAATGTCACAAAGTGTCATTCTTTTTTTTTTTTTTTTAAGTTAGTTCACTTATTGAGTCATACCATATCCATATGGACCCCCACAGATAAGGAAACCCATGGATGCTCAAATCCCATTTATAAAACGATATTCATTTGCATATAACTTCTGCATATCTTGCTAAATCATCTCTGGATTATGTATAATACTTAATACAATATAAATCCTATGTGAATAGTTTCTGTACTGAATTACTTAGAAATTATGACAAGAACAAACAGACTTTATATGTTCAGAATAGGAATAATTTCTTTTCAAATATTTTTGATCCATGGTCAGTTGACTCCACCAATGCAGAACTTGATACAAAGAGTAGACTGTACCTGGACAAGAGAGGAAGATATGCTTAGTTAGGGTTTTCTTTCATTGGAAAGAGAATTGACAACTCTTGATGGGTTCTAATTTCTAAACTGTCTTGAGGATTAGGGAAGTAGGTTGGGGACAGTCCATGCTGCTGGTTGTCCTGATATATGACACACAGTCTGGGATAAGGCTGTGGACATTTTGTCTGGCATATGGTAGCAGCCAGGTAATTTTAATAGAGGATGGACTTTGAAATCATAGATCAGATCAGTATTCTCTTTTGCATCTCATATTTTTACATTGCTATGCTTTGTTCAAAGTTATTACTTTTATTTAAGAGGTTTGTGTTACACACTTTGGTTGATTGTTTTTGCAGTGCTAGGTATTGAACTGAGGGCCTTATACATGCTAGGCAAGCTCTCTACCACTGAACTAACACACTTTCTGTGTCTAGGTAAATTATACTAGTTAAGTAAATGTAGCCTCAGGATAGAGATACTGTCATTTGGGTATGTTTTCACTTCGCCAAACTTAGGTTTCTTTTCTCTTGTGCTGGTGTCTTTGTCTGCAAAAGAACCAGGAATTTGAGTAGCACCTAGATGAAACAACTCTTTCATTTATGTAGTATTGGGCTGTGAATAAATCAGAAGTAAAGTTATTTTCCTTAGAAAAGAATCATAGTTAATCAGATAATCATTTTTTAAAGAAATTATCCACTTAATTATAGAATAATGAACTCACTAAACTAAACTTCTAGCTTCAGCAACTAACAACATGTGGTCTAACACCCCATATGTATCATGCTTCACCTATTCTGAATCTGATGATTTTTGAAGCAGTCTCAATCATCCTGCAAGTGCTTCTCTGAAACAAAGATTGGAAATTTTTGTATGTAAAAAGTCAGGTAGTAAATTTTGCAGATTGCACATTTTCTATTACCCAGTCCTGCCCTTGCAGCACCAGACAGTAAAAGACAGAGTGTAAGTGAATGAATATGGCTGTGTTCAATGCAACTTTATTGATGGACATTGAAATTTGAACTTCATAGAATTTTCATTGTCATGAAATATTTTTCTTATGATTATTTTCAATTATTTTAAAATGTCAACATCCTTCTTAGCTTTTGAGCTAGAATTCAGCATTAGCCCTACAACAATGATTCCCTTTACTTATTTTAAAATATATAATGGATTGTTGTAGACTCTACTTACCTTACTGTGCTATAGAACACTAGAACTAATTCCTCCTGTCTCACTGAATTTTGGTGCCCATCAATAAACTTCACTGCTCAGAGGTTTCTAACATAAAAAAATGGTAAATGTTTGAGTAGATAGAAATGCTAATTGCCTTGATTTGGTCATTATATATTATAACGTGAATCAAATTTTATACTTTCTCCTGTAGATATATATAAATAGTGTATCAATTGAAAAAAGAATTACATCAATAGTGATGATGATTTCATGGTGTTCATCTATGCCCAAACTCATCAAATTGTGCATATTAAATATGTGAACCTTTTTATATATCAATTATACCTCAATAAATCTGTTTAAAAAGAAAATGGTAAGAGCCCTCAAAAAATAAATCTCTCTGTAAGCCCTAAATAATTAATTAGTGCTCAGATTTTCTTGCCTGTCTTATAACTTAATTTTGTTTATCATTTAACTTAATTTTGATCATGAGGCTCTTAAGTCCATTTCTTCTTCATAATTCCCTATTCATCCTGTCCTCTGTTTCATGGTCAATGTTATTGTCGTTGAAACTGTTCGTACTATAGATCCTCATGTTTTGAGTTTTGCTTGTTGCCTTCCTGTTATGTCATTCAGTAAGTTTTTCTGCTTCCTAGGAAATTCTTTCTCATTTTTGATATCAGTTCTTGATGATCGCTGCTTATCTTCATTAATTAATTAGGGCTTGCAGAATGGTCCAGTTCTATTGGTCCTGTGTGTACTAGCTGGAGTGCTTCTAAAAATAAATTTTTCTATATCAACCATTTGGTTACCCTGATATATGTAAGTATTGATGATGAGAAGCTGGTGTTGATTCTTGCCTTTGACTTCTTTTAAATGAGTGTTCAAAATAATGAGGTGGTTTCCTATTATCAGCTCAAAAAGTGACCAAGGTCGTTGTTAATATTTTTATCATGGTTGTCATTGTCTTCACAAACTTGGAGATTTAAACACATATGATGTGTTTCAACTCATAACACCTATTATCTTTATTGTTCCTCAAATCCTCCCCACCCCTTTTACCATGGGGCTTACTCAGGGCGTGTAACTCTATCCCTTACCATCTCTACTGACTGCTGATGCAACAGGCTCTAGGCATGTATTTTCAATCATTGTCTGCCTGAAAACTGGAATTCATCATTTCCTCAAGCAATCCTGGTTCTTTTTTAGTGGGAAATAGTAATTAGAAATTACAGTCTGGGGGCTGGGGATGTGGCTCAAGCGGTAGCGCGCTCGCCTGGCATGTGTGCAGCCCGGGTTCGATCCTCAGCACCACATACAAAGATGTTGTGCCCGCCGAAAACTAAAAAAAATAAATATCAAAAAATTCTCTCTCTCTCTCTGTCTCTGTCTCACACTCTCTTAAAAAAAAAAAAGAAATTACAGTCTGAGCACAGAGTACTCATTACTTCTGTTGGTTGTTCTGGGATCCACCCATAGGACAAAATGGCATATATAAACAGAAACATTTAAAGATATATGCTCTGCACTAAGTTGAATTCAAATTCAGAACTACAGGAATTTTAATCTTGGTTACATTATAATTTTATCTTCTACCAACTGTGTTTTTCAGAAAGAGTTGTGTATTTTAAAGCATATTGATTGATTAAGGAAATGCAGGGCTCTTAGCTGTCATGTTAATGATGAGCCCAGACCTTTACATCATGTGTGATGGACAGCATTGCTGTCCTCCCCACATTAAGTACAACTGTGAAGAAATGGGCTTTGCAAAGTCCTAGCCTTGCAAAACAAACCATTAACCTAATAAAAATATTAGTGTTGAGTTCCATAGTTTGATTTGTGAAGTTAATCTACTTAACTATTGGGAATTTGATCTTAAACCTGAAGAGCTACTGTCACTGTTATTTTTGAATCCAGAAAAGTTCTGGTTCTGTAACTGCTCAGTAAAACCAGTAACTGAAGAGACAGAGTGATAGGGAAGGAGCAGGCTCTATTGGCATCAAGCCAACAGATGGAAGATGGGGACTCTTGTCCATTAACCAAAAAAAAAAAAAATTTTTTTTTGCTTAGGGGGTCACAGGTACAAAGCTTATATAGGGATTTGAGAGAGGTATGTTTTTACTTCAGGATAAGTGGGCAGCATTCTTCAGTGGTCATAAATTTTGGGCTTTTCTGCTACTATCTGAATGTCACCAAATATTCTGGGTTCTGTCACTCTGAAGTTACTGATTAAAAAGTTGTCTTTTTTTTTTTTAAAGACTATCTAACTTTATAGTTTCAGATACAGAACAGGTGATGGGATCAGAAAGCAGCTTTTGCTGGAGAACACTAGGCAGTTCAATCAGAGGTGTCAGCTACAGCAAAGCTAGTGGGAGACTAACATGTTGCTCAGCTGTGTGTCTTCCAAAATTGATAATTTTAAGTCAGCTTAAGCAGGTGAAGCTAGAGGGCTTATTTAGGTTACCTAATTATTTGTTATCTTTCTAATTATTACATTTATTATACATATATTTTATTCCTTGGATGATCTTCTAAATAAAATTTGAACATAAGTTTATTAAATAATATTATTTAGTCATCTCTAATATATAATGAAATGAACTATGTCTAACTGTGAGATTTTAAATTTCCATAAAAATAAAATGTGATTGTATACAATATTCCCTTAGTGTGGTAATACTTAGGGTATCTGTTTATTATATTGGTATCTGTACAGATATTAATCAATTAAAGTATACTTGCCATAGAAATCAATGGTATATGGTGACAGAAACTAGAACTTCAGTTTCTTATGTCTCACCTCCATATATACTTGGTTATCTTAGCTGTGGTATAAACATCAAAGGTCAATGTAGTAATTAATCCCTTTATTATCAAAATAAAAATATGGACCATAGAAAAATTGTGGACTTACTCAATTAATATTGGATTTAAATTACATATGATGTTCCAAACAAAATTACTCCAGACTCTGCTGATGCTATTAGTGATCTCAGCAGTAAGAATTTCAATCAGGGTGTTACAAATGGGCATATTTGAAAGTGGGTTAGTACAGACTATTTTTACTATTGAAGAAGGGCAAATGCAGTTTAATCCCCACCTGTGCAAAGGAGGAAGGGGCCTGGCTCGTCTCTCCTCTGAGCTTGTGCACTCAGAGCAACTCCAAAAAGCCTGAGATTGATTAATTTGCTGCAAGTGCTGCTAACTTCCCAGAACTCAATTTCTCTCAATCATTGCTCTGATTATTGCGAAACTATTCCTGAAAGACTTAATATGTATCTTTTTTTTGCTAGTAAATTGCTGCTCATTTAGAAGTCCTCAAGTTAGTCCGTTGCATAAAGAAGGTTGTAAGTCTAATTTAAATAACTATCAGTACTTTTTTCCAGCTTGCTCACATTGAAATACATGCACTTTTAAAGATATTCTTGCCTTCATAAAGACCTCTAATAACCAGTAAGATCATTTCCTCTCAGGCATCTTCATTATGTTTCTTTCATTAAGTTCACAAAAAGATGGGACAGCAATTTCATTAACAACCCTGGACATGCAGTTGCCATGCTTCTTATGAAATTTAAGGTTTTTATTCCCCAAAATTGAAGTCTTCCATGGTGAATTCTTTATACTATAAAAAAAAATCTGGATGACCACTCTTGGTTGCGGCTCATTGTCCACTCTTGGTCCCTGCTCATTTTCCTATCACACTTACAAGAAGATGGAGAGCCAGTGCTTGGTGGGGCTACCTCTTCCTGACATTGGAAGTTGGAAGAAATCTTGATAATCTTGACATCTCTACTCAGTGTACATTTCCAGATTTTCCTAGGAGTGTCACTCAATAAGCTAGAATAATAAAAAAGATTCCCCAAAGGCTCTTAGATGCACAGTAATTTCTGAGGTTCAGAACACATTGCCCTCTCTGGTTATTGGTGACATGAAAAGAGGCCAAAAGGGAGAAGGGCCTATGTGTCTCTGCACCTCCCCAGCATCAAGGGAATAAGACTGGCTTCATTCCTCACAATTCCCAGTTTAATTCTAGTTGAAGGAAGGAATTCTGGGAACCAGGTCTTCTTAAAATGAACTCATGTAATCACCCATTTATGCCTTAAATGTCTTTTATATAACCACTAAGCCTCCCTAAGATGTGTGTTATGGTTTTGATATGAGGTGTCCTCCCTACCCAAAGCTCCTGTGTTAATTCATGAATCTTCAGAGGTGATGTAATTGGATTTTAAGAGTCTCACCATTCAATCCATCCTAGTGTGAATGGACTAAGTGGATGGTAACTGTAGGCAGGTGGGGTATGGCTAGATGAGGCAAGTCCTGGAAGGGTTCATCTGCCCTGTGGCCCCTTCCCTCTGTTTCTTGGCTGCTATGAGTTAGCTGCAGTCCCTCACCAAGCCCTTCCACCATGATACTCTGTCTCTCTTCCTGCCCAGAGCACTGAAGTTGGCAAACCATGGACTAAAGTTCTAAAACTGTGAGCCAAAATTAATTTTTCTTCTCTAAGTTGTTCTTGTTGGGTATTTTGGTCACAGTGATGGAAAGTTAACTAACATGATATGCCAGGTGTGGTTTCTGTGCTAGAGATAACAGTAAAACCCTGGGAAAATCCTTGCCTTCCTGGAACTTATATCCTGAAAGGGGAAGGAGAAGATAACAATAGTAAGTAACTAATTTAGGCACTACATCAAAGAGCTGTCACTACCATTCCAAAAGGAAAACCCGAGCAGTGCCATGCAGAAGCATGTGTCAGTTTTCAATCTAGGATGAGGTTGAGCAGTGACTGGGAATAAAGGGACATGTTAGCCATGGGGCTGGGTGGGGAGAACATTCCAGGAGGAGGAAGGTGTGGAGCCTGCCTGGGTGGAAGGAACAGTGAATAAGTTCAGTGTGGCTGGACTTTCAGCTGACACTGCAGTGATGGGGACCAAAGCAGAGAGGTTTGGGGGACTGTATGCATTCTTGGAGGTCATTCTGTGTACCTTTGCCTTCATTCCAAAAATCAACAAAATGAACGTTTTCACTTACTAGTGAAGCCTGCCCATTTTAAAAATTCATTTGGTGATACAACCTGACCTAATAGGAAGTTAACAAGCTATTTAATAGGGTCTCTATTTTTTCCTCCTTAGAGTCAGTATTCTTAAGTTTTGATGCAGAAATATCAAAGTGCCTGTTTGTGAGGTGCTTCCCAGATTTTCCTGGGAGTGTCACTCAATAAGCAGTATATACCTTTCTGAATATTTTTAAAATGTGATTTTTGAACCCTATTGTATCCAGTGGTTTCAGATAAATGCTAATGGCCTGACCCATGGCCATGGCATTTGAGTCCAGGATCTAATTTACATACCTGTTCCTTCAGCACTAGGGAGGTGAGGAGCTGCCTCCTCTCTTCTGAAGGATGCTGTTTTCATACTCTTATCTCCTTTTCTAGACCCTAGCTGTGGGCCAGATGAATTCTTCTGTGTCCTGCTCACATTTCTCTGAAGGAAGCCACTTCTTTCTATGCAGAAATCAGGATGTCTTGGATGGAATGTCCTCTGCTGGGCTTCCTTCCAGAATAGGAGAAGAGGGACTTCCTCTCCAGACCCTTCATTTCTATTAATACAACTTTAAATTGAATTAGATTTTTAAACATTTCCACTCCATAATCTTTACCTACATTTCAATGATACAGACATCCCTAAGTCAGGTCCCTAGGTAGCTATTTATTTATTTATTTATTCTAATATTTATTTTTTAGTTTAGGTGGACACGATATCTTTATTTTATATATATGTGGTTCTGAGGGTTGAACCCAGTGCCTCATGCATGCTAGGTGAGCACTCTACTACTGAGCCACAATCCCAGCCCCTAGGTAGCTATTTATTAAGTCAGTGTTTACAAGCAAGTATGAGGTTTACATTTGTTTTGGTTGATGTTTATCTTGATAGTTTAAATTCACTGTTTGACTTCACAGATATTTTTCTCTATCTTTTTTTTCTTTTTCCTTTTTCATACATGTGCTCACTTGACCAGCACATCCACAACTTTATCAGAGGGGATAATGTTGGGCAATGTCAGGGATGGGGAAATAGCATTGGTACTGATTTCAGCACTGATGTTTATGTTAGCCATGGACTCTGGTTGTTGAAGGTGTCAAGTCCACCTTACATTCACTGTCATTATCTCACTTCGCACTCACTGTGTCATGGGAGCTAGTCTAGGCAGTTCTGGCTGATGTTTTACCATTGACTAGCCCTTTTCTGTACTTTATTTAGAGAAAGGGTCTCACTGAGTTGCTTAGCACCTCACTTTTACTAAGGCTGGCTTTGCCTTAGTAAATGATCCTCATGATCCTCCTGCTTCAGCCTCTCAAGCTACTGGGATTACAGGTGTATGCCACTGCGCTAGACTCTATCAGTGACTTTAAATGATGTATCTTCCTTATTTCCTAAGGGCCCAAGAAATAGGGTTTGGCACCATAGGGGGAAAAAAGTACAATCTTTTCCTTAACCTATCATAAGGTTCAAATACAGATTAGTAAGATTCAAACAAAGAACTAAAAAGTATATATGTTTTATGTGACACAGACATCTTCAGAAAATGAATACTCAAGGACCCAGAGAAGACCATGATTTTATGGATGTTCCTCCAGAAATATGATTGGAGAACAAAAGGTGGATGGTTTAACAGTTACAAACTGGGGGACATAGCCAGTTTTCAGATTCTTCTTGACCTCTCTGTGTGGCCATTGCTTCTCTCTGGTATGGGGCATGATTCCTATCAGAGGAGGAGGGAGGGAGGCCTGAGAGAGACCTTCCTAGGTGTTGAGGCCTGTTCAGGGGAAGTGGACCAGGATAATTTCAGTTTCTGTAGCTTGCTTCAGGAGGTATGGGCAGTGGGAGAAGGTCAGAGAGACTACCCTGCTTCTGCACTTTTCTCAGTTGCTTTCAGCCTAAAATACCCAACATTCCAAGGGGACATGCTTTGGGGGAACATTTTCTCTGCATCACTTCAGAACTAACAAAGTGATAGACAGGGTGGGTGTCTCCCCCTCCTTACATATCCTCTCCTGAACTTTGAGGACAATTCCTCATTTCCACTCCTTTGAACCCAGGTGTGGATGACTCCTGATATCCCATAGAGAGCTAATAACCTAAAAGTTATTGCGGATTGGACCAACTTTTCAGCATGAGGAAGCAAGGTTGCTTTTATTAATGTATACCTGTCAAGATTTCAGAGCAAAAGAAGAAATGATGTCATCCAAGGAGCAGTTCATTTTCCCATGTGAATTGAACACCTTTAGATTTGGGGTTTGGGTATTTTTCTGCTTTCTCTGTTCTCTCACCTATTGCTTTGCCCACCCAACTCTTCTCCTTTTCTTTCACTGGTTATTTCCTTCATCTTTCCTGCTGTGCAAATCTCATTTTGGATCAGTCTCTCCTGTCCTTTCCATCCTTGTTGATTTGTTCTCTGCTCATTTCATTTACCTTGTATGGCACCTCAATGCTTGCCCATCCTCAGACAGGTGTTCTAGCTCATGTTTCCAAAGTGAGCTTTTAGCTTGTGTGGAAGTACACCCCACATTTCAATGGTATGCCTCCTTCTGGGTGATGAATATTCTAGAAATTCAAATATTGCCATGCATCCCTAATTTTAAATATACATTTTAGTCATGGTATGAGCTCTTCTCTTAAATTATCTCCAGCACACTTTAATCTTACTTAGTTTGGTTTGTATATTCTGAGAAATATCCTCTTATGGCTATTGAACATGTGGATTTCAGGGAATATCCTTGTCCCATAGAAAGAGGTCAGCATAGTCTGCATCTTAGAATGTGATAGTGTTTATCATTTTTGAAAATAATAAGTATGATATTTATTCTAATTTTAAAATGCTATCTAGTAAGAAGATTATTTTGTTCTGGAAACACTGTTATATCACAAAAATAAATAGAAATATTTGTCAAAACATGGTTGATCTCATTTAAAGATAGGTTTTATATTACATATATATGAACAATTTTTATTCATAAGGATCCTAATAATATTTAATAATATGAAAAATTCCACAGATATCATAAACAAAGATAGAAAGTATTATTTATATTTTGAACCATCATTTTAACCTTTATTAACATTCATATATCTCTAATAGAAAAAGTAGTCTGTGTTATACTAAAATGATGATATTTACCTCTAATGAGTACTGAGATTATATGGTTTTAAAAATATAACGTTACTCTGGTTAGTAAAAAAAAGTTTCTATAGTAAACATTTGAATCTAAAGGTCATTTCTCTCTCTTTTTTTTTTTTGGTCCTTAGTAATATACTATGTGCAGGTGTACATCAGTGTACTTATATCTCATAGATTATTATGTTCTACTATTTTGATTCTAGGTTTTTTCCACCTCACCTGGCTGGATAAAGTCTTTCTTCTCTCTTGTGTTCCTGCTTGGACAAAGCAAGTTTACTAGTGACTCTCATTTTACTCTCATTCCAAACTTTTTAGCTCACCAGCACTTTTTACCTACCAATAATCTTTTGGAGACAGGATCTTCCTCTGTTGCCCAAGTTTGCCTCAAACTTCTGGGCTGAAGCCACCCTCCTATCTGAGCTACCCGAGTAGCTAGGACCGTAGATAGGCCACCATACCTGGCTTAATTGCAAACACTTTTAGTTTTTGCTTTGTTCTTTTTAGTTACATGAGAATAGAATGTATTTTGTCATATCATACATACATGGAATATAACTTCCCATTTTTGTAGTTGTCTATGATATGGATGAAGTTATATTGGCTGAATATAGGAAAGTCTGATTCATTCTACAGTCTTTCCCATTCCCTTTCCTTATCACTTCCCACCACTCCACCCTGTCCAATCAGATAAACTGCCCCCACCCCCAAGTATTGTGAGTCAGCATTCACATATCAAAGAGGCCTTTGGTTTGGAAGATAGGATTTTTTCACTTAGCATGGTTGCCTCCAGTTCCATCCACTTGCCAGAAAATTTCATTCTTCTTTATGGCTGAGTATATTCCATTATGTATATATACTACATTTTCTTTATCTATTCATCTGTTGAAGGGCACCTAGGTTGGTTCCATAGCTTAGCTATTGTGAATCAAGCAGCTATAAACATTGATGTGGCCGCATCACATAGTATGCTGATTTTATGTCCTTTGGATATATACAGAGGAGTGGTATAACTGGGTCAAAAGGTGGTTTTATTCCTAGTTTTTTGAGGAATTGCCATATTGCATACCAGAGTTTTTGCACCAATTGGCAGTCCCACCAACAACATATGAGTATACCTTTCCCCCTGCATCCTTGCCAACATTTATTGTTACTTGTATTCTTGATAATTGCCATTCTGATTGGAGTGAGATGAAATCTTAATGTAGTTTTAACTTACATTTTTCTAATTGCTAGTGGTGTTGAACATTTTTTCATCTACCTGTTGACTGATTGCATTTCTCCTATGAACTGTCTGTTCAGTTCCTTTGCCTGTTTATTGATTGGATTTTTTAAATTGTTGTTATTGCTAAGTTTTTTGAGTTCTTTATATATACTGGAGATAATTGCTGTGTCTGAGGTGCAAATAGCAAAGATTTTCTCCCAATTTTTAGGCTCTCTCTTCACATTATTGATTTGTTTTCTTTGCTGTGAGGGCGTGGTCTCTATTTTGCTTCACTGTAGCCTTTATGTTTCCCCTCCAGTTCCTTGTATTCCCTAGGCTCCTCCTGTTGCAGAGCCCCCCTCTCTGCTGGCTCCATTTCTTCTCCTTCCCTGTCTAGGACTCTGCTTTGCATCCTCAAGGCTGGGCTCTGGTTCTGCTTCCTGGAAGCCTGCACTGCACTCAAAGATTGCTGAGTTAGGCCCTAAGTATGCCATAGGAGGTGTTCTTTGCTCTGCATCATTTATATTACCTCACAAGTTCATTTCACTAACAATACTGTAAATTAATTTAGGCAAAGGATTATTCCATTGACTTTCTGCTCCCTTAGATGATGGAGTGTGTGCCTCATAAAGATGTTCACTGGGCTTCGGTTGAATAAATGCTTGGATCCATGCATGCATGAATTATGTAAGATAAAATGACCTGCAGATTTAAGCAAGACATGCTATTTGGTATTCCTGTGTGGATCCCTAGCTAAAATTATGCTAGTTAGTACATGGGTTCCCTCCCTATTTATTATTTTTCCTAAAGAAGCTGAATCTAATTATCTGTGTGGTTAAGCACATGAGACTTGTTTTTAAAAGGCTTCTCATGAGAGGCCATGCCATGTGTTAGAGTTGTGTAGAGTTGCCAGTCTGAGGCTGTTGATTTTACAGGGTAAGGCTGTGACTTGAAGACATAGTAATCCTGAGTGATGCTCCTACAACATATGTATAAGTTTAAAAGAGAGGTTTTCTTACCCTGTGTTCTCTCAGTACTGCCTTGAGTAGTTCTTAGATCATTAAGTGCATACACTAAAATTCTATGCTCTATCTATAACTGAGAGGTTTCACTCAGTTATAGATAGAACATTTACCTAGCAGGCATAGGACCTGGAATCAATCCCCAGCACTGCTAATAAGGAAACAAAAATTTGAATATACATCCTTTTGAGATGAGCTTCTTTTAGTAAAAAATATATAGGATTACTATAGAAGTATAAGCCAGTAGGGTTCATGCCAAAAGTAATCAAATAAATGACTATATAGTCCCTTTCCTTTTTATTCTTTTCAGAAAGTATTTAGTTGTTAAAAATCTGCCTTTCTTTAGGGCTTAATTATTTTCCGTAAAATCCAGAGGTAAATAATTTATTCTGTTTGAAAAAAAGTAGAGTAGTCAGTCTCATGTTACTCTGGTGATAGATTTGATTATTTATTTGGAGGGATAGCAGAGACTGAATGTATGATGTACAGAGAGGAACCATTTCTCTGTATTAGTAATATTAAGTTTTTAACTTCTTAGTGCTCTTTGTCAGATCAAATTTAGTTCATTTAATAAAATACATTTAATAAAATAACATAAGTTATATATCCAGTTTTATATTCTAATTGATGACATTTTAATCCACAAACAAGGCTGTTTTTATAGCTGATACTAAAGATAATGTTGGTGGAACCCTTTTTCTCCACTCTTGATGTTTCCTTGTATGTGCAGGAGCTCTACTAGTGCAGCACTCCTGACTACCTTCTCACTTCCCAAGCAGGAGCTGCCTGAGAAGAAGCACAGGGTATGCTTAGCTCAGTCCCTTCTTTGGGGATCTGAGTGCCTATGGGAACCCCATTTCTTCATCCTGTGAGTTATACAGCAGCACCCAACATATGGAAGGCCTTGTGGTTTTCTAATGCTGCCTGTGCCTGGGTGGGTGAGTCTGTTTAATTCTGTCCTTTAGTATTAGCAAGCACATTATTCAGACCTATACCAGATGTTGCAGCTGCAGTTTTATCAGTAAGAAAGGTGGAATTTTAATAGCCAGCCTGCCTTTCTCTTTATATTTGCTGCTCATTTGTTCCAAAATTCAGGTGGGGATTTGTGGTATCCATCATCATGCCACTGTTCTTGCATATAGGTTTTATTTCCCACAAAACACTTCAAAATGAGTTGCTTTCAGATAAGGAAGATGGGGTCCTGTGAGAGTAAATCACTTTGAGTGATCAAGTTTGATTTGGCACCCTGGTCAGGCTAACTCACAAACTCATGTCCATTAAGACATATTGCCGGGCTGGGGATGTGGCTCAAGTGGTAGCGCGCTTGCCTGGCATGCGTGTGACCCGGGTTTGATCCTCAGCACCACATACAAACAAAGATGTTGTGTCCGCTAAAAACTAAAAAATAAATATTAAAATTCTCTCTCTCTCCTTCTCTCTCTCACACTCTCTCTAAAAAAAAAAGATATTTTTTTAAAAAAACAACATATTGCCAATAAAAATATCACTGTTAAAAGCTTTTAAAGGACTTTACATAATATAAATCACTGAATAATACAAATGAGCTGGATTCTTTTGTAGACTTGCATTTTTATGACTGTAAATTAAAAAAAAAAAAAACACCCAAAGAACACATTTTAATATAGTCTGCAAGTCCCTAAATGAATAGGGCCTTGTCTACCTCCCTTGGTTCCACTTGCTGCCTTAATTTTTAAAAAAATATTTATTTTTTGGTTGTAACTGAACACAATATCTTTATTTTATTTATTTATTTTTATGTGGTGCTGAGGATTGAACCCAGGGCCTCCCACGTGCTAGGTGAGCACTCTATTACTTAGTCATAAACCTAGCCCCATTGCTGCCTTAATTTTAAGCAGCTTTTTCTAACCATCTTGGGCTTCCTATGCTATTTATTATGAGTAGAATACTATTTCTTTCCATTCTCCTTCTTTACTTGGTTAACTTCTGCTTACCCTTCAGATCTCAGTTCATATGTCATTTCCTTGTACTGGCCTCCTGTGTCCACAATATCTACAGCTGGTCCACATTGTGATTTCTGGCAGCTATTTGTTCTTTCCCTTTATCACCCTGGCCATCATTAGTGCTTAAGTATTCATTTCAAACTTACACTCCCCAATAAACTGAAGCCCCATAAATATAACAACCCCTTGTTTTTTGTTTACCATTGTGGGCCTAGTGTCTTGCCACAATGATTGTACAGTTTGGCACACAAAGAATGCTTGCTGGGTGAAAAATGGACATAGTTTTTGACATCGTGCGTTAGTCTTAAAATCTTAGACTATCCTTTTCTACTAATACTTACAAATAACATGCAAAAGATAGCTCCCCCCATGATTACAAAAAATAAAAATTATAGAACTGAAATCCCTACACTTGTTTTGGGACTTTAAACTATTTGGAAGCATAGAGTGAATTTACAAGTGAGCCTACTGAAAGGTTAATGTATAGGGATAATAAAAGACTAAATCGCACCAGCAATGGAACCTGCTTTATATGGTCCTGAGATATGGGATATTGTTATATTTAAGTATGAAAGTAATATTTATTAGGCATCTATTTATCTTTTGTTTTTTCAATATCTAGAAAGAACCTCATAAAGTCTGGATTAATGCCCTAGGCATGTTCATTGGAAATATACCTAATGTACACTTTAATATCATTCTTGAAACATTATTTTTGTTGATACATAAAATGAGATCAGTGATATGGTAGTTAGCAATTTAATTTTTGTTTCCTAATCAAGTCTAAAAATATCATATAAAATGTCAGAAAGAGTTGATATTCTGCTTTCCATATTGGCTGTACCAATTTGCAGTCCCACAAGCAATGTATGAGTATGCCTTTCCCACCACATCCTCACCAACACTTATTGTTGTTTGTCTTCATAATAGCTGTCATTTTGGCTGAAGTGAGATGATATTTTAGAGTAGTGTTGATTTGCATTTCTCTAATTGCTAGAGATATGAAAAATTGTGCTCTATATGTGTATTAAGAATTGTAATGCATTCTGCTGACATATATTTAAATAAAATCAATTTTAAAAAAGAGTTGAAATATTCCTAAGGAGCAAAGTTAAGAATTTTTCTAGGTACTTTTCTCTCTCTCCCTGTTGGGCTAATTTAACATAATTTATAGCTTGCGGTAAAATCATGACATTTCTGCACATTTTATTTTGTATCCCTCAATCTTCAAAGTGTTGATCAATCCAGAATTTCTGTTTTCTGGGCAGCTGTTCCTCTTGAAAAACTGCCCATGGATTATAAACCACTGAACCAAGATCTGCATGAAAATGACATCCATCATATTCTATCAGGTCTTACTGTTTTGATGTGACAGCTGACATTGCTTCTTTTTGTCCCCTCCCTACTTCTGCTATTATAGGGCATTGATGTACGAGATGCTCCGCTGAAGGAAACAAAGGTGACTAGTTCCAGAAGATTCATAGCTTCATTTAATGTTGTGAATACCACCAAACGGGATGCTGGAAAGTACCGCTGCATGATTCGCACTGAAGGAGGTGTTGGGATATCAAACTATGCAGAACTGGTAGTTAAAGGTATTTAATGTGTTTTTATATCCTGCATTTAAATCTATTAAAATAGATATGTTAGATGGACTTTTTTTTCATTATTTGCTTAAACTCAAACTTGTCCTATTTTTGAACAGTAGTTTGGTGACAGGTTATATGGACAGATTGCATTTTAAGTACAAATTTTGTACATGAGCAATATTTTTGAAAAATGCATATTATTTATGTTCATTTTGTTACATACAAAGCATTGAATGTGCTCTTGGCAAAGTCTTTTGCCAAATCTGTACATACAGATTACAACCTATATTTTTTTTAAGGAACTAAAATTTTTTTACTGATATAAAATCACATAAAATGGAAATATTCACCAGCCAGGATGTTTATAATAGCAGAGTGGTTAATAAAATGAAACAGTGTCAGTATAAAAATGCTCCATCATATCACATGAGCCATATTGATAATGCTGCGTTAACATTCATAACGTTCCAGTTAGACTCTATTACTATATTTTGTGTGCCACGAAAATTGAGTCATTATATTCAAGAGGGTTGGGAATGAGGAGAGAAAAAAGAGAGGGGAAATAAGTTTTCTTTAGCTTATTTAGTGCTTTTTTGTGGTCTGAGGAGTTTACAGTATTAAGCTGTAAAGGCAATTTTGGGCCCCAGACAATAATTGGACTTGTAGATGTGCCATGTGGCATTTTTTAGGAAACTGTGGCAGGCCAGTGCTGGTTTTTCTAGGAGAACAAGATGACACCTTATTAATTTTATTTGTTCAGTGCTGGGGATGTAACCTAGGACTTCATGCATACTAAGCCTGTGCTCACTGAGGTATGCTTCCAGCCCTGGGCCTTTATTTTAAACTTTTGCTTTGCATTTCTTAAATATGAAATATAAAATTGATTTTCTAAGGAGAAGCCATTTCTTTGATCAGCAAATTCCCCTTTTAAGACGGAACTAGCTATGTGTGTACAGGTTAAGGGCTTGCTCTCTCTGAGTATCTGTTTCCTTGTATGTAAGATAGCTATTATAATGTCACCTATCTTATAGGATAGGAGGATGAACTTCTAAAAGTATATTGCAGCACTTAGAACAGTGCACAAAGCTGGCACATGTAGGGCTGTGATGGGGAGGAGAAGTTCAGGGGTGTTCTTACTGTCTGAACCAGTAGACCAGTTGTTGTCATCTGGGAATGCATACCAGAACTCCCTTTCCACATTCAAAAAGATATAATGCTTGCCCACCTCTCCTCTTGGGTCTCCACCTGCCATACCCAGAAACAGAATCTCTCGGAGTATAATTTCTATTATCAAGCCTGCAGGTAGTTTGTATAAGAGTTTCGTTGGGAGATCAGTGTTGTGTGTAGTCATCATGCATGGCTTAGAAGACAGCACTGGCCTTATCAGAGCCTGTCCCTTGAGAATTACCAGCAATGAAGGATATTCAGTAGAAGGAAGCACATGACAAAACATCTACATGAAGCCTAGCATGGTGGTGCACACCTATAATCCCAGTGGCTCAGAAGGCTGAGGTAGGAAGATTGTGAATTTATAGCCAGCCTCAGCAATGGCAAGGTGCTAAGCAGCTCTCCCAGTGAGACCCTGTCTCTAATAAAATACAAAATAGGGCTAGGGATGTGGCTCAATGGTTGAGTGCCCCTGAGTTCAATCCCGGTATCCCTCACGACCCCATAAATCTACCTGAATCATGTATGTTGCCATACCAGATTCTAAGTGTTTTGATTTGTAGTGAAACTTTAACTAGCCTTCCTGGGAAAACTTTTGGATATAGGTTTAATATTTATAAAATTTATAATTTTTTAATAAAATATTTATAAAATTTATAAATTTATAAAATTCATCATTGCTGTACACACCCTAACCTTCTGAAGATTCTCTGGTGAGGGGTCACAGTATAGAAAGTGGGTAAATTTTACTGACAAATGCTGTAGAATGGCCTAAGTCTTCCCATCATCACTGTTGTTATTTAACTTTGATCTTGGTTCAATTCTTTGTTATTAGTTTCACTTTTTGATTAATAGTTGCTCTCACATTTCACTGTGGTCCATTCTGTGTGGTTGATGCACCAATGGCAAATATGGTAGCCTCTTTAAAAATTGCCTCTCTGGAAAAGTTAATTTGTTTGGAGGTAAAAATAAATCAGGAATTTTTAGACTGCTAGAACAAACCTAGACATAAGGAATGTACACATTTGTGCTCCATGCTTTCCTATGGTAACATTGCAGCTCATTGATAAAAATGTACTGCACCAACTCCCATCTCTGCATGCTTCCTATGCCAGTGATGATAGGTTGGCATTCAGGTGGCACTCAAATCTGAATTTGTCTTTTCTCCCATTTATAATTTTATTGCCAAATTCTGTATATACATCATAATAAAAAATGAAATTATATGCCATTTTCTACTAGTTTAATGAAGTTATTTTCCTTGTGAGACAGTTACTTTAAAGTACATAATAGCATTGTTAGGGCACTTACTTATAACACTTTTTGTATGTTATATAGTGTTTGCAATGCTAACGTTCTACACATGGGAAGAACTACAGTCTTAAGAGTTTATCATTTTCTTAAGATCACAGTCTGAGTTGGTGACAGCCACCCAAATAAAGCCCAAACTCTTTTACTATAACTCTAGTATTTATTCATGTCTACCACTGCTTTTGGTAATCAAAACATAAAAATATTTCATATGATCTCCATAATGCATGCATATATGCACATATCAATATAAAGTTTAATTATATGATCTGTATGTTTATATATGATTTATATATCTCACATAATTAAATATGATATTGACATATGCATCAGACATTCACTTATATCAATTAGGTATATGTATGTGTGTGCTTATGTGAGTACATTCTCTCATTACTGGTTTGATTTAGAATTAATTGTTTGGTGTCCTTTCTCTTGAATTAAACATTTAGCCAGGGGAAGTGGTGCATGCCTGCAATCTTTGGGACTTAGGAGGCTGAAGCTGTAGGATTACGAGTTTGATCCCAGCCTGGGATACATAGTGAGACCTTACCTTGGAGGAGAAGAAGAAGAAGCCTAAGAAGGTGGAGGAGCAGGAGGAAGGGAGGAGGAGGAGGGAGAAGGAGAAGGGAGGAGGAGATATTTTAAATTGCATCTTATTAATGCCTATAGACTTAAACCTATTCTTCCTCCCTCATTCTCTTCCTTCATTTTTTTTCCTTTTCTATGAAACTTTGTTCATAATTTAAATGGTTGTTGACTAATTCTTATGTTGATTCTTCCAGAAACCAAAAGTCCTTTTGAATGTCTGTCCTAGTTGTTTCCAGGTTCTAGTAGAGTGTTTCATTTGACTTAGCATGTGAGTTACTTTTCTCTGGACCAAAACACATTAAAGCCGTATCAATTTTAGGATACTAGTAACAATATCCTAAATGAGTGTTACTACCTACATCTCTTTGTAACCTTATCCCTGAGTTGTATTTTGACTGGCAGTACAACGTCCTTTAATATAATTAGCTCTTTCTGCTTGGCTATATGAATGCCTTAGGATGTATTATGAAAGGCCCATTTTATGTTTTGGTTCAAGGAATGGCCTAATGATATAAATTAATGTTAATTTTTTAAAATTAAGTTAGAACTGTTTGAAGCTCAAACTTTCAGTATATAAGCTATAGAAACAATGTTTTAGTACACTGACATCATAATTATAAAGAAAATTCACTTAAAATTTGATGTCTTTCTCTTTTTTACTCATTCTAGTGAGCTACTTTATATTTATTTGATTTGGTGACAGCCACACAAATAAACCATAAAAATATTTCATAATATACACAAGAACACGGACTCCCCACCCCAACAAAAGGAACAGAGTTCTTAGTGCAGGCCTCAGAGGTACTTGTTGCCCTGAGATATTGTTCATGATGATGTTAGTGATGTCTGATGTGTGAGAGGGCAGGAGAAATTGCAGCAAGCAACAGCATGTGCCAGTAACAGCCTGGAACATGTTTTATTTCACACACATTATATGACCAAAATGAGGACTTAAGTTCAAACACACACCAAAAAAGCACAGATCACCTGTGGGAACGATCTTGAGAACAATCACTAGATTTCATGTTTTTCTGAGATGACAACTCATAGAAGTAAAAATGTATTATTTTGTATAATGATCTTGCTCATCACATATGTCATACTCACAGTGACATTCACTTACAGAATATCTTCATTTGAGTCCTGAGGTCCATTCACCTAGCATCTGCCTAATAAGCTGGGGAAATTATTTAGGGTAAGATTGCTCTTCTTTCTTCTCACACAATGATGTAGGAAAACACAGCAGTTTCTGGTTATAAACAACAGAATAAACTTTCTCAGGTTATATAGAACATCTGCTATTGACTTCTTAAACTTTTATCCAAGCTAGGTATAGCTTGTTCTTTAATTCAGAGATTTCCTTTCTATTCATTGCTTTAATAAGACTCATTACTAGAAATTCCCTGATAGTAGCAGCAGTGGACTTTATTATCCAGAGTGCTCAATTCTCTGATAGCTAAATGAGTCCACTGTGATTTTTTTTTGGGGGGGGGGAATGAGTCATCCTAGAGATATGTTTATGATGAAATAAACTATACTTTCATTTTATTTTTAAAATGATGCTATCTTGGATATATTAATGTAGGAAGACTCAATTTAATGATGTAGAGAACTCTAGTACTTTGGGTGATTTAAAAATGATTCTCAATAAGGAAGTTCAGAGAGTTTTTACCATTCACTCTGATGTATGTGTAGCTGTTTGAGTAAAATGAGTTGTGTGTTTAGAACGATTAGGGGCATATCTACTTGAACAAGTTAGGTTTGTTTGTTTCATTTTTAGACAGGGTATCCCTATGTTGCCCAGGCTGGTCTTGAACTCCTGGGCTCAAGTGATTCTTCCACCTCAGCCTGCCAAGTAGCTTCGACAAGTATGAGCCACCACACCCAGTTCAAGTTAGGTTTTATAGATGTGTTTTTTTTTTTGTTTGTTTGTTTGTTTTTTTTTTTTTGCAACTGGGAGCCTTATGGAAACATTTGTTAATGTGCTTTTTCTCATTAACCTGAACAAAACTCTTCTCATCAGTTCATTCCTGAAATGTTAATGTCTTGTGTATTTTAATCATTGCAGCATGATGTTGTCTTTAAATACAAAAGACAAAGCACCCATAGCACAACAGTTAATAACTAGAATCAACAAATGGGACTTACTCAAACTAAAAAGTTTTTTCTCAGCAAAAGAAACAATAAGAGAGGTAAATAGGGAGCCTACGTCCTGGGAACAAATCTTTACTCCTCACACTTCAGACAGAGCCCTAATATCCAGAATATACAAAGAACTAAAAAAATTAGACAATGAGATAACGAATAACCCAATCAACAAATGGGCCAAGGACCTGAACAGAAATTTCTCAGAGGAGGACATACAATCAATCAACAAGTATATGAAAAAATGCTCACCATCTCTAGCAGTCAGAGAAATGCAAATCAAAACCACCCTAAGATACCATCTCACTCCAGTAAGATTGGCAGCCATTAGGAAGTCAAACAGCAACAAGTGCTGGCGAGGATGTGGGGAAAAGGGTACTCTTGTACATTGCTGGTGGGACTGCAAATTGGTGCGGCCAATTTGGAAAGCAGTATGGAGATTTCTTGGAAAGCTCGGAATGGAACCACCATTTGATCCAGCTATTCCACTACTCGGTCTATTCCCCAAAGACCTAAAAAGAGCACACTATAGGGACACTGCTACATCCATGTTCATAGCAGCACAATTCACAATAGCAAGACTGTGGAACCAACCTAGATGCCTTTCAATAGACGAATGGATAAAAAAAATGTGGCATTTATACACAATGGAGTATTACTCTGCATTAAGAAATGACAAAATCATAGAATTTGGAGGGAAATGGATGGCATTAGAGCAGATTATGCTAAGTGAAGCTAGCCAATCCCTTAAAAACAAATGCCAAATGTCTTCTTTGATATAAGGAGAGTAACTAAGAACAGAGTAGGGACGAAGAGCATGAGAAGAAGATTAACATTAAACAGGGATGAGGGGTGGGAGGGAAAGGGAGAGAGAAGGGAAATTGCATGTAAATGGAAGGAGACCCTCAGGGGTATACAAAATTACATACAAGAGGAAGTGAGGGGAAAGGAGGGAAAATATAAGGGGGAGAAATGAATTACAGTAGAGGGGGTAGAGAGAGAAGAGGGGAGGGGAGGGGGGAGGGGGGATAGTAGAGGATAGGAAAGGCACAGAATACAACAAACTCCAGAATGGCAACATGTAAATCAATGGTTGTGCAACTGAAGTGATTCTGCAATCTGTATATGGGGTAAAAATGGGAGCTCATATCCCACTTGAATCAAAGTGTGAAATATGATATATCAAGAACTATGTAATGTTTTGAACAACCTACAATAAAAATTAATTAAAAAAAAATAAAATAAAAATAAAAAAATGAAAATGAAAAAAAAAAAAAAAAAAAAAAAAAACAAAAGCATCTGAAAGATGGCTCTCTGGTTTACCTTCCAGAACCTCCTGTTCCTATTGCCCCACCCCAGCTGGCCTCGGTGGGAGCAACCTACCTGTGGATACAGCTCAATGCCAACTCTATCAACGGGGATGGGCCCATTGTGGCCCGTGAGGTGGAGTATTGCACAGCCAGTGGGAGCTGGAATGATCGGCAGCCAGTGGATTCCACAAGTTATAAAATTGGGCACCTTGATCCAGATACAGAATATGAGATTAGTGTCCTCCTCACCAGGCCCGGGGAGGGTGGCACTGGATCTCCTGGGCCGGCTCTTCGGACAAGAACAAAGTGTGCCGGTGAGTATTAAAGAAATCTGCAATTAGTCATCTTGGTCTTTCTGTCTGCTTCCCTAGATATATCAGCAACTGTGTATGGGAATAAAATGTTCCTTCAGTCTAGAGAACAGCAGGTTAACATCTTGTGAACTTGTGGGTTGATATCTTTCAGCTTTCTTTCATCTCTTCTTCCTATTTTCAATGTACACCTTGCTCTGAGTACCCTCCAATTTATACTAGAATGGTCCCTAAGGACACATAAAGTGTCTACTTCAATGATGTCTGCTAATGGGTCAGACCCTCTTTTTGTGGTTCCTTTGTTTTGTGTTCATGGCTAATGTGCTTTTAACCTGTGGGGTCTTAGTAATAATATAGATTCCATTGTAGATAGGAAAAGCTGTGGGTTTATTTTAAGAATTTTTTTTTTCACAATTTAGGGTAAGATTGCTTGTCTTTCTTCTCAGACAATGATTTAGGAAAACACAGCAGTACCTTTATTCTATTTATTTTTATGTGGTGCTGTGGATCAAATCCAGAGCCTCACACATGCTAGGCATGTGCTTTACTGCTGAGCTACAGCCCATGGAAAGCTATATTTTATTAATGGATAGCTGATAGAGGGCAGCTGGCCAGTGACTGGGAACCCATATGTAACATGAGCAGGATTGGTTTGTGGGTTTCATGCAGTTTTTGAGTTCTTTGAATGCAGAGTCCTAATTATATAAACCTATCCTGCAACTTAAACAAAAGTAGGATTTATGAAGAGGGAATGTAATGTGTTATAGAAATTGGAACCTAAAGGACACTCCCGTTAGATAGAGATTACAAGGGCTATTTCTGTATGGTGACTCTTTGGTAAGAAGATAAATATTGGGTTCCTACAGTGCACTTATATGGTGGACATGAAGAGTCCTTGTATTGATGTGTCTGGGAGGAGGAAATTTCGTGAAGTTTTATGGAGTTAGTTAATTCTTCACATAGCATTAATTAAAAAGTTAAGTAAGTTTTGTTTTTAAATTTAAAAGTACAGTTGGCCCTGTGCATCCATAAGTTCTGCATCCATGAATTCAACTACCATTGGTTTGAAAGTATTCAGAAAAAATAAATTGTGTATATATTGAACATTTATAAACTTTTTTTATTATCAGTATTCCCTAAATAATATAGCATAAATTATTATTTTGTGACATTTATATTATATTATAAGTAATTGAGTAATAATGTTATGGATATGGGAGGCTTTGAGTAGGTTATATGCAGATACTGCATTTTATATTAACAATTCTGGCATTGGAGGATTCTGTTGTATTTGGAGATCCTGGAATCTTTAACAGTCCTAGCTGTTACATTATTTTCTATGTAATTTGGATTATTACATTTCTATAAATTTAATACCCATGGGGGAAATTCTTTTTTGTGAGAAAGATTTGTGTTAGAAGAGGGAACAGGTACTTTGTCCTTCCAGGGAGTCATGACCTTTTCTAGCAGCTTCTGTATTGGGCTGTTTATACCATTTGCCTCTGTTCCTTGATTCTGTGTTCTCATAGTATCATCCACACTGGGATATTGAATGCTCTGAGATTCCATCTCCAGTGAGAATGGCAGTTATCAAGAATGTAAGCAACAATAAATGTTGGTGAAGATGGGGGTGGGGGAAAGGTACACTTATACATTGCTGGTGGGGCTGCAAATTGATACAACCACTATAGAAGGCACTGTGGAGATTCCTCAAAAAAACTAAGACTGGGACCACCATTGGACCCAGTTATGCCACTCCCCAGTACCTATCCAAAGGATTTAAAATCAGGATACTATGGTGACACAGCCACTTCAATGTTTATAGCAGCTCAATTCACAATAGCTAAACTATGGAACCACCTAGGTGCCCTTCACCAGATGAGTGGATAAAGAAAATGTAGTATATACACAATGGATTATTACTCACACATAAAGAAGACTGACTTTATGACTTTGCCAGCAAATGGATGGCACTGGAGACTATTAGGCTGTGTGAAATAAGCCAGTCCCAGTAACCTAAAGGTTGAATGTTTTCTCTGATACGTGGAAGCTAACCTACAATAAATGGGGAATGAGGGGAAGAATAGAAGTTCAGTAGATTAGACAATGGGAAATGGAAGGAAAGAAGAGGGGATAGGAAAAGAAGAGACATTGGAATGAATCCAACGTAATTCTCCCATGTATGTATATGAAAATAACACAGTGAATCTCACCATCATGTATATCTGCAATAATGGGATCCTAACTAGAATAAGATATATTCCATAATTGTACAATTATATCAAAATGGATTCTGCTATAATGTGTAAGTAAAAAGAACCAATTAAAAAAAAGCATAGCACAAACACACAAAATAACTACTCTTCTGGATTGTTGCTTTCCATAGCTCTGTTTAGTGGTTCTAAAGGGGAAGGAGTTTTTTTTTTCTTTTTTTTTTTTTTGTGTGCATGACTCGCTGTATCAATTTGTATATTCTTTTATTTTTAGTTCTTGTGTAATTTATTAAAAAAGATTATGTTTTTAAATTTTTTTGGTGTGTATTAATTATATAGAATAGTTGGTTGCTTTATGACTTATTCATTCATACATAGAAACATAATTTTTATCATGCAATGAATACTATGAATTGGGGACTAGCACATCAATAAATGAAATAGCAATTGAAAATATATGTGCAGAATGATTTTCTTATAGCAGTGCATGAATTTATGTAGAAAAGTATTGAAGAAAATAACAAAATATTTTTCTGGCTTAAGATGTACTGATTTTTATTTTCATCAAAACTTTCTGTACTTTCTTCCATAAATCAAGAACAAATTGCATTTTCAATCACTTCTTCACTTCTTCCTTTTGGGTGAATTTATAGTTGGTCAGCTGTGGTGCCTTCTTTGTGGCTCTAGAAATTAGTGGGAAAGGAGTTTTCTAATTCTTTCCTGGGCCTCCTCCTGCCCCCCCAAAACCTTGTCATCTCATTTCTCTCTCACTTAGTTGAGGAAATTTCTTCCATTTTGTGAAATATTTTCTTGTGTTTTAATCTGTTATAATACAAACACTATCTTACATAACATTGCCTTATGATTTTATAATATAGAAATTGTTTTCAAATTGTTATTTATTTGGCATTTGCCTCATGAGATCTTCATGGCAGATAACATGAGTCCCCCATCATAACTGAAGAAATGAAGCCCTTGTAGACTCCTGTGCACCTCAGTATGCTCCAGGAGAAATACCTTTAGTATTGATTTAAGGAATCCCATTTGGAACACGGCAGTATATGATTTCTCTTTCTCTTTAAAAGAAGTTATAATTTCATTGTCTAGATTGGACAAAGAATAATCTATCTCTTTTTAGTCACTGGCAGCCCTACTACTTAATGCTTCTAGTTCTGCCCTTTCTTCCATGTTTTTGTCTTCTCTCTAGATTGTGAACATTTAACTACAGACACATTGTCATATATATATTTCCCCTGATTATAAACCCTTTGATGCAGCTGCATGATGTGTAAATGTATAGCTCTCAAAGAGACAGAGTTCCTTTTGTAATAGATTGGCAGTCTCCCTTTGAAGAAATGGAAGCCAATTTTGAATTGGTATCTGCCCACCAACATTGTGCCTTAAAGGATTGAACCTCACCTAAGTGAGAAAACCTAGTGACAAAGCACCCTTCTAATGTTCACAACCTGCACTTGACACTATTCCTGCTGCATGTCCCTAAGTGTCAAGCACTGACATAGGATAGTTTTGAAAAAACTGCAATTGAGCAAGCGAATTTTAGAAAACAGAGGAAAGTATTCTAGGTGAAAGTGTCACAGTTAGAAATAAGTGGGGGAGGCAAGTTAGGTGGGTGCAGAAACTGAAGTCAAATGAGACTTCTTACTGCTAGAAGAAAGACAGTGCAACCTTTCTTTACCTGAGACTTTTGAGAAAATTTGCAAATTGGTGATTACTATTGGTGATCCCTGTGGACTTGTAGAAAGCAGGACTAAGAGGAAAGAAGACAGATGCTATAAACTGGAAACTTTGATATTCATCCCAAACTTTTGCTCAGATATTTCGTGAGCATTTATAGGGTTTATACAGAGCAAGTCAGGGATCTCATAACCCTGAGAGACTAAAAGGCTTTCACAGTAGTAGATAGAAACTCTGTTGACCAGGCTCTAGCAGTGGATGAATCTAATAGATGAGAAGCAGAAGGAATAGTGCAAATTTATCCTGCATGGTTTGAATAGCCAAATTGGTGCTGAATCAAACTAATATAATTTAGCATTAGCATATCTGAAGAAGACATTGAAGATTTGGCTTAAATGCATATGAATCTTTAATATAATTCATATTAAATTAATCACTATACAATGCTATCTCCCCCCACCCCCAAAAAACCACTCGAATCTTAGGTTGCGAAATTCCCATTTTGAAGGAGGTGACCCAGTTGGATGGGCTCCCATAATTATAGTATTTATTTCTGGTCCCTGGACTTGTAGACACACAGAACAAAAGAACATGTGCTAGGGGAACACAACTGAAGTCAGTAAGATGTTGTGGAATATTATTCAACCAATGAGAGATGGTGGATAGAACTAAGAAAAGGGATGTAGGAGGTGGGGATAGGGATGAGTCATAAAATAGTGAGTTTTGGGGGGCTTATTTGTTTAGTCTGAAGAAAGTGATGTCTACGGTCAAAAGGATTGAACTGGTTAACCTGGATGATCTCTTCAGAATGAATCTTCTGTGATTCATTCATTGTCCTCTTTCTCATGAACTGATCCATTGCATATTTCCACTCTCAAAGTCTTTCAGTTTCCCTTCAGTTTTCTCCTTGTCCAGATACACCCTAGTCATGTTTATCAAGTACTTCTTTGTAGGCTGTGGAGGTCTCTGTTGATCTTTCCAGAAATCTGAGCACAGGGGGAGAAATGGTTAATTTTTTTATGGCTGCATAGCTTACATTTGGAGGTCTGACTGACTGGGACTCTTGAGATTTGCTGCCTGATTTTCATGTGGAATACCACTTCATTGATGAAACAGCTTTGGTGGGAACTAAAGCATGTCATATATCCCATAGTTTGACTGTGAAGCCTTAACTAGCCAGGGCATATCAGGAGCCTAGACCAGAGCCGTAAATATAGTGAGTGGTCAAGTAACATGAACTTCCAATTAAAATTTTAGTTATCTTTTAATATTTTCATTCAAAGGAATTTGACATTAACAATTCTTATTTCATTACCCCTAGTCTTTTAGAAATATTACTTATCTTGGCAATGTATAAATTTGAGAACCATTGTCTTTGTATTTTTGAGCTCATAGAATAATGGAGCATTGTGCTCTTGATAGACATCATTCTTTCATCTCCTAAACCTGTTTGTTTAACCAAGCTGTTTGCTTTCATTTCTGTGCTGCATCAGTAAGACGTGTACTATCATGTCTTTTGTGACACCTGTGAAACTGTTTAGCTTCTTGTATGAAAAATAGCAAGATCACCATTTATTACCTGCCCTGGGTCACTGTTATTGATTTTTCTGTGTGGCTTATGGATGCAATCTCATTACCTGGTTAGCTTTCTGCAAAAATTGTATTGTGGCACACTTCCAGGGTGCTTGCTGTTTATGCTTCTGAAAATTATTTCCAAATACATACCCAGCCTCTTCCTGCCAGAGCTTGATCCCATCATTTAGCTTCTCTGATTCCGCATCTGTATCTCTAAAATAGGGGTAGAAGCACCTCTGTATCAGGTGTTTTTGAAGATCAGGTTAGATCTTAACTGTAAAGGCATTTTAAAAATAATAAAATGCTCTCCTTGTGTGGGTTATGTTAGAAAATAATTATAGTCAGGAGCTAGCTTCATGATTTATATATACATCCAGTTATTTCCCAGCTGTGGAGCTCAGCTATAGTTGCGTAACTTCAGAGAGTTCAACATCCAGTTAAGCAAAATGCAATTTAGTTTGTGATTTCTATTATATCTTATATTCTTATAATTATATGCAGCCTGTATATCCTAAGCCATTAAGTAGTTGCTCCTTAAAATAGAAAAATGGATAATATGGTTAGATTCATTTTCACAATGCATTTTTTATGTGTTTTATTTGGGGATATTACTTTTTATGAATCCTAGTGATTAGTTAAGTGTGGTTAAGTGACCTGCTAATAATTAGTCCCAGAAGTTATAGAAAATTGTTGATAACTAATGATAAAAGAGTTAAGATTGGTAAGAGTGGGGGAAAAAAACAATTCAAAAGTGTTCCTTAGAATTAATATAACTAAACATCTTAGCAGAAAAAAATTATTATACCTTTTTCTAGAAAATATTCATAAGATATTTATTTGAGTTCTAGGCATAGTTCCAAGCCCTCAGGCTAGAGTGACAGAACAAGATTTCTGCCTTCAGGGCTAGGGATGTTGCTCAGTGGTAGAACACTTGCCTAGCATGCACAAGGCCCTGGGTTTGATTCCCAGTATCAGGGAAAAAAGAGATTTCTGCCTTTCAGAGCTTATATATTTGGAGGTATTAGAAGAAAAGAGGTAATAGGCAATACATAAATAGGTAGATACCTATACACATGTATCTACACATGCACACATGAATAAACAAGGTAAAGTGTAAGGTAGTGATAAATGCAATAAAGAAAAATAAAGGAATGGAATATTTTTCTCTTGTGGTAAAATGCACATAACATAAACTTACCATCGTGTCCAGTTCTAAGTGTGCAGTTCAGTTATGTTGAATTCATTGAATCAAGTTCCCCAAACTTTTTCATTTTCCCAAACTGAAACTCTATACCCATTAAAATGAACCCTCTCCTCCCTACTCACAGTCCCTGGCAGCCACCAGTCTACTTCTTTTCCCTCTGAATTTGACTCCTTTAGATACCTCATGCAAGTGGGATCAGAGTTTGGTGTTCTAGTTTCATCCTCCGCATAGTGTATGTGACTTCACTTTTTGGTTCCTGTGATCATGGTACTATGTGTACCTGTTTCACATAATTTTCTGGAAGTTCTTTTGGGGATGTTAAGTACTGCCTTAGGATTTTAATTAAATTAATTATTCATAAATTTAAAGATACAGCTTTATGACTTGGGGAAATTTTTACTATTAATTTTGTACCATAGTGCTTGTAAGGTGTCAGAACAGTGATAAGTAGCCCAAAAGTGCTGAGTCAAAGGGCATGGTGCAGAAGTGGCATCCATGTCCAGCCTACTGTTCGTCAAGAGGGTCATGTAGAAAAGGCGAGAGTATTGTTATAAACTATCAGGCTTTTATACTAATACGGTGGGTACTTTTTTAATTCTAATTTGTTATATATGACAGAAGAATGCATTACAATTCATATTACACATACAGAGTACAATTTTTTATATCTCTGGTTGTACACAAAGTAGAGTCACACCATTTGTGTCTTCATACATGTACTTAGGATAATGATGTCCATCTTATTCCACCATCTTTCCTAAACCCATGCCTCCCCTTTACAATTCACAATAGCTAAATTGTGGAATCATCCTAGATGCTCATCAGTTGATGACTGGATAAAGAAAATGTACACACACACACACACACACACACACACACACACAATGGAATACTATTCAGCATTAAAAGAGAATAAAATGCTAAGTGAAGTTAGCCAATCCCCCAAAACCAAATGCCAAATGTTTTCTCTGATATAAGGATGCTGATTCATAATGGGGTTGGGGGCATGGAGAATGGGAGGATTAGACAAACTCTAGATAGAGGATGGATACATTTTTATATCCATATATACCTAGTTATAGCCTTCTATGTAATTTCCATGATATCTTTGAATATGTATTACATTAAAATTCCTCTTTTCATTACATGAAGTGGTAGCTATATCTTCTCTGCAGTGTTATTAGTGACACAAAATATTAGACCTATTTTTCACTATTTACGGTCATTTCAGCTTTCAGTGTTCTTTGTTCTCTGGAAGTCTGCATAATCCACAGTGTACATTTTCATGTATCTTTGCTCTTTTTGAAGACAACTTGAACACATGTACTTGGGTACCTATCTTGTGACCTTGACATGTCCTTTGATCGGTAAGCATACATGAGCAAGGGATCAGAGGCCCTTCAGGGTAGGGCCCAGCATTCTGACTGTGGGAAGTTTTTACTAACCACAAGTTCAAAGTCCTAAGATTTCTTTAAGATCTACTTTGAGATCATTGCAGTGTGATTTATGTAGTGGCACATTCTATCATACCAGGACCAGTCTAAATGTCATGAGATTTGGGTTAAATTGGTTTGTGGTAAATTGTGTTTGCCTAACTATAACACCAGACCAACTCATTTTAAATATATCTGAATGAAATTCTCATATGGGAAGTGAGTAGTAATGGGATTCATGGCAAAGGGATGTTAGGTGAAGCCCTACCTGCATGATATCAGAATTCCACTAAAGACTGGTCTCTGCTTCTGTTTCTTAGTTCCTTCTTATGGGGGGAAAATGAGTATTCTAGTTGGAATGAGCCTGATCTTCACTGAAGCCCTGCCAGGGATTACTTTTTCTACAAGGATAGCCAAATCTGTTTTTTTCTACACCACATTGTCACCAACATCACGAATTTGGACCTACATTACTGATCCCTGGGAACTCAGGGGCAGGTGGAAGCTGATCTAATAATGACTGTTATTCTGAATGAACAAAGACCAATGAACTAATTGAAGAGAACATAATTTACTTTTAATTTAAGTTTATTTACCAAGGAAAAAATTAAAAGTGTTCTAATTCTCAAATAGCTCTGCCAAAGGACAGCATATTTTTAATGCATTTCTAACACATTAAACCATTAAGAACCTTTTAAAATTATCAACATTAAAAGGGCATTAAAAATATCTCCCCTATCTTTACTGCCATTGTAAACACTTTGCTTTGGATTACATTGCATGGTGGATAAGACAGGAATGTATTATACATGCAGTACCATTTTTTGTTAAAAATACATCTTGCCCTTCCTCATGGGTCTTCATGCCTCAGAGGTATTATAACTGATTCCTAAATCTCCAGTCCTGCTGCTTTTTAGCATTGATTTAGCACCCTCCCTGCATCTGAACACCAGGGCATGGCAGTGCAGGAATAGAATGGAACTACATGAGCAGTTCTTTAGAAGAGGTTTGGAAGGCCCTTGAAAAAGTGTGGACAGATGGAATTGGTTGTTCTTGGAGTTATCGTGCAGAGATTCTTAAAGCGCTATGATAGTTCTCTGGAAGGCATCAAGCAGGCCCCTTGGCTGTGAAAAATGAGCATACTAACTGTTCCTCTTAGCTTCCTCTAAGCTTGTGTTTGAACTCTTTGTAGAGAGTTTCCTGTGTTACTTTGAATAAACTGAAGAGGTAGAGAAAACTAAGAGCCAAAGCTGGGGATTGCCAGTTGGTGGCCTGGGGCCAATCCCAGCTCTCTCTCTCTTTCTAATGGGCCATCTGAGACAGAGAAAACTTACAAAACCCTTCCAGGCCACATTTTATGCATCTGTCAGGGGCTTGACCAGATTCCTTGTTCCAGTGTTCTGATTCCATCTGCCTGTGGGAAATCACCATTGTTACTAGAACTGGACCCTTTCTGAGCACGAGTTTACACCATGTGGCCCTAAGGGCATTGGAGTGTTTGAGGATCCCTCTACTTCCTATAACAGTATCTTCTAGAAAAAGGAAGATACTTAATCTCCTTTAGAGACCCTGGGCCACCTAAATCTTTCCAAAACTGTCTTGCAGATTTAGTAGGGAAAAAAGCATTGATAATTGAATGACTAATTTTTTTATTAGAACAAATGCCTTAGTTCTTTATTCCATTTATGATGCAGTGGGATTGTATTTTATGGTCTCTGTGTTAGCATTTATAATACACAAGGGTTGCATGCATAATCAATCTGTACTGCATGTTTTTGTTGTCCTATAGGACTTGGAGAATTTTAACTTATCACCAAGGCTGATAATTTTCTCACTGCCTTTATGAACATTTGGAAAGAGTGAGTGTTCCATTAACTTCTTTATCTTTTTAGTCTTGACTGACTCTGGCAAGTGATGCATCTGACACTGACAGCTAAAAATTCTCAACATATTACTGAGCCATCCTGAACTTACATTTCCCAATACTTTTAGTCAGCTTCCTGCCAATACCAGCATCTTCCCTCCTAAAATGCTGGAAAATCAGATCTGCTAATGTGTGAAAACTGGTTGACAGAGTATCTTGATCAACTGGTACCTTCTAAATCCCATGAAAACTTGCTGTCAAACTCCGATCAGTTAATAAAATTAATTTTTCTTACAATTGGGGATATGTACTGCTCTGGTAAAATCTTCTATTAGGACTTTTAAGTCCAATGGGTTGATTTCACTTGACACACCCACTTCAAGTTGCTGTTTACTTGAAGAGAAACAAAACAACGAATCTATATGAACTCAAGCTAGTTCCAAAAAATGATCATACATTCACTGAATCCTGAGAGAACTTTTTGCTTTTGTTCTTTTCAGTGTTGTCAGGCTTGAAAACAGCATAATGACCCAGTGTCACTTTGCAGGATGACAGAGAAAATAGAATAACTGTGAAGGCTTTATTCACAGGTGAGATGTTGTCAGGGTAGTGTATATGATGCAGTTATTAGTGATGCTATGAGTATTGGTGCACTTTAAACCCTTAGAGGGCACTAGCCCAATCTTAAATACTTCTAAGTTCACATAGAACAAACCTGGGTAAGGACAATTTAGTTTATTATGTCACAGGGCAACTACTAGACAATATAAAGGAGTAGAGATAATACCATGCATATTATCTGATCATAATGGAATGAAATTGAAAATCAACAATAAAAGAAGTAAGGAAAAATCATGCATCACTTGGAGAATGAACAATAGGTTACTGAATGATCAATGGGTTATAGAAGACATCAAGGAGGAAATTAAAAAATTCTTAGAGATAAATGAAAACACAGACACAACATATCGGAATCTATGGGACACATTGAAAGCAGTTCTAAGAGGAAAATTTATTGCTTGGAGTTCATTCCTTAAAAAAAGAAAAAACCAACAAATAAATGATCTAATACTTCAACTCAAAATCCTAGAAAAAGAAGAGCAAAACAACAGCAAAAGAAGTAGAAGACAAGAAATAATTAAAATCAGAGCTGAAATTAATGAAATCGAAACGAAAGAAACAATTGAAAAAATTGACAAAACTAAAAGTTGGTTCTTTGAAAAAATAAATAAAATCGACAGACCCTTAGCCACGCTAACAAAGAGAAGAAGAGAGAGAACTCAAATTACCAGCATACGGGATGAAAAAGGCAATATCACAACAGACACTTCAGAAATACAGACGATTATCAGAAATTATTTTGAATCCTTATACTCCAATAAAATAGAAGATAGTGAAGGCATCGATAAATTTCTTAAGTCATATGATTTGCCCAGATTGAGTCAGGAGGATATTGACAACCTAAACAGACCAATATCAATTGAGGAAATAGAAGATACCATCAAAAGACTACCAACTAAGAAAAGCCCAGGACCGGATGGGTATACAGCAGAGTTTTTCAAAACCTTTAAAGAGGAATTAACACCAATACTTTTCAAGCTATTTCAGGAAATAGAAAAAGAGGGAGAACTTCCAAATTCATTCTATGAGGCCAACATCACTCTGATTCCTAAACCAGACAAAGACACTTCAAAGAAAGAAAACTACAGACCAATATCTCTAATGAACCTAGATGCAAAAATCCTCAATAAACTTCTGGCGAACCGGATACAAAAACATATCAAAAAAATTGTGCACCATGATCAGGTAGGATTTATCCCTGGGATGCAAGGTTGGTTCAATATACGGAAATCAATAAATGTTATTCACCACATCAACAGGCTTAAAAATAAGAACCATATGGTCATCTCGATAGATGCGGAAAAAGCATTCGACAAAGTACAGCATCCCTTTATGTTCAAAACTCTAGAAAAACTAGGGATAACAGGAACATACCTCAACATTGTAAAAGCAATCTATGCTAAGCCTCAGGCTAGCATCATTCTGAATGGAGAAAAACTGAAGGCGTTCCCTCTAAAATCTGGAACAAGACAGGGATGCCCTCTCTCACCACTTCTGTTCAACATAGTTCTCGAATCACTGGCCAGAGCAATTAGACAGACGAAAGAAATTAAAGGCATAAAAATAGGAAAAGAAGAACTCAAATTATCACTATTTGCAGATGACATGATTCTATACCTAGCAGACCCAAAAGGGTCTACAAAGAAACTATTAGAGCTAATAAATGAATTCAGCAAAGTGGCAGGCTATAAAATCAACACGCATAAATCAAAGGCATTCCTGTATATCAGCAACAAATCCTCTGAAATGGAAATGAGGACAACCACCCCATTCACAATATCCTCAAAGAAAATAAAATACTTGGGAATCAACCTAACAAAAGAGGTGAAAGACTTATACAATGAAAACTACAGAACCCTAAAGAGAGAAATAGAAGAAGATCTTAGAAGATGGAAAAATATACCCTGTTCATGGATAGGTAGAAGCAACATCATCAAAATGGCGATATTACCAAAAGTTCTCTATAGGTTTAATGCAATGCCAATCAAAATCCCAACGGCATTTCTTGTAGAAATAGAGAAAGCAATCATGAAATTCATATGGAAAAATAAAAGACCCAGAATAGCAAAAACAATTCTAAGCAGGAAATGTGAATCAGGCGGTATAGCTATACCAGACTTCAAACTATACTACAGAGCAATAGTAACAAAAACAGCATGGTACTGGTACCAAAACAGGCAGGTGGACCAATGGTACAGAATAGAGGACACAGAAACCAATCCACAAAACTACAACTATCTTATATTTGATAAAGGGGCTAAAAGCATGAAATGGAAGAAGGATAGCATCTTCAACAAATGGTGTTGGGAAAACTGGAAATCCATATGCAACAAAATGAAACTGAATCCCTTTCTCTCGCCATGCACAAAAGTTAACTCAAAGTGGATCAAGGAACTTGATATCAAATCAGAGACATGGCGTCTGATAGAAGAAAAAGTTGGCTATGATCTACATACTGTAGGGTCGGGCTCCAAATTCCTCAATAGGACACCCATAGCACAACAGTTAATAACTAGAATCAACAAATGGGACTTACTAAAACTAAAAAGTTTTTTCTCAGCAAAAGAAACAATAAGAGAGGTGAATAGGGAGCCTACGTCCTGGGAACAAATCTTTACTCCTCACACTTCAGACAGAGCCCTAATATCCAGAATATACAAAGAACTAAAAAAATTAGACAATGAGATAACGAATAACCCAATCAACAAATGGGCCAAGGACCTGAACAGAAATTTCTCAGAGGAGGACATACAATCAATCAACAAGTATATGAAAAAATGCTCACCATCTCTAGCAGTCAGAGAAATGCAAATCAAAACCACCCTAAGATACCATCTCACTCCAGTAAGATTGGCAGCCATTAGGAAGTCAAACAGCAACAAGTGCTGGCGAGGATGTGGAGAAAAGGGTACTCTTGTACATTGCTGGTGGGTCTGCAAATTGGTGCGGCCAATTTGGAAAGCAGTATGGAGATTTCTTGGAAAGCTCGGAATGGAACCACCATTTGATCCAGCTATTCCACTACTCGGTCTATTCCCTAAAGACCTAAAAAGAGCACACTATAGGGACACTGCTACATCCATGTTCATAGCAGCACAATTCACAATAGCAAGACTGTGGAACCAACCTAGATGCCCTTCAATAGACGAATGGATAAAAAAAATGTGGCATTTATACACAATGGAATATTACTCTGCATTAAGAAATGACAAAATCATAGAATTTGGAGGGAAATGGATGGCATTAGAGCAGATTATGCTAAGTGAAGCTAGCCAATCCCTTAAAAACAAATGCCAAATGTCTTCTTTGATATAAGGAGAGTTACTAAGAACAGAGTAGGGAAGAAGAGCATGAGAAGAAGATTAACATTAAATAGGGATGAGAGGTGGGAGGGAAAGGGAGAGAGAAGGGAAATTGCATGTAAATGGAAGGAGACCCTCAGGGGTATACAAAATTACATACAAGAGGAAGTGAGGGGAAAGGAGGGAAAATATAAGGGGGAGAAATGAATTACAGTAGAGGGGGTAGAGAGAGAAGAGGGGAGGGGAGGGGGGAGGGGGGATAGTGGAGGATGGGAAAGGCAGCAGAATACAACAGACTCCAGAATGGCAATATGTAAATCAATGTGCAACTGATGTGATTCTGCAATCTGTATATGGGGTAAAAATGGAAATTCATATCCCACTTGAATCAAAGTGTGAATTATGATATATCAAGAACTATGTAATGTTTTGAACAACCTACAATAAAAATTAATTAAATTAAAAAAAAAAAAAAAAAAAAAAAAGCATTATGGCTGAGGAGTCCTGTAGGCCTGTTTTTCCTTTTGCTCATTTATGCTCAGGTCTCAGAAAGTAGAGAATCCTTGCTAAGTGAGGATGGAGACTCAGTCCTGATGCCACAGATCTAAGACACTGAAGCACACAATAAAATCTTCTCAGAATGAGGGCTGATTCTCAGCCACATCTATGTGCAAGGTCTTGTGCCCCTGACCCAAGAGCAGAAAGAAATCCTCTCAGAATATCTTAGTCTTTTGAACCCTGTAGTCTTCTGTTCACTCATTCTTTACTTTCCAGGCATGTTATGTGCTGTGCTTGATCTCTAGAATGGAGGAGCACTGCCAAAACCAGTGTTACGCATGGGGAAATGGATTTTGCCTGTGACTGCATATGTCACATGCTCTGTTCATTCTCCCTGTAGCACACCCAGCTTCACTCTCTTCTTATCAAATCAACTCTCAGCTTCATGTGGGTGCAAAAACCATTTGACCATTTTTTGTGTGGCATTTGGCTTTCCATTAGAACTCACCTTCTTCATCTTTTAAAAACCCAGGGACAATGCTGCTTGGGATTTTAAAAATTAAATTAATGAAAAGAAAAATAAATGAAAGCTAAAACCGGTACAGCAATAACAAGAGATTATAAAAGCTTGATGACATGTCAAAATTGTAGTTTATGAGGGTTAACCATGTTTCTTTTGTTTGTGCAACTTTTTTTATAAATTAATTTTAAGAATGTAAAGAATTGGTAATTATGTTACCTATTAGAATAAATTAGAAGTGAAGAGAAAGCTTTAAAATGAATAATGCATATAAATGAAATAAAGCTACAAATACAAGAAATTTTATTAGAAAATATGGTTATACCTGTTATTAAAATAAGAAAGATAAAAGAACTCTTTGATACCAAAATTGCTGGTCTTCCATCCATGTTATCACCATTATAGAATGAGTAATATAAGTAATATAACTATTCAAGTGATATATTTCTATTGACCAAATAGCAACATTTCTTTCTTATAGATCTAGACCAGTAGCTGTAGATACATATTTATAGTAGACATTGAAAATCACTTCTAGCATGAATTATTATTAGAACAGATGTGTCAAAATATATTTCTGTTATATATTTTGTATTTCTATTCACTACTCTTTAGCTAGACTGTATTCTTTTATTTTAGATCATGAATCCATCATCAATAACATTCTATTTGTTAATGTTTATTTCTTCTTAGGAGTCTACTTTAATTACTGAAGTCATAGATGCCATATAAAATGCAAAAATTAAACAAATACAGGATGAAGAAACTAATCAAGTACTTTATTTTCCTTTTGGCTCCTTCTCAGGGGTAATTATTGTCAGTACTTGTATTGTTCAGCTTTTCATCACTGAAACAAAAGCCTGACAAAAAACTTCTTAGGAGAAAAGGTTTAATTTGAGTCATTGTTTTGAAGGTTTTAGCCCATGATCAAGTAGCCCCATCATTTTTTGCATATGATAAGGCAGCTCATCATGGAAGAGGCACATCCTAGAGTAGAACCATTCACCTCACATCCAGGGTCAAGACAAACAAACAAACAGATGAATAAGGGATATCACTATTCCCAATGAAGGCGCATTCCCAATGACTAGAAGACCTTCTGCTAGTCCCTACCTCTTAAAGCTTCCACCACCTCCCAATAGTGCCAAGCTGAGGACCAAACCTTTAATATACAGGCATTTGGAGAACATTCCAGAAATTATGACAGCTCTCCCTATGCCCATTTAGACATATAAATATCAATATATGTCTCTGGTCCCTTCCCTACTGATCTGATTCTATCAAAATAGGACAATACTGTATATGTCATCTGCATCTTGCTTTCATGTCTTTCAGTATTCTCTGAATGTGTCTCTGTTTGCAAGAGTTTAATGCAATATATTTATGTAGATTTAGCTCAGTTTTACTACTAATTCATGAAATGTGAATACCTTCGTTTACTCACTCCTTTTTAGAAAATATTTTTTAGTTGTAGTTGGGCACAATACTTTATTTTATACATTTATCTTATGTGGTGCTGAGGATGGAACCCAGGGCCTCAGATGTGCTAGGCAAGCTACTCTATCACTGAGCCACAACCCCAGCCCCTACTCAGTCCTTTTTTGATGGATAGTCAGATGATTGATGTTCACTATTAAAAGGAATATTTCAATAAATACCCATAAATATAGCTTTTTAATTTCAAATATTTTTATTTTGGTAGATTATGGTTTTATGATAGAATTGCTGGATCAAGGATACATGCGTTTAGGAGTTTAGTAGATGCTGCAAGATTATATTCTGGAAGGTTATATCAAGTTTTACTCTGCCAGCATGATATGAGTGTGTTAGTTTTCAAACATGATTTTTGGCCATCGACTCTTAATCTTTTAAAATATTTTTTTATCAGATTATTGGTGTGAAGATGGTATGTCGTTGTTTTAATTTGAACTTCACTATTTTCATGCATGTTATTCTTCATCAGTTTGCCCATTTCTATACTGGTGGTGCTGTTCTAATTTTTTTGTTTCTTTCCACTTGGTAGGGTGATTTATATAGGAAGGTTATGAGCCATTTATCTGTCTTGTTTTCTAACTAGTTTACTTATTCTACCATTTGCTTTTGATTCTACTTATGTTTTACTTTGTCATTACAGAATAATCTTTGTACTTTATATACTTAAATCTGTCAATCCTAACCTTAAGAGTGTGTGTGAGTGTGAGTGTGTGTGTGTGTGTGTGTGTGTGTGTGTGTTTATGAAAAAGTATCATGGACATTTAAAATCATCTAAACATGAAATTCGTCTACATAAATTTCCAAATATGCAGTTTGTTAAGTAAACCATTTTTTTCCTAATGTCTTTTCACTTCTTAGTCTTTTTTTTGAAGTTATTTTTCTAATTTTAATTGGACTTATTTTGAACTCTACTTTTATACTTGGATATTAAATGAATGAAATTCTGGTCAAAAAGATCCAAAGGAGGACTATGAGGCCTGGGGCTTTCTGGGAAAGCTTTTATTTTGTCTTAACGATGTTCAAGGACAATGGTCCCTTCTCACCTCTGGATGTTGTATGATGCAGTATGTAGGGATGCACCAGGTAACCAGCTGAAGTGACAGCTCCTGTGGAAGCAGAGAAGACATGTATGGGTGCAGATGCCCTCCATGCCTTATTTGGTTTGCTTCATTTTTTTATTGCTCTAATCAACAATTTTTGTTGAGAATCTTATTTGACAGGTGGTTTCCTAGGCTTTGAGGATGCAGTGGTAGATAAAATACATGAGTTCCCCACTCTCATGGACATAGCTTTTGAAATCATCCAGTTCTCCGTTGATTTGCAGTGTGTACACATGTTTACACGAGGCAAAGCTCACAGGGATTCCCAGATGAGTTGTGGGGAGTAAGGCCTAATAAACATTAGGGCAGCCTGGAACTTCACAAATAATTATTTTTAATCAGTATGTTTGGGTTGCAGGTAATGTGTACTCAGCTCAAATAGACTAATGAGGAAGGAATTGTATTAACTTGTATTGACAGGAAATCCACTTAGACTATGCCTCACTTTAGGGATTGTTCATTTTGTGTTTCAGGAATATGAGTAGGGGACTTGGGTTCTCTCAAGATCTCTGCTCCACTGCTTTCCTCACAGGGCTCTTCTTGTCACCTCTTCATGGTGACAATGTGACCTTTATAAGCAACTAGGGAACTGTGTTTTGTTTACATCCAGTAGAAAGGAGATAAAAATGTTTCCCCCAATGTGGAGTATAATTCTCCTTTTTAGCATTTTAAGCCAATGCAAGACTAATAATAATAACAAGAAAATTTCATAAACTTTTTGACCTAGTGTACTTATTGTCAAACATTAATATACTTTAGTAATGTTAATATACATCAAGATCACATTAAAATATAGATTGAAGGATGTTTTCCCAGACTTTATGATTCAGTGGACTTAGGTATAGTACAGACTCAGAAATTAACATTTCTAACAAAATTCTCAGTAATGATGATGTTGCTTGTTGAGAACTACTGATTTGTAGTAATGAAAGTATACCACAATTATTAGAATAAGGAGCAAAAACCAGAACACCTCTACCAAGTGCAAGTGAGGATGTTGGTACAGCCACTTTAGAGGGTGTTTTGGCTCTTACCAAATAACTTGACAGTCATGCTAGTTGGCATTTTCCCAAAGGATAAACTTATGAAAACTTAGGTCCACATAGAGTTTCATACTAGTTTTTTTTAATAATTGCCAACACTTGGTAGCATCATATTTGGCCTTCAGTAGTGAATGGGGTTAACAAGGGTGTATTCAGAAACTAGCATTATTCAGAATTGAAAAGAAATGAGTGAGCAAGTCATGAAAAGGGATGGAGGAAACTTAAATGTACAATACTAAGGAAAAAATTCCAACCTGAAAGCACTTTCTATTGTGTGATTCCAGATATTTGACATTCTGGAGAAGGGAGAGAGTCAAAATTTCAATGGTTATCAGGCACTAGGCATCAGGGAAAGATGAATGGGGAGGCACAGAGAAGTTTCAGAGCAGTGAAACATTTGGAGGTTACTGTAATAGGGAATTCATATTCTTATACATTGTCACAAGTCATAAAAGTACAACACCAATAGTGATCCCTAAATTGTGGAATTTGGGTCATATTAACAAATTGACGTAGATTTTTTGCCTGTAGAAATGTGTTTTAGGATAATTATAATGGAGGAGGCTGTGGGGCAGGAGATATGGGAAGTCTGTCTTTAGCTCAGTTTTTCTATAAAACAACTGCTCTAAAAATAAAGGGTATTAGAAAAAGATTCCCCCTTGAGTCTAGGCTTGGTATCATCCCTAAGCCAAAGGTATGAAGGACTAAATAGTTGGGGATTTGGGGGCTAGGAATGTGGCTCAATGATAGGGTACTTGCCTAGCAGGCACAGGGCTCTGTGTTGGTCCCCAGCACTGAATAAATTTGGGGAGCTGTTTGGAAGGGGAAACGTAGAAGAATGTTGGGAAAGCAACTGACATGGTTCAGTATACAAGGTGATGTGAATTATGCAGTATTTGTAGTCAAATGCCCATTTCTGATCTTGACTAAATGTGTTTGAGCTCATTAAGTACCGTCATTGAATCAGAATTGGGATCTTCGGGGAATCTTGCTTTTCATTAAATAAAAAAGCTTCATATTAGCAGGGATACTATATCATTTGTCTATGAGAGGCAATTAGAAACCCATTCTTCATAATAAGTGTGACTCTAACCTTGAGTGTAGTTACAATGAGAAGGATTTATAGTATCTTAATCATTGAGAGGATGTTGGTTCTCTACTTAGATCTCCTGCCTTGTGCATCTTGTAAGCAGAGACACTGATGGCCTATGTTCTAGACCATCTCTTCAAGGATGTTTCTGTGAAGAACCAACTTGGGAAATAAACATAGTCTCTCCCTGAGGCAGAGGACAGACAACCTTTTTTTGCTGTCCATGATAAGAAAGATAATATCTGTCTCTATAGCAAAGGACAGGCAGGTTTGCTCTCTATCCAAAACAAATGATCTGGGTTTTCAAAACTCAAGGTTCTTCGGCAGTGACTCAAATTGGTTTTGTATGTATTGTTTACTTAGACTTCTCCATCTTTCCCCCATGGGCTTTTAGGAGGAAGTCACTGATAAGAATAACATTAAGCTCATGCTCCTTGCTGCCTTGTCAGTAAGGAAACCTCAGTCTCTGACCCAGGAGAATCATTTCTTCTGCCAGCACCCATGAAACTATGTCAGATTTCCTTATTAGCTTGAAAGTTGATTAAATTCTTAGACCCTTCACAGTTTTTAACAATATTCTTGAAAGAAAAAAAATGAACTTCTTTATAACTTCCATAACTCCTACATTTTGTTGACTGGGAAATCAGGATCTGGATGACTGAAGTGATTTACTCAAGTGCACAGTGATTCTGTTTGTACAAGAGAGCAATAAGTCCATTTCTGCAGAAGATTTGTCAGAACCAGCACTTCTGACTCTGCACCTTGCTTCTTGTCTCACCAAGAACAAAAGCTTACAACCCTGGCTTAGAGTTGATTCAAGGATCTGATCAAACCATAAGTACATTTCATTTCAAGCCAGAACCAGATGAAATTGACAAAAACTAAATGGGGTGTTTAGTTGTATGAATCATACAGATATAACCAGACAGGGATCCACAACACTGTATGATATTTGTCTGCCAGAGTCAATTAGCTGTAACTCTTCTGAGAACTGGAATTTTTGAATGTCAGTGGACCTTCTCCATTATTTTTTGATATGCTTGCTTGTTGCTGAAATTCAGTGAGGGTGGTTAACAATTTAAATTATAAATTGGAAGTCTATTTGACCACTAGGTCTTAAATATGCCTCCTGGTGGAAGAATATGTGAACTTAGTAAGGTGATCACATTAAATATTTTGTATGCATTTAACCTCTCCCATTAGTGGGACTAACCTGCTAACTCATGAGATGTGCCATGTCGATACTTTTTCCTGTGCTGACATGTTAGCATCTGTCTTTTTCTCTTTAAAAAGAATTTGTTGTTGTTGTACTGTAAAATCCTGACTCTTATTCTGTAGTCCATTAGTATTATGCGTAACTCTTAAAGGGATTAATCTCAGCTTCAATAATTTAAAAAATTATATCATTATAATGGAATTAGGATACCAACATTATGTAGGTTCTCTGAGCATGTGGTAAAATATCCTTTCATATAGATCCCATTATAGTCTCTTGATTTTTTTTTCCTGAAAACATAGAAACATCTTTCCACTTTCAGAATTACCTATAGAGACATTAAAAAATAATGCTTCACCTGGAAGTTGGCAGAACATGGCTGTGGGCCCTCCACCTGTGTTTCTACTGAGCTATAGGCCTGTGGCAAAGAAAATGGAATGTTGCCCAGATGACCTTATCTATAAACTGACCTTATCTTTCATTTCATTGCTGCCATATTGAAGCTGCAACAGTTGCCAAAGTGTCTGAAAGCAAAAGTGATAGCAGAGTTGATTTCTGCAGATGAACTGGATCTGCCCAACAAAGGAAATCACCGACCCACTATTGTGATTTCCTGTGTTCTGTCCACCTTGGCAACACACAAAAGTTCCATTCCAGGAGAAAATCCTGGAATTTCTAAGAGTGAATGTTAAAGAGATCAGCAATATAGGTTAATGTATACATAAAATTATTGGGGATTTGTGATGCAGAAATTTAATATTTGGCAACTTATAATTCTTTCTGATAAGTTCGTCAGTGGGATACCTTTGGAAAATTTTTTTCTTATTTTATCTTTTTGTCTATTGTTTCCTTCTGGCCCTATATCTCACATAGAAAATATTTGTGTCCCCTTAAGATATGATTCTTCCAAGGGATGGCCTAGTTGTTGAATGCCACCTAACAGAAGGGACTTCTGTTTCCTTTTAGGCAGGGGCCCAGCTGAAAAACAGAGTTGGCCTTTTTTAGAGTGGGGCTCCAGCTGCCCTTCTTCCTGGACCCTCCCCCACTGATTGTCAACAATCAGTGGGTCCAATTTTATTTTTTTTTAATTTAATTTACTTTTTGGTAGTTCTAATCAGTTGTACATGACAGCAGAAAGCTTGTCGATCCATTGTACACAAAGGGAGCACTACTTTTAATTTCTCTGGTTGTACATGATGTAGAGTCGCACCATATGTGCAGCATACATGTACCTAGCGTAATGATGTTCATGTCATTCCACCATCGTTCCTATCCCCATACCCCATCCCCTTCCTTTCCTTCGCTTGGCCCAATCAGAGTTCCTCCATTCTCCCCACATTCCTCTCCCCCCATTATGAATTAGCATCCACTTATCAGAGAGAACATTCAGCCTTTGGTGTTTGGGGATTGGCTTACTTTACTTAGCATGATATTCTCCAACTCCATCCATTTACCTACAAATGCCATAATTTTATTCTGTTTTAATGCTGAGTGATATTCCATTGTGTACATATACCACAGTTTATTTTTCCATTCATTATTGAAGGATATCTAGGTTGGCTCCTCAGTTTAGATATGGTGAATTGTGCTGCTATAAACATTGAGGTGTCTTTGACACTTGTAGTATGCTGTTTTTAATTCCTTTGGGATAGACCAAGGAGAAGGATAGCTGGATCAAATGTTGGCTCCATTCCAAATTTTCTAAGCAATCTCCATACAGCTTTTCAGACTGATTGCACCAATTTGCAATCCCACCAGCAGTGCATGAGTGTACCTTTTCCCCCACAACCTCAGCAACACTTATTGTTGTTTGTATTGTTGATAACTGCCATTCTGACTGCTGTGAGATGAAATCTTAGAGTAGTGTTTATTTGCATTTCTCTAATTGCTAGAGATGTTGAACATTTTTTCATATATATGTTGATTGAATGTGTATCTTCTTCAGAGAAGTGTCTGTTCAGCTCCTTAGCCCATTGATTGATTGAGTTGTTTGTTTTTTTGGTGTTAAGTTTTGTGAGTTCTTTGTACATTCTGGAGATTAGTACTCTATCTGATGTGAGTGTGGCAAAAATTTGCTCCCAGGATGTAGGCTCTCCGTTCACCTCATTGATTGTTTCTTTTCCTGAGAAGAAGCTTTTTTAGTTGGAATTCATTCCATTTATTGATTTTTGATTGTATTTCTTGTGCTTTAGGAGTCTTGTTAAGGAAATTGGGGGACCTAATCTTATGTGATGAAGATTTGGGCCTACTTTTTCCTCTATTAGGCATGGGGCCTCTAGTCTAATTCCTATGTCCTTGATCTACTTTGAGTTGAGTCTTATGCATTGTAAGAGATAGGGGCTTAGTTTCATTTTGCTGCATATGGATCTCCAGTTTTCCCAGCACCATTTGTTGAAAAGATTATCTTTTTTCCAGTGTGGGTTTTTGACTCCTTTGTCTAGTAGGAGATAACTGTATTTATGTGGTTTGTCTCTGTGTCTTCTATTCTGTACCATTGGTCTATATGTCTATTTTGGTGCCAATACCATGCTGTTTTTGTTACTATAGCTTTGTAGTATACTTTAAGGTCTGGTATTGTGATGCCTTCTGCTTTACTCTTTTTGCTAAGGGTTGCTTTGGCTCTTCTGGGTCTCTTACTTTTCCAAATGAATTTCATGATTGCTTTTCTATTTCTATAAGAAATGATGTTGGTATTTTAATTAGAATCACATTGAATCTGTATAACACTTTGGGTACTATGGCCATTTTAACAATAATAATTCTGCCTATCCAAGAGCATGAGAGATCTTTCCATCTTCTAAGATCTGCTTCTATTTCTTTCTTCAGTGTTCTGTAGTTTTTTATTGGAGGTCTTTCACCTCTTTTGTTTAATTGATTCCCAAGTATTTTATTTTTTTTGAGGCTATTAGGAATGGGGGAGTTTCCTAATTTCTTTTTCAGAGGATTGTGGAGTTTTTTGGATGCTCTAAGTATAGAATCATATCACTGGCAAATTATGATAGTTTGAGTTTTTCTTTTCCTATTTGTATCCCTTTAATTTCTTTCATCTAACTGCTCTGGCTAGAGTTTCAAGGACTATGTTGAATAGATATGGTGAAAGAGGGCAGCCCTGTCTTGTTCCAATTTTTAGAGGAAATGCTTCCAATTTTTCTCCACTTAGAATGATGTTTCTTCCCAAGAAACATTTTAATAATGAATTTAGAAAGGTAGATCTAAACTATTCTTTTAGACACATTCTGAATCTCAGGTGTTTCCTTTGAGAAGAATAGTTAACATATGACATATTAGCCCAAATGTAAAATATTTGTTTAAGTTAAACCTTCTTTTCCCAAAGATAGTATAGAAGCCAATCAAATGTGTTTGCATTACTTATCTTTTCCCAGCAATTTATTCTCAGAAAATGACATCATTTTGAACAAGTAATGATAGAAATGAAATACAAAGTCAGAAATGAGAATTGAAAATCGCAGGCTTCCACATCTTGGTGTTTTGTTGAGTATTCCCTTGTCACCTGCTGCACTAGAAGTGTGGAGAGGACACAAGGAAGGCTGCACTAGAAGTGTGAAAGGGATACAAGGAAGGCTTTTACCTGGCAGCTGCTTTTCTCCACTGAGAAGGGATAGGGACTGTGAAGCAAGGGGTTCATCTAACCAGTCCGTGTGTTTGATTCCTCCCAGGGGTGCCCCCTCTTCCTGGTTCTGAGCTTGGCCTGGCTGTATCTCCTGCCTCCAGGTGTGCTGTCTATCAGATACCTGCATGTGGATTTGCAGGGCATCTCTAACTCTGCATCCCTAAGATGTAACTCAACATCTTCTTCCTCCCTGTAACATTATGTTCTTCCCTAGGAACACCCCATCCCATAAATAAATAAATAAATAAATATACACACACACATAGATACACACATATATATGTATATTTTTCCCCTGCCTGTATTCCTTACTTCCTTAAATAATTCTGTAAACTACCCATGCAGTTTGCCAGAAACCTCCTACTGACCCTTGACTCTTCGCTACTTCTCCTTCTATACCAAATTTATCACTAAGTCCTATCTGTTCTCCTTCCTGAATGTCTCTGGGTTTAGGGAGATTCTGCAGTGCTGCTGGTCCAACCTCAGTCCCGGTCATTCCTCTCTGTGACACCCTTGTAGCTCACCATTCAAGTTCCTTTTATTTTCCAACAGAGTTTCCCTATTTGATAGTTGCAGATTGTTTTAAAATGAAACTCAGCCATTGTATTCTTACTCAAAAGTGGACAGCCAGTGACTTACCAACTCCCTCCTGTGCAGCTGGCCCCACGCCCCAGGCCCCTTTCCAGCTTCCATTTTTTCTATAACTCTCCTCCAGTGGGACATCTAGATGATGAGTTTGTATGCCAATCTGTTTATACTAGAGTATAAGCTGTGGGTGCACAGGGATTCTGTCTAGTTTGCGACACCTAAGCCATGGAAGGCCTTTAAGGAACAGCTGAATGATTGACCTCTGGTCCCTATTTTGTCTGGCTCTGGCCTTCTCCCCAGAAACTCCTCTCATTGTCTCCTGAGTTCTCTCAGCTTCAACTTTGTTGCATTTCATTCCTGTTCTTGAAATTGGATTGCTCTTCCCTGCTTTATAAGATGAAGGTGTCATAGAAGATGAAGGTGTCTTCCCTTTGCCCACCATTAAGTACTGTCCCACCCCTTAACTGTCTGCTTAATACCTCTTGCTCAGGGCACTTTTCCCTAAGCAATTTCTGAGCAAAGAATCCATGCATTATCTTGTAGGTCTTATTATTTTAAAATTATTATGATGATTATTTGATGATGACAGAGATCAAACCCAGGTCCTTGCACATTCTGGACAAATGCTTTACCACTTTGCTAAGGCCTCTATCTTATAGTTATTTTTGAATTGTCTGATCTATCTACTGTTATGGAAACCTCAAGACTTCATGACCATGTCTGTCTTGTCATTGATGACACACAGTATCTAAACCAGTGTGAATGCTCAACAAATATTCAGAGGAATGAATAGTTGTTGTTCAGAAAGTGGATTAGTATCTAACAAGTATAGTGAAGGGTCATTTTTCTCCTGGATAGAACCAGTTTTATCAGTGGAAGCACTGTTGTCATGGATTAGATATTCGGAGTCCCCCAAAAGCTCATGTATTAGATAATGCAAGAAAGTGTAGAGGTGAGGTGATCTGGTCATGAAAGCCTTAACCTAATCAGTGCATGGATCCACTTGAATGGATTAAGTAGGTGGTGACTCTAGGAAGGTAGGGTGTTGCTGGGGGCATGCCTTTAAAGTTTATATTTTGTTCCTGATGATAAGAACCCTTTCTCTGCTTCCTGGTTTTCATGTCTGAGCTGCTTTCATCCTCCACACCTTTTTTCCATGATGTTCTTCCTCACCTTAGGCCCAAAGCAAGGCCCTTGGCCATATTTGGACTGATACCTCTGAAACCATAAGTCCCACATAAGCTTTTTCTCCTTTAAAATTGTTCTTGTCAGTTCTTTTAGTCCCAGCAACAAAAATGCAGACTCAAACAATCTTCATGAGATGGGCGTAGTGGCACATGCCTGTAATCCCAGTTCCTTGGGAGGCTGAGGCAGGAGGATTGGGAGTTCAAAGCCAGCCTCAGCTACTTAGACCTTAAGCAACTCAGCAAGGCCCTGTCCCTAAATGAAATATAAATAGGGCTAGGAATGTGGCTCAGTGGTTAAGCGACCCTGGGTTCAATACTCATTATCACCACCACCACCACCACCAACAACAAAAAACAACTACCAATCCTTCTATACATAACCTACCAAGTTTAGATTGTGATTGCGAACTGGGAGTTTCTGGGCTCATATTGCTCCTGAGGAATAGCTGTCACATGACAGGTCTTAGAACATGAGTTTTAAGTGTATATAGTTCTCTGAGGGTTGTTAAAAGTCAGGAGGCTTCTTTAAGGTCCTTGAAGCTAGCACTTCAATGACTCAGAGCCCCTCACTGTGGCCTCCCCATACCTTCTATTTCAGTTGGTTGGAACCTGCTAGGAATCTTTCCTAGCACATTATCCCAATATATTCTTTTATATCTTTGTGCTTTGTCACATGCTGTTCCTGTCTCAGAGGATGCCTTTCCATCTTCTTTTCTATTTGTCAACACTTCCACATCCTTGGTAGAAAGGAAATGGGATGCCTTATCTTATTCACCAGAAAAAATTCTATGCCCCTTTTTCTGCCCTGGTATTGAACTGAAAACAGGGACTTGTCTCTTATACTCTAAATGTAATTTCTGTCTCTAGCTCCATCATTAGTCTCTATAAGGCTAAAGATTTTATTTCTTCTTATCTCTTGTGTTCCAAACCTAGCACACATTAGAAGCCTGGGAAACATTTTGAGCATTTAAATCACTGCTCCTTGTTCTGTCTAGGTGAAGCTACTTTCTACTTGCAATATATTTGCCCATCTTCCTTGCCACTAACCTTCCTTGAGAAAATAATCTGTGAAAGGTCATTATCAAGTTATCTCAGCACTTATTTAATGTGTGTTTAGCTGCTTTACTGTCACATAAAAACGTGTGGTAGTAAAATAAAGTAATAAAGCTGCCAATAAAAGCTCCACTTCCACTCAATATTTAATGCTAAAGAGCAAGAGACATTTGAGATTTTCACCATAATAGTAAATTGACATTATCAAGCTTGCTAGACTATCAATTTGCCTTGAAAATATTGTTGACTTGATCAATAAAAATGTAAATTGTTTGAATATGGTGTATTCTGGAAAGCAGTGTATTTTGATATTCCTTATGAAATAACCTCCAAATAAAAGCAGGATATGAAGTAGCCTCATGCTATGATGCCATCCTGGTGCTTTTAAACAAAGCAAGAATAGTGTTGACTGCTTATTAGCAACAGAGTCATTGACGAATAAAAGAAATGCTACCACCCATACTTTCTTTAGAGCACAATTGTTTATAAGACATGGTCACACCCATTTTCTTACTTAGTCTCTGTAATGATTACAATGAAGATAGCAGTATCATCACTGTCCAAATCAGGATAAGATCAGAGAGGTTAAGTGTCATTCAGAGGTCACATAAAACTTCAATATATTTCCAAATGTGCCTGACTCCAAATAGGGTTCCTTCTGTTGCAGCATAGCTAATCCATTGTTAGGGAAATCAACATTTCAAATTGACACAAATGAATAAAATATTTAGAAAATTTATCATCATGATTAATATTCAAAGAGCAAACCTCATGTAGTGTCCCAGAGATAAGAGACCCCAGGATTATTGTACAGTTGAGTATATACAATATCTCTCTCTCCTTTTAATATTCCCAGCCACCTGCTAAGGGGGAAGATGTGCAATGCAAATGAAAGTTCTTTCAGAATCTGAGACGCATTTCTAGAAACTTCAACCCATTGTCACTGACAGTATCAAACTTTCAGAATTCCACAGGAAAGTAAACCTTTATTTCAAAATTACACTTTGAAGTTTGAAGATAAAAGGAGAACTGTCTAAGGCCCAGTGCTCAAATAGATGGACTAAAAACTTTTTTTTTTAATTCTGGTGAGCTTATCAGAATTCAAAATGAATGTGAACAACAGATCTCCCATAGTTCCAAGTCCTCAGTACTGTGAAACAGGGTTTAAAGCAGCTTAGCTAAGCCGAACACATACAGGAATCAAAGCCCTTTGTAGGGTTTTGAAAATGTGTTTCATTTTCTTAGGCAAGAGAAAAGCAGATTCCTTACTTTTATGTACCTGGTCACCTAGGAATATTTTCTATTCTGTGGTTCTGGTCCACTCTTGGAGCAGCACAATGGAACTTATTCAAATCTGTGATTGCCAGCTGTTACCTGGACAGTACTTCCCATCACCTGCCAGAAAGAGCCGGCATTGTTGTGGTGGGGCTTGGAAACTCGTGCCTGACTTCTGGAATAGTGGGTACAGGTCTTCGCCAAGGCTTGTGAATGAAGGTATCAGGACTTATTAGAGATCAGCAGCCGGGGCTGGGCCTGCAGTTATTCAGTATCAGGAAGCAGCTGTGAGATGAGATTGCAAAAAGAGACGATCCAAATGTACCAACCATTTTAAAACTCGGCAAATGTCTTCATACACAATAATTTATCGTGTGTTGAGTCGTTATTGTAGGTTGAGTTGTATTCCCCCCAAATTTACATTAAAGTGCCAGGCCCTGGTACCAAGATTGTGACTTTGTTTAAGCAAGTCTTTAAATGGATAATTAAGCTAAAGTGTGATCTAGAGTGACTGGTCTTCTTTTAAGGAGAGAGATGAGGATACAGATACTGTACAGAGGGAATACCACTTTGATTGCCTCTAGAACTGTGAAATAATAGGTCTATCATTGAAGCCCCCAGTCCATGGCGCTTTGTTTATATAGAAGAAGTGGCCTGATAATACCATTGATAACCCCCTCTCAGAGACAGTTTAACATAGCTCTTCCAAGCTCTAACTTGGCTCTAAAATTTACCTTTATTTCTTACTACCCACAGTGTGCTTCTTGAGAAACATATGCAGGTGGTCTTCCATTCATGATAAGGTTATTTCATCCATCATAGGTTGAAAATACCCTAAGCCAAAAGGGACTTAATACACCTGTCCTATATATTAACTAAAAGGTGCTGCAAACACTTCACTTAGCCTATAGTTAATCAAAATCACCTAATACAAAGCCTAATTTGTAATGAAGTGTTGAGTAGCTTATGCAACTTATTGAATACAATACCAAAAGTGAAAAACAGCAGTTACATACTATGCTTTTATATCATTGTAACATCGAAAAATTGTTATTCAGACCACCCAAAGTTGGGTTCTTACATCTAAAAATGTAGGTCAATATTCTTCATTATTTTGACATATGGTTTTTAAAGGATTATTCTTAAAACCAGAGGGAAGTTGATTGGGTTGTGATTAAGCGAATCATTGGAAATTGTCAAAGCCACTGGTAAAGAACAACTGGACAAATGTTTGCTGTCTTTAATTATTTGTAAATTGTTAATGACATAAACTCACTTTAAAGTGATATATTGTAAATGTAAGAATCAGTGATTGGGGAAGATTGGTCATGAGTGTCTCATGGCAAGCCCCTTGTCACTCTACTAGGTAACTGATTGGTGGCGAGTTGGGGGGTAGACCAATAGCAGGTGTGTCTACATTGATGATTTTCAGGGAACAGGGGAAGAGAAATGGGGATCACAGGACTTCATGACAAAACTGAGCAGATATGGAAATTGATCTGGACAATATTTTGATTTTATTTCAGTTTCAGAAAACTCATGAAGATACAGTTGATTTAACACTTACATGAATAACACGTTATCTAATTTTCAAAACAGACCATCAAGATTAAAAAAAATATTTCCCAGAGTCAACATCATTTTTGTTCACTATTCTTAGTGAATTTTAAGTAAGCCAAAACATTTCATTCATTATTGGTGTCTTTAAAAACAAGTATGCATTTGAAAATAAAAATGATTTAAACACACTTTCAGTTATCTGAAATCTTTGGTAAACATTTCATTAGTTTATGATTTGAAGAGAATTAATAGATTCTTTCTAATTTTGATTTTAAAAAATAAAAAAGGCTTTTATAATTTTTATTGTGATAAAATATACATGATAATTTATCATTTCAGCCATTTCTAAGTATCCAAATCAGGGACATTAAATACATTCACAAGCCATGTAATTATCTATTCCCCAAACATGTTCATCATTCTGCAATTAACCTCTGTACCTTTTAAACAAAAGGTACAAAACCTCACTTCTCTATCCTCCACCCAGATCCTGGCAACCTTTATTTTATTTTCTATGAATTTGCTATCAGTAAATATCACATCTAAACGGAATGATACAACATTTGCTCTTCTGTGTATTTTACTTCTGGTGTAATTCACTAAGCATGGTATTTTCAAGATCAATTCATATTGTAGCATATATCAAAATCCATTCCTTTTTGTGGCTGAATTATTTCCATTAAGTATATAGACTGATTTTGTTTATTAATCAATTGATGGAAACTTGGATTATTTCCACATTTCTTCTTTTGTAAAGACTGCTGCTATGAATGTTCATGCACAAGTATCTATTCAAGTTTTAAGGGCTTTTGATCCAAATTGGATTCAACTCCTAGTACATTGCACATTGGAGATCAAGTTCAATATAAGCATGAGGAACTCATCTAGAGAGTTATTATTGCTCAGAGAAAATGTCACCTTTATTAGGTGTTTATCCATACTTTGCCCATTATATTTATATATATTCAGTTAATATTTGTTTGATTTAATTAAGCTGAAAGTTCTCTCTGTTTTTACATTTTTTGTGTGTGGTTTACTATTATATTTGCCATTAACATAAATCCAAGAAAACCATGTTTGTGGGTGTGGCTGATTTATACTAATTAAAAGCAAAATTAACAGGAAAAAAAGAAATGCCATCTAGTAACTGGCGTTGTTATACCAACCATGGGAAGTTTGCCAGGGCTAGTAGGTTCAGAATCAAAATCTGTACTCATCTTGCTTATTATACATTACTATTATTATCCCTAAGCCTCCCTCTCTCCTCAGTTCATCTTAACACAATACAGACTTTACAGTACATATCAATCTTCAGTGCTTATGGGAATTAAAGCTTAGCTGTGACTCCACATGTGGGACTTCGAGGGACAATGAGCAGCACTTTCACATCTCCTTACTTCTAAGCAAGAGGTTTCAGGTTTCCTGGCCACTCACCATGTGCAGTATGTTGGTACTTCACCCCACTGGCTAACCTCTTTTCCTTTTGTTTTCTTCAATTTTTCTATTATCTCTACTTGATTCTTCTTGGTCTGCATTTTTACTTTTGAATACATTCATTTCTACAAACTTTTGTAAAGTTATAGCTTTGCCCAGCAAATGAGAACTGCTTGCCTACATTATTCACTGTCTTGCCCCTACATATTCTCCCCTGGGCCTCTTTCTCTTTTCCTGAAGATATTCAGAACTTTCCCAAATTATCAAGTTGGTGCTTTTTCCCGTATTCCCTGTTCTAACACAAATGATTATTAAAAATGTACCAGGACCTTTTCATTTGTGCAGTATGAAGACCTTGGATAGTGTTGAACAATTTCCCATGTAGTAAATGGTTTTACTGATGGTATTTTTGAGGATAACTACTTAGTCATCCTTTAGTATCCTTAGGGAATTGGTGTGAGGACATCATCCTTCAGTAACCTCAGGGGATTGATATGAGAACATCCCCTTGGACTCAAAAATTCTCTGATGATCTTGTCCCTTCCATAAAATGATGTGCCTATGCATAAAAATACTCTTCCCTGTAGAGCATGGTATTCATTCATACCTATGCTGTTGAGAGGGAGGAGAGGTTTCATCCTAGATCCCCATAAGATCTTCATAAGATTTCTCATTAGAAACTCTGGAATGCAGTGTATCAAGTGGGTTGATACATTCAAAACAATAAAGGACAAAACATGTAATCCAAGAATGCTGGTTCTAACCAGTAAAAGTGTCCTTCCCATGGGGACAAGAAATGGAGGTGTTCTCAAGCTACTGTGACAGAATACCTTTAACTGGGTAATTTATTGACAGAAATTAATTTACACATTTCTGTATACTGGCAAGTTCAAGGTCAAAGCATTGTGTTGGTGTATCCTGACAGGATGGAAGAGGCAGAAGGTTGAAACTAATTCACTTAAGCACCTTTTGTTTTTACTTAAATGTTCTGTTAATTGAATGCAGGGCCTTGCAAATATTAGGCTAATGCTCTGTCACAGAGGTACATCTCCAGCCTTTGTATTTTCAGAAAAGATCTTGCTAATGTGCTCAGGCTAGTTTCTATCCTCAGTATCCCAAGTGAATTGACTTTCCTCACACCCACACAAGCTCCTGTCTTATTATAGGAAAATTCAAAGGTAAAATGATTAGATTATGAGAGCCCTAAAATAAGCCAACCTTCCTAGTTTCAGTGCATTGACAGAGTGGGAACTGGACACAGGTGGAATATGAGAGGAGTTGGGTGACAGGGGTCAAGGCTAGGAAAGGAGTTTCTTCCCTGCAGTCCCTCCCCTGGTCTCTGCTTTCTTCCTGCCCCAAGGTAAGAAGCTTTCCTTGGTTGAGCTCTTGGCACATGATCAGTTGCCTCACCTGGAGCCCAGAGGAATGGATTTGGCCATCTGTGGCTGAGACCACTGAAATCATTAGCCCTGGACAAATTTCATTCTCTAAGCTCTTCTTGTTGGCGAGAGTAGATGTTAGTTATAGTGAGGGAAAAAAGCTAACTGAAACAGATTTGGTTTTGAGAACTTGATGATGTTTTGCCCACATCCCAAGACTCTGAGTGAAGCATAATTTAAAAGTGATTGATTAATTAATGTGGTGGAGGAAATTTCAAGAGATCACAGCATTCCATCCTCATCATGGATACAACTATCGGAATTTAGTCTGATTAATGGTGAGAATGGGGTGTAGAACAAACACCTAAAAATTTTTGCAAAGTCTTAATTTCCTCTACTTCAGATTTCTCATGCTTACTTTCCCCATCTTTTGCTTTTATCCTATTGGTGTAATCATATTTAAAGTGTAGCATATGCAGAGACCATATAATTATTGCTTGCTTTTTACATGTTGAACATTATATATTTTAATTATAATATCTAATTCATTTATGTTTAAACTAATTATCGATATTGTTGAAAAAAAACCCACCTGACATGAAGACAGTGGAAAATTGGGTGAATGATAGGTTTGATGATGGAATATTTCTGGAAAACAGGTTGAATAGTCCTGCTTTCAAGCTCAGAGAGAAGATTGTTGGAATGCTTTTGTTGGAATTGTTCATTCTCTCATTTGTCAAATGGGATACAGTAACAGATTAATTTTATTGTTTGATGACACTTTTTATTTTACAAATAAAAGTTCTGTCATCAGTTTAAAAAAAGAGAGAGAGCACAAGGAGAGTGGCAGTGGTGGGGAAGGGGTGACAGACTGTATCATCAGATGATCTGAGAGTCATAACTAGGTGTTTTAGGAGAGAAGGGAGGTGAGAAAGTTTGGAAATGGAAGGAAGGCACCCTGCTCCCATCCAGGCAGGAGGACCCACAGTCCTGAGTTCAGAGGTTTCTAGGGGGACCAGGATCCTCCAGTTAGTGCTTGGCTCTACCTTTCTTTGGATTTCACGAGTCTTTCCATAGATGTCCTCTTTCTGCTCCAGGATTCAACCCAGGGAACTACACTGTGATACATTATCTCATCTCCCCAGTTGTCTTTGTCCTACAACAGCTTGTCAATCTTGTTCTTCATGCCTTTAACAGTTTGAAGGAAAGCCAACCAGGCATCCTGAAAGAATTTTGCCCCAATCTGGCCTTGTCTGATGTTTTTCTTAGGATAAGACTAGAGTTATAGGATTTGGGAAAGAATAGTACAGAGGCAAAGCATATTCTTATCACATAATGTAATTATTATTTAAATCATCAGATTTTGCCTAGATAAGCTTTAAGGTCCTTTTGATTTTTAAAATGCTATGATCATATATTTATAGGGCCACTATATTTTTTATGTAAATATTTCAGTATTTTGAAATTTTAACCTATATTTTCATTCAAATGATAAAAGCAGGTAGGGAAAGCCCACACAATCAATCAACTGCCACAGATTAATTCATGTTTCCTGCATATGTTCTTCACAGAGCTCCATCATTTACAGATTTTTTTTTTTTTTACCAATCTATTAAATATCCCCATGGCTCAGTTAAACCTACCCCATCAGTAAGTCAATAATATTACTATAATAGAAGGAAACAAATGAAAAATCTAATTTTCAGAAAGGATGGGAGAGTATTCAATTATAAGGAAATCAAGAAAGATGCTTCTAGTTCTGGAAACATATGATTCCTTGAGTGAGAACAGGAAGTTTGAGAGAAAGCAAAGGTGAGCAGTGAGAAGAGAGGTAAAAGAAGAAACCCTGGGTCATTAGGCAAACCATCTTATTAAAAAATTTTGTAGTTGTCTTATTTTCTTTGATGCCCACTTAATTTTATATTTGCAATGTAGTTGGGACTTATTCATTGATAATTAATATTGGAATGTTTTCATCATGAATGCAGTATTGAATACACCCAACAACTATACAGTAAACCAGCATTACATTTGTTTTGCATTTATGGTGCTTACACATTCATAGTATAATTTCTTAATTGCAACAATCCTATACATTTTCATTTTGAAAGGGAAGAATTGGAGGGACAGATAAATTGTTGCAGTATATTTAATCCTGAAGCTTTTCCATTTGGCCTGCATACTTATTTTACAGATGTAAAGACAGAAACCTAGAGATGTCAAAACTAGCACTCAGAGGTAGTTGGTGGCAGAGCATGGAAATAAACTCTGATTCTCTAGTCCTTTCAGCCTGCTTGCTGAATTACTTAGAGTAATAATAAATCAGAGAGTAAATGCTCACATGGTACTCAACATGGGTTAGGATTAGTGCTGCTTAAGCATTTCATGTGTATGAATTCATTTATTTTCAAAATACCCTATGAGGTGGGTATCCCTAATAACCAGTGATGAAAGTGAAATACATAGAAATTTAACTATTTGCCAGATATTAAACATCTAGTATGTTAGTCAGCTGTCTATTACTATAATTTCTGAGACAGTCAACTTTTTAAAAATCTTTGAACATCAATTTTATTATACAAAAGCAAGAAACCAATTTTTTTTTTTTTTTTTTTTTTAAGAAACATCTCTGCCATCCCAGAAGCATGGGAAAACAGACAGAACAGGGCAGGGGGATGTGTCCCAGGAAAAACAGTCTCTGATGTCTCTCACAGTTGGGGGCAGAAGAGTCCAGGTCGATCCGAGGTGCCCCTAGATGGATTGGTGCAGAGAAGCCTAAGCCATATCCCTACCTGGATCCTGCAGCTGTTAAGAGTCCCTGTGCCTCATGCCTACCCCATGATGTCAGAATCCACAGAGCAGAGGTTCCAATGGCTGGTTGTCTATTAATTTTGTCTGTCGCAGCTCTGCATTTACATTGGTACTACTCTGTTTTTGAATCTCCCACGTTTTGACCCTCCTTGGATGGGAGCCACTGTTCTGCTGACACAGGGCATGCAACAACACAGTTGTTGAAAGCAGGCAGCGATCCTCCTGGTCACCCTCTTCCATGCTTTGTTGTTGTCCTGGGGTTGCCCTCTGGAGGTATCTTGGGAGAAATTGCTGCCATCTGCTGCTGAGACTTCCCTAATGAAGACTGTACTGGAGTTGGGCATGTGGGACCCAGAGTCATGCTGGGAGGCACATAGGTAGTGGAGATCAGTGAGAGTCAGGCTGAATCTTCTGTTGCCCTTGTTTCCTGGCTGCTTGGCTTCCTCAGGCAGCTGATGCTCACAGGACAAGGGGAAGGTGTGGAGTACAGGCTCACTAGAACACTTTTGGGGAAGGTCAGGGAAATTGGAATGATCCGTGGGTTGTAGGTGAGGCCAAACCCTCTGACACCCAGGCTTCACCTGGATCTTGAAGCCCTGGCTCACCTGGTGCTGGAGAATCAGGTATGTGGCCATGAAATCATCAAACTTTCTATTGGCTAGGGACACCCAGATCCTGTATGGGTTATAACCCATGTCAAACAGGATTGTCATTAGTGCTGGGTCTGGGCGTTTGGGTTGTGGCTCACTAAATCGATGGGCAGAATACTCTTCACCTTCCTTCAGCCATGGGTGCTGAAGGATCTCCTCTACTGAGGGCCGATGTGCAGGGTTCTTGTTCAGCATTTTACGGATGAGTCTTCTTGCTTGGGTGGGAACATGATCAGGAATGTGGTACCTTGCCTCCACAATCTGCGTCGCCAGGTCCCAAGGGAAGATCTTCCTAAATGGGCGTCTCCCTGACAACATATAAAACAGAATGACACCTAGGCTCCAGGCATCCACCAGGGGGCCCTCATATTCTTCCCGCTGGATGATTTCGGGGGCAACATAAGGGAGAGTGCCTTGGAACCCACTGAGTTTCTGCCCAGGTCTGAATTTCATGCTTATGCCAAAGTCAAGGAGTTTGATGTTGCCTCTGGCATCCAGCATGATGTTCTCGACCTTCAGGTCTCGGTGTGCGATGTCTTTCTTGTGGCAATGGCCCACCGCACACACAATCTGCCTGAATAGTCTTCGGGCCTCTTCTTCCTGCATGCCACCTGACTTTATGTAGTCATGTAGCTGTCCCCCATCTGCATGTTCCATCACAATGTAAATATGTTGACCAGTTTCAATAACCTGAAATAGCTGGATCACATTGGGATGTTCCAGGTCCATCATCACATTTGCTTCAGAGTGTCCCGAGAAGTTCTTTTTTTCCTTTGAAAGGACTTTCACCGCCACCTCCACCCCCGTGAGGAGATGGCGGGCTAGTTTTACCTGGGAAAACCCACCATGTCCAATGGCCCTTAGAACCTCATAACGGTCTGTGAAGGCCGTCTCATCAGAGGAGCTGGACCCCTGCAACACTATACTAGTCTGACTCCTCTTGCTACACATCCTAGTCAGGAACCCCAACTAAGGATGCTAGCTAAAAAGAAATACATAAAAAAGTAAATGAATAAATAAATAAATGAAGCCAAAACAATTGATCAAAATCAAAAAGGAACCAGTATCCAAAGTCCATAGCCACCAACCGCCAAACGCCAACAACCAAACGCACTATCTGGGAGTCCAACAGGTCACCATGAAGAGCTTCCTGTACTTATGGACTAAAACTCAGCCCAAGCCAACCTCTTCTATGCCCAGTATTTGAAATTCCCTCATAATGGCTTTTTGTGAGGTCAGAGCAAGAAATAGTGCAGTCAGGCCTGGACATAACCCCCAGCAGTCATCTCCAGCTGGGACATTTTTCACTTTCAGAGTGAGAGTGAAAAAGAACCCCGGAAGCTTTTGCTTTAGTGGATTATGATTGGAAATTAAAATTTGTACAATATTTCATTGGACTTTTCATTTTAATTTGAAAACTCTTAACAATTTTAGGCTTTGAAAGACCTCAAAATACCTCTACTCCAGGTATCCAATTCCTTTTTTTCCAGTGCCAAATACCTAGTGTCAAGGATAGTAGTACCTCACTCATATCATGATGCTCCAGAATACTTTAAATTATCTCTAGATTACTTTTAATGCCTAGTGCAATAGAAATGCTATGCAAATAGTTGTTTCACAGTATTGTTTCAGGAAATAGCAACCAGAAAAAGTCTGTACACATTTAGTAGATATGCAACTCTTTTTTAAAACATATTTTCTATACATGTTGGTTGAATCTAAAATGTGGAACCCATGGATAAACAGTAAAAATATGAAATAAAAATCTTATGTAGCAAAAGTATTTTAAGGTTAATAGTTCACCTGGATTATTTTTAGGAGTCAAGGTATTTTTCCCAGAAGGATGGCAGTCCTGGTTGGTACTGATTCATGAAGATGATGAATTTAGCCTTCTATCCTTGAGGGATAAACCTGGAGCTCACAGGTACACAGTCACCCCTGGTCACCTAAATAGAGGAGGCTCTTCTTCCTCCATGCTGCATTTTTATAAATTCTTATTCTCTGTAGAATATATTCTGTGTTCATATCAACCTTGTTTCCTATGTATAAATGATTGTGGGTCTCTGGAAGCAGGAGATGGGTAGGTTGCAGAAAATGTCTCTCAGTGTGCCAGGCTTTGCAGGTGACAGTGAGTCCTAATGTTTTCTTACGTGAATGACTGTTAGAGCTAATGGAGGCCTTATGAAAATGATTCTGATTAAAGCTCTGGTTTGCTCAAAGCTTATTGACCCAGTATAATAGAGTGTAATTCAGTGGAATCAGTGAATTTATATCCTTACAGTTAATATCATCAGTTATGTTCTTGAGAATGAAGAAACCATGAATGTTTCCTATTTTTATTTCTTTCTTACTTTTCCTTTTTTTTTTACTTATTCCCTAACCTCAGAGAGAATTTTTATGAAGGCATTGCAGAAATTAAAGAGAAAAAATCCAGTTTTAGAAATCCATGTTACCTACTCCCTATTAAACACCATGTCGGTTGGTAACTATTCTTTAAGTGAAGAATAATGCAAAATAAGGGCAGTAGAGGTTGTTTTATTCACAGGACACAATGCTTTTAACCACTTGAGGATTGTGATGGCTGTAACAGTAATGTGAACAGAATTACTATTCTTGTGACTGGAAAGTGGTTCAAACTAGGAAGGGAGGGAGAAAGAGAAGGTGGAAAAGAATAGAGGCAAATCTAAGGCAATCTTCTGAAGCAGTCATTAAAGTAAAACAGACATATTTGTTTGCAAGGCCGTAGTATTCAACAGAGTCCCAGGGTCTAATTTCATTAGCATCCTTTCAACAAAACCTTTTCCTGAAAAGAATAAACTGCACCAAACAGATTTATATTTTTTAGTAGCAACACAATCTAGCAATTTATTTGAATATTTTTGCTTCTGTTTAGTTTTAAACTAAAAAAAACGTTAGACCACTGACCTGGGAGAGCTTATCACCACTAGGGCTTTTTTGATGGTTCATGTGGTTTCTGATTCCCAGAAAAAGATGCAGAGAATATTTTAAAGGCTTAAGACTTAGGAGGTATGCGCTGGAAGCCCATAACTTCCTGGAACTATGTAGGGAAGGACCAATAATGAGATATACGGGTGATGCTTCAGACTTGTAGGTTAACAAGCCCTTTTTAAAAGTATTTTTCTAATGAGATGTTGTGGGTGGGCAATAGACCCCCCCCCCACCAACTTTAGTTGCCCTCCAGTAAAAGGAAAATGTAAAGAAAAGAAGATCAGACAAAAGGAGGAAAGATATTTAGCTCCTTTAAGGGAAGTGAGATCTTTTGCTTAAATCTGATGTGTATTTTATTCAGTCGCTTGGTAGATAGGAAGGAGAGGGAGTTCCTCTGACCCTGTGCCTGCTATACCCAGAATAGCTGCACTAAATATGATCTTGCTTAACAAAATATTGTGACTACAAAAGTATAATTTGTTTCTTGAATAACTACCCTAAATTGTTCAGTTAATCAAGCATGGAGGCAAGGGAAAAACTTCCTACAGCAATAGTTGCTTTACTAGAGAAGATTTATCAACAGGTGTTGATGAGATGATGTGTTAGAGCAATATTGTTTAACTCAGTGCTTCTTTACACTGTAGAGTACCTCCCTTCTGTAGTTAAATCACAAAAGTCCAACTTTGCATTTGCAGGTACCTTTTAACACCTGTCTTTTCTTTATCTTCAGTAATTTCTGATAGGATGGTGTATTAGTCAGCTTTTCATCACTGTGACAAAATACCTGATAAAAACAACTTAATGGTGGAAATATTTATTTTGGCTCATTATTTCAAAGGTTTCAGTCCCATGGTCACTTGGCTGCATTATTTCTGGGCTTGAGTGAAGGCAGAGCATCATGGCAGGGAGGGTGTTGGTGGTACAAAGCCGCTTACCTCGTGGCTGCCTGAAAATAGAGAAAGAAAAATAAAAAGGGGTCAGGGATAAAATAAACACTTCAAAGGCACTCGCCTATGACTTACTTCTTCTGAGTAGGCCTCATCTCCTAAAGGTTCCTTCACCTTCCAGTAGCAGCCACCATCTGGAGACCAAGCCTTCAACACAAGGACCTTTGGGGGACGTTTCAGATATAAACTATAACAGATGGGCATTATGTCCCACAGACATGGGGAATACAGACTCCCATGCAAATTTGCACTAGCTTGTACATGAAAAGCATATTGCTAGCATATATATTGTGTGAGTTCTTAGGAGAGCCCTATCTCAATTCATATTTTTAATGCAACAATCATTGCTGATGTGGTCTGGAACCTCAGTTAAGCAAAGAAATAGCCATCCTGTATAATAAGGTTGGAAATAAGACTCTTAGGAATAAATATTCCTATTCATGGACACAGACTAAAATATGACCTTGAGACCTACCTTTGAAGATCAAGTTTGATAGAAATAGGTGTGCCTCTCAGTGTCTATTTAATGTTGCACACCATATGCCATAAATCCACAAGGAGAAGAGGAAAAAAGTTGGGGATCATCTCTTTGCTCTTGTGCTGGAGGTCACCAAAGTAGTTGGCTTTCACAGTTGCTCAGATTTCTTCTCCAAAGAATTATTGACTTGCTTCTGCAGTGGTGACAGGCACTTGAATGAACTGCTCAATTTGGAGCACAGTAAATGACTTTAGGGAGCATCAAGGCGGGGGGGTGTCTTACATTTGTGAAACGTGAGCATCTAGGAAAGAGATCACCATTCCAAAATATGACTGAAAAAATGGCATTTTCAAGGAAACTGAACTTGACTCAGGAGGCAGTAGAGTGAGCAACTGATGAAGCTTCAGAAGAGAATATAGAAAGGAGCTGGACTGAAATAATGAGCCTGAGGCTGCAGGTTTCTCTCTGCCTGTGACCATGATTTATTTGGTGAGGGAGCCTATCACTCCAAGTCTCTGCTGAGTAGGCTGATCCTTTTCATTCCAGCGTGCTCTGCTGGGGACCTCTGGGGCAAAGCAGGGTTGAGCCAGAGTTGTATCTATAGGTGCAGGGCTTTGCTGCCACAACTACTGGAGAGTGACTGCTACCTGCTTAGTATGACATGGCATGAAACAATAGCCAGGTATGAGAAGTGAAATTTGACATGTGTTGGGCTGATGTATGTGTAACTGGCCCAGAAGATTTCCTGAAAGTTGGACCTACTGCTCAGGCTAAAGTTTTTCTGGTTCTGGAGGATTGAATGAAAGGTATGACTTTTGTTTTGCCCCTCCACCAGCCTGCAAATACACTGCTTTTTATGACTTCTAAAGCTATCTGTAGATATTCTATAATTAGGAAAAATCATGAAATTCTATGAACCCATAGTCAAATGTGCATGGCTCAAAGATCCAGTGCCCCTTGTTCTGCACTAGTGTTCTCAATGCAAATCCAGGCAATGTCCTTGTTGATCATCTTTTTTTTTTGCTGTACCCCAGTAGCAGTGATTAATTTCAGTTAGCAACTGCAAGCATTTTCCTAACCTCTAGGAAGAAGACTCACAGACTGTACTTACTGAACAAATAATACTCTACTAATGTTAAGACATAGATTTATGGCTTCTAGCACAAACTTCATTGACAGTCCCTGCTGTGTGTTATAATTGACATTTTCCTTTGGTGTTCTTAAATGGTTCTGCCTCAGTTAATGTCATTAAGTTCCAGAATTTAAAAAGAGTTACTGTTAAATGTTGAAAATTGCTTTTGATTATTTTGGCCATTAAAGTACCATGTGAGATGAGATCATAGGAAATTTCAGGTAATCCATCCACTTATGTTCACACTGGATTTAGATTTATAAAGCCCTGCCCAAAGCAGAAGAAACATACTTCCTGGAAAGGATTGCTATCAGATATTTATGTGTCTGAATGCTGAGTGCAATGTATACATGTGTAGATTCTGTCCTCTTTTCTTACTTGAGTTTGGTTTCTAAATACCTTTATAACACTGAAAAGCAAGCATTCAAGAAGAATTGACTGTCCTGCTATGAGGGTGAAACATTCTTTAATTCTTTAAAGGTCTGATCAATCCTGAATATATATGTTAATTTTTTAGTACCAAGCCAGTACCACTATAGGATTGAATTGAGCAAGACCCAGAACAAGATAAAAGGCAGAACCAGTGGCTGCAAAGACAAGTATCAAGTCATTAGATGCCTAGAGTGTAGGTGACAAATACTAGTAAGAGAGATCAGTGAGCCTGGGAGAAGCTCAGTCTACTTGTTTCTCCTTGTGGAAACCATCTCTGCATGTTCTTTGTCTGTAATTCTCTTAAGGTGGCCCCTGGTCCAGCCAGCTTCAGCATTCTCTGAGATCTTGCAAGAAATGCAAAATCCCAGGCCCCAGCTCAGATATATTGAGTCAGAAACTCTGGGCAATGTTGTTTTAACAAGTCTTCTGGTTCTTTGCATGTGTTCTAAAGTTTGAGTACCAGTAAGGGGCATGCCCCAATAGAAGAGAGGTTATGGTGATTTCATGGACCAATTTTTTCATGATCACAATCCTCAGCCTAAGATTAGGATAAGAGATGACCACATATTTTTACCCACCAATTTGAAAGCTATTTAATAGGTTTGGGGAGTAGATTTTATAATTCCAAAATTTTCTATTAAAATCTGAAATGTCAAAGGATCCTCTGGAAGTTTCCTTTGAGGACCAAAATGAAAATGAAATATACAAAACAGTCTGGCATTTGCTTTTGTACTGTGTCACCCAGAGTGTTTCTTATCTTGCCACAAAAGAGAAAGTTTGCAAATGTGGGCATCCCATTTCTAGTGTAGATGACAGGACCAGTGTTCTCTAGGTGTAGGTGAGAGAGAGAGAGAGAGAGAGAGAGAGAGAGAGAGAGAGAGAGAGATGGATGTATGTTGCTGGGCCAGAACATCTAGTTTCTGTACTGGCAAAAGTTGGTCTCAGGCCCTGTCACATTCACATATGATTATTTTGGCCATTAAATGAATTACAGATTATCCCCTTTTCACATGCCTTCTGGACTACTAGGCAAAGCAAGAATTTTGACTTATGCAAAAAAGTCATAGTGCTGCCTCAAATCTCTGAACTAAATTCTAGAGGTTAAGCCTATTATATATGTTCATTAAAGCTTTTAAGAGATTGTGTATGTTTTTGCATCTGTATAATTTCAGCCGTTAGTTCAACAGCTTTGTTCAATACACGTTTGAGAGCCTACTGCACACAAGGGTGCTCTATTTGTGCTACTTCTTGGCTCTTTGCCTCTGTCTATTTAAAGAAACTTAAGGAAGAAAGAAGAAAAAATATTCAGGTTCCTTTTCTTCCTATAGGAGCACCAAGTTCAGTCACTCATTTCCTGCCAGATGCTCTGGGAATATAGTGATGGTTCTGGAAAATGGAAGCTGAGTGCATTCTTCCAGCCTTGGAGGACACTTACATTAACTCTTCTGATGGCCAAGTGTTGACTGTGAAGAGAACACATGCCTCTCAAAAGAAATTTTTTTTTTTTTTTTTGTAAATTGACCTATTAACCTTCCTGAGCCTGAAAGAGTATGACAGAAGAGAAATCTCAGCTGTGCACTGAAATTTCCAGAATCCAAATCACTTCCTGTGATTTGAGAGTGAATTGAGGATTGTTTTCAGGGCTAACAGTGATTTGGGTTTTAAATTGAAAGCAGCCACTTATTTAGAGTGAGGATCAAGAGGTTTCATGTTGGCTAAGTCCCTTATTTTAAAATAATGAAAGAGATCCATAGAATCACTATAATTTTGCAGTTCACGGATTTTTCTTATGCTTTTATGTCAGTTGTGTATGTGTGTATGTGTGCATGCATGTATGCATGCCATGTCTTACAGGAAATTGGGTAGAAAAATTGCTTAGGAAATTCATACTGGTAATGTTTGGCACAAGATAGCATATATTGATTGGCTATTTGCCTGCCTACCTATCTACTAGGAAAGAAAGAAAATGAATGAAAAGGGAGGAAGGAAGGATGGAAGGAAGGAAGGAAGTGTGGGAGGAATGGAAGAAAGGGAAGAGAAAGAAAGAAAAAGGGAGTAAGCAAAAGTTCTAATGGGTTTGGAACTGAGATTGCAAAGATAGGGTGGGTCTGTGTCAGTATTCCTTGCAACCCCCAGTAATTTAGTTCAGAAGATTACTGGCTCCTGGCATAGGGAAGAAAGAAAGAATGAAGAAAAGCCCATAATTCCAGGAGAAGGAGAGGGTTTCTATAGCACCTTGCCATAGATTGTGCAAAGTTGGATGGAATCCCAAGGAGAGCCCAGAGAACCACATGGCTCAGGCCAAAAGTCAAAACTAACACAGAGTGATATAAAGAAAATTGGCCCCCACACAAATGGCTTACTTTTGCAGAAAATTTGATTTTGTCTTTATTTGCTTATGGTTTGAATTTGTTACAAATTCTTTTCCCTCAAATAGTTGCCCTTCACCCTTGCATTTCAGTGAAGAATATTTTTTCATTGTATTAAAGCAATGACAGAATTTGCATTTCTGTAGACTCCAGCCGTCTGGTTATGTAAATGATGATCATAGACTATATTGTGTTTTCCAGAAGCATGTTTGAAGCTTGTATAGGTAAGTGTTAAATTGGTTTTAGAGCCAGTTTAAAGAATGGCCCTTTGGCCAGGTCCTGCCTGGAGAATGGTTGCATGGAAATACACTGAAAGGTAGGGCAGTAACGCTGCAGATAAGTCTTAGCTAATGGGTGCCCTTTAGTAATCAGGTCATCTGTTACAATCATACAGAATCATTCATCAGCCCTCTCAAGTAGAGCCACCTGACTTTATACCTTCAGAACCAAAATGTCTTCACATTTTTATCCCATTAAAAACAAGCAGGTCCATTTCACACAAAGTCACCTCTCTGGGAAGTTTTTATTTTCTGGCCCTACCCTTCTGATGCAAAAATATTGCTTCTCTTGGATACATAGCTTTTTCCTTTTCAAAATGTGTTTACATAAATAGCCCCATCTAATTCTCTGAGCAATGGTTGAGGTTGACATAGTACCCGTTTTACAGATGGGTAAATTGTGGTTCGGCACAATGCATACTCTTCTTGAATTTTACAGCAAGCAAATAGCAGGGCACAGATTCAGACTCCTGTCCTGGACTAGTTCACTTGACATAACTGTAGGGGGGAAAAACTGAGGTAATCAACTTAAAAATAAAAAAGGTTTAGTTTTGGTTCACAGTTCTGGTGTTTAGTCCAGGGTTGGGAAAAGAGGAAGCTGCTCACCTCACAGAGAATGGGAAGCCAGAATAGAAGGAAGAAGGGCATGGGTCTCAATATTCTCTTCAAAGGCACACCCCTGCATGATCTGAAGACACCCAACTAGGCTGACTTCTTAAAGGTCCTACCACATCCCCATAGCACCATGGGCTAAGGAACAAGCCTTTCACACGTGGCTCTTTGGGGTCATTTCTTCAGAATATGTTATGTCCCCACCAGCAGTATTTTTATTGGGTAACAGTGCCTTTTTGTCACTTCAGGGGTGACCTTTCCCCATCAGGTGCCTAGTGCTCTCCAGAGCTACTCACTTTCCTCCCCTCCTCTGATTATAGTTCTCCATAGTTATGCTATTATTATTATACAGCTGAAACTCATTTATACTTAAGCAGTATCTCAATCTGTATTTTGTATTTTAAGCCTTTTAATTTCTAATGATGGAATAAGTGGTCTTTCTTCCTTAATAAAGGTAATTTCAGGAGCCCTATCGGAGATGGGGAACATCCTTCACAAAGTCCCCTGGATCACTCTGGCTCTTTGATTAGTGAGAACCTAATTTATTTGGTTTTAGGACGACTTAAAGGAACGTGAGGTAAAAGAAGGATTCTTGATTTCTTCCTCTTTCGAAGGCTGCCTGTGGCTGCTGGAGCTCCCAGGAGGGTTTGTTGGAACAGATGAACTTGGGCTCTTCCAAGCCAGCTCCTGTTAGACCTGCTGCTTACCAGGACAGGCTGCTGTGTTTTGATTACGAATTAGGAAAAATCTGTTTCTGCATGGCCACTAGCTCCTGCACTGGGAATGACTAGCTCATGTTCTTTGTCCTGAATAAGCATTTCTAAATTTTTGAAAACATTTCTAAATACTTCTTCAATGATTTAAATTTCTTTATAAGACTTTACTTTAAGAAAAACAAGCATGCACATTGTGCAAGAAAAAGTCAGGGCCATGGTCACTGTTCTGTCTATGGGATGCACATTTGTCACCATGGTTTTGTTGGCACAATGAATATTTAGCAGTAAGTATTTGCATATTACATCATGAAGCTTCCTTCCTGGCCTCACCAAGTTTGTTAGAAAGTGTATGCATCTAAAACATATTGTAAGTAGAGAGCCAAAGGGCTCCTAGTGGAAGCAGGCTCACCGTCAGCTTGCCTCTCTCTGCTCTTGGCTCTTCCCAGTTCTGGAAGCTGGCATGTTCTGTCCCTGTTTCTGGCAGATCAGTGCTAGAACTCAGAGGATCTTCTATTGCTAAAACCATGGCAACCTCACTCAGATTGGAGATTTTAGAAGCAGCAGGCCTCCTGGGTCACAGTTTCATGTGTTTCTTGATCTTCCCTCATGTCATCCAGAGCATTCCCACAGCTCCTCAAAGGACAGACAAGCAAAGGTACCTTTGTATAAGTACTTGCACTTTAGTGTGGATTTTAATGTGGATATTATCTGAGTTATATAAACTATTTGCCACTCTCTCAAATCTTATGTTAGGAAATTTACCTTAGTTAGATAACAAATAATGATTTGATTATTCTCACAATGTTTAAGAGTTTACTTTCCATTGCTCTTCTCTTATTTACTAAAGCCATTTGCAGTTTACCAAGTATTGTGAGTTATTTTGTGAGTTTATCTCTTTTTCAAGCAAAATTAAAACACCTCAAATTCAAGCAACTTGCGTAAAGGTACAAGCCAGTATATGGGAATTGGGGCTGTGTCTATTGCTCAGTGGTAGAGTGGTGAGACCTTAGGTTTAATCCCCAGCACCAAAGCAAAATAATAAATAAAAATTGATCAAATAAATATCTGAGAGATCATGAGTGAGATCCATTGTTTTAAAGAATGAAGATAACAAACCACATGTAGTAGTATTGTGGGTCCTACTGCTCGAGATTCAATACTAAATCTGCCACTGACCACTGAGGGTCTAATTCTAAAAACTGAAATTGTAACATGAGAGAGAACTGAATTTTAAATTATTTCACACGTTGTGATTGTTTCTGCTGGTGGAGTCCTGCCTCATGGTCTAAGATGTTAGGAGAGGAATCGATCCCTCTTATTCATTTGAGTTCCCCTTGGTAACTGCCTTGCTGTGCCTGGGCTATGAGGGGACTTCTGCTTGTGTTGTCATCTTCCATTTTCAAGGCAAAAGTTCATCTTTACCTCTACATTAGAGTCCATTTAAGACCTGAGAATATTTCTATGGGAACTATTTTTAATATAGCTATGAACTATTTGTTCTCTTACTGTTGCTTGGAGATCAATCAACTGAGGTGGCATGGTAGAGTCCACCTGATCCTGTACAAATGTCACTGTCTTGTTATAAGCCTATGTGAGGTCCTCTTCCTCCCTTTCCCCTAAAATGCAGAAGATGCGATGCCTTGGGTAGGAGACCAGCAGTTCAGTTCTGCATAATACAGAATAAAGCCCAGAAACCAACTGCAGCAGCTGACAGGACTAACGAAGGGAAAATTAAAGGCTGACGAAGAAGGTTGGTGAAAGGTTTGATCTTCTGGCTTAAACATTTCAAAAGAAAAAGGCTTTTTTGTTTTATATTCAAAAATAAAAGTTCTTATTGTTTTTGGAAATAGATAATTGAAGAATGAGAGAAAAACGTGTTCCCCATTCTAGTGCTTGAATATATTGGTTCCAAACTTAAATAACTAGCAATGTTATTTCTTTGTATTTTAGAGTTTAATAATGTGGTTGGTTGACAGAGAAAACATAATGAATTGTTCTCTTTGACTTCCTGTAGCTTTGGCAGGGAATGTTGTTTTTCCTTTATTCCAGAGTTTTTCAGGCTTTCTGGAAGGGGGCATTGCTGCTGGAAGCCATGTCTCCTTAGTGCTTGATTTCATGGCATTGCTTCTGCACCTAGAGAGCCACACTGACCTTATGCCCTTCGCAGGCAGCATTTTGATGCAGATATTGCTCAATAGACAATGGAGATATGAAAATATACAAGACCTAAATCCTGCCCACTGGAATTTAGAGTCTGGGAGGAGAAACGAAGAACAAAAATGAAATGTTTAGTGATGAAAGAAGGAGGCTTGAAGTTTAGGGATGGATGATTAGGTCAGGCAAGCAAGTTATGCTAAAGTTACTTGGTGGGGATGCTTTGGTTACTAGTGGCTACCACAGAAAGCTTCTCAGATGGATGGAAACTTAACCCAAACCTTTTGAAGCAAGCAATGTTTAGATAAATAGAGAGGAAACAGCAAAGACATTTCATACCAAGGTGTGTCTAGCACAGTTTTCTTCATGCATAAATTGGTCTTGTGTACTGGTTGAGAATTGGTGAGGAAATATGTACATCATAGAGCATGATACCTGGCACACAAAGTGTTTAGTACCTTTCAGCTGTCACTTGGGAGCATATGCTTGAGAGATGAGGCCTCACAAGACAATGAATGAACCAGTTATGTTTCCCTGGCTTCTGTAACTTTTTAAATTTTTTCAAAATCCTACTAGCCTCAAGGAGCCAATTACTTACTTAAGTTAGAGTCTTGGCTTATTCACCAAGTAGCTAAGAAGATAAATAAATCACCTTTTGCTTTATATCTTATTTTTCTTCCATGTAAATGTGCCAGTTGAACTAAAAGATACCTCAAATACTTTCCATTTTGAAATACAGACAATCTACTTTCCTATAATAGTGAAGAAAACTAGGACTGGAGACAGTAGTGTTAAATGCTGATATTTTCCCTAAGTTTATACACACACACACACAAAAAAAAAAAAAAAAAAAAACTTTGCTGTATACTCACTTCATATTCTGACTAATAGTAAAACACTAATTATTTGGGACTTAAATTTTAAGAACAGGTAGGTAAGAGTTGAATGGGCATTTCTTTACATGAGAAACTTCCATCCTGAAATCCAGAAGATAGGAAGTCATGGAATATCTATTTTTGAAAGTGTTTTATAGTAGATGTGGTACCTGTAATGATTTATTATGCAGAGAATATTCTAGACTAAATGACTTCTTTTTTTTTTTCTAGAATATTTTTACTGTCATTTATTTATTTATTTTTTCTTGGTAACTCCAGTTTTTTTTTTTTTTTATTGGTTATTCAAAACATTACAAAGATTTCAGAATCACATCGGTTACACATCCACATTTTTACATAATACCATAATAGTAACTGTTGTATTCTGCTACCTTTCCTATCCTCTACTATCCCCCCTCCCCTCCCCTCCCATCTTCTCTCTCTACCCCATCTACTGTAATTCATTTCTCTCCTTATTTTTTTCCCATTCCCCTCACAAACTCTTATATGTAATTTTGTATAACAATGAGGGTCTCCTTCCATTTCCAAGCAATTTCCCTTTTCTCTCCCTTTCCCTCCCACTTCATGACTCTGCTTAATGTTAATCTTTTCCTCCTGCTCTTCCTCCCTGCTTTGTTCTTGGTTGCTCTCATTATATCAAAGAAGACATTTGGCATTTGTTTTTTAGGGATTGGCTAGCTTCACTTAGCATAATCTGCTCTAGTGCCATCCATTTCCCTGCAAATTCCATGATTTTGTCATTTCTTAGTGCTGCGTAGTACTCCATTGTGTATAAATGCCACATTTTTTTTTATCCATTCATCTATTGAGGGGCATCGGGGTTGGTTCCACAGTCTAGCTATTGTGAATTGTGCTGCTATGAACATCGATGTGGCAGTATCCCTGTAGTACGCTCTTTTGAGGTCTTCAGGGAATAGTCCGAGAAGGGCAATAGCTGGGTCAAATGGTGGTTCCATTCCCAGCTTTCCCAGGAATCTCCATACTGCTTTCCATATTGGCCTCACCATTTTGTAGTCCCACCAGCAATGTATAAGAGTACCCTTTTCCCCACATCCTCACCAGCACTTGTTATTGTTCGACTTCATAATGGCTGCCAATCTTACTGGAGTGAGATGGTATCTTAGGGTGGTTTTGATTTGCATTTCTCTGACTGCTAGAGATGGTAAGCATTTTTTCATGTACTTGTTGATTGATTGTATGTCCTCCTCTGAGAAGTGTCTGTTCAGGTCTTTGGCCCATTTGTTGATTGGGTTATTTGTTTTCTTATTGTTTAATTTTTTGAGTTCTTTGTATACTCTGGATATTAGGGCTCTATCTGAAGTGTGAGGAGTAAAAATTTGTTCCCATGATGTAGGCTCCATATTTACCTCTCTTATTGTTTCTCTTGCTGAGAAAAAACTTTTTAGTTTAAGTAAGTCCCATTTGTTGATTCTTGTTTTTAACTCTTGTGCTATGGGTGTCCTATTAAGGAATTTGGAGCCCGACCCCACAATATGTAGATTGGAGCCAACCTTTTCATCTATCAGACGCATAGTCTCTGATTTGATATCAAGGTCCTTGATCCATTTTGAGTTAACTTTTGTGCATGGCGAGAGGAGGGGATTCAGTTTCATTTTATTGCATATGGATTTCCAGTTTTCCCAGCACCATTTGTTGAAGATGCTATCCTTCCTCCATTGCATGCTTTTAGCCCCTTTATCGAATATAAGATAGTTGTAATTTTGTGGATTGGTTTCTGTGTCCTCTATTCTATACCATTGGTCCACCCGCCTGTTTTGGTACCAGTACCATGCTGTTTTTGTTACTATTGCTTTGTAGTACAGTTTGAAATCTGGTATCGCTACACCTCCTGATTCACACTTCCTGCTTAGAATTGCTTTTGCTATTCTGGGTCTTTTATTTTTCCATATGAATTTCATGATTGCTTTATCTATTTCTACAAGAAATGCCGTTGGGATTTTGATTGGCATTGCATTGAACCTATAGAGAACTTTTGGTAATATTGCCATTTTGATGATGTTAGTTCTGCCTATCCATGAACAGGGTATATTTTTCCATCTTCTGAGATCTTCTTCTATCTCTCTCTTTAGGGTTCTGTAGTTTTCATTGTATAAATCTTTCACCTCTTTTGTTAGGTTGATTCCCAAGTATTTTATTTTTTTTGAGGATATTGTGAATGGGGTAGATGTCCTCATTTCCAGTTCAGAAGATTTGTCGCTGATATACAGGAATGCCTTTGATTTATGCGTGTTGATTTTATATCCAGCCACTTTGCTGAATTCATTTATTAGCTCTAGTAGTTTCTTTGTAGACCCTTTTGTGTCTTCTAGGTATAGGATCATATCATCCGCAAATAGTGATAATTTAAGTTCTTCTTTTCCTATTTTTATGCCTTTAATTTCTTTCGTCTGTCTAATTGCTCTGGCCAGTGTTTCGAGAACTATATTGAATAGAAGTGGTGAGAGAGGGCATCCCTGTCTTGTTCCAGATTTTAGAGGGAATGCCTTCAGTTTTTTTCCATTTAGAATGATGCTAGCCTGAGGCTTAGCATATATAGCTTTTATAATTTTGAGGTAAGTTCTTGTTATCCCTAGTTTTTCTAATGTTTTGAACATAAAGGGATGCTGTACTTTGTCGAATGCTTTTTCTGCGTCCACCGAGATGATCATATGGTTCTTATCTTTAAGTCTATTGATGTGGTGAATAACGTTTATTGATTTCCGTATATTGAACCAGCCTTGCATCCCAGGGATGAATCCTACTTGATCATGGTGCACAATCTTTTTGATATGTTTTTGTATACGATTTGCCAGAATTTTATTGAGGATTTTTGCATCTAAATTCATTAGGGATATTGGTCTGTAGTTTTCTTTCTTTGAGGTATCCTTCTCTGGTTTGGGAATCAGGGTGATATTGGCCTCATAGAATGAATTTGGGAGTTCTCCCTCTTTTTCTATCTCCTGAAATAGATTATGGAGTATTGATATTAGTTCCTCTTTAAATGTTTTGTAAAACTCTGCTGTATATCCATCCGGTCCTGGGCTTTTCTTGGTTGGTAGTCTTTTGATGGCTTCTTCTATTTCCTCCCTTGATATTGATCTGTTTAGGTTGTTTATATCTTCCTGATTCAATCTGGGTAGTTCATATGTCTCAAGGAATTTATCTATGCCTTCACTATCTTCTATTTTATTAGAGTATAGGGTTTCAAAAATTGAATAAAGAAACCATAGAGCTCAATAATACAATAAATAACTTAGACTTAATTGATATATACAGAATATACCACCCAACATCAAGCGGATACACTTTCTTCTCAGCAGCACATGGATCCTTCTCAAAAATAGACCATATATTATGTCACAGGGCAAAGCTTAGCAATTACAAAGGAGTTGAGATACTACCATGCATTTTATCTGATCATAATGGAATGAAATTGGAAATCAATAATAAAATGAGAAAGGAAAAACCCTACATCACATGGAGATTAAACAATATGCTACTGAATGAACAAAGGGTTACAGAAGACATCAAAGAGGAAATTAAAAAATTCTTAGAGGTAAACGAAAACTCAGAAACAACATATCGAAATCTTTGGGACACTATGAAAGCAGTACTAAGAGGAAAATTCATTTCATGGAGTTCATTCCTTAAAAGAAGGAAAAGCCAACAAATAAATGACCTCATACTACACCTCAAAGCCTTAGAAAAAGAAGAACAAATCAGCAGCAAATACAGTAGAAGGCAAGAAATAATTAAAATTAGAGCAGAAATCAATGAAATCGAAACAAAAGAAACAATCGAAAAAATTGACAAAACTAAAAGTTGGTTCTTCGAAAAAATAAATAAGATTGATAGACCACTAGCCACACTAACAAAGAGAAGAAGAGAGAGAACCCAAATTACTAGCTTACGGGATGAAAAAGGCAACATCACAACAGACAATTCAGAAATACAGACGATAATTAGAAATTATTTTGACTAAATGACTTCTTAGGATCATTCATGATTTAAAAGGTGACTCCTATTATCTCTCTTTTTCTTGATTACCAAATTAATTTTCTTAAAAAAATCTCTTTGATCAGGTTATTTTCCTGCTCCAAAGCTTTCAGTGCTTACTTTTGGGCAAATATAAAAATATTCATCATTCTTGTGTGAGTTCTTCACCTTTTCAGTGTCACCTCTTACTGTTTTCCTTTATGAACTTTTTAATCTCTGCTGGCCTGGGTGACTCACAGACCTATTTTCTCCCAACATTCTGTTTTTGTTTTTTTTTTGTAGTTATTTTATTTTATTTTATTTTATTGGTCATTTGTTTCACAGCTTAGTCAAATCCTCTCCATCATGAAAAATGCAGCACAAGAAAGAGTAATCAGCATGTTGGAAAGAGCAAGAGTTGAGAAATGCATAGCTGACATTGTGATTCTGCCTAAGCTGGGTGGCCATGAGCTAACACAGTGGGCAGATGAGGAGGGTCAAAGAGCTTAGACTCCGTGAAGATGGAGGGAGCAGGAACGGATGTTGAATATGGGAGGTGGAAATTAGCCAGGGTCAGAGGTATACTTAAGATGCTGGAGGCGGCAAACTTTGAGGTTAAAGGCATCTTTAAAAGTGAAGGGCTTGGGATTCTTTGAAGCCAGATTCATTTTTAATGTGGCTCCTAGAAAGACAAAAGTCTGTAGAGTATATATGAAAGATGTGAATGAGGAGTGAGACACAGTGGGAAGAAGTTTGGATGTCATGGAGATAGCCTGGCAGACAGCATCTTGAATGCAAGGAAAGTACTCAAAAAGCAAAAAAGCCAAAAAGGCTTGGAAGAGGCCTTGAAGAGCACAAGCCAAGATCCTTTCCTATAGCTCAGGATATTTCCAAGGAGGATGGTATTCTGATATAGGAAAATCCAGCTGGAAATAAAAGGAGTGTCTGCTTCTAACACAATAGCGTTTCTAGAAAGGGACAGGGAATGAATATTTGGACCAGAGTGGGAAAGGATTTGATTTGTTCAAAGAAAATTAGAAAAGAGTAGATCTTATGTGGCTCAGGTTGGTGGACAGATTGGAGACTTGTGTCTGCAGTGGAAAACTACAGCTAAAATATTGACATCCTGAATCTCTGGAGCAGGGCCTGCCTGTCAGGAGCAGGAAGGCTAGGCAGGGAATCTCTCTGTGAAGGAGGGACTGACTGGGGCATATCTGACAGTTCTTCAAGGCCATTCATCCCTAGCGTTTTGTACTGGTTGGAAACATTTTCATATTTTCACTCCACTTCTAAAAGTTTCTTTTCACCCCTTTTTAGAGTCATTTAAAGATGTCTCTAAAAATGCTTTCTTTGAGACACTGTTTGCCCAAAGCAAACTATTGTAACCTGGAAAAAGCTTTTGCACAAATAGAAAATTTGTTTTCATGATTCCCTGATCTTGTCTTTCCATATTAATTTTCCAGTAGAAAGATAAGATTTAGAATTACACCCATTATGGCTATTAGTAAGTAATTGCTCAAGAAAGTAATCTCAGGTGAAGTGCAGGATTTGTGATGGCTAATTAACTCAAATACAATGGTAAGGACAAAGATTAAAGTGGCATGTTTGGAACATAGCTCACAACCATGTGCTATTCACTGTTCAGAAATAGGCATTAATCAGTACTTATACCCATAGTAACCAACTTATGTAGGTATAAAGAATGGTATAAAATGAAATGTGCCATGTACCTTTTCTCTTATTCCATCCCTCTGTCTCTTAGAGAAGTACATCAGGATCTGGTGTTGCTGCCTGCCTTTTCTATATTTCTGGATCCTCCTCTGTATGGGCACAGCTCACATGATGAGAGGACCCTAGCCTGTGATGATATTGCCTTGTGCTTTCTGAGCACTTCAATGAATTCTTTAAAAAAAAAAAATTAAGATGTACATGAACACAATATCTTTATTTTGTTTATTTATTTTTATGTGGTGCTAAGGATCGAACACAGTGCCCCACATGTGTGAGGCAAATGTGCCACTACTAAGCTACAACCCCAGCCCCACTTCAGTGAATTTTTACCTCTTTTGAAATAGTAGTTAGGCCTCTGGTAGTTTGTTTTTAGATACATAGTTTCCTGTATTGATTTCATACAACTCTGGGAAATAGTACATCTGCTGTGATTTCAAAGAGTTATTTTAGAAATGCCTTTTTGTTTGTTTGTTTTTGGAGACTCTAAAGGACAGGCATGTCTTTGATAGATGGAGGAGCTGTGGAGTTTTAATCTAGAATGGTAACTTTGCTTCTCCCAGGACCTCCCGCTGGCATTCTACAGCCTTCTAATTGTGTCATTTTGTTCTTTGCATGAGCACCACTGTCGTTTTGAAATGTTCTCTCTTAACCAAGGGAATAATGATTCATTGGATGTTGCATCTCTCAAATGAAGTGTGTTTTTTGTTTTTCCCAGAGTACAGACTAGTGGGAAACACAAAAGAGCTGGAAAATTCAGGGGTGGGTAGTGGATGCCTCCAGTATATAGAGGTGGAAAAGTATTTGCCAAAGGCTATTCATGACCCTTCCTTAGAGGAACCCACTTGAGAGTTTCAGTGGGAAAATACCCTATCTTGTTGTAAACACTGTTCTCAATATATTCATGTGTGTAAAGACTGGTTCGGTTTTTAAAAGCATAAAAATATTTAAAAGGCATTATGAAAATAGTATTAAGTGACATTTTTTTTTTTTTTTTTTTTTTTAGTTTGTAGCAACCCAAATCCTAGATTTCAGTCTCTTTTAGTTGAGAAAATACTGACTCCCTCCACACTGCTTTGGGCCACTGTGAAGGAGGATGCCATTAAGGACAATAGGAACTAGTTGAAATGGTCACTCTTCATTTTAGGGAGAAAAATCTATTTGAGCCTTCTGAAAGTTTCTCTATAGTTTCAGAAATACCCAACTGTAGTAGTTGCATCATTCTACTTACACAGATTATGTTTTTTAGTATTTAAAATTTAGACCTTACAAAAGAAATGTATGAATATATGTTTTAGGTACAGATTTCTTTTACCATCCATTAGTGAAAATTGTATCCTAAATATATCATCCTGAAGTTCAACATTTTGTCATAAACAACAAATGCAAGTTTAAAAACAAACCAACAAACATGTTTTTAGTAGGAGTTCCAGTTTTCCCTTGTCTTTAACATGGGAATGTGGAAAAAAAATAAGGTCTTATTTTAATTTAGATTACTTAGTTAAGTTTTGTTGTTGTTGTTCTCTTTTTTGGTGCCAGTGATCGAACCCAGGGCCTTGCCACATGCTAGGCAAGTACTGTCCCACTGAGCCACAACCCAGCCCTATGTAAATGTATTCAGAAGAAATTAGGTAACATTTTCCTTGACTTTTAATATACAGGAAATTAATATTAAGCCATTATTTGAAAGAAAATGTTGCCTAACAGCAAGGATTTAAGCAATGAAACAACAAAAAAAAATGTAAAAGTTGACACTGAAATGTGTGCGTGTGTGTGGGGGTATGTGTATAAAATTAGAAAACAGTTTTAAACCAGTGATTTGTTTTGTTTTGTTTTGTGGCAGCCTTTTGCCTGGAAAATTTTTTTTATCATATTTTCTCAATTTTGTTGTTGTTGTTGTTTGAGTTTGAGGAAATAACATTCTCCTGGCTTAGTGAATTGGTTTTAAAAAAAAGCGTTTTTTTTTTTTTGGTCTACATTTTTTTTCTCTTTTGAAGAAGGCAAACATTTGTGTACCCACACACTAAAGGAAAAATGTGAAAGTGTTACAAGATAATTAGAACTGTTAGAATAATTGCCTTTTATGGATACATTATGCTTCAGTTGTTTACTGCTAAATGAAATGCAAACATGTATATTAAACTAAGGAATAAGGCATAAAACAGATCTAATAGACACAAGAGAAATTGTACTGTCTAGAAGTCTAAAGAACACACACATACACACACACACACATATGGATACACACACACATATGGATACACACACACCCACATCCATAAATACATGTGTATATGTGCATCACACACAAGCACATATATACCATATACACTGAAACAAGTCTATACTAAGCATTAAATATTTATGGTGAAAAACAAATGGGATTCATCCTTCATAACAGTTCATTCATCAAGTTGCAACGGATAATGAATCACACTGCATCTACAGGAGGTTGTCAGAGAATCTTTTTCCATGCTGCAGTAGTGCCTACCTGGAGCTGGAGAAAAGAGCTTTGCTGACCTCTACACCTCATTTTCCATGTCTGAGAGTGTTGTCTGTGTGTATCAGAACTCATTCTGATAGGCTCACTGCTTTCTGAAATCACCTCTTTTCAACACTCACTAAGCTCCTGAGTCAGCCAGACTCAGCCAGAGCAGCAGGACATCACACTTCTACTGGGCCACAAAGCTGAACCTAACCTCTGACCTAACACAAAGGTCCTCTCCAGCAAATAGCCAGAAGGCAAAATGAAAAAAATCACTGCTCATGGTAATTCTGTAGTTGTTTTCTCTTTCACCTTAATTTGAAAAGGACAAAAACTTCTTCAATCATTGGCATTTTCATATTAAGAGAAATCACTTTCTCATTTAAAGATGTTTATTTTATTTTATTGCAAAGCCTTATACATTGAAACTGTTTTTACCTCCTTCAAAATATGGAGCATAGCTTCAAGCCCAATAAAGGGAAATGTCCCTGAGTCTTTGAACAATAATATGGGCCAGAATCTCTGGCAGGCTGGCCACTCTAACAGATTGCTTAGAATTTACTTGACTTAGTATGTTAATTTTGAACTTAATTTAGAGGAAAACTTTTCCAAGGGATCTGTAACAAGAATGAAACTTTTTATATGGATGTTCCTTAACTTTAAAAGAGGGTTATTACTAATCATTTGCAAGGTAAGGGTAGAAGTGCTCATTTATCATTTTTAGAGTCTTTATAATTGGAATTATAATTGAAAATTCCACCCCCCCAAAAAATAAATAAAATTAAAATTTTCTAGGTGCCTTGTGATAATGGAAAAAATAATCTTTATATAAGAGATAGTACCTAAAATGTTTTCTGACATTTAACTAGGATCCTTTATTATGTGTAAATACTAGAATGGTGTTTTGGAGTAAATTTGAGATGGTTCTATGATACTGTGTTACTAAAAAAAGATATAACTGTTGGAAGAGGTGGCTACATAGACCAAGAAAGAACAGTGAGCTAGAACTATTGCTGGCTGATGGGAAAAAAAAAACAGATGGTATCATACATATATTTTAGAATTTTTTGGACCATCCTGATTTTTTTAACCTATAATAATCATAATAAAAATATTATTTTTATTATCAAATTCCTTATATAGACCCATTTGTCATCAATTCCTTATATAGACCCATTCTTTCTGGTACATCCCAAAGGAACTGATGTCTACATTCAGATACTTACAGGAACAAACAGAAACATGTGGACAGGGAAGCTAGGGGATAAAGAGAGCTGCCCACAGGGCTACTTAGAACAAGCAGAATATAATGTATGTGGCACTTTATGCTGTTCAATCACTAGAAATGCAGCTCTCATTTTTAATAGAACATCTCTGTGCATATGAAAAATCTGAAGATGGTTACACGTTTTTAAACAAAGAGCATAATTGAGGGCTCTGGGTAACAATTCTGATTCTCTTCATTTTCTTACACTGTGTTGCTGGCCTATGTTCACTCACTGATGCATTCAGGTTTCTCCTCTCTTCCCCATGTTTATGTGGTACCATTCTAGTTATGGTAAAATATTTAAATGCTAAGTATATAAATGAAATAGCACAGATTTTCTCCATGATCATCTATTAATGAAATACCAGTGCTACTTCTTGTAGGTTTCTGAAAGTATTCTTTTAACCATGTTTTTATTGAAATATATCAAAATATAATATATATACCAAACACTTGTTATTTTAAGTATTTTACATTTTATCTTTCAAAAATACACATACATAAAGGTATGATACCTTTATTGGCTAACTTTCATATACTCTTAACAAAATGCTTCAGATAATCAACTTACAGAGAAAAAAGTTTTGTTTTGGCTCATGGTTTCAGAAGGTTTGGTCCATGATCATGTTGGCTCTTTTGCTTGGGCAGGGAACATGTGGTAGAACAAAGCTGCTCATATCATTCTGGTAGGGAAGCAGAGAGAGAGAAAAGATGTGACAGGCATTGCATAAGTCCCTTTGAGCCCACACCCACTAACCTAAGACCACCCACTAGGCCACATCCCTTAAAGACATCACCACATTCCAATTGTGATATGAGCTGGAGACCAAGCCTTTCACACTTGAGCATTTGTCCAAAAACCATAGTAATACTTTATACTTGTATATAAAAAAACAATTTCTAAAACATTTTTTATAATGCTTTGGGGTTTATAGGTTCCCAGAAGAAGGTACTATCAGTCCATTTTATACCTGAGGCATTCCCTATACAAGGCATTGGTACATTGCATGGACTCAAGAACTTTATAGTTCAAGGGGTCTCTATACTATATTTGCCCAATGTTAATGGCAAACCTATCTGAAACAGGAGTATGAAAATGTGCTAGAAGAGTACAGAGATTAAGCAAGCTTGGTCCCACCTCTGAAGGAGCTCCAAGCCTTTGAAAGAATGGGAATAGATGAGATTAGGTAGCAAACAGAAAGTACTTGCTTAATTTTAACCACAAATATTGTATGATCCAATGGGCACTGGGGCCGGGGCACATTGGATGTCAGTAAAGGCTAAACTGAAGATGCATATTTCTGCCAGGCCTAGAAGGGTAACTGCATTGGGCCTTTCACAACGGAGAAAAGTAAGAGAATATTCTAGGCTGAAGGAATGGTGTTAAGTGAGACACAGAGGAGGTAAAAGCAGTGTTTTTTAATTATTATTTTTTAAGAAGTATAATTTTAAGCCATCCAGGTACATGTGTCATATATTTAAGGGTTGTAGCTTGACCTTTACATTGTGTTGTTTTTCCTAGCCTCATTTTAATTTTTGCCAATGGACTACATAACGGATAATTTTTTGCATGTGATCTTAGTAAATAAGAATCTGATTTTATTGTTTATTTTGTCAGTTCTTTGAATTGAAACCAGAAATTTAATCTACCACTGAGCTACATCCCCAATGCTTCTTAGTTTGTTTATTTATCACTTTGAGACAGGTCTTGCTAAGTTGCCCAGGCTGGCCTTGAACACATGGTCTTTATGCCTTCAGAGTCACTGGGATTACAGGCATGTACCACTGGGCCCAGCTACTAGTCTGATTATTAATGATGTTATGGGTTTGGGGAAAATATGTAGGAACCTTTTTAAATGGCAGCTTTTATATTTTCTGTGTCATAAAAGGAAGAAACAGCCTGGAGAACCCAGTTTGAGCAGAGTCAAGTTGTGTTATGGTCGATTGTTATACTCCCTTGTTGTCACAGAGCATTAAACTCATCCTCTGGCAGAAGGAGGCATCTGCCACTGATGGATAGAAAACCAGACATTTATCAGAATGACATCATTATTTTAAAGAATTCTTTATGAAAAGGAAAAATCATCAATCTACAATAATACAGGATCAACTCCCGAAAGCCAGGGAAAGTATGCTAGTCTAAATTGATGGGGAAATCAATTTTCCTTTCTCATGTAAAATTGTTGTGACATGTTAAAAATAATTTATGTAATTATAGGAAGGAAATTGTATTTTGTTTCAACCTTTACATATGAATGTGTGGTCTTAAGATTGAATATATACTGAATATTATCCTAGAATCTGAGTGATGATTCAGAATAGTATAGCTGACATTTGGTTTCATTAAAGATTAATAGCAGTATGGTCTTATGTGCTTTACCATATCACAAAAAGCAAGATTTAGTGGCTGGGGCTCTGGATTATGTATTAGGTGGCAAGACTTCTAGCCCCTGCTGCCACTCACTGGCTGACATTTGTGTTCACCAATGCTCATGTTAGTTTTTCCATCCATAATAACAGTGGTAATAACACCCCAAACTGGTGTATACAGATAAATGGTAAAATTAATAAGGTAATATATGACAGTCTTTGGACTTCTTAGAAAAGTGGTGAATAAGATAAGCAAGAGAAAAGGCTTCTAGAGAATACAGCATCAATTTTCTTTATGCTTCATAAAAGGACCCCATTGAAACTCTATAGTCTTAAATACCTCCCCTTAAAGGTAGATCAGCAGAAGAGAAAAAGGATAGCACAGTGCATTGCCCTGTGAGTGACTGTTACTCATTATTTAAATGGCTCTGGACAAGTTACTCAATTTGACTAAGTCTGGTTCTTTATTGTACTGATAACTTGTAAGAATCAAGTGAAAGTATGTAAATTTATTCATATTCAGGAAAATTCTACCTCAGTTTCTCTTTTGGTTTTGGCACATGAAAATATATGAAAAAAACCAGACACTTCTTAGAAGATGATATACAATCAACAAATATATGAAAAAGTGTTTTACATCTCTAGACATTAGAAAATGCAAATCAAAACTACTATAAAATTTCATCTCACTCTAGTCAGAATGGCAGGTATTAAGAATATAAACAACAATAAGTGCTGGCAAGGATGTGGGGACAAAAGGCACACTCATACATTGCTGGTAGGACTGCAAATTGGTACAGCCAATATGGAAAGCAGTATGGAGATTCCTTGGGAAACTGGGAATGGACCCACCATCTGACCCAGCCATCCCACTCCTTGGTCTATACCCAAAGGTCTTAAACACAGCATACTATAGGGACACAGCCACCTTAATGTTCATAGCAGCACAATTCACAATAGCTAAACTATGGAACCAACCTAGATGCCATTCAATAGATGAATGGATAAAGAAACTATGGTATATATACACAATGGAATATTACTCAGCAATGGAAAATAAAATCATGACATTTGCAGATAAATGAATGGAGTAGGAGTATATAATGGTAAGTGAAGGTAGCCAATCCCCAAAAAACAAATGCTGAATATTTTCTCTGATATAAGGAGGCTGATTCATAGTGAGGTTTGGAAGGGAACATGGGAGGATTAGACAAACTCTAGATAGGGCAAAGGGATGGGAGGAGAAGAGGGGCCATGGGGGGAGAAAAGATGGTAGAATAAGATGGACATCATTAAGTAAATGTATGAAGACATGAATGGTATGAATATACTTTGTATACAATCATAGATATGAAAAATTGAGCTCTACATGTGTAATATGAATTCTAATGTGATCTTCTGTCATATAACAAATTAGAGTAAAAAATAGAATTCCAAAAAAAGAAAAAAGAACTAATAAAATATGTAAAAACATTTTTATGTATAAATATTTATATATAAATATGTAAAATATATAAGGACATAAAGATATGTATACATCACTAAAATTGTGTGGCAGAATATAGGACTAGTTGGTAATATTTCTAATTTGGTCATTATTTCCAATATTTCCACCAACATTATAGTTCACGTGCAGAATTTTTTTTCAGGGGGCGGGGCAATTTACCGGGATTTGAACTCAGGGGCACTTGACCACTAAGCCACATCCCCAACCCTATTTTGCATTTTATTCAAAGACAGGGTTTCACTGAGTTGCTTAGCACCCTGCTTTGGCCAAGGCTGGGTTTGAACTTATGATCCTCCTGCCTCAGCATCTCAAACCACTGGGATTATAAGAATGCATCACTGCGCCTGGACACATGTAGTATTTTTGAAATCTACGATGGTTGAAAAAAAAAAAACACTTTTTATTCTCCTTTGCTATCACAGAATTAAAGAAGGGTGATTAGAGGTAATGCTTTACTTCTCTTGCAAGGACTTTGAAGTTCATTATATATAAATGTTGCCATGTGTCCATGATTCCCTTGAGGCAAATTCCTGCCAATCCAAAGCAACTGAGGAAAATATCCTGCTGATAAACTTGATTATTACTTAAAAGGATTTGGATGGACACTGTTACTTTTTTCCCAGTTAACCAGGGTAACAAGAATTGACACTTTTGAGGACAAGTTTTAACATACATGAATCATTTATAATTAACTGTTGGCACTAACCTTCATTAGCTATTCTTATTAAAGTAGCTGTGGTTAAAAAAAAAAACTGAAGTTTCTATGCTTATTAATCTCCACCCATGCTTTTTTTTTTTTTTTTTTTTTTTGTTTAAAGCATATGGCTGAGGTTAAAAGTCATCCCCATTACTTGGTCCAAAACCATTCCTTTCATTTGACTCACATTGATAGAATTTTTAGTGTTTATTGGTTTATACATGTTTATGAAACAAAGGAAATTCAGGGCAGAGTCTTTTTCAGCTGTATTGTAAACCTTGGGTCTGAGATATAATACATGTGAATTATAGTAGTTTTCTCATATCCCTGAACATTCAAAAGTTATGTGGGGAGATAGATCTAAGACTTCTGAAGTGCTCCATGTTTTGTTATTGTTTTTCCTATGAGGTTTTAAACAAGGTGAAAACAATTTTCAAAAAATTTATGGCTCATGAGAATTTTTAAAATGTTTTTGAACCTGGTGTATTGTCTGTGTTTCTGCAATCTTTGCTTATCTTTGCTTAATCAGCAGAATCACCCCTGGCTCTCTTAGTACTTATTTGGTACATTTACAGCCCAATTATGGTATATTTATTTTGGCCTGCATACCATTATTTCAGTGTTTTTCTTCCACCTCTGTTTGATTGTTTTGTTCCTGAGTGGTATTTGGTGGCAATCATTCAACACAGTCAACCTATGTGTACAGTGCATATTGTTTATATATGTTCTGCAAAGCACCATTTGGGACAGTTGAATGGAGAAATATGATTTTTAATGTTCTGGCATTTGTGATTCTAGAAGCTTCCCAGGCACAGGTCTAGTGGCATGCTTAGAGCCTTTTGTTTCCACTGCAGTAGTGGGACTTTGTTACAACCAGAAATACTGGTGACAGACACTGGGGATCCTGTCTGAAAACACCTCTTAGGAGGTTTTTGAGAAAAGTTCTTAGGGTCTGGGAATCCTCAAAGTAACAATACCTAGTGACTGTCATGCCACATGCCATTTTTGAAAGTTGTATTAGAAAATACTTTGTGTGGTGACACTTAAGCATTTCTGACATCAGCCTGTGTTGACCTGAAGTGGCTGCTTGAAGCAGTCCTACAAGAGCTGTTGTTATATTAGTTAATGATCTTTGGTTCCAAGAAACAGAGACCAAGTGATATGAAGTTAAATATAACAGGCATGTAGAAAATACGATACAGGTCCAGCTTACAGGCAGGACTCACACAAGTTGGTGATAAGTAATGAGCATTTAGGACATTCTGTGCAGAGAAAGCAAGGAATATTAGGAAGCACTTTTATTTATTTATTTATTTATTTATTTATTTATTTATTTATTTATTTATTCATTCATTCTGTTTCTCTTAATGTTTCCTCCTTACTCTCCAGATATAATTCTTATGTCACACAGATTCCTGTCTGGAACTTAATCTAGTCTTCTCTGTCTTGCATCTCTTCTCTCTCTCTCTCTCTCTCTCTCTCTCTCTCTCTCGTGTCATATCTCCTATTCTGTTGTTCTCATGGGAGGCTGTCTACAGCTCTGAACTTGGACATCTAGGAACAAAGACATAATAAATTAAATTCTTATTTCTGTGATTGACATTACCAGTTCCAAAGATTAATTTTCTTGGTCTATTTTGTGTTGCTTAATCAAAATATATGATATAGGGTAATGTAGAAAGGAAAGAGGTTTACCTAGTTCATCATTTTGGTGGCTGGAAAGTTCAACCAGCATTGTGCCACCATCTGGATACATCACATCATGGTGGAGAAGGGAAAAGCGTCTGATCATGTGCACAAGGGGCATTTATCAAGAAAATGAGTCTGGGGAGGGTCCAGTCTTGCATTTTAATAATACTAAATTAGACTAGGTAATATGAGGAGAACCTTAAAAAATGAAATGAAAAAGTTCAGTGTTAGGCAATTTTTGAAAAGTTCATTATTTTTAATTAGAGGGAAAATATTTTCAATTATTGAAGCTGATTGGAATTGAATATTTTAAAGATACCTTCAAATAATATAAAATATAAATAATTAATGAGGAAAATTATCATAATACATAGATACACACATACACATCCCCTCAAGTGAACTATTTTCTTGCTTTGAGTTTATATGTCTTTAATGAAAGCATTTTTCTAATCTGTGCTTCATTCGTTAGAAGGAATGCTAAGTCAGTAACCAAAATGACTTATGGTGTCTTTATTGATCACACGCTGAATGCATGCCTTTATCTTAGCCCTGGGGCCTCTTAGAGAAGCCAGACATGGCCTACACTTGCCCTTGGAAATCCTTCTTTGCTTTATACATTATGAGGACAGTAATTTTTCTTATCTGGTATGAGATGAGCTCCATGTATTTGTTTTACTTTGTTTATATTTTTGCCTCTTTCCAGTACTAATAAACTTTCTTGTTTGTTGGAGCACCGTTGGTTGACTTTTCCATTTATTTCAAGTAACTGGTTATTTAGATGTCAAATTTCTGACATCGTTTATCATCCTGTTTATCTTCATACATTAGTTTCTCCTGGAGTCTGATGGGTTGTTCATAACTTGGGCTGTTGTTACACTTCATAACTGTGGACATTTCTGGCAATGAGGACTGTGAATTGACAATATCTTGGCAGTTAGATGTCTTGTGGCAATATAATTTGCCATCCAAATCAGTTTACTTAGGGCTATTAACAGTGACTCCAAGACAACACATTTGAACCCATTGCAAACCAGGACATATGGTAACATTTTGCAATTCCAAGTTTTAAATTGACCATTACTAAATCACTCTTACATAATACTGCATTTTTGAAACAAGGGAATCTGGATATTAAATTCATATGCAAAACTACATAGTAGAAGTGGCACCTTTCTAGTATAGAAGTTTTAACCAGTGATAAATACTAGACAAACTTTTCTTTTGCAACACGACCCAAAGTCAGCATAGTTTTAAGATAAAATTTTGGATCTTCAGAGAAACATCTTTACAGCAAGTTGCTTAATATAGCATCCCTATGCCTCTGTTCTCTCTGGTCTGTTGCTGGTGGTGCTTTTGTCTAAATGTTTGAAAAGAACTGACTTAAGTGACCTAAAATTTGAAGAGAAGCAAAGTTAATTATCTCCATTCTGAAAACGTTGGAACCCTGCTGTTGCTCTTCCTGCCTCTCTTAGAGACATAAAGGTTGTGACTGGATGAAGAGGAAAAACTTCCCTCCCCTCAAATTACTCTTGAAAATCTGCCTGAGCTGGTGCCACCTGAGGTTTCTGCTTTGTATTTATCACTGTTTTGTTTGTAAAACTTCTTGAAAGAGGGAAATACACTCAAGAAAATTAGTCATTGATTCATTTAACAAACCTTTTTGATGTGATTGTTTGCTCTATGTCTGTGTTTCATACGATATAACATGTTACAATAGCAAAAATATAAGAAATGAATTATTTCAATAGTTGGCCTCAGATTAGGAAAGGAGCTCTACTTCTGGGAAAATACCTTGGTAAACTGCTTTGTATTGAAAAGAACCCAAGACCACACACAGGTTTACAGGTGACAAGAAAACAAAGAGAGCTTCCCTTTTCTAGGTGAAAACAGGGATTTGAAAGTGAAAGGAGTGAGGAAGCAGGGCAGAGCTTGATGAGGAAGGATGGCCAGGGGATTTCTTCTCAATATTTAGTTTTGGCCAACATGGGTTTGTTCAGAAGTCTTTCTGGTCCACTCCATGAGAACTTCCTTAAGGTCTGTTGCATTTGTAAATGACTGCATGGGAGGGTTTCAAGGCATAGAGGTGTTTTTCTGTAATGCCTATGATGTCCTAGTGCACTTGAGCACTCATTACATTTACCAGCACAATTAAGCAAGTGCTAATAGCTGGAAGAAAGAGAAAATATATTCCCACACATTCAAAAATCCTTAGAGAAATGGCTGAGCAGAGGCCAGACAGCCTTGTACTCCATTGCAGGCTTGAAGACAGTTTCTTTGGTATTGCTGATGCAGGATGTCTTAGCTCACCTTCAAGTTCCAAGTTTATAAGAATGTTTTGTCTCCCTGGATGTCTGAGAATGCCTTGGTCACATAGGAAAAACTTAGATAAGGGGATGCAAATAATAGCAAAGACCAAAATTTTTTTTGCATTTGATTATATATATCTAGATGTTACCATCTAGGCGTACTGGGTTCATTGTCTCTGTTCAGCAAAGAATTGAAGAACAGGGCAGAGATAGCAAGCAAGTAGGATTTTTTTTTTTTTTTTCCCAAAACCGACAGAGATAGACTTCCCTGAAGAGAAGGGGCTCCAGAACTGGGAATCTGGTGAGAATTTTTGGCTTGTTCTCTCTATGGTCTCTGGAATTTCCTCCTTTCCTTACCTTCTCCCCTGTCCACTCACTCTTCACTATTATTGATTGGTGCCTCTCTGTCTATGCGTCTGTTTTAGTTTTTCTATTAGATTCCACAGGAAGGAACATGAGTAGAAAGTGTCTGTCTGGTTGGGTCCGCTGCTTATGTTGCTGAGCACTTTCATCAACCAAGATGTTGGCCTCATTAAAAGACCCTCTCCATGGCCCTGACCCCAACCTCCTCACTGGCCATTTTTCCCTGGCTGCCTAAGCTTTTCTACATCTCCCTCACAAGGTCATGGTTCTTTTAATGTGGACCAGAAGTTCTAGGTTGAATGGTATGAAGGTATGAGGAATTGAAGTGATACTTTTTAGTATAATAGAGCAAAATATCAATACAATTTTCCCTTGGAAACCATCAACAATTGGTTCCAGGTGCCCAAATCTAGGGATGTTCAAGTTTCCTATATAAACTACGCACATTAAATTATGTCTAGATTACTTATAATACCCAATTCAATGCAAATGCTATGCAAATAGTCATTATACAGTATTTTAAGGGAATAATGACAACACAGGATCTGTACATGTTCAGTGTAGCACATTTTTTCCCAGATATTTTTAGTCTGAGGTTGGTGGAATCTGAGGATGCAGAATCCTTGGATAAGAAGGGCTGACTATATATGAAATATAAAAGAATGGGACTCAAATCCATAAGAGTATGAGGAGGCTGAAGAAGGTACAGATATTTTCTAATGTTATGCTGGTTTCTTAATATGTGGTCTGTTGCTTCACAGTACTTCAGTGTTATATTTCAAAATACTGGTATGCTTAAAATAGATCACACTATGTCAGTTTGACTCATGTGATACTCACTATATTATATTACAGGACACTAATTTCTGGAACTGGTAGTATACAGATACCAGATTCCCAAATTATTGATATTTATTAGTACACAAATAGATATTTATTGGTACCAGCTTATCCCTTACAAACTATATATATAAAATAAAGAACATTTGCCTGAATTTGGTAATACTCATTTCTTTGATAAAAATTTAGCTTTAAAAAAGCATAAAATCATGTTTAAGTAAATTGATTGATCTGTACATTTAAGGATTAGTGTTCCAGAATTTGATTGACAGATAATTCAGTCTTTTTTATCATTTTAATATAAATAAATTAGAAAAAAACAATTATTTTGTGTTCCTCATTGCATTCAAGTTTGAGAGGGATGCCCTAATAATTAGTTCTTTCTAATTCTAGAATGAAAAATTTTTCCATTAAGAAAACTGAAGTCCTTACAGCTTTGGCATATGAAAGTTATTAAGATTTTATGTTTTCTCTGGAATCTGTTTTGTATGTAAATATGTACACTGGTGAGTTAATAACCTTCATAATTCATGTTAAGGTTTCTGTTTAACCATATATTGCCCATTTCCTCAAACATAGTTCATTGCCAAATCTATACATGTATAAAACTATCTGTTTATCCATCACACATTAAATCAGACTTCCCACATAGCAAAAGTTAAAAATAAAAAAAGCAAAACAATATAAAACCAGAAGGAACTTAGCCTGTGGAAATTAATTTTAAAAGGAGAACATAGTTTCTGATTTAGTAAGGAAGAGAAGTCAAAGTATAACCAAGTGAAAGGCAATAGAGTTACTACAGTTCTAGAAAAATGATTGTTTATGTCATTTAGATGTAAAATTTAGATGAGTCTTATATTTTTTTAAATTACAAATAGAAAAATAGAATTTATTTTTGGTTCCTTTTCCATCTACCCATGACTTCCTCTCTCTCTGGCCCTGCCCCTCTCCTCCTACTCTCCCTCCTTTCCCATCCCTCCTTCATTCCATCTCATTTTTATCCTGCTACTGTCTCTTGGTTGTGTATCTTTTCACACATGACCACTCTTTCTCTAGACACCTTGCAGGCTGATTATCAATCCTGATGATTCTTTCTAATCTGATAACTGATTTTTCTTCTTAGAAAATGAATAGATCCTAGTACCATGCTTGGTCCTTAGTATTGCTCTACGAAAATCTATTCAATAATAGATATATGTATGTTTTTATATTTAGAGTACCTTTAGCATCTTTTACATTCATGGGCAGGATCAATAAGAACTATTGTTCCCACTTGACCCCTTGATACCACATGTGCTGTCTCCTAGAGCCCTTCTTAGTGATTACCTTAATCAATGAGTTGTTCATTAATGAAGGTAATGTTTATTAGTGCCCTGTAATATCAGTCATTGGAGTTAGGGGGTCATTGCAGTAGTCTAGATAAAAGATGGTAGCTTGGATTGCAATGTGGGAAACGGACATGGTGAAAAATTGATTCATTCAAGGGAACTTTAGGAAATAAATCACACAGAATGTAAGAAGGAATTCCATGTGTGGGAAGAAGAGAGGATTATGAGTCCAGATCAGAAATGCTATCTACATTTCTAGAAATCAACTGGTTGATCAGCATTGGCATTTGCTAAGAAGATGTGATATGGATGACAAAGTGTGCAAAGATCATGATTGAGTCTCTGAAGTGTCCCCTTCACCAATGTGCCTTTTAGTAATTTGGCAATAACAAACCAAATGCTGGCAAAGTCAATACATTTTAATTCACTTTCTTTGGTGTTTAGGTGTAGAGAATTACCATCCAGGTAAATTCTCCAAGGGAAAAAAGGTAGGTCCTTTATTGAACTTCTTTGTGAAATGGAGATTTACATATTTTTCTAAATGGTGTCTGTAATAACTTCCCATCTGGCTTCATTCAGACAGTCTCCCTCATCTCACTTCCAATTTGGCCTCCCTGACATGCCTGCCCTACACCCTTGCCTGCCTCCTACCATTACCTGCCCTTTCAATCCTAGTTCACTAGGCACCTCCTTTGGAAGCCTACTGGCACTGGATCCCTTACCACTCTACCCCTTATCCTAAAAGAATATATTATTTTCACCTGTGCTCTTTTGGATCTTTTATGTAATTCTATTTTGTCTTAGTAGTTTATAGTGTCTCCTTTGATCTATGGCTTCACTGCCCATGATTTGTTACTAAGTCAACTACACTTCCAGAATATTACATGGAGAATACAAAAAATAAAAACAAATTTATAAATTTTAATTGTGAGCAATTCTGAAAAGATTGAAGAAATCTCATGTTTTATAATTCCAGCCATCCCAGGACATGAATCATCCTTTTGTCCAGTATATATGCTACCTGCATGATCATCACTTAGTAACTGCCTTGGTTATCAGTTTGTAGTATCACACTGCTTATGTTCATTTAACCCTTTTTTTAACTTAATAATAATCCCTAAAGAACAAGAATAGTGATGCAAAGGAGGCACCAGGACATATAAAGTATGGAAGGACAGATTAACCCAGGTACTATTTGGCAATGCTCCAAGTCATTCAGAGAAAAACATAGTATATATAGGGTTCTATACTATCCGATGATAAAGTCTCCATGGATACGGAAGGTCTACTATATATGTCAGTCTTTCCCACTAATATGAGCTTCATTAGAGGAGGAAGTATATTTTATTTACTTACTACTTTCCATATCTTCAGCCTCAATATAATACCTTGAACACAATGAAGCCGGTAAATATTTGTTGAATGGGATGTTTTCCTCCTACATTTTCTACTATGAAAATGTTCCTATTGCCCAGTCAAACTCAGGTATGGCAGAGCTGGTCTGTCTATATGACCTCAGCATTCTGACTCAGAGGCATTAATTTCACACCAGAATTTTTTAGGTGATGTTGTCCTTGCCAGAATTTCCTCCTCCATTCTTTCTGCCTAATGAGCAATGCAGAATATTCATAGTTTGAACGGACTGAGGTGGTAACTGTAGGCAAATGAGGCATGGCTGGAAGAGATGGGTCACTAGGGGTATGACCTGGAAGGATGCATCTTCTCTCTGGCTCTTTCTGGGATCTTGGCCTTTACTTCCTGACCTCACAATGAACTGAGAAGCTTTCCTTTTCTGGGCCCTTCCATCATGATGCACTGCCTCACACACATGAGATGGGTCAGAGAAATTAAATCAGCCATCCATGGACTGAGACCTCTGAAACCATTAGCCCCCTTGTAAATTTTCCCTCCTTTAAGTTGTTCTTGCTGGGTATTTTGGCAACAGCAATTCTAAAGCAGACTAACACAGACCAATCCCTTCCATCACATAAGAGCCCAGATGCCACTGTGTTCATAAACTTTACAGGCCCATCCCAGCCTGTGCTGCATCTCTTCTCTTAAGAACTGTCCAAGAAGAGATACTATATGCTTTGCACAGTGCAGTATTGACATTGTATACCACTTCATTTACATATTGCCTGTATAGTGGACTTTTATCCATTCAAAAAAAGAGTTTTTGAGCATAAGACTTATACCTTAAAGTTCTTTTGTATTTCCAGCAGCACTGAATACAGTATGGACCTTATGTTTAGATAACAAGTGCTATAGGTAGGATAGATTAGAAGGTGATTTGGGAACCTAGACCTTGACATCCTGGTGTCTCAGAGGTAACTTCAAGTAAGTGTCTAGTAGCTGTTCCCTTGCCATATTCCTGTAGAGTGAGAGTTTATTCAAAACCACAGAAAGAATTAGGTACAAATACCTGTATGAGTAGTATTTCTTTCGTACATATTCCTGTAGTAACAGAATAGCAGGCTGACCCTGGGATTCTTTTGAAATTTGTCCATTCAATATAATAACTTTTGAAATATTAACTCTTTTCAGTTCCATTATTGAAAACATTCTCTGGTCATTATTGAAAACATTCTCTATCTAAGGTGTTCTCTCTCAAAAGTTATGGAAAATACTATATAGGCCTTACAAATATGAGGATAATATATCTAAGGATATGTAACGTGCTCTCTCTCAAAAGGTATGGAAAATACTGTATAGACTTTCCAAATATGAAATCAACATGAGATGATTCAGATGAAATTCTTTTTTTTTTTTTTTTTTGCAGGAGTGGGGCTACTGGGAATTGAACTCAGGGGGACTCAGCCACTGAACCACATCCCAAATCCTATTTTGTATTTTTTATTTAGAGACACAGTCTCACTGAATTGCTCAGCACCTCGTTTTTGCTGAGGCTGACTTTGAACTCATGATCCTCCTGCCTCAGCTTCTCAAACTGCTGGGATTACAGGTGTGTGCCACTGTGCCCAACTTTAAATTAAATTCTTAACATAGTGACTAACACATTAGTAGGCTCTTCATATGTAATTATTGATGATTGAATGAGATAATGAAAACTCAGTGAGATCCTATATATTTCACAAATAAAATGGTAACTTCTGGGTCTGAACGTTTTGCAAAAGACAAAAAAAAAAAAAAAAAGAAAGAAAGACACGTTCTATTCTCTCTCTTTTTCTTCTTTTAGGCAGGGTCCTTGCCATTGTTGGCTACCACTTTCTACTCTTAATAGTAGAATAAATTACCTCTGTACTACCTCATCTTTTTCTTTCTAAATTGCAACATTGAAAACTTGAATTTTTTTTCTATTTTGGATCCCTTTTCTTTTTTTGAAAGCGTATATGCTTTGTGTGAATTTGGACTCTCTTCTTGGAAAAGAACTGGTCATTTATCTGAATATTGGGAAACTTTAGTAATTACATAATGTTTATTTCAATATTTTTAATTTTGTTATAAGTTGTAGGTCATGTAGGCTGCTCAGTAGCAAACATTGTAGTTAGCACATGCTGATCACACATGTAAATCTTTGCCCACTTGAAGATAACTGGTGTAACCTACTGGAAATTAAGGCTGTAAATTTTCAGGTAGGGATTTCAGTGTTCTTGCAATCAATACTTTGCAGATAGTGCTAACGGGTTTTTCTATGAATTATGTTGGCTAGTGGGTGTAAAAATCAATGCTTGGGAATGAAAAACAGGTGTCAAGTTTGATAGGGACATCATGCATTTGATGTTTGGAGGCCAGAGGGTCCTGTCAACAAACAGCAGTAATTCTGTCAGATGCAATATGCACAGAATTAATGAAAATGCCAGAAACAAACTGTCGAGACAGCAAGCCAGTTCTGCAAAAAACACAGGGCAAAAATGTGTCTTCCAATTCTATGCTAAGTGAAGATCTTCAAGAAATTCAGTGTAGTATAGTTAAAGCACTTTCCAGTCTTATAGGAAGAGAAAATATAGACAGAAGATGAAGGTTAGCTTTGTCTTCTTGCTCAAAAGGATTCCACAAATGTGTGGCCACTGTGTGGAGTTTTGGAGAGGGGCATCCTAATGCTGTGGCTGAACTTGGAAATTCCTGAGCCCAAGGAAATCTGCAGTGTTTCCTAGGCCAGTCTCAAGCAAGACTGACTATTCAATAGAGGGGCGAACATGACCAAGGCCTGAGTTAGGCAAGAGGATGAAAGAAACATGAGAAAGATGAATAATGACATGTACAAGCATGTAAAACACTTAACCAGATACAAAAATGAGCAAAGTCCTAAAGTGTAGATTCAACATTATTCGGTATTAGGAAACTATTTACCAACTCAATAAATTAGGAGAAAAATAAAGTATAGTTGATGGTGGACAAAATCATCAGTTATTTTTGATCATGTATTCTCTTCCTGGAAAATGTGAAAGAATCTACTGGAAAATTGTTAAAGCTAACATGACTTTCCAGGGAAAAATGTAGCTATTGACTACTGAGTTAAATGTATAAAAGTCAAGAATTCTGGAGCCATCCCTGCCTAGATTCTGATTCTGGCTCTACCACCTGTCAGTTTTGTGAACTTGGGTAGCTTCCTTTGTTCCTCAGTTTCCTTTTTGGTATTAATGGCTATTAATAAATTATATCTGTAAAGCTTTCCAACAGCTCCCACTACATCGTTAGTGTAGTGTAGGTATTTGATCTCAGTTGTTTGTATTGCTGTGCCTTGCCTTCCTAGAATATTTATATAAACTATAATTAAGAAGATTCCATGTAAAATAATAATCAAAGTATATACAGTGCCTCAGACAAAACCTAACAAGGAATATTACAATACATGGAGATCTTCATATTTCAAAAATGTCAGTATCTATGAATATAAAATAATTTCAGTTATCTCAATAAGAACTAAATATTTTAGAGTTTATTTAGATGATTATAAGATTGAAAAACTAACAAAAATTGAAACAGAAACATTTGGAAGAGGGTGACTTGCCTTACCATGTATTTAAACTCATTATAGTAACTACAACAAAAACTTTATAGTTCAGTGCAATAAAATAGAAAATACAAGTATATGAAATTTATAAAGGCACCATTGCAAATACAGGTGAATAAAAATGAGTCATATAATAATGTTTTAAAGACAGTAGAATTATCATCTTTACAAAAATACTATTACATGTTTGTTTAACTTCTTATGACGAGAAATTTAAGACAGATTAAGGTATAACCAAGAAAGATTAAGACTTAAAAGAATGAAAAAAAATAAATAAAATAGGTAAATATATTTGTAGTACTGGATATGGATCAATATGAAACTTTTCTCAGCATGATGTCAAGACTCCAAACCATTAAAGAAAAGGTTGTTAGATTTGAGTATTTTTATGTCCATGAATGAAAAAAATCATAGAAACAAAAGACAAATTAGAGTCTGATTAAAACTGGAAATAAGAACAAAAAAAGAGAGAGAGAAAATGGGGGCTGGGGTATTTTTCAGAGGTAGAATTCTTGCATACCAGGGACAAGGCCCTGTGTTCCTTCCCCAGCCTTGCACTAAAAAATGATGAATATATTATTTTGCACTCTTAAAAATCAATAAGAAAAAATTAATACTATAATATTAAAAAGACAAATAATTGCAAGATGGAGTTTATGAAAAATGTATATTAACATAGCACTCAAAATATTAAGCATTTTAAAAGTTAGCAACAGCTTTAAATAGAAAAAAGTGGATTCAAATGATATATATTTTTTAGCATAAATGAAATTAGAAAGTTTATTTTAAAAAATGATAGTACCTATATTGGGGGATGGTAACTTGGTAGTAATTATCATAACAAATTACCACAGATTAATTTTAAAACAGTAGATATATATTCTTTTACAATCTGAAGGCCAAAAATCTGAAAGCAAGATGGAAACCTTTGGCGGCTTCAGGGGAACTCTTTGTATCTTCCAGCTCTGGTGGTTGTCTGCCTTGCTTGGCTTGTGGCCACATCACTTGAATCTCTGCCTCCCATCTTTATGATCCTTATCTTCTGTTTGTTAAGATTCCCCTGTGTGAATCCTAAGAAGAGACAGCTTTTGGTTTTAGGGCCTAACCATGTAATCTAAGATGATCTTTTCATCTCTAGCTCTTTAAATGTAAACTTTTTTTTCCAAATTAGGTTATATTTATAGATGGCTACCTCTCAACCCACATAGTCTATCTTTATACCCATCCTATGCACCCTATTCCAAAAGCCTCAATCTGTAACATCATTAGATCTAAATTCAAAATCTCAACTGAATGTTATTGACTCAGAAGTTCAAAGCTTCATCTTTGTAATCATCTAAATTATTACTGAGACTCTGGGATGGTGTGTGCTAGGGCAAAATCCCTCTCCATCCGTACTCCTATGAAACTAAAAAATGTTATCTCCCTCTAGAATACAGTCATGAGACAGGCATAGGATAGTCATTCTCATTTCAAAAAGGAATACTGGGGCTCCAAGTTCCAGGCAAGTTTGAAATCCAGCAGGGTAAATTCTAATAGCTTTCAAGACCTGAGAACAATGGCCAAGTCTGGCCCTCAGTTCTGCCAGCCTCTGCCTCAGGGCCCAAGGCATTGCCTTAGGGATTGTTTTCCTTTTCTTTCACATGTTCTCAGTGGAATTGCTCTACTAGCCTGTTTTCTATCTGTAAAGTTCCAGAAGTCTGAGGACCTTCCTTCAACTCATTTTGTCTCTGTCCCCATTCTGTCCAAGCTAGCAGTGTTTCTGTTGATGCAACATTTTTTTTCAAATAAAAAACAAAACAAAACAAAAACTTTTTGGATCTCCTGTGTGTGTCACAGGATCCAGGGTCCTTCTTGGGATTTTTGTTGTTAACCCATCTGTCTTTCTATCTTCTGCTGAGATGGTTGATTGGACCCATGAGTCACACATAATCTCATCAGAAAAGTTTGGGCATCCATTTCTTCCCTGACTCTCTCTCCAGAACACCTTTCCCAACAGTGAAAACAGTGAATACCAATTTTAGCATCCTTTGAAATATGAATAGGCTGAGAATTTTGCAAATAATAAGTATCAGTTCCTTTGACTTAACAGGATTCCCCCCACCCACTCAATTTGTCTCAATTCCTCTTGCATTTCATTACAAGCAGCCAAGGGGAAACCAGACTTCATCTTCAACATTTGTCTTGGAAATCTCAGTTAAATTTCCTTGCTTATCACTTAAAAATTCTGCTTTGTACATAACTTGTAGATCCAAATTCGACTGTGTTTTCTACCCTTATATAATAGATTGCCTTTCCTCCAGTTTGCAATAACATCTTCCTATTTACTTCTATGGCCTCACCAGTAACACCTTTAATATCCTCATTCCTACCAACAGTCTTTTCAGAGCAGTCTAAGTTTGGTTATATTTTTGTTTGTTTGTTTTAATACCATGTGCCCCCAATATTATTCAGCCAATATCTGCTACCCAATTCCACAGATAGGTCTGCATTTTTAGATATTTATCACAGCATCATGATGTTTTTGCATGACTTCTGTGATAAATGACCCCAAACTCACAGGCATAGAATGACAGTTCTGCAGGCCCAATCATAATTTTATAAAGGACATTAAGTGGACAGATAAAGTGGTCCAAAGTCATGATGTTGCCAAAGCCATACTCCTTGCAGAGACTAGGGGAGATTCTATTTGCTTCTGCTGCTTGCAGGCATTGCTTAGCTTATGACTCCATTATTTCAGTTCTGCTGAGATCCTCCCATGGTCCTCTCCCTTTCTGTCTGGCAAATCTCCTCTATAAGAATCCTTATCACTAGATTTATGACCCACATACATGATCCAGGATGTTTTCTTCATCTAAAGATTTACATCTGCAAAGATCCTAAATTAGGTCACATTTCCAAGTTCTAGGACATGGACATATCGTGTGGGGGGACAAAATATTCAATCCAGTATTGTATCTAATATTAGAGAAAATAAGTTCGCAGACATTGTTTTTCTAAGTGTAAAGTAGACCAGTTTTCTAAAGGACAGTTTTTAGTTGTAAGTAGACAATATACCTTTATTTTCTTTATTTATTTTTATGTGGTGTTGAGGATTGAACCCAGTGCTTCATAAATGCTAGGCAAGTGCTCTACCACTGAGCTACAACTTCAGCTCCGCTAGTGAGATTTTAAGAAATATGGACTGTCTTTTGAGCCATCATTTCTTTTCCTAGAAATAATAATGAAAAGATGGGAAGGAGAGAATAATGCATGCTGGCAAGACGAGTTGTAAGAATATTTGTTATAATGAATTCTATATTAAAATTTGTAAATACCCTCAGAGCCCACCAAAAGGGAATTGGTTTAATAGATTGTGGTATATATAATTAGTAGAGTATTGTGTATCTTTTTAAAAGAACATTTTTTAAAATTATTGGTGTCAGAAGGTTCTCTGTTATAAATACAATAAGTAGCCATTATAGGTGACTTTGAATGATTCCAATTTTGTATAATTATATACATACCCACACAGAATAAGAATAGATTCTATACTCCAAAACATTGAGCTCAGTTATCTGAGAGCAATAAGAATATAGATGGTTTACACTTCTTTCTTCTTTGTTTTTATATTTGCATTTCAAAAATTTGAACAATTACATTTATGATGTTTTTCTAACAATATTATGGATAAAATCTGGAAGTTCCTTTAAAAACTAGAAAAAGATATAACTTTATAGTTATAATCCAAATATCCACTACTGGGTATATATCCAGAGGAAATGAAATCAGTGTATCAGATACCTGCATTCGTATTCACAATAGACAAGATACAGCATTTACTGAGGTGTTCATAGTGGGTGAGTTAATTTAAAAAATGTGTTATGTATACACAGTCGAGAATTATCTGGAGCCAAGAAAAATGAAATCCTGTCATTTGTGGCAATAGGGATAGAACTGGGAGACATTACATGAAAAGTAAGCCAGGCACAAGGAATATATATATAGTACATGTTCTCATATGTGGAAGGTAAGAAAGTTGATCTATCTCATAGAGGCAGAGTGTAGAATAGTGGTCACTAGAGGCTGGGAAAGAAGGCAGCAGGGAGGGGATTACCAAGATTTGGGGTAACAAGTGCAAAAATACAGTCAAATAGAAGGAATTTGTTCTAATGTTATGCAGCCCAGCATGATGAATATGATTTACAATAATTTGTTGTATATATAAAAATTTGAAGATAGGTGTTCCAAGTCTCCTGATGTGAAGAAGTGATAAAGTTTAAGGAAATGGAAATGCTTATTACCCTGGTTGATCATCCAATGTATAAATATGTTGAATTCTCATTTTATACAATTATGTGTTCCTTAAAACTAAAAAAAAAAAAGTTATAACTATCTAAAAATAAGAATAGCATAACATGTGCTGGGTACTGTACTCATGTTAAGTGTCCTTGCCACACATAAGCCAAAGAAATAAAAAAACAGAGGATCACAAGGAAGCTTTTGACTATGAAGAATGTGTTTATTACCATGATGGTAGTGAATGGGTGTATGCAAAATCCAAACTCATCAAATTTTATGCATTAAATATGTGCATTTTTGTATCTTAGTTATACTTCATCTGACCTGTTAATAATAGAAAGAAATCAAGGTTCAAGATAAAGAAAATAAATATTCTACTTAAAAGGATTTTAGAACCTTGGTGAAATATCTATTATATCTTAGTGTATTCCTTTTGGGTATCTTTGAGAAAGCATCTAGGGCTTGGAAGGAATGAGCTGTCAAATGGAATAAATAACCAATTATTATTGAAATACAGTAAAAAATAATAGTTTCAAGTTGGCTACCTATATCATGCTGAAGTTTGAATCTACCCAGTTGAGTTTAGCTGTGAGGAAGGAAGAGTTGAGGGGTTGAGAGTACCTCCTAACATGTCAAGATGCCTATGGAAGACAGGATAAACATTATTTAGTTGGGTTTCAAAGGAAGAGTGGATTTATTCAATGAGGCTATTCTGACACAATAGAAAGAATGTTCTATCCTTAGATTTCCCACCAAACGAACTGGCTGCACCAAAGCAGTGCAGACTGAGAAAGAAGGCAGGGAGATTTATGCATTGGTTAGAAAGTTGTAATAAATTGTCCTTAATTCCCTTCTAAATACTAAACAGTGGACTCAGGCCCCAAGTTGAAGACTTACTAAACAGTGGACTCAGGCCCCAAGTTGAAGACTTACTTTTCTATTTAGTTTCTCTACTATATTAACAAGAATTGACTAAGATAAAAAAACTGGAACGTGGAAAACATTCCACAGAAAACCTGATTATTTTGAGTGCAATTTAAGAACATTAAGATGGAAGAATGGTATCCTAAGTAGAATAAATCATACTCCATGTATGTATAATATGTCAAAATACACTCCACTGCCATGTATATCTAAAAAGAACAAACTAAAAAAATCCCAGTATCAAGGGACTAATGAATGCAAGTTCCTTGTATGGTTAGGATAAAATGTGAATTATATATTCATACTTTTCTCATCCAATATAAACTATTATGTGAATATATATTAAATAATATATTAATTTTTACTATATTTTCACCGTAATCATGAATATAATATCTGAATATAAAACCAAAGTATTTTTTAAAAATAAGATTATTAAGACTAGTTCACACTGAAGATTTTAGGCATCTTCTGACTTCTTATTTCTTCTACTGTTAGCTGAATTCCAATAATATTGGAGAAAAAAAAAATATATATATATATATCTACCTTACTTGACTGCACATTTGATAAGAATATATCTAAACTGGATATGTGCTGTGCTGATTCAAAGATGACCACCTATACAACTGATAATGTAAACATAATCATACACATGTCTGCAGTGATTTAACTTCAGACTACAGAGAAGTTGCCTTTACTGGATACTTATCAATCCTAGGGTTTTTGTGCTGAGCAATTTTCTGTTTATAAACCAGGTTTATGGGTTTCTTGTTTTATGAAAGACATTTCACCTTAAAGAGAATGAGTCTTTCAACCAGAAATGAATGATCTGAACAAAATATGAAAATTGCATATAAGTAATATATGAAGTTGAATAAAACATCTAGGTTAAGGAGGCAATCTCATTCTGGGGCCTGGCTTCTCAGAATAGATAAAGGGTTTTTCAAAGTTTATGGGTTCTTTCTTGTAATATCTTTGTACCCCTCTCACACTTAATACCTTCATTAGTGGGAATTATCACATCCCTATCTCATCTACTTAAGAGGAAGTAAATTTATTACATCTTCACTAATTTCTCAGACTGTTAGAAGTGTACTTATCAGGAAAAATATATTATGCCTCAGATAATGGCTTCTTTAGATGTTTGAAAGTTCCCCTTTACTTTATAGATATGATTTTACTATTTAATTTCTGAGGCAGCAAACTGTCATTTTTCTTTGCTGATTCAACATCTTAAGTGTAAGAAGCCTATATTTAGTTAACTGCAATTATTGAAAAAAATACCCATTTCCTTTGAGGTACTAAATTTCTCATTTTGAGAAATGAGTTAAGTGTATAAGGGAATAAAATTGTCTGTATTCTCTACCTGCTGTCATAGTTTCACAAATCATTAAGGTTCTAATTCTCTGATTATCCTCTTTCTTTTTTTAACTCAGCCAATTCAAATTTGTAAAACATTTAAATGCGTTGATATGTTAGCTTCCTGATGTTGGGATGAACATGAGATAACAACTTAAAAGAAAGATGGTTCATTTTGGCCCACAGAGTCACAGGTTTTAGTCTGTGGTCACTTGGTCTATTCCTCTGGGTCTGTGACATGGTAGGAGCACATAAGAGCAAAGCTGCTCACCTCATGGCAGCCTGGAAATAAAGGGATAAGAAGGGGCCAGGATCCCTAGGTCCCCTTCAAGATCATGCCCTCCATTGGCCTAACTACTCCCACTAGACACACATTCTAAAGGTGCTGTCGCCTCTCAGGAATGCCCCAGACTGGCACCCAAGAATGTAATACATGAGCCTTTGAGGGACATTTCAAATTCAAACCATAGCAGTTGGCTTTCTCAAGTTTGGGGGCTGTGTTCTTTTTATTTTTCATAATTAGTTATACATGCCAGCAGAATACATTTCACCTCATTATACACAGATGGAGCAGTACAATGTCTCTGTCTCATTTTTATGGCTGTACACAATGCAGTCACACCGTTTGTGCATATACATAGGGTAATAATGTCCTTCTCATTCCACCATACTTCCCCGTCCCACACCCCCTAACTCTGCTCTCTCCCTTCTGTCCAATCCAAAGTTCCTCCATTTTTCTGTAGCCACCTCCCCTTCCCCCATTATAGATCAGCATCCACATATCAGAGAAAACATTTGGCCTTCGATTTTTGTGGATTGGCTTATTTCTCTTAGCATGATATTCTCCGACTCCATTCATTTACCTGCAAATGCCATAATATCATTTTTCTTTAAGGCTGAGTAATATTCCATTGTGTGTGCATATATATATACATATATATATATATATATATATATATATATATATATATATATATACCACATTTTCTTTATCCATTCCTCTTTTCAAAACAGGGCATCTAGTTTGGTTCCATAGTTAGCTATTGTGAATTGAGCTGCTGTAATCATCAATGTGGCTGTGTCACTGTAGTATGCTGATAAGTCTTTTGGGTATAAACCAAGGAGTGAGATAGCTGGGTCAAATGGTGGTTCCATTCCAAGTTTTCTAAGTAATCTCCATACTGGTTTCCAGAGTGGTTGTACCAATTTGCAGTCCCACCAATAATGTATGAGCATACCTTTCCCCCCACATCCTTGACAACACCTATTGTTGCTTGTATTCTTGATAATTGACTTTCTGACTGGAATGAGATGAAATCTTAGTTTTGATTTGCATTTCTCTAATTGCTAAAGATGGTGAACATTTTTTCATATATTTGTTGCTCAATTTTATATCTTCTTCTATGAAGTGTATATTCAGCTTCTTGCCCCATTTATTGATTGGATTATTTTTTGGTTTTTGGTCGTGCGTTTTTTGAGTTTTTTTATATATCCTAGAGATTAGTGCTCTATCCGATATGTGTGTGGTAAAGATTTTGTCCCATTCTGTAGGCTGTCTCTGGGCTGTCTTTAAAGGCTGTCTTTAAAGAGTGAATTGTAAGTCAGTGCTCTTCGAGTCTGAGGATGAGGTCTGTGATAGTGATGGAACATGGAGAGACCTGCACACCAGCAAATGACTGGAGCTCCATGTTACTGTCATTGACCTGTTAATACTTGTATCTTCCCTCCTTTTTATATGTCCTCACTTGACCTTAAACATGGTTCTACTTTTGAAATTCTTTTCACACTTTTATTGGTAAAATTATTTTTTTAATTTTCACATAATTATACATAATAGTAGAATTTATTGTTGTAAATTTATATATGCACACAATGCACACAAATTTAGTCAATTTCATTCCCCAGTACCTACCCTTTCCCCTCCCTCCTCCTCAGTCTCCTTTCTCTACTCTATTTGCTCCCTTTTCTTTTTTATGAGACTCCGATCCCATGGCCCCGTTTTCTTTCTAGCTTTCACATATGAGAGAAAACATGGAACTGTTGACTTTCTGAGTTTGATTTATTTTGCTTAATATAATGCTTTTCAAGTTCCATTCAATTTCCTGCAAACAAGATAATTTCATTCTTGTGGTTCATAAAATTCCATTGTATATGTGTGTGTGTGAGTGTGTGTGTGTGTGTGTGTGTGTTCATGTGTGTGTGTCATGACATCATGTTTTCTTTATCCATTCACCTATTGATGGACACATAGGCTTATTCCATAATTTGGCTATTGTAAATTATGCTGCTATAAACATGGGTATACATGTATTCCTATGGTATGCTGACTTTAATTCTTTAGGATAAATACGGAGACATGGTATATTTGGGTCATATGATGGTTCCATTTCTTGTCCTTTGAGTACCCGCTAACCTGTTTTCCATAATGGTTGTATTGATTTACAGTCCTACCAACAGTGTATAAATGCCCTGCCCCACATCCTTGTCAGCATATATTATTAAGCATATATTATTATTTATATTCTCGATGGCTTCCATTCTAACTGGAGTGAGATGAAATCTCAGTGTGGTTTTGATTTGTATCTCCCTTATTTCTAAAGAATTTGAATTTTTTAAATATATTTGTTGGCTGTTTTTACTTCTTTTGAGAAGTATTGGTTTAGTTAATCTGCCCACTTATTGATAGGGTTATTTATTTTTTGGTGACAAGATTTTATATATATATATATTTTTCTAGATATTAATCATCTGTTGGATATTAATATCTGGATATTGATCTTCCATGTTGCTGTCATTGACCTGTTAATACTTGTATCTTCCCTCCTTTTTTATGACCTCACTTGACCTTGAACTTGGTTCTATTTTTGAATTTTTTTCACACTTTTATTGGTGAAATTATTTTTTTAATTTTCACATTATAATTATACATAATAGTGGGATTTATTGTTGCAAATTCATATACACTCACAATGCACACAACAAAATTTGGTCAGTTTCATTCCCCAGTACCTACCCTTTCCCCTCCCTTATTTCTGAAGAATTTGAATATTAAGGAGAGAAATAAAATAATTTGTAAAAGTTCCCAGAACTTCTGGGATTTTCTACCATTCTGAGGCTCCCTGTTCACATTCTTGTCTCCTTTGTTATGCAGAAGCTTTTTAATTTGATGCCATACGGTTGATTAATTCTTGGCATTATTTCATGAGTTTTAGGGATCTGTTGAGGAACTCATAGCCTGTGCTTATATGCTTTTTCACTTTTTACTTTGAGGCATTTTTCACTAAGTTACCAAGGCTGGCCTCAAATTTGTGATCCCTCTGCCTCTGCCTCTCAAGAAACTGGGTTTACTCATATGTGCCACTGTGCTTGGCTTCTGCTTCTGATAACTATAATATATTGGAATTATTTATGTGGGACTGATGTAATAGACTCTGAGTTCCTTGTCCTTTTTATATTGATATCCCCTCTTAATTCATGACATACGTGCAGTTATTGTTCATTGAGTGCCTCAAGATTTCTTCCCAGATTCTACTTGTGAATTTCTTGGGATAGAAGACAGTCATAGCTACCTCTGTCTTCTACAGAATTTTGATATTGTGTTGGCTATGCTATATCCATGACATCTTTACATGCACCCCTCAAACGAATTGCATTTATGGAATTTTAGAATGAACTTAATGGTCATATGAATCCATTTTGTTTGTTTCAGCAGGAGACAAACAGCTAGAAGGATAAGATAAGGAAAAGGGTACTCAGGTTTTAAAAATTGATGTTAACTTTGTAGCTTTCTTTCCCCTATTAGCTTTTTGAGTTTTAGAAGGCAGCTATATTTTGATTTATATTATAGAGAGTGTTAATAGTATTACCAGTAGCCAGTATTTAGACTTTTATTTATGTAAGTCCCTCCCTTCTTCTCCCTGCCCCCACCAACTTTACCTTTAAGTTCAGGGAAACTGCAAAATAATTGAAGTTACACACATAGGAGAAATTAAGATATATGGTAGAGTTAAGTTCCAGGAAGATAACCATGGAAGAACATGTCTTTGTGACATCTTGAACAAGTTTTCGTATTAGTAAATAACTGGAATTATTTTTAAGCTTATGTTTTTGCCAGGATTGTATTAGAGAAAACCTGATACATTTTATGATTTTGTGCAACTCAAAAGTAATTACCGGATTCCTAATTCTGTGAGTCGCAGATTTTTAGCTCCTACATTATTAGAATCCACTAGATTTATTGTCTAGAAAACAGCCTTTGAAGTTAATAAAATGCAGTTGTCAGTGTTGCAAATACCCGTTAAATCTTGTATATTATTTTGTATGCATATAAACCACACATGAGGAAATGAAGCCTCATAAGAAGTTCTGGGAACTTTTGCAAATTATTTTATTTCTCTCCTTAATAATATGGTACTTGTTCTGTTCTATTTTCTCATTTAAAGGAGGTTTGCCTCACTGGTAAAGTGGTAGAACATTCTGAGGCCCAGGTTTAATCTCAAGCACAACCAAAATGAAACCAGTTAATTAATTAATTAAAGGAGTTTTATCTTAATTTTAGATTTTACAATAATTCCTTTTATATTTGTAAATAGTTTTGCTTCAGAAAACGTTGTGTGTGTGTGTGTGTGTGTGTGTGTGTGTGTGTGTGTGACCTGCTTAGAATACTGCTTTGATACATGAACATTCAAAAATGAATATTTGTTACAATTTACCTTGTTTCAATTTACCACTTGTTACAATTTACCTTACTGTTATTTTTAATGAGTATTTGATATATGGTTTTGTACTTTTATTTATATTTAATTTAATTTAATTTTAGTACTGGGTATTGAAACTTTGGGCACTTTACCACTGAATTACATCCCCAAACCTTTTTTTTTTTTTTTTTAAATTTTGAGACAGAGTCTCACTTAGTTGTGAAACTGGTCTCTGTCTTGAGATCCTCCTATCTCAGCCTCCCAAGTAACTGGGGTTACAGGTAGGCACCATCACACCTAATATTTTTTTAAACTGACAAAAATTGTATATATTTATGGTCTATAACATGATGTCTTAAAATGTATACACACTGTAGGTTGGCTAAATCAAGCTCAGTAATAATAATATATTACTTCACATACCTTTTGTGTTTTGGTGAGAATATTTAGAATCTATTCTCACAGTGATTTTCAATTATATAGTACATGGCTGTTATCTGGTCACCATGTTGTACACTAGATCTTTAAAGCTTATTCCTCAAGTCTCATTAAATTATAGATCTATGTTTATTGTATCCAAAGAAAGAAGATTTTTAGAGGACAAGTAATTTAGATGAGACTACTGAAGTTCTTTTTTTTTTAATTATAATTTTTTTTTAGTTGTAGATGGACACAATACCTTTATTTTGTTATTTATTTTTATTTGGTGCTGAGGAAGGAACCCAATGCCTCACATGTGCTAGGCAAGCACTCTACCTCTAAGCGACAACCCCAGCCCTAGACTGAAATTCTTGAGTCTTTGAGATTACTAAAAAGGCCTTTGCATAGTGTGGATCCCTAGTTCCTGGTCAAAAATAATAATAAAAACTCCTATTTAAAATAAACGTCTGAAGCTAGGAGTGGTGGCATGGGCCAGATAATCTGGAGAATAAGGCAACAGAATCATTTTAGTCCATGAGTTCAAGACCAGTCTGAGCAAAATAATGAGACCTTGTCTCAAAACAAAATTTGAGCTGGGGTTATGGCTTAGTTGTAGAAAGCATACCTAGCATGTGAAAGGCCCTACAACACACACACACACACACACACACACACACACACACACACACTTAAAATCTTTTAGAGATATTGAAAACTGGACACTATACAAACTGATAGAACATGTTAGGTTCAGTCATTAAAAATTGTTTCCATTCTTGGCTTTACTGAAGTAATAATATTTTTTTATGAAAGCATTGGATTATTTCCCCATAAGCAGAGGATGGGTTACATACAGTGTGGGGTCCTCCTTCAGCTCTGGCCTCTGTCACTTCTCCCCACTTAGTTCACCTTCCTCTTGCTATGAGAGCCCTAATCAGTGATGGTGTGGTGTCTTTGCTACTAGCTGCTGTCAATTATTTCAATCTCTTGAGTGATCTATCTCAAGCTTCCGCATTTGAACCTTGGCTCTGGAAGCCCTGTGTGGGGTGTGTCTCAGCATATGGAGGGCAAGGGGATGCCATCCAGCTGTCCTGCTTTGTCTGATTGGCACAACATGTTTTTCTACTTTTATTTATTTATTTGTTAGTTTAGTTTTGCAATGCTAGGGGTGAAACCCAGGGCCTCACACATTCTACTCAAGCACTCTACCACTAAGCCCCATCCCCAGTCCTGTACTGCATGTTTTGATATGTGGCAGGAAAGCATGAATCTCACTGTCTTTGGATCTAAGTATTCTTCCCATTCAGAATTATTTTCATATGTGAATTATCACTCAAGATTCAGTGCCAGCTAATCCTGCATCCTTCCTCTCGGAGCAAGAGGAAGTTCAGGTACAATGAAGTATAAGGTTTCATTGGACTAGTAGTATGTCTAATATTATTAAAATTATGTAGCAAGACCAACAAAAGTTCACTTGAAGTGAAAGAGACGTAGTTAAAGATGTAGTTCAAGTGGTAGGATTTAAAGAACAGAATCAGATTGTTTGAGAACAGTGATACATATACTCATGTCGGGATTTAAAACAAGATGATTCCACCAGAATCCAAATGTGAATTTCTACTTGTTATCTTTTAATCTCAGGTTTTTTTTCAGTTTTTACATCTGTGTTCTTTTCTCTCTTGTTTCCAGATGTTTAAAACCGTTAAAACATAATTGCCTGGTGAAAGAGCTATTTCTGTTCATTCTGTACTTGAATGTAATGAGCAGTTCAAAGTTTATACCACCAGTTGATCTGGAGAATATTGTTCATTTATCGATTCTTGCATTTCGGAGTTAACTTGCCAAAATTGATTTTATTCAGTATTCTTTCATTCAGGCTATTTATACTTATCAGAATCTAACCATTTAGAATAAAATTAACTCTGCTATTTAGTCATATAGCATCCGATGATAACATTTCTTTAGCATAGATTGATATGAGCATGCAGTCTTGTCATTTTGGTCCAGTAAAGTCTTGTCTCACAATTTATCTAAATTTGCTGCTGATGATTTGGGATTAATGCTATTTGTCAGCGAGATAGACAGCAATGATAGCAAGGATGGTCCTGCTCCATCTTCTTCAAACTGATGTATCAAATAGTATATCCCATTTATTTTTGTGCAACATTATAAACAACATCTGTGCCTCTGCTTTTCTGGCAAGGATGTAACTGCTAAAATCTGCGAAGATTTATGCTATGGTTTATCATTTTACCAGGTGATTTTCATGGCAATCTTAAAAGCTTAAATTGAGAGCATAAAGCATTGATCAGGTGTGGATCATGGATTGGATTCAATAATGCCTTGAAAGCCATTTTGCTCTTTCAGTTCTTCAGTGCCAAATGGACTCACACTTGACACTTGGTGGGGTTTTGAATTTAACTAGATGCATCATTAAAGGCATGACCTTGAGTTAGTCTGCACTGAAATACACTTTGGAGACAGAAGGAAAAAAAAAAGGTCAAGCATATTTGTCATTTCTTGTATAGTATGGTTACATTGTTTGCCTTTTGAAATGTGGATGCAGTGTTTGACATTGTGTTCAGGCTGCGTTTAAACCCAGAAGTTTTGATGGAAAGGTGGCCATCATTCTGGGAACATCTCCACATGTAGTTGGGATTCCAAGGCCTTGAGTAGGTCTAAGGAGGAATTGTCTAGACTAGTTACTTTTTATTAACTTTACTATGTACCATGTCACTTGGGGTGCAGCTAGGGCAAACTGTCACTGACATAGGGTGAAGTGAAAAGTATATGCCTGTATTCTTTTATCTTTCATTTATCAGCTAGACACACGTTTCCTTCATGCAAAGGAAAGAAAATCACAAGGACCCATGCTTGTCTCTCTTTAGAACTCTCTAGAATTAGCTTGTCATGAAATGTAAAACTAATGTGCAGTTGTAAAAACTGCTGCCAGCTTTTCCTCACTGCTGCCTGATGGCTAAGTAGATTTGGAAATGAAAGGGGTTATTATAAAGTGATTACTGAATAGCTAGGTATGTCATTTTAAACAAGCAGCTAAAATCTCTCTGTTAGACATTCAGTCTGTAGTCTTGTTTTGTATCATTCATGTTTAAGACATGATTTTGATTGTGGAGGAGTAATCAAGCACTAGGGGTAATTTAAGAAAAAAATACTGGGTGATATTTTCTTTCATTCCTTATTAAAATACATTAGAATTTAAATGAGGCATTCTCTAAAGTGTGTAACTATTAAGTACATACTAAATATAAAAATCTGAATACCAGTTGGCTTAAGTTCAGAGGTGAAAATCCTGCACTTGACTAAAAACTTATAGATCTTTTTTAAAAATTCAAACACTACCTATTATAAAATAATATATTTAAAGTGGCATGTATCAAAGAATGAATGGCTTAAAAATTATAACTCTTTAATATCTTATTACTGTCAGTTTCATGTGACAGGGCAGATGCCTTCAAGAATCTTGAGAGGGAAAAAAAATAAATGAAATATGGCGAAGGTATTTTTTCACATATTTTCTTCTCCTTTTAAATGTTTTTCCTGGGTTGGTGGCTTGAACAATCACATAACCTTCTAATCTTCCGCTCCAACTGAGTAAAGAACTATCCTGAGTGACATGTTGGTGTCCTGACAAGGATATCTGACTGAGCATCACTGAGAGCCATCTCAGCTAAACCCCACCTCCCAACCGTGTTCCCTGTCTTGACAACACTGTCTTCAATGTAAGCTGGGTTTTTGTTGATCTTTTTCTTTCCCTCAACCTACCTTCCACCCTTGCCCCTACTCAACTACTTGACCATATCCTATAGTTTGTTCGCAAGATGTTTATCATGTTGCCATTCTCCTAGTCCAGTCTGTTTACCCACTGCTAATATAGTCCTTCCTTGAAGTCTCCAGCCTTCCCTCTTTCCTGCAAGCTTTCTCCGTCTAGTCCACCTCACTGCCTAAACTGTTCACCAGGTCTGCATTCTAAGCTCCTCAGACTTGTCATGGCTGTAGCCACTTACTCCCATATGCAAACTTAAAAATGTACTGTCCTCAGGCCCTGGACTGACTTGACTCACAGGAGTGAGTGGCTTTGTACCCAGTTAACTGACATCTGGATTTCTTTTAACTTGTGGCCTAGTACCTAGTTAACTGACATCTGGATTTCTTTTAACTTGTTTTATCCCAGTAATGATGATCAGGTCTAATCCCAATTTATACTTGTACCAAGCAACCATGTGCTCATCTATTGCAGTACCTGACACTCTTCCATAATATTCCTAAGATCTTCCCTGGATTCCATTCCATGCCTATACTTTTCTTATGACAACCTCATGTTGTAATAGCATGTGACTGAGGAACACTGAGAGCCCCCTCAGCTAAACCCTGCCTCCCAATCTCGTTCCCTGTCTTGGCAACACTGCCTTCAATGTAAATTACCTCTGAACAGATGTGCTACAGCATCATTCATCTTCATTACCATTTATCTTCCTCTCTCTATTATTGGTTCATGGTAATATCTTTATAATATATGCTTGATATTTATTGAGTTGATATTAGAAATAAGTATTATTTTTAAAAATTTTAGTTATGTTATGTTATTTATTTTTTTTTAATTTTTTTTTTTGGTGTTGTTAAAACATAGAGCCAGAAGTTTAGAAATACATCCATATTATATTCTGGCCAGTAAGTGAAGGATGAAAAACCATTCTATGGGGAAAGAGTATTCTTTTCAAATGAACACTCATGAGACAACTGGATATTCACATGCTAATGAATGAATTTGAGTCCTTGACATCACACCATTTACAAAAATTAACTCAGAATGGGTCAGAGACCAAATGTAGAAACTAAAATTACAAAACTCACAGAAGAAACTATAGGGATAAATCCTTATGAGCTTGGATCTAGATTGGACATCAAAGCACAAGTGACAAAAGTAAAAATACTTTCAACATACTTAATTTAAAATTTTTGTGGTTTGAAAGATACCATAAAAAATTGAGACAATCCAAAAAATGGGAGACACTCTTTTTAAAACATCTCTGGAAAGGACTGGTAGGTACAGTATATAAAGAATCTCTTACAACTCAATAATAAAAAAAATAATATGGATAAAAAATGGACAAAGGATTTGAATAGACATTTTTCTATACAAATGTCTATACATGTATATAGACATATACAAATGTATAGCAAGTGTGAGAAAAGATGTTTAACATCATTAGCCTTTAGAAAACTGTATAGTCCAGTCTGTTTACCCACTGCTAATATAGTCCTTCCTTGAAGCCTCCAGCCTTCCCTCTTTCCTGCAAGCTTTCTCCGTCTAGTCCACCTCACTGCCTAAACTGTTCACCATGTCTGCATTCTAAGCTCCTCAGACTTCTCACGGCTGTAGCCACTTACTCCCATATGCAAACTTAAAAATGAAAATGTACTGTCCTCAGGCCCTGGACTGACTTGACTCACAGGAGTGAGTGGCCTAGTACTCAGTTATACAAATGTCCCGCAAGTGTGAGAAAAGATGTTTAACAGCATTAGCCTTTAGAAAACTGAAAACCAAAGTCAAAATAAGGTGCACTTTATATAGTAGGATATCCAGTGCCACTTTATCCAGTAGGATAGTGTAAAAAAAAAAAAAAAGAAAAAAGAAAAAACACACAAAATATAAATAATGGCAAACATGGAAAAATTTGATCATTTGTACATTGCTGATGAGAATGTAAAAATATCATGGTAACTTTGGAAAGCACTTGTACACTTCTTCAAATACTTAAACATAGAGTAAACACATAATCCAAAAGTTTCACTGATACATACCTAATACATAAGAAAAGCACACAGCCACATAAAATTTGTACCTGAATGTTTATGGCAGTGCTATTTATATGGCCAAAAGGTGTAAAAACACAGTTAACATCAACTGATTAATACATTAAAAATATCATGTGTATTAAAAAAATCATGTGACATTTCTATCCAATGGCATGTTATCTGGCAATAAAAAGGATTCAAGTCTGATACTGCCTACAGTCTGTATGAACTTTGGGAATAATGTGCCAAGGAAAAAGTTGTAACAGACCACATGTTGTGTGATCCCAGTTTTATGAAATGTCTAAAATATTGTGAAAACGTCTATAGAGAACAGGACTATATTAGTGGTTGCTAAGGGCTAGTGGGAATGGGTCGCCAATGAGAAACGACTGGTAAATGGAGTCTCTTTTTTATTCTCTCTCTGCTGCTTCTCCATCACAGAAGATATTGTTTCTGGATCTGGTGTCTCCCAGTGTTCACAGAGTGGTCACATTGATTTTGTCCAGTCACAGGTGTACATAGCAGAGGTCTATGACTCTACAGAATCCATATTTCTCCACATCCAAGTCAAAGCTCACACCACCACCTTTTCATGCCTGTTTTGGTTTGTTCCATACTACATCCACCCTGCCATGTGCTGTAGTCACAAGTATCAATAAGGGGGAAGACTGGAAACTCAAATGAGCACTAGCCCAGAGAGAGATTATGTTCAGTTTTGTATGACTATTTACTAAGAATTAGACTTCAGAATGCTAAAAAAAAGTTTTTAAAAAATGTTTATTATATTACTGGTCCATTAGAATTATTATTTGTGGATTCTCATGAAAAAATTAGTTAATTTTCATCATGCCATGAATCATGGCTATTATTATCTTTTTTCTTTTTTTTCAATATTGTTATTATTTCTATTTTTTTTATTATTGGTTGTTCAAAACATTACAAAGCTCTTGACATATCGTATTTCATACATTTGATTCAAGTGGGTTATGAACTCCCATTTTTACCCCGTATACAGATTGCAGAATCACATTGGTTACACATTTTTACATATTGCCATACAAGTGACTGTTGTATTCTGCTACCTTTCCTATCCTCTACTATCCTCCCTCCCCTCCCGTCCCATCTTCTCTCTCTACCCCATCTACTGTAATTCATTTCTCTCCTTGTTTTTTTTCCCATTCCCCTCACAACCTCTTATATGTAATTTTGTATAACAATGAGGGTCTCCTTCCATTTCCATGCAATTTCCCTTTTCTCTCCCTTTCCCTCCCACCTCATGTCTCTGTTTAATGTTAATCTTTTCCTCCTGCTCTTCCTCCCTGCTCTGTTCTTAGTTGCTCTCATTATATCAAAGAAGACATTTGGCATTTGTTTTTTAGGGATTGGCTAGCTTCACTTAGCATAATCTGCTCTAATGCCATCCATTTCCCTGCAAATTCCATGATTTTGACATTTTTTAGTGCTGCGTAATACTCCATTGTGTATAAATGACACATTTTTTTTATCCATTTATCTATTGAAGGGCATCTGGGTTGGTTCCACAGACTAGCTATTGTGAATTGTGCTGCTATGAACATCGATGTGGCAGTATCCCTGTAGTGCGCTCTTTTAAGGTCTTCAGGGAATAGTCCGAGAAGGGCAATAGCTGGGTCAAATGGTGGTTCCATTCCCAGCTTTCCCAGGAATCTCCATACTGCTTTCCAAATTGGCCGCACCAATTTGCAGTCCCACCAGCAATGTACAAGTGTACCCTTTTCCCCACATCCTCGCCAGCACTTGTTGTTGTTTGACTTCCTAATGGCTGCCAATCTTACTGGAGTGAGATGGTATCTTAGGGTGGTTTTGATTTTCATTTCTCTGACTGCTAGAGATGGTGAGCATTTTTTGATGTACTTGTGGATTGATTGTATGTCCTCCTCTGAGAAGTGTCTGTTCAGGTCTTTGGCCCATTTGTTGATTGGGTTATTTGTTTTCTTATCATTTAATTTTTTGAGTTCTTTGTATACTCTGGATATTAGGGCTCTATCTGAAGTGTGAGGAGTAAAATTGGTTTCCTGCATTTCTAGGATTACTGTTTTATTTTTTTAAAAAATCTCTAATCTCCTGGTAGAGTTCATTTTTTACTATTTGAAGCTGCCTATGTAATTCATTTTCAAAGTATTCTTTCATTGTTTGTACTCGCTGTCTGTCTCATGACTTCTTTACGATTCCATTCCATCTGAGTCAGGTAAGCCTTGAGTTCTTTCTCTGTCCTTTTTTCTGATGCCTCTAGGTTCTCCTGTAAATTTAAGTTGTCCTGCATTGTTTGTAATCTTTTTTCCCTTGTTTTTTCATGGTGCTCACGTTACTTTCCAACTCTGTTTGACTGCTGTGTTTCTGTTTTCTGCTATAAATTTGTTTTGGTTTTTATAGCTCCAAGATCTCTCCTTTGTGTTGGGAGACAATGTTTAGAGATGTTGGATTTAATTGTGATTTAAGGTAAATTCATTAGTTTCATTAAAGGCCTACAGATTTTGAAGGCATATAGAGAATTGAGGTTTGAACTTAGGATTTTATGTTAAGGTCAGGCGATTTGATGGTATGGAGGTTAGTATATGTTAGCTTCTTTGGGGGGTGGCTCAAATGCAGGCGGATATTAACAAGAGAATAGGCAGGAGTACTTGGGGGTAGTTAAGGGCTTAGGCAGACTATAGACCAACTCCTAGTATTCATCTATTTGCATTTAGTAAATTATATGTAATTGGGGTGGTCATGCTTAAGAGGAAAGATAGGGAAAAGGTAAGGAAGCAAACCAAGAAAGAGAGAGGGAGAGAAGAAAGAAAGAGAAAAAAAATAGAAAAGAAAAAGAAATGATAAAAAAATAATAAAATACAGTAAAATAAAAATTACAATTTAAAAAATTAAAAAAAAAAAAAAAGGCACTGTTAGGCTTCTATTTTCTTCGCTTCCAGTAGGTGGTGCTGTGCCTTCCAGACCAAGATTTTGCCCTCCGGCTGTAGGAAACGATCTGTGTGAGGCCGCTCCCTCCTGCCCCCTGGTGTCTCTCCAAACCTGTTAACTTAGGTTTATTCCTGGTCTCTAGTCTCCTCACTATTCCTGTGGGACAGGCCTTCCCCAGTGTGATACCTCTCTGCAGTTCAAGCTACACTCTGGCCTGCAGTTTCCTGGATGTGGAGCACGGCTATTGGGAACCAGCCCCCTATTGTTTTGATTCCCTCCAATAGCCACTCCTCCAAGAGCTGGTTAGACAGGGTTCGTTTCCACCACTGGTTAGAGGTGGGAGTTGGAGGTCAGGTTCCTTTACCTTTCCCCACGCCTCTATTCACGCTCACTCTGATAATCACAGCCCCGGAAAGCCGGGGAGAGCTTTTATGCGATTTCCCCGCTGTATGGGAGAAGGGCTAAATGTCACATACCTGTTCTATCGCAGAACTTGCTGTGATCTTTTAGAAACTGGCAGTGGTGACGTCAGCTCTCCAAGATGGTGGCCGCTGGTTTCCTCGGTGGGTTGTCTGGTATGGAGGGCAGATCTGGACTGTTTCTCTCCCGAGTCTCAAACCCAGAACTCAGCCTGGAGCACAGTGAGGGCACAGTTGGCAGGACCCCACAGAATGCGCAGCACCGTTTCTCTGCGTTGCTGGCACACCATTTCTCAGCCCGCAGTCTTTGGCTGTGGGGCGGGCCGCTGATCAATCAGCCTGAATCTCCAGGCGCGATTGAGCCACTACTGTGATTGATCCTTGGGTGTTGGAAATCCTTCCTCAAGGTTTCAGTGCACCCCAATTTTGCTGGAAATTCCTAAGAAGATAGCTTTTGGCTGTTCTAACTCGCTATTCACCTGCGCGGTACACGGGGGTGATGCACTCTATTCGCCGCCATCTTCCCAGGTTCCTCGGCTATTATTATCTAAACTGAACACTAGATTTCAAGTGAATGCTCCACTGTATTAAGGTGACTCAATACATTGCCTAGTCTTAAGCCACTTTTAACCAATATGCAAGGAAACATACTTCTCAGTAATAAAAAGAAGTTTCTCTGGCAAATTAAAAAAAATTGCACATTGGTAAACTGCAATTCACTTTCAAAAATACAGTGAGCAATTAGATGTATAATATCTCTGTTTTGTGATAGCTTCATTATTACTTTACTCAAAAAGTGATACCTAGAAAATATAACAAGGTTTTTAAAAGAAAAAGGGTAGCCCCAAACCACCCAAGAATCAAAGTGTGTTGTACTGAATCCGTCACACAGTGCAGCTTCTGTGGGTATTAAAAGAGTATTGTGTGTATGTACATGTTTGCTGTTAAGGGATTGACTCCTTTCCAGGTGGTTTCTGAATTACCTGGGGAGCTTCACAAAATGCCATGTTACCCTGAACCCTAACAGTCCCCCATCCTCTTTCCAGAAGAATTGAATGTCAGAATCAAGGGAGTATGGAATAAGTGGCTGTGTGGGTGACATGGTAAGGGATTCTGGGGGTGAGGACAGCACCATCCACACCTTCCTCATGTTTTTGGACTCTGGAGATAGATAACTACAGGAATTTTTTCCCATTGGGCTATAAAATCAAGAGATAAAAGTTCATTTGAAGGAGAAGTTGGGCAACCATTTGTAAATAAATGTAATAGACTATTCTCAAAGGGACTTGGAACAGATGACAGGAGTCCAAGAGTGCTGGAATAAATGATTGCAAATCAGTACATCTTCAATAAATAATGAATTTCCTGACTTCAAAGAAAACAATGAAAAAAAATCCACATTGCCTTTCCATTTTTTAAATCAGGAAATTGAACTTTCTCATATTACCTTAGGCTTAATATTTGCAAGGGTTAGAAAAGTAACATTGCAAACTCTTCTGACTTTGATGGAAAAATAGAGTTGATCCTGAACAAAAACTACTTTTAAGGAGAAACTCTCAAATAGCACTAATGTGGTAATAAACTGTGGATTCCATTCAGCATTGAGGCACACTTTTCTGAACAAGGAAGTAATTTCGAGGCAGAACCTTGATTTTCTTCTCATCTTTTCAAACCTAAAAACCTGGTTCATTTATTCCCTGGCCATACCTCTTCCCATTCTCCTGGTGACAGTCCTAAGTGGAACACTGGATATATTCTCTCTTGCTAGAACTACTTTTCTTCTCTTTCCTTCATCCTCTCTTCCTAGCTTCCCAAGATGAACAAGATGGAAAACCTAGGACTTGGGACTCTTGTTTGTTTTTATGCTGGTTATAGAACCCTGGGCCTCAAATGAATATGCTAAGTGCACCAATTTACCACTGAGCTCCCAAACCTAGGTTTTAAATAAGAACTTTGTTGATAAAACAGAGAGGAATAACTACAACATAACCATAAATCCAGCAGAGTTGAGTGTGGCCTTTTGTGAAACCATTTGCCCAGATCCGTAAACAACTTCAAAGAGGAAATTGTATGACTATAAAATGCTTGCAAATGCCAACATAGGAAGCTGTTAATGTAAAAAATATTTTAAATAACATTTATCTGCTTAATATTAGCTAGAGCACGGTTATCTGTGGATAAAAGTAAAATTGTCTTTGATTGGCTTTTTTTCTATCACTAATAACATTAATTCTATAAGAAAGAAAGAGTGAATAGTTTGTGTCCTCTTTTGCCTTGGGTAAAATATCAGTTCCAAACTTCTAAGGCTTTTTTGTGGGTATCATAGCTTTATGAGGGTTAGAAAAGGTCAAAATCCATTCCAAACCAATTTTTGACAGTTCTGAAAAATTCTGTGAAAATCATTTTGCCTCCTCCTGTTTTATATAGTCTGAAATAAATACCAAGGAAGTCTTTTACTGCAGACTCATTTTTATTTCCTACAACAGTTTTCTTGTAAAGTTCATCTATAGGATGAATTGCAGTTTGCTCCTTCCAGTGCATTGAAACAATTCAAGATTCTAATTTTGAGTAAAGCAGCAGTGTTCATTCTGTAGTGATGAACTTTACACTTTGGAAATGTCACCAAGGAGTGCAGGCAAAGTCAGAGCTATTCTGGTGGTTAGTGGAAACCACGTGTATGGTGCCTGGGTGACTTCTTCAAAGCAGTAAAGGAAAACAGAGATGAGTGTCACAACACAGAAACTGTAAAAGGCTGTTCACAGAAAATAGGCACATACTTTACTTCATTCATTTGCTGCCAAATGACGGGATTTTATTCTTTCTAGTGGTTAAATACTATTCCAATGTGTATATATGCTACATTTTTTGGTCCACCCATCCATGTTGGATACTTCAGGCAATTCCACATCTTGGCTATTGTGAATTGTTTTGTAGTGAACTACCAATGTGTCTTTGAGATACTGATTTTACTTATTTTGCATGTATTTCCAGTAGTTTGTTTGCTGGATCAGTTATTACTTATGTTTTCAGTTTTTTTTTTTTTTTTTTTGAGAAACTGAATGTTCTTTCCCTTATGTGGAAGCTAAAAATGTTAGAGCAGAATAATTGTCATAAGAGGTTGGGAAGGGGAAAAGCGGAAAGGGAGATTGGCTAGCAGATAGGAGGAGGCAGTTAAAAGGAGTAACTTTTGTGTTCTTGGTCAAAATTGGATGATTATAATTTATTATATATTTTATAAAGAACTAGAAAAGAGGAATTCAAAGACTCCTAACCCAAAGAAATGATAAATTTTTTAAGGAGATAGAAACACTAATTACTCAGGTTTAGTCATTAAACATTGTATCCATGCATGCAATTATCACACTGTACCCCATAAATATGTTCAAATCATTATACATCAAATAAAAATTTATAAAATAAACAGCATGGATAAATACTGGAAAAAAAAGAAATGTTTCCTGAATGAACTTATGAGAACCAAAGTATTGAGCAAGATCGTATTGCTTATTATTCTGTGTTAATGCTCTTTTAACATTTATTGACAGTTATAGACATTTTCCAGGATTAAGATTCATATAGATGCAGGGTGAGATATGTAACTCGATTGCTACAAAAATGATAAAGACATGGTCAACAAATGTAATTGGGGATTTTGATCATCTTGGGTCTTCAAATACCTGATTTTTATTGCAATTAAGAATAAACAGGAGTTTGATTTTGAACCATGATGGAAAAGAATTGAAGGCTACTTGTTGGCAGATGATAAGGTACCTATCAATCCATGTGTATGTATCCATCCAAGCAGAGAAATTCATTTTCCAGGAAGAACTGTATTTGAAGGGCAGCAGATAGATTCGCCTGGCCAGTATGGAAAGTGATAGGGTTATGTGATCAGTTTGATAGTTGTGACTTTCTAATGGAAACATTTTTATTTGGTTTAGAAGATAAGACAGCCTGAATTAGAAGTCCTTCAATTGATACAGATGAACTGTCACATCAGGAAGGCATTCTGATAGTGGCATGAAGAACAGATAAGTTTAGGAAGGAAGAGCTAGAATTAGAATCTTTGGAAAATGTATTTTAAGTACTTCATGGCACATGTGAATAATAAAGTCTGGTAAATAAGTATGGGTATTAATTTCATGGGAAAATAATACGTTTCTGTCAACATGCATACCTCACCATATTCACTTCTGCCGTCCTAATTTCCAATAAGCTTTGAAATTGTTATTTACAAATGTACTCTCTGAGGGCTTTTAGTATATGTAACATATACTATATAACATGTATATTAATGAATACAGGTTATACAGCATATGTTATTTGGTTGCCTATACAAAAAGAATATACATATAAACCATATACAATATATGTGAGTCTATATCACAAACACTACAAATCCTTAGCATATTTGTCAAAATACATATTTTTTCCTCACATAATTTGCACATTTTGGATAGCACCCAAACATTCATGTTACACACTGATTCAAACAGAGCCCCTGTGCACCGTTGTGTAGATTTTATATGCCATAATCATAATAAATTTTTAGTGCCCATTCAAAGGACTTATAGATTTGTATCTTTTTTCTGGAAATTTTCTCACAGATGACTCCCAACAGGGACTTGAAAAACAGATTCTCTTCCTTCCTTACTTTTATTTTTCTTTTCAATTTTTTGAACAGGAGAGAACTCTTTTTCAAATTGGCAAAAGGTACCATGTATGTCAGCTATGACCTTGAACACAAATACTTGCCTGATATTCTCTCCCTCCTAATGTGAATTCCTGAGTTCCATGTTGAATTCAGTCATACGTATCCTAGAATGAAAGCATGAAATGGTCCTTTGATGTCCCCTTAAGTGTTACATCCAGATTAAACCTAGGCCTGAGGGCTAGGGATGACAGTGTTAAGGTATCCTATGGGTGCTTCCCAGAACATCTTCAATGGCGTATGATCTTGCTTCCTAAAGTTGGCCTGGTAAATACCATTATACCTCTCTTATAAGAACCAAACATGGAAATTTTTGGGGGGGTGGGGGAGGACTGGGGATTGAACTTGAATATTGAGCCACATTTCTAGGCCTATTTTGTATTTTATAGGACAGGGTCTCACAGAGTTGCTTAGTGCCTCGCTTTTGCTGAGGCTGGCTTTGTTTGAACTTGTGATCCTCCTGCCTCGGCCTCCCAAGCTGCTAAGATTTTTTAGGCATGCACTGCTGCACCCAGCCAAACATGGATATTTGTCCAAGAGCCCACAATGTTTCTGGAGTAGTCATGCTTTTCCTGAAATAATCTTTTTTTTGAAATCAGTATGTAATAATTGACATATAAAAGATTGTATGTTTCAAAGCATTTCAATAATTGACTCCCTAGCTTAAAAACAGGATAGCCCAAGATCCTTTGTGTGGAACTGCAGAGGTAACCAATATCCTGAGTTCTTATATACACTTTTCTTTTCCCTTCTTTCTTTGTTATTCAAATAGTTTTATCACATATATATGAATCAAACAATTCCTGTTTGCATGTTTTTTAGTCTGGTAAAATTGCCCATTAGTAGTCTTTGATGATTTACATTTTCTACTCAGTACTGGGTGTTTTTAGATCCCTTATTGCTTTAACTGCTGTTCATTCATCTTCACTGTAGTATAATTTTCCTCTGCATGGGTGTTTGTTTTCTACTCAGCAGATTATTTACATGCTTAACTTTCTTGTTATTTTAACAACAGTACTGCTGAAGATATTTCTTTGCTTATCTCCTGGCATCCACTAGTATGAATTTATCTGGAATTGTCAAATTCTTTTAAGACAACATGAAGTATATTTTGCATTGTGACCTAGTTATTATTCTGTGCAATCCTCACCTTTTGACCTAAAATATTTTGATGTTTCTTTTTCCACTCCTTCTTTAAAACAAATGATACTGTCAGTATATGATCTGGGGATCCAGTCTGCACTGTGGAAATATTCCTCTAAGTCAGAGCTTCTCAGCTTTGCTGTATAAAGGAAGGTTCAGCTTCAAGAAGCTGGGAGGCTTGAGTTTCTGCACTTCTGATACACTTCCAGGTGCTAGTGCTGGTGCTGGTATGAGAACCCTACTTTAAAAAAAAAAAAACAAAACTGTTTTTTTTTTTTTAGATACACATGACAGTAGAGTGTGTTTTGACATATTGTACATTCATGGAGTATAACTTATTATAATTAGAATCCCATTCTTGCAGTTGTACATAATATGGAGTTTCACTTGTTGTGTATTCATATATGAACACAGGAAAGTTATATCTGATTCATTCTACTTTCTTTGCTATTCTCAACCCCACCCCCTTTCTTTCATTCCCTTTTGTCTAATTCAATGAACTTCTATTCTTCCCGCACCCCATTGTGTGTCAGCATCCACATATCAGAGAGAACATTTGGCCTTTGTTTTTTGGGGATTGGCTTATTTCACTTAGCATGATAGTCTCCAGTTCCATCCATTTACCTGTAAATGCTATAATTTCTTCTTCTTTATGGCTGAGTAATTTTCCACAGTGTGTAAATACTACATTTTCTTCATCCATTCATTTGTTGAAGGGTACCTTGGTTGGTTCCATAGTTAGCTATTGTGAATTGAGTTGCTATAAACTTTGATGTGGCCGAATCACTATAGTATGTTCATTTTAAGTCCTTTGGGTATAAACCAAGGAATGAGATAGCTGGGTCAAATGGTGGTTCCATTCCAAATTTTCTAAGGAATCTCCATTCTGCTTTCCACAGTGGTTGCCCCAATTTGCATTCCTACTAACAATATATGAGTGAACCTTTTTCTCCACATCCTTGCCAATATTTATTGTTACTTGTATTCTTGATAATTGACCAGAGTGAGATGAAATCTCAGTGTAGTTTTAATTTGCATTTCTCTAATTGCTAGTGATGTTGAACACTTTTTCATATATTTGCTACCCATTTGTATTTCTTCTTCTGTCAAGTGCCTGTTCATTTCCTCATTAATTGATTGGGTTATTTGGGTTTTTTATATATCCTGGAGATTAATGTGCTATCTGAGGTGACTCACCATTCTGAGCTGTTTATTCACATTTTTTATTGTTTCCTTTGCTGTAAAGAAGCTTTTCAGTTTGATACCATTTCATTTATGGATTCTTATTTTAATTTTGCTCTTTTGGAATCTTGTTGAGGAACTCGATTTCTAAGCCAACATGATGTAGAGTTGGGCCTACATTTTCTTCTAGTATGCACAGGATCTCAGGGATACTGTCTAATTCCTTGATCCCTTTTGAGTTGAGCTTTGTGTAGGGTGAGAGATAGAGGTTAAATTTTATTCTACTCCATATGGATTTCCTGTTTTCCAACAACCATTTGTTGAAGAGGTTATCTTTTCAACCATTTGTTGAAGAGGTTATGTTTTATGATGCCTTTGTCTAGAATGAGATAACTGTATTGATGTGGATTTCTCTGTGTCTTCTATTCTGTGACATTGGTATTCATGCCTGTTTTTGTGTCAATACCATTACAATTTTGTTACTATAGTCCTGTAGTATAATTTAAGGTCTGGTATTGTGATGCTTCCTGCTTCACTTTTCTCACTACAAATTGCTTTGGTTATTCAGGGCCTCTTATTTTTCCAAATGAATTTAATGAATGCTTTTTTTTATTTTTATGAAGAATGTCATTGGAATTTTAATAGGAATTGCATTAAATCTAAAAGTATAATACTTTTGATAGTATGACCATTTTGACAATATTAATTTTGCCTATCCAAGAACATGGGAGATCTTTCCATCTTCTAAGGTCTTCTTCAATTTCTTTCATTAGTGGAGAAACTTACTTTGAGTAGCAGGATATAGGCTATTTCTTCAACTTCTCTGATGATAAGAATATCCTGGACTGCTTCTTTAAGGTTCAAATTCTGAGGTTGCGTTATAGCTTCAGTGAAAGTGAATCTCTGGGGATGAGACCCAGAAAACTTTATATGTAAAAAGTATGCATGTTGTTGTTCTCATCAGAGAAGTTTAAAAGTACTGTTCTAGGACATTGAAGAATATAGCTGCTGGTTCTATGGAGTTCTATTGTTTGTGGCCAAGACAACACCATATTGCCACCCATGGTTGGTTACCGGTGCCATAAGCTGTGTGTTTGACTCTTTGCTGGGTCTTCATCCTACCCACAGATCATGTTGACAAACTTTCTTTAGAGTTGTTATCTTTTTCTTGTGATAGGTGGACGCTCTGTATATAATATTCATACCTTTTCCTCGTTAAATTATTGCTTCCATCTTCTATATAGCTTACTTTTATTTGATGCCTATTGTGTCTTTTGCCCTTTTTAGTTGTTTCCTTTTCCTTAGATGAATAAGGTTTAGTTTAGATTTTCACATTATTTACAGTATGCTTTGAAAAATATAACTTTTTGATTTTCTCTCTCTCTCTCTCTCTACACACACACACACACACACACACACACACACACCTTTTTTTTAGCCTTACATTAATAGTTTTTGCCAATATTGGAATTGAAATGAGGGACGCTTTACCTCTGAGCTACATCCCCAAATATTTTAAATTTTCATTTTGAGACTAAGGTACTTAGAGCCACGCTAAGTTGCTGAAGCTGGCCTCAAACTTGTGATCCTCCTGCCTAGGCCTCAAGAGTCAATGGAATTACAGACATGCACCACTGCACCTGGCTTTTTTTAATCTTAAATATTTCCTTATCCTACAATTGGATAAATAATGTCCCACTTTTTTGTAAAAAACAAACAAAATTAACTTGAGTTTTCACAGACTTCATTTACTTGGAATTGATTTTTGTTTATGGGATAGGGTAGGAATCTAGTTCCATTTTCTTCCTGTATCACCACCATTTGTCTTTTCCCCTGAAATCAGAAATGCCACTTTTAATCATATATTAAGGTTTCTGATCTAACTCTGTTTATTCTTTTAGCCATATCTCCCTGTTTAATTATCATAGTTTTTAGTAACTTGCTGTCTCATAGGACAAATTTTCCTACTTTGTTTTCTTTCAGGACTATAGGGAAACATTACTTTTCTTTCTTCCCTTTCTTCCTTTTCATCCTTCCTCTGTTTTTGTGGTGCTGGATGGAACCCAGGGTCTTGTACAAATTAAATTTGTGCTTAATCACTGTACGGTATCCACAGCCCTACTTATATTTTAATAAACTTTCAAGTTCCTCAAATCTCCAGATTTGTATAGAAATTGCATTGACTCCTAGATTAACATGGGAAAAAAACTAAAAGTTTTACAATATTGATTCTTCCCATTCAAAAATAGAGGATTGTTTTTTAATTATTTTGAGCTTCACTAATGCTTTTCAATAAAGTTTCAGACATTTATCCACTACTGTGCCCTTTTATGATTTATACCTGAGTATTTTTATATTTTGGTCCTGTAGTAAATGAAAAAAATTAAATTAGTGCTTCTTTTGGTGTTCACTGTATAGAAATACAGAGGATTTCAATATTTATCTCATATTCAGCCACCGTACTAAACATTTGCTACTTTTTATAATTTTCATATCCTGTGTGTTTGTGTGTGTGTGTGCATGCACATGCTAAAACATTCACATTGTATACAATTAAAGTTTTGTTTCTTCCTTTTACTCTTTTCTCCTGAATAGAACTTCTCCGAAAATATTGTATATAAGCAGGGATATTGTGCATCTTGTATTATACCTTAATATCTTAAAAATGAAGTTTGCTAATTACAGTTGTGAAATTTTATTTTTTTAATATTTATTTTTTTAGTTGGACACAATATCTTTATTTTATTTGTTCATTTTTATGTGGTGCTGAGGATTGAACCCAGGGCCTCACATGTGCTAGGAGAGTGCTCTAAGGCTGAGCCATAACCCAGCCCTTGTTTTGTTTTAACCTGCTAAAAATTTTATTATAAATGGATATTTCACCAAGTTCTCTTTCTAAATTAATTGAAATGTTCATATGTTTTTCTTCTTTTTATAAGAAATATTTTTGGTTGTAGATGGGCACAGTACCTTTATTTTAATTATTTATTTTTATGTGGTGCTGAGGATTGAATCCAGTGCCTCACACATATGAGGCAAGTGCTCTACCACTGAGCCACAACCCCAGTCTTGTTTTTCTTATTTAATTGGGTAATGTGATGAATTATATTAATAGATTTTTTAAAAATACTAAATAATTATAATTAATCCAACTTGGTCATATAGTTTTTATAAGTATGAGGATGGATTTGAATATTTTAATTAGGCTTTTATGCCCATCCTCATGAATGAAGTACATTGCTCATCCCACCCTTGTTTCTATGTTAAGACTACCAATTGCTTCATATATTTTAAAGCCATATTAGAGTGCATAAAAATCTAGAGTTGTTATATCTTGTTGATGAAGTAATGCTTTTATCATTATGTAGTGATTTTCTGTGTCCCTTAATGCAACTACTGTTTCTTTTGGTTAATATTTGCAGCCATCATTTTGCATTTGTTTACTTTCAACTTTATGTGTACATGATTTAAATAGAATATGGAATACAGTAGGATATTGATTTTTCACCTCTGTCTTTTATTAATCAGCAAGATTTCATTTACTATATATTCTTTACTAATACATTTTAATCACTTTTCAGTGTTTTCCCTTATATTCTATGTCCCTCCCCCTTCTTGCCCTTTTTGTACCCCTATACACAATTGACTGATAATAATTTTTTCTCTTTAGGTGGATTACCTTTTATAATCATTTTTTATTTATTTTTTTAGTTATACATGACAGTAAAGTATGTTTTGACATATTTATACAAACCTAGAGTACTTCTTATTCTAATTAGGATCCCAGGTTTTGGGTGTACATGATGTAGAGATTCACTATGGTATATCCATTAAAATACATAGAAAAGTTATGTCGGAATCATTCCACTGTCTTTCCTATTCTTGTCCCCCTCCCTTCCCTTCATTCCCCTTTGTCTAATCTAGTGAACTTCTACTTTTTAATTTTTGTTAGTTTTTTTTGTTGTTGTTTTTCCTATTGCTAAAGGTATCACTCTACTGCTATCCTTACAGTGGTTTTCTAGAAAATTTGCTGTGTGTACTTAAAGTCTGTGCCTGAGGTAGTAAACCTCCCTCCTCATTATGTAAGGATCTTATAACATTGGAGCTGAGTGCTACCCCTACTGCTTACATGTTCATGTTATCAGTAGTTTAGTTCTTCATTGTTTAAAATCCTTCAAATCAGACATTATTGTATGCACATAAGTTTAAAAGTTTCTTTGCTTACCATATCTCCTAGTATCTCAAACCTTCCTTCGAATATCACTTTTATCCTTCTTGTAGTTGGTAGTAAGCTTGCAAAGTTATGAGTCTTTGAATGCATTTTTATTTCATTATGATTCTTGAAAGACAGTTTTGGTAGGAACATAATTCTGAGTTGGTATGTTTCCTCTCAGCTCTTTGAATATATCATCCCCTTGTGCTCAGCCTTCCCCTGTGTCAGCTGAGAACTCTTTGTCCATCTAATTGCAGATATTTTTTGTAAATGATTGTACCTTTTCTAAAAATCTAGACACTACTAAGATCTTCTCATTGATTTTTATATCTGTAGTTTGACTAAGAGTATCTAAATATGGATTCAATTTTATTTTTCTTCTTTTTTAAATTTTATACTTTTTGTGTATTTTGAATGAGGTCAACCCTGGACAATATGTGACTCCTGTCTGTTCTCTGAGTTCTACTTTTAGATGTCCAGTTATACACAGGTAAACCCTCTAACTCTGTCTTTGTCTTTCTTTTCTATTATTACTCTATTTTTATTTCTAATGTTCCATGCTACCTCCTGTGTATTATCACCACTTTATCTTTAGTTTACTTAATTTCTTAATCTCTGTTAGTCTTACTGTTTAATCCATCCCCAGTCCTTTTTATTTTTTATTTTGAAACAGGGTCTCATTAAGTTCCTGAGGATCTCTAAGTTGCTGAGGCTGATCTCAAGACTTGTGGTCCTCCTGCCTCAGCCTACAGAATTGATGGGATCCATTGAGTTTTCATTTTGTTTCAATAGTTTATATCTTTCTTGAAGTTTTATTAGTTTGTTTTTTTTTTAAATTTTCTGTTCATAGTGACCTATTGCGTGTTCATTTTTGTGATTACATTTTTAAACTTTAAAGTGTTACTAATTTATGTTCTGTATCTGATAATTTAGGTGTTATACATCTGTTCTTTTGTATTTCTACTCTCTCTCCTGGCATTTTTGTCTTTGGGTATTTTGGATGATCTTTATTAGGAAGCTCATAGTTATTTGGACTTTGCAAACGTGGAGCCTCATTTAAGATTTAAGATTGTTTCATGTGTAGAATATTCGTGTTTGTGTCAGCTGGGATCCAGGAGAGCAGCATTAACTGTGAATGCTTTAGCCACTATAATTATGTGAAATTAGCCCAGGGCCATCATGTTTAGTTTCCCTTATGCTGTCACTGGCCCGGAGTTCAATTTTGAGATTCAGAGCTGATCAACTTCCGTTTGAATTTTCACTTCTCTTATATGAGGGGCCCAGTGTATCACTGGAGGCAGCCACAGTCTATGCAGTAAGGGAATTATGCCCGGCATTGGCACCCACATATAATCCCAGCGAGTCTGGAACCTGAGGCAGGGGGATTACAAGTTTAAAGCCAGTCTCAGCAATTTAGTGAAACCCTTAGAAACTTAGTGAGACCCCGTTTCAAAATAAAAGAAATAAAAAAGGACTGGGGCTATATCTCAGTGGTAAAGCACCCCTGGCTTCAATTCCCTGTACTAACCACTAGAAAAAAAATCATAAGGGAAAATTGTTTTATGGATGGGAGAGTCTTTTAGAGTAAATGATGTGGTATTTTATTTTAATTAGAAATCTTAATCATTTTAGGGACACCTATCAGCTTATTAAACTTATTCTCTGATGAATTTGAATATTTTATTACCTTTCACACACATGCAACATAATGGTATCATATGATAAATGGTTTGTAAGGGAGATTTTTTAGCTTCTTTTAAGCAGAAAAGTCTATCAATAAAGAAAGAAGCCTGTGAATTATAAATTTCTTTTGAGGGTTATTTCAGAGAAATGTTACAATTCATAAAACAATCTCATATTAGATTTTGTTTATTTACATTTAACTGAAACCAGCCTCAATTGGCCAAGAACTGTCCTCAGCAACTGATATTAACTCATCATCTTGAAAAATAATATTTTCTAAGAAAATGGGACATTTGAACATTGGTGATTTTTTAGGGGTGGTTGGTTGGTTGGTTTTGTTTGTTTTGTTTCTCTCTCTACTTGGAACACAATTGAGCAATTTGATTGATTTAAGTACACTTTAGGATTTGCAAAGCCAACAAGCCAATGGTCCTGCTTGTTATGTTGACCCAAAGGGAGGCTGTGGCCAAGAGGATACATATACAAGGATACCCATTGCAGCACTTGTACTAGTAAAAGTGTAGACTCAGCCACCTGTCCCTCAATAGGAACATGAATAAGTAAACTGTAGTTTCTTAATTTAATGGAATTGTATACACTCGTTGAAAAGATAACTAAACTCATATGCTTTAACTTGGCTATGTTGAATGAAACCTCAAGTTGCAAAGAATGATAGCATTTGTACAAATATTTATATATATAGTAATATGTAAATAGTAAATATATAAATAATTTATATATAATACATAAATGTTATTTATATATTACTATATATAAATATAGATATGTACATACATATAGATGCATATATAAATATAGACATACATATACTATGTATAAAATAATATTACATATACTATGTATATAGTAATATACATATACTATGTACATAAAATATGTCTGATAATAAAACATAAAATTAACCTTAGGACAAAAATCAGGAAGGTAGAAGGAATTTGCATTGTCAATATTTTATTTCTTTAATGAAATGACTAAGGCAAAACAGAAAATGTCAACATTTGATGTTAGTGGGTATGAGTGATTATTTTCTTTTGTACTTTGCAGTGTTTTAAAGATATAATTTAAGATTTGCAAAATCTTAAACCCCAGTCATAAAAGAATACTTTATGTTTAAAAGTAAAACATCTTTCATTCCTTGTGTGACTTCTAGTGTTATTTTGTACCATTAATCAATTCAGGTATGACAAATGTCTTTGTCATCAAATACCTCATTGATATCCAGATTTCTTTGTTTTTCAAAGGCATCAATAGTAAATTTTTACCCCATTTCCAGTCTTCATCTATCAGACTTTTCACTTAAAAAGGTAAAAAACTTTAATAATTCTCTAAAAAATTTACTCTGAAAGATTTTGAAGTTATCCTGAAATTAGACACCTTGAGTGAGTAACCTAGGTTAAGGTGTATTCTTTTACTTTATTTTATAAATCTACAAACCAAGCCAGGAATTAAACAAAGTGTTTGTCTACACTTCTCTTAATACTGCTGGAAAAGCTACAGAAAGACCCTCCTTGCCATCCAGGGGACCTATGTTCAGCCTGTTGCCTGAGAGGACTTGTGTTCCTTAAGTGTATGTCCTACTTATTTTTTTAGGTAAGATATTCCTGTATGCTTTTCATGAAATGTGAAGAGAAATTTCAGCTGTTTAATGTGATTCAAATTTAAATGATCGATGATATTGATACATAAATAGTGCATTTCCCATAGATGTGGGTTAGTAGGTTGCTTATCTTTACAAAGTAGGCTAAGTTCAAATCATCCCTTGGAAAACATGAAAGGCATTATGTGAATATGTCTACCCTGAGCCATGCTGTTCAGGTGTTACAGCCCTCATTGTAATAGACTTCTGTATGGCTCATGAAGAGGTAGAAAAGAGAAACCTGTTAGCAGGAGCATTGGTTGTAATCTATGTTTTTGATTATCAATGACAGGATCCTAAAATTACACCCAAATATCTCTCACAGGTCCTGAAATTGAGTTTCTGAAAAAGCACTGTAGGAGTAATAGAAGGTAAAGTGCAGAGTTACAGAGAAATGAGGTGTGAATTGAACCTACAATGGAAATTGATCTTATCAGCCCCTTTCTGCCCTGATTCAGAGAAAAAAAAAATGGAACTGAATGTAGAAGGAGCCAGGATCACTGATTAAATAGGATACCAAAGTGCTGGAGGCTAGAACTGGGCTTGCTAGTCCCTGAGGTCAGGACTGCAACTGTCAGACTTCTCTGCTTGAAACCTGGCTCAAACTGGCAAAAAGAGAACAAAATGAGAAATGCTGCAGGTGCCAGCGAGGGAACGGGGAGGGACTCCCAACTAAGCTTCCGGCATGACAGCCATCCTGTTCCATAGGGAGGCCATTCTAGTCTCCTATCATGAGTCAGAGGGCCCAGATTGTATCAGCTGGCCTCGAGATTTATGCCAACAGGGCCTGTCATGATACCCAGTCCAGGGAAGAGGAATATGTTAGTGTGACCCCAGGATGTGAGTATGTAGAGAAATGACATTGGAATTGATTCCTGTTCTCAGTAGCATCTTTAGGATTATGAGGAAAAAGGAGCAAATATCCTAAAATTAGTGGTCCTATTAATATAATTTATATGTGCAAATAAAATGGTAGTAATGGAATGCCAAGCATTGTTTTGTTTTGGGCAATGTTTGTGCTCTTCTTGTAGAAATGTAATGTAAGTTGCAATTAACCTACTGAAATTACATATTTCTGTTATAAAGATGCCATATATTTCCTATCATGTAAAATATTTCTGCAGTGATGCCCTTGAAAGTATTCAGTGATCATCAGTATATAGCTCACTATTGAAAATGTCCCTATGGAATGGCTCATTCTCAGTGAGAAGCAGTTTAATAGAAATGGTTCCACAGAAACATTGAAAATAAAGCTTCTGTAAAATGCTAACTTCACATGCAATTGTTATAAATCTTTTGCTTTATGGAACTAAATTTTTGCAGAATGGCAGAGGCAAAGAAAAATAATGGATGCTTAGGGTGAGTTGATAGGACTGTCACTTGACTCAGCCAGTCAACCTTGTCATTAAAGGAGTGCTACACAGGTACATGATAATAGCACATAGGTTCCATTTGTGTTCTTGGATGTACCTGTTTTATTTATGGATTTATGGATTTATTTGGGTGCTGGGGATTGTATTCCAGGGCTCATGTATATATTTTACCACTGAGCTATACCTCCAAACTGTGTATCTCTTTTCAATTAGCCATTTCCCTCACTCATTTGATTTTGCCTTTGTGTCCTGGCAAGGGAAATTGGCAGTACTCACCCGAGGTGAACATATCACCTGTACCATGTGTTGATTTGTATTTTCTCAAGCTTTTGACAAGTGTGGTAAGTGTTTAGGAATCAAAGTGATCCTCATCCCTACAGCCTACTGGTGTGATTCATTCTTGTTTCTGTTGATACTGACTCTGCCCTGTATACTTCTCTACTTATGATGGAGTTATATCCTCTGAAACTCATTGTAAGTTGAAAATATCTAAGTAAAAATTGAATTAATCACCCTAAGCTGCAAAGCATTGCCATTTAGCCATGCAGAGTACCACAGAGTGCCATTTTCTTTTCCCTCTTGATCACAGGGGTTATGGGGAGCTGTGGCTTGCTGCTGCTGCCCTGGATCTTAGGAGAAAATGGCACTAAATGTTGGAAGCCTGGGGAAAGTTTGAAATTCAAAATTCGAAGTAGGGTTTCTTTTTCACACTGTTGTAAAGTTGAAAAGTCATGAGTTAATCCATCTTAGATTGGGGACAATCTGTACTGTGCAAATGCATCTAGAGGATTATTTTGTTTGGGCTAATCTGGAACTTGCATATGTCTGTAAGTGAGTGTAACTCTTAAACTAGGATTTAGACCTCAGAAATCCACTGTCCCTAGTCTATTAATTACCACCCATGACAATAGTGACATGGGAGACTTGTCATGGAGATGATTTTTGTGTGTGTGTGCTAGGCTATGCTACTTGACAAATGTAGGAAAGCTCAAGATTTATTTTTATTGTGGCGGAATTTTAAAAGATACAAAGAAAAGCTGGGTGCAGTGGTGCACACGCATGTCCCACCTGCTTGGGAGGCTGAGGCAGGAGAATCAAGAGATCAAAGCCAGTCTCAGCAAATCTGCAAGGCACTGTCTCTAAATAAAATATTTAAAAGGGCTGGGGATGTAGCTCAATGGTAAAGCACCCCTGGGTTTAATCTTGACTACCAAAAAAAAAAAAAGAAAAGAAAAACAAAGATACTAACAAAGAGTTTCAAGTAAACATGACTAAGTAGATAGAACCATTTCTTTTTAATCTAGGGGTTTAATTTAAGTGTGTATTTTCTGGGCCAAGGAATGCTGAACTTATGCAGACTAATTTATGAAGTGGGAAGTTGTTTTCTACTGAAATTAAGTTAGAACTTCACTGCTTGTTTAAGCTAATATCTGAAGCTTTTAGTCATTTTATTAAGTAAGTAAAATTGATGAAAACCTTGGGGAAATGCTTTAGAACAGTTCTTGCGGAGACCAGTGATTAATAAGGGAAAGGGCAAAGAGACACATGTTAATCTGTTTATGTATAAGGGATCTGGAGCTTATTAAAAGTTTTTGTAAACATTCAGCTAATGAAGCATTAAATAAAATTAGACATTTCTTTTAAACCATAAGAACTCACTAATCTGGAAGAAATCTTCAGTGTTATTTCTAAATAACTTATTTACGATATTTTCCTTAACTCTGGTAATTTAAATATAAAAAATTAATTTGGTAATATCGAACATTCCATAAGACTGTCACTCAAGATTTCTTGGAGCAATTTTCATCTCTCTTGTCCATGGTCCATGAAGTTATTGGGCAAGAGCAGCATGAATGATCAGTATTAACCTCATTTCATGTTTTGAGCAGATATCTGGCAGATAAATCCCAATTTTCATATATTAAATCAAAATATTATTTCACTTTCAACATTTTCATGGATTAGAGGTGCTAGGTAAAAGGATGGTTTTGAGTTCTCTCAAGGTCCTAAACAGAACAGACACCCAAGGGATAGGCACAAATGGAGATTAGAAGTGAACCTCAGTAATATTCAGACACATTTCTAGTGCTCTGCCTGGTATAGCTGAGCTGGGGACTATGGCTATGACCTCCTCTTCTGGGAAATGAGGGGAAGGAGAATTCTTCCCAGCACTTTTGTGTCAAAATTAAATGCACTGAATCTTGATCACATTTTATATTCTTTGGTTATGTTTAGGTATCTTTGATATCCTGATTTCTTGTGTGTGTGTGTGTGTGTGTGTGTGTGTGTGTGTGAGAGAGAGAGAGAGAGAGAGAGAGAGAGAGAGAGATGGGGCGAGGGAGGGATTTTCTTTAGTAGAGATTCAACAGTAGAGAGGAAGCAGCACAATGTTTCAATTTCACATCTAAATCTGAGTACCACAGTTCCTTGATTCTGCTCAAGTTATTGAGCCTACCTTGGCCACAAGTTTTGCATCAGTATATTGGGCATAAAAGTATTCAATCTACTGGAATGTTTTGAGGGAATGAAAATATGTATATGTAAAGCAGCTCACCTGTAGTAGATTCACAGGAAATGGTAATTATGATTTCTCAAATTTCTATGTATAGTTCCCTTACTAATTATTAATTTATTTACATTCATAAATAGTGACAGTACTTCAGAAAAAAATTAAAATTATCAAATGTATAATGCCAAAGCAGAACATTCTAAATTAGGCACTCCCCAAACCCTTGAATGATGAACTTCCTGGAGCAGTGCATTAGACAAAGTGCTCAATAAATGTCCTGTATTTAGTCTTACTGCATTTTATCATTATTTCATAAACATGCTTAAGATTTCTCTATGTATATTGTAATTTGAACTGTTCAAAATGTGCATATTTCTTGCTTTTTATTTAGATTTCTATGGTTGAAACTGTACTTAGATTTTTGTTTAAAGAAGAATACCGAGACATTGTCATGAGTAGGCAGGAACTACCTTAGCTTGATTATATGGACTTCTGTGCAAATCAAATGCAGAAAACCCTGGAATTCTGCCCAGAAATCCCAGAAATCTGCTCTCTCATCATTATTTTACTTCATGCAGAATTCTAAAGCTTTTACTCTTATATTTGTAATTATACAAGTTAACTTTTTTATGCTTATTATTTTTAATTTGTTCTAATTAGATATACATGACAGTAGAATGTATTTTGATACATTACACACAAATGTTGCGCAGCTTCTCATTCCTCTGGCTGTACATGCTGCAGAGTCACACCAGTAGTGCAGTCACATCAGTAGCATAATCATACACATATATAGGGTAATAATGTCTGTCTCAATCTACCGTCTTTCCCATCCCCACAGCCCCACCCCTCCCCTCACTCTGAGCTGCCCAGTCCAGAGTTCCTTTGTTCTTCACTACCCACGCACCCCCACTATGGATCAGTATGTGTTTATTAGAGAAAAGATTCAGCCTTTGTTTTGGAGGGGGATTGGCTTATTTCTCTTAGCATGATATTTTCTAGTTCCATCCGTTTACCTGCAAATGACATAATTTCATTCTTCTTTAAGGCTGAGTAATATTCCATTGCATATATGTACCACATTTTCCTCATCCATTCATCTGTTGAAGGGCATCTAGGTTGGTTCCATTGGTTAGCTATTGTGAATTGAACTGCTATAAACATTCATATGATTGAACCACTGTAGTATGCTGATTTTAAGTCCTTTGGGTATAAACCAAGAAGGGGAATAGCTGGGTCGAATGGTGGTTTCATCCAGGTTTTCTGAGGATTCTCCATACTTCTTTCCATAGTGATTGCCCCAACTTCCATTCCAGCCAGCAATGAATGAGTGTACCTTTTCCCCCACATCCTTAGCAACACTTATTATTGCTTGTATTCTTGATAATTACCTTTCTCACTGGAGTAAGATGGAATCTTAGAGTGGTTTTGATTTGCATTTCTCTAATTGCCAGAGATGATAAACATTTTTTCAAATGTTTTTCAAAGGATTGTATTTCTTCTCTGTGAGGTGTCCATTCAGTTCCTTAGCCCATTTACTTATTGTGTTATTTGTGTTTTTTTGTTGTTGTTGTTATTTGTTTATTTGTTTTTAGTGTTAAGTTTGTTGAGTTCTTTATATATCCCTGAGATTAGTGCTCTATTGTGTAATTCAATCTGTGTCAATTACATAAGTTTACTTTAAAGAGACACTGTGTTTATCAGTTAGTATTAAGATTTTTTGTTTTCTGTTAGAAACCCAGAGGAAAAGAGGCTTAAGTAAGATAACATCTATTTTTTCCTAAAGAAAAATTTGTAATTAGTTAGTTCAAGGCTGGTACAACAGCTAAGTAATTACAGGTCCCTGAATCCTGCTTTATCATTGCTAAGATTCTTTATGTTAAAGTACTCCATGGTCCGTGATGGCTGCATGAGATCCAAACATCATATCCTTAATCTAGCTAGGGTGAAGGAAAACAGAACAAAAATGGTGAGTCCCTTTCTTTTAAGAATACCTCCCAGAAATATTTGTGTGTTTCATTTTACATGCCATCATCAGAAATTAGGCACATGGCCACATTCCACTGCAGAGGAGAATGGAAATTGTAGTCTTTATTCTGGGTAGCCTTATCCCCAGGGAAGATTTAGGGATTTTATTATACAGGAACTAGAGGAGACCAGGTGTTTTGGGCAAGTACATATATCTGGGGTATATGGGATCCACTAGATCTTTTATAATACTCTTCCCTTATGTTTTCTTCCTTTTTTAAAAAAAAATAGATCCCATGCGTGGCCCAAGGAAACTGGAAGTAGTAGAGGTCAAATCTCGGCAAATCACCATCCGATGGGAGCCATTTGGGTATAATGTAACTCGTTGCCATAGTTACAATCTCACAGTCCACTACTGTTACCAAGTGGGAGGACAAGAACAAGTACGAGAAGAAGTAAGCTGGGATACTGATAATTCACACCCCCAGCATACAATCACTAACCTGTCACCATACACCAATGTGAGTGTGAAGCTCATTCTCATGAACCCCGAGGGGAGGAAGGAGAGTCAAGAACTCATAGTACAAACAGATGAAGACCGTGAGTACTTTTAAATGATATTTGTATGAAATATGTTCTTTCAAAACAACTTATTTTTCTTTTATGTTGAGAATCTTGAGAATCTTAATCATGAAAAGAACTTTCTTGAATAATACAAATGTGTATCTATGCTTAAGCACTGAGGAAAAAAAAGGAATAAAGATATAGATATTTGTCTTAATTTTTTATTAGTCATATAGTACTATTATATGGTAATTCTGTATTGTTCTAATTAGTTCCCCATTCAAATTTTATTATCATATTGGGCCAAAAAAATTGTTTCAGGTATTAGAATTGTTATATGAAGTGCTTATTTTAAATATATGTAAACAGCATTCTGAAACATTTTTTATTGTTCCATTAAAAACTTAGCACAAAATAGAGGCTTCTCTGGATTTTCAACACAGTACTGAAATTGTTGATGTTTGTGAAATTAATCATTTTTCCCACAGGAACAATGTTGTAATTGGATATTGCTTTAATAACCAATGACTTAACAAATAAGCCATATATGTCACCAGAACACACCCAAAAATCAAAGCAAATGCACAGTTGTAATGAACCTCTGCACTGTTTTAAAATAGTAAAATTATGCTTTAAACCCTGTAGCAAAATATAAATGTGATTTTACATTGATTATGTGGGGAATGTTGGTGTACAATAACATGATCATATAGTATATAAAACATAAAGATAGTGTATCACTTATTTGGCCAGACATTCATTTGTCAAGCATGAAAATAAAGAACTTGGGAAGATCATTAAATGACTAAACTTATTCTGGGGTAAAGAATAGATGTTTAACTTTTGTTTCTTCAGACAACCAATTGTATAATTTTGATTATGAATTAATGAATGAACTGTTTATAATGAAACTTTGTTTCCTTTGAACAACTATCAAAGTACATTTAGTGTTTATTATTTTCCCACCTCTGAAAAATATGGAAACAGCTGGCACAAATAAGATGCTCACTTCACATCCTTCTCTCTTGTCCTTTGTTGCCCCTCATATCCTGCTTGTGTTGATTACTCTTAGAGTAAGTTTATGGGTTATTTGGAGTCTTAGCTCCATCAGGTTGCTCCATTAAGGCTGAGACAGGAGCCCTGTCTCCTGTTTCTCCTAGCTCTCCATTGTTTCTCAGGAAGGAAGGAAGATGGCGTCAACATTGTCAGCAGCCATTACTGGCCCTTCTTCTCTGAATTTCTGAGTTACTATGGTCCAAACTTTTTTTTTCTCTCTTCCACAGTGTCACATTGATCACTTTTCTTAACTTCCACCACCTATATTCAGACCCTCATAATCTTATGTTAAAATTTCCATTCTCATCTCTCACCCTTATTGTGGTTTCAGCCTCCTCCCATCACTAATCTTCAGACTGGTAGACCAATGGTACAGAATAGAGGACACAGAGACTAACCCACAAAATTACAATTATCTTATATTAGACAAAGGTGCTCAAAACATGCACTGGAGAAAAGATAGCCTTTTCAACAAATGGTGCTAGGAAAACTGGAAATCCATATGCAACGAAATGAAATCAAACCCCTATCTGTCACCATGCACAAAACTGAACTCAAAATGGATCAAGGACCTAGGAATAAAACCAGACACCCTGCGTCTAATAGAAGAAAAAATAGGTCCTAATCTCCATCATGTGATATTAGGCCCAAACTTCCTTAATAAGACTTCTTTGGCACAAGAATTAAAATCAAAGAATTAATAAATGGGATGGATTCAAACTAAAAAGTTTCTTCTCAGCAAAAGAAACAATCTGTGAGGTGAATAGAGAGCCTATATCTTAGGAGCAAATCTTTACTCCTCACATATCAGATAGAGCACTTAACCTTCCATGGTTCTTCATCTTTCATTCCAAAGCCTTAAGTCCTGAGCTCCTCTGTATTCTTGGTCCATCTTCCCAAGATAATAACTTTCCTTCATTGCAGCTCATTCCGCAAAGGTGTCACCTCAGAGGAGGTCCTGTCTGTCATGCTCCTCACTTCCTGGGCTTCTGCCCTCCCCAGCTCTTCTTGGCCAATATCTTTTATACCTAATATTTCTCAAGTCTCTCTCTTCTCTACCCTTTAAAGTTCTCTCATTTCAAGTCTGGCATGAAGCTTTCTCTAGCCCTTCCACCCATATTACTCTCATACTTCTGACCTTATTTGCCCTTAATAAGATTCTCAAATCATCACAATCTTACCAACACTTGTTATCATCTTTCTTGTGATTACAGCAATCCTAGTAGGTGCGAGGTGATGTTTCATTGTGGTTTTAATATTCCGTTTCCTACTGGCTAAAGATGTTGCATAACTTTTCACATGATGATTGGCTATCTGTATACCTTTGGAGAACTTTATATTGAGAAATGGGGAGTTCCATTTCTAATTAGGTTATTTTCTTACTATTAGGTTTTTAAAGGTCTTTATAATACTGTAGATAGAAGTCTGTTATCAGATATATGATTTGCAAAAACTCCCACTCTCTGTTGTCTTTTCACTTGAGTATTGCACTTTGAAGCATGAAAAAATTTCCATTTTAATGATGTATATTTTATTGATATTTTATGTCATTGTTTCTGCTCTGGGTGTCCTATCTAATCCTTGCCTAATGCAAAGATCATGTAGATTTACACCAATGGGTTTTTTTCTAAGAGTATTTGTTTGTTTGTTTTTAGTTCCTGTATTTAGCTTGTTAATTAGTTTTATTTTTTTTTTATGAATAGTATGAGAGAAAAATCCAACCTCATTTTTTGTATGTAGTGATCCATTGGTGCCAGCACATTTGTTATAGAAAGATCATTTTCTTCTCATCGAATTTTGTGGTGCTCTTATTAAAAGCAGTTGACTGTAAACATAATGACTTGTTTCTGAAATTCTCAGTTTTATTCCTTTAATTTGTATATCTGTCCTTATTCTAAAACTACACTGTTTTGATTAACATAGATTTGTTGTAAATTTCGACTTCCCTCTAGCCACTTTTGAATAACTTTCTCCATCATCCAAAAATTTAATCATGCACCCCCAAATATATGTATATTTGTAAATGGTATAGACAGCCTGTTAGCAGGATGAACACACCAGTACACTAATTGCATATGAAAGAAGGTATATTCAGAGGCTGAATGTAAAAGGATGATGAGAAATAATACTTAAAAATAATAATACTAAATCTTATTTTTTAGAGAATTGCCAAGAAATATTCCATCTTTCCTTATGTCAGTTAGATTTCCTTGCAAAAATATGTTTCGTAGTTTAGGTTTTGAAAAAATAGGATCGAATTTTCTCACATAGTAGAAATTAAATAATTTTTTAAATCTCTATTGTTATTTAATCAGCTTCCATTTTGTGTGTATTTATATATCTCGGTAGTTCATATATATCCCTTTTAACGTGGTTTTTCTCACTCAATATTAAGAGATATCTATAAGTCATTTACTTTCAATCTTTTTAGCCATTTATCATATAACTAAACACAGTTTATTAAGCCATTTGGTTTGTTTTCAGGTTATTTTTATTATTATTTTTATTATTATACTTATTAAAAGGCACTGCTATGCTAGTGTCTCTTGCAAATGTCTCCTGGTAAATATGTACAAGAATTTTACCAGGGAATGTACCCAGAAATTGAATTTTTTGGGTCATTATGGTCTGGTCTGTGCATCTTTAATTTTACTAAACATTACTTATTTTCCAAACTGACTATACCAACTTACACTCCCACAAGCAGTATATACTGACTTTCATTGTATCTTGTATGAAGATACAAATGTATCTTCATTTGTATTGGAAGAATGAAAAACAAAATGTTTACTTAAAAGATACTGAGATTTATATATTTTATATTTATATTTTAGTCCTAATTGAACATAATACCTTTAGTTTTTTAATTTGTTTTTATGTGGTGCTGAGGATTGAACTCAGCACCTTGCACGTGCTAGGTGAGTGTTCTACCACTGAGCCACAACCCCAGTAACTCAAAATTTAATGAAAAATGATAAATTTTTTTTGTAAAGGCAGTGTAGCTAAAATGGCTTTAGATTTTAGATGTTGAGAATAAATCTGACTGTATATATAGACCATTAAAAATTAATGTCTCAATAAAGGGTTAAACCCTACTCTGGGTAAGGGTGGGGGCTAATTTATTGCCACATATTAATTTCTCCCCACTCTCCTTTAGTCCCTGGTGCCGTTCCTACTGAATCCATCCAAGGAAGTACCTTTGAAGAGAAGATATTTCTTCAGTGGAGAGAACCAACTCAAACTTATGGTGTTATCACTTTATATGAGGTATATATATATATATATTTATATATTTAAAATATACATGTAATTGCACAATGCCTTTGGACAAATTCAGTGCTTTCTATAGTTATTATAATTATCATATAGAAGCCAAAAATTTTAATAAGTTTTTTAATTATGGCAGTTTAAAAATGCATATTGAAAATAAGTTGGATATTTTGGGATTGTATGTTACTATATAAAGACAACATAACTTATTAAAAAGTCATTTGTATTATAAACCAAAGTATTTTGAAACATACATTGATTATAAGGCAATCACTAAATCCTATTCTTGCTTAGCTATGAAATATTTTTTCTACTCAATTATAGAAGAACACTGATTGTCCAATTAGCAAAGTCAATAAATAATTGTATCAGGAGTAACCATAGAATAATGTCATTTGGTTTCTTAATATTAGTAAAACATTTGTTAGATTTCACTGACACGGTTTTGTCTACTGAGGCATATCAAATGGTTGAGTGATAGATAGCAGAGATGAATTTAATGAATTCAAGGGAAAAAATCACAACAATAATGAGGTGACATTCCTCATCACATCTTGCGAGCATCATTTCACTGTGCCTATTGTCATAGAAACAAGCAGGTACAGTTTTTTAAAGCTAGCATTTATTTGAATGCAAATTCAACAAAATTATATGTTGTAAGGTTTCTAAAAATCATGGCAGATTCTCATATGGAACCTCTGCCTGAATACCTTTCAGAACTTCTGATAAAAGCCTGTGCAGATGAGCTGTCAGACAGTCATCACCAGTAAACCTCTTCTCTGACCTACTAGCCTCAAATTTATGTTTCCTTATGTCTTTTGAAAATTGGTATTGAAATGCAAAATAAATAAATAATTGAAAACAAAATGAAGAAAGATAAAAGAAAAGAAGTGATTTTATGCTGTTAATGTTGATGTTTGTTCATTGGCTGCTTTATTTTAAAAGGATTGAGTGTTATGAAAAATTCATGGCTCAGCTTTTATGGAGCTAAGTTGTATAATCACATCAAACAACTTTGAATTTTTTTCTTAGAGAAAAGATTTCTCTAGTCCATATCTTTGACCCTATGACCATTTTTAGGCCTCAGTTTTGAGGATTCTCACCTAAGAAGAGCAGGTTTGTATTTTTTTTTAAAACTGGCAAAGGCACAGTATTTGAAATGCATTTTAAGATCCAAGCAGTAAGTTCACCTGTTCTAAAAGCCACATGTTGCTATCTGTACTGTCAGAAAGTAATAGCAAGATTTTTTCTTTCAAATCCACTGGACATTTATCTTTGTGTGATAAGTAACTTTACCATGAAAACAGCAGGAATAATAATAATTCAAAGGAAAAGCCCATTAATCTCTCTGACTCAGCAGCCAGGATCTCCCAGTTGAACACTGATCTAAATGCTGGTACAATGGGGATGCATGAATGTGTCATAAATCAAGGTTTTAAAAATCAGATATTTGTAAGTAGAGCAGGTTGGCTCATTTTTAAGAGAACCAAAGGGAGAAATGTCAAATGTATAAATCAGGCTTAAGAGATTAAATATAAGTTTTCTGGACACCAAATTTTTCTGTCTCCCCTCCACCCCATTTCTAGAAGTAGGAAAGAAGGAAACTTCCAGACTTTTTGTGGTGGGCCTTAGGTGGGCTCCTTCTGTAATAGAGAGGCACCTGTATACTGTGATTCCCTCAGCCTATGCTAGAAGCTGTAAAATACATAGCATCCTGCTGGAGCTGGGGATTGGTATGGATCCAGACTGGTCCCATCTCTGGAGGATCTTAGTCTTCAGGAACAGACATCATGTCAAGAAATCCAGACAGTTGCCTTAAAAGATGTAGGGAGTAGTAACAGTGGATTCTATCATGGAATCCCATTTGAATATAAGTAGAGAGAGGAAGGAAAAATAAATCATTATGATTGGAAAAGCTTTTGTTATAATTAGCACAAGTGTCTCTTTAAAGCAGGCAGTGCACTTGGATGGTCTAAAGTGAGAAGTTAAAACAGATTGGTTGTTACAGATATAAATGAATATGTTATATTTATATTATACCTGGATTCTTTTTGTGCATCTTATGAAGGACATACCAAAGGATTGATGATAGAAAAATGCTAACAGCATTGTTTTCTCCAAAAGTTATGGCAATGTACAATGTTTTTCCAGTTTTATTCTTTGACCTGTCTTTTATATTTTAACTTCTATTCTTGTTTTTCACCAAACTAGCTATGTGTTTCTGTCCTAATCATTATCCTGGCTCTAGCTCTTCTCATACTTGACTTCCTACTTCAGCTACTGAGTTTTATCAGATTTATCTTCCTAAAAACTGGATCTAGTGTTTATATCCTTCCCCAATAAAATCAAAATCTCTCATTTTGTCAAGTTATAAATGTAATACTGTTATCTGAAAGAATGCTTTAAATAAGAATTATTCGAAACAAAATATTCTTGCTTATCAGTTTTACTTTTAATAAATAACTGCTCTTAATAGCTAGATACAAGTCTTACAAAAATTTTAAAAGGAAGAAACTATAGTGAAAGTTTATTTATGAATAGAGATGAATGTAAATTAATAAATATTAGTAAACCTAGCATTTAATTACAAAAATAATATGCCATATATGAACCCTATCTAACATTATGCAAAAATAAATACTACATAGATTCATGAACTAAACACAAAAGTTTAACTTATAAGAACATGATAAGAAAAATATGGAGGACAGTTTTATAACATGTCTTTCAAAGCTTGACATAGAGCCCTAGAAGTCATTTTTTAAAAAATCAGCAGATTGGTTACATAAGATTTTAAACTACTAAATGATGAATGTATAAGGAAGAAAAGTCTAAATACAAAAAGAAGACTTAGAGAAATTATATTCAACACTTTGTGTCAACAGTCCAGCAGTTGTAAAATGTAGAGAGGCAATACAGATTTATTAGTAAAAGAAAAAATTAGAAAATAACAAAGAACAAGAGAGGGCAACTAAAAAAAATCTAGCAGGCATGCATGTATATGGTTATATGCCTATCCAACCTTACTAATGATTAAACAGTGAAGTAAAACAAGTGCAGAGAAAATTTAATTTTGTATGATATCAAGTCTTAGTGACATGATAAATGTGTACATGCATATATTTTGCAACCTCTTTTGTAGGCAAGTTGAGAGTTCCTATGAAAATTTGAACATTATGTATCAAGCCTATTTTTAGAAGTTTATAAGTCATTAATACTTCCAAATGCACAAGAATATATGTCCAGGTATTTGCATTATGCCTCATAACCTTATTATGTATATCTCTTGATTGCCTAATTAGTAAATTCTGCACTACTGGTCAACATGTTGTGGGTGTGTGTTTTTAATATTTCATATGTGTAAGATACAGAAAGAGGCAAAAATAGAAAAGATTTTGTCCTTTCCCAACTAGAAGCAACTTATTCCTATAAGCAACTTACTAGAGATAAGTAAGTTGATAAGATAAGATAAAAATTAAATAAGTTTTAAAGTTAGGTGCTCTTTTCACGAATGAGTGGCATCTAAAGTGCAGTTTTGCTCAGGCACATGGTAAAGGAGGGTGGATTAGTCTGAAATTGTCAGTTGATTGGGACTGATTGATCCTGGAGGTAAGGGGACAGGGCTAATTTAATCATCATGGACTTGAATAGGTAATAATGTAAAAGTAATGATAATTTAGGGCCATTTAAAAATTTTTCTTTCAATAATCAATTCCTCCCATGATCTGATTCCACTTTATATTTATTACTTCATCTTCAATTGTTTTTCTCCTGAAATTTAGTGAGTCATGTGTATAAAAATTTCTTTTCTCCTAGAACCTTCTGAATTCTCACACCACTCTTCTTTTGATATGTTCTGTCCTCCTATGCCACCCCTCCACTCTCCTCCAATGGTACATCTGCTGATCTTTCAGTATGTCTTTCAAATACTATACTTTCCTTCAAAATCAGATTTAATTATTCATTTCTTTGTGTTCACAGAGAAAATTGCTCAGGCCTTAATGAAAAGTCTTTATTTTACACTGGCTGTAATTACTATCATCTCACACTCTGGATGATTTTAATTCCCTAAAACATCATTACGTTTGGTTCTCTATGAAACTCTTTGGTTAAAATTTGAGACTTTAAGGAGAGAAGGAGAAAATGATTTGGTAAAATATCAGGCATTTACCTGCAAATGAGAAATCATCCAAAAATAAACAACAGATCATTCCACCTCACCTAAATTTAAATCCCCCCTCCCTCCACCATGTTGTGTATGTATCAGAACTTTCATCTTGGTATGTCCCATAACATTGGATGCAACATGGGACCATCAGGATTCTTTAAAGAGGCTTCTTTAAAATTTTCTCCATCCTTAGACAGCAGCTTGGTGCAGGTGTAAAAACTTTCCTACACCTTCCTTTTGGGAGACTCCTGCTGCTTTTCCAGTGCCTGGTACACACTTAATAAACAGTTATTGAATGAACAACTGAAGAAACAAATTCCAGCAGAATGTGACGCATGTGGGTTTGACAGTGGAGGTATATCTTGGTGCCTGGAAAATTGCTGCCCAGGCCTTAGCTGTTCACTGACTTATCTCTATGGCAGGAAGTAGAATTGGTTGTTCTTTTCCTAAAGATCTGTTTTTCATTCTTGGAATTTGGACTCCCAGACTCTGTGAAGGGGTTTGGGAAAGGGGGATCCATGGGCTTTCTGAAATTTTATGTTTACAGATATGTACAACACACTTGTTTGTTAGTGGTGAGGAAGAAGATTCGTATTTCAGGAGGGCATGAATTATTCCATATATATACATATTCCAGGGACAGGGAAAGAGGATCTACATGTAAGGGCCATGACTAAAAATAAAGATCCACTAGTGTAGCACATCCTGCTACTCTGTGCCCATGGGTGGGTAAAACCCCCATTCCCCAAGCAGCAGTGATCCCCTTAGTAAAGCATTTGCTTATAGTCTGTGCTGGTACAGTGAGGACCTGCTTGTACTATAGTGTTTTTATAGGAGCAAATGTGCACACACACACACCTGCACATCCCAGGAGTCTTTTTAGGAAAATATATACTGAGTGCCAAATATTTACTCATCACAGTAGAATCAGAAATGAGGATAAAACATGTCACTCCTCAGAAAGGAGATAAAATTACATGAAGCATTCTGATCCCTTGACAGTTAGCTCCTGATTTAAGACTAAAACAAAATATTTTTACAGCACTCCATGACTCATTGCCAAATGAAGTTTAGGAACACAACCTCAGTAGTGGGTGGGTGTTTAATGGATGATTGGTAGGCTACACTTAGGATGGCTTTACAGATAAGGAATATTGGGACTCTGGTAAGAGATGTGGATACACACTTTGTTGTCCCAGTCTTGCCTGATTCCCAGAAACATCTTTAAAAGTATTTCCTTCTTGAAACACTTTGTCTCTTTTTCTTTTAATTTTTTTTAACAAGAATGCACTTATGCTCATGCTCACCTGCCCCCCTCTCTTCTCTCTTCCTTCTCTCTCCTCGCTCCTCTCTGTCATTTCACTTTCTTCTAGCTTCTCTGTCTCTTTGCCTGCATGGGCATGGTTCTGGGTCTCCTTTTTTTTTTTTTCTCTGAACTCCCTGTGATTACACCCATTTCTAAACCATCCTACATTATTGCAATTCTGAGCACCTCTAGGTCTCTATTTCCATCCCACCTAGCCCTCTCTCAAATTATATCTTCATGTCATGCACATATGTTCACTTGACTGTCAAAGGCATTTCAAACTTGACATGTACACATCCATCTGTAAATTCCTTCTTGTTCATTCCATCTGATTTCAAAAAATTGGTTCACCTTTTTGCTTAGGCCTGAAACATAGTTACCTACTCTTGATTCTTCCCTCTTTTCTCCATATCCAGTCCTTCATTGAATTCTATTTTGTCTTTAAAATATGCTAACACTACTAATTTCTTTCTTTCCACTGCACCTTAGTAGAAGCCACAATATCCTCTCTCCTGTATTTTAAAAAGCTACTCACAATCTGGCATAGTTCCTAGTGGTCTCCCTTCTACTTTTAATCAAATAAAACTTTGTCACTTTCAATCAAATAAAACTTTCATCCAAGGTTACATTAAATATATGTGTGTGTGTGTGTGTGTGTGTGTGTGTGTGTACATATACATATATGTATGATATATATCCAAGGTGATAAAAGAAAGGCAGATTATTTTATTGCCAATTTAAATGCATTCAAGGATGCTAGGCATGGTGGCACAATGCCTGTAATCCCAGCAGCTTGGTAGGCTGGTGTAGGAGGATTGCAAGTTTGAGGTCAGCCTCAACAACTTAGTGAGACCCTGTCTCAAAATAAAAAAAGATCTGGGGACGTGGCTCAGTGGCTAAGTGGTTCAATCCCTGGTACAAATATATATGTATATATTTCAAAGGTTGCCCATTGTATATATTCAAACTTTTAATCTTGGGGAACAAAACTAGGCATGGGATAGCCCCTGTGTACTCCTTTAGCCCCCAAAGACTACACAGGCTTTCTGTCTGATCATTACCTGGGGCAAGCACAATCCTGCTATATGGACTTCATCCATGCTCTTATTCTCCAAATTCACAAACTGACTGATCCTGCATAAAGTTCAGATCTCGGTGTCACTGACACCAGTTTCACCAGCCAGTCTGAATGGCTGTGTATGGACCCTTTTCTTCCAACAAAGCCTTTTATCTTACCACCCTTGTTTGCTGCTCCTATTCTTTGTATTATAGAATTATAAATTTACTTATTGTAGGTCTCCCCAGCTCCCCAACACTTTATCCAGATACTTAGCTTCCTAAAGTAGGTCTGGCCTACCCACAGGCCACCATGCTTGCAGAGTCCCTCTACGCAATCAGTGTGTGAGTGGAATCAGTGAAATTGAATAGGTAAATCTCACAGAGGTGACTGTTTCCTCTCTCAGGCAGGTAAAAGTATATGAGCAAAAGCAGTATCAGAAAAACCCCCTAAGAGTGCTGGGGGCTCATCTCCTTAAAAATCAGAGGGTACCATAATGTGGCAGTATCATGTATTCAGAAATGAGTTTGGAGAAGCACATGAAAGGAAGTTTGAAACACCAAGCAAAGGAGTTTGGACTTTGTTCTGTATGCATAGTGTCCCATTCAAGTTTCTAGTCAAGGTGATTAAATGAAGGAGAAGACTTACATAGCCCTGAAGGATAGTGCTAGTCCTTATTTCACTCTTCCTGCATACTAGCTAATGGATTACCTTAACCTTCCCTTCACCAGATGTTTACTCCCTCCAGGGAAGGTACAGTGTATGAGTCACCATACAGTTCACCATGACTCAGAACACAGTGCTTGGCATGTAGGCCACACGACAAACACATTCTGAATATGTGAAAGAATGCATAAATTGACTTTGGGCAGCAATTATACTATCATTGTTGAGATCTGCCTCCCTGAGCTGCCCCCTTCTCTGGGAATTCGAGAACAAAGTACTACTCAAGTAAGTAAGCAGGCGCGTGCGCGCGCGCACACACACCCACACAAGTTATGGTACTGAGGTTCCTTCATTAGCAGCTATGTGGTAGATAGGGTCTTGTTTCTTCCTGACTTCCTTAAACTCCTGAGGGATATTTTTCAGAGGATTAACAACATATCTTCTGCCTGACTCTGAGAGAGTTATACTTTGCAGTGATTAATATATACAGTAAACATTTCCTTGCCAAAGCTCACTTGATTCAATCTAAATATTCTTTCTGAGAGGTCTTCTTAATTATAATGACATGGTATAAATATAAGAAGAAAGAATGTCAATTATCACTTCGTATAATAACAGTGTTAGTGTTCATGCACATAAATTATAAGTAAGTTTACCTAAGCACATGAGAAAAGTGCTCAGTTTTGCATTTTAAAACTTTTGAATATTCCACATTTGAAAATTATGTCATTATAACCAGTAGAAGTTAGTAATCACCACTAAAGTACTTGTTCTTGAATAGTTGATGAACTACTCATGCTGAAATTCTTTTTAAAAAATAACTTGAAAGGGCAAAATTTAAAGGTACCTATGTTATATTTATTTTCAAACATTCCAGATTCATCCAGCATGATATCTGTTATGTAGCAAACATGAAAATATCTAGGATTGCACTCTTCAGTATGGCAGCTAGCAGTCAGTTGTGGCAATTTAAACTGAAATTTGAGTTCGTTAAATTAAATAAAATGGATTGTTCATTTCCTCAGACTCAATAGCCACATTTCAAGTGCTCAGTAGCCACATGTGGCATGGCCACCACATTGAACAGGGCATAGTAGAACATTTCTATGGTGGCAGAAAGTTCTTTTTGACAATATTTCTTTGAAAAAACAAATAAATGAGTATGGCCCATAATGAGCACTCCATTTGCAGCATCAGCAACTCCTGGCATGCATCTAGGATTTATTTTTGGAGCAGATCTCTGTTCCTACATTGATGAAAACACTTAAATGTGTCCTTGTTCCCAGTAGACAATAATCCTATTCAGTGCTAAATCAAATCATGGCCACTAGATTAGAGATGAGGCCTTATGCTTGTCAGAGCCTTGTCTGTTTGAGCTAGTTGTCTCTTTTGTTATTTGGTTCTAAACCAGCTGTTATGTAGCTCTACAAAAATGACATTTTGAAAGCAAATAACTTCAAGGTATCAGCTTAAACATGAATCCATCCTTTACATTCTAATCTACTGGCTCTGAGTTCCTTTGTCTATAAAGGTAATAACTCATAACAGTTTTGGCTGAGTTCCTGCATCCCTTCACTGCATTCAGGATTTGAAGAGTCTAGTGAAGAGGAGAGCTTATCATAAAAGGTCTGACAGTGCATACATCAGAAGGGCTTATTGGATAAAGTCGCAATCTGGGTCCATCTGCTCCAGATATTTTATCACATTTTTCTTCTTTTGCAGATCACTTACAAAGCAGTCAGTTCCTTTGACCCAGAAATAGATTTATCCAATCAAAGTGGAAGAGTTTCAAAACTGGGAAATGAAACCCATTTTCTGTTTTTCGGACTATACCCGGGGACCACGTACTCCTTCACCATTCGAGCAAGCACAGCTAAGGGTTTTGGGCCTCCAGCAACAAACCAGTTTACCACCAAAATATCAGGTATTCTGCATTCGTGAGTTATGCCTGTTGTCAGAAGTAACATTATTATACTTCTCCATTCCCATTGTCAAGTATGCAGAGCTCACACAGAATAATATATTTTATTTGTGTGAAACCCAGGCACATGGAATTAAATGAAATTGGGGAGCTTAAAGTCCTCATGAGGTAAGAAGTGGCTGCTATTTTAGTAGTGTGCCTGGGAGGACTTGAATATGAGGCACAAGTTTCTATCTCATCCATCCCCTTGCCAATCGCAAGTCACCAACCAGAGAAGCCTTGCTGGTGAAATCTCTGTCCTGAGAGTTGAGTGGGAAAGCAGTGTCATGTGGAATCTGCTTCCAAACGGATCAGCCTCCCTCAGGACCTTCACCTTTAATAGGTTTATATCCTAAAGAGGCAACAACTAAGATAGCATGAGGCTCTTAGGGCCTCCAGGTTTTTTGGAGACTCAGCTATCCCATCCAACCAAAGTCATAATTTGAGAAATATTTCTGGGCATGTTCAACTGTGCAGAAAATGTCTTTTTACTTCAGTCTAGAGGAAATGAAATTGCTATCTGGTATGGGATAGGTAACCACAATAAAACTAAATTCCATGGACATTTTCTTTCATTTTGTTAACTCCTTTGGGTATGTATGGGAAAGTATTTGAGTTTTGACTTTGATTGTCTTTTGATGGGGTAGATGAGATAGAGATGGGGGAGGGAAGTGACTCTTTAAATCAGCCAGGGTTAGATCAACAATATTTAGTCTAATTTCTACATTTATTTCTAACTTAGTGAAAGTTTGTATTTGGAATAGAAGGAAGTGAATACCACAGTTAGACTATTGTAAAGTGTTATGTTGGGTTCTGAGGCCAAGGTTTGTAATTTTGTTTTGAAGCAGTTATAACTTAAGGGAAACTTTTTTATTATATAAGCAAACTTGAGTTGAAATTTAATGCACATTTGATTTCTAGTATAAAACATTAGATTATAGGACCAATACAGTGTTGGAAAAGACGTCCACCTTAGAGGTTCAAAAATAACACAGGTTATGCAAATGGTCAAGTAGACCATTGGACTTGGTTGGAATCAAGAAATTTGGGTTTTAGTTATGATGTTTGCATAGATTTCCTTTCTTACCTAGATTAAGTGAATTTACCCTTACATATGAATTAAGATAATATTATCTAGTCCATTAATTTATTGGCATTTATGTGCCCATATGAAAAACTCCAAGTAATTTTAAATATTTTTCCTAGTGTAAACCATTTTTCAAAGATTATTATCTTAAGGAGGATATCCTTTTAGAAAAAAATTTACTTTCCCTATATTTATTAACTAAAAATTATGAGTTTGACCACTGTTGATTTACCAAGTTCAAAAGATCATAAGTCCAAAAGCAAAACACACACACACATACACACACACACACACACACACACACACAAGGAAAAAAAAACCTTGACATGTGGGCTCATCAAGAATACTATTTGTTTTTTATTAAATTAAAATGCTAGTTTATGGGCCCTATTTTCTATTTTCATGGACCTCAGAAAACCACTTACATACAAAATGTAATTCTGTGTTGTGGATTGGAGTTAATTTTTAATGGAATTGGTGTCAAATTTGAATGTTAAGAAAATGTGATAGATGAAACTGAGAAATAACTTGTGTCTGTTATATAAAAGCTTTTTGTGTATTTAAGATGTATTTTAAAACTGCATTTGTAAGAAACAGTCTCCCACTACCTTATCAGACATATCTACCTGTGGGTGATAGAGAACTGTGTCCCTCCACGTCACAGCTCCATGCAATGATTTGTCTTGTCCAGGATAGGGGCATAATTACCAAAAAGTGTTGTTGCTATCTTATTGTAGTGAGACTTAGAAACCTAGAATAAAAAGAATGCCAGAAAATGGCCTTGGAAATAGGATTCACATTGGGAAGAGAGCTAACATTTGTAGAATCATGTTTGCCTGGTGTGCTCTCTTGTTGTCTCTTTGAACACAGGGTCATTTCCCCTACTTTCAAAGATACATAATAACCTGAAGCTTCAGAGGTGATTAATGTGCATAAGCTTTGGTTAAAACAAAACATAACAAAAAGTCAAACCCAAGCCTTTTTTTCTTCAGTTTCCATGTTTTCCCCTTTCTACTTTAACCCATTATGTCCCATTTTCATATATATAAGACACCTATATTATAGGACATCTTGCTTGATTTGAGTTTTTATTGATGTGTCACATATAAGACAGTGGGACATAATGGGTTAATGCCCCTCCCCATGGGTCGTTGGTACATGGGAAACTTTTACTTAAATGAAAGACCTGTGAAGTTCAGTTTTATGATCCTAGTGCTTATTTCAAAACTTAACTATGCTTTTTAAGTAAATGGTTTATGGAAGACAACATTTTTTACAAAACAGCATGTAAATTCTAAGTATACAGTTTGATGAGTATTCAAAAGCATACTATACCCATTTAGTCAGAATCCAAATGAAGAAGCAAAACGTCACCAACACTCACAACCCCCTCAGATCCTCTCCCAACTTCCACTCAGGATCAGAGGGGTCTGTCAATATGAGCTTGTTAATAGTCAGTTGATAGCTGCAATTTAAATGAGATGCCCTGTGCTTCTTATTTTATTTTTTGCTGTTGTTGTTGTTGTTGTTGTAAAAAAAAGTAAGAAGTTCACTGAGGCAACCAACCAGAAATAATGAGTCTTCCCTCTTATGCCCTTTTCCCCAGCACCATCTATGCCAGCCTATGAACTTGAGACACCTTTGAACCAAACTGACAATACAGTGACAGTCATGCTGAAACCTGCACAGAGCAGAGGCGCACCTGTCAGGTACGGAGCAGAAGGAGGGTAGGCTGGCTCTAGAGAGAAGAAAACTAAAATCCTGTTGATTCATTTCCCCAATGAGTTCTGTAGAACTTTGCTGTCCTTAGTCAGCATGTAAACCTATATTTTTATTTGGTCTAATTAAAAGAAACAAGTGAGGAAAATGAAATGTCTTCACTGTAAGGTGGTCAAGTATTGTTTGAAGGGATTTATTCTGAAACAAGTGTGTTGTTCTTTTGAAGATAAGGAACAAAGTCCCAGTCTTTTTTGGAGGTAGCTTTACTTCCAAAAGGTAATTGCTTACTGAAATATGTTTACCCAAGGGCAAGTAACATCTTTGTCCAGAACTCTATTTTTAAGTAAAATGTTTATTTTTTCATTTGCGTTTTATGTCATTTAATTTTCAGTCAGTTGGCTTCTTTCTCAATTGAAAATTCAATGTATAATTTTTTTAAAGGAAACAGGTAATTGGAAAGAATATTCTAAAGTTCTTATTTGAACAGATTTAAGTTTATTACCACCATCTAGGCCCAATTTTTCATTGCATTATGATTTATATAGCCAAGAAATTACAAAGTATAACTTTTACAGTGAATGAATAAAATAAATTTATTCTTCCTAGGAAGGAGCAAAGAAATGCTACGATAACTCTCAAGTGTGGACCTGTCATAAGCTCATTAATCTATATAAATGAAATTTCTACTTGCTTCAGAGGGGTTTAGATATTTTACAGTTGTCTTATCAGAATATACTCCATTCAAAGTTATCTATTATTCTCAAGAGCATACTCCAAGGAAACTTTTACATTCACAAGTCAGGCTGTGTATGGTTTCTTTCTGGATTCTTTTGTGAACCCAGATTTCATGAGCTTTTTAAAACCTGGGTATATTAGATGAAATTTTCACTGCAGTGTCATAGTGCAAACAGTTGGACATCTTTGTATTTGATAAAATAATCTCAAGTTTATACATAAAGTCAAAATAAATACAGTAGTATTAGTTGATAGTGAAGTCATGTTGGGATAGAATCATGCTAAGTTTTATTTGAAAAAATTTCTTACCCTTTGTTCACTTAACATGCTGAATTTTCATTAAATGAACATTTATATTCTAAACATAGCCTTGGGGATTTCATTTTTTCTCTGACCAACCTAATGGTTGCCCAGCATTAGAAATAACAGGTCATTAGTACAGGAGTTGGAATCACAAGCAAATTAAAGTCTCTCAGATTCAGTGCCTCCAAATTGAAAGACAGAAATCCTAACCATCTCTCAAGAACAGGTGCTTATTCCCTGCTATATTTTATTCTTATACAGAACCCTCCTAAACATTTTCTATTCTTGCTGCACTTACCTTCAAACTCTTTCACTCAGATTTCCATCCACGTCTTTGCATAGATCTTTCCAACTCTAAGTTTTGAAGTAATTTCTCTTTGGGCAGTCTGTGTTACCCTCTTCCCACCCCTCCTCTATCTTTTGAAAGCATCGGTGCCTTCCAAACTGGTATTCAATTTTTGTCTTATAAATGTTGCTAAGACATTATTTTGTTGTTTACTTTTATACATTTCTAGTTGCTTTTGGAGACTTTGGGACCTTACTAGTTAGCTGTAGATGTCCTCAGGCTTTCTGTTTTTATGCCTATTAAAAAAAAAAAAAAGATTCAAGTGCTTGTCAGAGTTCAGATTGCATGACTTTCATTGCAGATGCCTAATCATTTCACCAGGCCCACCTCTCTAAATTCTGCCACAATTTGGGTTTATAGTGTCACACTATTTTCTATAGTTAGTCCAGCACCTTCGTTTCCAAGCTCATCAGTGCTCTGCCTCAATTAAGCATCATCTTCTTACTGACTCTTTGAATTTCTCAGGGTCACTTTGCTTTATGCATTCATATTACCTTCTTCCACAGCATTGGCATCTTGAGATAATAAATGTGTTATTTGTCTTTATCATCCAGATTTGTAATACTGGGATCAAGATCAATTCTTGTGGGACACTATTCAGTAAGTTTTATAGGAAAACCCACTACAGGGATTGCCTTTATGGAAGGATGCCTATCTTTGGTAAATTAACTTGGCTCAAATTTGAGAGATGAAATTATCACAACCTAACCTGTTAAGGTTTTTTTTTAATTTTGTTTTATTTTGTTCACAGATAAGTGAGTGTTCTCATCAAGGAATTCATTATATAGTACAACATAATAGGCCTGATTATCTATTGAAAAGATGGCAGACCAGGATATCTAGAAAGACTAGTTTGGAAAAAAAAATCCACAGTCCCCTCTACTTGAATGGGGTATATTAAAATCCTCAATTTCATTTAATGTTTAGAGACATAAGAACTCTGATTAGAGAATCATATGGACCTAAAATATAAAGCCATAATGTGGATAAAAACATTTGAACACATCTGGAAATGTGCAAAATGCACATGTAATCAAACTGCAATACAAGAAAGCATTTTCCAAATGATAAGATAAATAAATACTAGAAGAAAAAGGGGAAATGGAAGCGAACATCTGTTTGCTTTCCTGAAAAGTGCACGGTATTATGTGTTCAAGAATAGCGTCATTGTGTGATTTCCAAAACCCATTCTTTCAATTGATTTGATTTTTCTTTGATCCATATTCATTGGTGTTGAAAATTCAGTCATACTTCATTTACCCATTTCACTAGGTAAGGTGGTTGTGTATCGATTCCACTGCAAAAGCTCAGCTTGGTTATGGCATATTCTTAAAATTGCACTCAACTCTCAGTGTAAATGATTGTTGTCTTTTTATTGATCAACACATCACCTCTGTCACATAAAATTATTTAAATCCTGAGATGGACAGGAAGAACACAAATTCTATCATTCCAGCCAGTAAACTAGGCACCAAGGAGAGAATTTGAAATCTGTTTGTGGATTTAATTTTTTTTCTTTAATGAGACAGGGAAAAGCTTAATTTTCTTTTACTCATTTAGAATCACCTTATTTCTCTCTTCTGCACTCCACTGTTCATTATGTGTAGACACAGTCCAACAGAGAAAACTCTTATAATTTGGTAATAAGAAAGAAATTCTTAATAAAGGATACATTTTGCATAAATTGTTGTGCTTTTCTTCTCCCAAGAAAAATCTGCAGTTTTGCTCTCATGAAAACACATATACAAGTACATGCACACAATGCATAATCCACTGTGAGGAGCGTCCATTAATGATTTTTTTCTACCTTCTGATACTCTCCAGCCTGAGACTCATTCATGTTTTTGTACCTCATATGATAGAATTTTCAAATGACTCGTGTTTTCATTCTTTAGGCATTGTTACTTTAATATGTTCATAAATATTTTGGAGCTATGTGTCTTCTTAGTTAAGATTCCATGCTTGAATATGCTAATTAAATCTTCTGGCATTCATTTCAGTGAAATTTTAAAGGATTAAAATTTTAAGTATGTACTTGCTCTGTTTCATTTTTTCAGGAGAAACTGTGTGGGGGAGGAATGTCTTTTACAGTGATCTGTCCTTGGGGACAGGGAGGTGAGCAGGAACCACACCAACAGCCACAGCTTTAAAACTGATTTGTAATATGTTGGTGTTATTTTAGTGGATATGACCCCTTTGTCTTTCAAATTGACAGCCTCAACTATTTTAATAAGGTGCTTAAATTATTGTCACTGGTAACTTCCCATAGTATTATTGCTATTATAATTGAATGCTTCCTTAATATATTCAAAGAACAATTTGTGAATCATTTCTGTTGCTGAGAATTATTAAAGCTAATAAGAACTTCATTATATTATGAATAGGGAAAAGCTGAGGGTATTAGGAATGACAGAAATATTTTGGCTTTCTATTTTTATAAGGATGTGTCCTAGGTAAGTAAGATTTCAGGTGAAATAGTAAATATTTCGTTGGGGAAAGCACAAATGTTTTCTCCAGATAAAATCCTTCTAATTAAAAATGTTCAATACAAAATGACTTTAGTTTTATATAAAAATCAGGAATTTATTTTATGTACTATGTCCAAATTTTATGAAATTTTATTTCTTTGATTGCATTACCATAGTTGGCAGTAAAAATGTGTACTATTTTCTTTTTTTTTTCATATTGAGAGCAGGTACTGTTTTATTAACTGACCAGATTACAAAAATACCATGGTAGAGACCTTAGTTCATCCTTCTAATAAGCCTGTTGATCTGGACTTCCCTGTTGCCACCATCTCAACCTCCTACAAAAATGTGTGATCTTTTTCTTCATTCCAACTCTTGGAGAAGATAATTTGAAGGGCCACAGGAAGTTATTTGCTTCTTTAAAGTGTTTTCCAACAGTGTAGATCTCATGAATCAGATCATCCATGCAGATGATGCCATATTTATCAACACATGGAGTAATCAAAGTGTTATCTGTCAAGGCAATTTGTTTCTTATTGATTTTGCCATATCCACGCTTGTAGATTAGTTCATTCACTGATTTCAGGTTTGGGTACCCCCATTCCATATATGGTTCCAAATTCCTCAGCATGTTAACTGAGGCCTCCTTGAGTTTAATGAAGGTACCATTAAGATCTGGCAAAGGCAAAGAAGTTGTAATGCCTTACAAACCTTTGGGCTCACACCATTGATACCTCTGATCCCAATGCCAAATGCCAACTTGGATTCTGTAGGTACATAGAAATTGCCAGCTTTTTTTTTTTTGCCATCCTAATCATTCGAATCCCTATTTGGTACATCTGCCTATATTTCTAGTGGTAATGCTTGATTCTTTCATAGATAAGCTTCCTCCTTGCCCTTTTATGCATTTTTTGGGCAAACTTCTTCCTCAGGCACTTTACCTTCAACTGTGCATAATTCCTTCACTTTTTCTTAAGAGTTTCTGGCACAGCAGGAACCTTCTTTTTCTTCTCTTTTATGGTTCCAGATTTTATTTACTCTTCTATCAGATCTTTTTCTTATGCTGCTTTACAAAAAACATGTACAGATATTAAAACTCCATTGTTAACTTTAATATTTCCTCATTTACTCCAGCTTCTTACCAGATATTCTTTTATAACCATTTAGACAGAAATTAAAAGTGGATTAAGCATGGTATTTTTTTTTTACCAGTATGTTGTTTTTCAAAAAATCCATGCCAAGTTCTTAGAACAATATAAAGAACAGGTTTTCATTCTTTGAGGAAAAGTAGACAGTTAAGCAATTGTATTTATTTTTAGAAAATGTGTTATGCTTTCTAGAAATTTTTTATTTGGTCCTGGGGCTACATAAGAAATGAGATTTTCTCCTGTGGGCCATCAGCCTTCTGCATGTTCCCAGCTGCTTATCAGACAGCCATTTCTCTTAAGGGAATTCAGCACAAGAGTGTCTGTGTATCTGAGTCATCTCAGATTGGAGACAAAAACAGGAGTACCATTATTATTATTAATGAAAGACAGGATATAATCATACATTGTGTTTTTAAAAACTTTCTATATTAGAAATTATAGTTGTTGGCATATAGTTGATTATGACTTTTAACTTAGAGTTAAAAGTATGAAGTATGAATGAAATATTTAAATAAAAATATTTTAAAGCAGTTGTAGCCATTTTCTTGTCTCACTAATTGTACTTCCAAAAAAGGAAATTTTGATTTAATTAAAACCACCTTCTTGAACATTCTGTTCTTTTCTCCATGCAAAGAGTCTTTGAGCATACCAAGAATGTGGGCTGTTTTGATGATTAAATGAGCAAATATATTTTAAAACACTTCACACTTTATACATACTAAATGCCATGTAAGTGTTTGCTTGTGCTCTGACCCTCCTCCCACTGTATCACTATTGTTTGTGCTATTTCTTTTCATAAGAGCAACCCTGGTTCTTTAGCTTTTCCTGTGTATGTCTCAATTATTCAGATCTGACATCATGAAAAATCTAATTTTACATGAAAATGAATTATGGACTTGACAATTGCTTCTAATAGCAAAGCAATAAGTAGATTTCCTGTAAATTCTGATTTCTTTATGTATTTTGAAATCAGATTACATGTGGCTACAGTTTATTTCTGCATTTGTGATTTTTTTTCCAGAAATTGATGTTACAAACAAGGAGTGAACTTTTCCCAGCTCTGTATTAGGTGTGCCACTAGTGATCTCTGAATCATTACCTAGTTATAGTTCTCTAACTATTGATTGATTCGTTCATTCATACATTCATTCATTCATTCATTAGGTGGTGCTGAGGTTGGAGCCCAGGGCCTCGTGCATTCTGTGTAAGTCACTCTATTGCAGAGATAAAGCCCAAATTCCCCTAATTATACTTTTTATGAGCCCAGCTGAAATAAACTTAGCCATAAAACAAAGAAAACTGATCTTCTGTTTATATCCACTCTAAAAGACCAGTGGGAAGCACAGTAAAATTCACAAGTGTGATGTACCTAAGAAGAGCCAGTGGTTCATTTCACTTGACTGACTCAAGGAAGTCTAGTGCTTTACTCACCCTTCATGAATCTGGTTCCTCAGCTTAGGTGTCCATCAGCAGATGAATGAGTAAAGAAAATATGGTATAGATAAACAATGGAGCTCTATTCGGCCATAAAGAAAAATTAAATTATGTTATTTGCAGGAAAATTAATGGAACTTGAGAACATTATGTTAAGCAAATATGCCAAAATTAGAAGGTCAAGTATTTTCTCTCAGCTGTAGAAGCCAGAGAGGGCAAAGGAAAAGAAAGGTGGGGAGGGGGGTGTTTCATGAAAATTTATGGGAGATAGGAGAGTAGAGGAAAGGATCCAGGGAGAAAGGGAAAGGGAATATAATGGGGAATGGTATTGCCAAATTGTATTGTGATATTCTGTGCATGTAAGAATATGTAATAACAAATCCTTCCATTATATACAGCTAAATTGAACCAATAAAAATTATGAGGGATAAATCTGGTTCCTCTTCTACTTTCTTAAGAGAAAAATATTTGTGACTCAGTCACATTTTATGACCATTCAATCTTTATAACTGAGTTCGAATTCACTACTGAAATTGTAGATTTTGTCTCTTCTAATAAAAATGGTTTTGGTTCAAGAGTTTGACCTGACTTAAAGGAGCCAATTAAATAGTGATTTAAAAATACGGTTTTTTTATTTTTGTTATTTACTCACATTGAAGTTCATACCTCTATAATATTTTCCTTTTGTAATGACAATATTATTTTGAAAAAGGGAAATCTTTAGTCAGACCTCAAAGTATACTTTAATATCTAAAGACTCAACCCAACTATTATGTATGACTATAAAGCTCTAATTAAAAAATAAATAAAGATTCTGTGATACAAATTTGAGAGTGGCTTCACTTTCAATCAGCTTACTGTGAATTGGAATATGATTTCCAGGTCTAAGCAATATTTTTTCTCTAAATTAATTAGAAACTACTAAATCTATCAATAATAATAAAGATCTTGACCGTCTAAAACACATGATAATGTGAGGTGTCACCCCCAGCCTTGTCAACAGGCAGAATCAGTCTCCTCCTTCAGCATATTCTAGGAAGGAAATTTCTAATATTCAAATAATTACTCAGCTTTATACATTACATAAATTGTGCATCTAACTTTTCAGATAATCCCGAAGATAACAGGGAATTTAGTTTTAAATTCAAGCTTTGTCACTAGGTAGTTATATGACCATCACAAATTTACTATCTCTGAGTTGTGGCTTTTTCCTCTTTCCAAACCCAGGATATAATGGTTTACTTAATCTCTTAAAGTTGTGTCAGTATCATGTGTATTTTTTACTCACCTGGGGACCCACAGTCAGCAATTGTTGGCTCTCTTCTCTAGGGGCTAGCAGTTTAGGTGGGAGACAGATCAAGATGTGATCTGGTCTCCTCTAATAGGGATGAGGGCCAGGACCAGTGAGAGAGCAGGGGTGGTCAATACAGAGGAAGGTCAGCTTAGGCTTGGAGAGAAGGTAACTCAGCCAAAAAGCTGAATCTCACAGATGGATGTTGTTCAGGGAATGCATGTGATATGGAGTGTGTGTGATTTGTGGTCAGGGAGGTTAGTTATGTGACAGGGAATTAAAAAGGAGAGAGACAGATGTTCCAAGAGGGCAGCTGAGGTCTGCGCAGGTGAGCCTGACCTGGGAATGAGAAATGTTGTATAATCAGAGAGGAGAGAATGGAAGGAGAGGCAAGGGAGATTGAGCTAGTCTGGATGGCCTTGCACTTCATACTGAGGATTGGCCTCAGGGGGCATTTGTTAATTAATGAACAAGTGAAGAAGGACTGCAGTTGCTCAGAAGAGCTTGAGAGGGCCTGGGGCACTGGGAAAGCAAATGGGAGAGTGGCAGGAAGATAGGCCTAAGGAAAAGGTTCTCTTCCTTGGGTTCAGTTAAGACATCTCTAAACTTCAGGGCATGAAGGGAGGGGGTCTTATACTTGCCATGTTTCAATTTTTGTTAGAAATAGAATTTAGAGAAATCAAAAATACTTAATTCTTTGTAGAAGAAGAAAAGAGTCTATAGTGACTAATCAAAGCAATTAATGACAATAACACTGTTTAAAGTCTCATTAAAGGAAATACTAAAACACTAGAAATTGAAAAATGAGTTAGCAGGGAATCTGATAATTTATTAGAAATATCTAATTATATGATGTTAAATCTGTTTTTATAAGCCCTACAAATGTGTAACTTTATTAGTCCTTCTTCAGAAGAACCATCTGGATCTTTCTCTTGTGCTTCTCTCTGCCTTCCTGGCACTATGTCACTCTCACCCCTTCACCCAGAGTCTGTGCTGGCCACTTGTGAGATTATTATATGATTGGGAGTGTCTGCAATGCCTGCTGAATGAAGATAAGTCTTTGTTTACTGAAAGCCAGAGTATGAAATGCTTCTCTGAGCTTGGGAAGGAAGGCCAGCAGTCTGCTTAGCTGATGACTTTGGCTAATTCTTGCCTAGAGCCAGGGAAGACCCAAGTTTTAATCATACTGCTTCAAGTTCCTGCTATCCCCAATGGAACCCATGTTCATCTCTAAAAAGATGTATGTCTAAGGTTGGACCTACAGATTACATGAATAAGTGACATTTATAGTCGAAGTTATAAATTACCCATGGCCGCCTTCCCAGAGGGAGTGTAGAGTCAGGTTCTCCATTCCCCTCAGTCTGACCCAACTGCCCAGAAGCCATTCCTCAGGGTGGAGGGAAGGAGAAATAAAAGTTGGTCACATTTTCCATTGGCAGTTTAGGAGGTTACAGGCTGGTTCTCCCCGCATGTATCTGGACCTTTTCTAAATGTTAACAATGAAAGAAATTAGAAATAGCTTCAATTATAAATCCTGAGCACCTGGACAGTGTATTGTCTCAGTTATGAATCTTATAACCTAATACTATTGGCTCTTGGGAACTGCTGGATCTTAATCACAACTGTTGCTTTCAAGAAGTTGAAGGGAGGTATTTCTAGGAGTGTTCCAATAAGACTGAGAGCTTTTGGGAGAAATTTATCTTGATAATTTTGACAAAGACTAAAAGACTTGACTATAGTTGCTTCACTTTCATTTTTTTAAAGATTCAGAATCTTTACTCATATATACATGTATATATGAGTGAATATTCCAAGTTTGTAGAGACTGATAAGATCATAGGGAAGAGATAGTGACAGCTAGTGTGATAGGCTTAGAGTCCTAGACTTGCAGAGCTGGAGTGACCCATGAGCACACCCTGCTTTTCACTTCTTATGGTTTTTCTGGATCGTGATTTTATTTTAGGGGAGGGAGCATAGCTATGTAATGAACTCTGCTTTTTATCATTAGCAGAGCATTTGGTCAACCACCTCTTATAAATATGCACAATGTGATCATTTCTTTTTTAAATATTTTTTTTGTAGTTGTAGACAATTTTTGTTTTTGTGTGGTGCTGAGGATTGAACCCAGTGCCTCACATATGCAAGGCAAGTGCTTTGCCATTGAGCTACATCCCTAGACCCAGTAATCATTTCTTATGAGTACACTAAAGTATACCAAAATATGCCTTCACAGTTTCATCCCCAACTATGTTATATGTTATGCTTGCAATGCTTACTGCATTGGATTTTCAGCTACTTCATTAAATTAATATTCAGTTCTTCCACCTGTTAGATAATACAGAGACTAGGAAGCGGTGTTTATTTTTTCTTATATCTTCATGATCCTTTTGTGTTGTCCTTAGATATATGTCCAGTTGTTACATTTCTCTATTTATACCTACTGAGTGTTGCCCTGTCCAGTAATAGCAAATTTTCTCCTCAGTAAGACATGGTAAGACCTCTTTCTGATTACCAGAGTCTACTTTAAATCCTTGCCCTTAACAACATTGGAAAGTGTTACAGGAAAATTTAGGGTTGACAGTTGGCTTTTATTCACTTGTTTATTTATCATTCATTCACCAATTGTCTGTAGATCACTATTATGTTAAAATCATTTTGCTAGGTCTATGATAAATGTTGTCTATAAATGTCCAGGCTACTTCACAACCTGTGCCAGAAGGAGGGACTCTCTGCAAGGGATCCAAGAGTATCTTCCTAAGAATGTGATACAAGAAACTGAGACTGATGGGGAAGTCAGAAGTGACAGGCAAGGGGCCCATAGGGTTCATTAATGAATTGAAAGGTGCTGTAGATTCATTAGGTAGAAGAGCAACTTACAGAAAAATCTAAAGATACATAAGTAGTGGTCATCCTAGTTAATAAGATTGAAAACTCTCACAGGAGGTTAGGCCAGCACTGAGGAGCATTCATTAGATTTATGGACTTAATGTTCAGGGTGACTATTTTCCTAGGCTAAACAGTTCAGAAAATGTATGTAAATATAATAGGAAATGCAGAAGGATTATACTCTGAGTTTTATAATTTTGCTTCTGAATATTATTCAGTACCTCCAGCCTAATTAAGTGTGCAATGAATGTTTATTGAATTGAACATCAACCTTTTTCACCTGAAAAGTTTTACAGAGAAGAAGACACCCAAGACCTGTGTTTAACTAGTTCGACTGTCAGGAACAGAATTTTGAACTTATATTCTTAAGCCTAGATAAAAGTTAAATGTCATGACCCTACCATAGATTTCAGAAGCATAAAAGAATACCCTGACATTACCCTAGAATCAACCAATTATTTATTTATTGTAATAAGAAAAGAAATTCAGAAAGATTGCTTCAAATAAGACATGGCCATACTTCAGACTCCATCAGGAAGGTCACCGTGATGCCTCCTTTGAATACTTTTCTAGCTTCTCATCTCTTAGGACCGGCAAGAACAGCTCCCCACATCCTTTTCATTCCATCTCCACCCTCAGTCATTTCGTTGGTCCACATTGTTTTTTTTTCTTAGATCTCCTAGCCATGCCCCACATTGGCTATAGGAGCTTTTATTTTCCTGATTCACAACCCATCCCAGTCTTGTTGCCCTTAACATAAATCTAGACTTCCTTTAACATGCAAGGTCTCCAACATTAAGCACTTTTGGGGGCAGGCCCCTACAAGCCATCCTCCAGCTTGAAACTATATAAATAGTTTTGTCCTACCTTAGCCTATATATAGGGCTATGTTCCAAGCCTGCCAGGGATGCCTGAGAACACGTATAACATTGGATGCTATGTAATTGTTTTTCCCTATACATACATGTCTATGGTATAATTTAATTTATAAATGAAGTACAGTAAGAGATTAATAACAGGCAATAAAGTGTACCAACTACAACAATATGCCTTAATAAAATTGCCAGCATTACTACTATTGTACATGGGAGCCCTTATTGGTGTTTCTTGATCACAAGCTCTGAGATACTACAACAGTCAATCTGATAACCTAGAGAGTTTCTGAGTGACTAAGGGTTGGGTAGCATATACAGTATGGACACACTGACAAAAGATGGTTCACATCCTGGGTGGGATGGTACAACATTTCATCTTACTACTCAGAACAACATGTAATTTGAAACTTACAAATTGTTTATTTCTGGAATATTCCATTTAATATTTTCATATTGCTAGTAAATGAAATCACAGAAAGTGAAACTGCACATGAGGTGGGACTACTATGTACATTTACTAATGAGAACATTCTGGAACCAGTTGTGACACATGTCTGAAATCACATCATATTGGAAAAATGAGGCAGGAGGATCCCAAATTTGAGGTCAGCCTTGGAAACTGAAGGAGAGCTTGTCTCAAAATGAAAAAATAAAAAGAGCTGGTATAGCTCAGTGGTAGAGCACCCCTGGGATGAATCTTCAGTATTGAAAAAAAAATGCTAGGTTTCTCTAAACCATTTTGATTATTTTGAACTGGAATCTTCCCTTTACTCTCTCCTCTGCTGCCTCCTGCCCCCAACACACACACATTACACTCTCCCTCCTCTGTCTGTCTCTCTCTCACTCATTCACTTCTACTGCACTCCATGTTTTGGCCCAGATGACTGCTTTCTTGGGCCTTCCCTGGCCTCCTAGCCTGTCCATGTTCTCCTTTCTCCCAGTCCAACTCACCCTAGACTTAACACATTGGTCAGGGATGTTGGCCCTGCTGAGCCAGCTCCTTCAGGACAAGGACTTCTCTCTGTGATTTTATTTCTGTATTTCCAATCCCGGTTCTCTGCCAAGACCTCAATAGTACTTTTTGTTTGTTTTATTTTTTTATAAAAACAATAAAACTCTAGAAGGCTTATTTAATGAGGAAAAATAGGACTTGATTTTCATATGGGACAGATCATTGAGGTAGAGACTCAGTAAATGGGCCTCTGTGGCTTCCAGATGGATAGTGGGTTGTTTTCAAATGGATACTTCCCATCTTATTCCAAGTCAGGGGCTTTGGGTGGGAGGCAACTGACTGTGATCAAGAGTATTGTCCCTTGAGTTCTCTCCAAATGACCCCAGTTTCATTTACAGTAAGTGAAGTCTAGTCTCTTAGATGAAGAAGTTCATTCAACTTAATGTCTTAGAAATGTGGCATCACACCTTCAAAGAACACTTTGGGCTTGTTCCTCACCATGTCTTTTACTAATTGTGTGCCCTGGGTCACTCTGAAAACTCTCTTGAGTCTGATTGTGTATTTGTAAAATTTTGCATCAAATATATATCCTTCTCCAATCACAGCATGGTCAGGAGGATTAATGTAGGTGGAAATTCTTTGCAATATGATGTTGTAAGAGAGTTGAACTGTAATATCATGATTTGCCTTCAAAACATGTTGACTAGATTACTGATCAGTGTATATTCCTTCCTTTTATTAATATGCTTAGAATTTCTAAACCTTGTCTGTTGCCATTAATATTGTTCATTCATTCTGTGGAATCATCAGATTTGTAGAAGACCTGTTGTTCCATATAAACACTCTGGCCATAAGAGGAGCATTATTGGTTGGAGAAGTTACAAACTACAGCTCTTTTCAGCAAAGGAGGATGCAAATATCTTAAGAACCATTAAAAAAATGCAACCATAGCATGTAGTTGGACAATCCTGGCTTCAAATCTTGTCTCTTATTTCCTGTGAACTTGGGGCTGTTGGTGCAACTTTTCAAGATTCATTCTCCTCATCAATTAGAAGCAAGGAGTAATAATATGTACAGGAAAGGGCAGCAGGATAATCACTGAGATGTACCCAGCCAGGACAGCCTCTAATACAGCTGGAGTCTGTTCAGTCTTAGTGTGGATGCTATCCTGTCTAGTAATGATAAGTGTAATGTGTAGATAAAATGGTAACGCCTTTATCTTGCCCATGTCTTGGGACACCTTCTGGGTTTTAGTTTAATATTTCCTGAATCTCAATTATGTTCTTCTTAGTAGTTTGTGATAGATAAGTGATAATTATGAAAATAAAAAATGAATCATAATTGTTACTTGGAGTGAAGAGCTAGGGCATGCCAGGCCTCTGCTTGCTCCTTTATGTAGTGATTTTTAGACATCTAGAGCAGCCTTCCTCGTTACATGCCAGCAGAAGCACTTAGGCAATTGAAGGAACTGAGGTTGGGGAAGTTAAGGATTGGCCCACTCTTACCCAAAAGCCATGAGCTTTCTGAGAAACACTGAGTCCTGTACTCAGATCCACAAGCCTCATGACTCACAGGACCCTGCCTCCTCCTCCAAAATGGATCCTTCTCTTCTCTGGTTCTGTTGTCTGCACTACCCTTTCTTGGTCAGGAGACCTCTTCCCTGCTGATTCTTTGGAACCAATATGGTCACAACTTCTTTTGAAAAGAAGGGCTTTACTGTGAGTTAATATCTTTCCTATCTTTTCTAATATTTAGAAACCACATTGGACCTTTGCTTCTAGATTATGATCATTGGAATCCTTAGGGTTTATCCTTGTGGTTTAATTCTTAGCAGCAGCAGAATGCTCTTCATTGTTATATTTAAGCTATTTTTTTTTTTTTTTTTGGTGGTGGTGGTGGTGGTTGTAGTTGTTGTTGTTGTTGTTGTTGTTGTTGTTCTTCTTCTTCTTCTTCTTCTTCTTCTTCTTCTTCTTCTTCTTCTTCTTCTCCTCCTCCTCCTCCTCCTCCTCCTCCTCCTCCTCCTCCTCCTCCTCCTCCTCCTCCTCCTCCTCCTTCTCCTCAAGCCAAGTGCCAACACAACTTCCTAAGTATTTAGGCACTAATTTTGAGACGAAATTGATTTTTTTGGGGGGGGGATTGGATTATTTTAATCAAACTTTTCAGTCCTTCATTGTTGGTATTGTTGTTCTTTTTTCCTTTAACCATTTTTAATTGTCTTCAGAAGATCAAAAAAGAAAGTACCAGTTCTTTTGAAACGCTTTAAAGTAGCTTTTTAATTAGTGCTTTTTAGTTATTGAAGAAATTTGCACCATATGGGCATCTTAAACAATTTGGGCTAAATGCTCTTCTGTCCCACTTCTGAATCCTTATAGAAAGGTTTCAACCTTTGCTAAAATTGTTTCAGGAAAGTAACTCTAATTTCTAACCTAAAAATTTTCTTTTTTCATTAGGGTATACTTAGTCAGAAAGATTAAAATGACACTCAGTGGTAAAACTTTAGTTTTTATATCTGGCATTACCTTGTTTCATTATTACTGTGGCTGACTTGCCCCAGTATGTTAACAGAAAGTGCCAAATCCCCCTGACTTCTTCATCTTCCTCCACCTCTTTTAGGTAAGTTTTATGTTTAAAAAAGTAAGACTCTGGATTTTTTACTGGCAGGAAACAAAGATCATTTTTATTAATGTTGCTTCTTGGATGACAATGTCAGTCATCTCTGAAAATTCATTTTGGAAATGAAGTTTGTTCCTCAAGCACCCTTAGAAAGGAGCTGTAAAAATGGCAGGGGAAAGATAATAATAATAATAGAGTAGAGATATTAGAGCATTTATACAAGGTAACTTAATTTAACTTCCCTCAAACTCCATTTCAAACTTGCTTTTGTGCATGAAAATATGCTGCATAACTTTCCTTCCCCTATTTCTCTCTCTCTTTTTTTTTTCACAGTCTCCTCTGAAGGGTTCTGTGCATTAGATCAGAGCTCCAGTCCTATAACCAGGGCTTCCTGACCAGGTGCACTGGTGAGCCCAGGCCCCATATTGGGGTCAGCAGCCCAGGGCTCCTGTCGGGGAGGTGGAAAGACAGGCCACGTGGAAGCCCCATATTAATCTTGGGGCCAAATTCTTGCATGGCCCCTCCAGTCCCAAATCAGTGAAATATTAATATAATATTTTGATGTGTCCTTAGTGATGAAAATGGATATGCAATTAAATATCAAAATTGAGGAATTACAGATCTTGTAATGTGAGGACGGATTACAGAGGTAGAAAGAGTAGTTACAAATTGTCCTTTAACTATTTAGAGAAGGGATCTGACATAAAGACCATCCAAAACCGTCAAGTTTATTTCCCTACCCACCCCAAATACCTCCATGCCTGTATTTCACCTCAGGCTCATGGGTGGCTTTGGGATGCAAAACTGTTCTTTGAGGAGCTGGACAGTATGGATATTGAGGGAAGAAAACTCTTAAATTCTTAGAGTTACTCAGGGTAAGTCAGAGTGGGGAACTCTTGGGGAATGCCACCAGCTCGACTCAGCCATTACCTTCCATCAGCTGTGTTACTGACAAAGGGCTCTTGAAAGTGATTTAAGTGAAGGGACATATGCTAGGAATCTGAAGTCACTAAATATTTTGTTCATTGCTATGGTGTTTGGGGTTTTTGTTTCTGGAGACAGAGTCTTGCTATGGTTGCCCCAGCTGGTCTTGAACTCTTGGGCTCAAGCAGTCCTCCTGCTGCAGCCTCCTGCATTGCTAGGAATGCACCTGTGCTTCATGGTGCTCTGCTGTGTTCTATTATGTTTTCAATATGAGGAGAACACTGGTGATGTGGGCAATACAGAGTCAGCTTCCAGGTGTCATCAGCATGTGACAGTGATTGGGTACTAGGTCCCAGCCAGATGCTCCCAATGTAGTAGATGCTGAAGAAATTTTGATGTAGATTGTCACTCCCTGAGGGTCCTGTAACTTTGTGCTTTGTACAAACCCTTCCTGGTTCCTTGTCACAATAATTCTCCATTGGTGTGAGGTATTTGTAACACCCTCCCAATGGGCTCCTCAAGGACAGAGGCAGGATGTGCCTGAAACCCCCTTTTATTTTTCCCCTGTGCCTGGCACAAGGCCTGATATGTGGTGGGTACCTTGGAAAGACAGGATGGAGAAAACAAGAAGATCATTTTATTATAATTTATTGATGCCACAATTTGTCCCATCTTATACTGGGAGTCATACAACATAAGAGCTTGACAGACCCAGACTGTCCATGGCAGCTGATGATTTATTGGCACCTCTGGCAACTGGCATCTGTGGATGGTGGATCTCACTTCAGTGCTCCCTCAGTGGTGTTCCTGTTGGGTGCACCTAAACTTTTGATGGTCACATCTGTTTTCTAGCTCACTTGACCTGCAACAGTAAAGCTTTTGCTGCAATGGATAGAAAGCAAGCATACAGGAGCAAAGATACAAGTTGATACATACCAAGGAGTAGGATAACTGGGTCAAATGATTATTGAGGGTGGTTCTATTCCTAGTTTTTTAAGGGCTTTCCAGAGAAGTTGCACCAACTTCAATCCTACCAGCAATGTACAAGTGTGTACCCTATTCCCCACATCCTTGCCAACATTTATTGTTACTTAGATTCTTGATAATTACCATTCTGACTGGAATAAAGAATAATCAGATGAAGGAAAATGAAGGAAAGGGAGAGGGGATAGGAAAAAGAAAGAGTGGAATGAATCCCAATAATTTTCCTATGTACGTATTTAAATACATCATAGTGAATCTTATCATCATTGTACATACATAAGAATGAACTCCTAATTAGACAAACATATTCTGTGCTTGTACAATTATATCAAAATGAAATCTATTGTCATGTATAACTAAAAAGAACCCCCCAAAAAGATACAAGTTGAATATCCCATATCCAAAACACTTAGCACCTAATATTTCAGATTTTGGATTTTGTTACAGTTAGGAATATTTATATAGACTTTGTTAGTTGAGCATCTCTAATCCAATAATCCAAAATATTCCACAATCTAGAACTTTCTGAAAGGATTCTTATATTAAGGATTTCCTTAATCTTTATTTGGTATGATTTTGATTTTATTGATTTTTTTCTATTTCTATTTTCATTCCAATCATTAGGGCTAATAATGGGAAAATACTTTTATATTAGTAACTGACCTTAAACTATAATTTTCATAAACATGTGTTTGTTATGAAATTACATGGTTAAATTATGATAAACAGGTGAAATAGGAAGTGCAGAGGATAATGTCTTTATTGTTCAAAGCAGGAGAAATCCCTCTTAAAGATGTTCTATCTAGGACTAATTTACTTAAAATGTAGTGTGTGTTGTGAAGATTAATGACAGGTAGTGGCCTTTTGCAGAGCTTCTCATCCTGAGTCTAATGTGCTGGTTCCCCCACCACTACCTCAAACCTCTATAACTATAGGATTTTTTTTCCTGCCCTTTGTTCACAATATGGGACTGTAATTGAGTTCATATTTCTCACCCAACCTTTCAGCTGTAATTAATATTTTATTATAGCAGATTTTATCACTAACTAGCAGAGCAGCAGGGTATTAAACTGCATGCTTGCATGTGCACACGTGCCCACACACACACACACACACACACACACACATCCAGAACAGTAGCGAGTTACTGATGCCAGGAAAGCTCCTTGTTATGAGTTATGGCTGAGAGAACATAAAATATGCTTGTGGTGGCCTGCAACCCTTCCACAGCAGTTTATGGCCAGCCTTAGGATCACAGCAGGACAAAGAGAAATTAAAGTTGCTCACATAAACTCTTCAACCCCACAGGTCTGTTCACGCTGGCAGTGTGTTACCAAAGTCTGTGTAACACTAGTTACCAGTTTTCATTCATAATTTAATGACCAGGGCATTGTTAGGTCAGCTGCTCTCAGGACCAGTGCTTCATGCAGAACTCTAAGGGATCCTAGCCATGATGACAGCATATTAAATTCTTACCTGATTTTAAACTAGTGACATACTTCTTAAAACTTAGTTAAATATTGCCAGGTTGTTTGGTGTATTTGAGTACCATTTCAATAAGTGTTGACAGATTTAGGAAAGGGCTACATCTGAACAATAAACAGCAAGCAGAAATTCTGTGTGGTTACATGGTGAGACACTTTAGTTATATGTTTAGTTTGCATGTAATTAATATTTTGATTTTCTCATGTCTCCTACAAATTAGTCTTCAGAAAGATTATCAGTACTCATTTCTTTTCTTTTTAATACATCATAGGATATATGGATTGATTCAAAAAATTGCAAAATAAGACATAAGTCATTTTTAGTCCCCATGAAATGAGCAATATTAAAAGTCCCTGAAATGTGTTGGGGTTGTGGCTCAGCAGTAGAGTACTCACCTAGCATGTGCCCTGGGTTCAATCCTCAGCACTACATAAAAATAAATTAAATAAAGGTGTTGTGTCCAACTACAACTAAAAAATAAATAGTTTTTAAAAATCCCTGAAATGATGATAAGTGAATATTGTAAATGAATAGCAAAAGCAGCAATGGAAGAATCATTACATTCTTTTCTCCTTGTCCCTTCTTCTGTTAATCGGTTTGGTAATCCTCTAATATTTTATGCTAATAAGAAATAGAATAAATGGATAAGAAATATGAACTTAACTAATGTTTTTATCTTGCAAGGAATTAGAAAAATATCTTAATAATTTCAGTTCTGCTTCCTCTCAAAGAGGCTTCCTCTCAAAGACCTCAATTCAGGAAAAAACTGAAAACATTTTATCACATTTGAACTTTCAAGTTTAAAAAAGTACATGAAAGATGTTCAGATGTTCTTTTCTAGGTTATACTTCATATGCTATTCTATATAAATGCAGATTTCTTATACTCCTTGTAAAGGCCTTAGAGTTTTGTTGTAGAAAAGCCTAGCATAAATTAAACTTTAAATTAAATTTCATTCCATTGGCAAGTTCTGATAGAAGTAATGTTACATTTTTGGCAGATTCATCTTTACTATGGGTTGTACTTTAATATTGCAAAAACAGTGGAAAGATATTATGTTACTTTAAATTCCAGAATATTGTTAGACCAGCATTAGAAATGGTGGAATTTTAATAAACAAAAGGAGCCTTAGTAATATATTAAAGGGATAATAGAATTTTAATTCAGCTCACTAAGCTAGAAACTTCTGATCGGCTTTCTATCTTTGAGAATTTGCTTTTTTAAAAATCTTTTTAGAAAAACCAGACAGGAAGATTTTCAAAGCTAGTTTTGAGATTATGATTGTGATGGCAAGATTTTATGAAATTGATTAGTGAAATGGTGTAATTATTTGTACAGATGAAAAACACACTAGTCATACAGTTCAGTCAAGGTATCATTGACCTGGGTGCTAATAACATGCTAATTTCCATCAGGGAGACATCGATGTATGGCAGTTGGGCAGCAGAAAGGATTTAGCTATTTTTCATTAGCACTTGGACTTTGATAAAGGGGAATAGAAAAGAGCTGCTTGACCTTTCAGTGCTTAAATTATTAAAGAGCAAATAGATTTGAGGTCTGGATGCTTGCAAATCTAATTTGTCTTGTGGAGCAAGGATGAAAAGACATTTGGGGTTTGAAATTGCTCCAGTCAACCTAGTTCTTTCTTTAATATATCTGGGGATGAGTAGATGGTAACCATTTAAAAAGTAATATGTCTGGAGTAGAGTGTATAATATAACTAATACCAGCTGGCAAAAAGGGAGGCCCATTAAATGATCATTTCATTCTCTGATTGTCACCTAATCCTCATTAAATTGCTTCTGAAGAAAAAAAAAAAACTTCTTCATCCATATTCTCTTAAATGGTATATAAGTTACAGAAGAAAATTTTGTTTCATTTACAAATGTCTCATTAGGGAACAATAGATTGTATAGTTTGAATTACATTCAGGCATTACCTGGCATAGATTAGGCACTCAAAAATATTTATTAAATTAATAAGTAAGTGAACACACACATCACACATAGTAGCAAGGTTGGAAAAGAGAGGAATGAGAAGTGAGAGATGGAGTTGAGAGAAGGGGTAGAGGAGGGAGAGATGCAGCCTTTGATTTCCATTTGTTGTGGGTCATTCAGGACAAAGTTAAATTCTGACCAGCACCCTCTTATCTCAAAACTTTGTTCTTTTAGCTCTTGTATTCAGGAAATAACTAAAGAATAGATTTAATATTAAATTTTAGTAATGCAAACACACTTGTAAAGAGCAGTTGGCTTCCCCCTTACCAGCACCTATAATGTGTAAAGTATCCCCAAAACAAAATAGACATGACTTTTGGATTATATTATGATTTTAAATATATGCGCTTCATAGCTCACTTCATTCCAAGACTCATGAGAACCAAAAATGAATAAATCATTATCCAGAGTACATGTATGAAGACACAGATTGGGTATCAACCTACTTTATATAAAAACAGAGATATGAAAAATTGTGGTATATATGTGTAATAAGAATTATAACTAAAAAAACAAGTTATGTATAAAGACATGAATTGGTGTGAACATACTTTATACAAAGATATGAAAAATTGTGGTCTACATGTGTAATAAGAATTGTAATACATTCTTCTGTAGCGTATTTAAAAAATAAAATCAATTAAAATAATCCAAAAAAAATGAATAAATCGTAGCCCTCCTCCCCTAGAAGCTTACAAGACTTTTGAAAATAATGATAAAATGATACCAATGTCTATCAGTCTTCACCAAAAAAACACATTTTTGTGAGTTTGGAGTGGAGTAAGAACATCTCAAAGCGAGGAAATGATTGGAAGCCACTGGAAGAGGGGTCAAGGAGGGTCTCTGCATTTTATGAGAGTGGTTTCCTGCTGAGATTGTCCAAGTGTCCATCCTTCTGGGGAGAACAGCATTTCAAAAGTACACTTGAGTCCAGCCAAAGGGGAAGAAGAGAGACGCAGAGGTTTGTGTCCAAATTCTGGGGCTTGAAAAGTCCAAAAGTAGCTGTGTTGATTTTTAGAATCAGAGGGTGCCCTTGCATGGTGGGAAAAGCGAAGAGATTCCAGAAGGTGCAGTCACTGTCACTCTAGAAATATATCCTTCCCTGAAAGTGATTTATACCACAGATGCATATCGCAGCAGGGAATGAGGTCAAAGGTAACATTACCATCTGTAGCTCCCTTGAAATCATAAAAGTGAAAAACTCTTTACACAACAATCAAAATGAAGTGATTATGGAAAGTAGAGATCAGCTTATATATTGGTTGCATCTGCAGGGTATTCCACTGAAGGCAGATGGCTCACATCAGTGCCTTAAATAGTACTTGTGAAGAAGGAAAGCATCACCTGGCCCAGTTATTTAGAACATGATGTTAACTGGGCTCCCCTTCCATTTCAGTAGAATAGCACTTCACCTCAGGACCTTGGTCTTCACCTCAGTAAATTGGAAAAAGTAAAAGTTACATTACATGGCCTGGTGCTAGACAGAATAATTTCTGGTTTTTTTTTTTTTTTTTGGTCTTCATGTTATCTTTATTTTTCTGCATTGTCTTACACAGGGTATCTGAAAAGTTGTTTTTAAATAGAAATTTTGAAAATCATGTAGCAAATGAATGGAAAATCTGACTCTTTGAAGAGAGCTATTGTTAAAAATTATTTTATCAAATTGGGAATTTCTTTGCAAAGCAAGTAATTATTCTTATGGGTTGTTCAGTTTGTGAGAGCAATTCTTATATGGTGAATACAAATTTTGGATTTATAAAATGCACATTAGAGAGCCAACCAGTATTCTCATTTTGTAGGAAAAAAGTAAGAACCCTCAAAATCATTTAAAAACCCCAGGTGTTTGCAGAATTAGAGTTAGTGCCTGGACCCATGCACTGACTCATCCAGACAAAAGTCATTTCAAGAAAATGTTCATGCTTCTCAGTGCTGTTTTAATGACATTTTGAGTAAATTCCTTCCATAACTGTCATCTGTAATTGTACTACTAAGCAGGTGACATTCTGTTTGTTACTTTGACCTCAACCCTTACTCCTGCTATTATTTTGAGACCTAAAATGCAGATTTGTACTATAGCCCCTCCCGCTTCTGCAGCAGATACAATCCAAGACCCATATGGATGCCTGCAGTCACAGTTAGTACCAAACCCTATATGCACTGTTGTTTTTATACACACATATTTATATAAAGGTAAATTTATAAATTGGGCACACTAAGAGATTAAGAGCAATAACTAATAAGCATATAGAACTATTATAACAGTAAACCATGTAATTAAATGAACGAAGTCTCTATTTTTTGTGATTTATTTTAATTATATATGACAGAATAATGTATTTTGATTCATTGCATTTTTTTTGTATGCTAATAAAACTTTACTTATAGACATTGAAATTTTAATTTCATATGATTTAATGCATCACAAAATACCATTCTGCTTTTTTTTCTTTTATTAAAAGTGTTTTGTTTATTTTTTAAAGGTCTGCCTCTCTTGAAAGAATCAAGACAAATATTAGTATTTTTGGATTGTGGTTGAGTAAAACCACAGAAGGCAAAAAAAGTTAATATTTTGGGGTTGAGGGTAACCGAAACCACAGAAAGCAAAACCATAGATAAGGGAGGACTACTTACTGGTTTTGCTGCTGTATCAAACTACTCTAAATTTAGCAGCTCAAAACAAACTGTTTATCTTGTCATGATGGTATAGGCCAGCAGAAAGTTGGCTGGACAGCTTCTGCTCAGGGTCTCTCAGCACTTCAGTCATCTGCTGGCTTGGCTTGTGACCTTCTGAGGCCACTCACACACATGGCTGCCAGATATGCTTCTTGTGAGCTGGGAGTCCTTGGGACTGCCAAGCAGTGTCCCACTCTCCAGCCTGGCAGATTCATGCTGTGGGACCATTTACTTGACTGGCTTCTTCAAGGGCAGGCTCCCATAGGTACTAAGGTGAAGATGCATTATACGTATAGTGACCCTTCTGCCACATTCTGTTGGCTACATGTGAGTCATTAAATATAGTGAAGCCCACCTCTTGAAGGAGAAATGTTAAGGTCTTTGTAAATAAATCTTTAAATTACCACATCCAAGTATTTGTAGATGTAAGAAGTCAAGAAGGATGAGATAAATCAAAGTCTGCCTTATCTCTTTGTGAATCCTTTGTCCTCTATCTGGGAAGAAGCTCTCTAAATACTTTCTTTCATGTTGAGTCTATTATGCAGGGAAGAATCTATCAGATTTGGTGGAGTCTCTTATATAACTACACCCAGTAGCAAATCCCTTTCTTCCTTCTTTCTTTCCTTCACTGGTTGAAATGTCAAAATTCACTTTAGTCTCACACTGTAAACCTGTTGGACTACCTGTGTGCTGAGAAACCACTGTGATGTTGAATTGTAGTTAGGGTTATAAATTGAATGGCAAAACTCACTTTTTGATTCATTTTGCAGTAAGTGGTTGTACTCAAAAGAGTAAACGTTTGCCTAAATGCAGATTCTGAGTTCACACCAAGGAGAACCATGAAGAGGCCTTCCCCAGGAGGTGGGGATGGGCTCCCACTCCTAAGCTTCTCTCTTATCATTAATGGTCAGCTGTGCTCAGAAACTTTTGAATGGCACCATTGTTGTAGGGAACCAGTGTAGGAACCAGGGTTCTGCTCTTCAGGGGGCACATCATCTTTGCAGTTATTGCTGAATGGCACTTTCTCATCCCTTCTTTATATGTGATTCAAGTAGCTTCTTTCATGGTTTTCTCTTCTGTGGGAATCCTCCCATGAATTGTGCATGGACAAGATTGGCATTGAAGCCTTTGAGTGGGAAGATCTGGTATCTCAAAACTCACAGCAGCTCTTCTGCTGGTGAGATGGCCCCATACATGTGAGCTCTTACCTAGCCAAAAGATCCCATCCAACATTGGTCCTATGCCCACCTATATCCTGTTATTCTTTGTGAAGAAGCAAGGACCTAGGAGACAAGACTCCTCCCACTGAAACCTTATACCTACCAATCCTCTTTGATCTGTATGGACATAAATAAAGCAAGCATGGGCTCAGTCTTTGTTAGAAGCTACACCTGACTGGTCAGCTTATCCCTTCACTGCTCCCAGTCTGAAACTATATTTCTGTGTCCTGTGGTTATTTTGTAGTACTATTTTCTTAGCTTTTATTTCTCAGCCAGCCCATCCCTCTGGAGGGAAACCCTTTCTCTCAACAGGCAGGATGTGTGTGAGACTCTTTCAAGTCACATGGAAGTCCAAAGATTGGCTTTTGAAATTTCAGTCCCTCATCTCCGTTTTTCTCATATCATTGCTTTCCACTGACTGAATATGGTCAAAGGCAAAGGAATGTAAGAAAAGATGGGAGCCATAAACATTAGTTAAGATAAATCACTGCACGTTTCTTTTGTGACTTGTTAAAACTTCCCCTGTGGTCATACTGATGCCACTGAAGAGAATAATGCATTGCCTTTCTTACAAACCTACTGTTAATATAATTTCATTATCAATAAGCTTACAAATTATCTTCAGGTCTTTTTGAGAAAAGGATTATGTTAGTGTCCTGTTTACAAACAGCAGTTTCTAAATGTTGTAAATTGTGGTAAGTTTTGTTTCTCTCAGTAAATTATTTAGGGTTATTTTGGGTGAGAGAGTTTCGAGGGAGAGTATAAACGCTCCCTTTCTCTCTTTTGATGAGCAGCATCCAGTGAGTGGCCCTTCTGTACCAAGCACTTGACTGTGTTCACTATGTTCCTTATTTTAGATCTTCTGTGTGGTTCTCTGCAGTTGAAGGCAGAGGGGATCATTTATGATTCTCCCTTTTTTTCCTGTAGTGTCTATCAAATAGTTGTTGAGGAAGAACGTCCTCGAAGAGCTAAAAAGACAACAGAGGTCTTGAAGTGCTACCCAGTGCCAATTCACTTCCAGAATGCTTCCATCCTGAACTCACAGTACTACTTTGCTGCAGAATTTCCGGCAGACAGCCTCCAAGCTGCTCAGCCTTTTACTATTGGTGACAACAAGACATACAATGGATACTGGAACACTCCTCTCCTCCCCCATAAAAGCTACCGAATTTATTTCCAAGCTGCTAGTAGAGCCAATGGGGTAAGTTTTATAGATGATTGTTTACCAGTGCTATTTTGGGTTATTAATATGAACATAGCTTAAGTAATATGGTAGTAAATAAGTGAAGTCATGCATTTGTGTGCTTTTACTTGTTAACAATTTTTTTCCTTTAAAGTTATTTTCATCTAGAGAAATTTATGGCAAGAAATGAATATATTCATATATTCATCTTTTTTGGGTTTGGAAAGTCAACAATGATAGTTTTTACTTTCAGATTTTCTTATTACCAAAAGTTGGCTAGACATTTTGCTTAGCTTACTATTTTACAGGAAAACAGTATAGCTACAACACATACATCCAGCTCATTTAAAGTTTTGCGAGTTCTACAACATCTGTCTTTTCAGCATATTCTGAAAATCTGTCCCATTTCTTTAATTCCAGAAGACTTTATGCTTCCTATTAGCTATGGCTAAATTAAATGTTTTCTTTTTTTTTTTTCTCTAAGAGAAAACAGATTTAGGTAGACGAGATGGAACAAAATGAAAACTATCATTAATTCCCACATCTGAAATTTGTCCCGTTTCTTGTTCAGACCAACCTGAGCTCTGATAAAATTTTTAAGTCTCATTACACAGAAGGAAACATTTTCCAGATTCTTCCATCAATTCCATCTCTCATGGCACAGGTCTTGGTATCACTGGCCACTGAATTTTTGCCAGTGAAAGAAAAAATCTGGGATGTAGAATCCTTCCATTGCTCTTTGCACAGGGCACAAGGATGGGTTTGGGGGAACATTCAGCATCCATCATGTAGAGATCATTTATGTTTAACTCCTCCTTCCTCATGGGGTGCAGCATTCCCCAAGACCATCTGCACTGGAGCCAGAAAACATTGTTCAGAGAGTGAACTAAGTGGAGCAATGAAATCTTTATCAGTGTTATTCAACTCAAATTATAGATAATTCTGTTGTTTTAAATAAAATATAAATAATAATTTCACCCCTCTTTATTTAATACAGGAAACTAAAATTGACTGTGTCCGAGTGGCCACAAAAGGTAGGTTGAAATTGTGGGAATATCTTCTGGCTTATGTCTCTTAAAATTTACTTTGGATTATCTTTCAAAGCTTTTTGCAATGTAACTTCATTTATATAAGTATGTGCATGTCTCTGGGTGTATGTATCATATCTATATGCATGCATGTGTATATGTATAGGTGTTGAAGTATTTATGGCAGTTAACACTATTTTATGTACATACTTTTTACAATTACAATTCATACTGCCATGTCCCAAGCAGTTTTTCAATGCTTATCTTTATAAAAATTGTTCTAAAATATTAATTTTATATGATGTCTATACACATCATACCTGTTTAGATCATTGTTCACCCTACCTAGTAAAACTATATTTTGAGAGTCATCATATACAAGAGAATAAAATATTTATGCCCTTCTTTAATCAGATGAGGTCTTGCTGTGTTGTCTAGTCTGGCCCCAAACTCCTGAGTCCAAGTGATCTTTATTCCTCACCTCCCAAATAGCTGGGATGACAGGTGTGTGCCATCAGGGCACACCTGCTATTTTCAGCAGAGATCTAACTATAATAGCCCTAAAAAATCAAGTCTATATGAGCTTTTTTCACTGATGATGCTTGAGTTCCAGTAGCCAAGTGATCTTAATACAGAACTTCTATTTCCCAGGCCTGGTTAAAATTTTGAGAAATGTGATCAAGGATGAGCTATAGATAGGGTGAGTCACCATGTACTGCCCATACAACACATCCTAAAGAAGGTGCAGATGTGAGTTCTTGGACATGAGCAGTCATCTCTTATCATTTCATATGATAAACATTACATATGGAAGTGCATAAGAAAATGCTTTGAGAAATATAAAATGCCTTATTAAAATGAATCACTATAAATTAATCATTATAGTTCAATATACTCTTTCAGACCATTAGGGTATTCATGAGATCCTGTGTGATTTAACTAAGAAATATTGAGAAGAAGGCCTCACTGAGTCTGTGGCATTATATTACATCAGTTCATGCTGGATAAGTGTTATTGGATAAAATTATCATTTTGTTGTTGTTTAAATGTCAGGAAAGAGTTTGAATATGCCATGGTTAGGCATGTACATCAAAATCTTCATTGCATTTTTGCTTTATGAAGATACATGACTTTTGCATTTAGTATTAACAAATGTTTATCCTTTGCATATTAGGTGCAATCTACTGAACTCATTTGTAACTTGTTCTTATGGGCTTGTAGGTCTATTTTTGAGAATCTATTTTTTTTTGCTTTTAAAACCTTCTGTATATCATATTGAAGCTAATGAATACCTTTATTTATAGGAGTAAGTTAGTAGAAAATGAAATTATAGTTAATATGTTTTATAAGCTGCTTTCAGTTATAATAGTATTACAAAGCCCTTAAACCAGGTATCCATCCAGATCTTAGATCTGCAGCGCATTGCCTGTGTTTGAGAACAGGACTTGTGAAATATTGCATTATTACATTCCACTTACCCTTACGGTCTGAAAAAGTAAATCTAGTCCCAAGGTGCCTAATTTATAATGCTTTGTGTTTACCATTATAGTGGAAAATTTTAAAATCACTTTCATACACGTGTTCTCATTCATTTCTTTACCACCAGTATAAAAAAGGAGACAAGTAGTTCGACTCTTATTTTTAAGATGAAGACAATGTGTGTATTTGGAGATGAGTGGACTTACTAGGGTCACTCAGCTAATAATCTGTGGGTCACAGCTCGATCCCAAGCATTATGGCTCCTACCCCAGTGTTTCTTTCACTTTGTCTCATGGTTTTTCACACAGCAGAAACTCTTCCCAATTATACTTTTGTGTAGTTTAAGCTTCTGACCTCCCCTTTATCAGAATTGAGTCACTGCCCAATCTGCTGTGAAAACAATGAACTATTTCTCATCAGGCTGATTCACATAGTTAAATAATTATATAAATGACACACTAGTAAATATGGAAACCTGACAAGTTTGCTGTTTCCACAATAGATTGAATTAGATGGTGATTTGGATCATTTTCTTCATCAGCTAGATTTCATCAATATTGTAATTTGTTTTTCAATTCACCAAAGGATGATTAGGAGGCAGTCAGATGACCTGATTGACTAAGTATTCCCAACTCATATTTTCTGAGTCATTTGCAAACATTTACACAGCAACAGACTCTATCCAAATAACCTCTTTTGGGAAAATAGGGAAACAGACTTTAATATTCACTGCCTAACATTGTCATTCCTATTTCATAAAATCATAGTATAGTAGGAAACCTTGGGGGATAATCTCCCTCCAGGCAAAAAAAAAAAAAAAAAAAAAAAAAAAAAAAAACACTGTTTTGTGCTATTTTATAAAGTTCTACATGGATATATTCAGCAGTTCTCCCTTTACAGCACAGCATAATGTTTCACCACCTTTATAATGAGATATTTTGCCCTTCTTTATACTAAAAATTCTTTTTGCAGCACAGGAGGCCATTCCATCTAAACACTGGAATGGGTAGATTTAATAACTTTATTAGTAGTGTGCAATAAAAAATGTTTGAAATTTAAAAATTCACACATCCAGTGTTTTGCCACATATTGCTAACAGTGTGGTAGCTTAATTGAGTTTTCAGATATTGAACCACTTTCCTAAGCAGCATCTTAAGTGCACAAAGATTTCAGTGTTTTCCTGAAACAACTGTTGAAAAGACCTTTATAGAGAAAGTATGGAGGTGAATTTGTTTTCAAAAGAAATAGTTTATAATTTCAGGTAAAGGTGTGTCAAAAATATATCTCATGCTATTTATAAATTTAAAGTTGTGATTATTTTAATCATATTCCAAAGATATATTTTGACACTCATCATTTCAAATATAGTCTCATGGAAAACCTAAGGTGTGTTATTACATATTTTCATGTCTGGAAGATTGCCTATATTTTTTTATGTATCCTCCTTTAATTTGTATATCTAGATGAGATGCCCAAAGATATCTGACCTCAGTTTGTTGACTATAGACAAACTCATTACAGAACATTCTCTTTTGAGTTAAAAGATGAAGGCACTATATAGTAGGGTATGAGTGACATTTGGGTGTGATCCTTCCAATTTAATCAGTACCCTGGAGCAAATGTAAAAGTTTTAACTGTACTTAGATTTTCCAAAATTTTTAAAAATTAAACTCACATTTTTACAGCTGGATTCTTTTAATGACCATTTGGTCCAACTCTTTCTTAGTAATTAGTGTATTTTTTTCCTTAACTTTTATATACAGTTTGGCTACCTTATAATAACTGTTTGCGTAAAAACACTCTAGAATTTTGGAAAGTTTTATGGATGATCAACTCTAAACTGACAGGGTATGCTTAAAAATTAAAATCCTGTCTTATTAGTAAATTAGATCTTTTGTATTGTGAGATATATTCATTCTAATTATAATGACAATTTAAACTATATACATTACATTAATATTTTGTAAGATTATTTTCCATAATATGATGCTACCTATGTCTCTCCTTGACAGGGTAACCATTGATGCTTTCCTCTTATCCACTTATTTTTTAAATTATTCAAATGCCTACTATTTGTTAGTCATAGACTAATCTGTAGAATTCAAAGTACAGATAGATAAATATATCAACCTTTGAAAATTTTGAGTTCATTAAATTTAGGGGTTGTTTGTTTATTTGCTTGTTTGTTTTATATTCAAGGGCAGGGGTTCTATCTTTAATTTGTTCTTTTCTTGCTATAATTTGACTGAGAGTGTGTAGAAGAAATCTACGTGCAAGCACATGCTAAATTCTTTTAAAAAAATACTAGAGATATCAGATTACAAAAACCTTACCATGAAAACAAACTACTTTTTCCGTGTAATAATTTGGTTTAAGGCGAATTTTTTATGAAAAAAATGCTTCATTGTAAGATCAGTATTTTATTGAACTCAATTTATACTAAATGGGAATATGCTTTGCTGGAAGACCTTGAGAAAACTTTGAAGGATTTCTATTGTTCTGATAAAATTTCTAAACATATTCAGAAATCTGAATACTTCTTTTTTTAATCACTAGTGTCTTGGAGAAGTTTCTCCAGACTGTTTTTCTTTTCACACTTTTGTTCTAAAAACATTATTTCTAGGCCATAGTGCTACAGAATGAAACTATACTGATAAAAGAACCAAAAAGAATGTTTAGATGTGAAACTTAATTAAGATTCCTTTTAATTACTTGTATTCAATATCTGAGAAAACAAATTATAGAGTAAGGCAACTCATATATGCTAATCTCCTATTATTTAGGCTGTAAATTTAGATAGAGGAACATGCAGTATTCAGAATTTCATGGAGAATATATTTTTCTTTTCTTAAAAAAGTCTGCACAATGTACATCAGGAATATATTAAGACCCCCCCGCCCCCGCTTAGAGGTTCCTGAAAAGAAGAAATCTAAACAGTTCTATGCCACCCACATTTATTTCACCCAAAATTGTTTTTGAAGAATACCAGATCATGCAAAACAGAGTTTGGAAAATGCCAACTCAGTTAATTCCAAAAGATTCTCCTACATGCAACTGAAATGGCACTTTAGATATGTATGATCTATTCAACACATTATTTACTCTTCCATGCACAGCTCCATACCTAAAGAAACTCTTGTTTTATCACCATCAGATGTTGTCTTCTAAGTATAGGATTAAAATTTCTGGCTTTATTTTGCCAAATTTAGTACTAATCACTTTTATATAAATTCTTATTGATATTTGAAGGCAGAAATTAGCAAACTTCTGTGTCAAAGGCCAGATAATAAATATTTTGGACTAGGGAATGTATGACACCTTGGGTTCAATAACCAGTACAGCAAGAGTAATAATAACAATAAATTTATATTTATTTATTTATTTTAGCCTTTGTGAACTATATGTCACAACTACTGAGCTCTGCCTTGCTAGACAAGGCAGTCACAGGCAACACCTAAATAATTGACTGTGGACATGTTTCAACAGTTCTTTTGTCCTCCAGACTGGTGATCGAGCTCAAGGGCACTCTACTATAGGGCTATATCCATAGCTCTTTTTATTTTTATTTTGAGACAGGGTCTTGCTGTTTGTTCTCAGGAAACTTGAGATCCTATTGCTTCAGCCTTCCAAGTCACTGGAATTTATAGGCAATTATCACTGCACCTGGCCCAATAAAACTTTATTTGTAAAAGTAAGAGGTGAGTCTACTGACTCATTTTAAAGTAATTTGTAATGCAATCAAGCATTTTGGTTGAACTAAAAAGAATATTCACAAATAAACACTTTATAAAGAAGAACATAGAGATTACATAAATATCCTTCCTGACACACATTGCATTGCTTAGCCTTGGATTGTGGTTTGAGTTCTTTATAGTTTGTGAATGCCTGGCTGACCACCCATAGTGATTTTCAAATAACTTTTAGTTCAGACCATTTACCCTTTTTGAATGTTAGAAAAGAGCCCTGTTTTTCAATAAAATATCATTTTTCTCAAAAGTAGAGTAGGTCAGATCTTCCTGTAATACACAACAATGTAAAGTATGAGTTGAACAACAATAATCTATGACCAAGAAAAATATAATGTATGTAGACTTGGAATTGCTCCTAACTTTGTAACAAGTCTTAGAAATATCATTTTCCATGTGCAAAGTATATCCATATGCAAAATTGCAGAATATGTCATCTCTAGAAAATTGTCTTGGTATAATGCATTGGAACTCTGTATTCTTGGACCACACAGTTTGTTCATCTCACTTAGCAAAACTAGAATGGATTCATTAATAATGTGTGAAAGACTGTCTCACCATTTTAAACTCAGTTGCTACAGTTTTGTAGTTATAAGAAGCAACATTGTTTGAATGGTGCAGAGGGATATTTCAAAATATTATGCAGTAGCAGTTTTGGGTTTAATTGTCTGCAGATGGTAGATGATCTATTTTCCTTACTCGCTGCCACATTTCTAATAGTGCCCAGGCTGTTCCATGTAAATTAGTAATCTTTCATGTAAGCCTGTCCTTAATTTTCCAATATTTTTTCTTTGCATCATTTTCCAGCTGTATCATGTTAGAACTGATGTTTTAATTTCCTTTTTTTTTTCAATATCTGTGTGTCATAAATGTTAACCACCTACACACAACTGTAGAGGTGTGCAGGCAAATCAAGAAGGCAGCCCAGTTCACTTGGAGAATCTTAATCATTTCTTCAGTCACATGTTAACCTTGACAGTTATAGCAAAGGCAATTAGTAGTTTCCATTCTGTTTTTAACTAATACTTTGAGACACAATTTTTATTCTCTTAATGTGAAAAAACAGCGGTTCCTAAATGGAAATCTGCATGCAATGTAGTCATCAGAGGAATTGTTCTACATAAAAACGTTTTTAGTGAAAGAGGATAATATTCTTCAGATAGGTGATTTTAGCAAGAAGAGAAGATACTTAAGCAATGCATTTTAAATAACCTCATAAATTAAAAACCTGATGTTTGGATCATCAGAATTAGCAACTAATCTCTCTACATCACACTGGATTGCAATTGGAAACAGTTTAGTCTTCAGCTTAACATAGTACTAACTTTTTGTTTTATTTTATTTTTTCTTCAGTTGATCTATCCAAGATCCCAGCCAAAACTTGCAACTGTGTCAGAGTTAGAAATCTTACTGCCTGACTAGCGCTTGTTTAAGAGAAAAGAGTTCATAAAATTCAACACCTTGCTATGTTTTTTTCCTTGCCTTTTTTTTTTCCTTTTCTTTTTATTGTTGTTGGAACAAAGTTGAGACGATTTGATATACTGATGGGGATTCTTCTTGCTAGCCTAGCTTCAGTCTGGCTTTTTTTTCCCTCATGCATGCTGACCTGGAAATCCTCCTTTGCCTTAGCTGCGATAATCGTGACTCAGCTTACAACACCTTACATTCGCATCGCCCCTGCTGCAGGCGACGGCCAACTAACAGGTCAGATGTTCAAGTATAGATGAGTCATCTTGCCCATTTCCTGCTCATTTTTCTCAGCTTTGTTTCCCCTCTACATTTCCTCCTTTGCTTAAGGCCTGTTTACAATGTTTCAGACCTTTGGTATAGACCTGTGCTCGTATTAAATTAAGTGATATGCTTGGCCTCTTCCTTGTGCACATTTATATCCATGCATTAAGTACAATTCCACTGCATGTTTTCATTGTGTGTTTGGTCTGTTGGTATGTACCTTTCTAGCCTAATGTGATATAGAATGAAATTTGCTGGACTTGCAATAGCAATTATATTAATTGACAGGATTTCAAAACTCATAAGGATGTATTTCCAGTTTTCCAAATTAATCTAAAAAGGCATTGAGAGTTGAGAGTGAGAAAGGTTTATTTTTCATACTACACTATCTATCTTGCACAATTATTAGCAGTGCACGATGCTGTCTGCCAGTATTATCAAATAAAGCCATCCTGAAACTTTTTAGAGTGATGCTGTACAAACTGCTTTTTATATATGTACAATTGTTGCAGAGCTTATAGATTCTCTTTTCAAAGTGAAGAACTTATATAGAGCAATAGTATCTATGCACATCAAATACACTGATTAGTTAGGAAAGTTTAGTAAAGTCGAATGGCTTTAAGTCTTGGAGCTGAACTGGTTGCTTCTATATTCCAAGAGATTAGCTTGTTCACTCTTACTACCTCTGAAGTTGTATGGACATCTGTGTAAATTTATGTAGGAGAGGAGTCCAGAAAATTATCCTAAATCCCAGGTGAGTAGAGAGTGAACTCCAAATTTTTTTCCTGCAATTAAAGCAAGTCATCACCAAGATTTCTAATCTAATCACATGGGAAGGACTCAAAATTCCAGTTTCAGAAGAACTGTGATAGTGTAGGCTATTGCATGTAGTTAGGCATGCTTAAAGCCAAGTAGAAAATACATAACTGCTTTACATATAATTTTTCACTCCAGCATTTTTTTTGTGTGTGTAAGAAACTGGGAAAAATCCCCTAACATTTAAGCAAATGGTGAAACTTAACTTAGGTTAAGAAATCATAAACATTTAGATCATTCTGTGAGCTCAATATTTTGTAAAATAAAGCAGCTGAGACTAAGGAAAAGTATACACTGATTTGATAAGATAAAGAACTGTAGAATAATTCTACTTCCTTCTCCACTAGAATTCAATACATATTTTTAATTCTCTATTTCAGGGCCTAAGAGCTCTCAGTTTTCTGATATGTGTTTCTCTTATTTTCCAGTTTGTGTAATGCATATTTCTTGTAATGAATGAAGTTCTCCTTGTTAGAGACCCTTCATTATCCTGAACTTCTGATATGTTCCTCCCACCATGAATAGTACCTGAAGCTTGGTTTCTGTCCTTAGTGGAAATCCTTCTCTCTACAACCCTGACATTTAAAGATTGGTTCATGGCACTGTATATAGGCTTTTTGTCCATCTCAGGGTTTTTTTTAAGATCCTTTAGCAACTCTTACTCTTTCCTTCCCCATTATATCTGAGCTGTCATCAGTCTTGCCAGAATATCTTTAAAAATGATGGCCCACATCATAAAAAGGAGTACATACGAGAAACAGGCTATTCCTAAAATCCTGTCATCAAATGAAGCATGGTGTTTCCTAGGTATGAAGCAAGTAAAGCTTTGAATATTGTATAATGAAGACACCTCAGAAAACAAACACGTTTTCAGGACTTTCAGATCCAACACAGGTTGTTATTTGGAACCAGTTTGGGAAGGGAACTCATTGTTGCCACAGTGTACAGCTGCCATTTCTCTAAAGGTTGCATATGTTCTGCATCATCCATTTTGTTTTATTAGAGATTAAAATGATGAAAGGCCAGAATAAACCTCAAAAACCCTTGGAAAAACGACTCCTGTTCTTGCTTCTGTATGGGTGCTGGTTTTCATGATGGCTCATCTTATCAGGAGAGAAGCAATATCTCTTTTGCATTTTCCATCTGTACCAGCCATCAACTTCAGTAGCAGTAATACTATCTTTTTTAATGGATTTATTCCTTAGTCTAGAATGCAAACCTGAGACTCAATTCATTCAATCATTTTTGACAGTCTTTGAGCATCTTCTGGGTGCAAAGTATGGATCAACAACTCTAACAGTGTGGTTGCCCAGACATCTTGGTACCAGGTTTCTTAGCATCAATAAACTTCTGTATACACATACTATTATGAATGAAAAAAATCACATCCTACTTTTCACTTAACAAAACTAAGAAGAGACAGCAATTTTATAACTGTTGGGGGTAAACTTGATGTTTTAAAACCTTCCCATCATGTTGAACAACTTAGGAAATGGTTAGTAAGTCAGCTGTGAACTTTAACATTGGTGACACCTTGAGCAGTTGTAGTTTTGTTTACTAGAACAGTCCTTCCCTTTCTGGAAGCCAATAAAAGATATTGGAGGGATGCCTTTATTTTTTTTTGTTATGTTGTTCATTTTAACTGTGCTGACATCTTGCCCCTCAAATCCTTTTCAACATTTCCCTTCCATTAGGAAGCTTCCATGAGATTGCAAGTCCTTGATATCATGGCTCTTCTTGTACTAGCAGGCACTGCATGCTGGTTAGGCTTGCCTTGCTGTGCATGGCACATCCCTTGCTTGCCAAAGAAAACAAACACCCTGGTGATCTGGTGCCAGCATCCAGAACTTGCCCACCACAATAAAAGTACTATGTGATTGAATTTTTTGAGTGAATGGCCCAGATGCCAAGAGGGCTCCAAAGAAGGAGCACCAGGTATAAAATGTAATTGTGTTTCATAGGAGGTTCTGCTGTTGCACTGGAGATTATTCTTAAAATGTTGTTCTTGGTCAAAAGTGAGAAATACATCATGATGCAATATAAACACATAGATACACGTGCAGGTTTAACTGAAACAAAGCTTTACTGACCCTTCTTCCAGCACTACCCCTGTCTGAGATACACTCTGATGTTTCCTCTTCTGTTGCATCATGCTATTTCATTTTATTAACAAATTCTGTTCCTACTTACTAAATTGATTTTGTTTCCCTAATGGTTATAATCCATGGTTTTTAAAAATATTTGTTGCCAAGGCAATAGACTTAGGGGATAGTGAAAAGGAACAGAATGTCGGACTGGAGTGACATCTCTTTTTCCCATTGTGGGGTGTATGTTTTTTTTTTTTTTTTTTTTTTTTTTGTGTGTGTGTGTGTGTAGAGGCACTCAAAACTGCTACTCTGGAGAGAATGTACTACAGTCTAGCAGCAGGAAATGCATCTAGTCTCTGCTTTGTTCTCTTTATATTGTGATTCACTGTTGCATGATCTAGAACTGCCTTGGGAATAAAATGGAAAGTTGAATAGACTAGAACATTTTCTTAAGATTTGTCTAATTAATGTTATAAATATGTTTTGGCCATTTATATTAAGGTGTTTCTATTAATTAACCCAGCCAATTCTGAGACACTGTGGTGGATGATTTCCTTAAACAATTTTTTATGATCCATTTGTTTGATATATATATAAAAAAATAAGATCTATAGCCTAGAATGTTTATAAATATTTACAAAAATACTTAAAAAGTGATTCTAGGGTTCACACGTGAGAGTGACATATCAGAACATGTAGAGCTTCTTGCTAGATAAAAAAAAAAACTCAGAACTAGACAACTGTTATTCCCACATATCGGTATTGCCAAAGATGAAACATAGACAGACAATAGAGGAGTGAAAATAGATTTTATTCATCAACTGCTGACAGTAGGTGAAGGAGCCAAGTTCCATTTTGATTTGTAAAGAGGTAACCAGGCCCTTTAAAGGGACAATGCAAGAGTAGGGAGAGGGGTGAGTAGAGGCTCAGTAAGGAAGTGAAACATTACAAAAAGTCAGAAGGTTGGTCCAGGAGAAACCCTTCTATATTTGTTGACTGGTGCTTAAGGAAGTCAGGCTGCTGCGCTCACTCTGAGGCTGGAGACAGGGGCCTCGTCCTGAGGTGCTGGCAGCTTTGAGATTTCTCAGGCAAGTATTTTACAGCAGGGTAGGATTATTCTAGCAGTAGGGCTAGAGCAGCTGGAAACCCTGTTAGGGCTGTTGAACTCTTCAGAGGCCATAGCTGAGACCCTGTAGAGAAGAGGGGCCAGCAGGAAAAGAACTTTGTCAGGATAGAGGCAAATATATCATGAAATAAATCCTAAGGAATTTACTTGTATCCCTACTGTGGCTTTTAAAAAAGATTGGAATTTCCTTAAAAAATACATAAGTGTGTGTATGTGTGTGTGTGTGTGTGTGTGTGTGTGTGTGTATAAATTCATGTCAGGGCATCCACTGAACTAGGTTCCCCGAGAGGAAGGAATGCAATAGTATAGCTGGAGCCTTCCCCAAGCATTATTCTCTAACACTTCACCATAGCCCCAAGGGGAGAAATATCCTTACATCTTACCACTGGGCAAAGGAAACTCAAAGTTGAATAGCATGACATTCACCAGTATGGGACCCAGAAGTCCCGTATTCAGTCAAGACTGGGGAATTAGTTGGATCCCAGGCTTTCCGATTGAAGCCCTGGGTTCTTCCCACCACAGCATGTATTTGATGCCTGTCTGGAAACCCTCAGCTTCTCCTGAACCCTCCAGGCCTCACTAGGGTTTCTACCATTACCCCAGTCTCCTGGGCTCCTGGCCACCTTGCCTTCTGCAACACCTTAGGTTTATGCCCAGCCCTGAGGAAATCCCTTTACCTGCTTTCTCTGCCACTTTTCCATCCTTCCAAGTGTGGCTGGAGAAATGACAGATGGGTGCTGTGGATCCTCTCCCATGAATGTTTCCTTCTAATCCCCAATGTCCCTGCCTCTGTAGGAGTGAGTGTTCTTCTGCCCTCCACCCCACACAGGCTCCTCTCTCAGGCATATCTGCCAGTGCCCTAAGGTGACTTGGTCAGGATTTCCCTTCCTTCTTTTCTTCAGATATACCCTCTCTCTGGTGTCCTGGGTTAGACTTGGCATAGTATCCTTTCTAAAGCCTCTTGTGGTGGAAGCAATTGGGTCACAGAGAAGGAAAACTTTTCCTAAGGAACAAAAATCATCATTGAAGTCCAACAGCAATAGCCTGATGAAATTTCTGGGACTCTCACCAGTGCACATGCCCTTATCAAATATAATATTTTCACTGTGTCCTGAAGCCTGTACATAATACACTGTAAGTTTGTCCTGCCATCTTTACAAAGGATGAAGCAGAGTACCAGGTTCAATATGTTCATGGGTTACCGCCCTAGGAAAGAGCTAAAATTAGGTATGGAGGCCCAAGAAGGACCTTTAAATTTGGTGATGACTTTAAATTTGGTTTGTGTAGTGAGGGGATTTGATATGTTGGGGAAAGCAAGAATCTCAAATCCTTTATTCCACAAATGCCATCATCAGTTACTAGATTAAAGAGCATCAGAGCTGGCAACCCTATAAAGTGCCTGGTCCAGTAGTTTTCAAACTGTATTCTTTGGGGTTCTGAGGAAATACCTCAGAAGTTGCCTTGTAGCAGGGCTCTGTTCTGAGCAGTAGCTCCCATAGGTTCTGAGGTGGTCAGAGCGTGGGCTCTAGAACTACGCTACCTGAATTCAAATCACAGCTCTTTCACCAGCATACTGACCTTGGGCAAGTTACTACCATCCCCATAACTTACCAGTTTATTCAGCTATGAAGTGGGAATTATGGTGGTTTCTACTCATAAAGTTGTTTTCAGGTGTCTTTCTACCTTAAAATATTCTCTTTTAATCATGGGAAGAATATAGACTCTTTCGATTCCTTCAATGAGCACCTATTTCTGAGTGCCTAGTGCATGGTAGATACTTCGTGAGGCTCTTGGGAAATTTCAGTGAACAAAGTATCTACAACTCAAGTGTACTGGAAAAGCTTATAACTTTCTACAATAAACTTATCCCCAGTCCCGATATTAGTTAACAACTTTGGAAATTCCACACCTTTCCGTGTGTTAAAACATACAAACATACACCATTTTTTGACTATCATATATAAACAGTACACTGTCACTTGATTTTTGAACTTAACATGTCACACATTTACCTTTAAGCCACCATGTACCAATCCAATGCACTCTTTTTAATATTTGATATAATTCCTCTGTCAGGATATATTACAGTCTATTCACCAAGACTATGGCTAATGGACAGTCAGATTTTCCCCACTTTATTTATTTCTGTTAAATAACAATTACAAAAGCTAGAATAAATAACCATTGGCCATTTACATTTCTTTGTATTGGTTCATATATCTTCTTCCTTGTTGATTACTATTCTTTTGACTTTGTTTATAGTGTCATTTAACATAAAGAAGATTCCATTTTTAAATAATCAAATGTTTTTCATTTGTCAATGCTTCTCCAAGGCTTATCTTTTGCTCAAGATCCTCTCCAGTCTCAGGATATATGCCACCATGAATTTTCTTATAACATTTTCATAGTATTCTCTAATTTAGCTCTTGAATTCACCTAAAAATTACTATTAATACAATATGATGTATTGCTGGGAAACAGATCTAACTTCTCTCCAGACAAATATCCAGTTAGACCAGCACTCTTTATTACATAAAGTTATTCTCTCATAGAATCAATCTGCCTCATTGTCATATATGAATTTTTCATATATACCTGGAATTCCCAGATTAGATTCTGTTATGATCTTCTTCATCTTTTTCTATACTTTTATGATCATCTTTGAGTACAGAGGCTTCTTAAAGACATTTTGTTATATGATAAAACTAGAATTCTCTCCATATTCTTTGTCAAAAGTTATACCACTTACCTTCCAATATCTATACTCTGATCCTTACAATGTTATGTCAACAAGGTCTTACCTAAACTGACCCATATTGCTTTTTTAACTCTTTTTGTCTTCATCTTACTTCATTACACACCAGTCATGTTTTTCTCTCATGGTTACTTGAACATATGTCAGTCAGCTCTCAGTTACTATAACAAAATCCTTGAGATAACACACTTATAAAGAGGAAAGGTTTATTTGGCTCATGGTTTCTGATGGTTTAGTCCATGGACACTTGGCCCTGTTCCTTTGGACCTTGTCAACACAATACATAAAAGAAAGATTGAATGGCAGAGGAGATATGTTCACCTCTTGGTAACCAGGAAATAGGATATTAGGAAATATCCCCTTCAAGGACATACCCCCAGTGACCTATCTTCTGCCAGGCCCTACCTCCTAAAGTTTCTACCACCTCCCAGTAATACCTCAAGCTGGTGATCAAGCCTTTACTACATGGGCTTTTAGGGGACACATTAAAAAATAAAATCAGACATACTTTCATCTTTGAGCTTTGGCTCTAGCTTTTCCCTTGCTTGGGAATCCTCCTCCCCAGATAACCCCTTGGCTAACCTTTCACCATCTCCTTACCTTTTCAACAAAGGATCATAACAATCCCACTTCTCAGAGAAGTCTGCTTTATTGCTGCTGGTCCTTCTTAATGCTACCCCTGCTACAGAACTGCATCCCCAACTCGTCTGCATTTCTCTCTGCTGCTTTCCCCTTTTTTGTAGTGCCTTTTATACTTGTTGGTCCTCTTTGCTACTGTCTCCCCTGCCCCCATTAAAATGTAAGCTCCTTGAGGGTAGGATTCTTTGTTTACTGTGTTCTGATCTCAGAAACTGTCCTGGTACAGGCAGTCATTTAAAAAATCATGCCACTGAAATTCTCTGGATTCTTACTGTGGAAAAAAAATGGTAATTTTCTCCTTTAATCATTATAAGGCTCTTCGTGTGAATTTGGAGTATTCTATAGACCCAGTTTTTCCAGGTCTCTTTCCAAGTTATATTACAGATCCAAGACCTTTCACCATTTCCCAGCCACCCCTAGACCACTGTCAAAGAACTTTAACCATCTCTAGTCACACTCATGTGTCCCCTTTAATTCACTTGCCACAGAGCAGGTGGACTCCTTATAATGGAAATCTGGTCCCATCCCAACTTATCTGAGAGCCTCAGATAGCCACCTCCTCTGCACTTCCATCTCACAGCATAAAAGGCCTCATGGCTCGGCTATGGGCCCCATGAACCCCATCTCTTCTTCTCTTTCCCACTCAGTGCCAATGTTCTTTCCGTTTCTCCAGAACAACAGTCAGTATTAGGTGTTGTCTGTGTGCCCTTGATTTTCCCTCAGACCTCATCTTGCAGGGTGAGTATCCCTTATCTGAAATGATTGATATCTTCAGGTTTAGGTTTCAGATTTTTTTAGATTTTAGATTATTTGCATGTATATCATGAGATTTCTTGTTGTGGGACCCAAGTCTAAACACAATATTATGTTTTACATACACCTTATACACATACCTTGAAAGTAATTTTTTAATGATTTTGTGCATAAAACTGTTTTATGGTGTGGAATTTCCCACCTGTGATGTCATGGTATTCAAAGATTTTTCAGTTTTGGAGCATTTTGGATTGGGAAGGATCAAGTTTTATCATCTCCTCAACATCTGAGAGCCAGTGTCTTGTCATTCCCTTAAGGAAGACTTTCTGGACAACTGTCCCAAAGTGGAATGTCCTGCTGGCCCTTAGTCACTGTCACGTGCTCTCATGATGCCTTTGTCTCCCTCTAAGAGTGAGTCTTCAGGAAACAAAATCCATCTGTCTTGTTCTCAGTGTAGCTTGCAGACACCCAGAGGGTATTTCAAATGATTTTCTGAATAACAATGAGTAACTCTGATGACCTTTCTTATTAAATGCATTCTCAAGTTTGCTTATACCTTTCATCACTTTGATGAGTGCATTTTCAACAGATTTTTAATAAGGGGAAAAATTTTTTAAATCAGTTTATTTTCTCTACTTTGGACCAATTTTATTTTACTCAAATCCAAAACACCTCTTCTTTGTGCTATATATATTTTCTAATTCAGTAGACCTTTCTATTGCAAATAACGCAAACTAATGGTTTTTTAATTCACTTATGAAAACACAATTTTTAATCAGCCGTTTCTTTTGACTGGAGTTATAAAAAGGTTTATTTATTTATTTATTTAAAGAATAGCCAGCTCACTTGCACCAGAATTATTTATTTCACCGCCACTCCCCAGATCCTATATAATTTTCTATTTTCACCTATCAGGCCAGCCAGGGATCCTTGGTACTAGTTATGAGCCATAAGCGTGACAGGGCTGTTATACAGATGAATGACATTTTTCTTTTTGTAGACCCATGGTTATGTATTTGTAAGATAAATATACAACTGAAATTGGATCTTAGCCATGTTGAATAGCTGGCAGATGGGGTGTGGCTTAAAGATTGGGGGATTGTTCCCTGAACTTTAGCTCAGTCAGTGACATGGAACAGCAGATGCAAAGGGACTGTGATGTGGAGAAGCATGGCCAAACATGAAGAATTGCAAAAGGTCATTGTGGGTGAGAGCAGGAAGCAAGGATGTATGGGTTGAGCATCAGGGCTGTATGTGTAGCCAAGGGCGACTGTGCCCTTGTGTGCTACATTAAGTACTTTGGTCTGGAGTCTAGGGACATTATCTAGCAGTTGAAATGTTTTCATGAGGCACAGACAGGATCAGTTTACCCCGTACATCTCATTTACACTAGAAACTGTCAAGTAGAGATGAGCAAGGCCAAAAAATGGAAAGTAACATTCTTAAGAAACGGAATGCCATTCAACAACCTAAAACAAAAGAACAGAGTGATTGTATGTGACTAGAAGAGCTAAATGTGAAGAAATTATTACAGTGAGTGCTGGCCATGAATGAGTGATAGTCTGTAATGAGCCTGGAAGGTAAGGAGGTTAAGGAACAGGGTCAGGTATATTAATAGAACTTTGAGTCCCTTCTACAGGGAATGGTTTCTTCAGCCCACTGCCTGAGATGATCCACTTCAATTGAGATTCACTTCTGTGTGAATCAAAACTGATTAAGGATAATAAAACTCAGCTGTATGTTTGAATATACTGGCATCAAATAATATTTCACTTCCTTTAGCTGCAGACAGTTATGTTCTGACCTCTCAGGAGTTTGGCCTTTAGACCCAGGAAGAGTTGTGTCACAGGAGATTTTTGATCGCATTTATAATAATATTTATACAAATATATAGAAACATTTGTATCTGATATTACAGGGGCCATATTCTACTGTCATTCAGTGTTTAGCACCTGAAGGACACTTAGAGACTCACTATTATTTTCTGATAGAGTGAAGTCATTCCTAAGTGATAAAATTCCCTTGAAGGCTTGAACTCATTTCCAAGCTACTTAAATAAATAAATAAATAAATAATAAAGAACATCCCTGCCACAGAAGAGCTTTCAACTATGATTGTAGTCAAAATGTGTGGTGTTTCAGAAAGTGCACTGGACCAAGGGTTAGGTAGACCACCTCTGTTCAGCTTCCTTTAGACAGATTTATAAAGTGCATGCCATTTAGGCCTGACAGATGCCAAGGTTGAACCTTTCAGTCCCTGAAATATATAACTGTATGTAACTGTACTGTGAGTACTGTTTTCTGCATTATTAGGGAATTTGATTAATTCCTTAATTCTTTACATTGATGAACTTCTCATCCTCTTAGAGAACTTGCAGTATAAGTAGCTCTACAAAAAACATGTGTTCTTTACTCTCAAGGAACTTATATTTGTGACCTTTCATGTAACTTCACCAAATTCACTAATATCTTGTAATAATGATTAGTAGGTAACAAAGTAAGCTAATATCTATTCAGTTGTGCTCAAAACCATAATGATATCTATGCTATACTGGAGTCATTTTTTATACCAGATGCATCAAAGAAACTGTGGGTAAGAATTGAGGAAAGACAATACCTCCTTTAGGCTTCCTTTATAAATAAAAATTGCCAAACTCTTCATTACATTGATAACCAGCAGATTGGAACAGTGAGTGAATTAAAAGTACCATTTTTTTAACTATCTAGGTATCTTATTTTTTGTCCAAAGCAATATAATATAAATATGTATGATTAATTTCCTTGTAAACCCTCCTGGGCATTTCAGATTAAATGGCATAAGGGATATTTGCGGTGTGTGTTTTTGCTGTGGAAACCAGGGCAGAAAGGAGAGTATGGAGAGAATTTGGTTGGCATTTTAGCAGCTCATAAAAGGTTTGCTTGAGGAGCCTGAGATTTTCTTTCCAGCCACAAAGAATGTAAAGTGAGGGGGAAATTTTATTCTTTCTGCAATACCAGCTGACTTCATTTTAATGGGCTGTAGTGTCACTGTTGATTTATTGCCCTTTTTTCTTCTTTTATGTGTTATATTTGTCATTTTGCTATGACAGTTTCATCTATAAAACAGTATAGTTACAAGAAAACGGTGAGAGGATCCGGCAATGCCATGGGAGGCTCTGTTCCTTTTTTCTTTTCATTTTTGGGAATGAAATACTGAGTCAAATGTCAAGTATTTGATTTTAGAGATAATATATTTTAAAAGCTGTAAATTGCACTGAAAGAGAACATTGTTTTCTATTTTTATTACATAAACTTAAGAATTTCTATGTAAAAGACTTCCAATAGAGACAGACAATTCAATTTTTCAATATCATTTGTGTTTTTCCTTTCTATCAGCAGTGTGATAAAGAAAAAGTAAACAATACATTTAACATTTATTTGCTTAATGCATAGAGTTTTCGGGCTTGACAGAATACATTGAAATTTTGTATTTTGGGAAACCTACCTTTTCATTTTGATATTAATCTGATGAGTTGTACACATCCAAAAGATACTGAAAGTGAAATTTTGAGCTCAGTGTAAGCCAAGTTTGGTCAAAGATGAAAAAAGGTGTATTAAAGAAAGTATCTGCAGTTTAAAAATTAGTTGAAGATTTTCCATGCAAGATTTTGTATTGATAGCTGGTCACAGTGATGCACACCTCTAATCTCAGCAGCTCTGGAGGCTGAGGCAGGAGGATCATGAGTTCAAAGCCAGCCTCAACAAAAGCGAGGCACTAAACAACTAAGTGACACCGTCTCTAAATAAAATACAAAAATAGGGCTGAGGATGTGACTCAGTGGTTGTGAAATGAAATTTGGATTTTGTACTGATAGTTAAATTATTCTTTGCCTTCTCTAAAAAGAAATATATTATTTCCAACATAGTAAAATTAAATGAATGCATCCTTGATAGTAGTACAAAATGGGAAAGGCCAGGGATATTTTTTAAATATTGATAAGAGCTGAATGATGGGCTGAGGATGTGGCTCAGTGGTAGAGTGCTTGCCTCACATGCATGAAGTTGTGGGTTCAATCCCCAGAACCAAACAATAACAACAACAACTGAGTGACAATGTTAGTTTCTTTTGTTCTGTCCCTTTTCTTCAGTGTCTAACATGTCTGCCACTCATTAATTGCTATCAATAGTTATCAATTGTCTTAACTTTGATTTTCATCCCTATAGATACCTTAGAAAAACATTTACTGTGTTTTAAAATATAAAACTTTAGCATTAATTCTGGCATTTTTATACCTAAGAATCTCAGTGAATTTCTCTCAGAATTTATAGGCAGAGGGACATGTTGTACTGCTGTATGATTTTACTTTTTAGTTGACTTTGGAATAGTATGTTTTGTAAATAAATATCTTTAAATTATTGTAAAATGACTAGTGTTTGTGATGGTTCTTTGGAAATATTTTTGGGGCATAATTCAATATATTTATTCCAAATTGAAAACAAGTCAGAATTTCCTTCATTGTCCTAAGAGGAGACAACAAATCAAGAAAATATCAAGGATGGATCTAGAAAAAAAATAATACTTGTTTTTGAAGAAAAAAATCTTATTTAAAATGTCTTACCAACCTTGTAACAAATCAGGGGAGAAGCCAGACCTGGTGAATGAAAAGGGGATAAGTTTAGACCTTTTAGAAGACTTCATTTACCCTTTCAACACTTAGTGTGAAAATATGTTCATTGGTATCTCCAGTGGGGTAAAGACCCACAATCTTTTAAGATTTGATTTACACCATTCTATTGTATGAAAAGCATCTCGCCGCTCAGTCTGCAGCACACACTCTACTTCTTTACTTTTATAATTGTCAAGGTTATTTTTAGTGGAAGAGGATGTCATGTTTGATTCCTTCTCAAGCCATGGATTTTCTAGCATAGTTTTCATATATTCTTTTTTTTAAATTTTTTTTATTTATTGGTTGTTCAAAACATTATAAAGCTCTTGACATATCATATTTCATACATTAGATTCAAGATGGTTATGAACTCCCAATTTTACCCCAAATACAGATTGCAGAATCACATAGGTTACACATCCACATTTTTACATAATGTCCTATTAGTGATTGTTGTATTCTGCTACCTTTCCTATCCTCTACTATCCCCCCTCCCCTCCCCTCCCCTCCCATCTTCTCTCCCTACCCCATCTACTATAATTCATTTCTCTCCTTGTTAATTTTCCCATTCCCCTCACAACCTCTTATATGTAATTTTGTATAACAATGAGGGTCTCCCTCCATTACCATGCAATTTCCTTTTCTTCTCCCTTTCCCTCCCACCTCATGTATCTGTTTAGTGTTAATCTTTTCTTCCTGCTCTTCCTCCCTGCTCTGTTCTTAGTTGTTCTCGTTATATCAAAGAAGACATTTGGTATTTGTTTTTTAGGGATTGACTAGCTTCACTAAGCATAATCTGCTCTAGTGCCATCCATTTCCCTGCAAATTCCATGATTTTGTCATTTTTTAGTGCTACGTAATACTCCATGGTGTATAAATGCCACATTTTTTTTATCCATTCATCTATTGAAGGGCAACTAGGTTGGTTCCACAGTCTAGCAATTGTGAATTGTGCTGCTATGAACATCGATGTAGCAGTATCCCTGTAGTACGCTCTTTTAAGGTCTTCAGGGAATAGTCTGAGAAGGGCAATAGCTGGGTCAAATGGTGGTTCCATTCCCAGCTTTCCCAGGAATCTCCATACTGCTTTCCAGATTGGCCGTACCAGTTTGCAGTCCCACCAGCAATGTACAAGTGTACCCTTTTCCCCACATCCTCGCCAGCACTTGTTGTTGTTTGACTTCATAATGGCTGCCAATCTTACTGGAGTGAGATGGTATCTTAGGGTGGTTTTGATTTGCATTTCTCTGACTGCCAGAGATGGTGAGCATTTTTTCATGAAGCATCCGGGAGCCAAGCAGCTCTTTTTCGATCTCTTTGTTGTTCTTTCTGCTTAGCAAAGTGGTCCACTACAGATTAACGGTGAAAGGAGCTCTAACAAGCTCCGCGAAATCTCGATTAAAGCCGCTGCTCTGAGCACCACGCTCAGCACTTCAGCAACCTCTGTACGCAGCGGCCATCTTCCGTTTTCGTATATTCTTTATCAAATCATCTTTTATTGTCTGCAAGGTCCTACAGGAAAGGGGAGGAAAGAGGTCTCTCTCCATTTGAACTGTACCATTTGTTCAGCCCCTGGCCCATCTCAGATGCTCTGTGAGCTGGAAAGCCAGGGCTTCATGGCATTGCAGGATCAAGCATGGTGCGGTTTCTGGGAGCATCACTTTCTGTGATGATAAATAATGTAAAACATTAGTTTTATTAAAAATTGATACATTATGGAATAAAGATGTAACTTTGACATCCTTTATTTAAAAAGATCAAACCACAAATTTCAAAGAAATTTCAAGCTTGGGGTGGGTCACTTAGCATACAGCTGAGCTTCCCACAGGCTTTTATTGTTTTCCCTCCCCCTCCTGGTATAAGCAAAGGTTAAAGTAGAAAGTCCTTGCCTCCCTTCAGCCAGATCAGTAAGGAACAATGAAGGTCCTCAGTGGTAGAATCCAGATCATTTTCAATCCCACATTGCACATTTCCTTTGGCAGGTTTCAGACACATCAGATAGGTATCTGGACCTAACTGTTCTGTCCCTGATTTTAATTCGTTAGTTCACATGGGCAGTCTAGATCCCAGTGCACATAATTTACAAAGCTTGTACTTTATACAGAAAGTAGTAAATACAAGTCCAGGCTTCTGAGCAAATCTCTTACTCTCTTGAAATCCTCCCTTCCAAATCTGTGATACAGGGAGAATACTGTTTTTTAACCTCATTATTTCTTAACCTATATACTGAACACCATAATGGGCATAAAGTTGATCACACAGCTGGCTCAGAGTAAAGGCCTAGGAAATGGCAGGTGCTGCTATTGTGGCTTTGTTGTTATTCTAATATAGTATTGCTTTATGGCCTTTGAAGCTTTCAATCGAATTAGGTAATTAATCCAGGCCACTGCCAGTCACAGAAGTTCAAAATTGAACTTCCCAGGAAATGAATGGATTTCTCAATGGTATATAGAGTGTTATTTACCTGAACACCATGAGAATGCTGTGGTTTCCAGGAGCGCTCAAGCATGAGAGGAACATTATTATTCTATCATATGTCAAGACCTGTAATGAGTCCCCCACGGATGATACTTTTCATTTGCTGGTCTTTGGGTTATAAACAGCATCAGCATGACCCAGGCTATTATTTTTCTGCTGGCAATGATGGTGATGATGATCATGATGAGAACAGGTACTTCATTTTCAAATACAGCTACTTTATTTGAAGCAGCAATGGTCCAGAGCAGTGTACAACCCATTCTGTGCTTCTCCACAGCCAGCATACTGAATAAAGCCTCAGGCCTCCTTTGCTTTCCTTGCCATTAGGGTCCCATTGTCCCTGGTGTCCTGGGTTTCCTTGTCCTTCAGTAGCATCAGTTCTCAAGAGAGCATGAGAGGGTGCACTTTTATAAAACAGCATTAAGATGGATCATAGGTGATCTCATTTAGCAATTTTTCAGTCACCAAATATGAAATTGGAAAAATATAGAGCAGTTTGTGAGGGAATGGCAAATGTTACTTAGAAGTAGAGTGCCACTACCCCTTTCCTTCAATATGTTGTTTTGATTTTTAGAACAGTAAATAACTATCTCTGAGAAACGATAATTGAAAATAAGCCTGGCACCTGCCTTGGAGTTAATAAATGACATCTGTGCAGCACATCTATCAGTATCTCTGATGAGTTTTCCCATTGAGTCTAGTAAATAAATATCCAAGCAAAACATTACTCAGCTAATGTAATCGATGTTCACTTACTATGTACAGTTTCCTTCTTGGGATTGCTGATGATACAATTATTAATTATGGTTTCTTATTAATTATATTTTATTCAAGTTGGAGCTCTTGGTCAAAACACAAATTGGTATATCAACTTTTATCTGTGACTTGGTGTAGGTGTTTTCATCACAGAGATGTAAATGTCTTCTTTTTGCGTGACTATTTATACATAGCTTCACAGTAAACATGATGAAAAATGAAGTTATTTTGTTGAATTATCAATATGGTGGATTGCCCTTATATGTCTGAATAATCTCTTTAGCAGTTTATGTCCATGGACAAATGCAATACATGCACACAGGGAAAGAATTCATCAGAGTGATTTACATGTGTCCATTAGCCAATGTAAGGGCCTACTAAAGGGAATTATTCATATTTCTGCCTTACTTCTTTCATGAATAATAAAGGAGTTAGAAAATGCTCCCTTGGCAGATCATAGGAATGAGAAAACCACTTAATGAAATAAAATTGTTCTTACTAGTGTGAATCTAATTAGCATTATCTTATTAGGTATTTCCAGCATTTTTTTCTTTCCAAAAGACCCCACATTATTCTAATTACTCTTTGGAAGAAATTTTAGCTAGTTTAAAGACATCAAAAACAAATTCCATATATGAGCATGAAAAGTGGTCTGTATACACTTAATCATTATAAGTTTTGAGCTCATAGTACTTTATTCTTGATAGATACTCAGTTTTTGTCTGTCTTAGCACCTTGATGGATATATATTTCACTGCTTGGAAGCTGGAAATATAACATTTTGCCACTGGCATTTATTTCCATGCTCTTTCTGTCTGTTAATCTCATTTTATCATTGATGGTGAGTAAATTTCCTGGTAAGGACATTCATCTTTCCTCAGTGTACTAAGAAGATCCCTTCTTCTCTGGCCACCCTGGGCATCCTCAGTGGAGTCCTTGGTTGGACATTGTCCTTCTCTCTTGGCATGTTGTACTGATGCCTGTTGAACATGATCCCATGCTACCTGCATATGCCCCCCCTCTCTTGTAGTTGTAGATGGACACAATACCTTTATTTTATTTATCCACCCATATGTGGTGCTGAGGATCGAACCCAGGGCCCCGCATGTGCTAGGTGAGCTGTCTACTGTTGAGTCCACAACCCTAGCTCATGCCTCTCTTCTTAATCACTACTGGGGATCTCTGAAGGAAGACAAGGGAATAGGACTGGTTATTGCCTTTACTATCCACTTTTACATATTCTTCCTTCCTGTTTTCTTTCATGCCTATTGCCCAATATCTGAAGACTTCAATACAAGTAGAAAAAAAATGATAGGTAGGCTGTGAAAAGAATGCAAGTGAGGGAGACAGGAAGATTAAGTGAGGTTTACTATGAGAAAGTTTTGATTCAGCAAACATGTCCTCGAATGTAAGATAAGGGATCAGGCAATATGAAGAGCACAGAGATGAATGTTACCAGTTTTGTCCTAAAGATTTTATGGTTTCATATATGATATAAAGAATTTACCAAAATAACTGAAGCAAAGCTTAAAAATAGTACATTCTATGCAGGAGAAGTGAAGCAGTGTGCAACAGAAGTTCCACAGGAGAATGGCTGTTCCTACACAGCCACTGGGGCAATATGGTCTTTGAAGAATGGGTAGGACTTGAACCAAGAAAAAATGAATAGGGGAATTTTCCTGAAGATGGAATAGCAGGAATGAATACCCTGAGAAGAGGAGATGTTAGGCATACAGAGAAAATTTTCTTTTTGTTGGTACATAAGGTGAAAGAAAGAAGAAAAAACAGAGGAGAGGCATAAAGTTAAGAGATTGGAGCCAGCTCAGGGGAGTTCTTGATTGCTTGTTTATTGTGTTGGTACCAGGAATTGAACTCAGGGGCACACAAACACTGAGCCACATCCCCAGCCCTATTTTGTATTTTATTTAGAGATAGGGTCTCACTGAGTTGCTTAGCACCTTGCCATTGCTGAGGCTGGCTTTGAACTCCCGATTCTCCTGTCTCAGCCTCCCAAGCTACTGGGATCACAGGTGTGTGCCACCATGCACAGATTGATTGCCTTTCCAAATAAGCATTACTCTTGTTTTTGGTTTTCATTTTTAAATGAAAGAGTGACTGGTTAGAGTTATTTAGGAAACCAAATAGAACTTGCAGTCTATAAAAGAGATTAGAAAAGACATCTGCTTGGGAGTAAAAAGCAAAAGTGCAGAAAAAAGATAAACCAGGGTGAGGGGAGTAGAAAAGAGGAAACAGTGAAGAAAGAAAAATATAGCATTCTTAGGCTTGTTAGAGATTGAACATGATATTGGAAAATGACCTAGTGCCAAGTGATTATTCTTCAACTCAAGGTTAGAATATATGTCCTTTATAATTTGTTTCAGTCTTATGTGTTGAGGGTCAAAATATCATTTATATACAATCAAAATCATTTACTTGCTCTGACTTTTATTAGGTGCTTACTAAATTCTAGGCAGAAAGAAGGAGAAGCCTGTCTCAGCCTTTCTCTGTAAGAACTGGAACTCCTGCTTTTACACCTTTGTGTTCAAAGTATTTTTCTGGACTAGGGGTGTGGCTCAGTGGTAGAGTGCTTGCCAAGGATACATAAGGCCCTGGTTTCCATCCCCAGCACCATAAAAAATAAAAAAGTATTTTTTATAGCCATACACAGACCACATGGGGGTTTCATTATTCTCTTTCTAAATGTCTTCTATGTAATTTATGACATTTGTTCAGCAAGGACTTGTCAAGTGATCAGTACATTAAAAACATCATATGGCTCTCTAGGAGTCAAAGATGGTAAGAAATGTCCTTACTCTTGGAAAGCTCCAATGGGAGACAGTGTCACTACACCTGTTCATTGTCTCCTTGGGTGGAAAAATGACCCTAATTCCTTTCTTCTTCTTCACAGTCCTTCCTTTCTACCCTGACAATCACTCCTATTTCTTTTCTTTGATTCCTTTTCAGGATCTATACTCTATCTCTATATTCTGTCTCTCTTCTCTGCAGCACCTTGACCTCTGGAAGAATTCCATGCCTTCCATTCCATACACACACAGTGGAATCAAATTAGATTGACTCTGTTACCAGATTGTTGTTTTCTGTCCTTTGCCAGCAAAATTCTCAAATATTCATTCTATTTTTGTTTCAGGATTTTTCTTTTCTTATTGCATTGTTCTGCATTTTTATTTTTCATTCTTGTGTGAGGCTCAACACTGTGGTATAATGAAACTAGAGTGGGCTTTGGTTTCATTGTCAGACCAGTGGGATGCAGAATGTAGCCCCATGACTTTGCTTCCCAACAATTTAGGATGAGCTCTGGACCCTGACAACTTCTGACTTTAGTTGCCTCATTTGTAAAGCAGTATTAATATACCTCATGGTGTGTTAAACAAAAGTTCCATAAGATTCCTAGCACATAATAGGTCTTCAAAAAGCCTAGCCTTCTTCCTTCCTAAGTAAGCAATTGGACAATTTATCAGCACAATTTAAATGCTCTTATCATTGAGAGTATCATGCAATCACTGCATACTGAGTCTGATCATAAGCTAGTCTTTGATTCCACCAGGTTTGCCTCTTAAATGTGAAGAGTCTTTTCAAATAGTGAAATGGTAGACATTACTTAGCTGGAAAAGCAAGATCTTATTGTATCAAGAGATCTTTTAAAAATAATAACAGAGTAAATTTTTCTCCTTTTTTTGCCAGACTGAAAAATTTTTATCACAGATATAGGAGCAATGCCTCTATGTTGGGGTTTCTCTTCATGTGTGCAGGGAATCACCTAAGATGAATTCCTCAATCCTAATCCAGATCTTTGATGTGGAATCTTTAGGGAACCTAGCCATGTGCGTGTTTCAAAACCTCTGCAAATGATTCTTAAACTCTCTTTAATCAGAGGCTCTATATCCCAGAATCAATTAAACAGGATGTCACAATTAATATAAGCTTTAATTATTAAAGCACTTCATTGAGAAAAAATTGTAAATCTACTAAATGAGAACCTGAGGATGTCAGGATCTCTACTGCCCCTTAAGCCCCCTCCCCCAGTCATCATTACATTTCAAGGATCATATGTGTGTAGCTCTTAGGCCACATGAACATCCTGTCCCATATCCACATGCAGCTTGCCAGACTCTTTGCACATTGTTGGAGCCTTAGAAATATTTACGCTTCTATCAAGCAAATGAAATTTATTATGTATTCTTACTTTTTAATAAAAGAATGGATGGCAAATTTGAGGGCATCGAAAAGGCTCTAAGGAGATTTTCAAGCAGTTAGTACTTCTTCCAGGAAGTTGTCTTATCCTTTCTCCTACACAATTACTTTTTAGAAGCTAAACATGAACTAGACTGTGACCTAAAACACAAAGCCTGGAAGAAAATTCGAGGGACAGTAGATGGTGATTTTAATGCTTCAAAGCTTAGTTTCAGACAAATTGTTGGAAACTTCCACTCTTAACTAACTCATTCTCAAAAATCATCAATTTCAGAAGTGCCACTCAGATCCCCTTTACTAATTATTCACTTTATATGAAAGGTGCATACAGTTGATAACTTAGCACTGACAAGTTATTTCCTCATTTTATTGCTTGACCATGATTTGAGAAATTCAAATAGAAAAATATTTCATCAGAATAGTAATAGCACTAATAATTCTCTTGGAACTTTTAATGTCCAGATAGCAGGTGATAAGCCTTTGATAGATCATTTTATTCATAGGGTGTCAGCCACATCAATAAATGAGAACAATGACTGTCATTAAATTAGAACACAAACAAAAAAGTAGATTAATTTTTAGAGAGAATATGTATGTATATCTCAAACAATTCAGTCTTTCAGTGTTATATGAGAAGCAATATTTCTGATAATTACTTATAAGCCATACATGGTTCTCTATGCCCTACAGTGGAAATGAGGGACAAAGGAAGAGTTATAAATTCAAAAATATAATCAGGTTACAGATAACATATAAAGTGTGAATGTAGATTATTTCAGGAGTAGTGATTGACTTAGCATTCCAAGGAAAAAAGAATGATGTGTAATTTAAATGAAAAATCTTGGAGATGGTTTGTGATTATGTGTAATGTTAATGTACAGCTGAAAGAAACCTAAATAACACTAAGGAATTTCATTTCTCTGAGTAACAAGATGTGAATGAACTATTTCATCATAATCTCTAAAATCAAAAGGCAGCTATTTTTAATATAAAGAACAGAAAGACCTCTGCAAAGGTAAAAGGGTAAAAAAATAAGAAAATGAATTAAAATACAACACCAGCCCCATAAATTCATAAAAATGCTGCTACAAAGTGGCTGAGGTTTGCTCATTTGAAATTTAAAGAGTACCTTTGGGGGCCAGTGCTGTTTGAAACACATTTGGAGACACAGTTTTTTCTGTATGTCCACAGCTTCCCTTTTTATTCTGCTTTCATCTCTTCCTGCATCCTCTCATCAGGTTTCTCAGTATCAAGGCTTTTTTTCAGTAGTTCCCTTTATTCCTGCCCCAACTCTTCTTTCTTTCTCCATCAAGCACCAGGAGTGGCATCCTGACACCTGGTTTGCCAGTTCTTGGGTTTGATTCAAACACTGAAGCCAAACACACTTCTTCCCAGGAGGAGGCCAGGTACCTGGTCCCACAACTGCACTACCTTTCCCCAGTCACACTGTGAGACCCAGGCACCATCTGTGAGTGTCACCACCTATATGAATCTGGTTATTTGCCCAGGGAGTTCCTTGTGTCCTTTTAGTCCCAAGAACCCTCTCACCTTAAAAGTTGGAGGCTCCGGGGCTGAGGCTGAGGCTTAGTGGTAAGGCACTTGTCTAGCACATGTGAGGCACTGGGTTTATCCTCAGCACCCCATAAATAAAAAAAATAAAGGTACTGTGTCAATCTACAACTAAAACAATATATTAAAAAACAAAAAAAAAAAAAACAAAAACAAAGTTAGAGCCTCCTGGCCTGATAGGGCAGTTCACTTTCCATTACTTCCCAAGTTCCCTTCTTACCCTTCCTCAAGGCCTAACCCCATTATTATTTGTGGTTCCTCATTTATTAAATATAATATAGGTTGTTCTATCCAGTAGGCAAAGCTCATAACACCATTAGGCACAAGTTCCAACTCCACTCTTCCACTACTCCCAGACCTGTACCCAAGCTCCAGAAGGCAAAGCCAGTATGTGACTATAAAAACTTCTCTGTCTGGTCTTATGGGACATCCTTTCCACAATTCATCGGAAATCCTTCAAGTCTGTTCCTTATTGCAACCTCTGACAAGAAGCCTTTCCAAATTCTCTCTCATGCTTCCCCAGTCTGGTTCTGTAGCTTGCCTCTGGCACTTGCATGGCTTCTTATATTATGTTTGGTACCAGCTCCCTGCATGATGAAGCCACAGTCTTCTTTCCGCCTAATTGCCCCACATAGCCTAGTTATGATACCTTGAGCCTGCAAGGAACTTAATAAGGATGTTCCTTTGAAGGCTGTTCTGCATAAGTCCAGTGCTGTGATCATTGTATGTAGGTGGTAATGGGTAACATCTGGATGTTCCAGGATGTGTCTCTACCATTGATATGGCCACTGGTCAAATCCCTCCCACCACTAGAATACAACTCCAAGTAGGTTTCACACTCTGCCTTATTTTCCCTCCTTGTCTTCCCCTTCACCCTGGTTATGAGGCATGAATACAGGTCAAAGAATTTCCTGAATGAGCCACAGCCCCTGTCCCCAAACCTCATATCTCCCTGTCACTGTCAACTTTGAGGACATTATGACAGACTTCACTGTGCCTTTTTCTCAAGAGCTAGTAGTTCAGCTCTCATTTTCTCCCATTTGTCTATTCCCATATCACCTGTAAACCTCTACTCCTTTCTCTTTCCTTCTCTCAAAACCTTTCTTCTATGTCCTCTTTACTCCAGGTCAGCCACCTGCAATTCCACACATCCCAACCTCCAGGCTTGCACATTCACCTCTGGCTGTTCCAGACCACTCTTCCAACATGTCTCCTCCCCCCTTGAATTTCCTCCACCTCTTCACCTCATCCTTTTGCTGCTTTTTACACTAGGACAATGAGGCCATCACAAGGGATCAACAGAATGTTCTGTCCCCAGACCACTGTGTCAACCTGCCTGCAAGCCTTTGTGCCTGTGAGTTGTCCTTGTTGCTGTTCATCTCCCTAAGTCATCTGCCACAACCCAGGCCATTTCCTCTCCTTGTATGCGTCCTGGAGCCCACCTTCCTGCCCCTTCTAGGACTTTGCCCCTATGCACATCTGCTTTTTTCTCCTGTATAGTCAAACTTTCCCTCTCTGATGGACCATTAGCATTGACACTCAAAGATGCTGTAACTCCCCCATCTTCATTAAAAAAAACAAACAAACAAAAAAAAAAACAACTCAATTGATTTCCCTGCATGCCTCCTGACTGCTCTACCAGGAGGGCTCCTCTTTGTCTATGTTCAGCTCCTCCTCCTCCTGTCCAATTTCCTTCCTCCCTCAGCTGGCTAGTCCCTCCTCATGAGTCACCTTCTCTTTTCTGTGTTCACTTCCCAAGTGTCCTCATGCAAGCTCATGGCTTTATATACCATCTTCTTTTATTATGAAAGTCCAAAATTTGTTCTAAACTGAGATCTCTCTCCTGTATATCCAACTGCCTGTTTAATATCTCCTTTGGATGTCAGTACCTCAAACCTGAGTGGACTAAAAACTAAATTCATGGTTTCCCCACCCAATCTCCAAACTTGTTCCTCCAACACTCACTACTCTCTTCAGTAAATGGCACCTTTATCTCTCATGCAACTCCTACCAAGTGCAAGTGGATGTTACTCTAAAGCACTGTACATCTAATTCACTGACCAGTAGCCCGGCCATCAAAATATATGTCAAGTTGGACCTCATATCCCCAACTCTACTTCTACCATTATGTTCTAGCCATCCTATATTTGTGCTTGAGTTACTGTGATAGCCTTAAAATTAATGTCCATATTATCATCATGGACCCCCTACAGTCTGCTATGCCACCTGCTGCCAGGATGAACCTCTTAAATATAAGCCAAATCACCTCTCTCCTGTACTGAGAATCCTCCTGTAGTTCCCATCTGAAACAGAGAAAAAGCAGAATTCTTGCTGCAACATCATGTCCCCACTTTCCCAGATCTCTCCACTCCAGTCCCTCTTAGTGTTTCAACCTCATCTTGCACTTCAGAACTATTCCTTACCATTGCCTTGGAGACTTCACCTCATGTCACCCTTTTTCTCTTTCCGGTCTTAGCCCAGTGCCATTTTCTCAGTGATTACTTCTGATTCCCATCTTACTAACCAACCCGTTCCATTCTGCTGAATGCCTCTCCGCACTCAAGGAGAGTGCAGAGCATCTATTCACATACAGTCTACCCTATTTGTTTACATTTATGTCTTTCTCCATAAGAATATAAGTTCCAGGAGGACAGAGGGCTTTTCCTTGTCCATTTGCTCATTGCCATATATACCCAATATAGTGCATGACACATTATTAGGTCCTCAGGAAATGCTTGTTGAATAAATGAACATCATTGCTAATGTTTTCTTCCACATTCAGGGTCAGCCTGGCATTAATCAGTGTTTTGCAAGGGCTCCCATTGGTGTGCTGATGCCAGGCTGTCCTCTAAACCTTTTCTGACCTGGCCTCTGAGAATGTGCCTGCTCTTTCCAGGTAAGGCCACTCAGAGTACAGTCAGTAGTTCCAGGCATCAGTTATGGCCTTTGTGGCCTTCTGGGTTTGTCCCCTTCAGACTTTTGGGAGAATTTGTGCAGCCAGTTCAGTAGTCAACATCAGATCTAGACTTCAAGCCAGTGGCTGAATACATCTTGTTCTAGGCCCAGCTTGCTGCTGTTATTTAATTTAACATTCAGAACTCGGCCAAAACTGACTTGTCTCCAGCCAAGTTGAAAACCAACCAAATACCACATTGGATAATCATTCCCTTTCTTCGGAACTTTTCTTATTCATACTAGATGTCATAATTGAAACTTTAAATAACGGAGTTGGACTGGAATATCACCCTTTTTTATTTGCTTGGTCATTAAAACAGAGTTCCCAGAATTGGCACTATGAGTCAAGATTGGGCATCTGCAAGGAGTGTGTGCTATATTTCAGTAGCCTCATCTCTAGTCTCCGTAATATTTTTGCATATTCATTATCTTTGTTAATATGGTCAAGCTTATTAGCTGATGCCCACTCTCAAAAATATACAGTATTCTCTAAACAAAATGAACACAAGATAAAAAAAATGCCTTTCTACAAAAAATTAGAATTTATACAGAAAAAAGTATAAAAGTTTATACTCCATTGGAAAACTGACAAGAAAATAACAAGGCAGAGGGGAAAATATTACAAAAACAACTCTTTACCAAGCAGTTTGTAAATTGTGCTGTTAAATTCATAGATGCCGGTGAGGAAAGACAAAACTAATGTTTTGGTTTTTTTTAAAAAGCAACTATCAATTGCAATCATAATCTGTCACAGATTGTCCAAAGGTGATTGATAGCTCCTAACCACGGGCACATGTTTCCAAAGAAATGAAAGCAGGGAAAAGAGCATCCTAAGAGATGTGGTTCTAGACATGTCCATTTTAGGAAGGGCAAGAGGGACAGAGCACACATGAGAAAGGCAGACGTCGCCTGCACCCACAGAGCGCCCAGAGCCAAGGACATGCTCATCAGATTGTCTGAGGCATGTGTCTTATTTCATCTCCACTTTGTGGTCGTGTCACTGCTTTATCAGAGAAACCTAAACCCAAATAAACACCTGAACCCATCAGAAGGTTGATCATGGGCCACTGTTCCCGTTTTTTTGAGTCACTGTGCCATTTTGCAAATGACTGCTATCATAATCATGTTGCAACTGTGTCACACAGAAAGAGAACATTTCATTTTCTTGACCTGCAAAGGGAAATCAGTTAAAAGTAAGTCCTAAAGAATGATAATATGGAGCTTACAATGGCTGCATAATGATATACTTGCCTGTGTTCCAACAGGGAACAAAAAGCTAAGGGTGACTACCTGTCTTTGTCCCAAAGCAGAAGAGTCATGAACAGTTCTTAATGAGCCCAGGTAAAATGCTGAATAAAGATAGCCAGTTATTCACTCAACAGAAGCAAATATGACTATTAACGAGACTTACTCATCTGTTACTGAGTATTTATGATATACAGGTTGTATCTTACTACATTTTATGTTTAAATTTTTTTAACTAAAGTTTTTCTAAACATTTTTCTCCCAACTCTTGCATTTACTAACATGATTTAGTTACCAAAAATGAAATAAAAAAATCTTGAATCATTTATGTGTTTAGAAAATATATTTGGAGAACTGGTAAATGCTAACTTAATGAGATAAATGGAATGGCTTACAATATGTGAGCATTTGGAAGAGTAAAATCCACATTTTATATATATATGACATAAAATCAAATTTGCAAAACATTGGAATTTTTCAGTTTCTGAATTTGAAGTACTGTTTCTTTTTGCATGATTTTTTTAATTTTAATTTTTATTTTTATAGCATACCCATTTCACTTTTAGGTTTTTCTTAACAATTTATTTAACATAAGAGTTTCTTCCAAGATGACCATCTGGTTGTATATTCTAGTGGTTTGTTGGATATTTCAGGTGTATAATGTCCATTAAAATAATTAACATTAATATTTTCAACATCTAACTAGACAACTAGTATAAGGGACATTCATTCAAACAAAATAGCAGAACATCTCTTGACCTCGTCATAAATAAAAGTGGCCTGTAAAGCTTTATCTAGAAGGGTTTTTGCTTAAGGTATGCTCTCCTTATGACTATTCCTTCTTTTAAGTGTGCCTCTGTGGTAGAATCTCAGATAAACATGGCCTTGGATCTTTTACTTCAAATCTCTCACCTGATCTTGACCAGCTTTGCAGGTCAGGTCACAGCCGTGTTCATGATACAAGGTTTCTTGGAAAAAATCTTGATATGAAGAAGAAATGAGATTTGCATGTTCCCACACCCCCTATTTCTCAGCCATGACTTACATTAGAATTTGTCTAGTTTTCTGTGCACAAAGGCACAGATGTGGTGAGAGTTCAGTTGTCAGGAATTGAGGATTACTAAGTAGAAACACCAACAAAAGGAGAGGAAAAGCTAATTCAATTTTAATTACATTTTTACTAACAAAAGCACAAAGAAAAGTCTAAGGTGAGAAGTTTGGGCATGAAATAACCTTTGTCTACCAAGTATGGGTTGCATGGTAGCTCAAACACCAAGCACCATCCCACCCTGGTATGCCATGGAGAAGCTCTGAAAAAAATAATTTCTGTTTAGTGAATTGAACATTGCATTCCTAATATTTTTTATCGTGAATTCATTTAGCAGAGGAAATGGATGTTTCATCAAACATGGATTTGACATTCCATCACATTATATCGTAAACAGGACAAACGGTGTGTTGGAAATGCGAAGCCAGGAGAGCTGAGATGTGGCCGCCTCTTTAAGTCCCTGGTTATCTCATTTAAACAGATATTAAATGTGGGTGCCAGTGGTGTGATCACCAGCTGCTTCCCACTTTGTGAATAAATTGCTTAGAAGGAGTCTTTTGCCTACCAGATGTGACCTAGATTTTGATTTCCAAAGGCAAGGAGAAAAAACTCTATTGTGTTAAAAAACAATTGCTGGTAAAAATGCATGGTAAATGAGCTTATCTTACTTTTCCAGGTGTTTGGACTAATATGTTATGGAATTATTGCTTCATTTATGAAAAATAATTGAGGAAAATGTTCCAGCAAATCAAATTTGGATAAAGGCTTAGGGATAGCTATTGTGTTGTTAGCAAGTTTTAAAATGGTAGAAAGAGCAGGAGCCAAGAGATATAATAAAAATATTTTAAAACTGTATTTGAGAGGAGTCTCTTATAAAGGGGTCAGACGTGGGTGTGCTGTGGTTTAGTAAAATATTGAAGAACAACGTGAACAATTATAGTCCTTTCAGTGCATATGAAAGCTGTTTTAAAAAAAATCAAAGCTCCTCTGTCTGCTGGCTCTGATAAGTCTTATTACTCTGTTAAATACAGAAAAAAAATTTAAATGTAACATCTTTATTCTCTTACCCACTCTCTCTCTCCTGTTTCATTTCTTTTCATCTTCAGGAGCTGCCACTCCAAAACCAGTCCCAGAACCTGAGAAACAAACAGACCACACGGTTAAAATTGCTGGAGTCATTGCCGGCATCTTGCTGTTCGTTATTATATTTCTTGGAGTTGTGTTGGTAATGAAGAAAAGGTGAGTCCCCAGCTGTTGCCAAAAATTTAGTTATCTCCCATTGTTTGCCAGGTTGCTTCATGTGTAAAAATATTTAGTTACTGTGTTGGCACTGATGACCAAGACACATCTGTGACTCTGTGATTGCTAACATTTTTCATCATGTAGCATTCAAGGTTATGGGACAGAAATTTGGAGTAAATGGCTGTGTTTTGTATGAATATACAAAACATATTATGCCAGAATAGTACAAGAATTTTGTGCCTTATAACGCATAAAGCTCTGAAAATCTTAGAAGCTGGTTCCTTGCAAGGGAATTTATAGTAATTATTGCTAACATGCTAGTATATTTGGGATTCTCAAGGATATGAGAAAGCACTTTTCCTTTTTTTTTTTTTTTTTAATAAGGAAGATGAGCCCATGTTATGTGCAGGTACGGTGCTAGGGTGTTTGCTTAATCAGCACTACCCCTTGAGAAAGTGAATCTCAAAGAACAGCCCCACAGAAAAATAGCAGAGCATCAACACGTATAAGGACAAGTTATATTGTGAGTTAAATGTTATAATATGGCCCTGTCTAGCTAAAGGGTCATCTGTGGGAAGAGATAAATAAAATATACCTGGCTATAGTAAGCAATTCTTATCTTTCATACTTGAAAAATTTTGCTCTGTAAGTACAAGTAAAACCATACTTAGCAGTGAAATCTTCAATCTATATATAAATGGCCAACTTAAAAATATAGATGTGGGCTGGGGATGTGGCTCAAGCAGTAACACACTCACCTGGCATGCGCGGGGTACTGGGTTCGATCCTCAGCACCACATAAAAATGTTGTGTCCACTGAAAACTAAAAAGTAAATATTAAAAAATTCTCTCTCTCTCTCTTTAAAAAAAGTATAGATGGTACAAAACTCCAAAATGGAAGAAATGCATGGGTCTTGTTACTTTGTGGTTTAAAAACAATTATTTTCATGGAGTGGGAGTGAGGTCATAGATGGCAGGCAGCAACCGAGGGGAGGTTTCCAAGTAAGGTCTTGAAAGTTGTGCCTTGTCATGAAAGGTGGCTGGACTGGGTCCTGAAGTCTGCTGATGGCTTTAGCAGGTAGGAACATGATCCAGATTTTATCATAGGAAGTTGAGCTGACTGAGGAAGGGAAGTCCTCTAGTCAGGAAGACCAGTAGAGTGAAGAGAGGGGGAAATCTGAGAAATAACTGAGGGGAAAATTTTAGTAGCCATTTGGAGGAAGAACAAACAATACAGAGAGAACCTGGCTCCTGGTTAGGACAAATTAGTGGAGATAGCACCATTTACCAAAATGTGGAGTGGAGGAGAAATTGGAACATATGTGAGGAATAAAGATGGAGAATTCAGCTGTGCACATGCTAGGCTTAGGGTTCCATTAAGGGGAGATGTCCCATGTAGGTGGGGATGTTCTTGTGGAGGAATCTTAATTTCCATAGCCTAAAAGCCTTCAACATTTCTGGAGCTGAAGCCGTGGGATTGAACAAGTCCTCTGAAAGTTATTGTAGAGGGAGAAGAAACATCATCAAAAACGAAGATAAAACCTGGGTTGGTAGCAATATAGAAGGGATGAATCTATATACAAATATTGCACATATGCTGCTTTTCTTCTTCCTCCATTGTGTGTTTTCTTCCAGTTCAGCTCCAGAATGAAGTGTGGCCCATTCATAGCCATGTACACCACAGGTTTGGGGTCCTCATGATTCCATGTTCTTTATCCCTTGTCATATGCTGTTTATCCTTTTTTTCCTTTTCTTCACCCTTCATTTAATTGCTCCTATAACTTTGAATGCTTTTTCCTCCATTCTAGTTCTCTGTACCTCTCTTAACTTTTCTTACGCTCCTGTGTTTCTCTTTTTTCCTCCATATTTCTTACATTTTGTTTTTTTTCTCTCTCTCCTCTTCCTTACCTCTCACCTCTCATAATTGTTTTCCCCTAGATGTTATTCATCTTGATGTTTATCTGAATACCTGATTTTTGGCACCAATGATATCTCCCCCCCCCCCCCGCCCCCGCTCTCTCTCTCTCTCTCTCTCTCTCTCTCTCAGTACTAGTGGTAATAGTATAATTCAATTAAAACATAAACCTAAGCAAAAATAAACTCTCCTGTGCTTGGATATTCAAACTGAAGATTTCAGAGTGATTTATTGTAAATTCTGGGAATGTATTGGATCTTTGTGTCATATAGCAAGCCCTCTGTCAGGAATCATTTGAAACTAGTAATCCAGTTGCCCTTGTGACTTTAGCTAAATGTTAACTAATCCTCTAAGGGTCTATTTCTGATGGATTAATTCATCTCTCTACCTAGGTCTCTCAGGTAGTCACAGAGGTGATGTTATAAATTATGCATTTGAAGAGATTGCCTACGGTAACATATGGCCTTGATACAACTTTAGGCTAAATACCCCTAAGTCCTGTCAGATTTTACATGATTATTTACTGCACAATATTCTTAAAAGGGCTGTCTTCACAGCATGCATCACTTCTGTCTTTGCTTCTTTTGAAATATAGACTATGTTTTTCATAAGGCAAATTAGCCAATGTCTTATTCTTAGAATAGGTAACACTTATGAAACTTAGGCCAGAGTAATAATGTGGTACAAACTATCATATTTAACACAAATTCTTAAAAACTTCTAATAGTTCAGGGCTTCTCACCCAAATTCAAGTCTAAATTCTAAAAGTAGTGCTTTTAAACAGAATAGTTAAAACATGCTATTAATCATAGATAAGTTGCTGGAGTGTTATTGATGTGTAACAAGCATGTTTCATAATTTAAGCCTATCCAGTAGGTCTGCCAAATGTTCTCTTTGTTCAGTCACTTCAGGCCCAGAAATGTTCGCTGGTGAGTAGTTGATCTTTCAGCCACGTCTCTCCCTGTCCCATAGGAGGCCCTCAATTAAAAAGGAGAAGCAGTGGGGAAGTGAAAAAGGGAATGAGAGAGAAAAAGGCAAGCACAGCCTCAGGTGTGGATTTCTAGACATAATTAGTCATTTTTGCTGGTAGAACCTAATTCTACCAAACTTTGAGCTCATTCCTGTGTGGGCTAGTTAGCCTGCTTTTTCTTTACACCCAGCATTCTGAGTCAGCCAACTCAAATATATGCATTGGTCTTAAAGACCACCTATGCCCAAGAGAGAGAGTGGCCTTCTTTAAAAATAGTTGGAGAAGGTAGAAAAGTAAAATCTGTTCAACTCATACTAACTCGTGAAATTCTTTTGCATATACTTAATAATGACTAAAAACTGACATGACATTCAGTCTTAATGTCCTATAAACCTCTCATAAATCAATGAGTTTTTTTGTTTGTGAGTCCTAAGTCATTTGGCCCTTGTCTGGACTAATAGAATATGAAAATCTCTTTTCTTTAAAAACCTGTACATTTATTTTACTTTGTTCTATAGGCAAAGCAATCTCTTTTTATTTTTTCCTATCTAAAAGTATGTGTTCTTTTGAGGATGCAACATTTTTGATATAGCAACGGTTAAGGTAGGATGGGAAATAAAGATCTATAAAATTAAAGTTTCATACACAGCCACGAGACAATATACTCTCAAAGTATATTAACATGAGTAGTAGATATTTCTCTCTATATTTCACCATGGATAATTAAATTTATTTATGTAAATGAAAATACCTGCATTTTCAACATTTTTCAAAGGAACAATTTATCTCAATTTCATGTTAGACAGAATTTACTATATAAGCACCATCAAATTTACCATGATTAATTATATTTGCTATTGTTTCTAAAATTGCTGTAGATCTTTCATAAGTTTGAGAACATTTGTATTAATTACAATAATATTCATGTCTTAGCCACTGAGATACATTGAAATTGCAGAAGTTGTGACTATTGGGAAATAATTAAAGAGAAATAAATTACTGGGCAAAATATCAAATGGTAGCTGTTCTATTACATAAACACTGGTTACAGGTAAATATAACTGTTTTAATCTTGAAACACTATGTCCCTTCTCCTTTCCATAACTCATTTTAACTGACTGATATACATTTTACAAATGAAACATAAATTGTTAAATATTTAGTGCCCATTCTATTATATTTAAACAATACTGGTATTACCAAGATGAAAATTGCAATAAAAATGAGAAATATTTCTGAAGTTATCATGAAACAAAAAAGATAAGAGAGAAAATTTGATGAAAGGTCTATTTTCAAAGAGATGCCTGAGGTGTGTTGCTGGAGGCAAATTGACATTAGCTCTAGTTCCCCTCCTCTGCCTGTTTACATAGGATATAGATTTCCCCCACTATTGCTAAATGTGACTCGTATGCAGAAAACATCTTAAGTTCTGAATGCTTAATTCAAACTCCTATTTCAAAATCACAGTTCTTGAAACTACAAGAAGGAAATCATGAAGATATTTCTTCCTGAGTATCTTTTTTAAAATATGAATTTAGATGGAGTCATATATAAGAATCAGATCCTGAGACCTCTCTACCCTTGCACATGCTGTGGCATGCTTGAAATAGTACACATGTGCATACAGATGTATAATGGGCATGTCATTTCCACCTCTCAATTACCTTCTGTCCTTCATGTTTCTACATGAAAACTGAACAGGCTGGTAGTTAAGGGTTAGTTGAACAAATAGACTTGTATAAAGGCCTCTCCTAACCTAGACTTTATGTGATTATTCTAGCTCTGGTACTAATCCCCATTTCTGAACTCAACCTAATAGTTTATTTAACTATGGCTTATTGGGAATTCTTTTGGAATTCCTTATAAAAAATGATTTTACTTTAAAAGAAGGGTAAGGAATGTAAGTACCAACCTTCCACCTGATGGAGGAAACTGTCAGAGAATGTTAAGGAGCATGCTTTTAGAATCTCGCCTTCCAGCTTTCAAATTCAAAGAAGTATGAATTTAAATAAGGTTTCACCTCTATGCACTAATTTGTGTCTATGAAATATGATGATGTGGTTGAAGTGTATTTCATGGAGAGGCAGTGAGGATTAAAGTAGTTTATGTATATACATAGTTCGTGCTTGATAAATATAATAGCTTAAGAATTCAGAAGTTCAGGAACTGGTCCCAGGGCATGTATGTAGTAGGTGGCAGAGGCTGGATTAAACACAAATGTGTCTGAGTCCTTACCATCCTGCTGCAGTGACTCTTGGGAGTAAAATTTACAGGTGCCCCTTGCTCTGTAAAATGAAGGATCTTTCTGTACTCGTTGGCTAAAAGCATGGTACCATCATCAGCTTGTCACAGTTTACCATTATTTTAAGACTACAGATATTCGAAATGCTGCCAGCATGCCATAGTCTTTTTGAATCATCAATGGAGAATATTTTCAGATATCTTTTATTTATAAAATCCATTTTCTACTTCCTCTTTTACAGAGATGTTTTTGAAATCCTTTTGAATATGTGTAATTTTTGTCAATTCATTAGTTTCTTCTGATGGCACAATAGTGAAGATGCTTTCCTATGGCTCAGTGAATGAAAGAAATTTGTTAAGTTTTATAGTAAGTCCTGAGGCAAAGGCATGTTAGCCACACCCCTTCCTCCTCAGAGGCTCAGGAAGTCTGGGAGTTGTGGAGGTGGAAGCCAGGGCCCTGGAGACTGCTGCCTGGGCTTGTGTCTGAGGCTCCCTGCCTGTGTGAACCACCTAGTTTTGTGTTCCTCAGTTTCCTCCAGCTATACCAAGGACATAATAATAGAACCTATCTCAGAAAGTGTAGGAGAAAAAAACAAGTTAAAACTTTCAAATGCTGGCTCCTGTAAATATCAACTATATTAACAATGAACATAATCTGCTATAGAGGAGCTCTCAGTGCCTCTCTTGCGTCAATGTCCCTTGTGTGTATGCCTCCAAGTCTTAGTTTACAGACATAGGATAAGAGCAGGGACAGGAACTGTCTATGCTTTAAAGGGAAACCTCCCCTACTTTGCCTGTGGGGAGCATCTCTCCTTTGCATCCAAGGACACATACTGGATGGATCTTTAATTATGGAGATAGCTAGTGACACAGCCACCTGGAATGAGACAGCTCACTGGCCTCTTTCCTAAAGGCCAGGCCTTGGTGAAAGTGCTGTGGCTGAAAGCATCAAGCAAAACCCTTCTTTTTCTAACTCACTAGGGTTCTTTATGTAGAGGCCATTGCTGAGTCAAGGAACAGGTTAGATTACGGGGGAAAGATCAATGTTCTCTGCAGAGAAGAAAACCACAAGTGGTTGGAAAAGCCCTCAGAAATCCAGAAGCTTCTGAGTAGATATGGCCTTGGAATTAACCACAAATATGTGGAGGTTCAAAAACTGCCAAACTAAACCTGGCAAAGTAACAACTGATTCACTTCCTGGGGTAAGGACACAAGGCAGCTTTGCCCTGCTCAGTGTGCTAAAAACCTCTTCGTGCACCTGCATGGACCCTGAGCCTGTCTTCAGTTCTGTTCCTGCAGCTATCACTATTCTAGAAGGTCAGGCAGGCTCCTGAAACACCTGGATTATGGGCTCTTATGCAGCCTTGTGACCTGGATCTGTACCTGGCTTGTACTACACTCATCAGGGAAAATTCTCAGAGCCATCTTAGGGAACAGTTGTCCAACCGATTCTTAATTTTAATGCTTGGACACTTCTGAGCACAACTTACCCTTTAGCATAGCTTGTGAAAACTGTATCTTTTTGTAAATCTTACCTCTGAAGCTCCAGCCCTAGATTTCATCTAAGGATATAAAGAGACGGTTGTATATTAACTACTAAAACTGACCATTTGTCACATGGCTATTCCCAGATTGTATCAACATTGACTGACCCATCCTAACCCATGGTCTTGCATTCTCTAGAGAGGGTATCTGTCTATATTCATGCTGACAGGAGTTTACTCTAAGGTTTGTAGAGTGGGAAATATCATGAACATGAAAACTGGATGTATCCAGTTTGGAACTATTGTTCAAATCAGTATTTTGGTGAGTCCAGGGATTCAAACTTCGTAATATCACTTCTTCAATTTTTTCCGATTTCGTTTTGTATTAATCATGAAAACAGCCATGAAAATATGTAGTAAAAGTAACTATATACCTTAAGAAAAAAATAAGCTGGTTTCTAATCTGAGTTCTTTGGGCTAGATACATGATCCCTCCTCTAGCAGAAATCTAAATTTCTTATTAACAGGGAAAGGAGTTATAAATGGGATCACTCATTTAGACTCATTTATAGAAAATTGAATAAAACTAAAATTTATAAAGAATAAAGAAGAACTGTTGTGTTAGAAGGAGAAGGGTTTTCTGATTTGTGTTTTTTTGGACAATGTTAGTGTTGCAAGTTGTAAAACTATGTTAAATAACATATTTACTTAAATAAGACAGGCATGTTTTTACCCAGAATCTTCACAGACTTTTTAAAGTGAATGATGCTTCACTAGATCCACTAAAAGAAGTTTTTGGCTTTGTTATTTTCATATATCCTGTTTCCTTATTGGCACTGCCATATGGAAATAAAGCAAAGCTATTTTTATGGGGTTTATTGCACCAAGTAAAAATGGAATCATTTATTGAGTTCTAACATACTTCCACTTCTTTGTAAAAATAAAACAAGGAAGAAAATTGGCAAAAATTTTGATGTTATTCATCTAAGAATGGTCCATTTTATCTCTCCTAAGTACTCACCAGCATGGACACAAATTTCCAACATTAACTGAGTTCCTGTGATGATGTATGCAGCCTCTACCTAAGAGCCCCAATTCCAGTTTGGACACCTGAAATTTGGTGCTCCTCTAATTTCAGTGGCAACAGTCTAGCCTCCTGACATTCACACTCTGGGCAATTTAGGTTCCATCTTTCCTATTAGATTATAGCGTGACATATGGGATGATCCTTCTTAGTCGTCTTCAACACCCTATTCTGACATCTAGTGCAGTGCTTTGCCCATTCTAGAAATGTAACATACCTCATCAATAACGAAGAGAAACACTTGTCTACACAAGTCATAGGGGTGTGTATCTCAGTGGTAGAGCACTTGCCTAGCAAGCAGGAGGCCCTCCTAAATAAATAAATAAAGCCTTAAATGTAACACTAGACTTTGAATTGCTTTGACCTTAAAAAAAATCTGGTATATAAGTTTTATTATATATATACATACATATATAGATATATATATATATTTATATATGTATATATATATATATGTATATATACATACATATATATATGTTGTTCAAAACATTACAAAGCTCTTGACATATCATATTTCATACATTAGATTCAAGTGGGTTATGAACTCCCATTTTTACCCCAAATACAGATTGCAGAATCACATCGGTTACACATCCAAAATTTTACATAATATTTCTGTAGTATAAATATTACAGTGAACAGATTCTCTACTTGGAATATATAATTTTTTAAAAATGCAAATAGTAATTCTTTGAAATTTTAATTTAATATTTTAAAATAGCTGAAAGAATAGGTATATAAATTAATTAAAAGAAAAAAGGACTCATACTCTAATTATATTTAAATTACCATTTATTTTATTTATTCATTTTTTAATATTTTTGAATTGACAGTAATTACATATATTTATGGGATGCAGGCTGTCATTTCAACATGGATACAATATGTAGGGATCAGATAATGGTAACTAACATATGTCACCATCACCAAAGACATACTATGATTTTTTTTGAAACATACAAATCCTCTTTATGTTAAATTAATTAGTCAATCATAGCTTCCTATAGAATATTAGAAGTTATTCTTTCTATTCTTTTGCACCCCTGTACCCATTAACCATTCCATCTCCATTCCTCCCTTCCCTGAGTATAACAACCCAAAGTCGCTATTTTGAAACTTTGTATGATAAATAATATACTATTTCTGAAACTATAAATAATATACTCCATTGCATTTTTCACAAGCAACATGAATTTAGATTAAAAAGTGATATTCAAAAATGAAAAATCAAGGACTGTGGTTGTAGCTCATCAGTGGAACGCTTGCCTAACTTGTGTGAGGCACTGGGTTTGACCCTCAGCACCATATAAAAATGAATAAGTAAATAGATAGATAGATAGATAGATAAAATAAAGATATTGTGTCCATCTACAGCTAATTTTTTTTAAATTTTAAAAGTGAATTAACAGCCTCCACGTGAATTTTCCTTATACTATGGGCATGGGTCCTAATCAGTCAAAACATCCAGTTTTTCAGGTCTTGCATTCAGGGTGTTACAGTAGAAGTCTCTAGACCTTCGTCTTTGGTAGCTATATCTGATGGATGTCTCTGGTTCATGGTGGCCTTCTCATTTCCAGAAAAGCTGCTCCGCAGCTAATAGCACTCCCACTGTGTCATTGCATGGCACTGTTCCTTCTGGCATGGTTGATATGAATTTGTGATGTACATTCGCTCATTGTCCCTGTGTCAGAAAGAAAATATTAATAGGAATAAATTCCAGGGAAAGCCATTTGCTGAAATGGTTCTTGTGAGTGCATAGTTATTGGGAGCTAACAAAAATGTCCTTTATCCTTTTACTTGATTTGTCTTAAAAGCCTGAGTTGGGGTTTGGAGTCAGCATGGTCAGTAGTTGAGGAAATTTGCCACTCCTTAAAAAAAAAAAAAATTGGTCAATTATCAATTCATCATTCCTAGGTATGGCTTTAACCTTTACTGAAAAGGAAGAAAAGAAACTCTCAGAGATACATTAAGATCCTCAAAATGAAGTTGTGACATAGCATTGACTGAAAATCTTGACTCAGTAGCCATCATCCAGGAGTGGTATTGTTCCTTAGAGGAAGCTTAGAAATGCCTGCTGGTGTCCTCACTGAGAATTATTTCATCGTTGTAGCATCTGTTGGTTGCACAGTATTATAGTCACAGCTGTCAGAATGTTTCTTTTATGATTTGTTAAGTGAGGGTTGGCTCAAGAGTTCTGGTCCTAAAGGTCTCAGAAGGTGTGGTTAAGCATCACAGTTACAGTTGCCCACATGGGGCCCCTATGGATGACCTAGGTGAGTACAGGTGAGGTCCTGGCACACAGCATTTTGAGAAGTCATTCCTTACCCAGCTTCAGTCACATACAACAATGTCACATATCTTCCTGTCCCCATTAGAAAGAGGGAAGAAATCTTGATTTCTTTGATTAAGTCTTCTAATTTTATTTGATGGAAATTTATCAATGTTTAATACTGTGTTGGCCAAATATATTCAGTCACCAGTTTGTGATCCTAATTCTCTTTTAAGATAAGCTGAGTCAAGACATAAATGATCACATTTTAAAAATCTCTTTTTACCTAGTTTTCTGGCCATAGGTGGTGTCTTAAACCAGGAGAATGTGGTAGGCCCCTTTCTCGGTCATATTTCCTCCTTATCACAGAGTTGCTAGTGTTCTGTAATGCCCCCAGGTAGCTCAACCAGTCTGCAACCTACATTGTGAATAAGTGGTTCCAACTTGGAACCACAGGGAGATTTAAGCTTCAGTTATCTTGTAGGTTTTGTGGCCAAGTGGTAATGAATGATCATGCCTCCCATTTACCATCAGAGTTCAATCCCACATTCTGCACTTCAAATTGCTATTGACTCCTGAATCTCTCTCAGATCCAAGGTGGAATTTTTTGGACACTTGAGCCTCAGAGAATCTTATTAGGTCACTTTCTCTCCGAAGGTTAAATCTTAAATCTTTTCATGTGAATCATCTTTCTAGTCTTTAAAAACAACCCCCAAGTGAAATACAGGGTGATTGGCTGTCCCTCGTGGTACTGGTTTCCGTGGATGGTTCCAGGAGGCAAGCCCACCCATCCAGTCTTTCCTTCCTGAGGGATTACTCAGAGACTTCAGTGCTTAGGGCCATGTGTGCCTCCAGCCCATGTGAGAAGGCAGGAAATCTAGAACTCATGCGAGGGCAAGGCTCTTGCTAACACGTGGGTATGAATTTCTTCATGTACTCTTTATTTGCTACCTTTAAGAAGGAATAAGATTTATCAAGCTGAGACTAACGCAATAGTCTTTTTCCTTTTGTAATCACCTCTCCATTTCCACAGGTTCCAAATCTATGAATTCAACCAATTGAAGACCAAAAACATTAGGGAAAAGATTGCATCTGTCCTAAATATGTACAGACCTTATCATTTTCCCTAAACAATGCAATATAGCAACCAGTAACACAGCCTTTGCATTGTGTTAGGTGTTCTAAGCCATCTGAGATTATTTAAAATATATAGGAAGATGTATGTTTTATGCAAGTACTATGCCATTTTACATAAAGGACTTGAACATGCACAGAGACTACTGGAACCAACCCCCATAAGTACCAAGGGAAAACTGTCCAGCCCCATTTTTATGACCTGACTTTAAAGAAGATAATTTAAATATTATCTAGGGCTGTGAAATTTCTTAATAGTCCAGTGTCTGTCTAGTCCACAGCCTTATGACCCTACTTGGTCCTTTGCTGCTTTTGGCTGAAGCAAACCCGGACCATTACAGCACATCTAACACACAAAATACCACAGCCCTGCCACCCTCCCTCAGACAGATGCAGTATCTTCCAGGCCTCCTGTGTGCTGCCACAGCCCACTCCTAAGCCCAGGCCAACACGAGCCTTCTTGGGAGCCTAAGGTAGACAGGCTTAGCTTCAGGATGTCCTAATTGCTTACAGGCACTTAGACTTCACTGACCTTCTTTATTTGAATTTCCAAACAACGTCTAACCCTTGTCCCACAACTTCTGCCTAAAACTCAAAATTATTTTTTCCTATCCTGAAGCGTCAGGATAGAGGCCTGGATTAAGGCCTGGGCTAGATTAAGTCGGGTTTGTTGATGTCTACTTGAGGAAGAACATTCACTGGACCTGAGCTTGCCAGATTCTTCCAAACTGCAATTAGTGTCCTCTACCCTTTACAGGCATGGTACTATACCCTCAAGGAAATTCTGCCACGTGTGGACAGTATTTTACCAAACCTAAATAAACAGTACTTATACTGTGCATGTTTTTATTTTATAGTTGACAGTTGACATGAAGAACAATAGCAGCACCCTAATTTAAATGAAGTTAAACATATCTAAGTAAAAGTATAATAAATTATGTGGAGGAAGAAACTCACTCTGGGAAAAGTGTAGTTGATTAATGAGCACCATTAAAAAGTTCACAGTTTCAAAGGTCAAAATTATAGATCTGATTATGTACAGTGTAACACTGTTCATTGATTTTCAAGTCCTTTTCCTAACACAAGACATAAAAGACATTGATCATGATTTTTAAAATGCCACGTGTTCTATGATTTACAAAATTTCAGATTCTCAAAAACATCTTTAATTACTGACCACTGCATTGGCTTTGGCATTTTTTTAGTATAATTGAGGTCACTCAGCAATCATTTCTCTTTCAGATGTTGTACTGCTAATTTTGGGGATAATATGTGAAGAACTTACAACAATTTAACTGGAGCACTGAACAAATAACAAATCAAATTAAGCTAAGGTAAATGAATTAGCCCTAATGAAATATCCATAAATTAAAAAAGAAACTAAGCAGAATATAGAAAAACAAATTAAAATAGATTTTTGGATTCTAAAATGTTGTTTTCCGTCATGAATTGAGGACTCCAGTGGATGAGGACATTAGCCAAGAAGTCTCTTACTTAGTTAATTTTGTGATTTGGCAAACATAGTCTGTTGAACTTATTTCTCTGGCAGCATGAAATCCGGGTTTTAGGTGAGCACATGATGAAAACGATACTACACTAGAGCTTACCAATGCAGTCCTACTGTTTTTAATTACAAAAATGTCTTCCTAGATATATGTCTAAAAGAACTGAAAACAAGGTCTTAAAGAGCTATTTGCACACACATGTTCATAGCCATATTAATCACAACAGCCAAAACATAGAACAGTGTCCTTTAACAGATGAACTGATGAACAAAATATGATGTGCACCCAATGGAATAGTTCCAGCCTTAAAAGGAAGGATATTTTGACACTTGCTATGGTATAGAATAACCTTGAGAACATTATAAGTGAAATAAAGCAGTCACAAAAAGTCAAATATGGCATGATTCCACTTATATAAGGCACCTGGAGTGTTCAGATTCATAGTGTTTGTCAGGCTTGGGCTGGAAGCAATGAGGAGTTAGTGTTCAATGGGTACAGAATTAGAATGGGTGCAGTTTACAATGATGAAAATTTTTGGAGATATAAGTTGGTGATATTCTACGATTATTTGTATACACATAGTGCCACTGCATTTTATACTTAAAATGGTTGAGATGGTGTAATTTTAATTGTGTGTGTGTGTATTTTGTTTATTCATTTATGTATTTATTTGCCAGAGATTGATCCCAGGGGTGCTTAGCCACTGAGCCACATCTCCAGCCCTTTCTGAAAGTTTGAGACAGTTTCTCACTAAGTTGCTCAGGGCCTTACTAACTTTCTGAGGCTGGCTTTGAACTTGTGATCTTCTTGCCTCAGCCTCCTGAACCACTGAGGTTATAGGCATGCACCATGGTCCCCAGCATTACATTTATTTTCTCACAGTAAAAAATAAGTATTTGTGGGCAGAAGTTATCTGGACAGGTTTTGAACTCTTGGCACTGCCCTTTCTGATGTATTAGCAGTGGGCCCCAGAGCACTGAACCACTCTGTGGTTACTGAACACAGAGCTTGTCTTCAAGTATTTTCTCAAAGGACTGATAGGCCTGGTATGGCAAGGAGAGTTATGTTGTTCAGCTAACAGGAAGAGAATATTTATGTAGTTGGTACCTGTTTACCTGAGGCCATGGGAATGCATGAAGCTTCATTTGAGTCATGCCACCTAGAGTCTTGTAGCATTGCTGCTGACAGTTGTGACAGTGAGAAACCAAACTGCCTTGGAAAAACACCTTCTGTATTGTTATCATCATACCCCAGAGCTAGGCAGGATGGCCATCGACCTGGAACCAGCCAGAACATGTGCTCAGATCATGGTGATGATGCCCTGATTATTGTAATCTCAAGTGAAGAAAACAGTTTATGTTCTGCTACATTGTTTTTCAACTCCACAGAATGAAATATAGGTAGTGTTAAACTGATGACTTCTACAGCTGTCAACTTTTTGTCTTCTTTACTAGTATCAGTGACAACGGCACAGATCATCAACAAACAGAATATCAATGTGTCCAGCATTCTAAAGGCTCACAATGCTTCAAGTCAAATCCCCAGAGCTCCTCACATGCAGGCTCCAGCCTTGTGCAGTTTCAGTCTTATGGGTTTGAGTGAAAGAAAGAAAATGAATTCAATACATGCTGCAGTTCCTCTAAGTTGAAGCGCTTGTTATCTCAGGTTATTCTCTAGTTGTCTTGTTTCTGATCTCCTTTCTCTGCAGAATAGACTTGGTGACTCTCAGTTGATAGAAACTCTGTGAGGACAGGACCTATGGCTTAATCATCTTTGTCTCTTCCATTCCTAACCCAAACTGTACACTTGATAAACATTTAATCTATTGTATTAAAGAGTGAACCAGCAGGTGCTCATGTTGTTCTGCCCGTTGAGAGGTTCCTCATCCCATTTCCACAAAGAGGCTCAACTGACTCTGACCTATTTGCTTCATCTCATTAATGAGGCAAGTAATAAGACCTATTTGTGTGGGGTTTTTTTTTTTTTTTTTTTTTTTTTGTGTGTGTGTGTGTATTTGTGTTTGTATGCTGCTTGGGACTGAACCCAGGGCCTTGCATAAACTGTGTAAGTTAGGCCAGCACTCTAACACAAATATACGCCTAGCTCACAATTCCAATTCTTGCTTCTCCTCTCTACTTCATGAAATCCCCTTTCCCTAGATTTAAGTCTTCTGTGAAGAAAACAAAGTCCTGTGATAAGATTTCTTCTTCTTCCCCTATTGTGAGACACTGTGTGATGGTATATAGTATGTATGACACCAGAACAAATCGTTTTACATAGCCCATCCCTTTTTCAAACAAGTGCATTAAGCAGATCATAACCAAAAGGATTAAAGCAAGATTTACCTTGGATATCTTAATTACTAATAACACATCTATGAATGAACACAAATAGACTCTTTTAAATAGTCTTGTCATTTATATTATTTATTACTTATTAGATTATGATGATAACAATGGCAGCAGCCAGTATGTATTAAATGTTAAGTGTCTGCCTCATCCTGGGCAGAACCGTTAAATTCTTTACTGAGTACTTTTTAACTTGGGCCTGAAACAACTCTGTGACATATGACCAGTTACACTGTTTTAATTCCAAGGAAGCCAAGAAAGAGAAGGGAATAGTTTAAAGTCACATGGTCAGTAAGTGACAGAACCAAAAATTAAATTTGGGACCTCTGTCTCCAGAGCCTCCATTCTGAGCCATTATGGTCCTTTAGTTGAAATGGAAGAGCCATAGAAAAAGGTAGATGAAATATCTGTCTAACAATATCTGAATATCAATGCAATATCTGAACTGGAAAAAATAAATAACACCAGAAAAGCCCATGACCTGTATTATGACCAATACTCCATGTTTGTCACCTGAGGCATTTAGAGAAAATAAAATTGTCCCCTGGATCCTGGTGCACAGTCTTGATGGTGGCCCTGTTCAAGGGCCCTGCTCACTTAAAGTCAGAACACAGAGAGGGTGCTTGGGTATCTCTGACTCCTTTAAAAGCCTAGGACACATCAGGCCTATAAGTAGGCTGGAAATATGCCACAAATTAATGGAAAGAAGGACACACTTGGAGTTTGCAGTCCTAGTCTTTTATTTTTAAAACACATAAATAGTTTTCATGTCCCATGATGTTCACACCATAAATTCCAAATTGGTCCAGAAGCCTCTCTTAGTCAATGTAACAACTCATGGGTACCTGGAAATCCCTCCTCCTGCTTTTTAGTACCATATGGGATTAGGCCAGAGACTCCTCAAACAAAGCCTGTTCTTGCTATGGGTTCACTGCATTGTTCAAGGGGACCTGGATTGATGCTTCCCAGCATTGCCCTTACCAGCCAGGCTCACCTGGGTGATTTAGAACAGACTTGGACTGGAAGCTCCCGCTGTCTTCTCTTATTCCCTACATGCTCTGAGAGGATTCTGAGAGGAAAAGGGAAACACTGCCAGTCTCAGTGTGGAGTCAACTCCAGCTCTGTTTCCATCACCACTGTGCCTCCACAGACTAATGAGGAGGAGTTGCCCACCTGTGTGGACGGCAGCATCTGTGATCCAGAGGTGAGAATTCTCCTGATTGGAGTGAAAGGATATCATGCAGGGTGAAGGCTGAACTTTAGCAAGCTAGATACAGGTTCCTAAGGTGGCCTTGTGAGCCCTTCCTGCAGAGACACAGACGTAGTTTGTGGCTGTGTTACATGAAAAGCCAGATGAGCTGAAAATGGTACAGCAGCTCTTAGGTTTTTGTCCCTGATGACATAGTCTGGCATCTGATAACAATGATACTATTATCTTACAGTGATGTAGGAAATGGCATGTTATAAGCCTTTGCAGTGAATTGCACTTCTCATTTTGGCTGCTGCTAGGTCTCTGCACTGATTTCCATACCAGATACCTGCTCTTGCTTGTTTATTCCCAGTTATAAGTATTTTCCATTAGTATTATCTTCTGCCAAGAAGAAAATGTTCTCTGCTTCTCAAGTCTGGACAACCCAGAATACATTCTCACATTCAGTTAAACATTTTACTGGCATTAATATGTTTTTGCCATGTATTTGAACAGTATATTACAGTAGTAGTATTAGTTGGATAGGTGTATCCTGAGAGTTATTAAATATTTTAAATAACTTTGACAAGGACATACTTTTATGTTTGATCACAATTGATCACACTTTTGTGATAAACCATTTGGTTTTCAAATTAAACCTTGCAACCCCTGGCCACTTTGTAACAAAAACTAAGTAATAGGAAAACTATCATAGGTATTTATAACATCTTTTATAGTTCTTACAAAATGTACTTTGAAGTATCATCATAAATGTTAAGTTAAACTAGTAAAAATAAATGTATAGACTACATTTAGTGCCTAAATACTCTTTGCTTTTAACTTCTTCTCTTTTCCCCTAACAAATTTACTAAATTTGGTAATTTGCATATGGTTTCTTCTTCATTAGTGAAGAAATGATAATCTGTTCCATATTAATTTTTCTTAAAGTGACTATTTTCTAAAGTCCCTTTATAAGTAGAACCAACACTTAATTATTTGTGTTACTGAAGAGAGAAAAGAACCAGGTAAAAGATAATTACAAATTATTTATGTGATGGAAGAGTGTTAAATTTTGTAGAACAAAGCTCATTTATGGACTCTCTCGCCATTACTGAATTTTATGGAGCAGGATTTAATAGTGAAGATCTATATAGTTATGGATATCCCTGGAACCAAGTTCTTCTCACTGATTCTTACCATTTTGCATCCAAGCCCTCACATGTAGCACACATTGACCATCGTGATAGATCATTTTTAAAGAGGAACATTTGCTCACCCATAATCCAGATTTGCTATAATATCATGAATGAAAGTTCTGCCTAGACTCAGTGGAAGAAGTTAAATAAAATATGTTGCCTTCCTGTTTGACTTTGGAATTAAATTTCTCTATATATATCCTATCAATCTTCTAAGAGATAGTTTCCTTAGATAAAGAAATATTATGAATATATGGAAGGAAAATGAAGATGGAAAAGGGTAAATGTCCTCCACATAGTAAGTGAGTAATACCACTCCTGGGAGGAAGAAACAGGAGTCCTATTTTCTCCTGCCATCACATATTCATTTTCTTCCCCATCCCCCCAAAAAGTGAATTTAGGAAGTTTTATTTCAGTATATTACAGACACATGTTATCAAAGGCTGCTCAAAATGTTACATGTTCAAGAACATATTTAATCAGCCAAAAAGTCACATAGCAAATTAATATGACAAACATTTTTGTTTCTTTTGGGGTTGGAGGAAAATAAAAATAATAGGACTAATTAAAACTACTTCTTCATTGCTAAGTGCCTTCTCTGAACACTTCCTAAAGCAGACCACCCTGCAACGTTTTCAATAATAGTGATTTATAACAATATTTTCAACAAGGAAGAAGAAACCTAAGTTCTGTATTTATAGCTATATCATGAGATTCCAGGTAATTCCTAGAATTGGAAAGAATTTTTACACAAGGCAGGAGCTTAGCATGGTATATATGTGTACTTTTATTAGTGTTCAGGAATCACATGGATTGACTCTAATGTGACTTTTTTTCCCCATTCAAACATATGTATATATATTTTTTTCATATAGGCTGAATGCATACTAGTTTCCTAACTTGTGACTTTTGCTTTTTATTTGGTTCATTTTTTTTCTTCTAAGCACTTATTCCTGAAACAAAAGTGTGAGTAATTTAGAAACATGATTTAGTATGCAAGTATTCACTTTCCATTCCTGTCTCGTTGAATGCATTTGATGCACAAGATTGTTCAAACTAAATAGTGCACAGAATTTCAAGAGCTGGGAAGAATCTTAGAGATCATCTCTTCTTAACCTCTCATTTTAAAGATAAAAAAGAAAATCCCAGATAAGTTAAAATGGTTCTTCAGGGGAGGGGCCCCACAGCTGTGAATCCTAATTTACAGTTTCTGCATAGATTGCTTTCATGTGACTTTTCTGATGGCTGTTAAACTGAGTGATGTCAGCTCTGCTAATTTCATGCCATGTCAGTGGCAATTCATAGGCCACACAATTAATTCAAGAATGTTGTATTTTTGTAGTGTAGCTAGGTGATCTCCTCTAAGCAAAAAGTCTTCAACAATGACAGGCCCCAGATGCCTGGAGAATGTGCTAGGCCCAGAAAAGGCCTGTGTGATGGATTGTCATGCCAGTAACATGATTACAGTCAGTTACAGTCAGCTTCCTCAAACTACCAAGCAGTAAATTTGTAAGTGAGCTGAGCATTTGTTGTTATTAAAGCTTCATTTTATTATTTTCTCTTCAACAAACATTTAACATTGTACTCATTTAAGGAAGAAGAAAATAAAAGCAGCCTTCGAGTTACCTATAGGTAATATACATATAGTTAATCTCTTTGGGGCCCTTAGCAAATAATATACAAATATTTGCCTATCTTTCTGCTTATAATTACAAATATAAGGTTAGATTTACATATTGCAGGAGGAGAAAATTACCCATTAAAGGAGCAAATTATGGGGAGATTCTTAAAGAATCAGACTCTGTGAGTTATCCAGGTGCTTTAATTGTGCCTGGCAATATAATTGTAACCAAATAGAAGACCCTCCCCTCCTGATTGCTGTCAAAGGTGTCTAGCTTTGAGAACAACTATATTTGATGGTGGGGTGACTGACCACCAGTGGTCAAAACTGGTCCAGAATGAAACTGTTCATCCATATTTATTCTGCCATTTAACTCGCAGGTGCCCTGCAGCAAAAATGAATCAGCTCTAAATTTCCTGTTGAGCAAGGTCTTCAATGGGGCTGTCTTACATACATTCTTCCATTATTTGCTGAGGGTCAAGAACAGAGAGGAAGGTCCTCAGGCAAAAGGAGTGGCTGAACACAAAAATATTCACCCCAAAAGAGTCTAGATTAAATTCATGAATAATTGAAGCAAACCACAGAAGTCATTCATTCTACACCTAAACAAACTTTTCTTGCTAAGGAACTTGAAAAAAAATTTTTTTTCAATGTTTACTGTCTGAAAGAGGCTTTATAAAGGTTACACTTCTTGCATCCAGAATGTGTAAAAACTCTACAGCTATAAATGTCTCGACAGCAAATGGGCTGTGCGGCATGCTACAATCACAGCCGGCTAGGTAATTTATGTTGCTCAGGGACTGTAGTTTTCTAATAGATTGAACTGTTAGTTTTCAGGAGGATTTAATGAAATATTGAACCAGATGCTGCTGGTCTGCCATGGATGTGGAACCATGAGAAATGAGGAAATGTTGCTTTCTCAACAGCTCAGACCTCTGTGAATGGGGGAAAAGTTGGGGCCTAGTGAAATAGAATCAGAACTGAGAGGAAATATGGCAGGTTTGCTGTAAATGTATTTGCTCCTAAGTCCCATACTCAGTTAAAATGGGAGACTGGGTTTAGCCTGGAACACTTTTTATTACCTAGAAAAATTGTCTAAATCTGGAGGTAGGTATGTAATTGAGGCTGAGATTTCTTTGAGTCCAGTGTTAATCCTCTGAATATTACTAATTCCACCAGATTTGCTTTTGCTGTATTCCCAGGTCCCACAATATCACTAGGAAAAATGGCATCAGGATTGATCTATGAGATTTTCAAATTCTCTTTGGAGTGAAATTCTTATAAATTATTTTGTGAGCCCTGACAATAAGTCTATTTCTCTAATATTTAAGGGCTAGTTCTAAACAGAAAAATTAACTTAGGAGTTTATATTTTAATTTTTTTTCTATTAGGAAAGAGACTTTTAGAGAGCTACCTCCTCTTCTTTGTAAGTTGTTATTCCAATTTTACTTTATTTTTAGCATTGCCCTCTTTGTTTAAATGTTTAGTTTTTAAATATACCTCTAGTTGCCTTTCTTAAAAAAGCCTCTTGTTTCTTCAGTCCTGACCAGTACCCAAGAGCACTCCACAGAGGATCACATGCCAGAAGCATTGAGAAGGACATGGCAGGGATCTTTGCTTTATGTGCTTTATTTCTGCACATAAAGCAAAACTTGTGGGTATAAAGTTTGGTATATAAGGATTCATATCTGTGAAAAGATTCTCTGTCTAGATAACTGAATCTCTGGTGTCCCTGGGATTAGCTCTTAACTATGTAAAACTGAAAGTTGTTAGTTTTCTCAAAGTACTTTTGGATAGAAGTTGACAACCTTTCATTCAGTACAACAGTTGAAAGCCTAGCTTATATAATCCCATCTGGTTCTGGGCCCATTCTTCACAGCTCTTCATAGGGAAAAAAAAAAGGGTTGAAAACCAAAGCAAAGGAGATAGCTCCTCTTATTAAATTCCCAGTGAAAATCCCAGTGACTGTTCTGTACATTTTTATTTGCACCCATTTTATAGAACAAAAGTTAACTGCAAGAGAATACTGGTGGAAGAAGAATGTTAAGATGATTTTGAAAGAAATATTAAGCTTATCCTAGATTGGGAGAACAGGCCTTGGGCTAAGTCCAGGGACCTTGGGTTGACTTCAGCAGGACCACTGAGTCAGTCTTTGGCAAGTCCCTGGGTGGTCATGACTGATCAGTTCAAAGACCACTTTAAGTACCTTAGCATTACTAATTTATGATTTAATCATCACCAGCTCTGATCTTTACAACAAATGACAGTTAGATAAACTAATGCTTGGATTCCTTCTGTGAGAATTCTTGTTCAATTATTTGATTTGTTTACTTCTATGACATGCACCCCAGCCTGTCAAATAGGTATTCTTAAATTAATAAAATTTATTTTTTCTTACATTATATTGTACATGATGGCTACACATACAGTTTGAAATCTATTAATTGTATTCTCCAAGGCATCTGATATGGAAGGCATCTAATGTGGCCCTCATCTACTCCCTTTGCAGTAATAAGTACTTAATATTGCCCCTATATCATGTACATCATTTCATCACCTTAAAGGAAAATCATTAATTTATAAACAAAGGATTGACCAATATATTTTCAGATACTTGCCCTATTGTCACTAAGATTTATATGATGGATGAAAGATGACAAGTGGTACAAATTAACCTGGCTTTTGACCTATTAGCCTTGTGGACTAACACACTCTCTGCAACACATTGAAAGTGTGGATTATTCCAGCTTTATTTTGTGGTCTTGCTGCTATTCATAGCCCATTAATAGTTAGGTAACCAGTGCACTAGGAAATTCAACTTTATGCAGGACAGAGCTGTTCCAAGACACAGCAGTATGTTTTTCATAGTGTTCTGGGACTCTCTTTAAAATCACCTGTTGTGCTTACCTCCAGGCACAGAGGATTGACACCACACCACAAGTTCCCTGTGTGATTGTGGTCTTTACAGATATTTAAGAACCACTGTCCAGAGGGTTGGGCCAGCCTCAGACATTCCCATGTACTTCAGGATCCTAGCTGTGGGGAAGCTTCTGAATCATAGAATGTTGACTTCAACACAAGAACAAAAATATTTCTACTTCATCTTGGGAGAACACATCTGAAGCAGAAGAAAGATTTCAAGGGAACATAATTCTGTCATGCTGATTTATTTCCATTAGTGCTCTGGGACTATCACATAGCACACACCTTTTGGTGTAGTTTTAAATGGATGGCAGATGAACTAACTAATCCAGCACTGTTATTAATTGTAGCAGAATGTAATGATGCATAACACCAAGCGTGGCATGCCTGTGTGTGCACTTATTTATGTATTCACACACACAACTTTTTTCTTCATTTGTGAGATATTTATGTTTTTATCCTTTTTAATAAAGGTCTTTGTTCAGGTCAAAGATTAGAGTGGTAGAGAGAAACATTGTTCATTCAGCGAATATTTGAAATACTTAATTCTTCAAAGCAATAAGCTCTGTGCTTCAGGGATGAAAAATATCAGACCAAATCTGAAAAGTATTATAGTGTAGCAGGATACAAGCATGTCCATAAAGATAATCTGAGGGTGAAAATGATAAAACACTGTAAGATGTACAGGTAAAGTCTCTGCCAACTCAGAAGGAAAACTTGCTTTTAGCTGCAAGAATCAGGAAACAAGGAAGAAGTGACAGTTGTGCTGAAATTCTCAATATGAAAAATGCAACATAGATGATAATGATATATGTGCTATTCAAGTAAATACCATTATTATAGTTAATATTTTCATAACATTTCATTTCAATTAAAATAAACAGAGCTCCTAGCTTTGTTCATTTCCTATAGTGCCTGTGCTGAGTGATACATTCAGGCCAGGTCAGAAAAGTACTATTTTCAAACAAAAGATATTAGTCCATTTTATAAAGCAAATAAAGAGATTTAAGTATCATTTTGGAAGTAAACCTAAAGACCAATCCAAAAACAGATCGATTGGGGATTTACAACATAAGAATAGATAAGAGCCTGGCATAGTGGTATTCACCTGTAATTTCAAGGACTCAGGAGAGAGGCAGGAGGATTACAAGTTTGAGGTCAGCCTCAGCAATTTAGGAAGACCTTATTTCAAAAAATAAAAAGAGCTGGGGATGAAGCTCAGTGGTAGCGCACCCCTGGGTTTAAACCCCAGTGCCACAAAAAAATAAAAGAAGAATTGATCTGATATTAATTTGATGAAGAAATTATAAACTAAGTAATATAAGCACAATATAATAGAGTGTAGAGGAGTATTTGGCTCAGAAATCATAATGCAATAAGCAGAGAGAAGAAATACCTCCAGAGAAAGTGCAATTTGCTGTCTCTTATTAAAATAAAAAATGACTTGCTACCTGAGTAAGAATGAACACACTTTCTTATTAAAAATATCTCTGTCTTACGATTGCCTGATACTGTTTGAATCATACCTTCTACTGCTGCTTTCATTCAAAAGAAGCCATTAAAATCGCATCCTTCCTGAATGCGCCCAGTGTGTGAAAGCTTTAATTAAATCTACAAGTACAGCCTTAAAAGAACAAGAATCAAATTAATTGCAACATGGACCACGAATTTGTTTCTCTGACAGTCCCTGTGCTTTGGAGAAAAGGCAATCTGTGCACCCTTATCTGAATTAGTAAACTCAATATCACTTTCCATTAGCATGGCCGGTTGGCTCCATGTGTCTTCTCTCTGACACTGTTTACATGCTAATGCCCTCACAAATAGACTCTGTTCCAACTGGTTTGCTATAGGACTCCAGAGCAGTAAATCCAGGCAGTGGAAGGCACTGTCTTCCGCTTTCTGCCTCACTGCCTTTTGTGAGTTCTCTAGATTGAGCTCCATAATTAGACTGCAGGGTAATTAAGGAAAATTCAGCACATGCAAATAGAGCAAAAGGATTTGCTGCTAATTATGGTTGTTATACCATAGTCAAGAAAATTAATTTGTAATATTATTATTCAACTTTTCACTGACCCACAAGAGTCTAAAGAAGTGATATTTGTGCTTCAAAAAAGGCTTCTCCAACTGAAGTTAATCAATATTCTTCTACAACTGGAAGAAATTCAAGATAAAAGCTGTATATTTGAAGATTTAGAGGAAAAGTGGGGAGAGGACTGTCAAATTCCTATAAAAACTTTAGTGTGTAAAAACTCTTTTTATTTTTGTTTTGTTTCCAGAAGGTACAGATGTTTAACACACCATTGCTATAGTATAATCATGTTGGAAATCTACAAATACCCACTTCTCAGCTTCCAGCATTTACAACAAGGAGTTTAAATAGACAATATATAATTTCCATGTTTTAAGGTTTTTATCTATGAATGTCTTAGGCTAAGTGCTTAGCACTGTGAATTCGAACTGGTAATATTTAGCTCCTATGATGGAAAGTACCTTCAGGAAAGTAGCCTAACTTTGCATCCTGAGTCAAGTGAGGATCCCAACTTGGTTGCACATAGTTTAGAATTAGAATTGCAAAGATTTCTACTTTGAAACAGTAAAGGTTTTAGCAGGGAGACTGTCTCTCTGGCAGAGAATTGGGTCTTCTTACTGAAGATGGTAAACAGACTTATTTGTGAGTGCGCGGTACCTTTATCCTCTGTTTTCTTACTTGTTTCTCATTCCTTCGTTGCTGAAAACTAGAGGACAAGCAAGCATTCCTATGACTATAAGGCAGGGGGTGCATTTTACACATTAAGAACTTTGCATGTTAATTAAAAGAAGCAATATTCACTAAGTATTAAAAATTAAAGATTTAGTCCATCCAGGGTCAAATTGGGAAATTTAAAAATTCATGAGTTTATATTGTTAAGAGTTTCCTGAGGGGAAATCCATTCAGTATTTTGAGCAACTAATAATTGCTTATTATGTGGAAGTATAATGAAGAGAGAAAGAGAGACATAATCTAGACATAATCTAGAATTTCTTTTTGGAAACAAGCTAATAAGGGAGCTTGTGTATTCTCTGTCTGTTGCAGTCTCTAAAAATAGGTTGAATAAGCATCTATCTTCAGTGATTTCAGAGTGATGTGCCTGGAGGCAGGGAGTTGGATCTGGTACTTCTGAAGTTCTTTCCACTTCTTTAATTCCCATAATTATTCATGCAGTAAACACAGGCTACATGACTTTTCTTTATTCAGATGTTCACTGTTTGAAAAAAATATATGTATCTAGTATTCAGTACTCCCATTATGTAGAACATTGCTATTGATCATTAGCTTTACCCCAAAGAGCTCTGTGTTAAAATAGGGAACCAACAGGATGATAATTTGTGACATGTTTTGAATGTCCAAATGACTGATGAAAGAAAGGTCATGTGAATATTGGCTACAGCATACCTAGTGGTTACATGAAGGATTTTGCTCTGATTAACAAAGCACCAAAAGTCAGACAGGGAAAAAAGATCAAGGTCAGTCACCTTCTGAAACGGAAGTCAGCCTTAGTAATGAACAATTACTGCAATAGGCTACAGTTCTCTCTGAGTCCTTTAAATCCATGTAGATTTGGCTAATAATATCCTTCACTGTGGCTTGAAAGCCTTATTGACAGTTTCAGTCATAATTATATATGGATCAGATTAACAAATGCATCTGCTTCTTTTCCATTTTTACATTTTTTAAATTTGTATTAGTCACCTTTTCATCACTATGACAAAATACCTAAGAAAATGGACTTAGAGAAAAGGTTTTTGGGCTTACAGTCTCAGGGATTTCAGTTCATGGCTGCTTGGCCTCATGGTGTGAGTATATGCCAGAGAAAGTCTGGTCACCTTATGGCAACCAGGAAGCAAAGACAGAGAGATGTCAAGGTCCCAATATCCCCTATAAGGGTACAACTCAGATGACCTAATTTTCTTCCCTGAGGTCCACATCATAAAGATGCTACCACCTACCGATAGCGCTAAACTGGAATCCAAACCTTTAACATGTGTGCTTTCAGGGAACATTCAAGATCCAAACTATATGACCCTTTCTTTTTTTTCCTGCCCTTCACTGATTTCTTAATTTTTCTTTAGTTATTTTTATACTTTTTTTTAATCAACCCTGTTTTCTCTTGCCTTTCTGAAGGATGGGTTTTATTGTTACTCGTTCAAATAACATACTCTGGAAATCAAGCTCAGGAAGCATTTCTTAGACTCTCATCGTATACTTTCTCAGCCTATTATTCAACCAAAAGAATAAAAAAGTGCCATGAAATATTTCTTTATAGAGTTGTCTTCTTTTTTGTTTATTCGTTCATTCAACTTATTTTTGAGATCCTACTACCAAAATAATTTTAGACAAATTAAATTGAGTAAAGATTCACTGAGCAAAGGTTTACAATTTGTGAATCAGGCAACCCTCAGAACCAGCAGAATTTCAGAGAGCTCTGCCCCACAATGTGGACAGGCAGCATTTACAAATGGAATATAGAAGTGAGATAGAGAAATAACTTGATTGGTTACAGCTCAGCTTGCATTATTTGAACACAGTTTAATCTATTGGGTTGTCTATGATTGGCTGAAGCTCAGCTCCTGTGATTGAGTGAGACTTAGCTATTTGTTAAGTATACGCCTAAGATGTTCAGAGAGGCTCCTTGCTTGAACTACAGAAGGCAGTGAGAACAGGAGCACAGGAGCAGGACTGAGCCTCACTGGAAGATGTGTGGGCCTTGAAAAGTACAGCAACTGACCACCCCGAGACCATGGGGATAAGAGGAAACGAGAGTGAGCTGGACACCATGGAGATGACCAGTGACTGAGGGCCCAAAAGGTGCATGCCTCAGGTAGCTGTGCCTCTGTGTCATTAGCATTCTCTGTTCTTATTTTAGATTCTCCGCATCTTATAAATACTGTGCCATGAAATATCTCCATTCACAGTATCTCATGACACTCCTGAATCAGACACATTGAACATCTCTTGAAGAAGGATATTCCTGCATCTGGTTTTTGCTGGGTTACTAGTTCAGAATCCACTTTGTTCATAAATACTGTCATCAGTACAAAAATAGTTCTCTGCTTAGACATCCTAAAAATATTCAGCTTTTTAATGTTCTTAAAAAGGAAAAACTGGAACTTAGAGGAAGCCTGTTTGTTAAATGCCTTGGTACAATTTTCAAGTGAGGATGAGTAGTATTTGTTTGGGGATTTTAATTTCACTAAGCCTCTGGCTTACCTCTGGAGCTGCTTTTGATATTTTCAGCTCTTATTCTAATTTAGCTATTTTTTCCCTGTGCCATTATTATGCTGTGAAAGGAAGCCCCCCTCAAAACCCCATTACATTGTTCACTGTGGAGCAAAATTGAACAGGGATGTGAATATACTTATAGTTGCTGAGTATATTAAAAAATTTCATGTATCTCAATTTTTAAGTAGTCAACATATTCTTCAGTTAAACTTTAGTGCATTTAAAATATCTTCAAATTCAAGTGTATTACTCATCCTCTGTCACTGTGACAGAATACAGGTGACAATCAACTTTTAAGCAGAAAAGGGTTTTTTTTTTTTGTTTTTTTTTTTTTCTCACAGCTTTAAAGGTTTCACTCCATGGTTAGTTGGCTCCATTTCTTTGGGCAGTGGGAAAGCAGTGCATCATGGTGCAAGTACCTGGTAGAGCAAGCTGCTCACCTCATGGAGGCCAGGATGAAAAGACAAAGGTGAGGGATAGGTCTCAATATCCTCTTCCGTGTCAAGCTCCCAATGACCTAACTCTCTTCCTCAAGGGCCCGTCTCTTAAGGATTTCACCGCCTTCCAATAGCACCTTGGACTTGGGGTCAGACCTTCAGCATGTGGGAATCTCAGAGACATTCATCATCATGAAGTAGCCTGTTTTGGATGTTGTACCAGTTATAAGACCTTTTCCTCTTGAACTTCCTCATTGCCAAACTTGTTTCCAAGTCAAGATTTAGAGATGTTTGTCCCTCACTTTAAATTGATCCAAATAGAGAATTTTCCCTCGTAGGGCTCAAATCCAAGGCCTTACTATATAATCTACCATGGAGCTATAATTCTAGTTTTATAAAGCAGTACAATTCTTGTTTGAGAACTCTTATACTCCAAAAGTACATGCAATAGCTGAGAAGTCATTTTGACTAAATGATAGCTTTGATAGCTTTCTTGTCTTTGGAAAGCTCATACATGTGTATTGCAACATCTTCAATCAGCAGAAAGATGAAAAAAGCAAAATGGCCTAATGTCATCCCCTGCCCCCTAGTTCCATGCCTATTCTGATGACCATCATTTCAGGCATTGCCAAGTGAGTGTATTCATGTGTCGGTCTGTCAACATGTCCTTTGTAAAGGACAATTCTTTTTCAAGGGATACTCTATGTGCAACTCTATGAACAATACTCTTTGAACATCTTGCCACACCCATGGTTCATATTCACAGTGCAATATTGATAAATAATCTCTTGTTTTTCAGAAAATCTAATTATTTATCAACTTTATCAGGAAGTTGAGCTTTGCTATCACACAATCCCTAGAATGAAATAAGTTTGTACTTCTTTCAAAAAGCTCATTTTTTTTCAGAGATATGCAGAGACAAAACTAACACAGAATAGACTCCTGCTCATGGAATCCAATTAGATCATGATTTGACTTAAATTGTTTAAATCATTGAAAGTCTTTTGGAATGAGAAGCTTCTTGATAGTAATTTTTAAAATTCAACAAGTCCTTTAAGTATGATTAAATTATGATATGGCTCTAAAGTTAATTTTTATTATTATTTCTAAAGAATGTGAAATTGTGATTTTCTTATCAGAATTGTTGTTGCTCATAGTCAATTATGAGAGATAAAAAAGAAGGGAAGAAATTGCCCAGTTATGGTGGTGTAAAAGAAGATAACTAAGCATCTTGGATTACTTGTCCTAAAATATGTGTTGACTTTTTTCTTTTTAATTTCACTTTTATTTGGTAGGGGTATGGGTTACTGGGGATTGAACTCAGGGGCACTTGACCACTGAGCCACATCCCCAGCCCTATTTCAGATTTTATTTAGAGATAGGGTCTCACTGAGTTGCTTAGTGCCTCAGTTTTGTAATTTTACTTTTAATCAAGGTTTCCTGGTTGCTTTTTCCTCCTTTGCTTGCCCCTCTGTTGCCATCCCCTCCTGCAGCACCTCTTCAGAGGCTCTCATTCAGCCATTTGGTAGGAATATGTGTACTGACTGCCACAGTCCAGGCACTGTGCTCAGCAACGGGAAGAATAAAATGGACAAGGTTATCATCCTTACGGAGCTCTCAGTTTGGGAAGACTGAGAATAAAGAAGTAAACAAAGTGTATTATGTCTTGTTTGCGTCCTCATCTCAGAGGTGATTTGTTCAAGGTCCACACCTGAACTCCAGGCCATCCCCAATTCAGATCTAAAGAGGAGAACCAAGGGCCAGAAGCCATTGGACTCCATGAGCAGGAGTCTATTCTGTGTCAGTTTGGTTTCTGCATGTCTCTGAAGGATAAGTCAAACCTCTGTTTTCTTTCTCTATTTTCTTCCTGTCTCCCAAGATATTCTAGATGAAAAATTAAAAAGATTTGACCTATAATGCCCTGTACCATCTTCCTCATCCCACAGTGTATCCACACAATATATGACACAACTAAGTCACTTACCAGCTGTCTTGATTATCAAATTAACTATCACAGTCTTCCAATACTTGTGTTCAAGTGGCCCTTGCTTAGAAGCCTAATAGTAGGTCACTATGCCATGTTATTCACCTAACTGCATTTCATTACACTGGCATTGTGTCATCTCACATCATCACAAGAAGAATGTTGAGTTGCATAGTACAATGAGATATTTCAAGAGATACCACATTCACATAACTATTATTACAATATGTTATAATTGTTCTATTTTAATAGTAGTTATCTCTTAGCGTGCTAATGTATAAATTAAATTTTATCATAGACAATATTATAGGAAAAACAGTATTTATGGGGTTATGTAGTATCTATGATTTGGAGAATCCTCTGGGAATCTTGGAATGTATGCATTGTGAATTAGAGGGAAATACTATATTGGTTTTAATTAAGGGCATTAAAAGGTCAGGTATGTGTCTTCAGAGTGTTTTCCAATGACAGTGCAGAGAGCAGATTGGAGTGGGGACAGTGTGACCTGTGGGGAGACAAATGAGATAGAAGAGGTGATCCCAGAGGCAGCAAATGGAGATGGAGAAAAGTGTACATAATTAAGAGGTGAAATTTACAGGACTTGGGTACTAGACAGTTGAAGCAAGGCAGCTGTGCAAGAGAATTGACAGTGACAGGATCTATATGCACAGCACTGAGAAATCTCCTCCAGTACCAGAGTAGAGTCTTTGCCTACCTGTAGAGTGCATAGACTTCAGATCAGCTGCCATGATGTGCACCTACTTTGAGCTGCCTTATCCTAGAAGAGCAGTGCTACTGTGTACACTAGGTGATACATCATGATTTATAGCATATTACTTTTTGGAGATGTGTTTGTGATTAGCAATTTTAAATGCTTGCATTTAAATCCTTTTTCCCCCTTTTTCTTTCCAATTCTTCTTTTTTTTTTTTTTCAGGGGTGGGGGATACCAGGGATTGAACTTAGGGGCACTAAACCACTGAGTCACATCCCCAGCCCTATTTGTATTTTATTTAGAGACAGGGTCTCACTGAGTTGCTTAGCACCTTGCTTTTTCTGAGGCTGGTGTTGAACTTGTAATCCTCCTGCCTCAGCCTCCCAGATCTCTGTAATTATAGGCTTGCTCCACGGTGCCTGGCTTTCCAACCATTTCTTTTCCTGAACTAAAAATAGGAAAACAGAAGAAACTCTTGTCAGAAATTTTATGTTCCTAAATTGGAAAAATAAATTAAACTTTCTTACATTAATTATTTCTCAGATATTTAGGAAGAGGTATGTAGGAAATGTTTAGTGGAGTGTCTCATTTTGTAAAGGTAAAACAAAATTTAAACAAAATCTAAAGGCCTGTAATTCAGCATAAGGCTAACCATGGTTCTGCATAAAATTTGAATGCCCTGTAGTCAGAGAGGAGGGTCTTCCCACACTTTATACAAAGGATGTGCACAGCTGGAATTGTTCTTTCTATATTGTAGCAGCAGTCTACATTCTTCTGCATTCTATAACACTGAACCAACCCATAATTTTGAAGCCAACTATGTAGGAAAGATTTAAATGAATAATGCTTCTATAATGAAGCAGGTGCCACAGGCTTCCTGTGTAAAACAAGCAGCACATTTCCATAATAGTAAAGATGTCCATCTTAAATACTAGCCTCAACCACAATGGATTCCATACAGTTTATGTTCAACCATGGCAAGACAATAACTAAATAATGTTCTCTTTAATTTAAATTCGGTAAGCAGCAGATGATTTCACAGTAAATACCAATAAGCTGATGGTAATTAATGTGAAATTATCTTATTTCCACTATAATGAGTTTAATGGATGAAATATAATTTTCTTACAATGAGGAGGTATACATCAGAAGTTCCTGGAAAGCTATTTTGGTTTTGGTTTTGCTTTTAGATTCAGACTTTACTCCAGTCCTACCCAGAATCTCCAGGGATGACATACAAACATGACTATTCTATAAGTTTATAACATACATAAAAGTTACACCACTTCCAGTTAAAATCCACTGAGTTAATAAGGCAACATTTAGTGGCCATATTCAGCCACTTTTTCAGGAAATGCCTTTCTGAAGCTTGCTGAGTATAAATTATTTCTGTGTGTTACTTATTCAAAGATCTCAAGGTTGAAAGGCAAATGGAGAAAACATTCCATATTGGAGAACTCAGCAAAGGGGGCTTCCATAATTTCTGAGTGGTCAAGGAAGGGACCTGCTAAGACTCCTCCTCTATTTGCTGTGCTTGTCTATGGACACAAGCACCATCACCTATTGCTTCTTACAAAAGCAAAAAATGTTCCTGCTGCTAATTAAACCTACTTTCTCTTTTTTTTCCTTGGATCAAAGTGATATAAATGATCATGAAAGTTTTTAAGAACTTTTTATCTGTGCCCATGAGGTTACTCATTTCTTGGAGTGGGACAGACAAGACCTGCATGAAGAGGTTGTTGTTGCTGCCTATAGGCCCTCCACCTCAACTGGTCTGGTGCATCCAGGGAAAGTTAGTACCAGGGATGCCTGACTTGAGGGACCACTAGGTTACTCACTTGTCAACCAGACTATAACAAATCATTCTTTAAGTGGCAACAAGATTGTTAGTAATTTTTTTTTGTATATACATTTGTTCTATCTTAAATTCTTAGAGATTATCAATCTTCCCTTGCAATTTTTTATTTTCATTATTTACTTAAAAAATAAAATTATGCTAGCATGTATGAGATTCTGGGTTCAATCTCAAAATAATAATAAGAAGAAGAACAAAACAAATACTTAGAGGAGGAACCACAAACTTGTACTGTCACATAGTCACCATGTTTACCTGGCAAGATATGGGCAGATGTATGTGATCCATGAGGCAAATTAAGATCACACTAAGAGTCAAACCCTTAGGTTCTGGTCCAGGTTCTGTCACATAACTTATTTTTTCACATATCATTTATAAAAGAATAATCCAAAATGATCTCTTATATTCCTCTCAGTCCTGTTTCTAGTACTCTTTTCACACATGAAGAATAACATCATTTAAAGTTCTTTATTTTCTGCTTGTCTTTTGAGATATAAATTTAGCAATACTTTCAATGTGAGTTAATCATATGACTAATGCAAACATTTCCTACTTCTAGCCTGGCAATAACCATTTCTATTCTTGAGAAAAATTTGTATATGTGCTTTTACAAGTTCAAATTAAAATTTGCTTCCTTTGGTCAAAAAAAAAGTAAAATTAAGTTAAAAGTATAAAATTTAAATACATATTCAATACAAACTCTTAAAAAAGTAAGATTGTGTTTTCTTTCATTTTATTTGTAGATAAAATACTTTTAAATTTTTTAAATGACAAAAACTTAATATATTTAAGGTATACAATATTATTTTCTGAAATATGCCCACATTGTGGAATGGCTAAGTCAAGCTAATTCACATATCCATTGCCTCAAATATTTATTTTATTTGTGGTCAGAACACTTAATTTACTCTCAGTAAATTTCAGATGTATAATACATTGTTAGCTTTAGTCACCATATTGTACCAAAGATCTCTTGAATTTCTTCAGCCTAACTAAAAATTTGTACCTTTTGACCAGGACCTCAGCATGCTTCTCCCCATCGAGCCTCAGTAGCCTTGGTACTTTCTGCTTCTGTGAGTTGGACTTTTTAGGATTTTGCATACAAGTGAGATTGTATGATATTTATCTTTCTGAGTCTAGCTTTTTTCATTTAATGTCCTCCAGATTCATTCATGTTGTTGCAAATGACGGGATTTCCTTTACTTTATTCCATTTTTCTCAATGGATAGCTGTTACAGCTGCCAACATGATTTTTCTAGTGGGTGTCTTAGTCTTATTTGACTTTCAGAAAGACAGAAATAATACAGTGTGTTTAAGAGTAACAGATTTTTTTCAAATATATTATGTTTTGTTCCACTCTGTTTGAAAATAATAAGCCCATGCTGTTCTGATTATTTATAGAATTTTCATATGAAAGAGTTAATTTAATAGATAAATTAGATTTCAAATACATAGATGTTAAAAGTAATATGCAAGATCATTGCTTTATTGAGCAAAGATAGTTGTAATTCACAGAATATATGTGAGAAAATATAGAAAACTACTTTGTCATGGCACACTTGAAAAATAATAAAATTGTTATAAAATAGTTTGTCTTTTGAAAACTATTGAATGGCAATGTCTCATTGGATAGGCTGTATCTTCATGGTTCTAGGCACTAATTAATTAGTATTTTATTAGCTAGAAGTCTGCCAAGGAAAAAGTTAGGAAGTTGGGTAATTTCTCTGTTTGCCAAGAATGAGAGAGCATGTCTACTATATGCGTTAGAAGCCTAGAGAATGTTCTGGATGGGGGACTGGGGATATAGCTCAGTTGGTAGAGCACTTGCTTCACATGCACAAAGTAGTAGGAGGAGAGTTAGGGGAGTGGGTTTGGGAGAAGGGTAGAGTAGGAGAGGGCAATGGAAGATTAGCAGGATTAGTGACAGGCCACATTCAAAAGAAGCCTGTTTTGCATATTTGCCTGGCTGGCCCTGGATATCCACCCTGAGTTCTCCTGCACTCTTGCCTGTGTTAGGTTGTTAACTCTCAACATAGACTACATCATTTGATAATTAGTGAGCATAAGAGGTACATCAAATGCCAGTTCTTTTGGAAGGCTTTCAGAGCTATGAAACTCACTGTAGATAGAGCACAGCTTCAAAAGAGATGGAAACAGACTTCTCAGAGAAGAAGTGGGATGATTTCTAGAGAGAAGAAATAGGCAGAAGAACATCTCTTTTTTTATAGAAGGATGCCAGCTAATTAAAGTGAGTGGAACATTGGGACTTAAAAACCACCATTTGGTAAAGGCTATTGAGATATAAGGTAGAAATGACTATATATTATGTAAGGCCTTTTGCAAAAGAAAATGAAGATAAGTAAATAATTTGTGCGTGCATGTGCGCGTGCACCACACACACAAATTACTTTTAAAAAGAGAACCCAAGAAAAATAAATCCTAAACACCAAAAATGGTCACCTATGGAAATGAGTGATGGAGGGGAATGTAGTAGAAGGAACAAAAACAAGAGATAAAAAAGAGACTTCTCTGACCATACTGTTTAATTTAGAGTAGTGTTGACTTTTAAACTGTGTAAATGTTTTACATATCAAAAAAATAAATTAAAAATACAAAGCGATTCATAATTACATTAATAATATATAATAACAACATATAATAATAAATAATAATAGCAACCTACTCCAAGAATGGATTTAGATGGAAACAGAAGAAATCAAACTATGTAACAAATTGATAATGTTACCACCCAGAAAATGTTTGAGGTGATGGATATGCCAGCTACCCTAATCTGATTGTTATACACTTTTCACATATACTGAAATGTCAGATTTTATCCAAATATATATATATATATATATATATATATACACACACACACACACATACATATATATATTTACATGTCAATTCAAAATTCAAAATTAAGAATATATTTAAAAATTACCACCTAGAGAAAAAAATTATCTCAGCTACTTTTGAACACAGCTCTCTATGCATTCTTAGTGGGATATAGACTGAAAACAAAAGAATTACAGTAAAATCTTAAACTTTAGTTTATTCTTAGAGTTGGTAATCTTTATCTAAAGTTATTTTACATATATTACAGTAGTCTTTATCTAAAATTATTTTATGCATATTACAGTAAAACAAGCCAATTATTAATGTAATTAGGAATCAAAATTTTCACTATAGATACAGGGATATAAATATGCTACAGAAATTGTAATTTTAAATTTCATTTAGAAATAGCAGTATAAAGTCATAAACATATAAAGTCATGATTTAAATATATATGTGTAAAATTTCCTAAGCTCTATTCATTGAAATGAATAGTTTTATGGGCAACCATGAAACTTCAGTTACAATGAGCACACATTACACATGTGTCAAACTTTCTAAATACCACTCCTTAATATCAGAAATCAGGGCTTCTGTGAGAAATGACTAATTAATTCCAGAACTAGAGCAGAGATGGAAACAGAAGAAATCAAAAATCAAACCACATGAACCTATAACATCATAGGCCAAAAAGCAAGGCTGTACTTGACTAGGGTCAAAGGATAAAAGAGCCAGCTGAAAAGGTCTCCCACACAGGCCAGATTTGGGATAATTTGATTATCCAGAGTATAATGACAGTAATTGATTATACCATACTGAATTTTTAAAAATTCATTTACTCCTACCTCATAAAATATGTTTAGTTATTTTGTGTCAATTCAAAATAAAACTACATTTAAAAAGTACCACCAAACAGAAAAAGTAATTTTGACTACCTTCTGAACATAATTCAGAATATATTCACAATATGTTCTAAATGGGATATGTGGAATAGGTAAATTTTTACAAATCTAAAATATTTTTTAAAATACATAGAAGGCAAAGTGATGGTTTCCTTTACAGAATAATATCAGGAAATAAATGTAGAAATGGTAGGATTAGAAAATCATTTCACAAAGTCCAAAATAAGAGATAATGACAAGAATTATTACTGTTTGCCAAAAAAGTAGGTGAGTCTGACCTTAATGTGTCACCAACAAATTACTTAATTATCTTCTTACTAAGGAAAACTAAGCTTTGCACTGAAAAGATCTGGTGATCAATAACTTATCAAATTTGGCAAAGCCAGTAGGGGTACAATCCAACATCTTTTCCCTCCTAATGTGGTGCAGTTGGAAGGGTATGGAATCATGTGAGTGGTATTTGAGACTTAAATGCTTAATCTGGAAACAATCAGAAATTTTTGGACTATATGATATTTTATAATACAGCTGGCCTAGACTCTTAAAACAAAATCATGGTCATTAAAGAAATATAAGGAAGGTGCATTATTCTAGATTGGAGGAGTCTTAGAGTTGGACTTGGAGGCCCATGCCTGTAATCCCAGCTAATTGGAATGCTGGGGCAGGAGGAACTAAAGTTTAAGGCCAGCCTTAGTGAGACCTTGTCTCAAAATAAAACTAAAAAGGGCTGGAGTTGTAGCTCAATGGTAGAGAGTGCCTAAGTTTATAACCCAAAGCCACCAGAAAAATAATCAAATTTGAATGTTTGAACCTGGATACAGAAAATAAAAAGCAGATTAAAAAAGAATTATGTGATCAACTAATTATATTAAATATAGATTTTATATTAAATGGTATTATAGAATCATTATTTTTCTTATTTGTGATAACATCACAGGCTGAATATCTTTGTTCAAAACCCTTGGAATAAGAGGAGGATTTTGGTTTTGGTGGGGGTGGGGAGATATTTGCATAGACTTTACTGGTTGAATATTTCTAAACTCCACATCCAAAGTCATGAGTGCTCCAAAAATCTAAAACTTATTGAGTCCAGGTAAGCTGTCAGAAAGTTTCAGAGTTTGAAGCATTTCAGATTTGAGGTATTTGTTTGGGACTGCTCAACCTGTATTTTGGTTATATAGAAGATGCATGCTCAAATAGTATTTAGAGATAGAAATAAATATCTAAACCTAACTTTCAAATAATTCAGGGAAAAATCAACTGTATAAGAGATAGATAATGAAGAAAAGCCAGAAAATTTCTTCATTAACAATGACTGGTTTTAGGTGAAGAAAATTCAGATGGATGTGCCTTTTGCTTTCACAGTAAAGCTGAGTCTTTAAGATTAAAAAGTTGTAGGGAAAAAAGCATTCAAGGAATTCAGTGGCATAGCTGTATCATCTTCAGCTGCTTATAAGTTGCATTTGTATTGTTTTATTCTTCTTTACAGTTGTACTTTCTAAGATATGAGTCAAGTCAACAAAATATCTACACCCCACCCCAAAGGCCTTTAAAACACATGATTAAATGGCAGCTAAGGATTTTCTTCCCCCCAGGGAGTATGGTCAGCTGGAATAAGCAAAAAACCTTCCTGCAGCCCCTGGCCAGATGCTCTCCCCAAAGAGTCAGCTGGTGCAGACTCAGGGTGCTCTCACTGTTGGGGGCTACCATGTGGGGTGCAGAGAGGCCCAGAACAACAGCTAGTGAGCAGCTGGCAGCCTCCTGCTTTGATTCAGATGTAGAATGGTGTTGAGAAATCCGGAAGTTCCTGGGGGAGAGACCACCAGCTGACCATGTAGAGAACACCAGTAGAGGCAGGGAACTCCCTGTCTTTTATTTATTTATTTATTTTTATTTAGAGAAAGGGTCTCACTAAGTTGCCAAGGCTGGGCTCAAACGCAATCTTCTTGTCTCTGATACTCAGTTTTTCAATTTTGAGTTCTCATGGATGCCTATTGAGAGAAGCACCAGTTCATGTTAATCCGATATAATGGGTTTTGTTGATATTGAATATGTTCTTAGTGATGCTCTGTTAAGTCACACTCCCATGAAAATCCTCCTCATATGAAGGTGACCCTGAAAACCCATTTGAAACCAACTTTTATTTCCAAGCATCTCTCTGTCTCTCTCTATATATCTCTCTCCCCCTGCCCCCCCCCAATTTATTATACGTCTGAACACCACGGTGGTTCACTTTTGTTTGGAATCTTTGATTTGATGCTAAAATTTCTGGTCTGTGTTCTCTTCCTAGTGCTTCTATCCTCATCCCATCATTTGCTCTGCATGTTTCTCTCTTTCAAAACCTAGTTGTAAAGCTACTGGTAGGGTGGCACAGTCCTGTAATCCCAGCTGCTCACAAGGAAATTTTTAAAAAGCTAGGGTTGGATCTTAGCGGTCGAATGCTTGCCTGACTCATGCAAGGCCCAGGGTTTGGTCCCCAGTACCATAAAAACAAAGCTAGCTCTATGCTTGATGGGAGCATAGTAAATGTGATCATCTGCTGAGCATGCCACTTGTTTTTAGCCTAGCAAAGTTTCAAGATTAGCAGAGCAATTATGAGAAATGTGTGGAACACAAGAATCTTAAAATAGCATTATTCTGTCTATCTCTAGATGGTTCTACATATTGAAAGTTATCCACTGATAACTGTGCTCAGGGCCCAGTATGAGAAACTCAAAGAACATGGTGAACTCCAGCCTGGCAACAGATTGACTCCTTTAAAAATAGTAGCTTTCTGCCCCAACACTGATAGCTGTGGATATTCATTCATAAGGCTTTATTTATTTTTTGTGATTGCAGGACCACAGTGATTTATGGCATAGGCAATCTAGAAGTTACATGAACAGGAAACAGTGCAGCCACAGCTGTATTCATCCAACACACCCAGTCTGTTCAAAGGAAATGTAGAAATCCACTTCTCAATGACATTTTTGTGCTGCATTTTTATTTTTCTTGCTTTTGAAATACTGCATTGTTTGGTATACTCCTATTTGGGAATTCCATACACTTAGGGTGATAGAGTGTTCATCAGCCTGAGACTGGGGCCGTTTTTTCTGTTTTGTCAGATTTGAGCTGCAAGAGCCCTTTTTATTAGTGTAAGGATTGAGCATACAAATCTTCCATCTCAGGAGTCAAAGAAGAATCTCTTGAGAAAATGCCTCTCGGCACACCTGAGAGCCCCGCCATACCAAGGGCAGGACTCCACGTTTGAGCAGATTGCCTCTTGACAAGGATATTTCTGCACAAAAACCTTTCAAGAGCTGCAGTATTATTATCCACACTTTGGCCAGGGGTATGGGGGAGTAGCCAGGGTGGAATTCAGTCAAAATTCTCAACTTGTAGAATTTCATTCCTCTTTGTGTTCTGGGAGAGCCAATTTCAGAGGCTTTTCACATGGACTCCATGAGCCAGTTCTGACCTCTGGCTCAAATATATATTTGCTTTGTGGTTCCATCACATGAAATTGGTATCAGGTTATTACAGTGATGGCTGCCTTTTTAAAAGCTTAGCAGCTGTTGGAATGTGGACAGACTCAGTCAGTACGCAGTGGTCATCTATTTGGAATGGGCAAAAGAACAGTAAAAAAGAAATATAAAATCAATCCTGACATCATATGAGGGGGAAAAAATGAAAAGGACACAATTGAATTCTCACCTAAGCATGGATGACATTCTTGCAATTGTAGGCTGAGCATCCCCTATCCAAAATCCATGGAACTAGAACGGTTTCTGATTTCAGGTTTTTTCAGAATTTGAATTATTTACATATACAAAATGAGATATCTTGGGGAAGGGCCCTAGAGTAAACATGAAATCCATTCATATGCATCTTATACACATAGTCTGAAGGCAATTTTGTACAATATTTTTCCATACCTGGATATGGCTATGGCCTGTCACATGAGGTCAGGTGTGGAATTTTCCACCCTTGAGGCATCATATCAGTACTCAAAAATTTTTGGATTTTGGAGTGCATTTTGGATTTGGGATTCTCTGGTTCAGAATGTTCAACCTGTATTTGCTTTATGTTCACCATCTGAGTGCTATGGCCAATTGATGGCAATCTTTTAGAAAGGTTTTCAAGAACCAACACTGCTGAGCACCTGCTCTGTTGAATTAGCCATCACCAGCGTGTGAGCTGTACTTCAGGTTGGATATAGACAGGAGCGTTGGAGTTGTATGGGCTTCTTTGATTGTCAGCATGTCTTAACTCTGTGATTAGACCCTATAGTATTAGTCCAGCCTGCAGTGTGACTGTAAGCCCTCTTTGGGATACCTTCAGACAATCAAAGGTTTTTACTGCAGTTTTAACCAGAGCTGTCAGATGCCTTCTGTCTTTTTCCAGTGAAATCTTATGTTCCTATTCCTTACTGCTTTTACTGAAATTAGCTGTGCATGATAGGGAGTGGAATGGGCATTGCTTTACTTTCTCGAAGAAAAGTATACTATATCAGTACAAGAACAGGTTCAAGATGCATCCATACACTGGTTCTGCCAAACTCAGAAAACTGTGGTGTCTTCATAAAGCATTTGCCTAGAATGTTCAGCTCTTTTAAGGATTAGTGTTTAATAGAGGGGTTGGCAGGAAAAGTTTCACTTTGGTTCACTTTCAAATTAGTTTTCACATTGGATGGCAGCTGTGTTTAAGACCACTAGGTGATATCAAAAAGTAATTTGGAGACATCTTTACCAGTTGGAGGGACCACAGCACTGATGGTCCTAAATCATATGTGATGTTTACATGTTCTCATACTACCAGGAAATGGTTCTCACCTCCCTTGTCATGAACTTGGGTTAGAAGCTGTGTTCTGAATCATCGTGTCACTCCAGGGCAGTCTAGGGCACTCAGAAACCCCAAATCACAAGAAGTATGTGTTGGGATGAAATTAGTCACAGCAAGTTGTTATTATACTTTGGGAAAATACCTGCCCTGGGGTTATAGGAACAGGCACCCCAGAGAGCCATTACCAGCTCAGTTTTGATTGCCTTTAAGTAGTCAACTGGGAGCATATTATGTAGAAAGACAAACAAATGCCAAGTACTTTGAGGTAAGATTAATATTTGATTCTGGTTTGTTTTGAGAGAATAGATAGTTTGTGTATATACTTAGTGTTCAGAAATATTTTGATGACTATTTGAACAGCAAGGCATTAAATAACTACAGGTCATGGTCTCCTTTATGACCTTTAGGCCAATGTTCTTTGTAATAAGATAAATAATTAAGATTCTTATCATGTTTTATTTTAGGTAATAAAAAATATTTACTCAGTATATATTTTGAGGAAAATAGTGCATTATACAGATGTCAGTAAACTAAACATTTGTGAAACACTGATCACTCAGTTGACTGTTAGTTATAAATTTATATTACATGTAAATTTTAATGTATTCCTCAACACTTAAGTTGTTGGAAGGACCTATTTAAAGTGAAATAATGATCAGGTGCAGTGGTGCACACCTATATTCCCAGCAGCTCAGGAGGCTGTGACAGGAGGATCAAAGCCAGCCTCAGCGAAAGTGAGGTGCTAAGCAATTTAATAAAATTCAGTAAAAATACAAAATAGGGCCGGGGATATGGCTCAGTGGTTGAGTGCCCCTGAGTTCAATCCCCAGTACTCCCCATAAATAAATAAATAAATAAGAAACAATGGAAAAATTAAAAGGAATGTGACTCTATGATATTATAGGATTTTATGAGTCACTACTTTGGAACTTGAGTTTCTGTTCATAGGATAAAGTTAGGAGAAATAGAATCAAGAAGTTGCTTAGGCAGAAGCTTTCCTGTTTATTGGGAGTCAGTATTATACATTCATAAATTTATAAACTGCATTATGTTCCAGCAATATGTTAATGCTGAGTTCATAAGATTAATCAGGCCACATGCTGTCCTGTGGCTTCACTAATATAGTTCTCAGTAACATCAGCATTTTCCTTCTCAAGCCACATACAAAATGCCTTACAGAGTGGTGTGTAAGCAATCCTAACAGGCAAATGTTCAGACACAGTGAAAGATGAAGTTTAGCTCTTCTATTCTGGTTAGTGAACAAGGTAATGTCCTTTAACTGTATGATAGGAAAATAGAGCTGAGGCATTTGGTTGCCAAACATGTTCTCATTAGAACTCCACATGGGACTTCACCAATCACAGGAAACTCATTCCAAGAATTCCAGCCTCCATGAGACCTCTGAAGAGCCTGGAAGAAAAAACATTCCAAGCCCGATGGATGGAAACTGCCCTCCCTATTCTTTACCCATGTTTTTCTAAGGGTGCACTCTGCTTCTGAAATTATTATTGACTGGATATCTGCTGGAAGATCCATTCCCTAGGTTAGATTCTGAAGTAGAAAGATTTGTGCCTTCATTTCACTGCACTAAAATTTTGCCATTGATGGTTAGAAATGAATTGTAACTTTACAACTGAAGTTATGTCTTTTTTAATGAAGGGCATGACTCCATATTTGTAAAAAATAACTCAGGTAAGGTAATCACTCCTACAAGTATTGACTGAGCAACTCCTTGTGCTTGGCTATCTGCTTAGTGCTGGTTCTGAGTGAAGAGGAAGTAGAAAAAGGAAGTAAATAAATAAGCATGAAGGTGCCACGTTTAACTAATCCACATTACCAATTATTAGTCATCCAAATTTGTGTAGTGATGGTGACAAAGGAAGATCCAGAGCACATTCTCTCCCTAGGTGCTTGGAGGAGTAGGAGACAGCCCCCAATTCCTTCAGCTGAAGAGAGGTCAGATCCTGCCTTGTCCAGTTCAAGGGAGCTCATCTCCTTCCTTTCCCACCTGCTTACACTTCTCCTTTGTTTTATATAATAATATTAACAACACTAAAATTCCTGGAGTGCTGACATTGTTCTCTAGGTGAACTACTTGTGCCAGTATATGCCTTAACTTATTTGATCCTTACCACAACTGAGTAGGGGAGACCCTTCTTACAGGTTGAGTATTCCATATCCAAAAATCTAGAATCTGATGTGCTCCAAAATCCGAAACATTTTGTCTGCCATCCTCATACCACAAGTGGAAAATTTTATAACATGAAACTTTATTTCATGTTCAAACTGTTTAAATATGTTATATTAAAATTATCTTCCAGCTATCTGTATATGGTGTACATAAAACATAAATGGTTTTCATTCAGACTTGAGTCCTGTCCCCCAAGATTATTTCTTTGGGTATATGCAAATATTTAAAAATCAAAGATCCAAACCATTTGTGATGCCAAGGGATACTGAAACTGCATCATCTTTATGTTTCAGCAGAGAGTTTAAGTAGTTTACCTAAGATCACAGAAGTAAGGAGCAGAGTTTCCAAAACTTAAAACCAGACACTTTGACACCACTTATAACTTATATCCTAATTCAGGTATCACACATATATGTGAAGAAGAAGAGGTAGACTTGCCTGAAGAAAAATGCAAAGGGCAGTGGTCTGTGCGTGTCTGCCAGGAGTATTCGGATGATATCAGTATATGACTAAGATCAATGTGCTTTGTAACAAGATATAGGTAATGTTCTAGATATCATCCAGAAAAACACACAGCATGGATTTCTGTTTTCCCTTACAACTTAGTTGCTCTGGAAGATTCATTCATTATTTACGTAAGTAATACATCACAGAGACAAGATTCATTGAAGTGAAAGTATTTAATTTCCAACTGTCCTACAGGGTAACAATGAGCCAAAATAAATCCTACACATTCTCTGTGGTGAGGGAGTAATGATTGATGGATTCATTTATGCATTTGCCAAATGCAGAGATAATCAAAAACTGCATTTTGTTCCCTGTATGACCTGTGGTTCTCTTACCTGGGATTCATTCAGACTTTTGCCCCTGTGTCATTAAATAATATTAAAAGGACAAGTGCACTATATCCTAGTTGCCTGAGTCAAAAACCTGAGTCCAAACAAGCCAAAAATCCTACTATATGTTGAATAATCTATGTGTCCCGTGTGATAAATATTGCTGGTGATGACCCAAAAGAGATTTGACAGCTCTTCCTCTATTCAATGAGTGATTGGTCTGCAGGCATATTTAGCGGCTTTTCTTGACAGGGTGGAAGTTGGAGCCTCTTCACCTGGACCTAAGTGTAGCCTAGCTTGGAGGACAACCCATGCCCCGAACAAGGATCAACAAGCACCCACTTTCACTACTTCAGGTGTTCAAAAACATTAGCATGTACAACCTATAAATTGTAATCTATCATTTTTTACTTTAACTTTTTATTTTCAAATAATTCCAAACCCACAAAAGATTATTAATATGTAAATCAATGGTTGTGCAACTGATGTGATTCTGCAATCTGTATATGGGGTAAAAATGGGAGTTCATATCCCACTTGAATCAAAGTGTGAAATATGATATATCAAGAACTATGTAATGTTTTGAACAACCTGCAATAAAAATTAATTAAAAAAAATAGATAAAGTACAAAAAAATAAAATAATGCAAAAAAAATCCATGCACATTTTACTTAGATTCTCCAGTTATTAAAATATTTCATTGTTTGTTTATGTGAGAGAAAATCACAAACACAATGCCACTTTACTCTAGAGTACTTCAGGGAATAATTCCTTAAAGGTAAAATACATTCATTTATATAACCATAATACATAATTTATCATTTTAATAATTCAATAAGATACAGTTATCTTATTCTATGAGGTGGTAAAATAAGATTTTTTTTTCTTCTGTTAATTTTTTTCAGTAATAATACTATGGCATAGAGATCAGAAAAAATCCAGATTTAAACAAAAACATAATCTTTTTTTTTTTATTTACATACTGATTTTCTCACTCTTTTTAAGGTGATCATTTCTTAAAATCTGTGAATGGCCCCTGTCATTGCTTGTCTTTTTAAAATTCATGTATGAATATCACACCAAAATGAGTTTATAGTGCTCTTACTTTACTCCCCCCTTGATTAGCCTGCTCAAGCTGCCAGAGCACAGAACCACAGACTAGGCAACTTAAATGGAGACATGAATTCCTCACGATCCTGAAGCTGGAAGTATAATATTCTGGTACGGGCCAGTTTACTTCCTGTGAGGGCCTCTTTATGGCTGCAGATGGCCACCTTCTCACTGTGCCCTCACATGGTAGAGAGAGAGCTTTCTCCTTCTTTTAAGAGCACCAATTCTCTGGGATTAGGATCTACCCTATGACATCATTGAACTTTACTTACCTTCTAGAGGCCCCATCTCAAAATACAGCCACATTTGTCACAAGATTTTAACATGTGAGTTGAGAGGGACGTTATTCAGCCTACTGCACCCATACTATTTTTTTTATATAGTTGGGGAACACCCTCAAATGTATGGAACCTTTTTCAAACGTGTTTTGCTATTAAAAGGTGGTAACCACTTGAATGAAACTGTAAAGCAATTTTTTTCTTCTTTGCCCATTTTACCACATCTTGCTTTTCAGATATCTCTCTTCCCTACACACCTTAAACCAGCACCACTTTGGGAAAAGTAATCTGAATATTCAATCATATATTTAAGTTTTATCCAAGTGGTTAATTTCTCAGCAGGGGACATCATGGGCTGCTATTGAGTCTTAAGACTTGCAGAGCATTGAGTCCCTCATACTAGATTACTATTAGAAGATATCTTGCCACTGTTATTTTGAAGGCATAGAGTGAGACATGTAGATAAGCCAGAAGTCAGATCCCATTTTTTCAATAATTCCATATCAACGCCTCATGCTCACATGTTAAAATATGATACAAATCTGTTTTACCATAAGTAAGTTTTGAAAATGGAAAGAAACTGACAGGGTTTTCACTAAAAACATCTAGCATGTTGCAGATATTTCATGAACATTTTCTTCCATCTTATTTCTTTGCTTTATTTTATTTCTTTGCTTTTTATTTCACCATCAAGACTATCATCCTATTAAGTGTTTTCCTCCTTAGCTCTGTCTCAGTTGCACTAGTCTTCCTCCTCCCAGGCAATTGCCTTATCTTCATATAATACACTTAAAACTAACACAGTCCAGCAGGTCTTCCTTCCCACCTGGAAGCCTACAGCTTCCCAGACTGGTTGATCTCCTACAGTGCCCAGGTGCCTACAGGTTTTTTGGGAAGGGAAGCAGATCTCAGCTCAAGTAGCTCATGACTATGGTTACATCCCCATTCATCACCCCTAACAATAAATTTTCATGTTAGTTTGCAAGTATAGAATATATGTGCTAGTTTACAGTGAATGAAGCTGAATGTGTATTTGTTTAGTTGCTGTTGGTTCAGATTATCCTTAGGAAATGCAAAAGGAGGTCATCTGGGTCAGTTTTGTGGTACAGCACCTCGGAGAGCACCATTCTTAGACTTCAGTGGCAACAGATGTAACTACTGTTGAACAGTAACACTGCCAGAGCTCTTGGCTCTTTAAAACAACTGGAAGTCAGAAGAGCATGGTACTAACTACTATGGAGTGAATTTCTGGATATACATCACAGTCAATAACAACTGGCTATATTCTTAAAAAAAAAAAAAGCCAATGCCATGAAAAGGAAATGAAGGGGACTTCATTTCCAGATTATGGAGACTAAAAGAACATATCAACTAAATGATTTATTGATTGATTCTTGAGCAATAACAAGAAGGAAGGTAAAAAGGAAGGAAGAAGAGAGAACTTAAGTTTGTGCCTGTATATATGAATGTATATGTATATTATATATGATTATTTGTATGTATATTATAGAGTATATGTAATCAGTAATATAGGGTCACATTGGATAATTTTGGAATAATATGTTTGAATCAGTGTTATATTACTTGATAGTAATAATACTATAATTATATAGGAGAATTCCTTATTCTTACATGATATATGCTTAAGTATTAGGGGGAAATATTCATATCTTTGTCTCTGAAATGGGCTTGGCAAAATAAGTGTTTCTGTATTTGTGTGGGTTAAACACGTATAATAACATACCACATAAACAAGTTTAGCTCAACATTGGACCACATATGTGACAGTGATTTCAAAAGATTTAATGGAACTAAAAAACTCCTATTGCATGGTGATATTGTATCAATCATGACATCACAATACAATGTGTTACTTGTGTTCAGGGCGATGCTACTATAAAAAACTTACTGTACCACAACGCTGATAAGAGTATAGTACATTCAGTTAGATATAGTATGTAATACTTGAAGATGATGATAAATGACTGTCACTAAGTTATGCTTAGTTTTGTTAGTTTATCTCTATGTTTTGTTAGTTTACTTTTTAAAAAGCTGACTATAGCCGGCATGTTCCCATGGCACACATCTGTAATCCTAGCTATTCAGGAGGCTGAGACAGGAGGATCACAAGTTCAAAGCCAGCCTGGGCAACTTAGTGAGATCATGTCTTAAAATAAAAAATAAGAAGGGCTGCAGATGTAACTCAATGGTAACACACCCCTTGGTTTAATCCCTAATATTGCAAAACAAAAACAAAACAAAAAATTGACTGTAAAACAGTGTGCCCTGTTATGCTGGTAATAGTCTTATATATCTCCTCTTTACTGCCTATCTTGATTACATCTAGAGGTGACATGGAGTGATTGACCACTACTACCTAGGTGTGACTTAAGTATACACTATGATGTTCATACAAATAGAATTGCCATACATTGTATTTCTCAGAATGTGTCCCTGTCATTATTTAATGACAGTACATGCATATATTCATTCTTGCCATTCTGTATTTCTCCTAAGTGAATAAAAGACAGGTTTCTGAATTAGTTTTCCTACTGATAGTTTCCTATGCGTTCCTTTCCTACAGAAAAACTTTTGTTATACTCCATCAGGAAAACTAAAAGGGAGTGGGAAATGGGGTGGGTCCTTCCCTATCAAGATGTGGGTGCAATATCTACCCCAGTGTTGTTCCCCAGCATCCTCCACAAGCACTTGTTCCGTACATGATGAAATAAACAAAACTTCATGCTAACAAGAGGGTTTTCTCTACTATTTCTTGGAAAAATAAACCCAAGAGCTGTAAATCACTTGATGTTGACAGATCTAAAAAGTATTGCCCACTTTGGCAGTGAGTGGAATGAGATAGAGAAGGGGCAAACTGCAGCTATTTTCGTGGAGTTTTTACTTGTTGCAGTTTCACCCATAGCAACCCAGCCACCCCAACCTCCCTGATATGACACTTTTTTTAATCACCAGTTACCATACCTTGGGATTATTTCATCCTCTTCTTTATATGTCTGTTGAATTGTATGGGAGGTGAATTGAGTCTTGACACCTTAAGTAAAATGAGCCCCCATTTTCTTTTGAAATCTCTCTAGTACTTTAGTAAAATGTTTTAGTTTTGTTTAATTGAAATATAAATAGAGGGAAAACTGATCTTGAAAGCACAATGCTGTCTTAGAAGATACAAAAAAACAAAAAAACAAACAAACAAAAAAAAGGAAAAGAAGAAAAATTAGGACTTTACCCTGATGTTATTCAGAGTTTTAAGGAAGGACACTGATTTGAAAATGAAGGGAATGGCTCACAACCTTGGAGCTGACCCCACCAGGGGCATCATTTGCTGTGAGAATGAAGGTTGTGTGCTAGCAGGGTCGTTTTTCCTGTGTTTTGCTTCACTTAAGAGTTGTCAAAAACTGCATTGAGACTTAATACAAAAAATGACTTCATTGAGAGCTCCTCTTCATAAGTAATCCTTACGTGGTAACAACAACAAAATATTAATATACTAATATTAACAAAATATTAATATACTAATACATGCCATAAAATGAAATTTTTTGGAGGATTTAAATCTTTGTGTGCTTTTTGTAGTATATAGGTATTTGTGATTCTTCTGGTCAGAGTGTGGAAAGAGTTTAGATTATCAGCATGTGCCATGTTCTATTTTTTTCATGTGCATTTGCAAACATAAAATGACATTTTACTGTTTAAGTTGTTGCTATATACCTAGGTGTTCATACTTTATAGCGTCTCTCTTCTACTTTAACAAAAATATTGTGTGGCTAAATGATTTTAGTTTCTGTATTTGACTGGACAATTAGCCATTTTAGCCTTAAGACAAAATATAATCATGATAAAAGTTAAGAATGTGACCTAAAGTTCAAAACTGAAATATTAAGCCATTTAGTAGGTAGGATGCTTTAAGAACTATTCCGATTAATATGCAAAGAAACAGTCATTCCTCACTGCTGTAAATTGTTTCTGACTATAGATGGAACATACAGCAAATTTAACCATTTGATACCCCATCCCACAAAATCCATTAGGCCACCTTGTGGGTCTCTAAGCAAACATCCCTATATTCTCTGTATGCATGTATGACCTTGAGGTTATGTTTATACGATTTCATTTTGTTTTTTAAATGTGTATCAAACATGCATCTCATTTCTGTTAGTAACAATAAGTTACTCTAAGCTCTTTGGGTTTGCTTTTTTGGTTTCTTTATTGTATGTTTAATTGATCATGCAATTTGTAACTTTCAATATTTTGGCATTTTAGAGCACAGCAATATGTTGAATTTCTGTGATCCATATATAGTTATATTTGGAATGATATGTTATGCTTGAGTTAGAAAAATAATTTGACACATTCACTACCAATAACACATGTTCAGTGCATATCATGTCTGCCAAAAATATTTCCATTTACACACTGCTAGCTTTCATATATAATTACTTACTTGTTCATCTCAGGACATAATGTCAGCATATACTCTGCAATATGAAATAATCTCATCTAGATGCATGATGAATTGCTATTATCTAAGAGTTATCTATATTTATTAGCATTTTCATTCTTAGAGAAAATGTATTTCAGAGAAGGAAATACTCAAAGCTTTTTGAAGTCAATGTTAATTTTCCAGCTTTATAGTATATTTGGAGTGGCCAGTGATTGCTCGTGGGCTTTGTGCTAGATTTGTGAAGTACCAGAAATAGTTTCTTAGTCCATGGATCTCATATATGTTGAAATGTAACTCACTGAAAAGACAGGACGAGGTGATGATAATTTCTTTGGAGTTTAGAGAAAAGTGAGGGTATTATGGATCAAAAGAGAGATGAATGTGAGGGAACTGAGACTTGAAGGATGAGCAAGAATAAGTTCTTGTAGTGGAAGCAGAAAGCAAACAGACTGAAATGAATGGAGAAAGCGGGCAGGGGCACAAAAGGACAAATCCAGGCTGATCACTTTAATAAGTAACAAGTGGCTAACATTGTTAATTTCACCAGTTGAAATCCATGAGTGGTACACAAAGATTTCAATAGAAAAATGGGCAAAGGACATGAGCAGTCAATTTATAGGATAGGAAATGCAAATGATCAGCATATGTCTTTAATGCTGTTCAACTTCACTAAGGAGCAACGAGATGCAAATTTTAAAAGTAAAATAGCGTTTATTTTTCAAACCAAATTGATAGTACTTTTAAAACCCAGTCAGGGTACAGTGAAAAGGGCATCTTTATATATTTTCTGGTGAGTAGAAGATGGTATATAGTTTGGGGGGAAAACTGTTTATAGTGTGCATGATTACTTTTTAAAATATACATAGCAATTTATCAATACTACTTAGAATTTTTCTAGGGAATTTTTAGTTGCAGTAAAGATTTATAGATAAGCATGATTGCCACAGAATTATATGACAGTGAAAAATTTAGATGCTAAATAATTACTAAAAGTGTGACATGAATAAATTATGGTACTTTGATTTTTGTTTATCATTTGATTAAGTATTAGTAATTAAAACCTAAGTTTTCAGACAAATCTTAATGACAGGGAGAAAATATGAAATAATTGGTATACTCAAGTTCAAATTTTGTTTAAAATAAATCTATACATAAAAACACCGGCTACAAGTGTTCTAAAGTGTTAGAAAGTATTATTCTGAAGGGTGAAATCATGGATGGCTTATATTTTCTTTGATCTCTAATTTTAGTAGATTTTTATACAATGAAAATGAGTTATTCTGAGAAGAATTATATTAAAATATAGTTTATTCTAATAATTCATTGAGACAGGACAAATAAGTAAAGTCTCAAAGAGAGGATTTTATATATATCAATAAATGTGAATGTTTTCCCTGGACTGGCTAATGAAATGAAGTTGTTAAATTGAAAGGTTATGTACGTGTGTGTCTGTATGCATGTGCACATATGTATGTTGGTATGTCATAAAGCTATGAAAATAATTTGGCTGTTCGAGAAAAATGCATTTTATCAACAAGTTTTCAGAAATTAAATATTATATATTTTTTAAAATCATCCTCTAATTGTCTACAGTACAAGAAATAGGATCTGCCAAGTTCAAGAAATTAAGCAAAAAGTTTAGAACATAGGAGAACAAAAAATGATAGGAACAGTCAACAGCAAAACGCTAAGCTGAGGTCTGCTCATACCCAGAGGTGTGACATTTCATTTCAGAAGACATTTCATTCAGCATATAGTGCATTTCACTGCAGATGAGTTATTTAAATCCTACAATAAACCTTGTTACTTTGAATAATACATATGTAAATGCTAAATATGTATTTCTGCATTTCTTTAACAAATACCAAATGAGCAGCTCTTACAACCCAGGCCAATATTCTGGAGAACAAAATTTCTTCTCTTGAAGAGCTTGTTTTGTAATGGGAGGAGATAGGCCATAATGAAATCAAGTACTGTAGAAGAAAATAAACTGGGAAGATAGGGAGAGGGGGAAGAAACTGGACTTGTAGATAGAGTGGCCAGAGAAGGCCTTACTATTGAGGGCATGATTTAAGGGGGAGGAGAGAGCCTATAGAATGGGAGAAAATCTTTGTTCCCTAGACCTCAAATAGAGCATAAATTTCCAGACTATGTAAAGAACTCAAAAAACTTAACACCAAAAAAAAAAAAAACCAACCCAATCAATAAATGTGCAAAGAAACTGAACAGACTGAACAGACACTTCACAGAAGAAGAAATATGAATGGCCAACAAATACATAAGAAAATGTTCAACATCTCTAGCAATTAGAAAAAATGTAAATTAAAACTACACTGAGATTTTCATCTCAGTCCAATCAGAATGGCAAGTATCAAAATAGAAGCAACAATAAATGTTGGAAAGGATGTGTGGGAAAACATACACTCATATCTTGCTGGTGAGACTGCAAATTGGTTCAACCATGAGATTCCTTCAAAAATTTAGCAATGGAACTACCATTTGACCCAGTTATACCACTCCGCAGTATATATCCAAAGGAGTTATAATCAGCATATTACAGTGATGCAGACACATCAATGTTTATATCATCTCAATTCACAGTAGCTAAGCTGTGGAACCAACCTAGGTGCCCTTCAACAGATGAATGGATAAAGAAAATGTGGTACATATACATAATGGAATATTACTCAGATATTAAAAAGAATGACTTTATGACATTTGCTGGTAAATGGAAGGATCTGGAGACTATCATATTAAGTGAAATAATCCAATCCCAAAAAAGCAAAGGTCGAATGGTCTCTCTGATATGTGGATGCTAACATACAACAAGGGGCAGAGGTAGAGAATAGAAGTCCAGTGGATTAGACAAAGGGGAATGAAGGAAAGGGTGGATAGGAATAGGAAAAACAGTGGAATAAATCAGACATAATTTTCCTATATTTATATATGAATACAGCACTAAAGAAACTCCAGATCATATACAATCACAAGGATGGGATCCTAATCAGAGTAAGTTATACGTCATATATGTATAATATGTCAAAATATACTATACTGCCACGTATATCTATAAAAAAAATAGTAAAAAAAAAAAGTTAAAAATAAGTTAGAAATAAAAAAAGTTAGAAATGAGCCGTGAAGATAAGGGGAAAAGATTGCAGACAAAGGGAGCAGCAAGCAGAGAGCCTGCAGCAAGAAGACCAATGAGCCACTGTGACTGAGCAGAATGAGCAAGGCACAGAGTGCTGGGAAGTGCACAGCAGCTAATGTGAAAGCTGGTGAGAACAGATAGGGCAAAGTAGCTATTGTAAGGACTCCAACTTTTCTCCTGGGTGAAGTGGACACCCACTGGGAGATTCTAAGAAAAAGAATGACATCATCTGATGTCTGTTTTAGAGCAGAAGAACTTCCTGCACTTGTCACAAATTCCTTTTCAGAGACTAAATATCGCTGCTGTGTTAAGAGTAGATTATAAGATGGCTAATAAGGAGACAGTTGCAGCAATACAAGCAAGAGATAGTAATGAAGGTTGGTCCAGAGTGTTAGCATGAGTGACACCTGGTCAGAGATCAGCTATATGTTGAAGGCTGGAACCAACAAGATTTGCTTGTCAGAGTGTGAGAGAAAGTGAAGAATCAAAGATATCAAGTTTTTCAGCCTTAAGAACTACAAGTACAGATTGGCCATTTTCTGAAAAGCCTATAGAAGAATGATAAAAAAGGAGAAAAAAGAAATTAAGAATGAGGAATTTGAGGGTCATAAATTTGAAATCTCTGTTTGGCATCTGTCATGGATTTAACTGTGCCCTTCAAAAAAGATGTTAAAGTCCTAACCCCTACTATCTTAGAATATGACCTTATTTGAGAATAGGGTCTTTATGGAAGAAATCAAGTTAAAATGAGGTCATTGGGGTGGGTTCTAATCCAATAGGACTGATATCTATAGAAAGGGAAAATTTGGGCTCAGACACATAGGGAAGACGGTGTGAAGACATACAGAGGAGTGGCAGTGTGAGGTAGATACAGAGACCGGAGTGATACTACAACAAGGAATATCTGGGCCACCAACAGCTGGAAGAGACAAGGAAGGATCTTTACAGACTTCAGAGGGAGTGTGACTCTGTCAACACTGGGATTTGGGACTTTAAGTCTCCAGATCTGGGAAACAATATATATCTGATATTCTAAGCCACTCAATTCATATCCCATAGGAAACCTGGGATATGAGCTGAGCAAGAATAAAGGTGAATACCAGACAGATATAAAGACTGTTTCTGAATGAATGGGCAAAGATTAAAAAGAGAAGGGGAAAGAAATCATCATCTCAAGCAATTTATGAATAGTGCAGAAAAGAGCCATATGAACAAAGCAGTCAGAGCTGAAGCAGCACCTATCCTGGGATGGCGGCTGTATTCAGAACAGTTTCAGAGAGAAAGTCTTAAAAAAATGAATGGAAATTGGGGAGATGAGAATATGAGGGAAGGGCAAACAGGAGGAGAGAACATCACATGAGAAAGCAAATATGAAGATGACAGTAAAGGTGTGGTCACTACTGGTGCATTGGTGAGCAGACCTGGAAACTTCACCATCTAGGATTATTTATAGTAATTACCATTTTTATTTACCTATTTAATATTTCTTAATCACTCTTTAATACATGTGTATAATTATGCACACATAAATTATATAACAAATTATATGTTTATATGTGTAAAAATCTTTATAAAACACATATTAAAATTTGCTAACTGACGTGTGCATTTTTAAATATAGAACAAAAGCACATTGCTTTTCTTCCCCCTCTGCCTGCTTCCATTCCAACTTCCTTCTTCTGTTAGAACATCTTCCTGGTCACTTTTAGGTCAATCCCTCATCTCTGAACTTCATGCAATTTTGTCCACAAGTATTTCAGCAGGAAAACTTGAAAATATGAAACTCATGCTCTAACATTTAATTTGTGTCTGTGGTAAATATATACCACTATGAAGAATGGTATTATGAGCTTCATATGACTTGGCATCCTGTCCTCTTGGCTGTGTATTATAAATATTTCAACATGGGGTTTAGAGTTTTTTTGTTTGTTATGGATATTGTATCACAAAGATAAGAGAAGTTACCTATGTTGAGTGTATTCTGCAAGGTAATTTTTAATACACAGATTTTTCTTAAGTGCTTTAAGCAACCATGTCATAGCTTAATATGATAAGACCTCAGAGTCATGCAGCTCAGCAAGCTTCAGAATATTATCAATATATGAGCAAGTGCTCTGGACCTATGATGTCTGTAATACAATGCTATGAAAGCCTACAACCAAATCAGTAAGGGACACTGGACGCAATCAATGCCATGCTAACTAATTATGACCCTAAAGAAATCCCACATATCTAAAGTTCTATGAACCAGAGAAGATTTTTATTGGAAAAGGGAACTGAACACACCTCCCTGAGGCAGAAGCTTATTTAGGAGCAACAAAGAGAACTGATGCTTTCTTGGGATGCTTTCTCCAACAGTGGCATGTTTGCAGCAGTTATTTAAAAGAATTTGTTATATGACAGTTGTAATTGATATGATGAAAAGATTAATCACAGTGAGAAAGAAGGTTGTCGGTGTAACATCTGATTCTTGATTTATTCAACTGATGCATACCTGTTCTAGGGGCTAGGGCTATCATAATGAGTGAACAGGATGGGTAGACTTCCATTATAGGGAGGGCAAACAACCTAAAAGAAATAAATATATAAAAGGAAGGTAAAATAGTAGCGTGTGCTATGCAGAAAATTAAAGAGGGATGGTTGATGGTTACTTATGGCCAGGTAACAGGGGAGGCTTCATGGAGACACTGGGGTTTAAACAAGATCTGAGTGATGAGAAGGAAAGCTGTGGAGAACAGTAAAAAAAGTACAAAGAATGGAATAAACTTGTGATTAAGGAAAAAACAAAAGCCAGTGTATCTTGAGCATGGGAGGTGTGCAAAGAAGCAGTAGGGATAGGTCCCAAAGGGTTAGATCACAGGGCTTCATAAGTGAAGAATTTATGTTTCATTCTAAGAAGTGTAGAACTACTAAAGCTCTGGCAGCAGGAGAGCAACCCAAAATGGTTTACAGTCCTCAAAGATTCTCTTGACTTTTGTGGACAGGATATGTGGCCTGTGTAACCCAAAAAAAATTATAAGTAAAGTTAAAATGCAAGTAAAGACAGTTATCATTTTGAGATAAGATGTATTTGTGTATTGAGAGACAGGTTCCATTAGAAACCAGATGAGTGTCCAGTCAAGAGGGAAGGAGAACTTGAGTTTCTAGGGGGAAAGTAGGAGCGTGGGGTGGAATGAAGTAAATTGAATTTTTGGTGGCCCTGTTGGTTACACAAGTTGTTTTGAGCAGTTTTAGATTGTGGCATGTTCATATGGTAACTATACCTGGTTAGTTGCTGGGGGCTCTTCCAAGGGACTTACTTGGAAGCAGTTAGTCTCTTGGTGTAATCAGGAAGTCAGCAGAAGTCCCACGGTTGGAAATTGTCATAATGGGATCTTCTAAGTTCATTCTTCCCAAACACTATCCTTTGTTTGGAAAGTAAAGACTGAGTAACTATGTCCTTGAGGTAAACTGCAGCCCATCAAATGTAATTTCTGAAGCTCACAGATAAGTTATGCTTTCTTGACCAAATTGCTGCAATCTTTATATTTTATTTCCCCAAGGGTAGCTTCTGGTAGGGAGGCTGTTGCAATTGGACCAGGTGGGAGGGGGCAACAGGGTCTTAGTGGTGGTGGAGATGGAGCAGAGTAGGGGATTCAGGGTTGTTTGGAATATAGATCAGAACCTTAAGGCTGACTTCAGTGGTGAAAGAAAGAGTACTGGAACCAGAAGTCTCCTCCCACATCAGGCAGTACAGAAAGCTCTGTTCTGTAACTCCAGGTATTAAACCTGGCTGTGTCACTGTCTGGGGTGAGGTATCAAAGTCACTTTGGGAACTGATTGCAATTGTATTTCCCTATAAGAATCTGAGTGCTCCAAAAAGTATTCTATTTACCTTCAATTAACAATCACTGCCATTATGTCTGTTTTGGCTAAATGTGCAGGCAGCAGGAAGAAAAAAAAGCATAAATAAAGTGACACTGTTGCCATAGATGGTAGTTTTAGGTAACATCCCAGCACCCCCAAATTAAGAAAGTATTACGCCCCTTCTGAGGGTTGGTACCCCCAATGTACCCTGAAAAGACAAGCCTTAATCATTATGGGGCCATGATCAATGTGAAATTTTAGGCAATCAGATCCATGTTCCTCTTATAGTTTCATCTCCATTCCATAACTTAGAAAGGGTGAAACTCCATGTAAACAGCCTATCAATAGCATATCTTAAAATAGTATTTTAAATAGTTTTTGAAATATTTAAAATAATATTTTAAAACATTTTAAATTGTAGTAACAAATAATGTGTCATATTTTTCATTTACCATTGTTTATATGGTAGAAACTTTTCAAGATCTTTCATTCCCAAAATTTCATGCAGATGCTTATGAAAGCATTTTCCCTATAGCCTGGCCCATTGAGAGTCATTTTCCCATATATCTAGCATGAGAGACAATTGTTTAAAAGTGTTTCTGGGGTTCTTCATCTGTTTTTGTTGTTGTTTTTCACTAAAAGCCCAAATCTCTTATATGGTTCTTCTTTTCCTAAATTTGTTGTTTTTCTTTTAAATTTCTTTATTTTTTTAATCATAAATGCTAGTGGGATTCATTGTTATATATTTATACATGCACACAGAATAATTTGGAAATTCTTGGTTTTTAAAATAACAGATACGTTTTGATTTCATTGTTTTTCTAACTGGTTTACAGACCACCTCCAAGGCATATGTGACCTGTTATTTCCAGGGTGTGTGTCTTAGCATTTTATGGGATATTAGACATTTCATAAAAATGGGTGATTTTTGGCAAAGATTTTCACAGTAAATGCTGTTAACTGATGCACTTTTAATGCTCATCCAGAGTGACTCCTCCAGTGGAGCAGAGATGGGATGTTGGAGAATACAAGACTGTCCCCTCTGGAGATTCTCTCGGGGGGGGGGGGGGGGGGTTCTTGCTCACACACTGGATGAAAGGAAACAGATATATTTCCCCCCAGAACTGTGTTGCTTTTGGAAACAACATGGCATAATGTTTGACTCTTTGTCCATGTTTAAACTTTCTGCCTTAAAAATACATATCTCTTTCATTTAACTATGGCAAGGTTAATAATATTTACACATACCTTCTTCCACATTGTGAGACATAAATATAAGCTGGGACATGCCAGCTTGTTGTTTTCTAAATAGAATCAGTTTATCTTTGGTTTAGCTGAAATTGCTGCAGAGTACACTTCCTCCTGGGATCTGAATGCAAAATAACTGAAGCAGATTGAAGTTGGCAGTGACTAATGAAGTCTTGGGCAGAAGTCAGCAAGTCAGTGCATTTTTCCTTATTAGGAGAAAGAGGAGGAACCAGAGACTCTTGAGATCCAGGCATTTCTTCTTCCCCACTGGGAGAGGGGATTCAAACACAAATATTCCTCCTACATTCTTTCCAAAGACATCAAAATTCATAGTATACAAATTTGTTACATTACTGATAATTCCCAGCCAGCTTCCTTGTTTAATGAGCCATTTGAGTTGCCTAAAGGTATTCTACATAACAATAATTTTACTCAGTCACATAAAATTTATGAAGCTGGGTGAAAATTAACATGAATTAAAATCATGGTAATGTTTCTTTGATAACTCTTTCTGCAAGCTGACCACCTTGTCCCACCTGTGGTGCCCTGGGAAGGTCTGCCTGAGACTATCTAGCCTTGCTCTTTACTGAGCCTTAATACGTGCTAGTGTGGCTTCACTTTGTGATCAGTATTCATATATTTCCATATATCACTTATATATCTACATCTTTATGTCAGGAAATACCAGAGTGATTTGTTTCTCTCCTGATATGTTTTATTTTTGCACCTATTTTTTGTAACCTTTTAAAAGGTTTCAGGGATCTGTAGTATCACATGGCACTTAATGGATTATGCATACATGGTTTGTTTGCTACATCTCACAATCTGTTTTGAAAGAAATCGGTGTACTCTTCTCTGTCTTCGCTTCGGCGCTCTCAGCCCATGCCCACACAGAGAGCAGCAAGATTTGTGTTTTCCACCTCATTAAACTGACAGCAGAAATTAGTTTGTGGTATTAAAAACTAAAAAGTTAAATTACAGCTACACGTGTCCTCTATGCAATGGGGCGTGTGGAAGATGTTTGATTTTAATGTTTGCTATAATGGAGAATTTAAATTACAATGTTTGTCAAATCTCTAATCTTTGTTACAGAGCAGAATATTAATTACGCTTTTAACTATGAGAGGTAAATAAAATGAGCATCCACTGCAAGCCCAGGGGTAAATTGCAGATTACTGACAACGTGACATAATGCTCTAAATGTCAGTTTTGTCAAACAAATTTAGAGGAACGGTTAAACTATTAGTTTCCTGTTGTTCCAGGGCCTTTCTTACAGCAAGTGACTGTTTTGAGCAGCAGGGACACTGTGCCTTATGGAAGACTAAGAGAGTTAAATTGAATAAGCAAGATGGATGAGGAGACAAGGCCGCAGACTCGCTCAATTAGTTTATAACCATCTATTAACTCCTGCAGGTCGTTTTGAATAAGCAGCAGAATTAACTCTTGCACTTTTGTGGGGGAAATAGGGAGTCTTAGGAAAGGGGTGGTGTGGTGCTTAGTGGATGAAAAATACTCTGGTTCTCATTTTTCTCTGTCTTCTACTTTGCTGGGTCTATATGAAGCTTTGGTGATGGTTGAGGAGCTGTTCAGGTTTAAAGGAGAAGAATGAGGATAACATACCCCGGGGTTGCTCCTAGTGGTTCTTGCATGAACAGTGCCTGCCTGTCTCCAAGGAATAAGTCCAATTTCAGTTGCTGTGGCTTTTTCAGAACCTGTACTTGGAAAGAGTAGTGACCCTGGGTTCTTCGGACTTAAGACTAAAAATTCTTCCTAAATGAACATAGCCCGGGTTTTCTCCCTTTGAGAGCTTGGAAGGACCCTTATAGAGTTGTTGCTTCGCACAACATGACACAGAACCTCACAGCAAGTAGAATTCACTCTTGCTTCCATGAAAGATTGTTCTTATTCTCAGTATTTATGAAAATTCTAATCTGCTAATGCTCACCTTGTGAAGTCACTGAGGAAGTTTGACATGGTATGACCAGTTGATTATTACCAGGAAGAACAGCAACATTCAGTATGAAATCATTAAAGAAACATAGTGAGAATTAAAGGGGATCAAAGGACATAAAGATTAGAGGGGGAATGAAAAATAAGTGCAGGAAAACGCAGAAAGTATGAATGATTATTTTAGAGACTTTACTGTCTTTTCTGAATTTAATGTCCTTAACTTGTACACCAAAATGCAGACATGACGTAATGCCAGCCATTCATCAGAATTCTTTTGTGTATCTCAGAGCAGTTATTAGATACTCTTGCTTTTCAACACACATGCACACACACACACACACACACACACACACACATCCCTCAAAAAAGGGAATCATTTATCTTTTGCTGTTTTGAAAGACTAAGAAATTTAAGCTTATCCTCCTATTGGGCAGGTTGGAACATTCCCTTGTGGACCTGTTCATTTAGAACCAGTTGTCAAGAGAGAATCAAGAAAAAATAACATATATAGTATATGGGTTTCCTAAATGAGCATTATGATCTTTTTAGTTCAGAAAGATATAGTTACTTCTGAATAAGTCTTCGTTGAGAGAAAGAGTCAAGTCTTGATCTAACTGTCAGATGTCTGTTTTGACATGTAATTGCTGATTCCTCTTTAACTAGGGTTTTTCCTTCGATCATCCCTTGAATTACCTATCCCAAGATCATTAATTTCTTCATTGTCTAATGTTTTGCTGGACTAAATGTAAGCATTTCTGTGCTGATAGATGTTATTAAACACAAAATCTCTTTTATAATTATCAGTGAGAACCATCAGATTGAGGGCAGTTCATTCCTTCATCAGCCCACTTGATGAAGCCCTCAGGAGGTAAGATCCCAATGAGCAAAGTGAGAATAAGCAGGTAAAATAAGAGTCCAGTGATTGCCCTTTCAAAACAAGGCATTTGGCATAGCTCAAACTTGAAATTGAGCTAATTGCAGACATTACCAAGTGTTTATTTTGCAAACTACAATTGAAGGACTTTGCCATGGAAGAGTAGGCAAGGAATGGTGGAAAAGTTTATCCCAATTACAGCCCAGAGTTTATTCACTCATTTTTGTCTATTCCCTGGCACTTGACACAGCCAGTAGCATAGTATGCTTTCTTGTTGCTATGGTTGTCGCTGTGGTCATTTTCACTCACCCTCACTGTCCTAAGGTTTGAGCTTCTCAGGGGTAAGGACTAGCATCCTCACCCTGTATCCCAAGCACTTGGTGTAATGCTGGGTTCCTGGGGGTTGTTTAGGGGAAATGATAATATCTGGATGAATACATACTGGAAAACATTAAAGGACAGTTTTGTGGATATCCAGGTTCCTGCATAACAAAAAACAGTGCTGTTTCAAATGACATTAAGCTGTTAGAAAAGGCATCTATTCCATCTTTCTTCCCACTGAGCCCCTATCAAATATTGGTGCTTTGCCTGTTTCCCACTGATCCTCATAATCACAAAGTAGATTATATGTTGTTCACAATGTTCATATGAGGAAACCAAGTCTTAAAAAGTTTCAGTGCCTTTTATACAGAAAGCCAGAACTAGCCAACTTATGGGGTAGGGTCTCTCCTATTTGCTCAGTGAAATAAGTTTTCATCTGAGAGGGGACAAGGAGGTGCTAAGAGAGGTAGAGGATGTAAGAGAAAATAAAATATTAGTGATATTATTCTCCTGCTCAGTTGACTTCCTATTCAAGAATATATACAAACATCTCAGCTTCACTGCCAAGGCCTGACACAAAATGACCGCAAAGTTTCACTCTAGGCAGTTCATACCTTATTTGTTTTTCTAAGAGAGTAGTTGGCTAATTAGGAATGTAATATAAAAGCATATGACAGTCTTTTTAAGAGTTAGTTCTTTTATGTTGTCAAAATGAAATATAAGGAGGCATCCAGTTAGTAGCTTAGAATTGGATATTTTAGCAAAGGTTTTCCATCCTCTTAGTATAAATCAGTCTCACATATTTCAGGTATTGTTCAAAGAACTCTCATTGTTGTTCCAGACATCATAAGCAGAATGAAATGCTGAGCATTCTCTTCATCATGCTGGGCAGACAGACTCTTCCACAGCACAACATCCCTTTGCCCAGCCATCAGCGCATTCCAAAGTTCCATGATAGAAAAAAAAAAAAAGAATCTGACTAAAAATGACTTGGGCTTACTTTTGCTGTACTGTCCCCACAGGAGTCTTACCTGTTCAAACTGCTAAAACAACACTTCATACCCTCCAAGGATTATGATTCATATTGAATACCACTATCTGTCTGCTGTCCTGCCATTAACCATGGAGAGGGCACGCATTTTAGCAAAATCATAATCTCCCCTTGGTATATATAGTAAATGTAAGGAAAGCTTTCAGATTCCTTCTACCTAGCATTTGTTCTCCCTTAACTCTGATGTGAGTGAAGAGCGCCATCACATGACACAGAAGAGGTCATATGTTTGAATTCCTTGGGTTGGGGACAGGGTGGCTTTGTCTTTGCATCAGAAATTAAAAGAAATTAGAGTACCTACTGGGGACACACATCCCCTGAAAGGTGCCAGCACTGTTCGTCAGACAGCTCCCAGATAAGCAGATGGCTTTTAAATGATGAAACCTAATTTTTATAAAATGCTAATGAGTTAGAGAAAGATAACTTGAAAGTCTGCCGTACATCACGGGAAATGTCTTTTGTGTCTGTTTCCTTTGCTCCTAAGAATCACGTACCCATCACCTGGGTGAGCTCAGTGTTTCTCTCTCATTTAAATCACGTGACCGCAAGAAAAAGGGAAAAGGAGAACCGTCATTCATGATGAAACAACTAAAAAGAAATTTATATTAATATATTTAAAAATCAGCCTTACATATGCCTTTTGAGCTATGCATCTCGCCAGTGGCTTCCCGTAGTGTGACTCTCAACTCGTTTCTCTATGAATTTTAACTGAAACTCAGAAAATTCAGATTGCCCATTTATTTTTATTTATTTATTTTTTTTATTGTTGGTTGTTCAAAACATTACATAGTTCTTGATATATCATATTTCACACTTCGATTCAAGTGGGTTATGAACTCCCATTTTTACCCCGTATACAAATTGCAGAATCACATCAGTTACACTTCCATTGATTTATATATTGCCATACTAGTGTCTGTTGTATTCTGCTGCCTTTCCTATCCTTTTCTATCCCCCTCCTCTCCCCTCCCCTCCCCTCTTCTCTCTCTACCCCCTCTACTGCAGTTCATATCTCCCCCTTGTATTATTTTTCCCTTTCCCCTCGCTACCTCTTGTATGTAATTTTGTATAACCCTGAGGGTCTCCTTCCATTTCCATGCAATTTCCCTTCTCCCTCCCTTTCCCTCCCACCTCTCATCCCTGTTTAATGTTAATCTTCTTCTCATGCTCTTCATCCCTACTCTGTTCTTAGTTACTCTCCTTATATCAAAGAAGACATTTGGCATTTGTTTTTTAGGGATTGGCTGGCTTCACTTAGCATAATCTGCTCTAATGCCATCCATTTCCCTCCAAATTCTATGATTTTGTCATTTTTTAATGCAGAGTAATAATCCATTGTGTATAAATGCCACATTTTTTTTATCCATTCGTCTATTGAAGGGCATCTAGGTTGGTTCCACAGTCTTGCTATTGTGAATTGTGCTGCGATGAACATCGATGTAGCAGTGTCCCTGTAGCATGCTCTATTTAGGTCTTTAGGGAATAGACCGAGAAGGGGAATAGCTGGGTCAAATGGTGGTTCCATTCCCAGATTTCCAAGAAATATCCATACTGCTTTCCAGATTGGCTGCACCAATTTGCAGTCCCACCAACAATGTACAAGTGAACCCTTTTCCCCACATCCTCGCCAGCACTTGTTGTTGTTTGACTTCATAATGGCTGCCAATCTTACTGGAGTGAGATGGTATCTTAGGGTGGTTTTGATTTGCATTTCTCTGACTGCTAGGGATGGTGAGCATTTTTTCATGTACTTGTTGATTGATTGTATGTCCTCCTCTGAGAAGTGTCTGTTCAGGTCTTTGGCCCATTTGTTGATTGGGTTATTTGTTATCTTGTTGTCTAATTTTTTGAGTTCTTTGTATACTCTGGATATTAGGGCTCTATCTGAAGTGTGAGGAGTAAAGATTTGTTCCCAGGATGTAGGCTCTCTATTTACCTCTCTTATTGTTTCTTTTGCTGAGAAAAAACTTTTTAGTTTGAGTAAGACCCATTTGTTGATTCTAGTTATTAACTCTTGTGCTATGGGTGTCCTATTGAGGAATTTGGAGCCCGACCCCACAGTATGTAGATCGTAGCCAACTTTTTCTTCTATCAGACGCCGTGTCTCTGATTTGATATCAAGCTCCTTGATCCATTTTGAGTTAACATTTGTGCATGGCGAGAGAAAGGGATTCAGTTTCATTTTGTTGCATATGGATTTCCAGTTTTCCCAGCACCATTTGTTGAAGATGCTATCCTTCCTCCATTGCATGCTTTTAGCCCCTTTATCAAATATAAGATAGTTGTAGTTTTGTGGATTGGTTTCTGTGTCCTCTATTCTGTACCATTGGTCCACCCGCCTGTTTTGGTACCAGTACCATGCTGTTTTTGTTACTATTGCTCTGTAGTATAGTTTGAAGTCTGGTATTGCTATACTGCCTGATTCACCCTTCCTGCTTAGCATTGTTTTTGCTATTCTGGGTCTTTTATTTTTCCATATGAATTTCATGATTGCTTTCTCTATTTCTATAAGAAATGCCATTGGGATTTTGATTGGCATTGCATTAAACCTATAGAGAACTTTTCGTAATATCGCCATTTTAATGATGTTAGTTCTGCCTATCCATGAACAGGGTATATTTTTCCATCTTCTAAGATCTTCTTCTATTTCTCTCTTTAGGGTTCTGTAGTTTTCATTGTATAAGTCTTTCACCTCTTTTGTTAGGTTGATTCCTAAGTATTTTATTTTTTGGGGGGATATTGTGAATAGAGTGGTTGTCCTCATTTCCATTTCAGAGGATTTGTCGCTGATATACAGGAATGCCTTTGATTTATACGTGTTGATTTTATATCCTGCCACTTTGCTGAATTCATTTATTAGCTCTAATAGTTTCTTTGTAGACCCTTTTGGGTCTGCTAGGTATAGAATCATGTCATCTGCAAATAGTGATAATTTGAGTTCTTCTTTTCCTATTTTTATGCCTTTAATTTCTTTCGTCTGTCTAATTGCTCTGGCCAGTGTTTCGAGAACTATGTTGAACAGAAGTGGTGAGAGAGGGCATCCTTGTCTTGTTCCAGATTTTAGAGGGAATGCCTTCAATTTTTCTCCATTCAGAATGATGCTAGCCTGAGGCTTAGCATAGATTGCTTTTAAATGTTGAGATAAGTTCCTGTTATCCCTAGTTTTTCTAGCGTTTTGAACATAAAGGGATGCTGTACTTTGTCGAATGCTTTTTCTGCATCTATCGAGATGATCATATGGTTCTTATTTTTTAAGTCTATTGATGTGGTGAATAACATTAATTGATTTCCGTATATTGAACCAGCCTTGCATCCCAGGGATGAATCCTACTTGATCATGGTGCACAATTTTTTTGATATGTTTTTGAATCCGATTCGCCAGAATTTTATTGAGGATTTTTGCATCTAGGATACAGGAAGGTATAGAGGTCCAAACCAAAGGAATGAGCAACCTATTCAATGAAATAATAAAAGAAAACTTCCCAGACTTGAAGAATGAGACAGAATCCCAAATCCTAGAAGCATACAGGACGCCGAATGTGCAAAATCATAAGAGATCCACACCTAGACACATTATAATGAAGATGCCCAACATACAGAATAAGGAGAGAATTTTAAAAGCTACAAGAGAAAGGAAGCAGATTACATTTAGGGGTAAACCAATCAGGATAACAGCTGATCTTTCAACACAGACTCTGAAAGCTAGAAGATCCTGGAATAACATATTTCAAACACTGAAAGAAAATGGGTTCCAACCAAGAATCATGTATCCAGCGAAATTAAGCTTCAGGATGGAAGATGAAATTAAAACCTTCCACGATAAACAAAAGTTAAAAGAATTTGCAGCTAGAAAACCATGTCTTCAAAACATCCTCGGCAAAACATTACAGGAAGAGGAAATGGAAAATAACAATGAAAACCAACAGTGGGAGTTAGGACAGTAAAGGGGGGAAAAATAATCAAAAAGGAAAACAAACCATGTTTAGTAACATAAATAAACAAATATGGCTGGAAGAACAGCCCATATCTCAATAATAACCCTAAATGTTAATGGCTTAAACTCACCAATCAAGAGACACAGGCTAGTAGAATGGATCACAAAACAAGACCCAACAATATGCTGCCTACAGGAGACGCATTTGATAGGAAAAGACATACATAGACTGAAGGTGAAAGGTTGGGAAAAATCATATCACTCATATGGACTTCGGAAACAAGCAGGAATGTCCATGCTCATATCAAATAAAATAGATTTCAAGCCAAAGTTAATCAAAAGGGATAAAGAGGGACACTACATACTGCTCAAGGGAACCATACACCAACAAGACATAACTATCATAAATATATATGCCCCAAACAATGGTGCAGCTATATTCATCAAGCAAACTCTTCTCAAGTTTAAGAGTCTAATAGACCACCATACAATAATCATGGGAGACTTCAACACACCTCTCTCACCACTGGACAGATCTTCCAAACAAAAGTTGAATAAGGAAACTATAGAACTCAATAACACAATTAATAACCTAGACTTAATTGATATATATAGAATATACCACCCAACATCAAGCAGTTACACTTTTTTCTCAGCAGCACATGGATCCTTCTCAAAAATAGATCATATATTATGTCACAGGGCAACTCTTAGACAATATAAAGGAGTGGAGATAATACCATGCATCTTATCTGATCATAATGGAATGAAACTGCAAATCAACGATAAAAGAAGGAAGGAAAAAACATGCATCACTTGGAGAATGAACAATAGGTTACTAAATGATCAATGGGTTATAGAAGACATCGAGGAGGAAATTAAAAATTTTTTAGAGATAAATGAAAGCACAGACACAACATATCGGAATCTATGGGACACATTGAAAGCAGTTCTAAGAGGAAAATTCATTGCTTGGAGTTCATTCCTTAAAAAAAGAAAAAACCAACAAATAAATGATCTCATACTTCATCTCAAAATCCTAGAAAAAGAAGAGCAAAACAACAGCAAAAGAAGTAGAAGGCAAGAAATAATTAAAATCAGAGCTGAAATTAATGAAATCGAAACAAAAGAAACAATTGAAAAGATTGACAAAACTAAAAGTTGGTTCTTTGAAAAAATAAATAAAATCGACAGACCCTTAGCCATGCTAACGAAGAGAAGGAGAGAAATCAAATTACTAGCATACGGGATGAAAAAGGCAATATCACAACAGACACTTCAGAAATACAGAAGATAATCAGAAACTATTTTGAATCCTTATACTCCAATAAAATAGAAGATAGTGAAGGCATCGATAAATTTCTTAAGTCATATGACCTGCCCAGATTGAGGCAGGAGGATATAGACAACCTAAACAGACCAATATCAATTGAGGAAATAGAAGAAACCATCAAAAGACTACAAACTAAGAAAAGCCCAGGACCGGATGGGTATACAGCAGAGTTTTACAAAATCTTTAAAGAGGAACTAATACCAATACTTTTCAAGCTATTTCAGGAAATAGAAAAAGAGGGAGAACTTCCAAATTCATTCTACGAGGCCAACATCACCCTGATTCCTAAACCAGGCAAAGACACTTCAAAGAAAGAAAACTACAGACCAATAACTCTAATGAACCTAGATCCAGATTGCCCATTTAAAAATTGTTTCTGACTGTGAGCTTGTCAAGTCTGGGGTGCTAGAAAAAAAATTAATGAAAATAGTGGCAAACTACATTTTGTCTCTGGATTCATGCCTGATGTATTTGTGACTCAGGGCAAGTCACCTAGCCTTTTATGTATGATTTCTTGTTTGTAATGTGGAATAATATGGCCCATCCATGGCCTGTTTGTTGAAGAAACCATTCAAGCTGTAGAATTTCACATTCTAATCTTGGTTGATATATTCTCATAGTGTCATTTAACATATCCTTTTGTTATCTGTATTTCCAGTGAACTGGGTCTAGAACTATAGGCGTAATCAGATTCCAGTTTTGTGTTCGAATGTAAACTTTCATAGGTGGTTTTTGGAACTTCCTATTACTTTGCATCAGGAAGCACATAATGCAGAGATCGATTAGTGGATTGTGGTTTTGCCAACCTCGTCCATCTATTATGAAGTTCCACATCAGCCTTTCACTTAATAGGTTTTTAAGCTGCTGCCGATGATTACCTAAATCCATTATTTTATTAAAGGTTTCAAGCTGATGACATCTTAATTCTATCATCCATTCTGCATTTATGAAGTACTATTCTCTACTCAACTAGTCCCCCTCAAATGCAGTTCATATAGGATAAATTTCTGAAATTCTTTCCCCACATTTACCAGTTTCATAATAAATCAGTACCATAGGACTTTATAAGATTTACAATAGTGTCATGATGAATTCAGGGATTCAAATGTATGGGACATGTTTTCATACTTAACAATAATTAGTGTTTGGATGTTTACAGTATTGCTTCTTCAGCCAACCAGAGCCCCTTCAAACTATTGTCTGTGTTTTGAAAGACTGAATTTTTAAAAATATCTTATTTATTTTATGTGGTGCTGAGGATTGAACTTAGTATCTCACATGTGCGAGGCAAGTGCCTTATCATTAAGCTATGTATGGCACCAGCCCTTGAATAATGGAATTTTTGAGAGGCTCTGAGGCTACAGGATGTCTTTTTAATTCATCTTGTGCATTGTCTGCCCATATTTGAAATTGGCTGTTTTTTTCAAGAATCCTTGGTTTCTTAAAGGGAAAAATGATGTTTAGAAACCACAGTCTGACTGTAAGGGGTGATCATTGAGCCCAGTTGGCTATTGCTTTTAGACCTACACCAGCCACTTCTACAATCTTTAACCCTGGCAGTGTCTACTTAAACATCTGATGCCAAATTTTAACTTATCCCCTTTATTTGTTCACGAAGAAGAGAAAGGCTATTATATGTAGTGAAATCTAAGAAAGTATCTTCATGTCCTCTGGGGAAGGGAAGCCTTAAAACACAAAGAATTGATAAATTTGTATACTTCAAAATTAAAAACTTTTGTATATGAAAAGACACTATCAACAAAGTTTAAAACAAGTAAATATTAGAAGGAAATATTTCTAATACTCTATTCCAAAGTACTAATAGCCTAAATATAAAGAATATATTGATATCAATAAGACAACACAATCCAAAAGACAAATGAATATAAAATAGGAAACTATAAAATAGCATTATATTCTGTAATAATGTATATTCTGTAATAATGTACATGTATAATGTATATTTTGTAATAATGTAGATGTATAATATATTCTATAAATAACATTTGAAAAGTTGTTCAGCCTCCCACATAATCAGGTATATGCAAATCAACAAATTATAGGATGCCATTTTTTCAGCATCATTTTGTCAATTGTTTTTGTGAATGACAGCAAGTGTTAGTGAATGTGTAGGCAAACACAAACTCATCAATTCTGCTAGCTTAGAACAACTTTGTTGATAGATTTGAAACTTCATTTTAATTTTGGAAAAAGCAAACCCTTCTTTTCTCCATTATTCTTATCCCATCCCAACCCCCCCATGCATACATAATTATGAAATTAGTGAATACCATGTGAAGGCCAAATTAGGTACTTTTCACATTCTTATTAATAAATACAAGCCTTTCAATACGAGCGTACTAAAATAAATTTAGTGTGCTTTAAGACTCTCTCTGTAATGAAGATAAAATTACAATTTCAGAATCATAGAAGTAAAGATTTTTAAAGTGTGGTTTTATGTTTTTCCAGGGGGAAATGGTATTTTTGACAATCAGCTAGCAATCACTTAGGATAAGTCAGCAAGAAAATGTATGTCTGTGTTGGGAAGAGCTGTTGATATGTAAATATGCATTTTAGAAATGCCAATTGATCATGGAATGCCCATAAATGATACAGTATTAAAATTTTGAATATCCCTGTTATACCTTTGCTGCTTTAACAAGTTACTACAATATAATGCTTAAAATAACACAGTTATAGTTGTGGAGGTCAGAATTCTGACACAGTTATCAGTGGAATAAAATCAAGGTGTCAGCAGGGCTCTATTCCTTTCCGGGAAGTTGCAGAAGAGAATCCATTCCTTGCCTTTTCCCACTTCCAGAAACCACCCATATTCCTTAGCATGAGACCCCTTCCACATTTTCAGAGCCAGCAAGGGTGGGCTGAGAACTTCACATCCATTGCACTGACCAACTACTGTTCTTCCTCTTAAAATGTTATACTGACATATCAGCCAGATAATTTAGGATGGACTCCCTATCTTAAGCTTAGCTCATTACAACTTCCATTCTAACTGCACCCTTAATTCCATGTTGCCATGTAACATACAGTCACAGGTTCCAAGATTAGGAGGTGAATGTTTTCAAGGAGTCATTCTGCCCAGCAAATGAGGTCTGACTCCAACACAAAAGGATGTCCCTTCCTAAAAGGCTAAAGTTTGCATATCTGCCAGTTATTAGGGCCCCTTAAGAAGTAGATTCTATTTGCTCTAAATTAACCAGGAGTTTTGTTTTTAATTCAGAATATGTCTTAAAAACAGTTTCAACCTATATGTTTATGAGATTGTTGTTTACTTAATCTTGTACATCCAAGGGTTTGCCTGGATTTCATAATAATGTCAGTGCTTCAATTAGGGTCCAGAATATGCAGTTTTTCTGAATCCCTATTGGCCAATTTTATGAGGCAGAGGCATTCCTAGGTTTTCTAGTAAGCTTAACAGACATCATCAAGAGGGAAATGGGAGTACCATTCTAATGTGACATGCATTAAAAATCCCTCTTATTCTCACTAGTATTTATAGTCTGATATAGGATCAACCATATACCAATTTAGTTTTGCTGCAGAGTGACATTTTTGAAACCATTAAATTTCAAGATAATGTGCACACATGGAATTTAGCAGCATAAGCTGACTGTGAGCAGGGAACTGCTATCACTAATGTCACTTTATTCTCAGTTCTGCTCTACTGTGGATTATACCAGTTTCATATTTCTTGTGCCGTTACTGATTCCAGTCCCTCTGGATTCATATTGCCCTGATGTGAGAAATAAAACTAAACAAAATATTACTAAAGATGACAGATACTGCTTCTATTATTTTTATGGCTGGATTTTTTTAGTGTTTAAAAATCTTCAGCTGGTTTGGGAAATTATATTTTGATACTCACAGGAACCATGAGGGACTCCCAAATGGAAGGTGTTTTTGTCAGGCGGGATCTATATGCAGGTGGATCTTGGAGGGCAGACTGTGTGTGTGTGTGTGTATGTGTTTATATGTCCTACTGCAGCATGTGTTCAGAAGAGCCTAGATTTAAACCCAGTCAAACTGTTATAGAATGGGAGCTCAGCCTCCTGGTACAGAGCCAGGTATAGACTCAGGTGGAGGTGAGGTTATACTGGACATCAAGGGAATTTTCCTGGGTATGAAAGATAACTGAGAGAAAGAGGTTAGATGACCAGAAACGTGATAGGGGGTAGAAATGATGATGAAATGTAATTTGGGATTGACCCAAAGTTCTTACATAAATAATGTTAAATTCAAGTTATATAAGGTGTGTGTGTGTGTGTGTGTGTGTGTGTGTGTGAGTGTATGTGTGTGTGTGTGTATGTGTGTGTATAATTCATCTTCATCATTTCATCATTTTCCTGGTACATTTCCTGCTGCTATAACAAAATACCATAATAATCCAGGCAATTTATAAAGATAATACATTTATTTCTCACATTAGTCCAATATCAAGGTGGTAACATGTGTTGAGGGCCTTCTAAGTGTATAACATTCTGATGGCATCACAAGATAAGGCAGAGCAAGCCAGCTTACTTAGATCTCTCTTTGTTTTCTAATAAAACCTCTAATGGCATCATGGACCCCACCCTCATGACCTTGTCTACTCCTTTTAACCGCCAAGGGCCCACTCCAAGTACCATTAACATGAATTCAGAGACTCATCTTCTAACACATGAACTTTTGGAAAACACATTCAAACCATAGCAATCACTTAGAAAAGTTCAAATATCCATACCCATGACATGATTCTGTGTTTTCAACTACCTAAGTTACATTCTTTCAACAGCTTGAAAACTGGTAGAGTGTGGGTCTATGCCAGGTATGCTCATCACCAAGTCCTAAGCCAGGAGCCCTCAGAGCCATCGACTATGTATCAGTCATTGTCTCTCCATCTGACTGCTGCCAGACCTTCCCTCACACACAATGCCATTCATCACATATTTTTATAAAATAAAAATATTATGACCAATTATGCAATCAATAATAAGAACAAACAAATATTTGGTGAGTACTCACCAGGTGCCGGGTACTGTTTTAGGATAGGGGATGAACACTAAGCAAAAGAATTAAATAGCACTGTCTTTACACTGCTGGCTATTAATGTGTGCCTACAGGCTTAGTAAGATACCTATTGACTGAGAACAAAACAGTGTCTCCCAACCTAAGATGAGAGATGCTTAGTAATCAGAGATCCCATTGAAATTCAAGGATAAGAAATTTTTCTTTTTAATTGATCAAAAAGTCTACTACTATTAGAAAATTTTAGGTCCTGATCCTTCCAGAATATAATAGGCTTTCTTCTTAATATTTTAGTTCAAAAAGTAAAGTTGTTTAATATATTAAGGTTATTAAACTTTTTTATTCTCACATGTCAATTTAACTTAGGATTCCATGAATTTTACTGTAATAAATAACAATATTGGTCTCCTTTTATTGTAGCTCATGATAATGATGGCCATTTCAGAGGCTCATATTTGTTCCATGATTTGGGAGTGATCATAGGTTGCAACCCATGTAATTTCAACTTGTTTTAAAAGAACTCCAGCCTTTTCCAAATATTTCATTTTCAAATTATAAGTGTAAGAAGGATGATTTTTTTATTGAGTTCATACAACATGACTTTGAGTTTCTTCAGCATAAAATACTTGTGGTCATATACACCTGAATGCACCAACAGAATTACTGTCAGCCACTGGACAGAGAGATCCACATGTTTCTTTGCATTGAGACCCTGGGGCATGTTCCTTTAGGGATACCCTGTCAGCCAAGGAGGCACTCCATGGCATCGTTACCTCTGGTCACCCAATATAAAACAGCAGTATCAAAAGAACACTTCTGCCTTAGTCAACAACAACTATGCACTCTCAGCCAGCAAGGTAAACCAGGCTTTATTTACAGTGTCCAGACTTAAGCGACTATTTAACTACTAAGGTCTGCTTCTTAGGCCTGAGGACCTAGGACAACTTAATGTGATTGCATTAGTTTCCTTCTAAGAGAGAGATAATAATAGTAATTTCCTCACTGGGCTGTTAATAAGAATTAAAAAGTTAATGAACTTAAAATGCCTGGCTTATCCAAATCCTGTGAATTTTTGCTAATTATTTTCAAATTGTCTTTTTATCACCTGTTGTTGTAGTGCACATTCAAATTGAAATAATTAGAGGTCCAAGTGTTGTGTTTTTCCTTAAAATTTTAACTTTTAAAAGCATATGGTAATTCACACAGATCTATCTTTATGGTGACAGCTGCTTAATCATTTAGGTTTATTCAGCTGAATCTTGGCAACTGGATATAATGTACTCATTGTTTGACTCGACCAATAGCTATTTCATTCCTACTGTGAGAGAAATTAAATACTTTTTGGTTCCAGCTCCTATCCCATAGCTTAATTAAGTCTAAGCACACACTTAATTACAAAAGCCAGGACCAGAAAGTCATTTGTCTTTCATTCTTTTGTCTGTAATGTAATTTCCATATCTGTAAGTTTTGCTGTCTTTATAATATTTAAGTGAAAGGTTGTTTTTAAATGAAAATGCCTTTTCTTTGCAACACTTGAACTTCATTCAGGTCAGTGCTACAAAGCCATTGCTCAGGCACAGCTCCCAGCAGCAGAGCCTACGGGCACAGGGATGGTCATGCTCTGGGGTGAACTGTGTCCTACAACCCTGAGTGGCAGTGAACCAGGTGTGCAAGCAGCATCCACGCTGAGGAGGACCCTTGATGTCTTTCCCCTGGAATCCACTGGTACTGGTGGCAGATGTGCCTTTTCACCCTGCTCCTCCTACATGGCCACCCACTTCTGCTGGAGAGAGGACAATAGGAGGAGGAGTTGTTTCCTTCCTCTATGCCGTACCTTGTTCTCCTAATCTGCAGTCATTTGTCCTCCAGCCCTGCCATGAGACACATTGCTGACAAGTTCATTCTTCACTGGATTTTCTTTATAAGTTGTGATTCATACCTGTCATGTAGTTAATAACAAGCCAGGGCATTTTTCTCATTCCCCTTGCCCTTACTTTATTTTTTGTTTTGCCTCACAAAAGAAACACAACTGAAGGATTAGGATATAATAAGCATGAAGTGTAATAACCCTTCCTTTAACAAGAAATCATTACACATTTCTGTCCTCTCTTCCCTTTATCCTGATACCAATTTTAGGGCTATGACTATTTTTTCTTCTAATTTTTTTATCATACAGTATTGCAGTGTTTTTGATAGACTTTATTTAAACATGTGTTACTTTCTCAAGTAACGAAGTATTTGAGACAATCAACTTAAAAAGAAGAAAGTTTTATTTTGCTTTATAGTTTAGAGATTTCAGTCCATGCTTGGGTAGACTCATTTCATTATACTTGGACCTGTGGTGAGGAAGTATATCATGGTGGGGAGCATAGAGCAAAACAAATCCATTCACCTTATGGCAGTCAGGAAGGAAAGAACAAAAGAAGCCCTATCTTTTAAAGGTTCAACCACATCCCAATAACACCAAGCTGAAGACTAACTTTTAACACATGGGCCTTTGGGGAACACTCAGCATCCAAACTCTAATAAAATACAGAGTTCCCATATACCACCTATCATACACACAGCCTTCTCCACAATCCACATTCTTCAAAAGAGGAGTACATTTATTATACTTTGTGAGCCTGTATAGATATATCATTATCACCTAAGGTTCATAGTTCACACAAAGATTCACTCTTGCTGTTGCACATTCTAATTTGATAACTCTATAATGACATCTGTCCTCCATTAGAGTATCATATAGAGTAGTTTCCCTACTCTAAAAATCCTGTATTCTACCCGTTCATTCCTCCCTTTCCCGACCTCTGACAACCACTGATCTCTGTACTGTCTTCATAATCTCTTGCCTTTTCCAAAATGTCATATAATGTGAATAGTCTTTTCAGATTGCCTTCTTTCACTTATTAATATGCATTTAAGTTTCTTCTATGTCAAGTCATGGCTTTATAATTCATTTTTTTAGGGTACTGAAGTTTAAACCCAGGGGTGCCTTACTACTGATCTACATTTTCAGTCCATTTTACTTTATTGTATATTTGAGACATGGCCTTGATAAGTTCCTTAGGACCTCACTAAGTTGCTGTGGTTGGCCTTAAACTTGGGATCCTCCTGTCTCAACCTCCTGAATCACTGGAATTACAGGCATGTGCCAACTACAGCCAGATTTAATTAATTTTTTTAATGTTGAATAACATTCCATTGTTTGGATGTCCACATTTTTTTATCCATTCTCCTACTGAAGGATATCTTGTTGTGTTTAGATTTTAGCAAGCAGGAATGAAGCTACTATAAACATCTGTGTGTAGATTTTTGAGTGGATTGAAGTTTTTAGTTCATTTATGTAGATACCAAGAAAATTGGTATTTACTAGAACATTGCTAAATCTTATGGAGTAAATACATTGGTTTTTTAAGAAGCTGCCAAATTGTCTTCCAAAGTGAGTGTTATTTTGTATTTCCACCAGCAATGAGACTTCCTGTTGCTTCACAACCTCACCAGGATTTAATGTTTCAATGTTCAGATTTTAGGCCATTCTGATAGATGTGTAGTGGTATCTCATTGTTTTAATGTGCATTTCTCTTGTGGCACATAATGTGGAGCTTATTTGCCATCCATATACCTCCTTTGGTAATGTATCTGTTAAGGACTTTGACCAAATTTTTAAATTCTGTTATTTATATTCTTATTATTGTGCTTTAAGAGTTCTTTGTATATTGTGAATACAGTTCTTTATCAGATATGTATTTTGCAAATAGTTTCTCCCAGCATGGTTGCTTATCTTGCCTTGATAGTGTCTTTCACAGAGAAGAAGTTTTTAATTTAATGAAGTCCACCTCATCAGTTCTTTTTTTCATAAATATCATGCCTTTGATGTTTTATCTAAAAAGCCATTGCCATCTTAATTTTCTCCTATGTTCTCTGCTCTGAATTGTGTAGTTTTATATTTTACCTTTAGGTCTGTGATCCATTTGTTTTTATTTTTTGTTATTGGGGATTAAATTCAGGGGCACTCAACCACTGAGCCACATCCCCAACCCTATTTTGTATTTTATTTAGAGTCAGAGTCTCATGAATTGCTTGGTGCCTCACTTTTTGCTGAGGCTGGCTTTGAACTTGCAATCCTCCTGCCTCTGCCTCTCAAACCACCCAGCTGCTCTGTGATCCATTTTGAGATAATTTTGGTAAGAGAGTGTAAGGTCTCTATCTAAATATGAATTTTTGGCTGGTTGTTACACCACCATTTTTTGAAAAGATTGTTTTTGCTCTGTTTGTATTACCTTTGCTCCTTTCTCAGAGATGAGTTGGCTATATTTATGTAGGTCTCTCTCTCTCTCATTCTCTGAGATCTCTCTGTTCTGTCCAAAAATTTATGTATTATTTTGCTCATACCACAGTGTCTTTATTACCATTGCTTTATAGTAAGTTTGGAAGTTGGATAGTGTTTGTTAATCCTCTGACTTAGCTGTTCTTCAATATTGTGTTAACTGTTCTGGGCCTCTCTATCCATAATTACTGTAGAATCCATTTGTTGTTGTCAACAAAATAAATTGCTAAGATTTTAATTGAGATTCTATTGAATCTATAGATCAGTTTGGGAAGAACTATATCCTAACAACGCTTCTTCCATTTATTAAATTCTTTGATTTCTTTCATTGGAGGTTTGTAGTTTTCTTCTAAATATTGTACATACTTGTTAGATTTATAATAATAATTTCACTTTTGTGAGTGCTAATGTAAATGGGATTTTGTGTTGACTTTTAAGTTCCAATTATTCATTACTGGGATACAGAAAATAGGTTGACTTTTGTCTATTAACCTCATATCCTAAAACCTTGCTTATTAGTTTGATGAGCCTTCTGGGTTGACTTAGATTATCTACATAAACAATACTGTTACTGGTAAACACAAAGAATTTTATTCCTTCCCTCCTATTATGTTTTATTTCCTTTTCTTATCTTATTGAATCAGCTAAAACTTTCAATAAATATTGAATAGAATTAGAGAGAGGGGATGTCCTTGCTTGTTTCTGATCTTTTTGAGAAAGCTTTTAGTTTCTCAACACAATTGTGTGAACTACAGGATTTTAGTAGATGTTCTTTGTCAATTGAAGAAGTCCCTCTCTAGTCTAGGTTCCTGACAGGTTTTATAATAACTGGATGTTGGATTTTGACAAGTTCTTTTACTGTGTCTATTAATATGATCATGTAGTTTTTTCTTCATAGCTATTTGATATAATGGGTTACATTCATTGAGTTTCAAATGTTGAACCAACCTTGAATAGCTGAAATAAATTCACGTGGTCATAATGTATAATTTAAAAAAAAAAGAATCCTTGGATTCAATATGCTAATATTTTGTTGAAGATTTTTTTCTTGTATGTCTATGACAGGTATTGGTTACAATTTTCTTTTCTTATAATGTATAATTTTGGTATTAGGGTAATGCTGACCTCATAGAATAAGTTAGAATATACCTCTGTTTCCATTTTCTGGGAGAGATTAAGGAGAATTGGAACAATTTCTTCCTTAAGTATTTGGTAGTATTCAGCAGTGAACCCATCTGAACCTATAGCTATCTGATTTGGAAGATCATTAATGGGAGAGGGTACTGGGCATTTAATGCAGGGGTAATTTACTACAGAACTACACTCCAGCCCTTTTTATTTTTTTTATTTTGAGGAAGGGTTTCATTAGTTTTCTTAGGTCCTCACTAATTTGGTGAAGCTGGCCTTGAACTTGCAGTTCTCCTGTCTCAGCCTTCCAACCTGCCAGTATTACAGGCATGTACCTCCATGCATGGTGGAATATTATTAATTATTGATCCAGTATCTTGAATAGATACAGATCTAGTCCAGATTGTATATTTCTTTTTGTTTTGAGTATTTTCATATTATGCCCCTCAAGTTCTTAGCCCATTTCATATAAGTTCTCAAGTTTGTAGGCATGAAAATGTTCATAATATTTCTTATCATTCTTTTAATGTCTGTGTGATCTGTAATGATGTACCCTCTTTCATTTCCAATTTTCATAATTTGTATATTCTCTATTTTTCACTTGTCTAGAAGCTTATTAATTTTATTGATCATTTCAAAGAATCACATTTTGGTGTTTTTTTTTTCCTATTGATTTCCTCTTTTCCATTTCATTGATTTTTACACTAATTTTTATTTTTTTCTTTTCTTGTGCTTCCTTCAACTTTTCTTTTTTTTTCTCCTTTCCTTATTTGGAAGCTTAGATTATTTAATTTATGTTTTTCTTTATTAATACATGTATTCAATGTTATAAATTTCACTCTAAGTACTTCTTTTGATGCACCCCACAAAATTTGATGCTGTATTTTTATTTTCATTTGGTTTAAAAAAAATTAAATCTTTTTTGAGATTTGTTCTTTGATCTATCTGTTGTTTTTCTTCAGATGTTTTGAGATTTTTGGTGATCTTTTTTGAATTTTAGTTTAATTCCATTTTTATCTGAGAGCATACATTACATGATTTCTATTCTTTTAAATTTTTTAAGGTGTGTTTTATGGAACAAAATGTGTTCTGTTCTTCTGAATGTTCCCTGTGAGCTTGAGAATAATGTGTGTTCTGCTGTCGTTGGATGAAATAATCTAAAGGTGTCAGTTATATCCAATTGATTGATGGTGCTGTTGAGTTCAGCTATGTCCTTACTGATTTTCTGCCTGCTGGCTTTGTCCTTTACTGACAGAGGGATGTTAAAGTTTCCAACTATAATAGTGGATTCATCTATATCTCCTTGTACTTCTATCACTTTCTTCATATATATATATATATATATATATATATATATAGATGCATTTTAGAGGTTCATACTCACTAAAGATTTTTAAGTATTCTTGGAGACTTGACCCTTTTGTCATATTAAATGTCTCTCTTTATCCCTGATAATTTTCCTTGCTCTGAAGTTTTATGGTAATTTTAATATAGCTTTTTCTAATTTTCTCTTGATTATTATTTACATAATGATACATTCTCCATTTTTTTGCATTCTTTTTTAGTTGTTGATGGACTTTTATTTTATTCATTCATTTTTATGTGGTACTGAGGATCAAACCCATTGCCTCACACATGCTAGGCATGTGTTCTTATCACTAAGCCAAAATCCCAGCCCCCGCCCTTTTTTTTTTTAATCTATACGTGTCTTTATAATTATGGTAAGTTTCTTATAGATAATATATAGTTGGAGCTTGTTTTCTGATCTACTCTGGCAGTCTCTGTTCTCTACTTGATATGTGCAGAGTGTTGATATTTATTGATCTATTAATAACCTAACATTTTGGGGGGCAGGTTATTGTTTGTTGACTATGTTCTCTTTGTTGCCCTGTTCTTTGTTCCTATTTTAGTCACCCACTCTTTTTCTGTCTTATGTAGCTTAATTGAACATTAAATCCTATTCCATTTTCTCTACATTCTTAGCTTTTTTTCTCTTTTAACTTTTCATTGGTTGCCCTGGAGTTTGCAGTTGTCTTTTATAATTAATGCAAACCTAACTTCAAATAACATTATACTACTTCACAATTAGTGCATGTTATTTTAATAGCAAAGTATTCTTTTTTCCTCTCTTCTGTTCCTTACATCATTGCTGATTTTATTTTACTTATTTAAAATCCAAAGTCGTCAAGTACTTTGTTGCTATTATTATTTTGAGTAAACTTTTATCTGCTAGATCAACTAGATATATATCTTTACTTATTCCTTTTCTAAAACTCTTCCTTTCTTTATGTACATCCAGGTTTCTGTTTTATATTATTTTCCTTCTTCCTGAGAACTTCTATATTTTTTCATATTCAGGATTTTTATTTAATTTTATAGTGAACAATGAAAAAACATCCTTTAGCATTTCCTTTAATTTAGTGTGGCAATTTTTCATAATGAACTATTCAAAGAGATACTTTGGTCAAGACTAGAGTGAACTACAAAAAAGAAATGCTATTATAAAACCAACACTGTCACAAATTTATATTAAAACAAAACACAATATTTGCATGTTGTTGTTTCCAGTGTTTCCTTGGGACTGTCCTGAACATCATGAAATGGCAGAGCAACAAACAGCAGAGACAAAAAGCAGCAAATACCAGTTTGTCATTTGGGATACAAAGACATGGCTGCATTGATGCCAGTAATGCAAATTTTCAATAGTCTTGCTTGTTCTACTTACAAGTAGACACGTAAGAGGTGCTATTCTCGGGCAGCATCTCCAAGTTGTATTAGGTCCTTGAGCTGTGTTGCAGAAGAATTCCATGGCAGACATATTGTGCTGGATGCCACAGTCAATTGTAGTTAAAGGGTGTTTGGCAGCTGTCATGACCAACAACTACAACACTATTCTTTGAAATAAATAATACATTCAGGAGTGGCTGAGCTTAGATTTCAGAACTGAGACCTGTACTTTTTGAGGGATCAGAAATGGACACAGTGCTTTCATGACTGACCCAGGTCAGGCAACTCTTACTGGCAGAGCAGATGACCTAGTAGGCTCAGTTACTGGTGCCTCTGCCACCAGAATCTGACATAGCTGACCAAAAGGCCACTTTTCATCCACTTCTTTATTGTAAGCATAAAGCACTGCTTTTGAAGTTGCAGAATCCTGCTGCCAACAAAACCTTAGTGAGATGCCAATCCCACTTGAGGATCATGTATTATATCTGCTTTTAAATATGCTTGTTTACCCACTAGTCATTTTCAGATTCAAAGTAACAAACAAAAATGAGTCACTGCTCTGCTAGCCCTAGCAAATTTGTTCTCTGGAGAAGACCATTTCACAAAAGTGGCTCTGCAAGTAATCTTGAGGATCACCACAATTGGCTTCCAGACAACATCATTCTGACTATAGGCAGACAGTGTGGTCTACCCTGTAAGTGACTATGCAGTTGTACTTATGAGCTCAGTCAATACCTGTGATGTGTGTGTTGTAGTCCTTGAGTTCATACAGTTTCACCCACTGGCTCTCATTTTGCTCAAAGGTGTGTATTTTGTCATGATTTCTCCTGTTCCAGGCATGATAGGTGATTGGCAGTCAACTACCAACAAATTTCCTCAATTTTTATTTGTCTGAAAGAATCCATTTCTTCACTTTTGAAGGACAATTTCATAGGATACAATATTCTGGCCAGGTGTGGTGGTACATACCTGTAATCCCAGCAGCTCAGGAAGCTGAGGCAGGAGGATTGCAGGTTCTAAGTCCACCTCAGCAACTTAGTGAGGCTATGAGCAATTTAGTGATGCCCTGTCTCAAAAAAATAAAATAAAATAAAAAGCTGGTAATGTGGCTCAGTGGTTAAGCACCCTTGGGTTCAAACCCTTGTACCAAAAAGAAAGAAAGAAAGAAAGAATATTACATTCTGGGTTGATGGTTTAAAAAAAAAAACATTGAATATTTCACTCACTCTCTTCTTGCTGATGTGGTTTCTGAAAAGTTCAATGTAACTCTCAACTTTTTCCCTATAAGAAGGGTTTTGTCCATCTGGTTCTGTCAGGAATTTATTTATTTTTTTCATCTTTGACTTTCTGCAGTTTGATGTGATACGCCAAGGAGATATTTTTTGGCTTTTATCTTATTTGGTGTTCTCTGAGCATCTGACATGAATTTTATGAAATAGTCATCAGTTCTTCACATGTTTCTTCTATTCCATTATTTCTTCTCCTTCTGGCACTCCAGTATACATATATGTCACACCTTTGTAGTTGTCACACAGTTTTGTAATTTTTTTTTTTTTTTTGGTTGGTTGGTTGGTTTTTTCAGTCATTTTCCTTTGCTTTTCAGTTTTGGAAGTTCCTATTGTCATGTCCTCAAGCTCAGAAATTCATTATCAGCAGTACTAAATGAACTAATAAGCATATTAAAGGCATTTTGCATTGCCATTACAGTGTTAGTTTGTTTGTTTGTTTATTTGCGGGGGAGTACTGGAGATTAAACTCTGGAGCACTTGACCACTGAGCCACATTCCTAACCTATTTTGTGATTTTTTTTTTTTTTTTAAGAGACAGGGTCTCACTGAGTTGCTTAGCACATCTATTTTACTGAGGCTGGCTTTGAACTCAGGATCCTCCTGCCTCAGCCTCAGTCACTGGGATTATGGGCATGAGCCACTGTGCCCAGCTACAATGCTTTTTATCACTAGCATTTCTTCTCTGTTCTTTCTTAAAATTTCCATCTCTTTGCTTATGTTGCCCAATCTGTTCTTACAGGCTGTCTATTTAACCTATTAGAGCCCTTAACATATTAAGGTTGTTAACATTAACATATTATGATTATTTTAAATTCTCAAGATCTCTGCCATATTATAGTCTGGTTGTGATGTTTGCTCTGAGTCTTCAAATTCTAATTTTGTCTTTTAGTATACCTTGTAGTTCTTCCTTGATAAATAAACATGATATATTGGATGAAAAGGACCTCAGTAAGTAGACCTTAAATATAACAAGAGGACAGGGGAGGTGTTCTAAAGTGCTGATTTTTTCTCAGACTTTTAGTGAGCATACTGTTGTACAATTAACTCACAGATTTTCTCAGGTCTCCCCACCTTCACCCTTAGATGGGACACAATGGTTAACATGAGGTAGAGTTTGGTTTTTCCCTTCCTCCTTATTAGTTAGGTACTAATAAAATTTCAGCAGGTTAGCTTTGGTAAAACATTTTCCTTAAGGGAAAGCCTTGTGTAAAAGCTTAGTCAGCTTCTTGTCACTGTGACCAAAATACCTGACAAGAACAACTTAATGGAGCAAAAATTCATTTTGCGCTTATGATTTCAGAGATTTAGTTAATGATCAGCTGACTCCATTGCTTTTATGCCGCAGTCCAGCTGCAGCAAACTAACCTGGGGGTGACGAACAACTTGTGTACCTTGATACAGCAGGAGTAGGAGCCGTTTATTGTAAGACAACAGAGGTATTTATATATTCCACACAGCTTATCTAATTAACAAAAACTAGATACAGCAGTCAACCAATAAGGAATCTCCACACTTAATGACATTAACATAAACTAGATACAGCACTCAACCAATAAGGAATCTCCACACTTAATGGCTGGCTGGAGTTACTTCACAAACCACTCCCTCTGGCATTTTGCCAGGCACCATCCAGACTTGTTTACAGACTCTAACATTTTTGTCTCAAGGTGAGGCAGAACATCATGGTGGAAGTGTGTAGTGGAGGAGCATTCTCACCTCAAGGTGGCCTGGAAGAGAGTGAGGTGCTGTAGGGAAGATAAGCCTTTCCAGGGAACACCCCAAAAAACTCACCTTCTCCACCCATGCACCACCTGCCTATAATACAATTAGTCCATTCAAATTAGGATGGACTGGTTAGGTTACAGGTCTCATAAACTAAATCATTTCATCTGTTTAATTAATAGGATCTTTGGGAGGACAGCTCATATCCAAACCATTTACCAATGCTCTGGCATATTTCAAAATGGCCACTTTCCATTTCATCCTGCTAAAAGCATGAGGGGATTTGCCTCTGATCATCACTGTGAGAACCATGGTAAAAGCTCATGGAGGTTTAACTATCAAAAGTGTGGAGACCCCTTAAGTTTAGTCATCCTTCCCCCACCCTCCCCTCTGGTCCCTGGCGTTTCTCACTCTAAGCCTGGACCACAAAGCACCTCCAGCACTTGGTCGATGATGGTTTAGGTTATGACCCTGTAGTGGTTCTTACTTTTCTTCATGGACTTTGACTCCCATAAGTTGTCATTGTATTTACTTTGGATTTTCCAATTTGGGAGGCAGTTGTTTGCTCTGTGACCTCAAGTCTCTGACAGATACAAGAAGAGTTGCTGATTTTCAATTTGTCCAGCTTTTACTTCTTAGGATAGGGTGATGACTTCGAAGCTCTCTTTGTGCCAGACTGGAAGCTGCAAGTCCTTTCTCAATGGTTTTATAATCTATTTATAGATGTTGATACAAGCCTTTTTTTTTCCTTTTGTTTTCTTCTTCTCTTTTTAATTACTAATACCCTTTCTGATTCATGGAGTACAAGTTTGGAGATTGCAGATTAAAATATTTCAGATAAACCAGTTTTTGAAATTAAAAACAGGAATAAATTTACTGAATGTTTAGATATGATTACAAAGATAAGTTCTCAAAAGTTTTTCTAGTAGGTTTCAGGGTTTTCAACTTAAAAGAATAATACAAGGTTCAATGAGGAGGGGGGAGTGGGAGGAACCTCCAGTTGATCCACAGTCATAACCCAGCTTCAGTTCTAAATTTAACCTTCCTTAACTATCTGTAATTATGCATGAGAACTTTGAGCTGCATATAAGAACAAATAATATTCCCAAATAATAAAATTCCAAGAACAGGCAAACACAGACTTTGACTCCACACCAGCATGGCTGAAAGAGGAGAAGATTATCTTCCATGAGGAAGGTGATCTGCAGGTGTCAAGAGAAGGGTGCCAACCACCCTACCTGACCTTTCAAAATCTTTATAACATCACCCTTGAACATACGATGTTTCAATTTACTGTCAGAGACATTATAGGTGACTTCCAATTATCTGTTTAAAAATGATCTCTTTTCCCATCACCTATTTGCAATTAAAAGGGCATCTTATTAATGAAAGCCTTTTGCCTTCAAAGTATGAAATTAAAAGATGATTATAACTACAGGCAAGAAAGCATTTGGATTATGTATCATTTGGAAATGATAATAAAGATTATCCATATGGTCTAATGTTGTGATTCCTTCCATTCCATTCACAATCACCTTATATGGGTACAATTTTGATTACATGGCCCATTTTTAATTCTGTTATGTCCTAGGTCAACCAGTGTCAAGATGATTTACTGGAAATAGCTTCTATTGCTTTTTTTCTTTGTAAATGCTGTTAGGATCTTGGTCAGAATTTGAATATTTTCAGATATGGGTACTTTGTTATGTTGGGGTTGTGGTCTTCTTAAACCTCACTTTATCCCTCCTCCTCTAGCAACTTGAATTTTATTCTTGTCTGTCTTGGGTACATAAAAAATCCTCTGGTAGTAGTGAGACCTGTAAAAAATGGGTTTATCTGTTTATTTATGTTAAGTTTTCCTTAGATTTTTGTGGCTTTTATATAGTAAGCTATAATTTTAGATTATGAGATTCAGCTGGTCAGTGAGCAGGATGCAGGGAATACTGTCCTGGGCCTTTGTGCATGATTTTCCACTGACAGAGGGAGCTACATGATTAACCATGCTAAATGTTCCTGCTGTGATTTTCATTAGTTGAGTATAGTCAGTGCATTTTGAACATATAACCTCTTTAGTTTATTGGGATGTAACCCCAACATAAGCAAAGGAGCACCTGTATTTCAAATCTGTCTGCAAATATTTATTAGAATCTTCTCTTCAAACTATATATGGCAATATTAATAATAATTCAGTAATAAGTTAATATCTCTAATAGAATACCAATAAACAATGATGACCTCATAGTACAAGTATTATTGGTCATTTTAATTTAGTTTATAGTAGGAAAAAAAACAACGTTTTAGGTTGGATTTTTTCTTTTTCATTTTTTGAGGACAGGCAGTGCATGTTTTTCATTTGTATGTGTGCAGCCTGGCAGAGTACCTGACATAAGGCACATAAATCAATGAATCATGAATGTGTAAAATTGTTTCAGTAGAGGTTATTCCGGAACATTGTTCAATGTGCCACCAGATCTCCAGTTTCCATTCACATGCATGTCTACATAATTGAATTCTTTGTCCTTAAGGAAACTAGCCAAGAAGCGGAAGGAGACTATGAGCAGCACCCGGCAGGAGATGACTGTGATGGTGAACTCGATGGACAAGAGTTATGCAGAGCAAGGCACAAGCTGCGATGAAGCCTTCTCCTTCATGGACACACACAATCTAAATGGGAGATGTAAGTGCACCCAATGGCTTTCTGAGATTCCAGGTAGCTTTGAGGGATTAAAAAATAAAGCAAAAAAAAAAAAAAGACTTTTCTTTTAACCTAAAAGAATTGTTATGCCATATTGCTTTCTCCACTCACTTTACCTGGTTTGGAAATACTACATCTCATGGTTTGCTTAGCAGAGATGTTCCAAAGGTGATAGGACCAGGTCAGAGACCACAGGAAACCACAGTCTTTGTAAATTCTTTCAGAGCAGTGACAGAAAGGCTTCCTGTGGTTGAGGAAGAGGCACCTGTTTCTCATCATGCTTTTCTTTGTTTAGGTCCCATTTGTAAGCAAGCCAGGTGTGGAATTGCACAAGGGAAGCCTGTTGTAAAACAGTTTGCTAAATGGCAGTAACAAGTTAATTGTTTATTTGTTTAGCTGACAGGTTCTGCCTTCATTATAGGGCTATGAGTGGTAATTAATAAATTAAACCGCATTTCAACTTCACAAATCTTAAACCTCACACCAGGTGGGTAAACTGAGCTAGGCTAATACCTTCCCTTGCTTCCACCTGTGATCCAGGTTCACGGCATTATTTCAGGAAACTAACAATTAGATTGATTATATGATATAAAAAAGGAACAGTTGTTTTGTCCCCTTATGATCTCAGATACCACAGGTAAATCACATGGCCATGGCTGGTTTTATAGGCCATAGCACAAGTTCATCAAGATTAAGGTCAAGGGTTTCTTTATCCTGTTGTGTGACATCCATCCCTGCAGACTGCTACTGATCCCGGCTGCATAATCAGGTCATTGATCAGTATGGAGATGGAGAGTGCAGCATTGCTGTTACTTAAATAATACACATAAAGACTGGTGGAGCAGAGGAGCAGAGAGAGTGTCTGGGAGAGTTTGGACAGTGAGAGCTGGTGTCCTGGTGTCCTGAGTGCACACGCAGCCTGTTCAGGTGCTGTGGTTCTCCATCCACTCCTCTCTCAATCACAGCATGGTGAATGCCTGTGCCTGCTCCTAGCCTCGAATTGCTCCCACAGTCTTTGAGACTTCATAGAATTCATTCTCTTACTTTTTATGTACATAGTGGCTACAGTCATCCCACATTTTCCTCCCACATTTCTGTGGTCTCCACACACACCTGGTCTTACATTGAGCAGGTGCTGCTCGGTTTGCATCTTTGGTGGCCTTTCTTTGCCCTTCAGTGTCTTTGTAGAAGATGTTACATTTTTTTAAGCACATATATAATACATTTAATGGCTATAATATATATGGCCTATATTGCACTTGTTGGGGGCTTGGGTTAGAGAAAATCTTTGAGCAGCATACCAGGTTGACATATTTGTAGCAGCAGCTATTTCTTAAGCATCAGGAGGTAAGGAACACAGGAGCTAGGAATGTTACTCATTGTTAGAACATTTGTGTAGCACATGTGAGGCTGTGGTTCCATCCCTAGCACCACACACACATGCACAAAACAAAGAGTGAGAGAGAAGAAAGGGACCATGCAGATTCGATATATGGTCTCACTTCCAACCCACTAAGGTTACAAACTTTTAATTTCATAGTGAAAGTCCTTATGAATAAATTTGTTTGAAATGATCTGCTCTAAGAGTAGGAACCTATGTTAGTAGCTTCAAGGCATTTGAGGTTGGAACCACAGAGACATTCATCTCTGGACAGGAAGTACTTTTGTAAAAGACAGTGGTTCTGTAGAAATCCAAAAATCAGGGAAAGAAGGCTGTAGAAGCTGGCATCCCTCTGCCTCTGTTGATCTATTTGACATTGTTTGATGCCTCAAAGTCAGCCAAGAAATGCCACAGGAGTCTTCCTGTTTGTCTCTCACTCTTTTAGCAGTCAGTGGGTCTCGTCCCTGATGGTAAAGTTTTTCATAATATTCTATTAATGTCCTTAAAATTAGACCTAAAGTACTGGGGCAGGAACTTTAAGGAAGAGCATTTATTAGACCACTGGCTGCCAACCTCATCCCCATAACAAATCTGCAAAGTACAATATCTTTTGAGGCTGGGAGAAAGTCTAGAAGCTAAGTTAAGTGCTTTTAAAAATGAGACAGTGAGATAAATGTGGTTGGAGAATTTCAAAGTAAGCACGAACACATTTACAAAACATGTGGAATAATCTGTCCCCCAAAGCAAGTATGAGTTGTGCTTATATAATATAGCATATCATATGCTACAAAAGGAGAACATACTTGGGAATGGGTTTAACTTGTATAATAAAAGACAAATGTATTTTATGTTCTCTTGTTTTAACAAAAAGGCAAAAATAAACAGTTTTTTTATATATGCTTTGCACATTTTTGCCAACCATGTAAAATTCTCTGCTCATATTAAAGAGGTATTACTCTCACTAACCCTGATATAATTATTCAGTTATTTTGGTTCTTGTTTTCATCAGTTATTATCTTTTCTTGGTAAAACATACATTATATATATTATTATTCTGTACTTTGGAAAAATATCATATAAAAGACAGACAGCCTGGATTCTGGACTTTGTTCCATCACTTACTAATTTAGCCCTTTAAAACTATAAACACGGGTAAAGGCACTGTCACACTGGAACTGCTCCTGAGAGCTGAAATATGTTAACATTGTCATCAGAATAGTTATACAGTGTCCACAGGGTCACTTCCTATAAATATAATGGTGTAATTGGGTATCAGTGTTCTGGTCCAGCACTTGGCATCAAATAAATCATGTGAGTACATCAGAGGAGTATATATACATGTTACTTATGTTTAACCACCTTATCATATTTAAGTTGTTAGACGTTTATGAAATTTATGTGCTGTTATCATGAATAAGTGAAGATATTGAAGACAATTGAATACTACCTTAAAATTAGGAATTGGACATTTTTACTGGAATTGGATAAATTGGATTAGATTGACCTTCTCTTTTAAAAACATAAGGAGAAATTGTGATAGCATTGAATGTTTTAGAGGAATATTTTTAAGGAATACAAACATTTTTATAAGGATTTAATAAGAGACATGCAGCTTTCACCTTAAACATCAGCTTTATTTTTCATAAGTCAAATCATGTCAGTATGGAAAGTTATCTCCATTTCCAAAATGTGAGGAAGGACAGGAATTTGCAACCTGCAAAACACTGGCATCCCCAGTATTCTTCAGTAGCCTTGAATGTCAGCATCATACAATGGCAGACTTACTGCAAGAAAAGCTAGAAGTTAGATAGAGGTGGGTTGCATTTATCTACTGGGCTGTTGGGTAAGAAAGTCTTTAAGTGATGAAGCACTGTTTGTTCTCTAAGAGGACAAGTAACTACCCAGAGACACCTGGGGATGATGGCATTTGCCATGTGGCCCTCAGTGAATCTGGGAGGTTTCTTCCTGTCACTTGCTTGGAGTGACCAAGGTGATTTCAGACCAAGGTAATTTCAGACCAAGGTGATTTCAGACCAAGGTGATTTCAGAACAAGGTGATTTCAGGTGAAGTCTCAGGACTCTACAGCTTCTGACCAACCTTTTTGTTTTTTGTTTTTCCTTTATCAACAGCTGTGTCATCACCATCATCCTTTACAATGAAAACAAACACACTGAGCACATCGGTGCCTACTTCCTATTACCCAGGTAACAGATCCTTCCATCCTCTCATCTCTTCATGGCCCCTTGGCAGCCAGAGCCCATCAGCCTCCCACAGTGCCATGCACCATGTGGTGCTGTAGGAGCTCACTCTGTTGGATGTGCTGTACCCAAGGCTTTCTGTGGCTTTCATGGGGGAAGATGGGGAACCTTTCATCAATCATTTACTGTTCTTTCTCTTTTTACTTTCTCTGCATTGACCTGCTTACGATGTATGACAGACCCATTTGTGCCAACTGCAATTTTAGGTGAGAATATTTCCCTTTACCACAGTATATCGCAGGAGTAATTGAGAAAGTTAGTGGCCACTCTGGAGGAGACTGAAGTTTTAATTCTGTTTGTTGCAGTGATTAGAAGAAAGATATAGGATGGGGTGGGGGTGGGGTAGATGATAAAAAGACTTGGTCTAATCAGTCTGCATTGATGAGGAGGGTTTGCTGCATGTGTGTTGGGATGATTTCAAAAGGTTTAAATGAACAGTCCCAGTTCCCTTTCTGTGTTCAGAATTTAACTTTAGTTGTGATCCTAGGGGAAAAAACAATGTGTCATCACTCAGCTGTGTATTTCCAAGAGCTCAATCCTGTCCAATGCAATAGTCATCATAAAAGTGAAAATAGCTCCTCATTATTTTCAGTTATCACTCAGCACTAAAAATGTCAATTGCAAAAAATAGCATTTTTCTAATTATGCCCAGTGGTATACAGAACAATGATCACAGTAGAGTCTGGGCCCCCTACCCATCTGCCCAGGGCACCCCCAGCATCCCAAAGTGTCTGTCACACAGCAGAATTTCAAAGGAGCTAATGTTCTGAACTTGGAAATGACAGGATGGCACTTTATAATCAAGTGGTTTATTATGTGTCAGATGTCACTAAAAATGAACTCAAATGTTAGCCCAGTGGGGCAGAATGCATTTAAAGTATGAAATATTCCCAGCAGGGGGTTACAGAAAAAAAGTCCTGTTTGTGCAGTGTAAGAAGGGTGAGGAGAAATGGCATTCCCTGGCTGTGATAACCAAACACGCATGGGCTGCTGTTGCCTTTGAGACGCATAAATAACCCGAGTGTGTCCCGGCTGTGTTCTCTTTCTACTACTAACCTTACCGGAAAGGAGCACAACAAAAACGGCTTCCAGGTATATAACAATTCATTGTAGTAAGAGTTCCATTCTCAGTTGTCCAACTTTCTCTTCCTAATTCTCTTTATATCTTTGCAACATAATTTTCCCCCCTGTGCTTCTCTTTATTCTAAGTTTTTATGATTTCTGGATAGAGGGTAATTTTATTTTCCTTATGATATTCTCTGAGCTTAAGAAAGTTTGTTGCCTGGGGAAAAAGTGAACTAAGGCATATGTAAGAATAAAACAGAATTTTTTAGTTTTGTATCATTTGAGAGTTGATAATGCCCACAACCCCTCCTCTCCCACATACACATTTTAATACCAACTGTAAGGAGAAAAAGGCTTCATTTTTATTCTTTTCACAAGTGAGGGGCACCAACTAATCTTTGGCACCCAGAACAATGTAATCTACATGCAAATGACATTTGCAAAATCATTGGATAGGCGAAGATTTGTGATTTCTTTGTGTGCAGTGGCATTAATTCCCAAGTTCCTCCAGTAGACGTTCTGACCCTGGGGGAGCTTTGAGTGGGGAGGGCTGAGACATGCATTGTCAGAAGGAAGAAAGTGTTCAGATTTCACAGCAGGATTAAGATAAGCTTATTAAACAAATATCATTTTTCTAAAGTCACTGCTTTGTTGTTATGAACACTAATGACATCTTTTAAAGTTGGTTAGGCTTCTTTCCCAAGAATCACGTGAACAGACAATTCAAGTCACACAAAAAGATGCACATCCTGAAAAATAAGTCAGCTACATCAACAAATAAATGTCCACAGTACAGCTCATGGAGGTACCAGAGTCACAAATGACAATATTTGGGAACCATATTCATTAGTCTTGTTTACCTGATGCAGTTGTGAATCTATATATTGTTTAAAGGAATTGGTGAGGTTATCACTTGGAACCCTAATGCAGAGTTAAATTAGGTCTCTACCTCATTTGTTTGCAAATATATATATATATAGATTAATAGATGATAGATAGAACCTTCCCCATCTCTAAAATGTAGTATTCATTTCAGATTGATATTTTTCAACTGATTTCCTAAATCTTCAAAATAATTTATTCAAGAGTACAAGTAGAATTACTTTTCAATTCTTAGCCTTCAGAACTGTTAATGAGAAGTTTTATTTCAGTTTCTTCCTATAAGGCATTATTTTTTATTTAAAAGATTATTGTGGCAATTTTTAACAAATAAAGGAAATTAGTGACAATTGATAATTTTATCAGTAATAATAAATTATTTAAAAGAGGAAACTGACTATTCATTCATTTTAGTGGAGTAAATAATTTCTAATTGGAGAGATGACCTGGTTTCCCATCAAATTAATCACAGGAAAACTTCTCTTTCATTTTCAATCTGTACATTCACAATGATAGTGTTCTTTTCCAAGAAGGGGTTGCGGTGGTGTTTAAATGCTTTAAAACTTGTTCTACACTAGTAATGAGGCCAAGGTGTCATCATTTAGCACAGGATGATTATATACAGTGGTGATAGTGCTTGTAGCTCTGGGGATTCTGAACTTCAGTAATACCTGGGCCTTGGATCAGAGCATTGCCAGGTTGCTAGTATATCCACTTGAAAGGCCTGAGTCATTTAGGTGAAGTTTAGAAGTTGAACTCACAGTGAAGGATGAATTAATTATGTTCATCCTATAAGGTACAAAACTAAGAGAACAAGAGTGGCACAGAGGGGAAACTAATTAATGTTCCATTTATTTTAGTATAACATACAGATCTTCCTGCTGGAGAAAATAAAATCTCAATGGATTCAGTACTTCAGCAGGCATCCTGTATCCCAGTTGATACAGTTTGGCAGTTGCCAACAAGCAAATCCCATGTGGAAATTTCCAGGTGTATTTGTGACTGTTAAAGTGGGAACAAATGCATTGCTAAATTTGAAAGCAAATCCAAATGAAAAAAAAATCATAAAATCAATGTACCACCCTTTTTTATTTTGTCTTTGTGTCTTTAGCCACCTTGTAGTGATCCAGGTGCCATTTCAGCAAAAGCAACATAGCTACACACTTGTGTGCCACTTCCATGCCATGCATACCCAGGTGCTTTGCAATGCAGATACAAGTGAGGTTTCAGCACAGGCTGAGCTCCCCAAGTGCCCAAGGGCTACATTTCCATTGGAGCCCAACTTCTCCATTCAAAAAGTGAAAATAAATTAAAAATGACTTAGCTGAATTCCCTATTGGTAAATAATCTGGTAATTTTCAAACATTGAACGTAACTTCTCTTATATATGTTTTATTGCTTTATACCTGATATAAGTTTAATGTAATGTTATTCTTGTACATGACCCTAGCATAATACATTGATAAGAACCATCTTCAATCATATAACAACTAAAGGGATTCAGCATCATAATGAGTTAACCTGTGGAATATGAAATTCTTAATCAAGCAGTACTTTCCTGCCTCAGACATTTTTTAATAGCCACCATTTCTACAGTTCATTAATCTAATTTACTAGTAGTTGTCCATTAAAACAGAGCCTCTTTAGGCTTATTTAACCAAATTTTGACATTAATTTTGTGGTACAATTTGGTTGACTTGCTCAAAAAATTTAAGTGAGAAAATGTGTTGAATCCAAATAAACCTTAACAAGTCATTACTTGGTTTATGGGGGATGGAAAGCAATTATGATACTAATTTTAACCTCCTTTCTGTTATTGAGTGCTTAAATTAAACACCTCCATCCTAACATGGAGGGAGAACTGAGGCTTTGCCCTCTGACCACCTCTGAATAGAAAACCTAACTGGAAAATTAAAGCACAAAATAAAAACTACCTGTAATTATTCACACAGTACTATCGCTTATGCCCTGTTTCCTTTTTCTCCTCCTCTTTTCTCCTGATATGTATCTTCTTAAAAGTGCCAATCAATGGTAAGTTCCCCCATTTGTCCCATGGAAAAGTTGCGGAGGGAGTGGGAGTGTGTGTCTTACTGTAGATCTGACCAAGCCAGCTGTGCTACCCTGCGCTGGCCTGCATGTGTGCTATTGTAGAACATTCCATGTGTGATGTGTTGGACCACAGTATTTTGTCAAGCTTTCTGATACTGGAGCATGCAAAGTGATTCATCTAAATGTTATACCCAAAGCAGGTTCCCTTTTTCTTTTTTTCACTCTTCCTTGATTTTATGCATTAAGCTCCCCATTCCCATTGCTAGCTTTCCAAGCCAAACCATTTTGTGCACTTTTATTTTGCTCATAGAACATTTGTACAGAGTTTATTTACTTCATCATTCAAACTAGGTGACTAATGTTTGAAAAAACTACAAGACTGGTTTTACACCAGGTCTTGCTGAAGTTTCAGATCCAAACTTCCATACACTTTAGCACCAAAAGGCCAAAAAGTCTCTTATTATGAGTCGTGTAGATGCAATATATCGTTTGGACTGCTTTGTAAAAGCAAAGACTTCTGCCTCATTCCTATTAGTATTGCCAACACCATTTAAATTTCTTAACATTTAACTTTTCTTTTATGGCTGAGCCATCCTAGGGATTATTGCAGCCATAGGTTGAGGGGATGTCAGCAGCCAGCTTCGTAGCATTCTCAGTGATCCTGACTTAGCCTGCTTGTTTGCCCTCATTTCTCCCTGACCTGCTTTTCCTAGATGAAACCCACACGATGGCCAGCGATACCAGCAGCCTGGTGCAGTCACACACTTACAAGAAGCGCGAGACAGCCGATGTGCCCTACCAAACAGGGCAGCTTCACCCTGCCATCCGGGTGGCAGACCTCCTTCAACACATCACCCAGATGAAGTGTGCTGAGGGTTATGGCTTCAAGGAGGAATATGAGGTGAGCATGACCTAGGTCCTGTTCTTTCAGAGCATCCAGCAAGGCACAGCACCCTGTGAAAGACGATGCAGAGGGAGCAGGTAGTTTATCTGAAATCCTTTTCCAACTGGCTGTGAGACTGGTTAGCAAGTTCAAGTACATTCAATAGAAAAAGAAAAACACTTCACCCTTTACCTTCTTCCCCATAAACAAGCAGTGAAAACAGGCCTACCAGGCTCTCTTCCCCTCCCTTTTCTTGTTCACCTTCCTTGGATTTTCCTGTAATTAAGTATGATGTTAAATCCTAATTTTATTGAAGTTATCTCAGGAAGAAACTGTCCACTTAAAGCAATTATCTACCAACCAATGATGTCAGTTGTGGAGATTAGCCAGCAGTAAAGGAACTGGCTATTGTCACGCCATGACAACTGTTATTGTCCTGCCAGCCCAAAGAGCATGCTGCCATCCAGAACTCTTGTGTGGACAGCTGTCAGGGCATTTATGGGAACAGTGATTTCTCTTACTATGTATAAGATGCAGGGCTCACACCTTTCATAGCCTTTGCCACTTATAAATTCAGTTGGAAAGACATTCAAGAACTGAACAGAATTAATGAACTTCAATTCTGAATTAAAGAAGCATGCCATAGCTTGAGTGGGTGTGTGGGGAAAGCAGGGCAGGAAAATTGATTTCCTTCCTTTATGTTAAAATTCATTTATAGTCATTGATGAAGATGAAATAGTATACTTACTTGTAAAAAGATAGGATCTTATAAATTTGTGCCATTTTATATCTTAGAATGTGTTTCTGGTCCCCAATCTCTCTAACTAGCTCACAGTTAGGAAACATCTTACCTGTGATTAGAGTATTTTTTTTTCCTTGATTCCTTTCTCTCCACTAAGGGCTTTTATCATAAAATACTTTTAATTTTACCCAAACTTTGGGTAGTGATACATCTAGTATAAATACAATGATGATGGTCAATTTTAGTTTTTGTAAAGTTCATATTCATTTTAAATTGCTTTGACTGTATATTTTTATTGTAAGCCTAATTAAAGTCTATTTTGAATTAAAAATTCCTGTACAGAAATACAGTTACTGACTTGAAAAAGTATATGAGGCACATAATAAATATAACTTCACAGCAACATAGAAGATAGACTTAGTTCAGAAATATGATGCATACTTGAATCAAATGAACAAGGATAGGGAAGAAACTGTTTCAACTTCTTTGATACTATATATGCACACAGGCTGGGAGTTTGATGACGACAATGGAATCAGTAGCTGACAAGTAAAAACATCATGTGCTATCCCCTGTGCTAGGAGCTTGTGACTCAGTAAATCAGACTGTAAGCTTCAAATTCTGCTTCTGTCTCCTTTTATAGGTACACTCATGATTCTTCATGGCATGCCCCAGATTCTACCTTGCCTTGGATTGAGCTCTTTCCAAGCTTGCTTATCAAAGATCCATTACACGTGGCCCCAGTGCTAGTGAGCCACTTCTCTTCTAAGAATAGGTCTATGGTCCAAAGCAAACAAATAGACACATTTTTGTCAACTACATTGTGCATCCTGGCATGTTGCCAGTGACCTCAGGAGACCAAAAAGCAAAAAAAAAAAAAGAACTTAATCCAATCATGCTCTAGGGTTTGGTTTCAGTCCAGAATATATTTTTTTTTCTGGTAAATTTCTACATTTTAGCAATCCTGAATTCTTAGATTTACCTTTAGCAGTTCAATGTATAATTCAATGAAATTGACTGATTTTGCATATCGCCTCATGCACTTTTAAAGGCTAGCTTAGGAATTAATAGGATTAAGAGTAAGACTTCCATAAGCATTAATATCTTATGAAAGACAAAATTAGGTTATTGAGAAAATATAAGCCTAATGAATAGAGATGATGTCTTAGTTTTATCCAATATTCTGAATGCAGATATTGCTCAAATGTTTATTAAAGATGTTAATGTGAAAGGGATTAGTTACAGGATCAAATAACAATTCATAAAAGAGCCTGAGTCCAATTTTTCATGGACTATTTAAAAATAGCTATTTTGCAGCTTCTATAACAAACTTCAGACAATGCGTATTTCAGTGTATGCAAAAAAACTATTTCCCATTCAGAGCTCCTGAAGACATTTGGTTCATAGGTGCAAACTGAAGAATCATACACTCATGAGGATATTATGACTGTAAATTCATTAAAGGTTGTTATACCCCAAAATTAAATGTCATATTAGTAATTACTTTTAAAAAAAATAATAACTCTCATCCTCCCAATTCAGTGACTAGAGAGGAAAGTTAATGGTAAACAGTCTTAACTACAAATTCATTGTCATTTTAAAAAATAAAAAGAAGGGGCTGGGGATGTGGCTCAAGTGGTAGCGCGCTCACCTGGCATGCGCTGGGCGCTGGGTTCAATCCTCAGCACCACATAAAAATAAAATAAAGATGTTGTAGCCACTGAAAACTAAAAATTAAATATTAAAAAATTCTCTCTCTCTCTCTCTCTCTCTCTCAAAAAAAAAAATAAATAAAAAGAAGAAAAGAAAACAGAAGGGTTAGAATTAACATATACTAGAGAAGGAATCAGGAACCAAATAAGATGTTTGCTTTGAGGAGAATACAAAATGGAAAATTCTGTTAAGAATAATTGTATAGCTCTGTCTCCTGTCCCCAAAACTGCCCTCCTATGGGATGCTCTTGGTGGGAGGACTGTGGTAGGGTAGAATACATGGGAGCAAGGAGCAAAGTCAGTGGTTAGGGGAACCCAGGCAGTGGCTGCTGGGAGACGGGAACAACTCCTAAGTAACATCTGTCACAACTAAAGCCTGAAGTCCTGGCCCTCACCAGCTTCATCTGCATGTGTTACTGAACTACATAAGATTTGTGCCCAGATCTTTATGGAGGCAAAGCTAAGCTTCAGGGAATTGACATCGCATAAAAGGTTCCATTCTATAATTCTCTTACTGTATTTTCTCTACCCTCAGATGCTTTTTATACTAGTGTGAATCTGAAAAAAAAAATTTTTTTTATTCAGTTAGATTTTAGACCTCTAACAAAACCAGGCCTCTTTTAGTCGTGCTATAAAGTATGCATTCTGTTTTTTTTTTTTTTTTTTTTTTTAAGAGAGAGAGAGTTTTTTTTTTTTTTTAAATATTTATTTTTTAGTTTTCGGTGGACACAACATCTTTATTTTATTTTTATGTGGTGCTGAGGATCGAACCCCCGCGTGCCAGGCAAGCACGTTACCACTTAAGCCACCTCCCCAGCCCCAAGTATGCATGCTTTCCATGAATGCAGCCCAAAGTCAGGAGTAGTGGGTGCCAATTTGGGATTCTGCCTTTCAATGGGTCATCTCACAGATGACATATGAAGGGCTTTGTTCACAAGTTTTGGTACAACACTACTGTGTCAAATTTAACTGTCCTTAGATGTGTGACCTTGGTCAAGTTATCCAGCCTCTCTAGGCCTCAGTTTCTTCATTCTGTAAAATGGAATAATTATATTATCAACCTCATAAGTTGGCTGTGAAGATTAAATCACATAATGTGTCAAAAGTGCTAGAACTGTATCCAGCATATAGTAAGCATCCATTTGAAATTTTAGCTAGTGCAGAAAAAATGCTAGACTTATAATGAGATCTAAGAGAGGAAATTCGCAGCCTGTTCTTTATAGGGAAATTAAATTATATTAAGTTCCAGTTCAAATTTGTCACCTCTAGCATATAATAGCCTGAGGATAGCTTGAGCTGCTCACTCTTCATTTGCTCTATCTGTAGGATTCATTTCCTTACCTTGTATCATATATCACCAAAAGTTCCCGTTAAAAGTAACTTAAAAATAAAAAAAAAGTGGGTTTGATTCTATGGGTCAAGAATTTAAAACTTGAGAATGTAAGTATTTTTAAATAAAAACTCTTCCCCTTTATTGCTAAAATAGTGTTTTCTAAGTTAGGGAAGTCCTAAGGAATAATGTAACTATAGACAGCAGAATTTCCTTCTTTAAAAAAATGATTGCATTGGTGTCTGTGGCAAAGCAAGATTTAATGTAATAAATTGTGCATTGCACTCAGTACCAGAGAATTAGGGGAGAGCTGTACCTCTCTGCCCTCAGGAAGCTTACAGCATAGGGGAAGCAGCCAGGTACTGCAGTGCATCTGGTCAAAACCCACCCACTCCCACACCCACACATGTTCCAGGGGACTTTAAAGGCCAGCGGGGGATACCTGCTCCAGCCTGGAGAAAAGATGACTTTTCCTTGAAGGATAAATGGAAGTCCATCTGGAGAAGGTGCAAGAAGGCAGTATTCCACATAGATGCAAAACAGAACAGGGTGCTCTCTGGGAAAGACTACAGTTCTGTATGCCTGAGTCACAGGAAGAGGTGGGAGACTACGACAGTCTAGGCTCCCATCCTGAGGGGCCTATATGTCACATACATGAAGTTTAAATGTCATACTGGAAGCAGTGAAAGGAAAGGAGAGACTCAGCATGAATCTAACTCGTGCGTGTGGGTGGAGATCCATTTAATATAAGCAGCTCAATGCACAAATATCATTTATACAGGGCACATAGGAATTGCTTGAAAAGTCTTGACCAATATCCAAAAATGTAAAAGGGAGAAGGAAGATATATTTATTGAAAAGGAATAATGGGAATTATATTGCTTTATCTCTGTTCAGAAATGTTCAGGAATGCTTGGCCTACAGACTTGAAGCAATAGTTGACTTTAGCACTGAAGTATCTCTGCTGATGAAAGATTAAGAATGGCTTGAGTCTCTGTTATGACTAGTATAATGACCCATTTGGTCTTTCCACATTTCTTCAACCCATGTATATTGAGAAAATCCAGCTAGCCAGTTGGTATAATACTTAGAAATAGTGACTTTCTCTCTGTTGACATTGTTCCAACCAATTTTCTTTATCTTTTCCAAGACATCAGTGACTGAAAATTGGCCTAAACACTGGAAAGCTTCATTACTGATCAAGTAGCCGACAGAAGTTTATCCAAACAAGAGGGAAACATGTGGTGGGGATGAGATGGAGCTGCCCTCAATGAAAATTTTTTATTTGATTTTGTTCTAACAAGATAGTCATATAGCACATCTCACCAGGGAGATGCAGTAATTTGATTCAAAAGAAACTCAGACATGAATCACAATAAAGAAGTAAACATGCTGAATCGAACAGAAAATGGCATGTTGTCAGCAGAGAGTGGTTCAGAAATCTCAGGAGAAAGACTCAGTGGAAAGGGCAGATTTGTTTATGTTGTTGCAAGAGAGGAGCCACTTCTTTCTCCTGACAAGCAAAGGGCAGCCATGCTAACCCCCTGGGGGCAGGTCTCCAGTAATGAAAAAAGGACATAGCTGCACTCCAGGGGACAGATCTTAGCCAACCTGCCCTGCAGACTTCTTGGCCTGTTATGGCCTCAAAAAGGGTGATTTGCCACAATCTTGCAGCTCTGTCCTGAACCTATAGCCCCTATGCTGGACATGCGTGTACTGGGTCCCTTTCTGTCCTTCTTACTTCAGAAGCATGAGAGCTACAAATTGTTCCACGTGGTGTCAGGGACAAGGCAAAGGTAGCTGTGTGGTTGGAGAGTGAATTGCTTCCCCTCTGTGGTCCCCAGAGGGCCTTGTTTACTCCTTTTTTAACTGATCCTAAGTCCTTTTGGGGATCAAAGCAGAAAGACATCAACTTTAATTAGGCAAAGAGCCATGCTATTCACAAAGAACTTGAGTTGCTCTGTCGAGTTAAGATAAAGGGAGATAGAAACTGAAAACTCCTTCAAGATAGAATGTCCTGAAAAAACACAGGCATATCTGTTTCATTAGCTAATAATCAGTATCATTGTGGGGCATGAAAATTTATTTGCCAATTATTAGAGTTGAAACATATTGGAAACCAAAATAACTTTACATCCAGCTCTTCTAAAACATGTGTGTTTGTACCTGTCTATTTAAATGTGTTTAGAAAAGCAATATTCATAGTTCATCTACTTTTCTTGTGGGTCTCTCCAGGGCACAAACACTAGTAATTAATTTTATAATTAAGCGCTGTTTGTTCACTCAGTTTCAACTGGGGAATTGAAGATATTATGTCAGAATCTTCAGGCTTCAGTACAGCATATGAGTTTTTCTAAGGAACCTGAATTCTCTTTAAATATATTATCTCCTTGTAGGTCTTTTATAAATATGTGGGTTATATATTTCTACCCCACTCTTGTCTTTGCCATTTTCTAAATAAAATAGCTGAATTTGTTAAATGAAGCACACTGTTTTATGTGATGCCTTTGTCTACATTGGACAAAGTTCTGGCAACCCCAGAAAGGATTATCATCAAAAATGTCACATCTGCCACCAACATCTGTTTTTGTTTGCCTCCCACCTCAAAGAGGCAGCATATCCTACCAAAAAAATAAATAAATAAATAAACACTGGTCTGCTCTCTGCAGAGTTCTGTCTCCTACCTTCGGATACCCTTGGATGGGACAGGTCCTTAGCTAGGGAAGAAGGACATGGATCCTTGGACAGCCAGTAGCAAGTGCCTGTCTCTCTCTGGCAGAGGGTTGGCCAATAGACGGAAAGAATTGCCCATACTTCTAGATAAGTTTTAGGAAGAGTGCACTGCAGACTCTTTGTGGGTTTTTTGAAAACAGATACAATGGCAGGTGAATAAAAAGCACTTGGTGAGACTCAGATAGAACCAGGGCCCACATGGCTCACCAGGTGGTTTTCACATCATCACCAGTGGGAGGCACCAGGCCCCTCACCTCCAGCCCACACACTTCTCAAATGTGCCTTTCAGTTTCCATTTCATATCCCAAGGCACCAGCTGAGTCCATCACTTATCAGTGCAGGTTATTTTCTATCCCATAGGATACAAAGCATGCAAAACAAAGCTATTGAAAGCTAAGGATGGGAGTGAGGGGAAGGGGAGGCTTTGGCAGGCACTGGAAATGCATTAAGAATCACAGCAGCTGCGCCTCTGATGGCTGCGCTAGCCAAGTGATGTTTTCCCATCTTTTTTCCTTTAATTATTATGGTGATGGTGAGCCAGGTCCATGAGAAAATGAAAAAATTTTCTCTGAAATTTTGAGATTGCTTCAGGCACTTTGGGCAAGTTCAGGTGTGTGTGTTTATGGATACTTTCTTAATAGAAGTTACTGCATGTTTTTAAATAATGCAATGGAGAGAAATGGTTTGACCATGAATCCTTGGTTTATTTTTTCTAAAGTACCAATCTAAAAGTGTCTGTTTAGTCATCTGCTCCACTTCGTATTGCTGCCTTTCGTCGCCCCTTCCATACTCCCTGATTTTTCATCCTATCTCCTTTTGTCCTTGTCTCTGATGACATCATGTACAAGCTCAGACTTTAGAGAATTAGGTTACAGATTGTTATTTCCCATAGCTCTCTGTCCTCCCTCTGATGACAGTCTGTGGCAGTTGGCTTCTTCTGATTTGTTTGAAGCACTTTTAGGTAACTGTCTGGTTTCTGTTTTGAAGCTAGTTGTTAGAATTTTCTTTTTCTAACCTGTGAGAAGTTAAGCAATTTTCCCACTTGTTATCATGCTTTTAGTGTCAGATGCCATTAACCACAAGTGCTTTTGCAGAGAACCTAGCCCCAAAGAGACTGCCTATGTCCCAGCATTTCAGGACCTTATGTGTCCCCACCACCTATCATGCCTTTGATTAATTTAGTGGTGTTTCCACCCACGGAACAAGGTCGAGTTATGTTTTTCACAGTTCACAACTGCCCCTCCCTGTTCCTCACCTCCATATCAGCAGGTCACAAGTGCTAACTACTTTCTCTCCCCACCATGTTTCACTCCCTTCCCTTCATCTCCCATGCCACTGCCTGGTCCCTATCACTTACCTGAACCATTGTAGGAGTCCCTGCACTATTCCTCCTTCTCAGACCTGTCCCCCATCCTACAACCAGACATGGATGTTATCACATTTGACAAATGCTCAAAAACCTCCTGAAGATTCTTTCACAAAATGAGAAACTCTGCACAGTGTACTTGACCCTTCATGATACAACTGCAGCTTATGTTTCAGGCTTGCTTTTAAAGGAAACTACTTTCCATTATGTGCTCTGGGATCAAGCTGTACTCAGAGACTTTCCATCTCCCATACTCTAAGCACCTTCTCTCTCTAGGCTGTGCTGCCTAGAGTGGTGGCATCTGCACAGAGTCACTTCTGCCTCCTTTTCACTTGCCAGGTTTCTTCAGAAACCAACTCAGATGTGATCTACCCCCAAAGTTGTCCCCATTGGAAACGACTATTCCCTTCTCTATGTTTCAGTACTGTAGTAGACAATATGGTAATTGATGATACAGCAGGAAATTTGTTAAGAGATTTAGTAAATATGTGACAAACACTGATAAATATAAGGTATTTTGTATTTGCTAAATTGGTTTCTGAAAAAACAAATACCTCTAGACGGATAGAATTGTCAATCAATCCATACTTAATGCACAAGTAAAAGGGACATTTTGGAGGTCTTAAGAATTGCATTTCAAGAGACAGATTTAGATAGCTATGAGTCACTGTTCCTGCCAAGGCAGTGAAAGTGGGAGTTTCTGTGAGCTATTGAATGTTGAGAAGGGATAGGGGCTGTATTCCAATACAAAACAACAAAAGGAAGTATAAACAGAATGGAAATGTTCATAAAACAATAGTCTCATAACCTCTTGATATGCATCTTGAGCCTTATTCTGGTTGTTCCAGACACCTGCTGTCAAAGGATAGAGGTCACCAAAGTTCCCATTGCAGGTAGCAGCTAGAGGACTATAGACATCTTCCTGGCTTAATAGCCTCCCAACATTATTTGAAAAGTTCTTCCAGTGTTGCTTCTGTCACACACAAATTTCCTTTTATTTTATTAAAAAATTCAGCTTGGTACAAAGGTACCCAACTCTGTTCCTAGCAACTCAAGAACCTGAGGCAGGAGTATCATAAGTTCAAAGCCAGTCTCAGCAACTTAGTGAGGCCATAAGCAACTTAGAGAGACCCTGTCTCAAAAGGTGGGCTGGGGTGGGTAGGAACGTGACTCAGTGGTTAAGCAACTCTGGTTCAATCCCTGGTACCAAAAAATAAAAAAATACAAGGCGCTAGTGGTATAGCTCAGTGGTAGAATGTATGCCTAGCATATACCAAGTCCTGAGCTTCATCTTCAGAGCCAAAAAAAAAAAAAAAAGTTTTAAACAAGCTCCAAATGGTACAAATCATCAGAGAGTATCAAGGAATTCACAGCATCCAGTCAGAATATCTATAAAACTGTGCTGACCAACTTGAAACCTAACCAATATCACTTATAAAAGATAAGAATGGACATGATTGATTTGCCAGCCATATGTTTTTAAAATATTAGGAAAAATACTTTTAATCCACATTTGCTTTAAATTTCTTACTTACCTCTGTAGTGTGTAATATGAAATACATTAGAGCTCCAGAAACCCCTGTGATTTCCTGAGTGAACAGGGTACCTGTTATTTATAATGAGCCTCTTTTTATAAAACCTTAATTTATGTTAATGAGGTGACTTAGGGATGGGTCCTTAGCCTCTGGATGAGGCCAGTCTCCAGAAAGATGAGGACTGGTTGGAACTTACCCCCATACCCACCAACCTCCACCAAAGGGAGTGGGAAGCATGTAGAGATTAAGCTATATTAAATTCCTGAGCAATAAAATTTGATGAGTTCTGGGTTACTGAATACCTGAAGGTACTGTAGGGTTGTTGAGCCCAGAGAGTGCCTCAGAACCCTTTACCCACTGCTGCACATTGCTCTGTGCATCTCCCTGAACCTTCATTTCTTTCTAACATCCTTTTTGAGCCATCCTAGCAAATCAATCAAATATAAAGAGGGGATCATGAGAATCATACTTGGTAGCCAATTCAAAGTATAGATGGTAACCTACTATTTGCAGTTGATATCAGAAGGTAGAGGCAGTCTTATGGGAATGACAAAGTCTGTGTCATTAACTTCAGATAGATAGTGTAAGAATTGAATTAAATTATAGGACACTTAGTTGGTGTCCACTAGAGAACTGTTGTTCTTAAAAAATCCCATACATCTTATCACCAGAGAAGGTCTGAGGAAGTCTCTCCAAAGGGGCGAAGGGGACCTCAGTTCAGCCTGGGCATGCTCTTGATATTCACTGCAGAAAAGGATTTCAGGATGCATCAGAAAGTAAAGTACCAACAGAGACCTATTCAGTAAAAAAGCAATAGAGTAGTGTGCATACTTTCAGAGGAAAGAGTTCAGCATTTGAGAGTGAGACATGCTTTGGGGGTCTCAGGCTTTTCTTTCAAAGGAAACTTGGTGAGGGGTGCACAAGGGACAGTATGTGGGAATGAGCTGAGCTTGATGAACAGGTTTTTGGTCATGGATCACAAGACATTTATGGTGGTCTGGTCTTGTCCAGGATCTTCAGGATGTCATTGGTCCTCTAATGGATGTTTGGAACATACCCCTATTATAGCATTCTTAAAATACATTTCCCTTTGTTTTATCTAACCTGAGAATACATTGTGTAGGATAGCTGTGCACTTAGGCTTTAATCAAAACATGGCAATTTTCAGAGATGAGTAAATTCACAGTATCTCTAAGATTTGTAGATTTCTCAGGAATTTGGGAATGACATCCCTGAAGGAGAAATAGGTCTGGGGAGTAAAAGTGATCAAGGGGTTTTTTGATTTACAGCTACATTCTCTTTGTCCTGCCCTTTTGTTTCCTTTCTACCTATCTTTAGCTCTTCTGTCTTACCTAAATCTGGTCACACATGAAAATATTCAGTGACATGTTGAGTATGGGAGAGGAAGGAAAAACAGCCTAGATTTTTGTATCTCTTTCAAATCCCTAATAGAAACAATATAGCATTATTTATGTGCAAGTTCACTGCATTCCATAACCTTATTATTCTAAGAGGGAGCCTATCATCATACCTAATTTTATAATTCATAAATACAGTTTGTGTTACTATAGAAGTAAAACAAGGGCATATGAGGTTTTGAGGGTGGACCTTTCATGGGCTTTGTTTGGCTCTTCTCACCATGACAATGAGGTTGATGGGATCTGCCTTTGTACAACACCTACTGTATCAGCATTGTCCACAAAGCTAGTGCGTCTTTATCATACCTGTTTTCCAGATTAGGAAATGACTGCGAATTTCAGTAACTTGCCCCAGGCCATCCCTCTATGGAGTTGTCGGAGTCATCCTGTCATCTGAGGGCTCTAAGGCCTGCGTTCTTTCCACAATGCCACGTTACTTCTGTTTCAGCTTTTCATCACTGGCACCAGGATAGATGACAGGAAAACAACTCAGATGAGGAAAAGTTTATTATGGCTCACAGTTTCAAAGATTCAGTCCATGGTCTGATCCCATTGCTCTGGGCCTAAGCTAAAACAGGACGTCATGGAAGAAGGGTGTAATAGAGGAGCACTGTTGCATTCATGGTGACCAGGAAACAGAGAGGGAAAGGGGAAGGAATCAGGGGAAGCCATACCCTTCCATGTCACATCCCCAGTAACCAACCTCCTCCAGCCACACACCACCTACTTATAGTTACCACCCAAACAATCCAGGCAGACTAGGATGAATTGATTAAATTACAACTCTCATAGTTCAATAATTTACCTCTTGCATTGGGGGACATTTCATAGCTACACTGTAACAACTTCCTTATACACTGCCATGGAGGTACAGACCAATAGAAACCATCCATGTTTTATTGATTTGACCTGTGGCTTCATGGCAGGAGCGTTATTTTTCCTCTGTGCTATTTTGTTTGCTTTGAACAGCATTCTGTCCTTTGGCAGAGGACCCATACAGCTCAGGAGCTCCATTGACAGTGCCAGCCCTGGTGCATTTCAATATCTCAGTGGCAGCAGATGCTGCCCATTAATCTCGCTCAGTGTCTCAGCTCTGTGATGCAAGGTCACTCCAGCATTGCTCCTCCCTGCTCCAGTTTTTCATTGTCTGAGTAATGCAGGAAATCATTCTGATGATGTGAGCCAGTTTGATTCATCTGAAATGAGACCAGTTATGAGCTAAACTCAAGCTACAACTCAATGTTGTCTAAAAGATCTTCTCTGAAAGTTGTTGAGTCTTTTGGTGGAATAATGTAACAGTGACAATCCTGTTAAATGGATCTCTGACCTCAATGCACACAACCAAGATAACCCTTAAGCTTTGATAACATGATACAGAAAATAACCAGTTCAAAAGTCAATTCTTTTTTCAACAATGCTGTATAATAGCAAGAACAGTGGATTAGGAATCAGAAGGTGTGGGTTCCAGATTCTCACTGCTAACTCTAACTCTGGAACTTTGAGACTATCACTTAGCTTCCATGAAGCAACTGCTATCACTGAAGACCAAGTGCTCACTGAACATCTGGGATATTCTCCATAGTACTGTTGCCTTGATGATCTGATGCCAGCCTTTTAGTGTGGTTGATGTGTTCTCATGGATGGAAGGTTTTGCAATGAGCAATGCTGGCTAGCTGCTGAACACCCCTGTGAGGATGTGGTTGTGGCATCAGTGCTATGTGGACTACTATCTCTTAGGATCCATGGGTGCTTCTTTGGTTGTCTAGGATCATTTTTTTTCAGAGTTAAAGAGATGGTTCCTATCCTGATGTGCTCTTTCTGTCTTTTTTTTCTCCTCTTCCATTCCCCCATTTCACCCTCTTCCCACTTTCACTTGCGATCCCTACCCCAAAACACTGTGAATTGTGTGACTTGAGGTAAAATGCTAATGGTATTAGGATATTTTTTGGTTGAGCCCTTATGATATCTAGCATAGTGATGATCATAGTTCTGTTATGTCTCTAATCCCTATTGTCCACATTTTTAAGGATATGATGAGTACTAAGGAAATGAGGAACATGGATTAAATGTTTCAAATTACTTAATTTGTTTCACATATTATACTGTATAAATCTATATTATCGCCACGTGTTATTCAGACCAAAATCAAATTGAATTAGAATCTGTATATTTTTGACCTGTCATTTCACAGAAAAAAAAGAGAACGTGCTGACTTGTCCAGATTTTTTTTCAACATATTCTGAAATAAAGTTCTTGAAATGCAATAAAGTTTAGAATTCACCATATTCTTCATTATCCTATAGCTTTTAAAGACTTCTTCACTCCCCTTACCTTCTACCATTGCCCTGCAGGGAGACATGGAAAACCTTTTATCTGTTTGCTTCAGGGAACTTATACAAGATACTGAATAATTATAATGTATTCAGTGTTAATTATAAATGTGCAGCATATGTTTTTATATGTATTGTATTTATGTGTTTTAGGTAATTATGCATTTGAGTTCCTTGCCAATTTTATGGCCAAAATATTTTACTTGGCTGATTACTAAATGTATTTTAAGCTTACTTCTTGAAACATGAAGAGAATATACTATAAATCCAATTAACATGATTTATCTGCCTAAAGAGAATGCTTGCTTTTATTTTTTCCCTTTATTTTAATGATGAAAAACAGTTGTAAGGATACAGAGTAACTTAATTTGTTTTTAAAGCTTTCTGAGCTCAGTTTTATTGTTATTTTCTGTTTCAAGCAAAACATAATTTTTGAAAGATAATTGGAAATTTTAAAGAAAGCATATAGACAAAAAAGGGACAATAAAAATCACCCATAAACTCACTATAAATTTTCATAAAATTTCTGTCTAATATTTTAATGCATTAGAATCTTAATATAAACATTTTCCTACTTAACTGTATTTTATTTATTTATTTATTTTACATTTTTTTATTGGTTGTTCAGAATATTACAAATCTCTTGACATATCATATTTCATACATTAGATTCAAGTGGATTATGGACTCCCATTTTTACCCCAAATACAGATTGCAGAATCACATCGGTTAGACATCCACATTTTTACATAATGCCCTATTAGTAACTGTTGTATTCTGCTACCTTTCCTATCCTCTACTATCCCCCCTCCCCTCCCCTCCCCTCCCATCTTCTCTCTCTACCCCATCTACTGTAATTCATTTCCCTCCTTGTTTATTTTCCCCTTCCCCTCACTTCCTCTTATATGTAATTTTGTATAACATTGAGAGTCTCCCTCCATTTCCATGCAATTTCCCTTTTCTCTCCCTTTCCCTCCCACCTCATGTCTCTGTTTAATGTTAATCTTTTCTTCCTGCTCTTTCTCCCTGCTCTGTTCTTAGTTGCTCTCCTTATATCAAAGAAGACATTTGGCATTTGTTTTTTAGGGATTGGCTAGCTTCACTTAGCATAATCTGCTCTAATGCCATCCATTTCCCTGCAAATTCCATGATTTTGTCATTTTTTAGTGCTGCATAATACTCCATGGTGTATAAATGCCACATTTTTTTTATCCATTCATCTATTGAAGGGCATCTGGATTGGTTCCACAGTCTAGCAATTGTGAATTGTGCTGCTATGAACATCGATGTGGCAGTATCTCTGTAGTACGCTCTTTTAAGGTCTTCAGGGAATAGTCCGAGAAGGGCAATGGCTGGGTCAAATGGTGGTTCCACTCCCAGCTTTCCCAGGAATCTCCATACTGCTTTCCAAATTGGCCGCACCAATTTGCAGTCCCACCAGCAATGTGCAAGTGTACCCTTTTCCCCACATCCTCGCCAGCACTTGTTGTTGTTTGACTTCATAATGGCTGCCAATCTTACTGGAGTGAGATGGTATCTTAGGGTTGTTTTGATTTGCATTTCTCTGACTGCTAGAGATGGGGAGCATTTTTTCATGTACTTGTTGATTGATTGTATGTCCTCCTCTGAGAAGTGTCTGTTCAGGTCCTTGGCCCATTTGTTGATTGGGTTATTTGTTATCTTATTGTCTAATTTTTTGAGTTCTTTGTATATTCTGGATATTAGGGCTCTATCTGAAGTGTGAGGAGTAAATATTTGTTCCCATAATGTAGGCTCCCTATTTTCCTCTCTTATTGTTTCTCTAGCTTAAAAAAAACTTTTCAGTTTAAGTAAATCCCATTTGTTGATTCTTGTTATTAACTCTTGTGCTATGGGTGTTGTATTAAGGAATTTGGAGCCCGACCCCACAATATGTAGATCGGAGCCAACTTTTTCTTCTATCAGACGCAGAGTCTCTGATTTGATATCTAGCTCCTTGATCCACTTTGAGTTAACTTTTGTGCATGGCGAGAGGAGGGGATTCAGTTTCATTTTGTTGCATATGGATTTCCAGTTTTCCCAACACCATTTGTTGAAGATGCTATCCTTCCTCCATTGCATGCTTTTAGCTCCTTTATCAAATATAAGATAGTTGTAGCTTTGTGAATTAGTCTCTGTGTCCTCTATTCTGTACCATTGGTCCACCCGCCTGTTTTGGTACCAGTACCATGCTGTTTTTGTTACTATTGCTCTATAATATAGTTTGAAATCTGGTATCGCTATACCACCTGATTCACATTTCCTGCTTAGAACTGCTTTTGCTATTCTGGGACTTTTATTTTTCCATATGAATTTCATGATTGCTTAATCTATTTCTACAAGAAATGCCTTTGGGATTTTGATTGGCATTCCATTAAACCTATAGAGAGCTTTTGGTAATATCGCCATTTTGATGATGTTAGTTCTGCCTATCCATGAACAGGGTATATTTTTCCATCTTCTAAGATCTTCTTCTACTTCTCTTTTTAGGGTTCTGTAGTTTTCATTGTATAAATCTTTCACCTCTTTTGTTAGGTTGATTCCCAAGTATTTTATTTTTTTTGAGGATATTGTGAATGGAGTGGTTGTCCTCATTTCCGTTTCAGAAGTTTTGTCGGTGATATACAAAAATGCCTTTGATTTATGTGTTTAACTGTATTTTAAATGTTTTCTGTATCCTTTTTTTTTTTTTTAGTGGGGATTAAACCCAGGAATGCTCTACCACTCAACTGTATCCCCAGCCATTTTTTTTTTTATTTTGAGACAGGTTCTCACTCTGTTTCTGAGAGTCTCACTAAATTGTTGACACTGACCTCAAACTTGCTGTCCTCCTTACTCAGCTTCCTGAGTCCCTAGAATTACAGGCACATGCCACCTCACCCACCTATTTCCTATATCTTTACCATGACCTCTACTATAAATAATTCTTTGGATTTACTACCATTATTTCAAATGGTGTATTTCAAAAGAGGAAATCACTTGTTCAAGGTTTATAAAATGCTTTAGGTTTTTTGCATATATTGACAACTTGCTTTCATGAAAAAGTATAGCAATTCGTATTTCCATCAGCACTCTGTAAGAACACTTACCTCAATTCAGTTTCATTAAAAAAAGCCCTAACCTTTTTTGTTTAATTTTTTCCAGATTGATGGGTAAATATATATATATATAATTTCCTTAGTGTTCCATTTGAAACAACACATCTTCATATGTATGTTTATCAGTCATGTGAAAATTTTACTTCTGTATTTTTTTTTCTTATCCTTTGCTTCTTTTTCTCCTTGGTGTTAGTTGTCTCTTGGTGACTTGTGTGGACCTACTTCCTTACAATACTTGGCAATACTTAGTTTATGTATGCCAACATACTGGATAACCTAGAGAAAATGAGTAAATTCCTGGAAGCGTAAAATGTACCTAGACTGAATTGGGAATAATTGGGAATAAGCAGAAAATATGAACAGACAAATAATAAGTAAGAAGGTTAAATCAACAAACTTCCCACCCTTGAGTGATGTTACACACCTATAATCCCAGCTACTGGAGAATCTGAGGTAGGAGAATCCCAAGTTCAAGGCCAGCCTCAGCAATTTAGCAAGACCTTGTCTCAAAATTTAAAAATAATAAAAATGTCTGAGGATACATAGCTCAGTGTAGAGCATCCCTGGGTTTAGTCCCTCTTCTCTCTTTTTTTCTCTCACTTACACACACACACACACACACACACACACACACACACTCTTCCAAATAAAACCCAGGAGAGATGGCAGACTTCACTGAAGTCTCCCCTTTTATTTTGCTTTTGTTTTGTTTTTTTTTCTGTTGTTTGTTTGTTTGTTTGTTTTGTGGCACTGGGGATTGAACTCAGGGCTTCATGTATAGCAGGCAAATGCTTTACCATTGAACCATGTCCTCATCCCATCTCCCCAAATTTAGAAGACTTAATTGCAATTTTTCTTAAATTCTTCCAAAATAATGAAGAAGCAGAACACTTTGAAACTCATTTTATAAGACCAGCACTACCCTGTCCCAAAGTGAGATAAGAATATAAGAAAACAAATTTGCAGACCAATGTCCTTGATAAACAAATACAAAAATTCTCAACAAATTACTAACTAACCAAGTTCAACAGCATATATAAAGAATAAAGTGGGATTTACCCTATATTGCAACAGTTTTTCAACATTGTGAATTAGTACATGTGACAGAATAGGTTCAGGAAAAAAAATTTAAAAAGTCCAACATGCTTTCATGGTAAAATATTCTTAACAAATTGGATTATTTAACATAGTGAAGACCATATATGAAAAGCTCATAGCTAACACCATACTCAGTGGTGAAAAACTAAATGCTTCTCCTGTTAAATCAATAATAGGACAAAGGTGCCCACTCTTACCACTTCTATTTACCATAGTATTACAAGTTTCAGTCAGAGCAATTAGGCAAGAACAAGAAATAAAAGGCATCTGAATTTTAAAGGAAGAAGTAAAATTGTCTTTTGTTTGCAGAGGCCATGACCTTATATGTAGCAAACCCTAAAGATTTCACCTCAAAACTGTCAAAACTAACACATTATACAGTACAGTTGCAGGGTACAAAATCAGCATACAAAAATCAGTTGTGTTTCTGTATACTAACAACAAACTATCTGAAAAAGAAATAAAGAAAAAAGCCTGATTTCCAATAGAATCAAAAAGAATAAAATGCTAGAAATAAATTTAACCAAAGAGGTGAAATATCTGTACATTATAAACTTGAAGACATTGAGAAAACAAATTGAAGATGATAAAATTAAACACATGTGGTCCTCAATTTGGAATGACTTAACTTTTTTTAAAAAATCTGTTTGTTTTTACTACAGTGGTACACAAGAAATATATATTCGAAGAAACTATACATTGAATTTTAATTTGGATATTTCCTTAGCTAGCAATACAAGATACAATAGTCTTATTGTCTTTCTACAGTCTTTCTATAGTGCTTCTTTGATGCTGGGTATTGGCTGCAAACTGCATCCCCTACTCAGCCAAGTGATCACAAGGGGAAACAAACAATACTCTGCAGTGTACTATTATTAAAATATTTAGTTAGGCATATGAAGTGATTTCAGGGATATTTTGGATATTTTCAACTCATGACGATTTTATCAGGTTATGAACACCATTGTAATTTCGTGAGATTTATAGAAAGATACTCCATGTTCATGGATAGAGGACTTAATATTGTTTAAAGGATCATACTGCCAAAAGAAATCTGTAGATTTAGTGTAATTCCTATCAAAATTCCAATGGTCTTTTGGAAAAACTGGAAATTCTTATGTAAAGTAATGAAATCCAGCCTCTGTTTTATACCACACATAAAAACTAACTTGAATTGATTTGAATGTAAGACCCCAAGTGGTAAAATTCCTAGAAGAAAACATAAAGAAGAAGTTTGTTAAAAAAGTGTTATGCCACCAAAAGCATGAGCAGCAAAAATAAGAACAGGCTGTATCAAACTACAAGGCTTCTGTACAGCAAAAGTAAAAAACATCAAAAACAAACAGGCAACTATGGAATTAGAAAATATTTGCAAACTATATATTACAGTAGGTTAATATCCAAAATATTGAAGGAATTTCTACAACTCAATCATAAGTAGTAATAATTATAATAATAATTATTATTATTCAAATGAAAATGAGTAAAGGGCCCGAACAGATATCTTTTCTAATTACAAATGGCCGACAAGTAAATTAAAAGGTGCTCTAGATCACTAATCACCAAGAAAATGCTAATCAAAACCATAATGAACTATTATCTCACACCTTTTTCTTTTTTTTTAACGTCCTTTTTGATGGCTACTATAAAAAAGACAAAATATAACAAATGTTGGCAAGAATGTGGAGAAAAAGGAACTCTTCTTGTTTGCCACTGATGATAATGTAAATTGGCACAGCCAGTATAAAAACAGTATGAAGTTCCTTAAAACAACAAAAATATAACTATGATATGATCTAGTAATCCCTCTTCTAAATATTTATCTAAAGGGAGTGAGATCAGTAGCTTAAAGCAGTATGGGCCCTCTCATGCTTATTGAAGCATTGTTCACAAGCATTATTCCTAGCCAAGACATGAGAACAACCTGTTTGTCAGTCAACAGATGAAAGGCTAAAAAGATTTGTGCTTTATATATACAACAGAATATTATTCAACCATAAAAAGGTTATCCTGCCATTTGAAACAACATGGATGAACCTTGAGGACAGAATTTAAGTGAAATAATTCTTGCAGAGAAAGACAAATACTATATTATCTCAGTAATATGTCAAATGCAAGAAAAGTCCAGCTCATTGAAACAGAAAGTAGAATGGTCATTGTCTAGGGCTGCATATAGGTGGAAATGAGGAGTTGTTGGCTGAAGACTATAAACTTACAGTTAAAAGATAAATATGTTCTAGAGATGTACAGTACAGGATAGTTCAGAATGATGACTAGTTAATATTGTATTTTAAGCTTGAAATTTGATGAGACAAGAGGAGATCTTAAATTACCCACCTCCCAAAATTGTAACTACAGTAACATATGTGTTAGCCAACTAGACTGTGGTGATGATTTCATGCATGTATATGCATGAATATGCATGAAATAAAATCCTGATGGTATATATCAGTGGTAGAGTGCATGCTTAGTATATTTAAGATCTTGGGTTACATCCCCAACACCAAAGCCCTCTCCAGATACTTATGTTGACAAGCACCCTTGTGTAGGTCCTGATTTTAAGGAAGAAAAGCCTTTAGTTGATTAACTTTCAGTTATAATTAAAGTATTTCTCTTCCATTCCTGATTTATTCATATTTTTCACCATGGATGGGTATTGTGTTTCATAGAATTCTTTCTTCACATTAATTGAGATACAAAATAATTATTTGATTTTTTCTTCTTTAATATGTTAGCAAGGTAAGTTAGTTATTAAGATAGATATAGAGACAGACAGACAGATAGATAGATAGATAGATAGATAGATAGATAGATAGATAGATAGATCCATCAGAATACCAATCCTTTCTTGCCAGGATACATATAACTGTTTCATGATCTATATAAAACATTACTGAATGCAGTTCACCAGTGATTTTTGAATTCAAGTTAATTTATGAGTCTAGTCTGTTCATATTGTTTTAGTCAACATTTTCACTGCTGCAACCAAAAGACCACACAAGAAAACTTCTAAAGGAAGAAAAGTTTTTTTGGGGGGTTTACAGTTTCAGAGGTCTCAGTCTATATACAGGCAGCTCCATTCCTCAATGCTCATGGTAGAAGAGTACAGTGGAGAGAAGCAGCTCACATGATGATCAGAAAGCAGAGAGAGACAAAGCTCAGCTTAACAAATATATACCCCAAAGGTGGGTCCCCATCTGCCTATAGTTATCACCCAGTTAATCCCCATTGCCTATAGTTATCACCCAGTTAATCCCCATTGGGGGATTAATTCACTGATTGGGTTAAGGTTCTCATAACCCGATCATTTCACCTCTACACTTTTTTGCATTATCTCACACATGAGCCTTTCCATGACACCGAATATTTAAACCATAACAATTATTAATCTTATATGTTCATTTTCTGGTTTTAGAATAAAAATATTTGCTTCTTAAAATGAAAGGAATAGCATTCTAGATTCTTTTCTATTAAAAGAATTTATACAAGAGTCAATTTATCTTTCTCTTAAATGTTTAGAAGTCACTTATAAAACTCACTACATGAGGCATTTTCCTCTTCCTAAAATACTGAATTATTAATTTCCTTAGTACTTGTAGAACTATTATTGGTTTCTAGTTTTTCTTGTTTGTAGTTAATATTTTCATGGGAATGTGAACTTTTTTCTTTTTTATTTAGAATCATGGACTTGTTAATAATCTTCTGGTCTTAATTTTCTGTTCTCATGTTCCATTATCCCTTTTTCATCATTAATACTTATGCCTTCTTTTTCCTTAACAATTCCTGTTGGCAGTTTATCAGTTTTATTAGTCATTGTCTTTGTTGGCCTTTAATATTATATTTTTAAAAATTTCTTTATTTCTGCTCTTTATCAATTTCCTTTTAGTTTCTTTAAGTTTGTTCTCTTCCTACATTTAAATGTAGTACTAAACACTAATTTTCAGTCATTTTTAATAGTATATTTATGAGTGTCAATTTTTTCTTCTAAGCAGCAGTTGTCCTACTACACTCATTAAGTTTCAATAAATAGTATTTCTATTACTATTAAGTAGACTAAAATTTTTATTGTGATCTCTTCTTTGACTCATGGATGACTTAGAAAGATTTTTAATTATCTTTTTGTCTATCATTTCCAATTTGATTTAATTATAATAATAGAAAATTCATTGAAATATGTGGACACTATTTAAAACTACCAATGTGGTCAGTTTTCTTAAATATTTTATGTAAATTTTCTGTGTAATTACTGACTTTTTATCTGTTTAATCTACCAGTTATGGAAAGAGCTATGTAAAAAGAAATACATTCTGAATCTAACATCAGGTAAATACAAGTTTAGAGTTGTTATTTTTTTCTGATTGAATTGAATATTTCATCATGGAATATGCCGTCTTTAGTAATGTTTTTCTTTTTTAATTTTGTCTAATTTCAATATAACTTTTCCAGTTTCCTTCTAATTATTTCCCTGGATTGTATTTTCAACCTAGCTATAACTTGATTCTCTTATAAAGAGCATATAGAGTAGTCCCTCCTTATCTATGTAACAGTTCTCAGAACTCTAGGGAATGCCTGAAACAACAGAGAGTACCTAACCCTATACATACCTGCTTTTTCTACACATACACACATATTTTATAAATAAATTTTATAAATCAGATACAGTAAAGGATTAATAATAATAATAAAATAATAAAGTAGAACAATTGTAACAATTTCCTGTAATAAAATTTAGGTGAGTGTGATCTCTTTCTGTAATTTTCCATTTAATATTTTCAGATTCCAGATGACTTCTGGTAAAAGAGATTGCCGAAAGGAAAACCACAGAAAGGGGTCAGGGGGCTGCTGTAGCTGGACTGATATTTCAGAGGAGTCTTACAGCTCAGTTTGTGGTGGTTACTGATATATTTGAATGCATTTCCATCACCCTATTATATGTTGTGTTTGCTCCATTTTTCATTTGCTTCTCCTTCCACCTAACCTACTTACTGGTTGAGTTTTGTTTTTTCTCATTCTGTTTTTCACTCTACTGACAAATCAGTAGCAACAAATCTCCAAAGAGATTATATATTCTATTTTCTTTTACTAGTCACTATAGAAATGTTACCATCTATATTTAAGTTTAAAAATATAGAATTAATTCAATTTAATTCTAGGATTTGAAAGGTCAAAAAATGTTGATCTCCATCCCCAGACCACTCCTCTCAATTTCTGTCACAGAAGAATTAGGAACCCACAAGAAATAGTGTGTCTTTTTTACATCCTAAAACTATGTCTTCTACCTGGTTGCCACACAGCTCCAAGAGTGCAGGCTAATACCAGTGATGCCCTTGTTTCTCTTGGAACACGGCCCTCTGCTGCTCTGTGCCTTTGGTTACTAATAACAGTAGTTACACACAGGCACCATCACCTGTTGCTCCCATTATCAGAGAGACTTTCTAGCAGTAGTGGTTGTTGTATTTCTCTCATCTGATGGCAGGCCCCTTTCTCTGTGTTTGTCTTCCAGTTTTGCTTCCTGGCTGTTGGATATATAAAATCTAATGAATCTCTCTAGAATTTGATCATTTTTGTGAGCCTCTGGCCAGCTAGATTTTCCTCTATGAATTGCAATGGTTCTGAAAGACAGAGTTCTATATTTCACTCCCTCTGCTCAGTTACCTCCTCTTTTCCTCTTTCTTTTGGCACTACTTACAGCCTGGCCTTCAGCCAGGCCTGCACATCTCCCTCTGCAGCTGCTCTTTCTTCTCTTTCTTTCACTGCAGAACATTTGAAACTTCATAACTTTGTCTCAAACCTATAACTTATAAACAAGATAATCCTTATGGAAACATCTTCCTAGTCATCAGAGGTTGGGGGAATTCATTAGGTACAGTAGGGATCCTTGGCATGTATGTGTCTTTTACTCGAAGATATCATCTCACTCCACCAGAATGGCAGTTATCAAGAATACAAGCAATAAAAAGTGTTGGCGAGGGTGTGGGTGGAAAGGAACACTCATACATTGCTGGTGGGACTGCAAATTGTGGAACCACTATGAAAAGCAGTATGGAAATTTCTCAGAAAACTTGGAATAGAACCTCCATTTGACCCAGATATCCCACTTCTAGGTTTATACCCAAAGGAATTTAAATCAACATTATACAGTGATGCAGCCACATTAATGTTTATAGAAGCTTAATTCACAATAGCTAAACTATTAGGATGCCCTTCAAAAGAAGAATGGATAAATAAAATGTGATTTTATATATATTTGATAGATTATTACTCAGCTTGAAAGAAGAATGAAATTATAGCATTTGCTGGTAAATGGGTGGATTTGTATAATATTATGCTAAGTGAAACAAGTCAATCCCCCCAAAAAACAAAGGCAAAACGTTTTCTGTGATATGCTGCTTTTAATTCACAATAAGGGGGAAGGGTATTAGAGAAGAATAGAGTAACTTTAGGTGGAGAGGAGTGAAGGGAAAGGACAAAACATGGGGATAAAAGTGAAAGTATAGTTGAATGAAACAGACATTATCTTATGTTCATATATGACTGCATGAATGATGTGATTCTACAATGTGTACAATTAAAAAAACGAGAAATTATACTCCATCTTTATGTGATATATCAACATGCATAAATTCATTCTTCTGTCATGTTAACTAATTAAAACAAAATTTTAAAATTTATAAAGTAAAACATAAAGTTATATTTGCAATTCCAGGCAGCCAGTATTTAGAAGCAATACAAATTGCCCTGTGAGTCTGATGAGCAGAAAGTAAGAGACAAGTATAATTTTGTGTGTTAGTTTCTGTGTCTTCTATTCTGTATCATTGGTTCTACCCATCTGTTTTGGTGCCAATACCATGCTATTTTTGTTACTATTGCTCTGTGGTATAGTTCAAGGTCTGGTATTGTGATGCCACCTACTTTATTCTTACTGCTAAGGATTGCTTTATCTATTCTGGGTCTCTTATTTTTCCAGATGAATTTCATGACTGATTTACATGAAATAGATTCTATGAGGAATGTCATTTTGATTTTGATTTGCATTAAATCTGTATAGTGCTTTTGGAAGTAGGGGCATTTTGATAATATTAATTCTGCCTATCCAAGAGCAAGGTAGATCTTTCCTTCTTCTAAGGTCATCTTTGACTTCTTTCTTTAGGGTTCTGTAATTTTCATTATATAGATGTTTCACCTTTCATTAAGTTGATTCCCAACTGTTTTATTTTATTTTTGTTGTTGTTGTTGTTGTTTTGTTTTTTGACTCTATTGAAAATACAGTGGCTTTCCTCATTTCCCTTTCTGAGGATTTGTCACTGATATACAGAAATGCCTTTGATTTATGGGTGTTGATTTTATATCCTGCTACTTTGCTGAATTCATTTACTAGTTCTAGAAGTTTTCTGGTGGAACTTTTATGGTCTTCTAGGTATAGAAACATATCATCAGCAAATAGTGCCAAATTGAGTTCTTCTTTTCTTATGTGCATTTAGTTTCTTTTGTCTATATAATTGCTCTGGCCAGCGTTTTAAGAACCATGTTAAATAGAAGTGGTGAAAGAGGGCATCCCTGTCTTGTTCCAGTGTTTAGAGGGAATGCCTTCAATTTTTTGTTCATTTAAAATGATGTTGGCCTGAGGCTTAGCATAGATAGCCTTTATGATGTTGAGATATGTTCCTGTTATCCCTAATATTTCTAGTGTTTTGAACATAAAGGAGTGCTTTATTTTGTCAAATGCTTTTTCTGTGTCTATCGAAACGATCATATGATTCTTATCTTTAAGTCTATTGATGTGGTGAATTACATTTATTGATTTCCGTATGTTGAACTAACCTTGCATCCTGGGATGAATCCCAATTGATCGAGATGCCCAGTCTTTTTGATATGTTTTTGTATTCGATTAGACAAAGGTGCCAAAAATATGCATTGGAGAAAAGATGGCCTCTTCAACAAATGGTGCTGGGAAAACTAGAAATCCATCTCTCTCACCATGCAAAAACTCAACTCAAAATGGATCAAGGACTTAGGAATACAACCAGAGACCCTACATCCAATATAGAAGAAAAAGTAGGCCCCAATCTCCATCATGTCAGATAAGGCCCCGACTTACTTAATAAGACTCCTGTGGCACAAGAATTAAAATCAAGAATAAATAAATGGGATGGATTCAAACTAAAATGTTAATTGAAAAAAAAAGAAAGTAAGAGACAATGAATCTGGACAGATAATCTGAAGCTAATGGAATAGTTCTTTGCCAAAAAATACCATGGAATTTGCTCATTTTTCCTATGAATGGTAGTACTGGCTGTCAGCGGCACGCTAATAATGTTTTTGTCTCCATCCTGCAGCTCTTCTGCAGAGGGTGGCAGCTGACTGCCACCAGAGCAGTCTCCATGTGCTCAAAACCATTGTTACTGTGCTCAGGAACAATGAAGTGGGTTTGGTGCTTATGCCTGTACATAGAACTGACTTCCCTAGCTTTGCATGCTGTTCCATACTTTGTTGGTGAAGAGTAAATATTTCATGTAGTTCTCAGTGGCTCTTGCTTTGTTTAGAATCTTGATGTTCAATTTCCATGGTAGGGTTTTGTTTATAAGTTGGCACAGATATCATTATTATTATTGACCTCCTAACCATTTTAAAGAGTTCTTGGTAGGCTGATGAACATGGAATTGGACTCATTTTGCACCAGATACAAATTTTTATATTTATGGTTTGGGTTCTTGCTATGATTACTGCATTGGTCTGATAACTTTAATGCTTTTTTTAAAAAAATGCCAATATTTGACATCAGTGTTCCCATAAAATAAATAAATGATTCTTCATAATTGCTTTTCCAATGCTTTTCCCATGTGACTCTTTCCAATAGTTTTCCCTCCCAAATTGTTTGAGTAGTAGCTGTCATGATTCTTGTGAATTGGCAATTATGTCAGAACAATTTAATCAGTGCCTGAACTGTACTGGTATTGCTCTTAGAAGACCATTTTTCAGACTGACATCCCCCCCAAGCATTTGTTAAATAATTAGACCTCTAAATTCTTTTCCCACAAGGACTCTCAAAAGTACTATTAGATATTCAGAGCTTCAGAGACATAGCCCAGGCACTACTACTATAAGTACCAGAACCCTGTTAAGCAAAGCTCAAAATCTTTGAATGAGAGTGGATGACAGTCAGAGTTTTCTGTCCTCAGGAAATGTTCCTCCAATGTCATTGTCAAGAGCTTGCATACATAATTAATCAAGAAAGAACTCAATGGGATTTTGATTGACATCAGATGCCATTCCAGCATTACAGGCTACAGTATCACTAGGAGGGTGCCACTTAATTTATGGGACATATGTGATCCTCCTTCATCCCACAGTCATGGTACAAAATGTGTTTCTTCTGCATTTGGTGATGGGGAGGTTCAATTAAAAAGTGCATAAAAATGAGTACTAGATTTTAAAATGTTGATTAAATAGATAATAAAAATTAAAGCATCCTTCTTTCAGATATATCTACTTGAGTTATAAGGAGGATAATAATGGAAATGTAAAAACTTCAGTGGTTCCATGAGCCTCTTCTTTGTGCAGAGCTTGGCAGATAAGTAAAATAATTGTTCTGTTGTACAAGTGAGGCATGAATGAGATCAGAAAGTCCCAACATCTCAAGACATTTCCAGGAGAGCTCATTCTGCTGGTTGCCTTTGGTTTCCCTTCCCCTGCTGGTATGCATCTCCAAACCTCCAATTCCTTGTTTAGGAAAGAGAATTCATGTGCAATCCGTGGGGCCATTGTGAGAATGACATTATATATATATATATATATATATATATATATATATATATATATATATATATATATACACACACACCCATAGCTGTGTGTATACATAAAGATAAACATAGATCTTTTCACTGTGGTCCAGAGCTGGTCCTTTCATTCTAGAATCACCTCCAGAGAAATTGCACCAACATCTGATTGATTCCTTTTTTATACCACCATCATTTTGGAGTCTCATTGAAATAGTATTCTCTCCTATGTTTCAGAGCCCACAATGCCTAAAGCACTGGATGTTAATGGCTTCTGATTGATGAGCTCTGTCCTACTTCTCCTTGGATCCCCTTGTTCTGTGATGAACAATCTCTCACTGTGGTCAGACATCTCCTTACTTTCTCTCATTTCCATGTTCCTGTCTTTGTTGCTGGAATCACCTGCCTCTGCATGGAGCCCATTTATTTTCCCTTTTATCTTTCCTAGTACTTCTACTCAATTCTACTAAGACCAGCACAAGTCCTTCCTACTCCTTGAAGCCTTGACCACCCAATCCATCAGGCCCTCCATGGTATCTTCTTTCTCCAAATCTTTGCAGCAAATCAGAGTTCCTGTGGTGGAATCTAGTCTCTATTTATGTACTTCTCTGTGACATTTGCTACCTTTATCTTGAGTATTATGAATGGGCTGCATCTTCTCCAAGTAGATTTGGATTCTTTGGTGTGGAATTCTTTGGTGTGGACTCCACAGTGTCTATCCCTGTACTCAACATCAGTAGGCATTGGGAGTTGACCATTTTGGATGGGGAGCTCCTTGTAGAACCATCTCTGATATGTTAATATAAAGTAGTGATGCAAAAGTTTAACAACCAGTTATCATCTCTTGATTTTGAAAAATTTTAATACAATGTAGTAGATTTTTTTCATAGTGGTAGTGATGGTAACCAACATTTTTATCATCCTAGCAACTAGTATTTGTTGATCATCAGGCATGGTTCAGGTAGAGGGTTAAGCTGATTCATGTATTTAGTTTCTAAGTCTTCAAGCCCTTGAGAGATGATGGGACTTAAATTCACTTCAGCTAACTTTAAGTCAAATGCCATACTTTAGGTACAGCCTAGAAGTACAATCTTCTTCCTCATCTTCCTTGTACTTTGGGCTTAAAAAACTTGTATGGTTAGAGGAAATGGGGAAATGGTAAGAGCCAAGAATCCATGTATGTCAGATATCAGGAGGAAACATGACATTTTACTCCTAATTGTGAGTAACAGAAATAGGAAACATAATGTTTAGATATTTGTCAAAATATAATCTTTTTAGTTCTCATTTTTCCCCCAAATGCAAAGCAATGGTTAAAATGTTGGAAATTAAGAAAATTCACTGTAGGACATTAATATGAGAATTTTTTATCATGTTCATCAATCTAGTTTAGTTTGTTTTGTTTGTATGACATTCATTTTATTTGAAAACATTGAATGTCAGACTTCAGCATAGATTTGCTTCATTTGGCAAGGAAGAAGCACTGTGGAGGTAGGCCACATAAGATCAAAGTACATTTTTCCTGTAGTGTTGGCATCAAACAAAAGCCCTATTGCATTTGAGTCATTGTAATACTTTGTTTACATTAAGCAACACATATGTGCTCAGGTCAAGGAACAGTGGAGATGAAGTGCTGCAATTTCTTGTCAATGTTTAATATGTAGAAATGAAGATATTTTATGAAGTTAAAAACTCAATCTCCTGAGTATACAAACTTTAAGAATCAAATTTGAATCTTCTAGGGTAAAGGAACAATTTAAAGTGGTTAAGGTTTTTTAAAGCTTGTTATTTTCTGTGCATGTGTATTTCTTTGTGTCTTTAGAATCCTCTTTGCAACGTGAAAAGTATTACACCAATTGTTGTAGGTATGCTACTAAAAGAACCACCCATTAGGGGCTGGAGTTGTAGCTCAGTGGTAGAGAGCTTGCCTCACATGTATGAGGCACTGAGTTTGATCCTCAGCACTACATAAAAATAAAAAAATAAAGATATTGTGTCTATCTACAACAAAAAAATATTTTAAAAAAAAGAACCACCCTTTAAAAAATATTCTTTGGTGCTCACTTCAGCAGCAAACTAAAAAAAAAAAAATATGTATTTTTTTGTTTCTAGCACAGTTCAGTACTGTGAAAGACTTGAATAACAACGATTTAACAGAAAAGCCAATACACTCATGCCTCCATGAGATTTTGAGGGAGAAGTAGGATGGAGGGATATGGGTATAGATATGAGCACATCTACAAAATAGGGTTTTGAGGTTTTTGGTATATAATTTTGCTTCATTTTAGCATTCTGAATGGGTGGCACAGTTTCTTTAGCTCTGTTTTGGCCAACCCCAAAAGCTATTTCTTAGTACCTACCCCACTAATCTAAGAAACATAAATGAATCTCAAGTGGATCTAATGAAAAATTGCTGCTTGCCTTCTTTATAAAGACAACATGTATACAACAACCAAGGTTTCCTAAAAGCTTTTATTTGGGGAACAGTGCAACCTACAAAAACATCTGCTGCCTCCCAGGACAAACTTTTATAATATTTTACAACAGTTAATTTGAGTACACAGTTCTAATGAAAGAAGTTGTAGGGTGAAAGGGAGAGCTGAAATGGGTATAAACCCTAGGTGTCCTTGTAGACCTGATAAACTGCCATACTTTCCTAAGCTCATGCAAAATAGGAAGTGAAGAAGCATATTGCAGAAAACTAAATTATACATAAATTCATTAAACCTCACCCTTCACTTCTGATTGAAAGATTGCTGCTGTCATCAGTGAGGGCAGAGGAAAAATGAAAAAATAAATAAATGAAAGACCCAATCACATTATACATTTTGGTTGAAATTTAATTGCTTAGCAGTTCGTTTGAAGTTCCTGGGTATGTGTAGAATGGCATGCAGCTGCTGAAAATAAGAAATGGCCCTGACACACAGCATCCTTGTGAATTGGAATCTAACCCTTGCATGTGTAGGTGCAGGACCTAGAAGGGGGTCACCACTGATGCCAAGGTATTAATCTGCATATACCCATCATCCCTAAACTCTCCTGTTGAAATATTTACTTTTCTTCTTGACCTGTTTTTCTTCCCAGAGATGTATCTATGGACATAACCATGGTTTTTACTTCTTTTTCAAAGTGTTTTTTCAACTGCCTGTTTGAAAGTGTGTTTGACTTGGCAGACTCTTCACCAGGGTTGCAAAATCCCCCTTTTCCAAGATCATATATCCTAGAAAATGTTCTCATCTGTCAAGAGTGATCTGAATGTGAGAACATTGGGAAAGGATAGAGATGCAGTGATGACTTCTCTTAAGATCCCCTTCTACAGCTAGGAATGGCAAATGGAAAGGGAAGTCAGTGTCTGTGTAAGAATTCACAGCTCCAAGGCCTGCTGTAGCAGTCAAGGTTGGAGAAGGAAGCACCCTTTTCTGACCCTTAATTAACTGCCAGGACTCTGCAGATTGCTATTGGCTCGTTAGTATTCTTAATTTAATTCAAGTACCCCAAGACACCCACCGTGGGTCATTACAAAATAAATCCTGCCTGAGAAAGAAGTCAGTAGCCATCTTGCCCCCATGCACTGTTCTCTCTTTCACTGGATCCTGTACATCCAAAGCCATGGCAGAGGGCTGAGCCTGTCTCTGGGAGTGTCACTTTTAATCAACATATCATAGGACTGTAGCATGGAAGACAGTGTCTCCCTGCTGCATGAACTGGGGCTTCACTAAGAAATCAGTAATAATGACACCTCCTGAAAAATAAAGGATATGAATGTCCATTATGGAAACAATGTTCTAAGAGACAAAAATTCTGTGTACTCCACACTGACTCACCTGCAGTGGGAGAACCATGCCTACCCCAGCTGGTCTACTTCCTGTACTTTGCTGACATCCCCTAAAATAGTTCTGCCTCACTTGCTCTAAGTAAGTGTTTGCTAAACAACCTCAGCTTAATGATCTGGCTTCCTAGGTAGTGCTGTTTCCTAGGCCACAGTGGACAGTTCCCCCTTTTTAAATTAGTACATTGGCATTCTGGGTTCCACATTAGAGTTGCCTCAATTTAATGTGTATGGATTCACCACGAGGAAAGAGTCATCTCTAATAGAGATCATTGTTTTCATTTGCTTGGGTTGCCAAAACAAAATACCAGTTCCTGTGTGACTTAAACAACAGGAACTTATCTTTTTACCATTTGGAGGCTGGAAGTCCAAGATCAAGGTGTGGCAGGATTGGTTTCCTCCCTTGCCACCTTTGCTTGCAGATGGTTTTCCTTCATGTATGCCATCCCTAGTATCTTTGTGTCCTAATCCTCTGTTATTATGAGGACACTAGTCATGTTGGACTAGGGCCCACACCCATATGTCTTCAGTTTAACTTAATTACCTCTGAAAGACTTTGTCTTCCAATTCAGTCTCATTCTGAGGTACCTGTGGATTAGGACCTCAACATATGAATTTTGGGGAGACACATTTCAGCCCATAACACTAAGAAAATCATATTTCTCATTCAGAAAGCCTGGGATATCTTGCAGTTTGCAATCTAACCAATCTTCCCTGAAAAGTTTAAGTTAGACACTCCATCAGCTCTACTGGAGGGTTCCCTGTAAATCATAACTTGAGCTGTCTAAAATGGTAGCCTACTAGTACATGTGGCTATTTAAATCCAAGTTACATTCAAAATTACATTCCTCAATCACCCTAGCCTCATTTAAAGTGTTTAATAGCCACAAGTGGTCATCGTATTGGATAATGCAAAAGTAGAATATTTCTATCAACATAGAAACACCTTTATCTTTCACATTATGCAGGAGCCATGCCCAATGGCTTTGTGAGATATGAAAGTAACTCTGCAGCAAATATCCTGCAGTACCTGCTTTGTGCCCAGCTCTGTGCTGTGGAATTTTAAAGTGAGGATATGGGTCGTCTTGTCAGGCATCACATAATCTATGATGATAAAAATAAAATCTTGCGTGTCAGAGATAATGAGAAAACTTAAGTGGCATGTTCTAATGGCTACGATAGAATTTGGGAGGGGAAAAAGAGCTCATGCCGACTAGAGAAGAAAATGCATGTAAGAGGCAAACAAGGGAAATGAAGAGAAGGGTCCCCTGCTGGGGGCATATGCCACAGAAGTTGGAAAATGACCAGCAAAGAAGGCAGCCCTTCTCATGCCCTTGTCTTGGACATTGAGTGACGCTGATACTTTCCTTCTCTCTTCTTCTCATCTCTTTTGCTCTTTTGCAGCTTTTCTTTTTCATTTGTCAGTACAGCCTTGGACCCTGGCACATCCTGGAAGATGCAAAAAGCTTTCTTTCATTCTCAAGTCGTCCTCTGGAACTCTTTAGTTCCTGCTCTCTTCTCCTCTACCTACACTAGGATGCTTGTTGTAGAGATTACCATACTGATGGCTTCCCTGGCCCCTGAGCAGCGATTTTTCTACAGTGACATGACTGTACCATCCAGTATTACAGCACCAGCCATGTGTGGCATTTAAGTGTTAAGAGTCTATGATGAGGGAGTTGCTGAGCAGCAAGGCTGACACTCCCCTGGGCTGTCTCAGGAACTGGGCTGAGCAATAAATTGAGAATCAGTGATGTCTTTGGCTTCAGCCTTTTCAGCAGCTCCATTCTTTCTCCAGAGATGCAGGAAGCATTCAGAAACATGGAAAATGGGTGTCACATTCAGTTAAAGGAGGAGTCATTCATCTAGGAGAGTTTGTCTGAGTGATGTTCACAGTTATGTTTAAGGAAGTTTCCTAGCATACTAAATATTGATACAGACAATGCCATTACTCATTGAATGTTGAGTATTCAATGTTAATTACTATTAAATTTAGTAACCTGATTATCAGGAACTACAGATGTTTTTAGTGTTTTTAATCAAGTAAAAATTATTCTTTTAGAATCTAAGGCATGGGGAATCTTATTAACATCTCACCAAACCACACCATTAAAAAAAAATTAAGAAATTGGAATAAAAAAAAATTAAAATTTTTGCTCTGTGAAAGATATCATTAAAAAATGAAAAAATAAGCTGTATGTTGGGGAAAAAATGGCAACCCACATGTCTAACAAAGAACTTGTATCCTGAAAATAAAAAGAACTCACAGTTTTATGAAAAATATCAATCCAATTAGAAATAAGCAAAGATATGAAAGATGCTTCAACAAAAAGGATGTATGGGTAGAAAGTAAATTAAATAAACACATGAAAAGATCATCAATATGATACATCATTGTGAAAACACCAATTAGTGAGATATCATTGAATACCTATCAGAATAAATAAAATAAAAAAACAGGGCAAATACCAAATGCTGATGAGGATGTGGAAAAACTGCATCTGTCACAAACTAATGGTGGAAAAGTGGAATGGTACAATCACTCTGGAAAACAAAACAGTTTGGCAGTTCTAAAAAATTAAATGTAGATTTACCATGTAACCCTGCAATAGCACTCTTGGGCATTTATCCCAGAGAAATGAAAACTTATATCCCCACAAAGTCTTATAAATGAATATCCATAATAGCTTTCTTTGTAATAGCCCAAACCTGGAAACAGTACAAATGTTCTTCAGTATGGGAATGGGTAAACAAACTGGTATATCCATACCATTACTCATCCATGAAAAGGAATGAACTATTGATACATGCAATAACTTGGATAGATGTAAAGGTCACTGTGCTAATACTTCATGATTCCATTTAGAGAACATTCTAGAAATGTTATAGAAATTATAGAGATGAAGAGTAGACTTGTGTGTGCTGAGAATTAAGAGTGGTTAGGTGACTTTGAGGAGATTCCACAAGGGGTTTCCTTGTGGTAATGGACTAATTCTGTATTTATTTGGGGTGGTAGTTACACAAACTTACACATGGCATAAAACAGCATAGAGGTTATACACAGAGGCTGTGCAAGATTCAGTTTCATGATTTTGATATTGTACTTTGATGAGGAGGACATGAGACCTCTCTAAATTGTCTTTGTAGCTTCCTATGAATCTGTATTTACTTAAAATGAAAAATTATTATATCTTATAATTTAATTTTTTTAAAGTTGTTAGTTACCAACATGTTGGCTTGACTCACAGATAGTAATAGTTATTCATTAAAATTAATTTTAAAATATGCTGGGATCTCTTTTCCAGCATAAGATATAGCTCTAATGGGAAAGAGAGTAAAGGATTCTTGTCAGTGAAGCTGACCTCTCTGAGATATTTTAGGTAGAGCACTTATCACTGTATTTGGGACACAGTAAGTGGGCTGCTCTTGTGATATTATTAATGTTACCTGTTGTTTTTATTAACACCACTGAATTAATAGTTTATTATGATTATACTGAAATAATTCTTAAGTAATCAAAATCTTTAGAGCTAAAGTATTTTACTTATTATCCTTCTTGGCAAAAACCCAAATTCCCTTTTAGAATTTTTTTTTTAATTAATTTTTATTGTAGGTTGTTCAAAACATTACATAGTTCTTGATATATCATATTTCACACTTTGATTCAAGTGGGATATGAGCTCCCATTTTACCCCATATACAGATTGCAGAATCACATCAGTTGCAGAACCATTGATTTACATATTGCCATTCTGGTGTCTGTTGTATTCTGCTGCCTTTCCTATCCTCTACTATCCCCCCTCCCCCCTCCCCTCCCCTCTTCTCTCTCTACCCCCTCTACTGTAGTTCATTTCTCCCCCTTATATTTTTCCTCCTTTTTCCTCACTTCCTCTTGTATGTAATTTTGTATACCCCTGAGGGTCTCCTTCCATTTACATGCAATTTCCCTTCTCTCTCCCTTTCCCTCCCACCTCTCATCCCTGTTTAATGTTAATCTTCTTCTCATGCTCTTTGTCCCTACTCTGTTCTTAGTTACTCTCCTTATATCAAAGAAGACTTTTGGCATTTGTTTTTAAGGGATTGGCTAGCTTCACTTAGCATAATCTGCTCTAATGCCATCCATTTCCCTCCAAATTCTATGATTTTGTCATTTCTTAATGCAGAGTAATACTCCATTGTGTATAAATGCCACATTTTTTTTATCCATTCGTCTATAGAATTTTTTTTTTTGAAGCAAAGATTTACATATAGTGTGAAAGTTTGTTCTGTTTTAGGATGGAGCTAGTAGTAGAGGTTCTCCAAGGGCACTAGGTCTTTGTTGTTTGCATTTCAAAACTGACCCTTGACATTTGGACTCTGTTGCCTTCTCTAAAATGTTCTAAGATGGTACTTATAATAGCATGAAGCATCTTGCTTTTAGTTTAATTCCATATCTTATAGTTCTAAATAAAAAATTGAACCCTCTGCCCCCAATATTTTAATCTAATATCTAGAAACTTGAATTAGGGCCAATTCTTCATTTTTTAAAAAACATCAGCAGATTCTAAATACAACTTTGGCTATTTCCTTTTAGCATCTGACCTTGGTTCACTTAAACTAATTGTTATCCTTTTAGCAAATTGTGATTATGAAGTGGAAAGAAAAAAAAAACTATACTATATAATATAGGAGGAATTTTTAAAATTCTGAGTACAATGACATCCCTGTCAAAAGTACCTTTCATTATTATTCTGTCAAACATGATAGTAATTTATTTAAAATTAGATGAGAGTATATAATTTTTAAATTTTTTCTTTAGAAGTAGGTTCAAAATTATTAAGTTAAAAGCACTGATGTATGAATCTTCTGATATGTATATATATTATATATAAATATATAGGATATATATATCCTATATAAATATATAGGATATATATATAATATATATATATATATATATATATATATATATATATATATATATATTACCTATATAAGTCTCAATTATTTATTCACTTATAGTGACAGTTGTTCCCCATATGAGCAGGCTGATTCCAGATGCTAAGGGTGCTATGTGCAGAGAGGTCAAGCTCCTCCCCTTTTATAGCTTATAGTCTAGGAAGGATGTGAATATTTGGGACTAACTGTGCATCTCCATGGACATTCTACAAGCTGAACATGTTTTACTACTGTAATAATATGACAATTCTGTGTCAATATGTACTAACTACAGGTTCTTTTCACTGACATTTATTCATTGGGTTTAATACAGAAAGCATTCCTGTTGGATCACTTAATTATTACAGATCCTATCATAAAATTGAAATGCAAATGGAGTAACTTCCCTGTGGCCACAGTTATAAATTGATCAGAGCTGAGACTTAAATTCAAGTCTTCTGGCCATAGGTCCCTTCCACCCGCTGTGTCATGAGCAGAGGTGGATGGGGGATTCAGTTTTCCCCAAAAGTGAGGTGAAACAACTGATGATGTACACAGCAGGTGATGAAAGGTAGAAGATCCTCTCACAAGGCATGGGCAGCACTCACCTGTAGAGTGAAAAAAGATCCCCTCCCCAATTACCTTACAACCCTTTGATTCATCAATGTTTGGGACTGTCACCTTTTCCATCTCTTTCATCCTATATAACCAAACAGTACAGCCAGGCTGGAATTTGATACTGCTATTTTGTTTTTATTAAATCTACTTTTTTCTGTTGTCATTGTCTCATGTAATTGTTGCTACCTTTCCATTTATTGTAATGACATAAATTTTCTTTTGAAAGTAAATGTAGTTTAAATTCAACATACAATAGTTGTATTTAAATCATAAAATAAATCAGAGCAAAGTGGCAGGGGCTAAATTCAGAAAGACCTTGTGAATTGCACTGGACTCCTCCTCTCATAATGACTTGCCTCCAGAAATTCCTGTTTCCTTTGTCCCTACGGCTACCTGCAGCTCCCAACCCCATTGCACATTAATAAGATAAATTGTAGTTTCTAGAGAGTGTGTTCAATTGACTGAGGCATTCCACCCAAAGTCTGCAGGAAGGTGATATATCTGTCTTGAGTGGGAAGTTTTTTCTGTGTTCCTGAGGCAAGCTATCCCTTTCTCTGTCTCTCTGGATGGGTGATCATGTCATGAATACTTCTGCTGTGCCAGAACTCTGCTGTGTCCCTGCTACAGCCTGGTTTTGGCTTAGTTTAGAATCTTCTCTTTATACCTATTGACTGTGGCTGAATAACAAGGCTGAATGCTAAGACTTTCCTGATAAGCAGTCTGCATAACTGAAGTGGTGGTAGCCTCTATCTTTAATATGAAAGGACATTTGGGATAAAAATTAGTCAAGAAAGAAGAACCTCTGTGACCCCCCAAATACCATTTAGAAATTTTTCAATAAAACTGTTTGCATTTAGAAATTTTTCAATAAAACTATTTGCTTTTACATTGGACTGGTATGTAGTTTAGCAGTGAAGCAATTCTCTAACACACCTGTGCCCTTGTTTTAATCCCTAGCACCAGGAAAAAAATAAAATAAGATGTAAATGAAAAATAAGAGGAGACATTGGACTTTCTGACAGAGTAAATTGAGATATAATTATTTTTTATTAAACTGTTTGAAAAGATATTTCTGACTTTGTTTTCTAAATTTTAAAATAATTCTCTACTGTAAAATTTAACCTTTACTCATTACCACTTGGGTATTGTAGGAAGACTCTGGGAATTGTACTGAGAGATTTTATAAATTAATACATGTCAAAAATAGATTCACAAATTGCATATTAAAATTCATTTTTCTGACACACTATTCGTATCCAAGACTGTCATCTCCAAAAATGTATCCTTAGCCTTTCAATCACATTTGATAAAGCTTATGTGCTCTGATCCTTTAAAACTCACAGCTCTCCAAGGAGCACCACCAAAGGAAGATGCTTGCTTTTTTTTTTTTTTTTTTTTTTTTGTAATTAGAGGGGCAAGAATAAGACATACCACAGGGGTGGGGGCTTAACTTAGTGATGGAGTACATGCTTAGCATATGCAAGTATTTGGATTCAATCTCTGACACCAAAAAACAACTACCCCCAGTTCTAAAAGAATACAGTAAGCAAATGTGTCTTGTCATCATAGTCTCAGGCTTCAGCATTAGAATCAGATCCATCAGTAGCAGCCTTTATTATGCACTTACGCATCCTAGCATCCTAGTGTATTGCATAGGCTGGGTCTCACAGTCCTTCTAATGATAGTCACACAGTGATCTGTAGGGAAACTTGCTAGGTTTTCAAGTAGAAAAGTGACAGGGGACCTGGTGTGCATTAAGGAGCTCACTGAGACAAGCATATAACTGGAGAGTGGTAGAGGGAACTGTTAGAAAGCTACTGCAATGATGCAGGCAAGAGAGAAGTAAGAACTCAACTTTTCTAGCTGCTCTCAGGAGGAAAAGAGAGGCTGGATTTTCTGCAAAAACCTCCATTTGCCTCTAGCTGTTTTCAGGTTGGTTTTCCCCAGGGACGTGCTCTTCCTTGTCTCTGAAAACCTGGGTACCTCTAATGCCAGCTCACTAACAAATCAGTTTCAAGTCAGATGCAGAGGTGGAGGAAATTACAGTTCTCTAGCAGTGCTGGCATTCCAAACTCTGGCAGTATCTGCATCAGAGAGGAAATGAAAATTGCTATCACTGAAATGTGGGTGGCATTCCTGAAGAGAGGACCTCACCCCACCATGACTTGTGGAAATTACAAAGCAATTGAATCAGATACTTTGAACTAGCTTTAAAACAGACTAGTCTCTTTTTTTAAAGTACTCTTGACAGATCACTCATTAATTATTACTATCTTGATGCCCCATCTGATTACTTTGGCTTTATGATTTCCAGGATAATACAGTGAGAACAGGGACAGATTCAAGTTCCAGAATCTTTCAAAGATTGTTTGATCTCATTGATGTACAGGATAATCAAGAAATAGGCAAGACCCAACTCAAGCAGAAATCAAAAAAGTAAACTTTGACTAAGTTTTAACTGAAAACTAAAAAGGCTATAAAGCCCTTGCTGTCCAGCCCTCACTACCTGTTCTCATTCAATAATAAGCAGCAAAGACCCCTTGAGGAAAGAATAAGTCTGAAAATTTGAATTTCAAGTTGATGAAAATCCTCTTCAAGGTGAGCCCTTGAAACCCCCCTTTTGGGACAAATGCTAGGTAACCAGGGACTCCCCAAAACTAATCTGAGAACTTCATCATATGTATAAGAAGCCAGAGGCCAACTAACAGGGAGCCCCAGGCACTGCTGAGGATGTTGGTCTTTGCTATTCAGTTGTCCTTGAGGATGCAAATGAAAGAGAAATGCAGGTCAGGAAATAGCTAAGTAGTTCCTACCAGCCATCCTGTACTTCTTAAAATTAATGCTCCATTGAAGCTTACCCTCACCCCAATTATATAGAAAGCATCCCCTTTTTAAAGCCTCTGTACCATGTATGCATCAGTCTCTGTAATTCCACTGAATATTGGCCTTTTCCATAGAATGTTCTTCAGCCAAGATTGTTTCACAGTTACTATTTTCACCACTTTTTCCTCCATCGCTCAACTGAAGGGCTGGTGTGCATTCATGCCCGCCCCCCCACCCCCAATATTTCATCTGTGGTTCTCAGTTTTTTTGTGCTTCAGTTTCCTTGAAGGATATGTCACATTATTTATAGAAGCTGCAAGTATTCTGAAGGTAGGAAAAGAGGTGCTCTTGAAATTGGGCAAATGCAAAAAGAAAGAAAACTAAGTAGATTAAGGGTCCCTCCAGAGTATACATACTCCCTGTTACCCCCAGAAGAATCACTGAGCATATGGTGGCAGGACTCTGTTACTGAACTGGCTTATTTCTTAAAAAGTGGTAACCAGAAGTGCTTGGTGCTGTGTGAACTGTGACCATGGAGACTTCAGATTGCTAGTGTACAGTGCAATGCAGCAGACACTAGGCCCCAGGCTCTCAGCCAGCTTTGTGGCCTAATGGCAGGAGCACTCAAAGTGGGGAGATCTATCTAGCTCTGGGACCCAGCTCTTCTACTTATTAGCTGCCAGATTTCAGAAGAGCCTAAATTTCCTTATTTAAGCAACAGAATTAAAAATGCTCAAAATGGGGCTGGAGTGTAGCTTAAGTGGTAGAGCTGCAACCCTCTACTCCGAAGAGAAACATTTGTTAAAGGAGGGTAGTCATGGGGAAAGTGTTGCTGAGATCACCACCCGCTTGAATCTGGCAAAAGAAAAAAGCTTCTGAAAAGTTTCAAATTGGATTAAGTTTCAATAAAAAAAATGGCCATTTGAAGTGTGGAGATATTAGCAACTTCTTTAAAAGAATCAATACTCATCCACATTTAGATTTCAGTTTGCTTAGAAATAACAAAGTCTGGATACTAGTTTTCACCCAGTCCCAACCTCCTTTGCCTTTAAAGCATCACTTATTCCCTTTGAGTGCCTTTGTCTTGGAAATCAGAGAATGACAGTGACCTGTGACCACTGCAGCCACTGGGCCTGAACTTCAGGAGCCCCCTCCCCATCAGCAGTACCACATTGTGGTCCATCAAGCAAAGTTAGGAGTCTTCAGTTGCTTTAGTGCTGTAGCAATAAATAGTTTATATGGACCTCATAAAATGAGCACTTAGAAGAACGAGAAGTATGGGCGGAAAACAAAGAAAGTTCAGAGACTCTGCATGCCCCAGTGAGTTCATCTCCCTTCTTTCAGGGTGATGACTTTAGTCATTTTACGTGCACAATTTTATTCATAAGAGGAAGGGAGGAAAAATTCAATTTCAGAAGCTTCTGAAACACTTGACCCTGCGCTGTCTGAAAATGTACTGTACATTATGTCCAGCCTTGACCTGCATCCCTTTCTTTCAGAAGATTTTCTGGAAAATAGGATTCATATTCTCATTCTCTCTCTCTCTCTCTCTCTCTCTCTCTCTCTCTCTCTCTCTCTCTCTCTCTCTCTCTCTCTCAATATCTGGGAGCTGTGGTATATTTAACAGACTGAATCATTTCAGAGTAATACTCTCCAGAGGTGGGCAACTGAGGTATAGAATTATATCCTGTGGAAAATGATGGTGGTTTGAGGGGTGGGGGAGGAGGTTATTGAATCACAAAAACATGTTTCTTATTTGGAAAAAAAATGACAGTGTGCAGGATGTTCAATTTCCTTCTGCACTGTGCCCATGGAGAGTGCCGCATCTTAAAGCAGAGAGTCATTGGTATTCACTGGAGCTTGCCTGGTTTCATTTTTATTGTTTCAGAGACTTATTACTCTTTCAAAGTGGCTCCCAGGTTTGCTGCCTTTTCTCAGTATATATGAGCTAAGGTAGTCAGAGGAAACACTTTAATTACATTTTAAGTAGAATAAAAGCATAAGTATATTTATGAAAATTCTAACAGAAGGTGCAGTGAGACCATTAACTTAAATCCCCAAAATACATAAAGTGGTTTTTCCATAATAAAAAAATTCATAGTTGATGCATTAAATTGTACCTGCATATTAAAAATCTGCCCTAAACACTAAATATTGCCTAAATGTGCACATCATATTCAAAATTCCTCCTGTAAAAAGAGTGTTGGGAACATGGGCAATCATCATCTGTCTCCCAGGCTTGTCCTTAAGTTGTTGTTCCTTGGATAGCAAGTCTTTGGTCACCAAATGATGATTTTTGCTTTCATTCTCCTGCTGTCACTTCTGTTCTCTCTCATTGGGCCTCTTCATTCAAATCATCTGTGCTTTGCTTAAATTTGATTTTAGTGAACCTGCTCATAATTTTGATAAGCAAAAACTATGAGATGAAAGAAAGAGGAGGAACTGGAGGCTATACTTCAAGTAGAACATAATAGAAAAATTTAAGGAGCAAATAAGCAAAATTTCCCATGAGCCACCAGAGCTGGTCATTGGCAAATGTTCAGAAAACTCTGACTCCTTCAAGAAACAAAGTTCTTTTTATCTCAGAACCAGGAGAATTCAAAATCTGGTTTTCTGTACTTTTTAAAATTTTTTTTATATTTTTTATTTTTGGTACCAGGGATTGAACTCAAGGTCTGACCATTGAACCACATCCCAGCCCTACTTTCAATTTTAATTTAGAGACAGGGCCTCATTTTGTTGCTGATTGCCTCACTTTTGCTGAGGCTGGCTTTGAACTTGGGATCCTCCTGCCTCAGCCTCCCGAGCCGCTGGGGTAACAGGCACGCACCACCATGCTCAGCTATTTCACTGTATTGTTAATAAATTAATAGAAACCATGCGTCTCTAGATACACCATAGATTATGTGGGGATTACTATTTTACCAATAATATTGGTTCAAAGTAGAATGCTAATCTAAGAATTTAGTAATTCGATTTATGTAATTTTAAGGAACTTGTGTGAAATTTGACCTCTTACAAAGATAGCTAAAGAAGCTTTTGTTCTTTAGAACAAAGAAAAATGCCCAGAAAAAAACTTATGTGTTTTGATTTTACTTAATTTATTAAAAGATGTTTACAAAAACTGTGTGAAAAAGAACAGAATTATTGAAAAAGCAGAATTGCAGATGACCCCAAATGATCTTCCACAGGCATATTTTGCTGATGAGTTTATTAGTGACTCTCTGTCCATCTCATGGTTTGAAAAAATAAAATAAAAAAAACACACAAAAGAGATGGAATGCCAGCAGCTTCATAGAAGCCTTAATATTCCAGGGGAAGAAAAATGAAAGAAGGATGTGTACCTCCTACATTGGGGACCTCACATCTGTGCCAGCTCTGGTTGTGGACTTGTTGTGTATTCTATGGCACTGATGAGCTGTGTTCTTTCCCCAGTGACTATTTTTGCTCTGAGAATTTCTAAACTAGAAAGGCAACGAGGGACTTAGCTTATAAAGACCCCTGTAGCATATAATGGATTCTCTGAGTACCTTATTATAGATAAAGTTTTATTTTCTCACTAGAAACTTAAACAGTTGACATTTATCCTTATTTAGGCATAAGAGACTAAAGGCAAATTTTTTTCTCTGGTATTTTGAAAGTATATACTCATGAAAAGCTGCAACATTTAAAACTGAGTCTAAGAAAAAATTTAAATCTACATTAAAAAAAAGGAAACAGACGAGGACAAGCCAATCTAGAAAGCCCCTGATTTCTACTCTTTGGGCTCCTCCTAGGTGTATTACTTCTTTTCCAGGCCAAGCTTAAGAACAGCTGGTCTAATGATGCTGATATAACTGGAAGCAGAACTATTGCTGAAAATGCAAACAAGAGTCACCATATCCACAGGGAGCCAGTAGACAATGGCTTGCTTCTACGGAGGCAATAGTCATCTGGTCTTTTTCTCAGAGCACCTCTTTTTTTGTTTTTGTTAAATTTCTTTTTTTCCATTCAAGTGATTCACACAATTTCTAGGTAGGAAATTGGGAGGCTCACAGCAAGAACTCCCTCCTTCTCTTGCCACTGCTTCCCTGCAATGAACACACATCATTTAAGAAAAAAATTGCAATTTTATAAAAAAAAAAAAAATCAACATTTAGACGAAGTTTACTTGGTGTCTTTTATATTCTCTTATTGTAAGCCTTCATTTAGAGATCTAAGTTTGGAGAGCAATTGTTGGCTGCATGTATATAAGTAGACTTAATACTGTTTTCCCCTTCAATGTCATTGTCAGGGCAGGAGCAGTGGGTTAAGAGTAAGAATACACTGAGGTCTGTCTCAATCTCATGTCTCTCAGCTGGAGAGCTGGGAGGCCATCTCCCCTGTGCCTCGCTTGAGCCCAGGGATGGCCAGTTGAGCTGATGGACTCACTCATCTACAGACATTTGTTGATGCATAGATGCTTATATATATATGATATATACTTGACTGCTTGGGCCCCAATCATTTTTTGGGGGGTGGGCGTGGTACCAGGGATTAAACTCAGGGGCACTTGACCACTAAGCCACATCTCTAGCCCTATTTTGTATTTCGTTTAGAGATGGTCTCACTGAGTTGCTTAGCACCACTGTGGCTGGCTTTGAACTTACCATCCTCCTGCTTCAGCCTCCTGACCACACCTGGCACTGGGCCCCATCCTTCTGAAAACTATAGTGCTCAATTGGAATGAGACTTGATCTTTTTCCATTTGTTGATTTGTGTCTATTTTCTGGTCATCAGTTAAATGAAAACAGTGAAATTATAATAACATTTTTTAAAAATAAGGATTTTTGGTAATCCTATGATTATCACCAACGCTAAAGAAACACAGCTGCGATGTGAGTGCCAAACCCCTTGAGCGAACCTCTGTCAGGAGCAGGAGAGGATTTATGAGGCTGTGCCTCAGGGACCGGGGAGCATTTCCCTTTGGGTTGAAGCTGTGGATTTACTGGAAGACTTCAGAGTCTCCCTCAAAGTCAGTTAGTTATCTTCTTCTGTCTTCCTACCAAAAAAAAAAAAAAAAAAATTAGAGAACTTTATAGATGGGGAGAAAAGGCAGGGGGAAGTGAAATTGGTAATTAAATCATGACAAACTCAAAGTAGAATTACATTGTTGGAAGTCAAATAATAGTTATTACTCAACTGTAAGAATAATTGTCATTCATTGAATAACAAAGACACTATTCAAAGCAAGAGTATCTGACTTTAAAATCCCTGGAGCTATTTTTAAATGCACATTATAGAGCAAAATAGAAGTTAAAGTTTTTTAGCTTGCTACCTGTTTATGTTCTGATTGTATAATGGTCTTGTTCTAGATGGGATTAAGTAGTGATTTTTCTTTTACTGCTAGTATTATTATTTGTTTAGTTTATTAGCGCCATTTGTGTGTGTGTGTGTGTGTGTGTGTGTGTGTATGTGTGTATTTCTTCTACATTCTCCAGAATTTTATCCTTCAACTAGTAATGTATGGTATGGCTCTATTAATAGAGCTATTAGCGTATACTACAGTAATGCAAAAACTGTTATGTTAATGGTTCATCAGTTGTGTGCATAACTGAGGGAATTTAAGACCATGCATTTAAAACTTTGCCCTTGTTGTCTTTTCACTCTTTAATGTTATAAATCAGTGTCTGCTCCTGCTGTTCCATGGCATAGACATACCAATGACCAGATCTTCAAGCCTGACAGTAGGACACACCTGGGATTAGGCTCTTTTCCAGCCAGTCTCTTAGGAGAGTTGAGTTATATGACAATAGCAGCATCAGGATCCAGCAGGTCAATAAAAATAGGATTTTACCATCCATGGCCAAAAGAAATCTATAAACAATGGAACAAACACAGACTGTGCTATGGGTTGAATGTGATTTGTCCCCTCAGGGTTTATGTGTTGGGCCTGGTGAGAGATCCTGGTTCAATTAGAGGTATGTCCTCAGGAAGGACTGTGTAAACCTCTCTGACTTCCTCTCTGGAGATGTGATCACTCCCCTTCGCACCTGCACCTGCCATGATAGTATACACCATTAGACCCTCACTAGAAGCCAACATGTGGGGTCACCTGATCTTGTACTTTCAGCCTCTGAAACTGTGAGCTAAATAAACCTCTTTTCTTCATGAGTAGTATGCCTCAGGTATTTTATTATAATAATGAAGAGTGGACCAAGACAGATAGGTTTTCCAAGTCTTAGAATCTCCTCACACATTTAAGCTATAGATATAAATCTTTAAAATTAAAGCCAAGACATACTGTAACCAAATAATGTAGTTTCTCATTCATTCCATAACCAATTACTGAATTCCTACTATGAGACATGGGCTCTTAGTAAATAAAAATGATAAGCATGCAGTCCCTGCTCTCAGGGAATCCACAGCTTGGTGGCAGAGATAGACATGGAAACTGCAGAACATGCCAAGCACTGTCCCCTATATACATGGTCCGAGTGCCATGTGATATACAGGTAGCAGGAGCAGAGAATCCCTGGAGTCTGTGAGTAGTTGTGTCCTATTGTGGCAGGACTGGAGAGCAAATTATCTAGTAAGAGAAAATAGAACCCAGAAAAAGGAATAATTAATGTTCACTTGAACGGCAGACTATCACCATCTGTTGGCAAGGGGTGAAAGGGGCCATGATGGTAGAATGGAGATTAGGGAGTAAGGAAGAGTTTCCATCTTGAAGAATTTGTTGAAAGCCATCTTGGGGTCCATGATGGCCCTCAAACATTTCAGAATACTGCACTGTCTCATCTCTACCTTTATTTTTCCTTCCTTCCCCAAATCTTCTACTTTCCTAAATGGGATCAAAAAAGTGTAAGGGTAGCTGTGGCAATGACAAGAAATCAGTTCTACTAAATCTTTCTTCATACTGTTCTTCCCATAACCTCATGTATAGTTGACTTCACAAAAAGAAGATGTCACATGAACTGAAGTGAAAATAAAAGTTCCATTTTTTTTCCTTTGTCCACTGATGGCAGAAGACATTTTCATTATAACTGGAATTGAAAGAAAATCTAATAACATGAAGATTAAAGACCCAGGGCATAATAATGCCAAATCCTTAAATAAATGGACATCTAAGCTCCATTAAAAATGAAGAGAAAACTCCAACAGAGTATATTACTGGATTTTAGCCTTAAAGTCATAAATCTTAGCTTACCTACCTTCACCATCTTAACAAAAAATAACCTTCCTTCAGTCAGCAATTATTGAGGGGGAAAAAAGGTGTCTTCCTGTCTCCTATAAGAATATTGATAAGTGGTAATATGATGAAGAAATTGAGAAAAATTTATTGTTTTCTGTATTATTCAGGTAGGATAGGTATGACCATGTGACCATTTTTACTGGATTATACAAATAAATTGTGGGCTCACTCTTCAACCTCCATCCCTGTGTTTGTAAGATACTAACTATAGAGAAAAATGTTTAGGAAAAGACAAATGAAGTGTTTCAAATATAATACAGCTTAATAACCAATTACTTGCCTCATCCCCATGGGCATTCTTTCCTGCTTGACCCTTAATCCACATTTCTAAGGACCCCTCCCTGCTTAAGATCCCTCTATTTACTGCACCAAATTGTAATGCTTAGTGTCACTTCCTCTTTCTTCCAGAGTTTCTTTGAAGGGCAGTCTGCACCATGGGATTCTGCTAAGAAAGATGAGAACAGAATGAAGAACAGATATGGGAATATCATTGCATGTGAGTGCTGACAGTGTAATTGTGCTGTTGTAGAACTTTCTTTCCACATCTGATAAGATTGACCACCAGGCTCATGCAGTGAGAATTTACAGTGCAATTACTGCTTTCGTCCTGCTGCAAGGGGCTGGTGTTATGTTCATACTAAGGGAAGGAAAAATGATCTGAATACTGCCACTACATCAGTGTGCTCTCCCTGTGGGCCCAGTTTTACTTTTAGATTTAAGGTTCTAGGAACATAGGTAATGTTAAAATGTGTAAAAGGAAGACGCATTTTTAGGAGTAACACCCCAGTCCTAATGTTTCCCAGCTGCTTCATGAGAATGAATAGAAATCATGATGCACAGCCTGCCTTCATGCAAGGAGCTTGGCATTCCCTGAGAATATTAACTCATGAATCCTCTGGACTCTGGGTTAGGTAGGTCAGCAATAGCCCCATTCCAAGGGCAGGAAAGTGAAACTTAGAAGTTAAATGATAGTCCCCATATCACAATACTCATTAGCAAAAGATCTAGGATTATATCTCAGAAATTCCCAGTGCTGGTGAAACTGAATGTTGCCAATCCGTAATGCCTCAGACAGGTTTTAAATTGAGCCCAACCTTATTAATGTTCCATAATGATGCTGAGACACATGGTAGATTGATGAGCCTCCTTCTCTCCAGGCTCAAGCTATCCATCCCCTGCATTAAACTACTGTGAGTCACACATAACTGCATCATGGTAGTGACTGACTCACTGTAGTAACTTAACAGAATTAGCAGTATTTATATAGACACATAAACTAAACAGCAAGGCTGAGAGAACATCTAGCTCATTGTGCCTTATCACGTGTAAGAGAACAAACTTGGAAGGTTTGGATATTCCAGGGGAGCAGTACGTTAGCTTTATTGATTGTAAAAGTGCAGTTGAATTCTGTTTTCCTGAGTTAACATTTCTTGAGTTGACACCACAGCGTCTATGGCAGTGCTGCCCCAAAGAAATTTCTATTCAAACCCAGGAGATTGCTGAGTACTTGGCATGTGACTGGGATGAATGAGAAACTGACTTTTAAGGTTTTATTTTTTAATAATTGTTTGAATTTAAACAGTACACAGACTCTTGGTCAGTGCAGATCCAAAGGGTTGGGGCTTCCATATAATATGAAACTTCCCAACTGAACATTTTTTGTTTTCCCTTTGGCCATGAATAGAGCCAAACCACCAGCTTTGTTTTGAAGGTTTTGTTAAAGCATACCATATTTATTTGGTGCTTCAGTGATGTTGTCAAGGTCCTTTTAGATGGTAGATGCTGCCCCACAGTCCGTGGTTTGATTGCCACTCAGTGAATTCATTTGGCACCTGTGGGACACTTTTTCAGAGACTAGGGATATAAAGATTATCAAGATGAGATGTTGCCCCTGCCCATGGGACAAAACAGACTAGGCAGAGGACAGATCCCCGTGGCTATAGTCCTGCAGTTGACAGCTATGTATACAGTGCCATAATGATTCAGAGAAGGAAAACATTACTTCTTGGCCCATCTAGACTCTTTTAAGTTCTTTCATGTTCTCTGGGAGCCTGAGGAGGTCTTTCACTAGTAGAACAATTCGATTTCTCCCAATGGCTTCCATTCCAAGAAACCCTTCATCTCTGCACTAAACTCTGAGGAGTTCACAGAGCTACCATGGACACTTCCCTTCACATGCAATGTGGAAGGGGATGTTGATGACTCATTGTCCTGTAGTTGTTATAATATTGCCCATCTGGGCCTTATCTGAGAATAAAGCATACAGAAGGCCATATCAAGGGATGTCACATTAGGTATGCTGAGAGTGTCAACTGAGCTTTGTGCAGTATAACTTTGAGTCCACTTCTTCCTGATATATAATTTTATACCTGCACTTGGGAGACTCTTGAGAAATATTTCTGAATAATTAATAGGAAAAAATTTAGAGGTTTTTGCATCCCTAATTTGAAAATCTGAGATCCACATTGTTCCAAAATCCAAGATTTTTGAACACTGACATACATGTGAAAAATTCTATGTCATAAAACTTTGTTTCATACACAAAATTATTGAAAAAGTTTTATATATATATCATACTCACTCCTCTGCTTAATTCTCCTCACAGATGGACAAAGAGTATGTGAATACATTTCTTCTTTCAACAAGCACTTATCGATCATTTACTATTTGCTAGACACCACTGTAAAAAGATAATGAAAAATTTCCTTTAGTATGTGCATATAAGGTGCTTATGAAACATAAATATTTCATGTTTAGACTTGGGTCCCATCCCCAAGATATATCATTATGTATATGCAATATCCTAAAAAAATTAAAACACTTCTGGTCCTATGCATTTTTGGATAAGGGATTTAACCATAAAAATTTAGTGTTTACTGAGTATTTACTTTTGCTAGTCACCACTCTGTGTACTTTGCATTTACTCCCAGATGCAACACTATTAAATAGGTAATATTATTTTGTATGTTTTATAGGTGAGAAAATTGAGGGCAAAGGAGGGTGAAAGGACTACACAGTTAATAAGATGTAGGGGCAGGACTCCAACCTGGGAGCTGCTGTCTCTCCTACCTGATGTGCACTTTGAGGGTTGGTCCCATTGACATAGTTTAGCCTTTAGCATCACATTCTTCACAGGCCAGTCTCAGTGACAAGGCAGCTGATGAACACTCTAGTCCTCCTTTCCCATCCTTCAACTCTCCATGCCACCCCACCCCTAATAAATATACAAAAGAACTAAAAACTATACTTAAAAGTGGCTTCAAGATAAGTCCTCTGTTTCTTAGACTGACCCCTGAGGCCCTCTATCAAGAAACTCTGAAGTACTACCTCTGCCTTCTGCAGAAGTTCTGTATGATGGCTTCATGTCTGTCATCTAAGAAGGACAATGGGGACAATTTATTCATTGTTAACCTATTTTTACTCATTGTCACCTAGCTCTGAATGGGCACAAAGAGAACAGGCTGTCAGAGGACTTTTTAGGAATGGGCCAGATGTAAGGAAGAACAGTAGCCAGCAGGACTGCCCTGCCTGTGTGCTGCCTGGGAAAGCAGGATGCCCAGCTGGAGGGCACTGGGCAGCATCCTGATCCCAGGGTGGCAGGAAGGCAAAAGAAAGTCACACGTGGCCCCACCTACTTCCCAGCTTATTATTACACAAATGTACTGACTTTTTCATGAAGATATTTAAAAACCACAAATGCTGCACAAATATAAAATAGTTTCATGTAACTCAGTGAAGTCCTTACTTTCAAGTTGATGTATGGAGAAGGGAAGTCACTTGTCTGTGATCTAGTATGTAGGTAGTTGTTCTTTTGTGATATAAAACAATGAAGGTCTAGTTAAATTTATTAGGAAAGCTTGTTTTTATAGACTTCGGAAGAGGCATGGCCCCTCCAGACCAGCCTGACAATGGTCCTATACTAACTGCTTCCTTTAATAAAAAGTTTCCAAGCTTCAGGCTCCATTCCAAGTACATTCCTCCTATGTTGTTCTTAATCAGCATCCTCTCTCCCTGCCACCTGGAGGTTCTACCCACCTTGTCTTGACTTGACCCTCTTTATATCTGATGTGCACCTGTTTGTCACAGAAATATCCTACTCATTCCTCTGCTTAGTTCTCCTTACAGATGGACAAAGAGTGTGTGAACCCATTTCTTCTTTCAACAAGCACTTTTTGATCATTTACTATTTGCTAGATATCACTATAAAAAGATGATGAAAAATAAATCAGTATTGTCCTCCTGGCAATTATAATCTGGTGCAGGGTTTGGCAAATGTATTTTTTATAAATGATCCAGTAGTAAATATTTTAGCCTTTACAGGTAACTTAGTCCAATCCTCTGATATAACAAAATATCACACACTGGGTAACTTGTAAGTAATAGAAATATACTTCTCATGGTTTTAAAAACTGTAAATTCCAAGCTCAAGATCAAGGTGCTACTTTACAGATTCAATGCAATTCCCATCAAAATCCCAATGACATTCCTTGCAGAAATAGAAAAAGCAATCATGAAATTCATCTGAAAAAATAAGAGACCCAGAATAGCTAAGGTAATTCTAAGCAGGAAGAGTGAAACTGGTGGTATCGCGATTCCTGATTTTAAACTATACTATAGAGCAATAGTAACAAAAACAGCATGGTACTGGCACCAAAACAGGCAGGTAGACCAGTGGTACAGAATAGAGGACACAGAGACAAATCCACAAAATTACAACTACCTTACATTAGACAGAGGTGCTAAAAACATGCAATGGAGAAAGGATAGCATCTTCAACAAATGATGCTGGGAGAACTGGAAATCCATATGCAACAAAATGAAATTGAATCCCTTTCTCTCACCATGTACAAAAGTCAACTCAAAATGGATCAATAAGCTAGGAATCAAACAAGATACTTTGAGTCTAATAGAAGATAAAGTTGGCCCTAAACTTCATCACGTGGGGGCAGGCCCCAAATTCCTTAATAAGACACCTATAGCACAAGAATTAAAACCAAGAATCAACAAATGGGACGAATTCAAACTAAAAAGTTTTTTCTCAGCAAGAGAAATAATATGTGAGGTGAATAGGGAGCCTACATCCTGGGAACAAATTTTTACCCCTCAAACATCAGATAGAGCTCTAATCTCTAGAGTATACAAAGAACTCAAAAATATAAACAAAAAAGCAAATAACCCAATCAACAAATGGGCCAAGGACTTGAACAGAAACTTCTCAGAAGAGGATATACAATCAATCAACAAATACATGAAAAAATGCTCACCATCTCTAATAATCAAAGAAATGCAATTAAAACTACTCTAAGATACCATCTCACTCCAATAAGAATGGCAGCCATTATGAAGTCAAACAATAATAAGTGCTGGAGGATGCAGGGAAAAAGGGTCACTCATACATTGCTGGTGGGACTGCAAATTGGTGCAGCCAATTTGGAAAGCAGTATGGAGATTCCTTGGAAAGCTGGGAATGGAACCACCATTTGACCCAGCTATTCCCCTTCTTGGACTATACCCAAAAGACCTAAAAAGAGCATACTACAGGGACACAGCCACATCAATGTTTATAGCAGCACAATTCCCAATAGCTAGAATGTGGAACCAACCTAGATGCCTTTCAATAGATGAATAGATTAAAGATGTGGCATTTTATACACAATGGAATATTACTCAGCACTAAAATATAACAAGATCATGGCATTTGCAGGGAAATGGATGGCATTATAGCAGATTATGCTAAGTGAAGTTAGCCAATCCCAAAAAAACAAATGCCAAATGTCTTCTCTGATATAAGGGGGGGGGGGTGACTCAAAATGGGATAGGGAGGAAGAGCATGAGAAGACTACCACTAAATAAGGAAGAGAGGTGGGAGGGAAAAAGAGGGAGAAGGGGAGTTGCACAGAAAATGGAAGGAGAACCTCATGTTATACAGAATACATGTATGAAGTTGTGATGAGAAAAAAAAAGGTGTGTCACATTAGATTGGATAGAGAGAAATGATGGGAGAGGAGGGGAGGAGTAGGGGGGATAGCAAGGGCAGCAGAATAGAATAGACAATATGATTGATGTATGTATATAGGTGACTCTATGAACAGTGTGATTCTGCAATCTGTACAATTAGAAAAATGAGAAATTATACCTCAATGATGCAAATGTATGAATTGCCAAGATCATTGTAATGTCATGTGTAGTTAATAAAAAATTAAAAAAAAAAAAGATCAAGGTGCTAGCAGGATAGGTTTCTGGTGAGGGCTACTTTCTACTTCATAGTTGTCACCTTGTTGCAATGTCCTCCAGCAGAGGGAACAAACCCTGTGTCATCCCATCATGGAAGGGTAGAAGCATAAAAGGGCCTAGCTAGGTCCCCCAGCCATTTTAGAAGACACTAATCCATTCTATGAAGAACCTTCATAGAAAGTGAAGGTAAAACCTTCATGGCCTAATCACGTTCTATAGATTCCACCCCCTAACACTGTTTTGTTGGGGATTAAGTTTCAACATTAATTTTGGACCATAGCAACAAAGCAGCTAGTCTCAGTACAGATGTTTAGCTGCTTCAAAAGCAGCCAGACAAGACAGAAACCCAGTGGACCTGCGACCAATAAACCTTTATTGCAAAGTCAGGCATTGGACTTCAGCCTGCAGGCCATTGTAGGCAGAGGTAAAGCATATTTAAATCTACCTGCCACCCTGATGACTTTATAGTCTGTGGCCCAAGCAAGGCCAAGGCATCATAAAACAATCAATCTCTGGTCCCAAAATAACAGAAAGCTATGTTGTTGTAACACTGTTGGGGACTGGTAAGACAAGGGTGAATGAGGGAAGAGTGGAAGGTCAGGGAGGACCTATTGGGCAAAAGAAAAGAGCATAGTATGTGGAGTTAAAAAGTACAGTTTGGAGTCCTTGTTCCACTGCATGTTAGCTGGTGGCCTCGGGTAAGTCATTAGCCTTATCAATATCATAATTTCCTGAGAACCATCGCCTGTTATAGAAATGAACTGAAATGTCACATAAAAATAATATTGACTATTGTCACTTGAAAGAAAAACCACATTTTCTTCACTATTCTTTCTTCTGCTAAGTAGACTCAAGTCAATTAATGAAAATTGGCTGGGCTCAGTGGCTCACACCTGTAATCCCAGTGGCTTGGGAGGCTGAGGCAGGAGGATCGAGAGTTCAAAGCCAGCCTCAGCAAAAGCAAGGCACTAAGCAACTCAGTGAGACTCTGTCTCTAAATAAAATACAAAATAGGGCTGGGGATATGTTTCAGTGATCAAGTGCCCCTGAGTTTAATACTTGGTATTCCCCAAAATAAAATAAATAAAATAAAATGAAAATCAGCATTTTGCAGTCTCGGGTTCCAAATGAATAGTTAGTACATAATTACCAGTGTCATCTTGCTCTGTAGTTTTAGCCCCACTGTGGATGGTGTCCCAGCTCTTCCCAGACTTGGCTCTGGCTTGTGTTTCTGAGTGGTTTGCACTGGATGTGGCCTTTCACCTTAATTTCTGGGCTGCATTTTCTAGCATCCCCCTGCCCTCCATGCCACTCCCCACCCACCCCTTAGTGTTTCTGTATTGGATTGCATTGTTTTTGTACCTGTCCCGGGACAATGATATGAAGAGTCTTCTCTGCTCCAGCCTTTCTGTTCAGTCCTCTTCCTTCTCCCCTTCTGTAGTACTTTAAAACCTTTCCTTGTGCTCCTGTGTTCTGTTTTCATCTAATTGGCTATCATTTTCTAAAATCCCTCTAGAATTTTATGTTATTGATAATTGGCTTACATAAATATATGATTTTATGTGAATATATAGTATATGTTGGTATACATATATATGTATATGTATATATACACACATTCACTGGTTATTTATTTAATTCTCTCTAAGGCTCCATCCTGGTATATCCTAAGATATCAATCACTTAAGCCACCTGCAAAGTTATTAATGCTTCTTAAATAGAGGATCCAAATCCCAAACAGATCTGTTAATCCACTCCAGCAAATTAGAGTGAATTTGATACCAGATAGAGGATGAAGGAAAGCCATTACCTTAGGCTTCAGTAGCACAACTGCTCAGGCACCAGCACTGGCCTGCGTCTGGGTCCGACCCTGAGGTCTGAGTGGTGTGTCAGTAGGGAGGATGCCCATTCCAGCCCGCATTTCCTGCAGTGCTTTGTGCCACTCTTTTATCATCACTGTTTGGCAACTGCTTCACTTAGGCTGTCTTTACAGCAGTGACAGTAAATCTTGGCTATCTTTAAAGTTGTACAAGGAATATTTAAGGAATGAAAGAAAACAAGGATACTTCCCTAACCATGCTTATGTATATGCCCATAGATGCTTAATGGCTGTTTCTTTATAGGCTTGGAGATTAGTATTATCATCTCCCTTTCCATAAACATGCATGTAATTGCTCAAAGGACAGTGTCACTGGGAAGTCTGCCTCACAAAGTCAAGGCCCTGAGGATAGCACCACTTACCTACTGTGAGGAATTGGGGATCCCATCAACCTATCTTCAAGATGCTTGTTAGTGCTTTTCAAAGAACATTAAAAAGTGCTTGTAATGATCTCATTCACTGTATTCCAGCAGTGTTTGCATATAAAATGGCGTTAATGGCATTTAAAATCTGTTTATTGGCTTTTGCTCCTAAGTAAGTTAAACTTTTCCATTATTTACACTGTAGATTTGCTGAGCTAGCCCTTTCCCAACAGAAACTAACACTCTGTCTGCTGTTACCACCACACACAGACACAGCCCCTATTACTCTCCACAGTTCCTAGCTATAATTAACTCCAAGTTGAAGGCATACACCAAATCTCCAGCTAACGAGGCAGCCTTCTTGCAGCTGGCTCTGAGTTCTGGAGGGCTGACTGCTGAAAAGAATGAGCCAGAATCTGCAGGAGCATCCCAGGCAGATTCCAGCCTCCTCTTTACTGTCATTCATTCAACAGATACATATTGATCTGCCATGTGTCAGGCGCTGTGCCAAAATGAAGTCATTCTTTCCACTAATATTTATTGAGTGCCTATTTCAGACCAGACACAATCCTATGTGTCAGAGACAGAGCAGGGAACAAAATAGCAGACTACTTTGTGGGTATAGTGCTTAACGTTCTTGCAGAGGGGACAGAAAAGTAATCACTTAGTGCGTGGTAAAATATGTGTATCACAAAGTGACTCATGCAAAAAGCAAAAAAAAAAAAAAAAAAAAAAGCAGGGGACAGAGATGGTCTGAGGTGTCAGTTGCAGTTTCCCAGTTCCCTGAGGGAGGGGACGCAATGCCAGCCAGGACTAGAAGCAGGAGAGCAAGTGGTGATTCCAGACACAGGCTTTGAGTCATAAGAAGTGTGGTCAGGATGGCAAGGAGGTCAGTATTAGCAGAGCAAAGGGAATGAACAGGAAAGTTGTAGGGTGGGGGGACACTGGGGTGAGCACACTAACAACAGCCGATGGAGTCCTTTGCCTCATGAACTTGATAGGGTTAGGAGAACTATAAGGATGATTTAAATGATCCCATGTGATTGCACAAATAAATCAAATTGAAGTTAAGGGCATAAAAAGAAGCGCATGGTATCATGAGAACTCAAAATGGGGGGGTTGATTTAATCAGGAGGTATGGGAAGATGACCCTTAAGATGTGACATGGAAGACAACTGAAGGGATAAAATAAGCTGAATGCAGTTGTGCATGCCTTTTTTAATCCCTGTAGTTTGGGAAGTTGAAGCAGGGGGATCACAAATTCAACTCCAGTTTCAGCAACTTAGTGAGGCCCTGAGCCATGTAGCCAGACCCTACCTCAAAATAAAAAATAAGAAGTTCTGGGGATGTTGTACCTCAGGGTCCAATCCCCGGTACCAAAAGAAAAAAAAAGGATAAGAACCTGTCACATGAGGGAACCCCTTAAATCCGAAGAACTGGACAGAAACCAGGGTGTTCAGAGCTGGGAGCGATTGGAGATGGAAGTTAGGCAAGGGAAGGAAGGGAACAGGTGAATCCAGACCACAGAGCCTTTTAGGGCACATTAAAGATTTTAATCTTTATTATAATTATAATTACAAGGGAGACCTCATTAAGAAATTTTGGGGGGAGGGTAGGGGTAGTGGGTTGTTAATTAAATTTGCATTGAAAATTTTTGGTCAGAGGAATAGAAAATGGATCAGAAAAGAACACTAGTTAGGAGATCCTGGGTAGCCCAGGTGAGAAACAATAGTGCTGTGGCTAGAGAAAAGTTATGTTATAGATTCAAGAGAAGTAATTGACCAAACTGAAAGATGGATAGGATATGGAGTCAGACAGAGGTGGCAGAGATGACTCAGACTTCCAATTTGCAGAAAGATAATGGATGGACATTTGGAGAGATAGCAGATGGAGGGATGGGCCATTTACTCAGATGGGCAACACTGGAAGGAAGCAGTTTTGAAGAGGAGCTCAGAGGTGAGCTTCAAGTTAGCAGTAGCATGGAAAGCTTATGGGTTTAAGTGGGGAACATTTTGAAACATTTGAATGGGCTGCCAATAGATGGTTGTATAAATTGCTGTGGGAATTACAAGAGAGGGATCTTGTCCTGGATATGTTAGTGACTCATGGGGCAGACAGGTGGCTGGAGAAGCCTTTGGCATGATGAGATTGTCTGTGAAGAAGTATAGAAGACATGGAGAGCCCAGGACCAACCCAAAGGGACTGTAATAATAGATAATATGGAGATGAAACTGCTCAGCCTAGACACAGGAACATTGTGTCATGCAGAATTGGGGTGTGTTCATGACGTCCTGTTGGTATACCTAGGAATGTCAAGACTGAGGTAGTGGCAAGGACAGAACCAAGTGTGGCATTAGCTAGGAAGGGGAGAGAGGGCCCCTTCTGAATTTGGATGTCATCTTCACTGGGACACTCCAGGCATCCCTGTGTAGTTTTCTAATAATGAGAAAACTAAGAGGGCTCTGAAAACTTTCCACCTAATCTGTCCCTCCAGTTTCTTTTAATCAATAGACCAATTTGATGGCGTGCATTAAAGACTTCACTTTTTTTGTATTGGATTTTGTTTTGTAGTAAAGTTGTCTCTGCTAACTAAGTGACTCCTACAGTGCCTCCTCCCCCTTTTCCTTCCTCTTCTCCTTCCCCTCCCTCTTTCTTTCTCCTTTCTCTTCCCCAGCCCCCTCCTCTGGAATCCATAATTGTCATGATCTGGCTTAGCTGTAAAAGCCAGAGCAGTGGGAAGGGAGAGAACAAGAATTTAGTTAGAGGAGACAGAGTTGGTGGAGAAAGCTTTGGCATTAAATTCGGGTGGTCAAGAGCAAGGGAGAAATAGATTGACACAATTCATTTAGGAATGCATAGAGTAAAGTCTGGGATCTCTTCCAGGATTCTGAAAAGTGAAGAGTGCAAGTCTCTTAACAGAGGGACTAGGTAAACAAGGAGCCAGAAACAACACAAGACACACAAGAAACCAGCAGAAAGTGATTCCTCTTTAGTGCCACCTACCATTAAATGCAGGAGTCCTATCTTTGCTCCTTGCTCAGAGCCTGTGTGGCTGGATTGTAAGGCCCCAGGGGGAAACCAGCAAGTTCAACACCAAGGGGTAGGATGCCAAGCACTTCCTACTGGTTATGGTCACCTGGCTCTTCTGCATCTTGTACCTTGAAACAGGTGCAGCAGCATCCTTGGTGATAATAACTATAAAAGAAGCAAAGCCATTCTTGGCAGAATCAGTGGTAATTAAATTAATTTTAAGTCTTCCCTCAGAGGCCAAATGTTACTTAGATCATGGTGATTCCAATTTACCTTAAGTATGTCATCAATATTTGGCAGAGAGAGAAAATTGGCTAGAGGTGAAAGATTATCAGTGATGTACTTCATTTCTGCCCCGATGGGTATATCTAATTACTTGCAAGTTAAAATTGTAAGACCATTACCAATATCGTTATGTTTAGTATGAAAGTGTGAAAATATGCGAAGCTTCTTAGGGGTATTTTTAAATAATTACTTGATGAAAGTGTGTAAGTACCACATTTTAGAGACTTAGCGCAGAGAATTTTTTTTCTTAATTGCCCAGCAGTTTTCTGAAGTATTTTTCTTTGTCACTGATAATAATTGTACATATTTGTGGGGGGAGGTATAATATGATAATTCAACACTTACAATGTATAATGGTCAGATGAAAGTTATTAGCGTTTCCCTCTCCTTAAACATTGATCATTTCTTTGTGTTGGAAAAGTTCAAGCTCCTCTCTTCTAGTTCTTTATAAAAAATATAATAGGGGGCTGGGGTTATGGCTCAGTGGTAGAGTGCTCGCCTCACACGTGTAGGGCCCTGGATTCAATCCTCAGCACCATACAAAAATAAATAAACAAAATAGAGGTATTGTGTCCAACTACAACTAAAAAAAATAAATATTAAAAAAGCTATAATAGATTGTTGTGAAGTATAGTCATTCTACTTTGCTATAGAATGTTAAAACTTACTTTTCCTGTCTGGTACCTGTCATGTATTCTCCCTTTGTCCCCTCGCCCTCTCCTTCCTAGCTCATAGACACCTGCTTTACTCCTCCATGACCTGTCTCCAGTGTATTGTGCCTGTATACATGCATTCACACATACACGCATACCTGTGTGTTCAAAAACCTCAGCACATGAGAATTTTCCAAAAGTAAGTGATGATTTGTTATGATCAGTTTTTTATGTGCCAATTTCCCACCCACAAAATATTAGGTTTTTTCCCCCTTTTTCATCTAGTAAAATCTTTTTAAAAGATATGAGAGGAATAGCACGTAGTCCTTTGTGCAGATTGAGTTTCTCAAAAAGGCAGAGTTTGTTATATTTCATGATGGGGTAACTCTGAGTTGTGATTATGTTATAAATATTACTTGGATTTTTATCATATCCCAGTCATTCATGGCAAATAGGCTCTTTTTTTCTCTCCAACTATAAAAGAAGTTAATACACATTAAAGAAAACATGTACTGTAAAAAAATGTTGGGGGAAATTGCCCAGACCCTCAAAGACAGACTAAACTACATAGACAGTTGAAGTAGTACATAAAATCATAAAGGTAATAAAGAAAACCACTCCAAAATTTACCCCCAGCAGAAACCCCATCATTCCTTCCAGTTATTCCACTGTGTGTAGTTATGCACATAGAATCATCATTCATTATCTGGAGTTCTAGTGCTAGGTCACCCCCTCAGGTACCAAAATATACAGATGCTCAAACCCCTTATATAACATGGTATAGGGTTGGCATATAAACTACACATATCATCCTGTATACTTTAAATCTAGATTACTTATAACATCTAGTACAATGTAAATGCTATATAAACAGTTGTCATACTTATTCTTTAGGGAATAATGTCAGGAAAAACTCTGTACATGTTCAGTACAATTATATCTCAAATACTTTCAATTCACAGTTGCTTGATTCTGTAGATGTGGAACCCACAGACAAGGAGAGCCAGCTATATACTCATGCATCTGATTACTTCATGTAGATGGACTCTAATTAGATATGTTGCTTTGTGGCCTGCTCTTCTTCACTCTATAATATGTCACTGTGACCTTTCTTCATTATTAAATTAAAGAAAAAGTAATCCCTTTTAATGATTGTATTACAATCTTTTGTTTATATGACCACCATGGATCAGTTCCCAATTGACATCATTGAAAGGTTTAAACAAGATGCTAAAAGAAAAAAAACTGTATTTCATAAAAGCATCTCTCAGCATAGATCACCAGAGAGGGAAGAGTCTAGAAGCAAAAATGAAGTAGCCTAGGTGAAAATTTATCAAGTCTTGAATTAAGTCATTGTCATAATGAGACTACTGGTTACTAACTTTTTAATTTATTTCTTATCATGTGCCAGACATTTACTAATGTATCATACAAAAACAATAAAATGTTAGCTTGAGTATTATTCCCATTTACAGTGGGGCAAACTGAAGTGCTAATTAAGTAACATGTTAAAGATCACATAACCAGAAAGTGACAGGACTGTGATTCAAACAGGAATGCTGGCTCCAGAGCAGGGATCATAAGCTCTATACTACACTGCAAAGAAATAGGGATCGAAAAGGAAAGTTATTGCATAGATGCCAGGGAATTGAAATCTATGAGTTGTTAAGCAGGATTCAGCCTTTTTCTGTCTCCCTGTAAAAGCAGCTCACATTCCTTTAAGGGGCTGCTGGAGTTTTCAGTTCTGCACTTCTCTGCTTTTCCCAAGCAAGCATTTTTGGCTCTGATGATCATGTTGTGAAACTTTTACAAGGATGTTCCTTTTTTTTTTTTGTACTGGGGATTGAACTCAGGGGCACCACTGAGCGACATTCCCAGCCCTATTTTGTATTTTTTTTTTAAAGAGAGAGTGAGGGAGAGAGAGAACTTTTTAATATTTTTTTTTTTCATTTATCAGCAGACACAACATCTTTGTTCGTATGTGGTGCTGAGGATCGAACCCGGGCCGCACGCATGCCAGACGGGTGCGCTACCGCTTGAGCCACATCCCCAGCCCAATTTTGTATTTTTTATTTTAGAGACAGTGTCTTTCTTAGTTACTTAGTGCCTCACTCTTGCTGAGGCTGGCTTTGAACTCACTATCCTCTGTCTCAGCCTCCCTAGTTACTGGGATTATAGGCATGCACCACCGTGCTCAGCTAGGATGTTGCTTTTGTTCACGTAAGGGGTGAACTATGTTCTGTACACTTGATATGTGTGATCTCTTTTGATCTTCCCAAGAGTCCTATGAAAGTAGTCCACTTTTACCCCTCTTTTTACGGAAGAAGCTCATCAAGCTTCAAAGGTGTGTAAGTTCACCAATCGTGGGAATTGTAAAGCTAGCATCAGGGTCTGTAGGCTCCCAAGGCCCTGTTACTATCATTTAATACCAAATATGAGTGTTAAATAGCTTTGGAATAACCAAGAAAAAATTCTGGGAGAGAAACTTCAGATGGGAGCTAGTAACTCTAAAGCTCAGATCTTCTCAAACTTCCTGGGCTGTGTCCTCCAAAAGTCGTTAAGTTTTGACCCCATGTTTTTCATGGTTAATAATTTACCTATTGTCCACCACAATCCCATTAGATTCCCAAATTTTGTAACTGAGCTATTGAGTTCTCCAAACTGCTTCCTCCTTTCAACCTGAATGTTTAGTCACTGGTCCTAAGAGAGACCCATCTAGTGGCCTATACCGCAGACTGGAGGGCAGAGGCTCTGTTGATGGACACTTGGCATTTCTTTGGGCGCTTTGCCTGAGTTACTCTCATATATGCCATATGTTGGAAATGCCCTTTATATTTCCTCATAGAAATTGGGAATGACTTAGCCTCAGTAGTGCTCCATGAGAATAATTGAGTTTTCCTAAAAGAATGATTTATTTTCTTAATTGGTATCTAATTCAAGGTAAATGAGATTCCAAGAAAATATGGTGATGGGGATTCACACACCAATTTATTGGACCCCAACAATCTGTTTTTGTTGTTTTATTTAGTGATACTGGGATTTGAACCCAGAACCATGAACATACTAAGCAAACACTTTACCACTGAGCTATATCCATAACTCTTTTTAGATTTCATTTTGAAACAGGGTCTCACTAAGTTGCTGAGGCTAGCCTCAAACTTGTAATTCTCCTGTCTTAACCTCCTGAGTTGCTGAGATTACAGGTGTGTGCCAATATTCCTAGCTTCCATCATTGTGTTGATTTGTTTTCCAGTGCTGGGGTGGAAATACTAGGCAAGAGGTCTACCTCTAAGCCACACCCCCAGTTCATGTATATATTGTTTTGTTTTATTTTGTTTTTTGACAGCTGATTTTTTTCAGTTTTATTGATTTTTTTTAAAGACACGACAGAGGAATGCATTACAGGTCTTATTACACATATAGAGTTCAATTTTTCATATCTTTGTATATAGAGTATGTTCATACCAATTCATGCCTTTATACATGTACTTTGGTTTTTTGCATTAAAATTTTTTGCGTTACAATTCTTATTACACATATATACCACATTTTTTCATATCTGTTTATATATAAAGTATGTTGACACCCAATTCGAGTCATATGCTGTTTTTAAGTGTTTTCGGTATAGACTGAAGAGAGGGATAGCTGGGTCAGATGGTGGTACCATTTCCAGATTTCCAAGGAATCTTCATACTGTTTTCCATATTGGCTGTATCATTTGCAGTCCTACCAGCAATGTATGAGTGTACCTTTTTCCCCACATCCTCTCCAACACTTATTGTTGTTTGTCTACGTAATAGCTGCCATTCTGACTGGAGTGAGATGATATCTTAGAGTAGTTTTGATTTGCATTTCTCTGATTGCTAGAGATAATGAACATTTTTTTCATATATTTGTTGATTTATTGTATATCCTCTTCTGAGAAGTGTCTGTTAAGGTCCTTGGCCCATTTGTACATATTGTTTTGATAACCAACTTAGCACTTGACTTCAAAGAGGAAACCTTAGAATCCAGGTCATTTTTAGTTGTTCAAGTGTCAGTTTAGCCTAGGCTCCATGGCTGAAAGGAACATTCTTTTGGCTTCTATTGCTTTTTACTTCTTTCATGGACTCATTATTTGTGAGGGTGATACTTTCCTATTGTATCCTGTTTAGGAAGCCTGATTTCACTCACATCCACCTGAAGGAAGGCAGGAGGATTAACTTAATAGGTGCTGATACGTGATAGCCAAGAAATGCAATATGTAGTGCCAATCTGCTTTTCATGGGCAAAATACATGTCCAGTGTTCTCCTCTAGAGCTGGATGTTAGCCCACCCTTCACCACTAGCATACACAGTTGGCCCTCCATAGTCATAGTTTCCATATCCATGGATTCAACCAACCTCAGATTGAAAATATTTGAAAAAAAAATGTTGCATTTCTACTAAATTTTTCCTTGTCATTATTTCCTAAACAACACAATATAGCAACTATTTACACAGCACTTACATTGTACTAGGTATTATAAGTGATTTAGGGATAATTTAGAGTATATTGGGGGATATGCATAGATTATATGCAGATACTAGACCACTTTCAGGTAGAGCATTGATAGATTTTCATTTCCACACAGGGTCCTAGAACAATCTCTCAGATACCAAGGACACCTGTGTCTCCTTGGATAAGACAGATTCACTTCTTACTATATACACTCATCTTTCCACTAAAAGAAAGAATACTTTATGAACTTCAATTTCCTAATTCTTAAACATATCTACTGAGTTCACATTAATAATATAGACTGCTGTCCTTCACTGGAAGCCACAGAATCACTGTCACTGCTGTCCTTATTTCATCAGGGAAAGGGAATGAGCCCATCTCAAGGATCTTCCTGGCAAGAAATGCCCTGGGCTTCAAGACCCCAAGACCATGAATGCCCTTCCCATCCTGGAAAATGCTACTTCCAGGGTGTCTGGGGCTGGAGGGGAACATGGGGAGGTCGTATATAAGAGAGGAAAGGAAGATTTGCTCTCTTATTTTCTTTCATTTGTGGTAAACATAACATAAAATTTATTGTTTTAACTACTTTTTTAAGTATAGAGTTTAGTGGCATTAAATAAATTCAAATTGTTGAGTAGCCCTTACCACCATCCATCTCCAGAATTCTTTTCATCTTGCAAAACTGAAACTGTACCCATTAAACAACACGCCATTCCTCCCTCAACCCAGTCCTTAATCACTACCATTCTTTTCCTACCTCAATGAATCTGAACATTCTAGATACCACACAAGCCAATCTCTATAGTATTTATCCTTTTGATGGAGCATAATGTCTTCAAGGTGTACTCTTTAACAGATTTCAAGTCCACAACTAGACCACTGTCAGCACCCCAGAAAGCCCCCATTCTTTCTTGTCCTGATCACAGCTTGCCCTTTCTTCCATTGAAACAGTGACTATCAAGACTCATACCAGGTGGCACACACCTGTAATCCCAGCACCTTGGGAGGTTGAGGCAGGAGGATCATAAGTTCAAGGCCAGCCTCAGTAACTCAGTGAGGCCCTAAGCAACTTAACAAAGACTGTCTCAAAATTAAAAAAAAAAAATGGAAAGGGCTGGGAATGTGACTCAGTGGTTAAAAATCCCACTCCTCTGCCCTGGGTTTAATCCTTGGTACCAAAAGAAAAAAAGACTCTTGCACAATTTTTATTCTCATCTTTTGTGTTTCTTGTATGCTCTAGCAGTATATTGCAAGAGAAATAGAATGTGTACAACAAATGCAAGCCACATATCTGATTTTAAATTTTTTAATAGCCACACTAAAAAACAGAAATAAAAAGTGAAATGTATGTAAATATATTAATTTAAAAATTATATTTACCCCAATATATCCTAAATATTAACAGTTCTACAATTTTAATCAATGTAATAATTATAAAGGAAACATTTTATTTCTGTTTGACTGCAATTTGGTAGCTGCTAGCTAAATGTAGTTAGTTAAATTTAAATTCATTAAAATAAAGTTTAAAATCCAGTTCCTTCTTCATTCTAGGCACATTTCATGTACTCAGTAACTATATTTGGCTATTGACTGTTGACCCGGAGAGCACACAGACCATTTCCATCAACATAGAAAGTTCTACCACAGGGCATTAGCATGTACTCTTTGGTGTATGGCATTTTAAAAATATTTTTGGTTCAACTTTATCTCATCCCTGTTTTTGTACATAGTTATATTTGTTATTTCCAAATAGCATCCCACTTTATATTAAAACTAAAATTTAAAAAGATTCATGGGCAAGACCAGACATCTTGGATGATCTCAGACCAATGGCCATTCATCAACATAGCAAAGAGTTAAATAACTTTAAATAACCTTACTTGCTTGCTGTGTGTTAGGCACGGTCACTGCATGTAGCCCTGCAAAGTGCTTTGAATGGAATCCCTAGGATTTGACAGTGTGGCTTTGGAGAAAAATGTCCTTCAGATAATCAAGATGTATATGACCTGGTCTTTGGCTATAAGACGTTATAATGTAGTAGAATTATTTTTTAAGAGAAGAAAAAAAATACTGTAATATATACAAAGACATAAACAATATCAATTTACTTAAAAATATGCTATACATCTGTAATTTTTTTAAAGAGAGAGAAAGAGAGAATTTTTTAATATTTATTTTTCAGTTTTTCAGTGGACACAACATCTTTGTTTCTATGTGGTGCTGAGGATCGAACCCGGGGCGCACGCATGCCAGGGGAGCACACTACCACTTGAGCCACATCCCCAGCCCTACACATCTAAGATTTAGGTCTCTCCATCATGAGAATTGTTAAGAGCAATCTAATTTAGAGAACTGGCAGCCATGTGAAACCTGAGGATGGGGGGGTAAATTGAATTGTAGGATATAATAGAAGAACTACTTCATTCAAAGGCTTTGTGTATATAAGATGAGAATTCAAACTTTTCAAAGTCTGAAGTTTCTAAATTGAAGGCTCTAGAACAACTTGAGAATCCCAAAGGTGGCACATCACAGAGAATGGGCAGCATTTGTCCTGAGGTTCTAAAAGAAGTTCTGACAGGAGAATGCAGTATATCCTTAACACAGGCCTTCTAAAGACTGGAAGGCTCTAATATATTGCCTGCCTATAAAACAAACAAACAAAAAAGTTGGGCTGGGGTTTTGGCTCAGTGGTAGAGTAGTTGCCTGGCACATGTGAGGCACTGGGTTCGATCCTCAGCAACATTATAAATAAATAAAATAAAGGTGCTGTGGAGGGAAAGTTTAAGCATACAGGAAGATATAACAAATCTGAAGGAGTTGACTAAATGTCCAATATGTCCATGATTCAGTTCTGTTTTTCTTTTTTTTTTTTTGTAGTTGTAGATGGACAGCATGCTTTTACTTTATTTGTTTATTTTCATGTGGTGCTGAGGATGGAACCCAGTGCCTAACACATGTGAGGCAAGTGCTCTGCCACCGAGCACAGCCCCAGCCCGATTCAGTTCTATTGCAGCATCTTTGATTCAGAAAGCTCCAGTGGCTTCACCAGGGGATTGCTTATAGCCCCACTCTGATATAGTTGTAGGTCTAGCTCTTCTAACATGTACAAAGGCCAGAATAACCCACATGTGTCCAGTGCACCAGTAACTCAACTCCCTCACCACTGACATGGGCAAAAAACATAAAGGGAGCTACAGGTTTTAAGTAAAATATGTCTTAGGAAACGAGTTCCTAAAGTAGGTCTCCATGAGGAAACATGCTGACTGCATGACCCATTCCTGGGGCTGCTTGTCATCTCCTTTGGATATCAACTGTCAGCATAAGGAAGGTGTGGGAGTCTATTGCATAGCAGACAGTAACACCTGACATTTATCCATCACTTACTGTATACCAGGCTTTTTTCCCCTCATGTCTTCATGTGTATTATTTTAACCATAATTCCATGAAGTAGAAACTATTTTTTTCCCATTTCCAGAGATGGAAGTTGAAGCACAGAGCAATGAAGTAACTTGCCCAAAATCACATGTGAGAGAATCTTGCCCCTCAGCAGGGATTCCAACCCACCCAGCTGATCTCAGAGATCACATGTACCACATTCTCCTTTAAAAAGAATAGAAAGACATGACTTCCTCTAGGTCCTTCCTGTAGATTGTCTGGTCCAGTTTCTAACCATATTCCAGATAAATTGATAAAACCCAACTCAATATGAGGCTCTGTTGTGACATGAAATGAAAAGTTCAATCAAGGAAGGAAACTTAGAAAATCAACAAGATTTCCTTCTTCCTACATTGTTGACAAAAAACAAAACATCCAACAGAAAACTCAAACTTCAGGAACCAACAAAAAATTGCAACTTTGATCCATTTGCGTGTTATACCGAGAAGAGGTCCTGGTCAGCACTTGGCCCAGGGATGGGGGCAAAATAAGCCAGCATCTGCAGCTCTCCTGGCTCTTACCTCAGACTCTGAACTTCCCTTCTCACCCATTAACTCAGATGAACTGTTGAGTTAACGTAGCATCAGAAAAGACAGTAACAGTTTGGTAGCGGGATCCCTCACCGCTCTAGCAACACTGGAAATGCCCTTATCAGGTCACCCCTTTTCTTAGAAACCATAGGAGTTTCCTTTTCAAGAGCTAGTAACTCTGATCTAATTACTGGGGTCTCATGTACACTTAAATACAAGGAAGGGTTCCTCTACTAAAAAGAGCATTAATTTAGCGAGAAAATTTTTGTTGGTTGTGTTTGTTTTTGGTTTTATTTTTTGGTTTTGTTTTTGTCAGTGCTAGGGATTGAACCCAGGGCCTGCATATGCGAGGCCACCACTTTAACACTAGATTATATATCCCCATTCCAAGGAAAATACTTTTTAAAAGTTTGTATTTTTTTTTCCAAAAAAGAAAAGTTTACTTATTAAAAAAAACATTTAAGGGGAAAACCTGCTATGTTCTAGGTCCTAATCTAGTGCAAAAAAGGAAAACACATGCCTTTACAGAGCTTTTAATACTTTCCTTTTCAAAATATTTTCAATGAAATAACTGGATAGTATTTGTACAATTACAGCATTTATACAGTACTTTTTCTGTTTGTCAGCTATCATATTTGGCAAATTATGTTTTTATTTAATCCTTGAAACAGGTCAATTTCAGGCAGATTTTGCTATCCCTTTCTCTAAGTAAGATGGCCAATAGCAAAGTAGGAAATTTAGAATGTGTGCGGTATTTCTTTATCTTTCTGTCAGTTTTTCATTCCTGTAACAAAATGCATGAAATAAATACACTTAAAAAGATGAAAGGTTTATATTGGCCCAGTTTAAGAGGTTCTAGTCCATAATTGAGCATATAATGGAAGAAGGTGTGCAGTAGATCAAACTGCTGAACTTGTGGTGACCAGGAAGTGGCTCAGTGGTAGGGCACTTGCTTAATATGTATGAGGCACTGGGTTTGATCCCCAGTACTGCAAAAAAGAAATCAAACACAAACTGTGGCAATCCTGAAGGCAGCATATATATACATGGATGATCTCTATGTCATAGGAGTATATTCCAAGTCTTGGAGAAGCCTAACCATTTGCTTTGATTAATGTATGTTTTCTCTTTCTTTTTCCTTGGCAGATGATCATTCCCGGGTGAGGCTACAGACAATAGAAGGAGACACCAACTCAGACTATATCAATGGAAATTATATCGATGTATGTATTTTTAAACTCTCAGTGCACTCAGCCATCCTAACACATACCAGATTGCGTGTCTGCTATGAGATGGGCAGACACACCTCAGACAGAAACTGAAAACTAATGTATTAATGTTGCCCCATGCTCCATAGAACTTCACAGTAACTACACAGTCACTCCTTTTCTCAAGTCAGCCTGTACCTTGGTGAATTTCTCTGATGTTCTGTATTTCTCTGATGACTGTCCCATGCTTATGTGGACTAAGAATTTTTTTTCCCCTCTTATTTATTTATTTTTTCAACTTACAATTATTCGACACTTTTTAAAAAATCTGTTTGCATATTAATGGAACAAATCTCTCTAATTCCTAATGCAGTGATTTGCAATCTCTTGTCATCAGTGCACTTTTAAGTTGCCTTCAAAGTAGTCTGTAGCTGTTCACCAGGACTTCCAACGAAAGCAAGACGTGTCATTAAATATGTAGGCTGTTTAATTATTGAAGATAGCTTCTTTGTTCATTCTGCATCATGTTAACTTAATGTTTTACATTAGGATAAATTCTTTAGGAGACAGCCTGTTTTCAGTTGAAATGAATGAAATCAAAAGTAGCCTGAAAAAAATCAAGGGAAGGTTGGGATTCCCTCCAAGGCCCAAGTCCACATTAAACATATTTCAGCTTCTTTGTAGTTCCCAAGATATACTCCATGCCTGGCCATCACCTTATTTTTTAGGCTAGCAACATTTCCAGGGGCAAGTTTTATCCATCATATGCAGGCTACACATCTTTAATCCCCAAATCCAAAACACTCCAAAATTTTCTGTCTTTGAGCACTGATACAAGTCCAAAGTGGAAAGTTTCATATCCGACCTTGTGTGACAGGTAATAGCCAAAAACAGGCACACAGAACACCGTTTATTTAGTATCTCCAAGGGGGGAAAAAGTCTCTTCTGGCCCCTTCAATTTTGATGCACAGACTTCACTTCTTGAAAACAAAAAGGTGTTTAAAATATTAAATACCTTCAGGCTATATGTATAACATATATAGGGAAAAAATGCATTTCATGTTTAGATTTGGGTCCCCTCCCCAGATATCTCATTATGTATATGCAAATATGCCAAAATCTGAAGTCTCAACATTCCAGGTAAGGGATGTTTAACCTTTATATGGCTTCTTGTTTTTCTGGGGTTGAATAGGACTTGGGTGCTACGAAAAGTAACTAGCACCATAATCTCTAGTAGTTACCTAAAAATAATGTATGAATGATATTTTTAGTGCTAATTAGAAAACTTTTGCTATTTAGTTATAGCTTGACAGTTTTATAGATTTGTGGGTGGAGCTTCAGGATTATTATTGAAAGAATAATTCATATCTCATTCATCAAACAACCTTATACCATTTTGATAGTGGCCAAAATAATACCCACTCCCAGTTTGACTTTTTAAATCAGGATTTCTTCCTAAGGTACATTGCACTTATTTCACTATTCATGGTAGTAAAAAGAGATGACCAAATCTTGTCAGTCCTTACAGCCTCACAAGGTAGAAGCTGAAATATGAAATGTCTTCTCCAATTCCCCTCACCCTGAGGTCAGCTATAAAATACCTTCCCCTAGGAGCTTCCAGTGAACACTGTTCACCTTCTAGTCCCAGCTCCAATGGTCTCTGCTGGGTCCTTGAGCATAGAGCATAGTTTCCTAGTCACCTGGAATATGCCTGAAATATATTAAACACTTAAATGTTTGATGAATCAGTGACTAAAGGAGTCTGTAGGATCCGAGTAGGCATCTAGAAGATGTCACTTGAACTGAGTCTGAAACAGTGGATGGGTAGACATACAGAGGAGAGAAGACATTATAGCTCAAGGAAATAAAAGGAGCACGACTTTAAAATAACTGATAGACAAGTGTTAATTTTGACAGAGAGGAGAGTAATTACTCAACGACCCCTTTATTCATTTGATCAGTCAAATCTTACTGAGCACCAGTGTTGGAGTTATACCAGTGAACAATTCAGATTAAAAACAAAGCCGGCTGAATGAGGTGACACATATCTATAATCCCAGTTATTCAAGAGGCTGAGTCTGGAGGATCACAAGTTCAAGGCCAGCCTCATCAACCTAACAAGGCCCTGTCTCAAGATAAAGAATAAAAAGTACTGGGGATGTAGCTAAGTGGTAGAATGCTACTGGATTCAATCCTCAGTACCAAAAAAGCAAAACAACAACAACAAAAATAAACTGTTGGACATAGCAATGCTCAGACTGTAATCCCAGTGGTTTAGGAGGCTGATTGCAAGTTCAAAGCCAGCCTCAGCAACTTAGCAAGGACCTAAGCAACTTAGTGAGACCCTGTATCTACACAGAAAAATAAAATAAAAAGGGCTTGGAATGTGGATTAGTGGTAAAACACCACAGGTTCAATCCCTAGTACCAAAATAATAATAATAATAATAATAATAATAATAATAATAATAATAATAACAACAACAACAACCAAAATAATAATAATAACAACAATAATAAATAATAATGATAACCTTCTGATCTAATGAGGCTGAAGTAATACAATAAGTAAAATGAGTTAATTCTGTGTGGTATGTTAGAAGGTAGTGTGTACTATGGCAAAGTAAAGCCATTAGGAGACGTAGGAGTGTGAGGCTTGGAGGTGAACTGCAGTTTTTAATAGAGTGACTGCAGTCAGTGTGAAGGTGACATTGGAGCAAAGAAGATGAGGGATGGATCCATGTAGATATCTTGGAAAATCAACCTGAGCAAAGGGCTTGTTATTATAGAACTTACCTAACAAATCTAAAGAAAAACGAGCAACAGGTGTTGGTGGAGTGGTATTGGGGGCAACTGGGGAATAAGGAGGAAATGAAGGGAGAGGCCATGGAGCCAAGTAAGAGAAATGATGGCAAGACCTCTGGCTTTCAGTGTGCAAGGTGGGAGTGATTTGATGGATCTGAGCAGAGGTCTGACTGCAGAGAGGAGAACAAACTGTAGGTGGGTAGGAGCCGGAGCAAGGACACCTGCTAGATGACTGTGGAAGTAATCCAAAGGGAGTGGACAGGGAGAAATGGGATCCTGGGTCTATATTGGGGGCTGAGCCCATGGGATTTGCTGGCAGATTGGCCAAGGGTGTGGGAGGTAGAAAGGGGTCAGGGATTCCTTTAAGAGATGGGATTGCTGTTTTCTCAGAAGTCTGTGTGTGGAGCAGGTTTGGGTGAGAAGAAATGAGTTCAATTTTACACATGTAAAAAAGTAATATATATTAGACATCCAGTGGAGTGTTGATCAGGAAATTGACCCACATCCAGATTTCAAGGGAAAGGTTGGGGTTAGAAATAAGAGTATAGGATTTGGGATGGGGTTGTAGCTTAGTGGTTGAACTCTTGCCTCACATGCATGAGGCACTGTGTCTGATCCTTAGCACTACATAAAATAAATAAATAAATAAAGATGTGTTTTTAAAAAGACTATAGGGATTCCTCAGGGATGTGGATGGTATTGAAGGCCATGGGACTGGATCAGATGACCAGGAGAGTGAGGGCAGACAAAGGAAAACCCAAGAACTAGGCATTCCAACATCAATGGGAAAGGAAGAACCTACCAGCAAAAGAGAAGGCAAATGGCCAGGGAGGGAGAGAAAGAGGAGAACCAGCAGATTCCTGTCCTGGAAGCAAGTGGAAGAAGTATTTTAAGGGGATCCTTAGTATTCATGCAACTGATGGGTCAAGTAGATGAGGACTGGGAAATGACTATGAAGTTTAGCAACATAGTTCATTCCTATATGGTGCATGGCTATAGTTTATCAGATGTGTCTTTCCTATCTGCTGGACATTTTGCTAGGCATTGGACATAGAGAATGAATATTGGACATAGAGAATGAATAAGTCAGACAGAGTACTTGCCTGAACTTTGTCAGCTCATGGGAAATGAGTGTCTATTTTATATGGGTCATGATTCTATAATTTAAAATCTACAACCAGTCAGATGTATAAAAAGAACTTCTTTGCTTTTGTTTTTCATTTTTTTACTTGTTTTTAAGGACAAAACTAATTTTACAGATACTCCTTTAAGATATCTGAGATTTGTATATTCTTATATACAGATTTGTATATTCTTTCCAAGTTTCTTTTTTTGTGTGTGTGTTCCAGCTAACTTAGGCACAATATTTTGGGTCATTTCAGAGGACTGAAATGGAAAGCATTAGGTCCATGAAGATATGTTACTGGGTATAATTTCTCTGACTTGGCTTTGTCTTTCCCAGATACTTATCCTACAATTTCTTTGCCACCTGCTTTTTTGTCCCAATTTTCATCTTACTTGTTTCTTATATGGTCCTGATAAAAGGAAGGGGTCTTGCAGAATTTTTGTTTCTTGAAATTTCTGACCCTGGGGTACAGCATCATGTCATGGTGTTTAATAGTGTTTTAAGAATGGTTTTGAGTATTACTATTGATGGAACTATCTACTCCCCCAAAACAGAATATGTGTAAGCCCTTGGCACATTGCCAATAACATCCCAAACATAAATGAAATTCTATTGCACACTCCCATTCTGTTTGCATCTTAATAAGAGTGATGGTCACTTTTTTTTTCAGGAGATCCATAAGTTGTTAGTGTTTATTGCTCATCTATCATCTCATAGCCAATATACAATTAAGTTACTCACGCCTTCTGTGCAACCATCAAAACAGTTATATTTGATGCACCTTCACTTATAAAGAGAAACTCAGTGGTCCTAGGCCTGGCCAATTTAACTTTCAAGTGAAGCAGCTGTTGTGTTTGTATGTGCAAATCATTTCCACAGATTTAGCATATGACTTCTGTGCTACTTATTGATTTTATCAAATATTCTTTATTTTTAGGGCTATCATCGACCCAATCATTATATTGCTACCCAAGGTAAGTTTATTTCAGCTTGACATCTTTCTTTGGTTGCTTATTTACCATTCTCTAACATTTCATACTTCCCTCAAGAAGATATGGCACATGCAATTTATTGCAGTTCTAGTCATCTAAATGTACAGTCTTATTTTCTCATCAGAAGTTCTGGCAATGTAACCATTTAGTTAGAACTTCATGTTGAGATCATTAAAAGAAATATGTTCATCAATTCATTATTGAGTTCAATCTGTCTACCTTAGGAATTAGTGTGACATTTACAAAAAATAGATCTATAGATATCCATTTAACAAATATGTACTGACTGCTGTCTGTGCAAAGAATAGTACTTGTTGCTGCTGGAGAACCAAGCTCAATCTGCCTAGCAGCCCCTTCTCCAAATGTTTGTGTTTATGAGGGAATATGTGGATGCCCTGTGTATACTGGAGTATGTGAAATTCCAGGTAATAACTGTGAAAGGCACAGATAAGATGCTAGGGAAGTTTGGAGCAGAAAGAATTGCTTTCAGGAGAGATAATCCAAAAGCAGCAGAGGTGCAGTTTTGAGAGGGAGGACTTGCAAATGAAGAGATAATACACAAAGATCTGGAAGCAGCAAATTCATATTCCCAGGTTAAAAGCAATTGGTGAGTCCCTTTGGTTAAAGGAAACCAAAATAAATTTAGAGGAAAGGTCAAAGATGCTCATGGCAACAGTATCTTCTCTACTAGGTCAGATCATATTGAAGAGTGAGGGTCCCAAGAGTGCTAAGGTTTTAGAGAAGAAGGCATCATATTGGGTGAGTTACTAAGTTGATATAAGATAAATTAAAGAATTGCTGAGAAGGAGAGAAGACCTAGGTAAGGCTGACCAACATTATTATAATTTCTGCATCGTTCCCAGTAATAGAATCCAGAATCTGGAGCAGGGAGAGCAAAAGGATGTTGCCTGCCAAAGAGTAGAAATTAGCAGGAGTTGGTACACAACAGAAAGCCAGGAGAAAGGGAATCAAGGACGTGAAGAAAATCCTGGTTGGAAAGTGGAGGTTTGGAGGCAGGGAGATCAGAAGGATCTAGTGGACCCTAAGGGGAGGGAATAGTTAATGGATGGAGGCCAATTTTGGTAGATGAGTCACAGAATAAGAAAAGAACCAGAGAGCAGAATTTCAAGCATTAGGGCAGCAGTAGAGCTTATTAGAATTTTATGCTGGGGTGAGAGTGTTTTATAGCTGCACTGTCCAGTATGATAACTGCTAGTCACATGTGGACACCAAGTACACTTGTCCCTCTGTACTTGTGGGTTCTGTGTGCACAGATCCAACCAAAGTGGATCAGAAATATTCAGGAAAAAAATGTTGTCTGTACCGTATATATATATTTTTTCTTTTCATTGTTCCCTAAACCACCAAGTGGTATCACAACTATTTACACAGCATTTACATTGTGTTAGGAACTGTAAGTAATCTGGAGGTTATTTAAAGTATACAGGCAGATGTATGTAGGTCATATGAAAATACTATGTCATTTTATATAAAATACATGAGTTTCCTGAGACTTTGGCTTCCACAGGGGGTCCCCAGCACCAATTCCCCAGGAATAATGAGGAAATGACTATGCTAAAAGTAGCTACTGTGAATGAAGAACCAAATTTTAAATGTTTTTATCCATATGAATAGCTGTATTTTTCTGTTTCCCTGTAGTGTTGCCCAGCAAATCTTAGCATGGAAAAACTGGGTAGCACCAGTAGGTCCACAGTCTCCCATGATCACTGGGGACTGTGCACCCTGGCTGAGATGATCTCCTTAGCCTCCAAGTGTCTTTCTCCCCTTGTTCCATGAAGTCAGTAATGGCTCCTGCCAAAGGGGCTTTGCTGGCCAAGTGCAAGCTCTCCTGTAGGCTGCCCAGTGTGCCCCAGCACATAGCAGGCCCCACAGGGGAGTTGCCATGATCTTAGAAAGCACACACCTGGCTCAGGCTCAAGTGCTTGAATCTGGGATTAAACAAGGACCTCTGAGTTCAATCCTAGGTGCTTTCTGGACCTGAACTAAATTAATGAGTGCCTTTAGAGGAACCCATTGTTAGTTCTTTGAAATTCATTCTCATGGCTTTCAAAGTGTTCTAAAGTAGGCATCATAAATTTGATGTAATAAATTTGATGATAATTTTGAATTAGTGTTTTTATAAATACATATGAAAATTCAATTGTAAAGTACACAAAAAACTCCTGAGTTGCTTATCTTGGTTAGAAATTCATGTCTTTATAAGTAGTATGAAAATAAAAATTAAACCTCATTTGAATTTTCAAAACCAAGGACTTGTAGATTAATGTGACTCAACAGTCAGCTAGAGATTGAAACCCCCAAATCTATGTATGGTCCCTCACTTGGCTTCCCTTAGTTGATTCTCTCCCTAAGGGAGATTATTCTTTGAAGAAAAGTACCATTAGAGAAGTCACTATCTGCAGAATTAATTTGATTGAGACTTAATTGCTCAGTAGCTCTCTTCAGTGGTATCAACCTGTCAGGTGTTAATGAGCAAATACATTTTAGGCAACTGTGGAACAGCAAATGCAATCCATTTGTAGGGCTACTTATCTGCCCATAATGGAGAAGGTTATGCCTAATGCCCTGTTTACCAGACCATGGTGGCCTCCCTTTAGTGCAGACTGGACTACAGATCAGAATTCTCAAACATCATTCTTATTGGTTCAGGGAGAGGCAAAAGATTAATATTTTTATTCTAACATTCATTCAAGGCTATATGCTGCATATATTCAGACCACCATGCTCAGATTAGAAAGCTAGACTCTCTTTTCTAACATATGCCACAAGCATAATGCAATTAATGGCCTTAGATGGCCAGTCAAAACAATAGACAATAACCTACAGTGATTGGTGTGGAGAGGTAAAATTTGTTCATGGATCACCTTCATTAATAAAAAAATACAACCATTTCATTCTAAGAAGTCAACTAAATAGATGATAAGGATTAATAGGAAATGCCATTTTTAATTTTATGTGTTCTTTTTAGTTATACATAATAATAGAGTGTATTTTGACATATATGCATGGAGCACATCTGGTTCCAATTAGGATCGCAACCTTGTGGTTGTACATGATGTTGAGATCACTGTGGTGTACTCACATATGTACATAGGAAAGTTATGCTAGAATCATTCCACTGTCATTCCTGTCCCCTTCCCTTCCCTCCATTTCCCTTTGTCTAATCCACTGAACTTCTATTCTCCCTGCCCCTTGAGTGTTATCATCCACATAAGGAAGATGACATTTTAAACACTGTCCTCACTCTTTTATCCCTCTGTTTTGTTCTGAGATAATTCTTTAAAATCTATTCACAGCCAGAACCTGTGAAACTACATGAATGGTCCAATTTACTCACAACCAGTTTTATTCCCAAGAAATAGTAATACACAGCTTTCCCTTTCATACAGAGGCCACATTATAAATTTATGTATTGAGTCTCTTCTGCCCAGCTCCCTCAAATTCATTGACTTTTCTACCAGTACCTGATTTGGACCTTTGATGATAAAGGTAATATTTCTGCAAATTAAATAAATCCTATTCAAGCCAGATATGTTGCTTTTTCAGTATTTTCTTCCTATCTCTCTTCTGTTTAATTATTTTCATGTGACAGCTAATATATTGATGGTCTAATATGAACTTCATAATGTATGATTGACTGGACATTAATGCAATTGTAACATTCAAGATTTAGGATTAGCAAAACAAATTTATCAAAGGAGAGGAAGTGGTATCTATTACCATATGCTTAGAACCAGAATGGAGCTAGAATTTCAAAACCAGGGCTCACAGCAAGGGCCAGAAGAGCATGCAGGTGGGTATTCTAGCCCAGAACTGATCATAGTTCACAATCAAAATACAACCCACAGAGACAGTGTGGGATGCAAGCTGGATGAAGAACATTAAGAAGCACTTCTCCACACTGATTGCAGAGAGCACCTGCTGGCCTCATGGTGGGCAGCCAAGTGGGCCTGGAAAAGTGTTCTTTTTAGTGTTTCATTTCATTTATTAAACTAACTTCAATAGAGTTTTGCTTTAGATAACTCAGAAAGGCAGTTGTGAAAGAAGATGTTGCAGGTCTGGCACATGTGACTGTGTGGGTTACACTTGTGAAGTCCTTCTTCACTTCTATTTACATGTTTTCCCTGACATCAGTATTTTTTATTTATTTTACTTTTTAATTTTTTAAATGTTATAATTTTTAGTTGACACAAAATAATTGTAAACATTTGTGGGAGGTACAGTATGACCCTTTAATACATGCAAACAGTGTGTAATGATCAGTTCAGGGTAAAATGGCACATGTGTCACCTCAGACATGAATCATTTCTTTATGTTGGGAACATTTAAAATTCTTCCACTAGCTATTTTGAAATTCTCAATTGTTGTCAACCATAGTTATACTACTGTGATATGGGACATTAGAAGTTATTCCTCTGGGACTGGGATCACAGCTCAGTATTAGAGTGCTTTATGCATGAGACCCTGGGTTCCACCCCAGCACTATCACCACACATACACAAAAAAAGTTATTCTTCTAATTCAACCACACCCTATACTTCTTGCCCATCAGCAAGGCTTTTCTAGAGCCATTTATGCACTAAAAATCCCCTTAAAAAGAGGATCATGCCTAACACTCCCAGTCCTGTCTACTACAAGCTGACCCCTCAAAATCACATGCTTAGTTTCTAATAAAATGGATCTAGGATCATCCCCTTCCAAGTTTCACTACAACATTAAAATAGAAAATTTTCTTTCATATAGCCCTATTATTTTTTTTATTGGTTGTTCAAAACATTACAAAGCTCATGACATATCATCTTTCATACATTTGATTCAAGTGAGTTATGAACTCCCATTTTTACCCCAAATACAAATTGCAGAATCACATCAGTTACACATTCACAATTTTTACATAATGCCATATTAGTGACTGTTGTATTCTGCTGCTTTTCCTATCCCCTACTATCCCCCCTCCCCTCCCCTCCCATCTTCCCTCTCTACCTCATCTGCTGTTGTTCAATTCTCTCCCTTGTTCCCCCCCCCCTTTCCCCTCACAACCTCTTATATGTAATTTTGTGCAACATTGAGGGTCTCCTAACATTTCCATATATAGCCCTATTATAAAATGTGTTTTAGCCACTAAGCCACTTCCCTGCAGTGTACCCCCTTTTATTAGAGCTTCATGGTTATACATAGTAATTATATTCATCCCAACAAACACATACAGGCATAGAAATCAATATCAGTTCATGATCCCTTCTTTTTCCCATCTCCCCCCTTCCCCTTCTTTTTCTACACTACTAGAGTTCCTTTCACTGGATTGGATTGGATCCTTATGTAATCTTATCCTCCACTCCACCTTTCCTTTATTTTACTCTAGCTTCTGCATATGAGAAAAAAAATTCAATCTTTGTGTTCCTGAGTTTGGCTAGTTTCACTTAGCTGAATATTCTCTATTTCCATCTATTTACTGGAAAATGCCATAATTTTATTCTTTTAATGGCTGAGTAGAATTCCATTGTGTGTAGTATATGTGTGTGTTTATACACACACGTACTACAATTTCTTAACCCATTCATCTATTGACAAGCATCTGGGTTGATTCCATAATTTAGCTAATGAAATGTACTGTTATAAATATTGATATGGCCATGTCACTGTAGTATGCCAATTTTAGGTCTTTTAGAAAAATACCAAGGAGTAGATAGCTGGGTCATATGGTGGTTCCATCCTTGTTTGAGAAATCTCCAAACCGCTTTCCAGAGTGGTTGTACTAGTCTCTCATCTCACCAACAATCTATAAGTGTTCCTTTCTCCCCACAATCTTGCCAGCATTTATTGTTGTTTGTATTCTTGATCATTGCCATTCTGACTGGTGTGAGATGAAATCTTAGTGTAGTTTTAATTTACATGTCCCTAATTGCTAGAGTTGTTGAACATTTTCTTCTTGTATATATTGGCCTTTTGTGTTTCTTCTATTGAGAAGTTTCTCTTTAGTTCTTTTACCCATTTATTGATTGGGTTATTTGGATTTTTGGTGTTAAGTTTTTGAGCTCTTTGTACATTATGGATATTAATCCCTTACTGAATGAATTGCTGCCTAAGATTTTCTCCCATTCTATAGGCTTTCTCTTTGCCCTCTTAATCATTTCCTTAGCTCTGAAGATGCTTTTTAGTTTGACAGCATTCCACTTATTGATTGTTGGTTTTATTTCTTGTGCTTTGGGGTCTTGTTAAGGAAATCTGTGCCAGCACCTATATGATAGAGTTCTGACCCTATGTTTTATTCTACTAGTTATGAGGTTTCTGGTCTAATACATAAGTCTTTGATCCATTTTGATTTGAGTTTTGTTCAAGGTGAAAGATAGGGTTCCAGTTTCACTTTTCTACAAGTAGCTCTCCATTTTTCCCAGCACCATTGTTTAAAAGGTTGTATTTTCTCCAAGATATAACTTTGGCACCCTTGTCCAACATCAGACAGTTTTAGGTTTGTCGGCCTGACACTTTTAAAATATTTTTATATTAAGACTGAGACTTGCTAAGTTGCTTAGGGCCTCACTAAGTTGCTGAGGCTGGCTTTGAACTTGTGATCCTCTTGCCTCAGCCTTTCCAGCTGCTGGGATTACAAGTGTGTACCACCACACCCAGGGTAAAATGCCTCTTTTAATTAAAATAATTTTAGAAGTCCTAACAGAAACTACAAACTGTTAATATCCCTACCTTTGACTCTTCCTGAGTACAGGTATGATACCCACTATATCATTTCTTTTTTTTTTTTTTTTTTCGAAATTGTGCTAATTTGACAGGATTAGTCAGTTGGGATTCCGATCTTAACCTGGCTCTTGCTATGTGGAGTCTCTTGTCTCTTTCAGGAGTTTGCTCTGTGCAGGACCCTTTGGCAACCCTGGAAACATGTGAGAGAACAGGGAGATCACTATACCCAATGCTTTCTATAAGACTGCCTCATGCTTTCTATAGGACTTCCCAGCCTTGAGTGCTCTCATGGTTCCTCACCTTAGGAGACACAGAACTTCTTTGAGTAGCTGGTATGATGTAAGATTTTCTCCTCACAAAGAAAATTTCATGTATACACTTATTCACAGCATTTTAATTTGAGGTGGTTAATGGACACCACCCCCACAACCTATTCAGGAATTATCTCCATGAAATTCAGGTTACAAACTTCACTTAAATCAAAAACTTAAAGCCATTTTGGAGTAGGACAGGAAACCCAAACTTAATTAACTTAAAAAAAAGATACTTGTCAGGTGCTAAAAAAAAGTCATAGATTTCTTACAACTGTACAGCTCTTCTTAGAAATACATTTCTAAGAGCTTCAAAATTTTTATTAAATTTAAAAAGTTGTAACTAAAATGTTTAATAACCTGATTCCTTATTGAAAGAGACCGTGGAATAGAGTTGTTTGTAAACTTCAGTATTATGAACCATTGTCAGTAAAGGTCTGTGGGTACATTGTGTACATGTTTGTCTCAGGTTTTTTTGGGGGGGCCTATATGTTATTCTTTTACATTTGTTCCCCAAAAGTTTAGCATTTATATTAAAAATGCAATTTTAGCATTTATGTTATAAATTATTGCCTCTTGGTGACAGGAAAGAGAACCCATGGCCTACTTTTATTTCTTAAAAGCAAAATGTACTAGAAGTACCACAGTCAGAAGGCCTGGGCCCAGATTCTTTTGCTACCTCAGAGAAGTTACTAAACTTCTTAAATTTATTTAATGTAGAGTCCTAGTGTTTGGTTAAACTAATTATGACCAGGATAGTGCTTCCTGTGTGCCAGACAACATTCTACACATTTATATATAAAGTAACTAATTTCATCTTTACCCTGAATATTGAGGATAGGAAATATTGTTGTCCCCAACTTATAGATGAGTAAACTAAAGTAGAAAGATTTGAATTTGCTTAGTCACAGACATAGGAAGTAGAAGACCCATGTTCATATGCAGACTATTGAACGCTAGCATCAACATTAATACTTACCTCACTGTACTGCCTCCTAGAGGCCACTGTGGAAATTAAATGTATTCACATATATAAATACATAGAGGTACCTGATGCAGAATAAATGCCGTGAAGATGTAAGCTCTTGTTAATGAGAAACAGTAGAACTTCATGATTAGGAACAAGGCTTCTGAAGCTATGGTGCCAAGATTCAGACCCTGACTCCTCCTTTATAACCTGATGACATTGACAATTACTTAATATCACGATGCTCATTGTAAATGAAGATGATAATAGTTGGTCTTGCAGAGTTGTCATACAGATGAAGTGAATTAATATTTCTAAAGCACTTAGAGCAGTGTCAAATACCTAGTAGTTGCTACAAAAAAAATTTGATAAAATAACATTCTCCTTCACTGACCTTAAAAATGCACTAAAACCACAAAGAATAGGTCTTATTAATTAGGTATGTTCATATTTCCAAGTGTAGTAGTCTTGTGTAAAATTCCTAACTAGCTAGTGACATATCTCCCAAGTGAATAACCCTGGGCTGAACATTTTTAGAAGACTTAGAACAGTTTCTAGATACTGTGGCCTGTGGAGAATTGACCATCCATATAGGGTCCTGTGTCATGTACCATTGGCTTTCTCACCACCTGTCTTTTATGCTCAGAGACTCTGATGCTCAGTGTCATATTTCAGGATGCTAAGTCAGATGTCAGACACCACAGGAATGGAGCTAGAAAACCTGATACCAGCTCATCGTTTACAGTGAGAAATGTAACTATCCATCAGACAGAACTGTTCACAACCTGGTGAGGCCATTCTGTGTCTTCAGCTAAAGAGGAAGATGCCACGGGTGCTTCAAGACTAGTACATCAGAAAAGGGGTTTCATTTATTCATTCATCGGGTGGCAACAACCACCTGGTAGTCAGCCAGCTTGACACAGATACTCAGTAAGACTATGAGAATGGGTGCATGAGTGCATAAAGGAGTTAGCATGCACCAATCAGATGATGGAATATTTCAGCCAGGAAGGAAGGAGGTCTCATGTTGGTCTGACCAAGCGTATGCTTCCAGGAAATACCTTGGTGTCATTATCTCTGACATCTCTGGCTATTTGTTTCTTCAGTTAAAAGCTGATCACCTTCTGTTTTTAGAAATACTTTCTCTTCACATGTGTGAGTAAATCCAGGCACTTTCTTTGGAGATAGTCCATCCTGTGAGATTCACTTTGCTTATCTTTGCACTAATCTTATTTGTACACCCCAACAAACACATTATAGAGTCAGTTTTTCCCATGATTCTACTTTGTCCATAATTGAAAAAGAGAAACCAAAAAAAAAAAAGTTTCCTCTAGTTACTTGCAGAGAGAATCAAGCTTTACTATGAAAATAATAAAAAGGCAGAGTAAAGGTTTATTGTAGACATATTTACAGATCCTCAACCCCTGCACAACAGTGAAAGGTGCTCTAGTGCTTTCTTTCTGTTTGTTTTTCATCTGTTTCTCACGCATTTTTCCATGGGGTGTAATTTTAATAAAGATTTTCAAAAACACAAATATGGTTCATATTTTCCCCACTCAAAATCCCCCTCCAGGTTTTTGGAGCAGTTCATATTGGTTCACTTTGCTTTTCTGGGCAAGTTATTCTTGAAACAGAATGTTCTCAAGGCTTCCATGAAAGTCTATGGGCTCTGTAAAGAATATTTTGAATGTGACATTCTGTCTTCCAAATGGAGATGAACACTTGAAATTATTTCTAAGTACAATCAAAAGAACTTTATTTTTTAAATCAAGAGCTTAGCCTTTAGTAAACAACTTTTGTTTTTATTCTTTCAAACATCATGGGGGTTTGTACTTGAAGCACAAATTCTATAAGAGCTTACATTGGCTAAGTTGTTCATACATTGTCAGCGGGTTATAGATTATGTTTTGGGTTCATTTGTTATATCCTTTTGGAGATTGATTTAAAAATTGTACTTAGTGAAATGTAGTATTGTCTAGTTTCCAATATTAAGTAGGGAAACTTTGAAAGAATGTAATTTATACACAGGCAAAAGTGACCCTCTCCCAATGAGGCTAAGGATTCCAGCCACTCAGAGCCACAATGTGCAGACTCCACATGCATCTTATACCCATCTGTGGTTTTCCCAGAGAGATGAACAATTGCAATCAACAGCTTATCTAGAAACTTCCTTCAGTTTGTCTTCTTCAGATTAATTTCCAAAGATACTGACTAATTAACCAAATGACCCGTTTCATAGATGTCTGAACCCTGTGCTCTTAATAAACTTGCTCTTTGGCAGTGAGAACATTTAAAGATAGGTTATAAATGAAAAGATGAAGGTAAAAATCAATCTTGTTAAATCACTAGCTTGTTATGAATGTCATGAACAGAAATGGATCCTTTGAAAAATAAAACCTAAATTGAAGAAGAGTAATTTGAAGACAAATGATGCCCTGTTGTTAAGGAGGTGCCCAGTTCTAGGTTGTATCAAACAAATGCTTTTAAAAAAAACTTTTATTTTATTAAATTTTATTTTATTTTGATGTTTATGGGGTACAGAGTATTTCAATATATGTACTCATTATCAAACATCAAATGCTATATGTCACTTCAAATGCTTATCAAACCTTTGTGGTGAGAACATTTAAAATCCTATCTTTTATTAGTTATTTTGAAAATAGCCAAGTATCCATTAATGCATGAAAGGGTTTGTTAAATGTGCTATATGTACCCAATGGATACTGTTCAGCCTTAAAAAAATTAACAGGAAATCTTGTCATTTGCAACAACATGGGTGAACTTAGAGGATGTTATGTGCCTAGAGGATGTTATGTTAAGTGAAGTAAGCCAGACACAGACAAATACCATATGCTTTTACTTATATGTATTTTATAAAAAACTGGAACAAATGCTTTTTAAATCTTTAAGAGAATTTTAGGTGTATGCCTCATTTAAAGTAGAAAATTATAGATTCTTTTAGAGCTGGTAGAAACTTTAAAAGTCTCACAGTACAGCTTCCTTATTTGGTAGTTGAAATAGTTGGAATTGAAAGCAGAAATTGATTTAAGTGTTCTTTATTTTTATAAGTGGAAATGCATCCTGTATGCAAAAGTATATATATATACTTTTGCATATATATATATATATATATATATATATAGAGAGAGAGAGAGAGAGAGAGAGAGAGAATGCATATATACTTGTGTATGTATGTGTGTGTGTGTGTGTATATATATAGTGTATGTATGTGTGTGTATATATATATTTTTTTCTTTCACATGTATTACCAAGTTCAGCCCTTTAGCCCTTCAAATTATAGAGTATTCACAGTGCTGGCTTCACCTTGCCTTCAGTGCCTTGACCCTTACAAAGTAAGGGTTCCATTCCTTTAGAGACTGTTTCATCAAAAACTGAACAACCATTTCTGTGCTCCTACCACATGCAGGCTCAGCACAAGGTCAGGTATGCACCAGGGCCTTAGAATTATACAGTGCAGAGATATGTAAAATGTCAGTACATTATCACTAGTTTGTGATTTTGTTGTAGCAGCAGATTCAGGGACTTCTTTAGACTGTTTTCTTCCCCATTTGGCAAATAAAAAAGTGAGATGCAATTCAGACCTTGAGCCACTTTTTCTGGCTCTATTCCCTTTTCACCATGGACACAGTTTTGGAAAGCTTGTCAAGGCAGGAAACAGTTTAGGAAGTTTCTGTCCCTTGCAGGTTACTTCTGTTTTTTCTCTTCTCACTCTTCTCACTCAGAAGTTTGCTGCTGGAAGTTTCCTGATGCTCTGCCCTGTACTGCCATTGAACATTTGAGATCGCCTGCACTGAGCTATGTCTAGGGAGCCAATTTATTTCTATTTGATTCATTTATTAGATTTATTCTTTCTTTTCCTAAATAAAAGAGTATCCCACTTGTATACTGAAAAAATGCTTAATTAAAAAAGACAGAGACTAAAGAAAGCCTTTATTTCTCTGGCAGTAGTCCCCTGGAAGCATGTGAATATAGGTTTTTTCCCCTCCATTTTACTTATCTTTGACAGAAGGCAGCCAGGTACTTTGGGTCACCAAACCCCTCCATTCTGAAAACTGCCTTTCCCTTTTTTTCTCCTTGATTGCCTTTTCTGTATTCCCCTCTTAACACCATGCACAAGTATCCAGGCTCAGCTTCTGAGAGTTCTCATTGGAGACCAACACTGATGAATGCTCTATGCCTCAGCCAAAAGGAGACTCTTGTACTGTGGACATCTGTCACATTCCTGTCTTCCTAGTGTCTGTTCCCATTCCCAGCTCCCCCTGCACATTGCCATACAGCCTGTCTCAGGGATCAGGGACCAAAGGTCCCTGCAGAAGTAGTGAGCCTCTATTGTAAAAACAATTGTCAACATGTACTACCCCCTCCTCTTTTATTCTTTCCTGTGTGCGTGTTTATCACTGGAGGCCTAATCTTTATCAAGATTATTCAAATATTATTTGTGTACCTTCACAACCTGCTTTTTATGTCAAGAATAATAGAAGCCTTTGCATTCCCAGTCACAGTGGTCTCAATGCACACAAAAATATTTCTATAACTGCTGGGGGTAGGGGTTCCAGAATAGGGCTAAGTATAATCCAAAAAGAACAAAATCTACATAATGATTCATTTAGGTAGATGCAGTTTCCAGAAATGCTTTAGAATATTTCAATTCCAAATGCGACTCATATTAGGAGTTACCCCCATTATTGTTTTTACTCACAAGCATTCTCTGCTTATGAAAGTAGCATGGTCACAATTGGATCTTTGAATTTTGACCCTAAAATTCCTTCTATCTATAAACATGTTCTATATCAGTAACTGATGCTACCCCAAAAGATAATAGAGAAGAATGGTTATTTAAGGCATCAACTCTATAGTTGGGTTGCCTGGACTCAGATACCTATTCTGCAAGCAGCTCGTCAATCAGTATTACCTACATTCTTATTGTTCACTGAATCCTAAAGATTCCAAAATACATAGAGCTTGATAGCAGAGAGAGTGTTCAGATGTAGCCCAAATATATACTCATATGGTTTCATAAAAGTCAATACATTATGCCTGCTAACATATGAATGGGAAAACTTAGTTTTTTTCCAGCATCCTGTGTTCCCATCCAAAGTATAGATTACATCATTGTAAACTTCTAAACAAAAGCTACATGTGGGTTGGAAAGATAATAAACTCTATCATAAGTTGGGAGAAGCACATTTTCCTGTAGTTTTTGATGACTGGAAGAAATTGACCAGTTCCAATAGCAGCAAAGGACATTGCTTCATGCTTAGGCATCCTAAACGATAGGTGGGAAGATAGATAAGGGAAGAGACCATAGTTTCAGACACCAGCACAGTTTATTCTGGTTTTATCTAGCTTTATTAAAAAGAAATTTCTAGAATAGGAATTACACAGAAATATTTTAGAGAGGAGTCTGAGAGAGCACTGGAGGACACTATAAGGCTGAGATGTGTTTTTTTTTGGGGGGGGGGCGGGGGAAGAGAATAAAACAATGGAAGATGAACAGATGGAGAAATTAAAGTGAAACAGAAGGAAACGTGTATCCCCTGGGCCTGCTTCTGCAGCCTGTGTGTTGAGTGGGTGAATAACCAGGCACTGTCTTCTGCTTGTCTAGAGGTTGACCAGATGTCTGGAAGTAACCAGTCTTGATTTGTGTCAAGAGGCAGGAAATGAATGTAGAACTGAGCTTCAGGTGTTCTTCCAAGCCACTTCTAAGGTCCACTTCACATGGGAGATGTATCTGCAGTTTAATAGAAGGGCTAGAGAGTCTGTAGTAATTGGTATTTGATGATTTCTAAGGAATTACTATTCCTTTCCTAAAGTGATACAGTGGTATCATATAATTGTGTTCTTAAAAATATACACTGATTTGATTGATTGATTGATTCCTGCAAGAGTGAAATGTAGATATGCCCTAGTGAATAATTATGCCCATGGCTTCAAATACTTGCACCCTGACCCAAACTCAGCATCTTGCTACTTACACAGAAAAAAGCAAAATGGACATTTAAACTTTTCAGTAATCATTTATTAATGTTTCCAAAACAAGTGTCCTAGTGACAAAATCAGACCATTCATATTCTACTTCTATTTTACAAACAGAAAATGGTTTTTTTCTAAGTTTCCTTGATATTTGTATCACTTTAAAGAACTCTTAGGAGTTTGCTCTCTATTATTTTTATTGATAAGATTTTTTTAAATAAGACCATGATTGTGGTTTAAATCATCATGTGTCATGTGTGGTATGAGAGCAATCAAAGTTATTTTTCAAATTACTTTTATTTTAAAAAAATCTTCATCTGGGATTTTATTAACACATGTATCTGTCTTATTATTAGAAGTATTTTTGTGTATGTTATCAAAAATCATTTCTTTTCAGGCTTTAAAGATGACCTTGTAAATTTTTATTTTTATTTATTTTCTTATTTAAAGATCTTGGAGTTCTTTGTAGAGTAAAGTAAGAAAGAATTCATAATGCTTGAGTCATTTTGTTTTCAGTTTACTTAAAATGTTCTTCTTTATCTGTTTTTGCTGCACCTTGAGACATAGTTAATGATAATGTGGAAATACATGAACTTTATTCTAGTAAACACAGTTCAGTAAAACCAAAATAAAAAACTTCAAAGTTTTGTTTTAAAAGAATAAAGAAAAAAAGAAATTTAAATAATGATAAACCCAGGTGGTATAAGCCTGTATTGAAACTAAGATACTAGATAATAATAATTTGAAGAATAGAAAGTTAAATATTTGAATTAAAATCAAGGCTGTTGATTAAATTTTTCCTTAAGAAAAAATAATATACACCATGTAATTGCTTATCCTTTTTATTTTTCAACATAATTATTCTTATTTGAATAAGTGAATAAAGCGAAAGTCAAATTGTTAACTTAAAAAGAGAATGATTGAAGGATTCTAAATGAAATTACAGACAGGGAATCCCAGGCTAGTTTAGTGTTTATGTGCAGCCTGTCTGCTAATGTTTAGATTATACCAATTTTCTCCTAATTAAATTTGACATAACCTTTTGGTGTCCAAAAGGGTTTCATTGTTTTAGTAATACACCTAGAAACAAACAACCTACAAAACTAATTATGTAGAGAAAGCCAAGAACATTTGCACAGTAAATGTTGACATCCCCTTTATTTCTGTCTAAAAGGAGGATTTTGTGGGAGAGTGTAGTTGAAATGTGAACATCACCATGTGGTCTAGAGGAAAAGCGGCTCCTGGGGACAGCAGGAAGGCTATACCTAATTTTAGTATGAAAAGAAGTATAAAAACTATGAAGGAGTGAAGGCAATCTAGAAGATGCACAGCAAATAGCAAGTACCTGACAATCAGAGTGAGCCAGGTAGAGGACACTGATTTGTGCAGCAGGAAAACCTATTCCTGCCTAAAAAGGGATTTGTCATCATATGGGAGCCCCTGAAATTTATTAACAGAAAACACTACTTAATGTCATCATTTAGGGCATCACTTTTGACACTCCTTCTAAAAAGGTGTCTTTTATTGTAGCTCCAGTGCCAATTTTCTCTTCTTTTACTGTCACCAATTAAAATTCCAGTGGACTGGGGAGCTTTCCTAACCCTGTAATTCTGTCTAGTGCTTCGTCTGAGAGCTATCCTTAGAAAATGCTGTTTTAACAGGCTGCCAGTTCTATTTTTGAATTTAGGCTAAATAAAATATTCACAAGTTTTAACCATTACAGAACAATTCTTAGTGTGTTTACTTGTCATTCATTAGTTGATTCTGATTGTTCTTTTAAATGGTAATTTTCTTGGGATATTCTTACCAGTTGAGAAAAATGAACAGATCACATCCCATGTACCTGGCCATCTCAATTGCATTTTTCTTTCTCTGCAGCTGAAACCAAAAATTATTCATAAAAATTCTACAATTCTAACATAAGTAGCCTCAGGGGAGAGCAAATGCATCTATCAAATAAGTGATGTTAAGGATTATTAATGCAGAAGCCAACTGTTTTCAGTGTCACCATTAGAGCTTCAGTCTGTAAAACGCAGTGGCAGATCTTTCCTTTTACATTTCACTTCTGCAAAAATGAAAAGATACTAAATGTGAAATTATGGACCTAAGTGTTATGGCAGTATCATATTGAAAAATCACATGAAGTTTTGTAATAAAAACTTACTCAGTAACCACTGAAGGGATGTCCAATTCTCTGACTGTTGAATAACTGACTTTATAATGCTTATTATAGATTATCACCAGCAGCAACAGTAGTAATAATGGATCAAAAATTTAGGGCCGCTTTTATATATGTAGCACGAGCTTTCAAATTAATGCATAAATCTGAGGCTTGTCTTTTTCCACATTCACGTTACACCTCCAGTGTCTCCAGTTCTGATGGAGTGAACTGGAGAATGAAGAACCATGATAGTGAAGCCCAGTATCTGGCTTTTCTACAGCCGGGCCATCCTGGGGCCACTCCTCTTCCCTCTGTCCTTCTGCCACTGACTGTGAGCCTGCCACTCCCTCTGCTCCCAGCTTCCCTGTAGTCCTATCAGAGCATTTCAGGACTGACATGCACAAAGGGCACCCCTGTTCTAGAGCTGTTCAGCTTCTTCACCATCTGGTCCTGGGTCCTCCTCATTCTGTCCTAAGACCCTTGGCTTATTTATTTGCATAAAGCACTAGGGACAATAGGTGTCCTCCTGGATTTCAGAACTGTCCTGCAAGAGCAGCTCTGGTCTTCCCTATTCATATTCAGATGGAAGCCCTGCTAGTTTCCAGGCCAGCATGGCCTGGGCCTCAAAGGGCACTGGGACTCTGTCTCTGCTGTAAGGAGCTGTAGATCCCACCATGCCAACTGAGCAAGGGCAGCTTGGGGCCTCGCTGGACCCTAGGACTATTCCTTCCTGTCCTATGCTGACCTTCCTGTCCCTAAGTTCATGTGCTGTTCATCTGGAAACACCACCTTAAGCTACACTGCTGCTGTCTTTGAAGACAAACTTAATCCTTCCTGGACTTCTGGTCTCCTCCATCAGTCTAAACAGTCATCCTTGGTTTAATATGTCATTAAATGTTTTTAAAGGTTCTCTCTCTTTAATCAGTATGACTCACAATCTTTTTGTTTACTGTTCTTTACTTTTCGAATTCATTATTCATGAATTCCAACATGATCCCAAATACCAAGTCTTCCTGGGGTTAATATTTCTAGGCCTGCTGGGTACCATGGCACACACCTATAATCCCAGCAGCTCAGGAGGCTGAGCAGGAGGACCACAAGTTAAAAGCCAGCCTCAGAAATTCATCAAGGCACTAAGCAACTCAGTGAAGAACTAAGTAATGCAGTGAGACCCTGTCTCTAAATAAAATAGAAAAAAGGGCTGGGGATGTGACTCAGTGATTAAACACCCCTGGGTTCAATCCCTGGTATAAATATATGTATACACACAAACATATGTACACAAACACCACATATATATGTAGAACATATATATATTCTAGCCCTTCCCCTTGTTTTATTTTTTATTTTTTTTTTTGTTTTTTTTTAAATTAATTTTTATTGTAGGTTGTTCAAAACATTACATAGTTCTTGATATATCATATTTCACACTTTGATTCAAGTGGGATATGAGCTCCCATTTTTACCCCATATACAGATTGCAGAATCACATCAGTTGCAGAACCATTGATTTACATATTGCCATTCTGGTGTCTGTTGTATTCTGCTGCCTTTCCTATCCTCTACTATCCCCCCTCCCCCCTCCCCTCCCCTCTTCTCTCTCTACCCCCTCTACTGTAGTTCATTTCTCCCCCTTATATTTTTCCTCCTTTCCCCTCACTTCCTCTTGTATGTAATTTTGTATACCCCTGAGGGTCTCCTTCCATTTACATGCAATTTCCCTTCTCTCTCCCTTTCCCTCCCACCTCTCATCCCTGTTTAATGTTAATCTTCTTCTCATGTTCTTCGTCCCTACTCTGTTCTTAGTTACTCTCCTTATATCAAAGAAGACATTTGGCATTTGTTTTTAAGGGATTGGCTAGCTTCACTTAGCATAATCTGCTCTAATGCCATCCATTTCCCTCCAAATTCTATGATTTTGTCATTTCTTAATGCAGAGTAATACTCCATTGTGTATAAATGCCACATTTTTTTTATCCATTCGTCTATTGAAGGGCATCTAGGTTGGTTCCACAGTCTTGCTATTGTGAATTGTGCTGCTATGAACATGGATGTAGCAGTGTCCCTATAGTGTGCTCTTTTTAGGTCTTTAGGGAATAGACCGAGTAGGGGAATAGCTGGATCAAATGGTGGTTCCATTCCGAGCTTTCCAAGAAATCTCCATACTGCTTTCCAAATTGGCCGCACCAATTTGCAGTCCCACCAGCAATGTACAAGAGTACCCTTTTCCCCACATCCTCGCCAGCACTTGTTGCTGTTTGACTTCCTAATGGCTGCCAATCTTACTGGAGTGAGATGGTATCTTAGGGTGGTTTTGATTTGCATTTCTCTGACTACTAGAGATGGTGAGCATTTTTTCATATACTTGTTGATTGATTGTATGTCTTCCTCTGAGAAATTTCTGTTTAGGTCCTTGGCCCATTTGTTGATTGGGTTATTCGTTATCTCATTGTCTAATTTTTTTAGTTCTTTGTATATTCTGGATATTAGGGCTCTGTCTGAAGTGTGAGGAGTAAAGATTTGTTCCCAGGACGTAGGCTCCCTATTTACCTCTCTTATTGTTTCTTTTGCTGAGAAAAAAACTTTTTAGTTTGAGTAAGTCCCATTTGTTGATTCTAGTTATTAACTGTTGTGCTATGGGTGTCCTATTGAGGAATTTGGAGCCCGACCCCACAGTATGTAGATCATAGCCAACTTTTTCTTCTATCAGACGCCATGTCTCTGATTTGGTATCAAGTTCCTTGATCCACTTTGAGTTAACTTTTGTGCATGGCGAGAGAAAGGGATTCAGTTTCATTTTGTTGCAAATGGATTTCCAGTTTTCCCAACACCATTTGTTGAAGATGCTATCCTTCTTCCATTGCATGCTTTTAGCCCCTTTATCGAATATAAGATAGTTGTAGTTTTGTGGATTGGTTTCTGTGTCCTCTATTCTGTACCATTGGTCCACCCGCCTGTTTTGGTACCAGTACCATGCTGTTTTTGTTACTATTGCTCTGTAGTATAGTTTGAAGTCTGGTATAGCTATACCGCCTGATTCACACTTCCTGCTTAGCATTGTTTTTGCTATTCTGGGTCTTTTATTTTTCCATATGAATTTCATGATTGCTTTCTCTATTTCTACAAGAAATGCCATTGGGATTTTGATTGGCATTGCATTAAACCTATAGAGAACTTTTGGTAATATCGCCATTTTGATGATGTTACTTCTACCTATCCATGAACAGGGTATATTTTTCCATCTTCTAAGATCTTCTTCTATTTCTCTCTTTAGGGTTCTGTAGTTTTCATTGTATAAGTCTTTCACCTCTTTTGTTAGGTTGATTCCCAAGTATTTTTTTTTTTTTTTTTGAGGATATTGTGAATGGGGTGGTTGTCCTCATTTCCATTTCAGAGGATTTGTCGCTGATATACAGGAATGCCTTTGATTTATGCGTGTTGATTTTATAGCCTGCCACTTTGCTGAATTCATTTATTAACTCTAATAGTTTCTTTGTAGACCCTTTTGGGTCTGCTAGGTATAGAATCATGTCATCTGCAAATAGTGATAATTTGAGTTCTTCTTTTCCTATTTTTATGCCTTTAATTTCTTTCGTCTGTGTAATTGCTCTGGCCAGTGATTCTAGAACTATGTTGAACAGAAGTGGTGAGAGAGGGCATCCCTGTCTTGTTCCAGATTTTAGAGGGAATGCCTTCAGTTTTTCTCCATTCAGAATGATGCTAGCCTGAGGCTTAGCATAGATTGCTTTTACAATATTGAGGTATGTTCCTGTTATCCCTAGTTTTTCTAGAGTTTTGAACATAAAGGGATGCTGTACTTTGTCGAATGCTTTATCCGCATCTATCGAGATGATCATATGGTTCTTATTTTTAAGCCTATTGATGTGGTGAATAACATTTATTGATTTCCGTATGTTGAACCAACCTTGCATCCCAGGGATAAATCCTACCTGATCATGGTGCATAATTTTTTTGATATGTTTTTGTATCTGGTTTGCCAGAAGTTTATTGAGGATTTTTGCATCTAGGTTCATTAGAGATATTGGTCTGTAGTTTTCTTTCTTTGAAGTGTCTTTGTCTGGTTTAGGAATCAGGGTGATGTTGGCCTCATAGAATGAATTTGGAAGTTCTCCCTCTTTTTCTATTTCCTGAAATAGCTTGAAAAGTATTGGTATTAGTTCCTCTTTAAAGGTTTTGTAAAACTCTGCTGTATACCCATCCGGTCCTGGGCTTTTCTTAGTTGGTAGTCTTTTGATGGTATCTTCTATTTCCTCAATTGATATTGGTCTGTTTAGGTTGTCAATATCCTCCTGACTCAATCTGGGCAAATCATATGACTTAAGAAATTTATCGATGCCTTCACTATCTTCTATTTTGTTGGAGTATAAGGATTCAAAATAATTTCTGATAATCTTCTGTATTTCTGAAGTGTCTGTTGTGATATTGCCTTTTTCATCCCGTATGCTGGTAATTTGAATTCTCTCTCTTCTTCTCTTTGTTAGCGTGGCTAAGGGTCTGTCGATTTTATTTATTTTTTCAAAGAACCAACTTTCAGTTTTGTCAATTTTTTCTATTGTTTCTTTCGTTTCGATTTCATTAATTTCAGCTCTGATTTTAATTATTTCTTGTCTTCTACTTCTTTTGCTGTTGTTTTGCTCTTCTTTTTCTAGGATTTTGAGTTGAAGTATTAGATCATTTATTTGTTGGTTTTTTCTTTTTTTAAGGAATGAACTCCAAGCAATAAATTTTCCTCTTAGAACTGCTTTCAATGTGTCCCATAGATTCCGATATGTTGTGTCTGTGTTTTCATTTATCTCTAAGAATTTTTTAATTTCCTCCTTGATGTCTTCTATAACCCATTGATCATTCAGTAACCTATTGTTCTTTCTCCAAGTGATGCATGATTTTTCCTTACTTCTTTTATCGTTAATTTTCACTTTCATTCCATTATGATCAGATAAGATGCATGGTATTATCTCTACTCCTTTATATTGTCTAAGAGTTGCCCTGTGACATAATATATGATCTATTTTTGAGAAGGATCCATGTGCTGCTGAGAAAAAAGTGTAACTGCTTGATGTTGGGTGGTATATTCTATATATGTCAATTAAGTCTAGGTTATTAATTGTGTTGTTGAGCTCTATAGTTTCCTTATTCAACTTTTGTTTGGAAGATCTGTCCAGTGGTGAGAGAGGTGTGTTGAAGTCTCCCATGATTATTGTATGGTGGTCTATTAGACTCTTGAACTTGAGAAGAGTTTGTTTGATGAACATAGCTGCACCATTGTTTGGGGCATATATATTTATGATTGTTATGTCTTGTTGGTGTATGGTTCCCTTGAGAAGTATGTAGAGTCCCTCTTCATCCCTTTTGATTAACTTTGGCTTGAAATCTATTTTATTTGATATGAGTATGGACACTCCTGCTTGTTTCCGAAGTCCATATGAGTGATATGATTTTTCCCAACCTTTCACCTTCAGTCTATGTATGTCTTTTCCTATCAAATGCATCTCCTGAAGGCAGCATATTGTTGGGTCTTGTTTTGTGATCCATTCTGCTAGCCTGTGTCTCTTAATTGGTGAGTTTAAGCCAATAACCTATAGGGTTATTATTGAGATATGGGTTGTTCTTCCAGCCATATTTGTTTATTTATGTTACTAAACATGGTTTGTTTTCCTCTTTGATTATCCCCACCCTTTACTGTACTACCTCCCGCTGTTGGTTTTCATTGATATTTTCCATTTCCTCTTCCTGTAATATTTTGCCGAGGATGTTTTGAAGAGATGGTTTTCTAGCTGCAAATTCTTTTGACTTTTGTTTATCATGGAAGGTTTTAATTTCATCTTCCATCCTGAAGCTTAATTTCGCTGGATACACAATTCTTGGTTGGAACCCATTTTCTTTCAGTGTTTGAAATATGTTATTCCAGGATCTTCTAGCTTTCAGAGTCTGTGTTGAAAGATCAGCTGTTATCCTGATTGGTTTACCCCTAAATGTAATCTGCTTCCTTTCTCTTGTAGCTTTTAAAATTCTCTCCTTATTCTGTATGTTGGGCATCTTCATTATAATGTGTCTAGGTGTGGATCTCTTATGATTTTGCACATTCGGCGTCCTGTAGGCTTCTAGGATTTGGGATTCTGTCTCATTCTTCAAGTCTGGGAAGTTTTCTCGTATTATTTCATTGAATAGATTGCTCATTCCTTTGGTTTGGACCTCAATACCTTCCTGTATCCCAATGACTCTTAAGTTTGGTCTCTTTATGTTATCCCATATTTCTTGAATGTTCTGCTCATGGTTTCTTAACAGCTTTGCTGAGCTGTCTATGTTCTTCTCCAGTTGAAATACTTTGTCTTCATTGTCTGATGTTCTATCTTCTAAGTGTTCTACTCTGCTGGTAGTATTCTCAATTGAGTTTTTAAGTTGGTTTATTGTTTCCTGCATTTCCAGGATTTCTGTTTGTTTGTTTTTTATAACCTCTATCTCCCTGTATAATTGATCTTTTGCTTCTTGGATTTGTTTATGTAATTCATTGTCGAAGTGGTCGAAGTGGTCTTTCATTGTCTGATTTTGCTGTCTAATGTCTTCCTTGAGACTCCAGATCATCTGAAGCATGTATATCCTGAATTCTTTATCTGACATTCCATCTGCTGCAGATATTACCTCTTCTAAAGTTGAGTTGACCTGCATTGCTTGTGGTCCTTTCTTTCCTTGTCTTTTCATACTGATCGCGTTTCTTTCTGCTTGGTGAAACTGTTGTGTTATTGATTTTTCCCCCTATATATTTATATTGCTCTTGTATAGCTGCAACGTCTCCCTCGCAGGCTTTGGCGGTGGTTCTGCCCCTCCTCCAACTGAGGCAATGTGCCTACCACGCCGGGAGGCCGCTGTGCCTGTACTTTCGATGGGCCTGTTCTTTCGGTGGTCACAGGTCAGCCTACCTTGCAGGCGTGAGTAGTGGCTTTGCCCCTCCGCTGGCCGCTAGGCCTGTTCTGTCTGTCGGTTGCAGTTCTGTCTACCTAAAAGGCACTGGTGGCGGCTCTGCCCCTCCCCCAACCGGGGCGATGTATCTGGCGGGCCACTGGGCCTGTTTTGTCGGTGGTCACGGTACCGCCTACCTTGCACGCGCATGGAGCAGCTGTGTCCCTCCGAGAGTTGCTGGGTCTGACCTGCCGGTGGGTGGCAAGTGCACCTACCTTGCAGGCGCAGGGGTGGCTCTGCCGTTCCGCGGGTCACTGGGCCTGATCTGCTGGTGAGTCGCAGGTCTGCCTAACTTGCAGGCGCCCGGCGGCTCTGCCCCTCCCCCAACCGGGGCGGGGCGATGTGTCTTGCCGGCCGCTGGGCCTGTTCTGTTGGTGGTCACGGTTCAGCCTACCTAGCAGGCTCGTGGGGCAGCTGTGCCCCTCCGCAGGTTTTTGGGCCTGACATGCCGGTGGGTCGCAGGTCTGCCTACCTTGTAGGCTCGGGGGGTGGCTCTGCCGCTCTGTGGATTGCTGTGCCTGTTCTGCTGGTGGGTTGCGGGTCTGCCTACCTTGCAGGCACCCGGCGGCTCTGCCCCTCCCCCAACCGGAGCTATGTGTCTGGCGGTCCACTGGGCCTGTTTTGTCGGTGGTCACGGTTCCGCCTACCTTGCATGCGCGTGGAGCAGCTGTGTCCCTCCGAGAGTTTCTGGGCCTGACCTGTCGGTGGGTGGCAAGTGCGCCTACCTTGCAGGCCCGGGGGTGGCTCTGCCGCTCCGCAGTTACTGGGCCTGATCTGCTGGTGAGACGCAGGTCTGCCAACCTTGCAGGCGCCCGGCGGCTCTGCCCCTCCCCCAACCGGGGCGGGGCGATGTGTCTGGCCGGCCTCTGGGCCTGTTCTGTCTGTGGTCAGGGTTCTGCCTACCTAGCAGGCTCGTGGGGCAGCTGTGCCCCTCCGCAGTTTGTTGGGCCTGACCTGCTGGTGGGTGGCAAGAGCGCCTACCTTGCAGGCCCGGGGGTGGCTCTGCCGTTCCGCAGTTGTTGGGCCTGATCTGCTGGTGATTCGCAGGTCTGCCTAACTTGCAGGCTCCCGGCGGCTCTGCCCCTCCCCCAACTGAGGCGGGGCGATGTGTCTGGCCGGCCGCTGGGCCTGTTCTGTTGGTGGTCACGGTTCAGCCTACCTAGCAGGCACGTGGGGCAGCTGTGCCCCTCCGCAGGTTTTTGGGCCTGACCTGCCGGTAGGTCGCAGGTCTGCCTACCTTGTAGGCTCGGGGGGTGGCTCTGCCGCTCTGTGGATTGCTGTGCCTGTTCTGCTGGTGGGTAGTGGGTCCGCCTACCTTGCAGGCACCCGGCGGCTCTGCCCCTCCCCCAACCGGAGCTATGTGTCTGGCGGTCCACTGCGCCTGTTTTGTCGGTGTTCACAATTCCGCCTACCTTGCACACGCGTGGAGCAGCTGTTTCATTAGTGCCTGGGCACACTCTCCTTGTTTGCCTCCCTCAGGCCCTAAGTTTGTAGAGCTTGGGGCTGAGAACCCCCAGCCAATTTGCTTACCTTCTGGTAGCCACACCCCCGTATCTGGTGCAAGAGACCTCAGTTGTCAGCACTGGTGGGAGCGGTAGCCGTGAGTCCCACGCCGAGGCAAGTCGGTGCAAGAGACCTCAGTTATCAGCACTGGTGGGAGCGGTAGCTGGGAGTCCCGCGCCGCGCGGCTCCCGCCGGCTCCTGCGCCAGCACCGCCTCGGCTCCAGCTGGCTCCTGTGCCGCTGCCGCCGGCTACCGCGCCGCCGCGGCTGCCGCCGGCTCTCGCGCCACCCTCGGTCTGGCTATTGCGCTCACAGGAGAGCTGGGAGGGGCCCTTAAGTTTTCCCCGCTGATCTATAGCTGAAAGAGCTGTGATCAGTCAAAAAACAGAGATGATGACGTCAGCTCTCCAAGATGGTGGCCGCTGGCTTCCTCTGTGGTCTGACCGATGTGGAGAACCGAATTGGATGGCTTCCTTCCCCGTCTCAAGCCCAGAATTCAGCTCTGAGTACAGTATTTGCACAGCTGGCGGGAGCCTGCAGAATCCGTAGCGCTGTATCTTTGCGTTGTTACCTCGTGGTCGTTTCCCAGCGAGCGCCGCAGACTCTGGCCGCGGGGCGATTTGCTGCATACGCAGCGTGACCCTCCGTGCGGACAAATCTCTCGCGTTTGAGCTCCAGTAGCTGGTCCTTATGCGATGGAAATCCTTCCTCTAGGTTTCGGAGCACCCCAATTTTGCTGGAAATTCCTAACAAGCTAGCTTTTAGCCATTCTACCTTGTCTTTTTCCTGCTCAGTGACGCAGTACACGGGAGTGCTACACTCCCTTCGCAGCCATCTTGGTCCATCTTTTAAAAACTTTTTTTATGTGTTCTAATTAGTTATGCATGAGAGAAGAATGCATTTTGATTCATTGTACACAAATGGAGCACAACTTTTCATTCTCTGGTTGTAACGACATAGAGTTGCACCACACATGCTGTCATACATACAGGGTAATGATGTTCATCTCATTCCACCATCTTCTTGCCCCCTCCCCTTGTTTTATGACCTATAGATTTTTATACCTGAGCAGTGTCCATTCACATTTGAAATAAGCAAAGATTTTATCAAATGCAACAGAGAATTGTGCATGGAGGCTCCCACTCGGGAAGAAGAGTTTTGGCAAAATCCACATAGAAGTTAAGCACTGGGGAATTAGTACTTTGAAACTAGTTATATCCCCTTTGGGAAATCTTCACATTGTTCAGGGCTATGCATATCTAAGTTGGTAGTTTCAGTGCCTTAGGACAGTAGCCTTACTATTGATATGAGATGGTAACCTTAGCTCTAGCTTAGAAAATGACAAGCTTAGGTGGGCACAGTGGCACACACCTATGATCCCAATAACTTGGAGGCTGAAGCAGGAGGATCACAAGTTCAAGGCCAGCCTCAGTAACTTAGCATGACACTAAGGAACTTAATAAGACCCTGCCTGAAAATAAAATAAAAATAAAAAAGGGCTGGATATGTGGGTCAATGGTAAGCACCCTGGGTTCAATCACTGGTACCAGAAAAACAGAAAATGACAAGCTTCTGGAAAGTGGGAAATGTATTTATCTTATTCACCTTTGCCTCCCTTACATACCATTCTGTATTCCTGGCACAGAATGCTTACTATCTAACGACAGACTGAGTGTGAGCTGGTGAATGTAGAGATTACAATTCACTCCACCTGAGGTCATGAAGGCAGAGTGAATGAGGGAAGCAAAGGGTGCCAGGTTCCAAGAACAAGGAGGAAACATGCAGTAAAAACCCAATAGCTCTACAAGTGATACTAAATGTCATGAAAACAGAGGGAGTCTTGACTCAGGCCTTAGAATAGTGGCCCCACTCAAAAATCTCAATCAAAAAAAAATCAGGTTGTATGCTGTCCTTCTTGGAATGTATGAAGCAGGAAAATGCCACGTCATCGTTGCATTTTTCAGACATGAGCTCTGACTGAGGGGCAGGGAATGGATGGGAGGGAAGTGTGGATTCCAGGAGTGAAGCTACTTTTGGTATTTCAGGTGGGCTGTGAAGCCACTGGAGCTAGAGTGTGGAACAGGATTGGAGGGGAGAAAGGTCAGAAGGGCCATGTTCTGGAAATACTTTCCCTACCTCAGCAGAGAGGTTGGGGTAGGTGGAGAGGCTTGGGAGCTGGCTGTGCTCATGAAGCTGGATTTTATTCTGTAGCAGCAGGAGGCCATTGGGGATGTTAAAGGAGGGAAGTGATCTGATGTAAAACCACTTTTAAAGAGGTTGTTTCTGTGTGGTTGACATGGTTTATCTTCTGTCTTACTCTTGTGGGGATTGTGGTGACTGCAGGGTACACTCCTGTCTTGTTGAGCCCTTCTAAATTGTTTTTGACATTCAGAAGAAGGCCCTGGTATAAAATGGAGGCAGACCACTGGATTTAAAACAGCCTCACAGCTCACTAGCTGTGTGACCTTGGGCAACTTACTTGACTTTTCTATGTCTTAGCCTCTTTTCATAAAATAGAGACAATTGGACACAGGATGGTGATTTTTAAAGCTAATGAGATAATACAGAGTACTTCAAACAGGACCTGGGAAGTAGAACTTAACTCAAAAGATGTTAGATTTTATTGTGTTTATGATGGAAAAGCAATTGGTATTTGTGCTTTGCTTTAAAAAATGTCTTTTTTTTTAAATATGCCACTGTGAGCTTTTAAAGAACCTTGACTTCTCAGCAGCTTTGTTAACAAAAAAAAAAAAAAACTGTATAGAAATTCGAATGTGAAAAGAAGGGGTACAAGTCATCTATCAAGGTTTGAAATTCTAATTTTTAATCACTTTCTCTTCCCATGAACTAGAGAACTCCTCTTGTACAATAGAACCCATCCTTGAATGTCTTTTACTTTAGCTTTTATTGTGTTTCAACCTTGTTCTTGTATTCTAATTCTTTCTGCCCTTTTCTTTTGTTCTTCTGGTGCTTGGTGGAGGTGAATGTCCCCTATACACTTTTCCTTCTCAGCAGAGGACTGCCTGTGCCAACTACTATGGAGGAGATGGAATGTATTATTGGCCTGATAATATTGAAATTTCTAGACCTGACCTTTCAAATTCTTTTTTTTTTTAAAGAGACAGAGAGAGAGAGAGAGAGAGAGAGAGAGAGAGAGAGAGAGAGAGAATTTTATTATTTACTTTTTAGTTTTTGGTGGACACATCTTTGTTTGTATGTGGTGCTGAGGATCAAACCCAGGCCGCACGCATGCCAGGCAAGCGCGCTACCTCATGAGCCACATCCCCAGCCCCACCTTTCAAATTCTTGAGTCCCTTGGGAAGACAATTGCCAAGAATAACCTTGCCTATTGTGGAAACCTCTGTAAATGTACCTCTACAGCAATTAGAATGGTTCCCACCCAGCTGCAAACCTTGGAAATTAAATGCAAGGCTATCAATTGCACATTTTCATACCTTGAGAGAGAAAGTTTTTCAGAGTCCTTCACCTACTGTTTTGGATTCCTTGTCTTGGGAATTTATTTGGTTGTTTACTCTAGAGGCAATCCCCAGGTAACCTTGAGAGATGAAAGTCATGGGAAGATAAATGCTGACTTCCTATGGTGTTTCTCCCTGCATTTTAGTCCATGATGGCCCGGCACCTGGGTACATACCTGCAGACCCAGAATGTTGGCACAGGATGCTTGCCATCCCTCAGACCACACTAGGAACTGTTAAAGTCACATGGAAGAGCTCTGGAGGTAGTCAGTTAGGCTTCTTCCTAGCCTCCAGTATACTTTTTGATTTTGTCAAGAGACAAGTCTGTGAGTAATAATTATTCAGATCTCAGGAAATAATTTTAAATATGTTAAAAAGAAAAATGAGATTGGTGAGTTTTGTATCATAAACCTTAAACTGGGGTGCCTTCTTTCCTCCATTCCCTCCCCCCAAAAAATTAAATTTTAAAACAAATAAGGTTTGAATAAAAATTTAAGAAAATATCTTAAATCATCAGCCAAGAATCTCTAATGCTCACCTGTGAGCAATTTTATTGTTGAACTGCCATGTGACAAGAGAGAAGATCACACATCAAATGCTGATGGATTTGGTGTCACAAAAATAAAGGAGGGCAGAGACAAGGAAGAGAAGGCAGAACTGAACCACAGGAGAGGTGGTACCCTGTACTTTTTTTTTTCTCCTTTCAGGCATCAACTTAGAATAATCTTTGTGTTCAGTTTTGTTTTTAAATTTCACACCAAATTCTTTTATTTCTTCTGGATCCGTAAACCTAAATTTAGCCTTGGAAAAAACCTAACCTAATTCATTTTTCTATCCTCATTTTCTTTTCTAGTCAGGTCAATGGGTAAGAAAATCATGAAGACTAAAGTACATGTTATCAGCCATCTGAGCCATTAATGCTTATAAGCACCCTTTATTTCAAACATAATGCAAAGTTACTCACATAAACCCCAAGCAACCTTAACTGATCCTCAGCCCAATGGTGAGGTGGCCTGGCCATGTTCTAGATGACATTTTACAGTGTATTTACTTCTCAGTCAGAGAGAAATGGGATTGGTTTTTATTCACAGAATAAGTAGACAGGTTTGGACTAGTCAATAGATTCAAAACAAACAAATCCTTTGTGTTTCACAATGACAGTTCCATAGCAGACCAGTGACACTGTTGTTGGAAGGCAGAGAAGATGCCCTTGATGCTGTAGAGCAGGAGAGATTTGAAAACACACCCAGAACAATTAAATCAGAGGCTCATAGAACAGCAGCATCTTTTTAAAGCTTCACTAATTTACTTCTGTGGTCACAGGTAAGAACCAGTGCTTCTAATAGAGAACAGTGACTGGGTAGCTAGGATTGAACTCTGGCTACCCAAGTAATCAACTGAGCTAAGTTTCCAAGCAAAGCCTTGGGCAGGGAGACTTAGAAGATTCTGAGATCTGCTTAGCGATTGCCTGCAGTTGTTCAATGTCATTGCTCCCCGGCAGTGCTCTGAGGAGAGAGTGATAGTCACACTCATTCTAAAGAAACCATTGCAAAAGTTGTGCTCTTTTCCATGAACTGGAAAGGAATAAAGGGGCTGCATTTTTCAAGCATCTGCAGATAATCTTAATGTTAGTCAATACTTAGCATATGATGAATATAACATTAAACAAATATGATTTGTACACATGCATACAGACTCATTCATTCATTCATCTATTTGTGGAGCTTCTGCTTTGTACCAGGTGTTCCAGAAGGACACCAAGGAAGTAGAAGGAAGCCAAGGGTGCCCTATTTCCCTCCAGGGAACTTGAACTCAGTAATCACAGGGTGTTGCCTACCAAGAAAGGATAAGCACAGCAGCACTTTGGAAGCACAGAACAGGGCCCTTAGCATAGAATGTCTTTGGTACAAAAGGATGTCTCCTGTTAGAAAAAGAGAAGAAAGGTGTCTTCTTTTTCCTGCAGGTACATTCTGTCCATGATAAAAGACCATCTGACTCATTCACTACAGCCACAGCCATCAGAGCTCTTTCTGATAAAGGTGGCACAGGCCTGTGTACCTAATGAAGGCCACCCCCTTGCTTCAGGGGTCACATTGGGAAGATTGTGTATGTCTGCACAAAGATGGACTCAATGCCTTTTTATCCTTGTGAATAAGTAACAACCTATTAAGTATACAGTGAACGTAGCTCTGTGCAAGCTAAAACTGTGGTGATTGATGGAATCCGATGTTTACTTGTCCCTTCTGTAACCTTAGATTAAAGTCACTGAAATCTTCAGCCTAGACTTCAGGAGAATGGCACGCACATACCAAGGGAATGGGCTGAGATGGATGATGTGGCTTCACAGGAGGTGGCGTGCATGGTCCCATCCCCAAAGGGATTAGATACAGAGACATCAGGAAACTGAGCAAGCCATTGAGGGAGGATAGGAGTGTACTCAGAAGTAGCAGAAGGGAATACTCAGAGTGTATGTTCTGCAGGATGGAGAAGGAGGCCTTCACAGGGGGGAGAGGGAAGAGAAATTGAACAAGAACTAATTGGTAATTATTCCAAAGAATGTGAGGGTGATTGAAAGGACCTTGGGGTGTGCCATTGTTGCTCAGTGTCCAGACCTCAGCACAGGAATTATCATTAATAAATACCTTAAATGTACCTTGCTGTCCTTTTGTTCCTTTGCCATTTATAAAATTCTCACATGTATATTAATTCTGCAGTTGCTTCACATAGCCTTGATAAGACACTGAGGCTCACAGTGACTCAGTGACTTTTCCCAAATCACATGGCCAGGTAAAAGGCAGAAGCAATCTCAAATTCAAATATTTGAGTTCCAGATCCAGTAATCTGTAATGTCAAGATCCTGCAGTACAAGGGGGTCCTGGCTCTGAAAGTACCTGATTATTTGTAAAATTCTTCATATATCATATGACTCTCCAAGCCTTTGAAGTTGCATTTCCTCACATTTCTGCTTGTCATTTCAAGATTTATACTGTTACATACCCTCAAGTATGTATGGGCATCAAATAAAATTTGGGAATTTAAAAAAAATATGGATTACAGAAATTTTTAACTCCAACATTCTGCACCAGATAATATCAGTAGTCCAGAAATTTTGTAATACACAAACTCCCCCCTCAACACCGTCTCTATTTTTCCTCAAGCCACAGGGAATAGTTTTCAAATGCTCCGCCAAGATCTAAGAAATTTGAAGCCTGGCCATTTTTCTGCCAGGAATCTTTGTGTTCAGTGAGAAGTACAACTGCTTAAAACTCTTAACTTCTGTCTCACTTTAGAAAGTCAGGCAGAAAACAATGGATTAATTTGACAGATGAACCAAATAAGAAAAATATTAGAAACAAGAAAAGGCCATTTTCCTATAGAAGCTCATTTCTTTCTCTATACCACTTCCCTGGGATATCTGCCAATTGTTCACAGAAAGAGTAATGTTATCAAATTTTAAAAATTTCACTCTGGAGTATTATGGAGATAAATAGCTGAATGATGGAGAAATAACTTACTTTCACAGTAGTAGTTTAGGAGGGGTAAAAAAGAGCTCAAATGCAGATAACATTTGATGACATGAGCAATTTCAACCATGAATGAAGAAGTTGATATTTCTATGGGTGCAGTTTGAGAAAGATCACCTTTTTTGCAGCAACACTAGAGAGTTCTGTCCACCTATGAAAATGAGAAATCTGTTAGGGTATTAATAGATTTATTTGCAAGTCCAGAAATTCTGCAGTTGAAAACCTAACTAAGAAAAATAAAATTCTCTTCCATTTTGCTTCAGGGCCAATGCAGGAGACCATCTATGACTTCTGGAGGATGGTGTGGCATGAAAACACAGCGAGCATAATCATGGTGACCAACCTTGTTGAAGTGGGAAGGGTAAGCTGGTGTCCACTACACATGGCCCTTTTGTTCCTTGCTTAGTTGGTAATAGAAAGTAAGGTATGAGCCAAGCTCTTGAAGTATTATGTATACTCTGAAAAATATTAAGTGCTCCACCTCCTCCTATTGCTTGCTGCACTTGCTTATAAATTATCAGTAAACATAGCCCGAATTGCTTTCATTTGTTGCGATAGCAACAGACAGGAAAAGCACTCAAGATTTAAAAGCCGTTGTTATCTGGCTATATTGAGCACACAAAAATACCTCTAAGCATGAATGCTGGTTGTTGGGTGTCAGAACTCCATGGGTGTTACATTAGACATGACTGCATTCCTTAACTCAGGAAAATTAACTCTAAAAACAGCATAGAGTCCAGATTTACTCTTTAGAATAGAACTCCAGCATCTTCTCTTCATAGATTTGCCTTTTCTGAGACTCAGTTTCCTAACCTGTAAAATGGAAATTGCAATTCACCTCAAAGGTCTTTTATTAGTTTCTCTGTAGAAACACTTTTTGAGTGCTATTTTTGTTTTGCCAGGAAACTCTTAAGTGGCTGTAATTTCAGCAGTGCTATGCCACAGGATTATTGCAAAGTGAAATTTTAAAATGAGAAAATATATATGATGTCATTGCCTGATTTATAATAATTGTAAATCTGTAGTTAGGCTCAACAGAAGAACCAAGTCACTTCTTAGAGAAGATGGTATAACACGATTTACACTTTACAAATGCAGCCTACAAATTAGCCTAGAATTGAGTTTTGTTCAAGGCTGGGGATGGAACCCAGGGCCTCTCACATGCTAGGCAAAGCACTTTACCACTAAGTTGAAATATTGGGTTAAAAAACAGAGAGGTATTGTCTTTTAAGATTCTCAGAAGAAATCAGGAGGCAGAAACCAGGAAGAAGAGAAGCATTGCAATTCTCTTATAACAAGATAATCAGTAAGTAGGAAATCCTTAAATTTCTAGCAACAGTGACAGACTAAATAAGACTAAATAGCCTGAAATCTACTAGAAACATCTAGAAGTTCTAGATAAAAATATAAACATGTATTTTCATACATTTGTCTAATCGTGTGTGTGTGTGTGTGTGTGTGTGTGTGTGTGTGTGTGTAGATATATGAAAAATGTGTGGCTTAACATTCAAGAGAATAAAGAAAACTACCAGGTCCCAGAAGTACAGTGAGGACTAGTGATCAGAGGGAGAATGGACATTGCAGCTTCCCTTGGGAGGCTGGTAGGGATGCTGTGTGTTCACCCTGGTAAGAGGTGGGTAGCCACAGTGTGCCTGATTTTGGATCTTGAGTTTTAAAGCCCACCAATGGTAGAAAATATCATTTTGGACCTGTGTAATGCTAATTTAACACTAAAATCCACAAAAGGGGGAAACTCAGATAAAGGGCAGACTAGGCCAATAGGAAGGTAGGATGGGGAAGGAAGAGAACACCAGCCATCTCAGGAAATGACAGGGAAGTGAATCCTGAGTTTTCATTTAGGATCCTGACAAAAATTGCTTTACTTTGAACTAACCTAACTCTTGGTTCAAAGTAAAACAACTAATACAAATCAGAAAATACTTAGGGTTGTGCACCATAAAGTATCATGTTCAGTTTGCCCTCATGTACAGTTACACACTCATGGATTCAACCCACTGAGGATTGAAATTATTTGGGGGGCTGGGGTCATAGCTCAGTGTTAGAGTGCCTACCTCGCATGTGTGAGGCCCTAGGTTCGATCCTCAGCACCACATAAAAATAAATAAATAAAGATATTGTGTCCATCTACAACTAAACAAAAAATTTTTTAAAGAAAATATTTAGAAAAAATTGCATCCATACTCAACATGTACATATTTTTTCTTGTCTTTATTCCCTAAATAGTATAACGTCTATTCATACAACATTTGCATTGTATGAGTTATTATAAGTCATCTAGAGATGAATTGAAGTAAATGAAAGGGAGGTTGGGCCTTAATTATATGAAAATACTGTGATTTTTTTTATATAAGGGACTTGATTTTTATATCTACAGGGGGGTCTTGAAACAGATTATCCCACAGATACTGAGACATGTGTGTATTAATCTTGTAGAATGCAATTTAAAACAGTACCTAAAAATCCTTAAATGCTACTATTAGAAAAGAAGAAATGTCAAACATTTAATTCAATAAGATAGAAGAACAGAGTAAAACAAAAAAGATAAAAAAGAAGATAATGAATATAAGAGCATAAACTTATGAAATAAAAAGCAAAGAAGCAATAATAAGTATCAACAAAATACAAACCTCTGCTAATAGATCAGAAATAAAAGGAAGATTCCCACATATAGCGAATTCAAGGAGTAGACTAGTGCTTTGTATCAGAATAATATCAATAACAAATTTAATAAATTAAGTACTTTTCTAAAAAAAAATATGATTTTCCGGGGCTGGGATTGTGGCTCAGTGGTGGAGAACTCTCCTCACACGTGCGAGGACCTGGGTTCAATCCTCAGCACCACATAAAAATAAATAAATAAAATAAGGGTACTGTGTCCAACTTCAACTAAAAAAAATAATATTAGTTTAAAAAATATGATTTTCCAAGTTGTAACTAAACACTAATTACTTAAAAATTGAAGCACAATTTAAAACTAATTTAGAGAAATGTACCATACCCAAATATATTTATAGGTCCTACATATTCAATAAATAGACCATTCAAATTTTATAAATGATATGAATATGTGAAATTTCATAAATTTTATAAATGTATAAAATATAGGTACATGTTATAAATGTTATAAAAATTATTCTAAGGGAACTGAAGATGAAAGATTGCTCCACTGCTTTATTTTATGAGACTAGGACAAACTTGAAATCAATACCAGACAAGGACTACAGGATAAGGGAAAATTATAGGTGTCACAAATTGATAGGAAGAGCTAAATGGACCAATATGTCAAAACAGAGAACCTAGATGTCAACTGCAGGCCTAAATAGAAAGATATATAATTAGTAGGGAAAGCTAAGCTTTTCAATCAAGTGAGCTGAGACTTTTGGTTACCCATGTGAACCAAAAATCAGTCCCTCCTTCATAAAATGCCACTGAATGTATAGCAAATAAAGACCAAAATATAGGAAATAAAGCTTTAAAACTTTTAGGGAAAATGCAGAAGAAATAGTTTAAGGCTTTTGGTTTCTTCTTTCTTTCTTTCTTTTTAAAGTATATTTCATAGAAATCAAAAGAACAATACATTAAGAAAAGGATTGGAAATTTGACTGTTAATACAGTCTGTTAATTGACTGTTAATTGCCTGTTAATACAGGCAATATTTTCTGTACAATAAAGGCTATATTAAGTACAAGAGGGGAGATACCATTATGTAAATCATAAAACATACAAAGAATATTTAAAGTTCCAAAAGTATAAAACTGTTTCTTTTCTTTCAATTTTGTTTCTACTAGGAGCCTGGTTGGGAGCTGGCTCACAGCCTGGTGCAGCAGGTTCTTGCTGTGTTACCAGCCTAGAAGAGGTCTTTCTTACCACTTCTAGGAAGTTGGGGTATGATGGTACCTGAGAATCTGCCAGCTCAGGTTGCCATAACAAAGTACCATAGGCTGGAAGGCTTAACCCACAGGAGTTTATTTTCTTGCAGTTATGGAGGCTGGAAGTCCAGATATATTTTGGCAGGAATGGGTGTCTGCGGAAGGCTACCTCCCTGGCTCTCAGTAGCTGCCTTCTTTCTATGACTTTACATGTGGCCTGAGGGAAAGAGGAGCTCTCTGGGGTCTTTTCTTATAATGACATTGGTTCTATTAGATCAGGGTACCACCTTTATGACCTCATTTAATTTAAATTACTACCATATAGGCCTTTTTTTCCAGATATAGCCCCACTGGGGATTAAGGCTTCAACATTTGAATTTGGAGGGTGCACACATCTTCAGTCCATAAAACCTTCTTTATGAGGTTCTTGTAAAGATTAAATTAGCTTCTATGTGTCAAGCAGTTGAAGAACGTCTTACATATTATCAGGACTTAGTAAATGTAGACATTAGCTTAACCTTTACATTTTCATCAACAAACCTAATACTTGCAGTGATGTATATAATTACTCCTCACCCCAGCACAAAATCTAACTTTTTTTGCTATGACAGTAACAAATTACTATTGGAGGCAAAACATGTCAATGCCACGAAAATGCAAGCTCCTTTGAGGGAAGAGACAGCCTTACTCAAAGATCTCTCCTTACTCACAGTGATCCTGGCTCTCAGTGAATGCCCACAAAGTGAATCCATGATAATACTTTCAACATAAATGTCACAGAGCAATTACCATGGGCTAGGTTAATTAATATAGCCATGCAAAATATTTTCCCCATCTTCACATACTATGTTTCTCCTGCCAAAATGTGCACTCAATTCTGAATCCTTCATTCATTTCATAAATATTTGTTGACTGTTCATATCTGATGGGGAGAAGGAGGTAGCTGGAGATGACTCTCCCAGTGTTTCTTGTACTTCACAGTAACTGAAATCCCCAAAAGTAATTTACCACCTCAGATTCTAAATATTTGCATCAGAGCCCACTTTAAAGAAAATTATAAGGTAAATTATTTTGAAAAGTAGATAATTATTGAAATTACAACTACTACTAAATTTTTTAAAATAAAGACACACTTTTTTTTTTGCTTTCTTGAAATTTCATTGCATGCTGTATCCAGACTCAGTAGCTTAAGAGGTTAAGTTATTTTTATAGGATAAATCCTTTTACTTTAATGAAAGATAAAGACAGTATAGTGTTTGAATAGTCAAAATAAGATTTTTGTGCTATAAAATGACTACAGAAAAAAGTAATAATAACAATACTGAAGCACACTGTCTTTGGACAGAACACATTTTACAAGAAGCCAGGTTTCATGTTAAGCAAACTTGCTTTGGAAAAATCAAACCTAAAAAGTGGCGGCCCCATTCCTTCACTCAGGTACACAGACCCGCCCCACCAATATGGTCATGGGTTTATTTTTATGGTGGTGGTAGCTACTCCTTCTGGCAAATCACCATGGAAACCCCAGCCAACAGGGTATAGCTGAAAGAGGGCAGGTGGTAACTAGGTTTCTGGTTTACTGATGAATCTATGTCCATATGCTTAAATTAATCAATAATTTTAGGTCTGGTAAGCTTATGAAAAAAGAAAAAGAAAAAATCGTCCAGATTCTTACCAGGTTGGTGAGGATGTAGGTAAGCTCTGAAGAGGCGTCACCTCAGTGCCTTCAGCTCCTTGGATGGATTTGTCTTCAATTAGTAATGACATTAATGGTGTCTGTCCTTGAAATGTCTGGCATGATTTGGGGGTTTTGAAAAGAGGTCATACTACTTTCAGGAAAAGAGACTCACCTTATTTCATGCTGTTTCCCATTGTTAATCCTGCACGTTTGTTTAGGAACATTGTCTCTATTTTCCATGCATAAAAACAACAACAAATCATCCAAGAAATCAAAATGACATGGTTTTTAAGGGCAACAGCTACCTACTTAACATGTGTTCTGCACATGGTGCGTCCTTCATGAATTAAGCATGAGCCAGGCAGATGTGTGTTTGTTTACACAGACTTGCTGCTGATTCATTAAGTCAGAACTGGGGACCTGCTTTCCCCCATTCTTGCCCTGAAGCACTCTGCATTAGGTGGCTTTAATTGCTGGTGTTCAAGCCACTGGGAGGCCTTCCCTGTCACAGCACCTGGTACAAGAGACAAAGATGCTAGACTCCCCTTCAGCGGGGTCCCCGGTACATCTGCCAGGACTTATCATTATCTAAAACATCCTTGTCACCACCATGTATCCCCTTTCAGCCCCTGTGTTCTGGGAAAGGACCCTTGTCAGTTTTCCTGGCACCTGCCAACAGCTGCACACCTGGCATGTAAATGGCACTGGAATGTGCTGTGATTGTTTCCCTCTTTAATGAACCCACCTGAGGGGCATTAAGCTTTTTCTCCAGTAGCCTGGTTCCCAGGCATCCCCATTTACTCTGCTTGTGTGGAGATCCAAAAACTCTGCCATCACAATGAACTAATCCATCTGCCAGACGTCTCATAACCAAATCTGCAGGACTCCCAAAGGAGATTTTTGTACCGGTAATTTAAGCTAATGATTTCTAAACATATTTAGTCAGTTTTATGAAGACCTCATTAGAATGTAACTGTTTATTAAAAATCCAAATGAGGTCTCACAGTCATTTAGGAAAATTATTGTTGAGTCACCATGAATAGTTCTGATAAAAGATGATAAAATGTTTTATAGTTAAGAGAATTAGGGACCACAAATGTTAACCTCTGTCACAGATGAGGAGGGAGTGGATGCTTCAAAGAATATTATCTGCCCAAGGAAGCTAACCTAAAATTGCTTTAACAATATTTCTCACTAAAAGAATAACAAAAGAAAAAGGTGGACATAAACACTAGACATGAAAGTCATCTTTCTAAATCACATACAAGGAAGGTATACTAAGATTCTAGGTGTCCCTATTACATGCAACAAAGAACACCTGCTTTTCTGCAATAGCCTCCAAATCTAGAACCAATGAGAGATCCAAGAGAGAGCAAGGTAGCCCTCTTATAAAATGTGGAAATATTACTTAACAATGATAATTACTTAAGTCATGCCTACCAGTACAAAAATGCATTAATACTTTTTAACTACAAAATATCTCTACCTGTTTCAAGACATCAAACTTATCTATGAAAGAGAAGGGCCTAATTGTTTCTGTAGACATTGTTGAAATTTTCCTTTCTTACACTCCCACTAGTCCCTTTCATAGATGTTTTTAAATGAGATTGATACTTTCTTGAGTAATTATAGTAAGATTTGATTCATTTATGTTCATGCAGCCCTCTACTTTGTGACTAACCACTGTACCCATTTCAACTACCAAAAGAATGAAGCTGGTTACAGCCTTTCCTCCCTCCTGTGCTTCACACTTGAATTTTTCCCTGCTCAGAGGCCATCTCTAGATGTGTGTTTCATGAATGGCACAAATAAGGCACCTCAGAAATTGAACTTATTGTTCCTTCCCAGACTCCTACTCCCCACTACCTCTTATTATCATCCATGATGGAAAATGAATTTTATTTTGTACTCAACACAATATACTTCCAAGCCTTATAAATACCATCTGAATGTACATCTACCTCCTGCTTTCATGGGTCCTCCTTGGTAGCTCAATTTTACTCAGACTTTTACATCAGCAGCAACATACTTTTTGGTTAGTATGTCCATTCTATATATCATCACTACATTAATTTTTATAAACATTGGCTTTTGACTTGCCATGCATATGCTCAGAATCCCTCAGTTATTCTTGTTGAATTAAGAATACAGTCCAAATCTCAGTATCTAGTTAGTCTTTGCCCTTCACATTATGGTGTCAGTCTCACACACCCAGAGCTTATTCCCTAACATTCTCTTACAAATAATAAAGATGTCATGCAAACTAAGTGCTGTGGTTTAGATGTAGAATGTCCACGAAAGGTACATGTAGTAAAGGCTTAAACCCCAGAGTAGCACTGATGGGATGTAATAGAAATTTTAAGATGTGGGGCCTACTGGGTTATCTTCCAGCCATTGGGGGTGTGCCCTTGAATGGAATATTAGGACCCCAAATCTCTCTTCTGCTTTCCTAACATAAACAGAATGGGCTTCCTCTGTCACATATTCCCATCATGATGTGCTATCTCATCGCAAGCTACAAAGCCACAGGGCCAACCGACCATGGACTAATACCTCCAAAACTATGGTCCAGAAGAAAATATTCATGTTTTAAGGTGATTATGCCCAGTGTTTTGTTACAGAAACAGGAAACTGACTGACACACCAAGTATTTGACATTTTCTAAAAAACATGCCCCACACTGTGTTTCTCTTGCCTTCAGTGCAGTCTGCTTGTGTACAGTAGAGCTAACCAAGAGAACCTTTCATAATAATGGGAGTGTTCTGCATTGGCACTGTCCTATCTAGAGCCCCAAGCCATAGGGGGATATTGGGCATTTGAAATGTGGCTATTGTGACTGCAAAATTGAATTCTTAGGTTCATATAGTATCTTTTAATTTTGATTTCCATAGCCACATGTGACTAGTGGCTTTTGTCTTGGTCTGTGCAAAGACCTGACCTTCTTTCCTCTGCCTATTTAAATGTAATCCTTCTTATAATACTAATTTAAAATACTTCTCTTTCTAAGGAAGAAACCTTTCTTGATTCTTCCCATCCCCCAGAAAAGAACAGCACGTTTAAGGAAAAGGTACCGTGATTCATTGTGGCCATGTGCTGAGTAAGGAACAAATGTGGGCTTTCCAGAAAGCTCAGGAGAGAGATGTGAGCTGAAGACAGAAATCAACTGTAAACCTGGAGATTCACTTTTTATTTTCTGCTCTGTGCTAGGCTTTGCACATAATGGGGATGGGTATCAAGATGAAAAAAATGAGGCACAATCCAAGAAACAGACCAAGAAAGATTATAGAGCCTAGTGAGAGCCAGAGCCACCTTGAGAATGTTACAGTAAGATTAGGTACCATTGAGACAACAAAGGACTTGAGACAAGGAGAGCAGTAAGAATGTCATCTGGGGCCAATCAGGGCAGAGGGAAAGAATTGGGTCTCAATTCTAAGCAGAGGAGTGAGTGGGTTACAGATACCAGGCACGTAGAGAGAAAGAGAAGATGGTACATGATAAAAAATGTTCATCCAGGCCTCCCACAAATGCTTTCACAAGCTTTATTTCTCTTAGCTCAACTACCCTAAGTCCATATTAAAGATTTCTGTTTATAAAATAGAGATACTGAGGCTTATTAATCTAAAAATCATCTGGCCAAGGGCACAGAGCAAGAACTTAGATCTTGTCCAGCTTCAGAGTCCAGGCTCTCTTCACAAGTCCACAAGTGCCTCTCTATTAAGTTTCTGGCACTTATTGGATTTCCACTGTGTGACAGAACAGGAACCCAATGGCAGTGGAAGAGTGGTGAAATATGTAGTAAAGACACAATCATAACTTCATGTTAGAGAGGTAAATCAAAGAGAAACAGAGCAACACCTAGAAGGGGAAGCTGGGTCAAGACAGTGATTATAGTGCTCAGGGTGTGTGTGTGTGTGTGTGTGTGTGTGTGTGTGTGTGTGTGTGTTTAGTGATCTAGTAAGTATGTTGGTCATTTTTTTTTTCATTACAATAAGGAAATACTTGAGGAAGGCTACTTTTTAAAGAAAAGAAGTTAATTTAGCCCACAGTTTTGGAAGCTGGAAGTTGAAACAGCATTATGCAGGCTTTTGTAAGGGTCCCTATTAGAGGCATCACATCATGGGAACACCTGAGTATCTCTGTGTCCACCTTTTTCCTTCTCTTTATAAAGCCACTTGGAATTCAATCATGGGACCTCTATCCCAATCATCTAATCTCTCTAATCACTTTCCAAACCACTAAACTCTATAATGGGATTAAGTTTCCACCTTCTTAATGCCATTAATATAAAATATTGGAGATTGAATTCTTGTGTCATTTCAGGGGAGAGTTTGTCCATATGAACCATATTCATACCATAGCAGGTAGACATAAACATAACTGGGGGGCTGAAAAGACGAAGAAACTGCAATCAGAAATTAAAATAACAAGGGGAGAAGTGGCAGAAGAAAATCACAGATAAGAGGGCTGGGGATGTGGCTCAAGTGGTAGCGTGCTCGCCTGGCATGCATGTGGCACGGGTTCGATCCTCAGCACCTCATACAAACAAAGATGTTGTGTCCACCAAATACTAAAAAATAAATATTAAAATTCTCTCTCTCTCTCTCACTCTCTCTTTAAAAAAAAATCACAGACAAGATAGGAGGAAATTCCATTGGTGAACAAGCACATATATTTCCCAGTCAGGGTGAATACTCAAAAAACGCTGTGGCTGCAAGCAAAAATGAAGTGTGTGCTAGTGCACAGGAACAGGGAGCCAGACAAAGTGATTGAATGCTGTGATAAAGGTTTTGCAGAGTACTGTGGTAGTTCATAAAAGAGGTGTGTCATCTAGACCTGGAGTCGAGGCTGGAGGGGTTTTCAAGTTCATGTTCCCAGCAAACATAGTGCCTGGGACAGCAGGTAGCCAAATATCAGGATATCCGTGAGGTGAAAGACCTCTGAAAACATGTTAAAGGAAAGAATTAGGAGCGAGGGAAAGATTGGAAATCCTGGAAAGTGCACAGCTGATGCAGACTGTCTGCAAGGAGGCAGGAGGGAGCCAGCCAGAGCACAGATCAGTTCAGCCTTACAGGGGATGGCATCTCCTCCTCTGAGCCCACAGAGAGGCAGTTGCAGATGCACTTCAGTAAATGGAATGAAAACATAAATGACAAATGTGGGATGGCACACGCTCCTGAGAACATCAGTTTTCCAGGTGAAAAAAGGAGCAAGGCCATGACTGAGACCCTGGAGGAACTGGGGAAAGACCTGTTGTAGGGAGAGTCAGGGACTCCGGGCAAGGAGCTAGCCTTCTCTTCTCTAGGCGAGAGGATGAAGAAGGGAAAGATCTAAACAAGTCTGATGCTGCTAACAGCAGGATCTGGTGGACTGGAAACCTGTGACAGGTGACAACCAAAGTCCTCATGGAACTGGGGAGGGACAGGCTGTGACTCTTTGAATCAGGATTCTGAGAATGTCCAGATGAATGTGAACCAGCCAGTTCTTACCTCTGAACTTTAATTTCACATCCTTGAAGGCAAACTCACTAAAGGAACTCTAAGGTTTCATGTTATATGAAGAATAGTTCTTTTTTCTTTTTTTCATTCTGGTTAAGAGATCCATTTGGCTAACAGATACATCTGCCTCCAAATGTGCATTAATCCACATGGCTTCCAGAACCCCACAGTGCTCACTGTGTTCATCTGAGAACCATCAATAGAAGACAAATAGGGAGTCTGGATTTTTAAAAGGAAATGATTCAGTACAAAGATGTAGGCAATGTCACTTCCTTGGGAAGGGCCATCCATTTCTGCTTCTGCTAAAAGTGAATTTTGTAGAAAACCTGGAAGAGAATGTTACAGTAAGATTAGGTACCATTGAGATAAGTTCTGTCAGTGATTGACCTAAATTTTAATTTATGCAGTCCATAAAAGATGTTCTATCTCTTCTTTAAGAATTTATAGATCTTCTTTTGAAAACAATCTAATCTGACAAAAGTAAACTGATTTTGAGAGAATACATTCTTTCCAGAAGTTCTCCATATTGCTCATATCAAGCCACTGATTTATCAACTGGCACAATAAATTAAACTTACCTCCCAAGCACATTTCCATTCCTTTACCCAAGAATCAGCAGTACTGTGTGTTTTTCCTGCTTGTGGTAGGAAAGAAGTCCTGGGAGAGTATGTGGCTCCTTTGGAGAACTCTTGCAATCATTTAATAAAGATATTATGTACATCTTGTTGTTTCCTGTGGATCTGCAAGTGAGAGCTTTGCATCTAGGGAGATCTCCTAGATGATCTCCCTGCTCCCAGAAATAGTTACTTTTCCTAAAAGATCCAATCCTTAGAGAATGGCCACTTCATGTCCATTGATCCAATTTGGTTATCAGATGTGCTTACTTTTGATAGGCAAACCTTTATAGGAAATGTATGAACAAATACAATTGCAAAACAAATTGTCTGGTGATTTTGAAAAATGTGAGACTAAAGGGAAATAGACAATCCCAGAGTAAAGCAAGGAGAAAACCACATGGTTTTATTCTTCATTGTTATCAAAAGTTTAGTAAGTATTTTAAAACTAAGTACTACATTTTACAACTTGAAGTAATGAGGTTTCCTATATAAAACTTCATATTGTAATGTTTTCACCAACTTCTGTCAACTTTGTTCTGATGATACTCTTGCAAATAAATGTATACATAAATATAGTTACATATTTACATTTTTGTTTGAAGCTAGATCTTCCCCTCCCTCATATTTGCTTATGGGGAAACCAGAACAGATCTCTTTTGCAACTTTCACATTCCCAGGAGCTGATAAAAGATTCTTTCCAAATGTGTGCATAAGACACACCTACACACACACACACACACACACACACACTCACACACATACTCCTGTCATCACATAGCCTTACCTTAGCTTCAGAAATGCCCTTTACCTTATTGGGAACAGCAAACTTCTGTCTACTCCAAGTACAAACTTCTATTTGTCTTTCTGAATTCTGTATGAGTGGTCACAGTGAATTAAATTTCCAGTGGGGAAGACAGGATTGATCTCATATCTTTTCCTCACACCTCCCATGTCTATTGTTGTCAGTGTTAGAAACCCAGAACCCATGGGGTCTTTGTTCATCTCTCCTGCTGGGTCTTCTCCCTGGCATGCATGCACCCAGTTAACATGCTGGTGCAGTTGTGTACCTCAACAACAGTGTTTCAGACCTAGGAAACCGCATTCCTCCCATAATATTATAATGGATCTGGAAAATTCCTATCACCAAGTATTTTTGCTATTCTTTTTCTATATTCAGACATGTTTAAAGACACACGTAGTTATCATTTTGATACAATTGTCTAAAGCAGTCACAGACTTGTGGCCTAGGAGCAATAGGCTCCATGATAGAGCCTAGGCATGCAGCAGCCTCTGCCATCCCAGTGTGTGCTGGTCCACTCCAGGATGTTCATGCAGTGATAAAATCTTCTAAGCATTTCTCAGAATGTATCCCCGTAAGCAACATATGGTTCTGTTATGTGACCTGTCAACTGCTTTAGTCAGAAAACAGAAGAGAAGCACTTTCAAGACATTTACAATCTGATTATGGACCAGTTTTATCTGGGAAGGAGCAAGACACCTTTGCCCCCGCTGCCTGACCACAGGCTTCTGTGAGCAGGGGCCAGGTGAGTTCCTTCATGAATTCCAAAAGGCTGGACACATCAAAAACACTCAGTGAATATTTGGAGAGGAGTGAAAAAATAATTACAAGAGAACATGTAAGCTGGTTTAATACAACTTATTTCATAGAAGGGAAATTTCCACTTGGTACTCCCTTTCCCTTGATTTCTTCTTTCTGGGATAAACTAACTTTAATTTAATATATATAACTATACATTTAATAGATTCATTATAATGTGACAGAAATTTCTATTTGACAGAAATATACCTACATTCAACCTACCCTTTTGTACAATGTTATTGGTAATGCAGCCTAATCCATAGGTCCCTTTATAAAAGAAAAAAGGCAAAATTCTTATTTTTTCAAATATTGATGAATTCCAAATCAGACTTTGGAGATGATTCTTGATGTGCTATAATTCATCTGACACATTTGTGCCAGGTATCTCTCATATTGCCACAGTGATGGGATATTATAGGATCAAAGCAAATTTGCAGGTCAGAATAACATGTGTTTCTCGGAACATGCTCTGTGGACTCTCCAGGTAACTGTGAGCTGTGTGCAGATCAGCTCTTTTAACATTTCTCTCTGAGCCCTTGGAGTCACTATGCCTGAGATCTGCCTCAGAGTCACCATTGTCAAGCCTTGTCACTTGTCTTCTGCAGATGCTCTCACTGTGCTACCACAGCTGGCCCATCCTGGAAAATCCTGATTTCCATCTGGGTCTGATTTCTTATCTATTTGCAGTTTGACCAGACTGAACTTTGGTCCTGTATCTTTTTACTCTGCCATCTTGACTTTTGTCCGCCATAGTCTTGGGGATGCATGCAGGCAGTCACCTGCCTATGTGTCTGTTAAGTGCCTAAGGAGGGGGGGACTGTGTGTGGCAGATGGACACATCACCTGGGATGAATTCATCGCAGCCTGAGAGTGTTTATAGCACCAGCCACACTCCTACCTGCTCAGGCAGCACACAGCTGTAGTTTCTTGGCACCATCATTGGTCACAATATGGAATGGTCTCAGAGCTGCAATAGCCCTTCTCTGTTCTGCTCACAGGAACACATGAAAGTCAGTCTGCCCCCTGCTTTGCACACTGCAGGGTATAGCCTATTCTTAGCAGTAAATGTCCTTCTTGAATGCAGGATATTTTTTCCCCATTTCCTCTCATTTTACCTTGAATTAGGTTTTATGTTTACACATCTCTCTTCAGGAGTGTGAGAACTGTATCTCATTTCTCCGCATCCCCAGCAGTCCCTAGATGGGGTTCTGCTTGTCGAGGGCTTCTGGGTTGTCTAAATGACTGGCAGGATAATCTAGAGACCTGAGACCCAAGCTTTGCCAAACTTCAGCCACAGTGCTAAAATCTTCATCTTCTCTCTTCAGTCTCTCCCAGTTTTGAGTTAAATATATGTAAAAAAAAAAAAAGGATAATAATTTGCCACATAGTTTGTATGAGGGGGCATGTAGTCCAGTAACTTTAGGAGCCAGAATCATTTCACCCAATATGTGATCCACAATCTTTGGCATATAAGAAAAGAGAGCCAGAAAGTCCTGGGACTTGCACAAGGTCATAGATTTAAACTATGGCCCTGAGACATGTGAAGACTGACAATGAGAGAAAAGAAGCACTATATACTCTAAGAAGTAGTGTCCCTTCAGATGTATCTTGGGGCCCGTATTTGTATTGTAATAATGACATAATTGCTCAGAAGATTTCTAAAACACTTATTTCAAGAATAATCTTTAGAATACATGACATTCTTTTTGCTGCACCTGATGATGGCAAATCTCCCCTCTTTTGCCAAGAGGCCTTATATTTAGGGAATGGATAAATGCCAAAGCCAAATCTCTTGAATAGGTGGGGATCAAACAAACTGAATGAGTATGTCTCTAAAACTTTAGCTGCCATTTCAGTGTTCTCCTTTCTGGATAAGTTTCCATCCAAATGAGCTAAAAGAGAAAAGGAACAAGACACATTTCTTATGTGGTTTGTAAGATAATGCTTAAAAGTCTTCAAAATGCCCAAAGGACCCCCAATCCCAGCCAAATGAAGTAGGCCTAGAAGGAAGAAACTGTGAACACTACAATAAAGCCAGGCCCTCACACAACAACTTTGTATAGACATAATCTCATTTAATCACCACCCCCTCCCTAGCAAAGCAATGATCTTATCCCCCATGATACTTGAGGAAACAGAAGCTCAGAGGGTGTATATCACTTGCTTAAATGTAAGTGCTATAGTTTGGAATGTCAAATGCCCTTCAAAGTCCCATTATTAAAGTTGTAGTGACCAGTCCATGGTGCTTTGGGGAGGTGAGGTAGGGGCTAGTGGAAGGAAGTTGGGCTAGTGGGGGCTGGCCCTAGAAGGAGATACCAGGACCTCAACATCTTCCTCCAACTTTGCTTCCTGACCCACAGGCCGCCTCCTCCATCATGCATATACTCTTGCCATGGTATGCCATGCCTCGCCTCCACAGGGACAAGCAACCTAAAGAGGACTAAAACTTCTGAAAATAAGTTGAAATAATAAACCTTTCCTCTTTATAAGTTAGTCATTACAGTGACAGAAATCTGGCTAAAATAGCAAGTGACACAAACAAAAGCAAACCCACTATCCATCTTACTCCCATCACACAAGACTGAAGCAATCTGTATTTGGGGATATTTAGATAGAAAATTCTTTTATTCCTATAAAACTTTCATTTAAAAAAAAGAAAGACAATGAACCTGTTCTTTGGAAACAGAGCTGGCAGTTGCTCTTGGCTGGGGTTGTTTGGTAATGTGCTTCATAGCAGTGATTTTGCTCCATCCAATATCTCTGTCAAAGCTGCACTCTGTAGGCTGAACACACTATTAATAGAAGTGTAGTCACTCTCTCTTTGGATGTCTCTTTCAAAGACAAAAAAAAAAGTCTGTTGAAAACTCTTGACAAATCAAAACTTATAACAGGCTTTCTTTTCTCTCCCTTCTATCCTTTTAAAATTGTTTTTAGTCAGATCACTCTATGGTGCCCCCAACTTAAGAGCTAACCATTATTAAGCCTTTTTAATCATGGGTTTCTTAGCAAAATAAGTCCTTGTGCCCATGCACAGTGCACATGAACAGACCTTCAGTTCTGCCTCAGGCTCTGTAGGACCATCACTAGAGGTTAACAGCTTGCAATCAGGGACAAAACTAAAAATTTCAAAGTATGTACCCTGTTCCTCCCAACCCACCCAATTCATTCCACACTTCTTACTTTGTATCCGTTCTTGAAGCCAAAACCTCCTAACAAGACCAAAGAAAGCATTTTGGGCCTTGAGTTCCAGCCTCCCACATAGTCCTGCAGCTGGGGTCAGACCTGGCTTCCACCTCTGCTCTGTCACCGTACAGTTTATTACCCTGAGTAAGGCCACATCTGTGAGAATGCAGCGATTTAGTGCATCTAACTCAAAGCAGGAGAGGCTCTGTGCATGGGAGTTGCAATGACCTTGAAAATGAGGGTCTGGAAACTGTCTCTGTGATTCTAGCTGTTTGGTTTGAATCTCCTCAAACACAGACACTACTTCCTAATTTCTTTGAGGAGTTCATCAAACCACACTAATAGGAGAATGTACATGCCAATGTCTCTCCTGAGTCTGATTTCTGTGGAGTAAGGTTTGCAGAAAAGAGGAATAACAGAAGCATGGGATTTTCCTTTGCTCCCCTCCCTCGTCATAAACCCCCACATAATGCCAATGCTCAGCACTTCCCTTCTCTTCACTTATCCAGGCCCTCACTGGGTTCTGTGCTCCCTGAATTCCTGCAATCGGCTAGGGTCCAGATCACAAAACTATCATTTAAGAATTAACATTTTTCTGAGCACTTATGGTGAACCAGGCATTTGGTCAAATGTTTTCATTGCACTGGATCACTTAATCCAGTTCCCAAACTCATCTGGGGAGCTTTAGGATATGAAGATGCCTCTGTCCCACCCCAGATATTGAGATTTATTTGGCCTGGTGTGTGGCCTGGGCTTTGGAATTTTAGACACTCCCATACACTTCCCCTCCTCCCCAATTATTCTAATGTATAGGCAAATTAGTGAATTGCTTTATTTGAAGAACACTCCTGAATAGGAACTATAATCTTGCCTGCCTGCTAGATGGAGCACCTGAGATTGTGTAAACTCCAGTGACGCCCAGGCCCCATCAACATTGCACCCAGGCCCAGCCAGACTCTGCAGTCCAATGATGTTGTCTAAATCTTCACTGCTCAATATGGGCCACAGACCAGAGCATAGCTTGGGAGCTTGTTCAAAATGTAAATTTTTAGGCCCCACAAATTCAGGCCTACTGGATTTGTTGAGGATCCCTCCAAGAGATTCTGAGGCCTACTGAATTTTAGAACCACAGCTGTAGTGATGTCAAAATACGATGAAGGTCGAGAGGATGTGTTGTCAGCCTGGGGAGCTTCAGCTCTGCCCACTAGCAGCTCTCCCACTTTAACATACATGGGGATTATCTATGGGCTGCTGGTTAAAAATTACTTTCCTGGAAAAAAAATTTTTTTTCAGTAAGTTTGAAATCCTGGGGCTATACTGCTTTCTGTACTGTTTCATGTTTATGAATTTTAAAGCCAAAACGATCACCCTGTTGGAGCAGGGACCACATCATCTCCTGCAGCCCTCAGTGTGGTAATGAGCAGGCAGCAGGGCTCAGTACTGTTTGCTTGATTGATGGCCTGATGGAACCAGCACTAGGGCACCAAGGTAATTAGAGGATCCTGATCAGGGCCTCGCTTTTCGGGCTGAAGGCTGTTGCCTTATATGAGTAGGATGCGTGGGAGGCAGAGCCTCTGCTTAGAAGCTGTGCAGGTAGCGACAGTCTGCAGGAGGCAGCCGGGCCTGGCACAGAATCAGAGAGAGGAGCATCCGGTTCTGCGTTTCCTGGGCTCCAGTACGCCCTCAAAAGCAATGGTTTCAGTGTCTTTGTATGCAGACTCAGGACAGGAGGGGAGGCAACTGCAAGCCCTAGATTCTCCAGACATTTTCACCCAGAGAGAAAAGCATATTTTCTCTTCCTTTTAATTTTTTTTCCAGAAAAATAACTTGACACAAGTCCAAGCAGTTAAAAAGATACTAAAAGGAACCCAATTTAGAAGGGTTTTTAGTAGGCTGAAAACAGATGTGGCAAACCATTTCAGGATATTCTGGGAGATGAGATGGGGAGGGCCAGATCCGAAATGGCTCATCCACCTGTTCTGAGCCCGCCCCACCAGGTGCCTCTGTGCAGGAGGGGACCGCCCTGTACTTGTTCTGGAAGGAAGCCCCCCACGCTTCCTTTCCCTTAATTACCTCCTCATTGAAGCATCCGGGCAGTGCCAAGAGGTTCAGGGCAGACTGCGTGTTCACGGTTCTGCCACTTCACTTTGGAGGCTGCACCTGCCCAGCCCAGTGGCGCTCCAGTAGGAAGCCCTCTGCCACCCACAACAACTTGTGGTTCAGCGCTCCTTGCCTTTGGGGAAACACAGGGGCGCCAGCTGCATCCGGTTAGAGCCTGGGCTTATGCAGATGCAGGTGGCAGGGTCAGATTTCAGATGGGTCCCAAATTTGCCCAAAGGAATTTGGAGCTGTCGCTGGGGAAGAACATATCCCAAAGGGAAACTCTGGTCCTCAGGACTCATAGGTGGCTTTTAGTTTCCCTAATGGCAAGGAATTGAAGGTACCCTCTGCCCCCATGCTCATATTTATTGAAAATCTGAGGGCAGGAAGGATAAAGTCTAAGGTAGAAGAACAGATAACCACAGAAAATATCTTAGGTCTGTTGCATCCTATAGTTAGTAAACTCACTGATTAGAAGATAAACCTAGATGGTGGCATTTTTATTACGTAAGTTAGCTGTGTTACAATGTAGGTGGAAGCTGTGGGTGTGATTTTGTTCAATTTCCAGAGAAATATATTAAAAAATATGTGTACCATTGAGTTATTTATTTTTAAAAGTGCACACATGAACTGTATTTTTAGTTCTGTCCACTTGCATAATTGAAGTCACAAAAGTGAAAAAGCAATTCTAACACAGCAGAGAATATAGTGTGTACCGTATAAGCATATCTGTTCATTCTCATTCTAAAAGTATAGTGCTAGAAATTCTATAAATGAAATCATGACTGCTGTCAACTTTGACATCTCCACACATACCCAATCATACATTCTTTACAGGAAAATAAATGGGTCCTTCTTGCTCTGGGATATTTTAGATACTGTGTAATATCTGAATTCTGAGATACCATATATAAGTCATTTAGAAAGTCACAGGTAATGTTCCCAATAACAAGAAGGAAAAAAAAAAAAAGACTTCCAAATTGAAAACTCCCATCTTTGTCTTGTGCTCCACTTATCTCTAACTTCTAGCATATCTGATTTGTAACTGGCCAACTAGAGGTAGTAAGAATAACCTAGAACTGCCAGAAAGTCTCCTAAGGAAGCAGCTAGAACGACGACTGACACCATGTCATATTGGGAACATTAGTGCACCACAGGTGTTCAGCTTTCTGGGAAAGCTCTTCTCAGGCCATTGTCCTTTGTGTCAACTTTCCTAGGAATTTCCCACACTGATCCACTGACTTTCTCCATGAAATTCAGCTCTATGTGTCTACTGCATATTCAGTATATACAGGACACATTGACCAGGTGTTGCAGGGTTTGCAGAAATAAGCAAGCAACACTTTTTGTCTGTTGACTGGTAATAAGTAAGGATCAAATCTTTCAAAATGGTGTCATCCTAACTTCAAAAAAGCTCATTTCATGAAGGAATCAAAGAGAGTCCACTTCTATGGAGAAAAGACTTTAGAGCAGGTAACATTTGAGATCACTTTCAAGAATGAAAAAAAAAATCTTCAACTGGAAAGAACTGGGTGGGAGGTGAACATTTTAAAAGAGAGGAATGGGCTTGAGTCAGAGTTTGGATTGTGGAGCATGTTTGGAATTTAGGGCAAACCACTTGTCTTTGAACATAAAACATAAATAGGAGAGTAGTAGAAGGCTGAGAATTCAAATTGTGGCCAAATTCTAAAAGTTCCATATATGCCATTCTGAAGAATTATGTTAAGAATTAATTAGCTTCACAGAAGTTGGCAATAGGAGATCCTTGAGCAGCATAATTCAGAGAGTGGATTCTTCTTGCCAAGGGTTTTCTGGTGCTAGTTTGTATAGCATATTCATGCAGGAAGACTCTAGCGCCTGAACTGAGAATGGCAGAGGAAATAAAAAGCTGAAAACCATATCTGGGAGGTATTTCAAAAATATTCCTAGACTTGGCAACTCACCTAGACTTGGGTTTTGGAGAAGGAATTGGCCAAGTTTGGGTAATGGAAGAAATTATAATAGCATTAACATAGAAGTCAGCAAGAGAGCCATGACTGTGGGACAAAGAGTTCTGTTTTAGACATCTTGCCTTTGAGTTGCTGGCAGGACCTCCAAGGGAAGAGGCCCACAAAGTAAGTGAAAAGCTCAGTTGAGCACTTGGAGGAATAGAGCTGGAGTTACAGAAAAAAAAAAAAATTCATCCATGGATGGAAGTGGATGGAACTTCCAGGAATTCAGAGAGGCCCAAAAGGTCAAGGACAGAGCCTAACAGAGGCTACTTATCCCTGCTTAGCTCATCCTAAACTTTTGCTGATGAAACTCAAGAATAAATTCTAGGAGGGGCCAAGTCTAAAAAATTTCTTCCACCTGAAACCCCCCCCCCCCGTTAGAGGTTTCAGATAACATGGAAAGACTGAGTGTGTTTGTGTGTGTGTGTGTGTGTGTGTGTTTGCTTATGTTAAAATCAATCTGTAGTTCTAACCAGGGAAAACCGCAGTGCTTCTTTCTTCTTCAGAAAAAAAAAAACTCTGGTCTTGAGTGTTAATTCTGATTTTCTGCTCACTCTTCCTTAAAAAAAAAAAAAATGTTAATCACTTTCTGAAACCTAAAGAAATTTCAGATGCAGAGAAGCTAAAATATTGCCAACTTCCCATTAAGGTTTATTTTTTCAAGCCCAGCCCAGAAAGGAATGGTTTCTATAACCAGGATATTTGTAGTATATACAGTTTGTTAAGTTTATACCATTTTCCTAAATCTTATTCCTCCTATGATTCAAAATTTTTTTTTCTGGAAAGAAGAAAAAAGAAAAAACAGACTTTGCTCTTGAGTATATGATTAAGTTTTATTTTTGTGTACAAATTTTATTGTATAAATCATAGCATGATCCATCACTGGTGGAACTGAAAATAACAAACAAATAAACCCATAATTTTCTTGTGTTTTCTGAAGGTCAAATGCTGCAAATACTGGCCAGATGACACAGAGATATATAAAGACATTAAAGTTACCCTAATAGAAACAGAACTACTGGCAGAATATGTGATCAGAACATTTGCTGTTGAAAAGGTAAGTCTAAAAGCTCTGGTGGTGCTACACTAGCCTCATTACCTTATCTAGCATCATTTATACAAGTTCATACCTGAATGCAGGTAGGCTCTGTCTGGTTTTTTTCTCAAGGATTCATCTTGCCCTCTGATTCTATAATAGCTCACTTCCACCTTTAAAGTAAATCATTACCATTTCATAACAATCTATATTTTGCAACTAAACCAAAAGATAACATTTTTGGTCTATTTTCTTTTTAACCTGGTTGATATTCTTCTGCTCATCTCTCTTTGTTAACAGAGCAGTTTGTGAGATTTTGATGAATGTCCTTCAGGTTTGATAAATTTCCTCCATGTGAGTGTCCACTTGGGTTTCCCAGTTGTGAGTTAGTATCAGTGTTAAGACACAGGTCCTAACTCCTCCTGGAATCCATTAGGATTCCATATGGCTCTTTTAGGCCCATGGTTCCACAGGGACTAATGATTTTCCAGGGATAATCAACCTACCTGGAAAACTAAGTGACCACTGCCCTTTGGACCCAGGACACTCTTGCATGAACCAGCGCATTCCTTCATGCTCACTGTCATACTGAGTCTAGCCTTTTGTAGTTGCTGGTGTTGGTGAATGCTGTGCTTTGGTTCTACCCTGCCTCATCCCATGTGCATGGATGGGGCTTCTTCTCTGGGAAGCACTGTAGGGCGTAACAGGGAATTTCCTTATTCCCTCTCTTTTTGCTGACATAGGGAGGGGCCGGAGGTGAAGCAAACTGCAGTCCATCCAGAGAAGTGTCACAGGTAGGCTGTGGGGAAGGTGGAGGTGATGTGACTGAGAAACACTCTGCCTTCCAGAGACCCACAGACTTCGATCAAGAGCTCCTTCTCCATCACCGAGCCACGCACAGCTGCACCAGATGCAGCAACTTTGTCATGAATTTATTCTGCTTACACTCATTTAATAGTAGCAGGTCCCCTTGAAGGACAGGGTTATAAGCAGACTGCTGGGCATTTGGCTCTTGACCTTCCTTTCTACTCTGTATTTTCATTGCATCTAAATACATTTTTTTTAGATCAACAAGACCAGTTATAGAAAATTCAATAAATAGTAGCACCTGCTTATTGAATAATTTACACTGATAATTTGAACTATCATTCCTGGTTTGCAAATCCAAATTTGTCAGACAATCACAAGGCTGAGAAGACTAGTTTATTTTAATATGTTTCTTATACTATTTAGCATTTTTTTTTCCTTAGCCTGTCTTTTTTAATAAGCAGGCAAGAGCTTGGAGACTTCAAAGAATGTGAAGTTCTGGTTGACTCAGTTCTTCAGGTTCTGAACCTCACACTTTGATGTTGAATTTTTCCTTCTTAGGCAGGATTGGGGGGGAAAAAAAGAAGTGGAGGATTTTTGTATGGCTCTTGGCAAGAGCACTCATGAATAACTGCATTAAAATAGCGATAAAAGACCCTCAATATTTTTTTCTTAAGCCATTGCTTAAACATGGAATTCTTTTAACAATAGACAGCTCTCTAATAAGCTGAAAATGCATCTCTGTTGCTAAAGGAAGGGTTTGTTTGTTTCTTTGCTCCTTTTTTTTTAACCTCTTATTGTACTCTGCTGCATTCACAGCCACATAGAAATGTTTCTGAAAACCCAGTTATTTTAGTCATCAGACAGCTAGAAAAGAGTTGGTGCACGGAAGCAGGGCTTGTGAATGCATTTGGGGAAATCAAAATGACATGTTAGTGATTTTCTAACTGGGCAATTGGAATCTTTGAAGAAAACAAATCATTGGACTTCTGTAGAACATTTCTTGTAGGTTGGAAACTTTGTCATTAAAAGGGAAAGAAAACAAATGGTTAGGGATGTACTTCTAGCTTCCTGCAATTCTCATTCTATTTTGAAAGTGTGTTACAACAAGGGACCTAAAGGTGAAAAATGGATTTGGACTCCACTCTGCAAAACAAGCAGATTGTTATATCTGCTTATTAGCTTATTCTTCAGTTTGAAACTGAAGAATTTCTGTTTTGCATCTGATGGCTGCTTTTTCTTTCTCATATTAAGGGAATCAGACGGCAGTTTGAATATGATCCCCCATCTCAAAGACAGAACATGCACTTAGTGATTTGTGTCATTCTTCAAATGTTTGTTAAGCATCCACTTTGGTCTAGGCATTGTTGTATGTCAAGGGTTCTCCCTTCCCATTTATATTACATGGAATATTAAATGACTTTTTATATAGCATTAATGCTTTTATAATGAAGACTAAAGGAAAAATGTAATTAGCATCCAGCTGGGAAGTATTTAGGCTGTGATCACTGGTTGCATCTATGATTTTCTTCCTCAAATGTATTACAAAACAGCAAAAGGAAAAACTTATGTCCATGAACAAGAATGAAAGCTGGATCAGAAGCAATTTCCTTTGCTAATGTTGGCAGTAATGAACATATTAGAGGATGGAGATTTATTCTGGGAGCAGTTTTTCTGCATTTCAGAAACTGACATTTACCTTGCTCAGACAATGAGACTTAGATCATGAGCCCTTCTTATGATGGGTGGGGCTCAGAGCTTGGTAATGGACAGGCTGAAATCTTCTGTTTATTCCCTTTGTAATAAATAAGATTTTATCACTGGTAAGCTTTCTCAGTTTATGGGATGCTCATTCTGCATTTGGGAGCAACTCTGCCCAAGTCATTCATAAAGCCAGCAAAGCTCTCTAGGGCTTTGGAAGGTGACAGAGGCTCAACTGCATGTCTCTGATGGATTCTTTGAGGATAGCCAAATGTTATGACTTTTTCCGGGATAAGAAATTTGAGCTCCTAACCACCTAGTAATATCACTTTGATATTACTGCACCTACTTAATAGATGACAATGTTGATTTGCATTGTGAATCCTTGACTGTTTAACTCCTAACTGCTTAAATTCTACTAAAAATATCTTCACAGAAAAGTAAAGCTTCAGCATTTGTGGATTATTAGCCATATTAACACATTGGTAATAAATAAGTCTTATCTTAAAATCTGTATTTGTTTGCCTCTCCATGTCTTCCCAAGCACATAAAATTTTGAACTTATTATTTATTCCCTACAATTGCTTGATGGAGAGTGTGGTAAGGTCAGCATGTGTTTACCTTTAAGGTACAATAAAACTAAAATGCAGAGATGGTACTTAGTGGTTATCCAGTGAGAGGACAGAGAAAGTTAAGTTTGATCCCAGATTTATATGTAACCTTGGTGTGAAGAGTAATTTTTATTTTCAAAATACACTTTTGCCTTAAAACATAGTCTTAAAATGTCAAGTCATAGTTAGAAAACAAAACTAATAATCAGCTTAATTACTCTCAAGAGCAAATTTAAAAGAAAAACAAGAGTAAAGTATCTTTCCTTCAGTTCCCTTTAGTTCAGTAGCAGGCAGTGCCCCCCTTCAATTTACTGATACAAAAGCACCTCTTGATTCCCATGGGCTCATTTGCTGACATGCCTGCTTCCTGCAGACTGGGACCATCACTTGAAAACAGGAGACAGTGTCTTCATATCTCTACAGTCTAACGCCTTGAATAATACTTGGAGCACTGTAATTACAAAATTGTCAGTGATTTGAGGACTGGGTTAAATGTTGACCTGAATTAAAAAGAGAAAAACAGAGTTGCAAATGAAAATGAGTTTCCCAGCTCCTCTGGTTGGAAAGTAGATTCATTGTGCCAGCAAAAACATTTTCTGAGCATGTACAGTGTATGTGCACTGTTTGAGCACCTGGTACAAAGAGGTACCAGGATACAGATGATCCAAAACAAAGGTCTTGCATTTCAGTAACTAGTATATAACATAGTCTATATTTTATTAAGGAATTTCAAAGAACCAGAGATTCATTCATTTAGAGTTGCTTGTGTATAAATTAGCATGTCCCCCAAACACCACCTCCCTTTCCCACCCACATCTTCCTAAGTGTGATTAACCTGTGTTGAATGTAAGAATGACCTTCTTCCACAGAAACTCATTGTTATCTGCCCCCAGGCTTGCTACCTAGGGGTGGGTTGTGCTCCCCTGGTTGCTCTTGAAGTTTATCATTTATTTTCCTTTGTTCTCTTCTGTGTTGTGGCTGACTGGGAAATGCAGAGAGGCGTTCATGAAATCCGAGAGATCAGACAGTTTCACTTCACTGGCTGGCCGGATCATGGGGTCCCCTACCATGCCACCGGCCTGCTGGGATTTGTCAGACAGGTCAAATCCAAGAGCCCACCCAATGCAGGCCCATTGGTGGTGCACTGCAGGTAAGCAGAGCTCCCAGTGCCTCTTAAAGAAGTTATACCATGGGTTGTGGGTGGAAGAAGTGGGGTGGTATGTTTTGGAGTGGGATAGAGGCAACAGTTGGACAACAATTTTAATGTGCTAAGTGTTTTAGTGGTTAATTTTTTATGTGAATTTCACCTTAACAAAAAATGTTTTAATGTAGAAGCAGCTCAATGGTCCTTTTGCCTCCATTGATGAACCCCTCTTTTTGTGCAGTGCTGGCGCAGGAAGGACAGGCTGCTTCATCGTCATAGACATCATGTTGGACATGGCCGAAAGGGAAGGGGTGGTAGACATCTATAACTGTGTCAGGGAGCTGCGGTCACGGAGGGTGAACATGGTGCAAACAGAGGTACTGCAACCTGCCCTCCATCCTGCAGCCTGGTCCCTGGTGTCTCCCCTGCATCCTCACCTCCCACAGCCAAGGACAAAAGAAAGCCTGCCAACTCTTTCTTCTAAATGCTCTAGGGATAAAGCAATATACCTGGCAATCCCTGTTTCCTCCTTCCCCCCACCCTCTGCCCTTTTCCCTCCCTGCCTTCTTTCCTCTGTTTTGTTGTTCTTCTTTTAAACAAACAAAAAAAGGAGCTTTCAAGTCAGATTCTGCTACCAGGACTTTCCTGCTACCAGGACTTTTCCTAGCAGCAGAATCTATAGCCATGAGCTAAAATTTACACATTTTTCTGTGTCAAGGGACCCAGTAGAGTTTCTACATCAAGCACTCAAGGTTTCAATACCATTTCTTTTTATTCTATCTTTTAAACTAGCTGGGAACCAGAGCAAGACCACTCATGAGAATAGCTAGGCATCTACCAAGTGGCTTTAGGGTAATCTCTGTACATTTTATTCTTCTCCAGGGATACTAGGAAGAAGAGTGGCCTCTTGTCCCTGAAAATTCTTTCTAGTAGCCTGGCATCATGGGAATTTGCCTATTTTGTAGATGTACTCTGTACCAACTAGGAACTCTCTAAATTGAAATGCAAAGTATATCAGGAATTAACATTTTTGAGAAGAATTACAACTTGTTCCTAGGACATTCCTATTTTTATTAAGATTTGATCATTTTAAGTAGGCATTACAACCCATCACCTAGAAAGTGATTCATGGAGCAGAATGAAGAATAAATAAGAATCCCTTTTGTTTAAATTATGCATTATAGTTTATAGTAACCACTGGGAAACCTAATCCCATTTTTTAGTTAACATAAAAATAACAGAATATATCACAGATTTTTTTATATTATACTTTTTTCTTTAGACTATGGATACTTTGTTTTCAAGATAATAATGATTAAAACTTATTTTTTATATTCTTTACAGTCCAGCACATGTTGCCATACCCATGTCCTCACTCTTAATTCCTTTTTTAATTAATAGGAGTAAGCTATTTTTCAGAATTCAAATCCTATGTTTATAGAAATTAATGGTAATAAGAGGCTTTTTAACATTTCATATAATTAAAGATCAATAATAAATATGGTAAAGATGCACTGGTTAATTGTATAGAAAGTCAACTATGGGACCCATTTTAATGCTTATTTGTTTTTTTGCAGTTTTTGTTATGTTTTGTTTGCAGGCCTAGGGATCAAACCCAGGGCCTCACACTTGCTAGACAAGCACTGGGCTACACCCTAGAGGACTCATTTTTAAACTGTAGGCTTATTGTACACATATAAAGAGCTATGGACTTGTAAGAGTTTTCATAGTTATCACATTATTAAATGTTTTCAAAGAAGTAGTTTCCAGTGTTCAGAACTGTCTTCAGAGCAATGTCAGTTTTCCCAGGACCTTTCTCATTTATTTGGTTAGAAAAATCTCTTTCCAACACAGATAGATAAAATTCTACTTGCCAGGTATGGTTATGCATGCCTGTAATCCCAGTGGCTCTGGAGGCTGAGGCAGGAGGATAGCAGGTTCAAAGCTAGCCTCATCAAAAGTAAGGCACTAAGCAACTCAATGAGACTCTGTCTCTAAATAAAATAGGGCTGGGGATATAGTTCAGTGATTGAGTGCCCCTAAGTTCAATCCCCAGTACCCCCAAAAAAAAAAAAAAAAGTTCTCATTCCAAATTTAGGACATCAGAATTACAAAGGTATCTTAGTCACCATTGTATACCAACACAGTGCCTGCTGTAGTCTGCACCAGTGTTCATTGATTTATGTAATATCCTGCATGAAGCTCCAGTTTTTCTCTCCTTCCTATGGTCAATTAGGTAGAATGCCACATAATGTTCGGGAAATCCAGTGTCCTGTCAGACAGACTTAGAGCTTGTTTCTGTTCAGAATGTGTTTTACCCATTACCTCGATGATGTAGAGCTAAAACTGTCAGTGTCTTCCCTCCTGTAGCTCTTGTTTACCTTGATTTCTCCATTACTAACTAGTTTTGTCTGCTTCTTCAGGAGCAATATGTATTTATTCACGATGCCATCCTGGAAGCCTGTCTGTGTGGAGACACCTCTGTCCCTGCTTCCCAAGTTAGGTCTCTATATTATGATATGAACAAACTTGACCCACAGACAAATTCAAGCCAAATTAAAGAGGAATTCCGGGTAAGTTGTGCTAAAGGGAGAGGTGATTGACTCTGACCTTGCTTTTTCAGAAGTATCTCAAAGTCATCTCCTGATCCCTTGAACCAATACAGGCTTCCTCTGTCTTAGCACTACTGACATTTGAGACTGGGTGATTTTTTGCTGTGATGTTGTCCTGTAGGGTATTTAGGAGCACCCCTGGGTTCTACCCTCTAGATGTCTCTGACATGAGCACCATGCCAAACATGCCAAACGTATGTGCAGGCATCACCAAATGTTCCCAGGGGAGGGGACCAAAGTTAGTCTTACAGAACCATTACCTTTCTAAGCAGACACCAAGCAGTTCCCAGCACCTAAACCCCTGTTCACAGTGCAACCAACCATGGGTATGGGCAAAACATAGAAATGCACATTAATAATTCATTCTGGCCATTATTTTTCACTGAGTTCCCCACATACATGTTTCATCTAAGTGTACCTGACTCTAAGCTAGATGCTCCCCGGATCCCCAGATGGACAGCTCTAGTTAGGTTTCATGGCACTTAATCCCAGGGATCAACAGTGGCCCTTATGCCTCTGCCGCTGGTCCCTGTGTCTGAAAAGCAGTCTATGGACCAAAGCAGAGCACAGGAAAGAACTGAATCTAATGGGGCATTTAGGGTTATTGAAGGAGTCATCTTGCTGTCAGCCTAAGGAAACTTAATGACCATGAGAAACACCTACTGTGGAACTGTTCTCTTCCTCATGTGCCCTTTTTAAAAAAATAATATTTTATTTAACCTATTCCAGTAATTCCCCCTTATTTGAGGTTTTGCTTTCTGTGGTTTCAATTATGTTTTGAGAATATTAAATGGAAAGTCATAGACATACAATTCATAGGTTGGTTTTTAAGTTGTATTATGTTTTTTGACACATTGCTAATCATACTTTATTTTGGGGATACAGTGTGATGTTTTCCCTGCATGAGTTCATATTATCAAGCCATAAAAATGCATAAAATCCTGCCATTGGTGGCAGTGTGGCTGAACCTAGAGGTCATGCGCCTTTCTTTTGTCCCACAGACCCTAAACATGGTGACACCAACATTGCGTGTAGAAGACTGCAGCATCGCACTCTTGCCTAGGAACCATGAGAAGAACCGGTGTATGGACATCCTGCCCCCAGACCGTTGCCTGCCCTTCCTTATCACCATCGACGGGGAGAGCAGCAACTACATCAATGCCGCCCTGATGGACGTAAGCAATTCCCTTTCTGGGAAGGACATAGGAGGTATTCCCAACAGGGATGCCACTGAGAAGGTCAGGACAAGCACTTCAGAGGTCTTTTCTTCTGATCCTCTGTCCCTCCCACCCTTTTTCAAGATGCAAACTCTTTTCAACAAAACATTGATTTCATATTCCATGTGTTTTTGTGTAGCTGGATGTTCTTGCTCTCTCAGTGGCCATGGGTCCAGAAGTAATGATAAAAGAAGCATGTTGCAGTTACTCTCTGGCCAAAGAGCAAGAAACAGCTGTTAAGTCCCCATGGCAAGGAAATGGAGTAATGTGGAAGCAGCATTATCTCATTTCCCTTTCCTCCTAATTTAGGCAGTAATTAACATGGGAAGAAAACACAACTCATTACTTACTGTTTGTCAATTTACTTCTTGCAGTTCAATTGATGGGAAGAGTAAATGGATATTTTCAGTGCTAATGTGGAAATTTTAATTGTATTGGTGTGATGTTGTAAAAGGGCACTTACACTTGTTCAAAGCTCTCCAGAGCTGAAAAAAAGTATGTGTGTTCTTTATGGCAGGAATAAGTAACACCAAAACTTACAAAGTGACAAACAAATAAGCTTTAAGAAAAACAGAATGATTTTAATTATTCATAATTTTAAACTGAATTTTCTCCATTATAATGATTACATATGGAGTCAATGTTGCCTATCAGAAATAGAGAAAAACTGGTAAGAGATGGTTAAGTTTTCCTTATATCAAAGTGAGATTACTTTATCATTGTTGTTCCACAGATAAATTTACATTTAGTTTATTTTGGTGTTGACAACAGTGGTAGGATTTAACAGTCACTAAATACGTTCAGTGTTTTGTGCCACACATTTCCATGTGCACTAAATAGATTCCTCCTTTCACATTTTCCTGGGTATATTTGGATCTTTCTTGTTTGTGTTTGCAGAGCTATAAACAGCCTTCAGCTTTTATAGTCACCCAGCATCCTTTGCCAAACACAGTCAAAGACTTTTGGAGACTGGTCCTGGATTATCACTGCACATCAGTGGTTATGTTAAATGATGTGGATCCTGCCCAGGTGAGACTCGGGAATTCTTGAAGGCAGAGCTCGCGCTCCTAGGGCAAGTTTGTGAGTGCTTTGTTTGCACATCACAGGCTCTCAGGCCAGGGCTCAAATGCCAGTTGATGATTGAGAATTAGGGATGCTGATCTAGAGCAGAAGGTTGGTAGAAACCAAGCACAGGCCAAAGTTATAGACAGTGGAAGTAACATGGCAAGACAGGGTTAAAAATTAACCTGCTCCAAAGGATAGAAATACCCACTGGGGATACATAAGGATACAGATGAACAGGAATTCAAACATCACAGAGCCAAAAGTAGAGCAAGTAAACCAGAAGACAGAGGAGAAAGGAGACCAGCCCTGGCTTCCATCCCTGAGGCATCCAGTTGGCGTAGCTCGCCTGGAGCCTGCAGGTGGAAATCGTCATGGTGTGTAGACAGTGGGAACAAGCAAGCGAGTTTAAGGGATGGCAATTAGTTTCTCAACTCTTTGGTAAAGATATTAAAAATAAATAAAAGTGGGACCTGCAGATAAGAGAAGCTCTGAATGATAAATAGAGTTTTTGCATAGCTCCTCCTAAACAGGGGAAAAAAAAAGACTTGGACACGGATAACTCAAGATTAGTAATGGAGGTAAAAGAAGTTTCTTAGAGGGAGCTGTCAGGAGACTGTTAGCACCAAGGCCCTTTGGGAGCTGAATTTATTCCAATCACAGATTTCACTACCATGACCAAGGTCATTATGGAAAGTTCGAACTTAGCATGTTTTAAGAATAAACTTGTTCTGGAACGGAATTAATTTCTTGCTAATAGAGACATTTTTTTTCCTTTTTTTTTTAAAGAAAAGATCTGAAGTATTTCATTCTCCAAACTGGACAAGATATCTCCTTTCTAAAATCTGTTTTGTTGTCCATCAATCTGCCATATCTGGAAAGGACATTCAGTTCTTTAAGATTTTTAATTATGTTTGAAGCAGTATATTATATTGTTAAGGCCCTTGCCTGAAAGCTAGTTAATGAAATAATAATGATAATCCTTGTTCTCATCTAGTCATTTTGGCTTAAGAAGCTTAAATATTTTAGATCACTTCCTGTAGATGCTCTCAGAGAGGCAGACTGGAACCATTTATAAAGACACACACAATTTGAAACAGAAACAAGGATCCTGACTTTCCAACTTGCAGAGCCACACTAACTCACGAACAGTCACAGTCAGGGTTATAGGACTTGTTCCCTGTTCAGAATTATGCTGCTAAAGTGAATCCTGAAAAGTGGCAGTATACACTGTGAACATATCAGTGATTCTAGCTTGTTCTTAATGAACAACAGCATTTGAATTCTAAAGCTACATTCTGAACCCAAAATGTCTGGACTCCAACCAAGCCTTGGCTGACTGGTGATAGGAGAAACAAAAAGACTCCAATTCTATTCAGCAGACAGAGCTGATTTTCAGAGTGAGAGAAAAGAGGCTCGGGGGATTCAGTCTTTTAGCGAACACTAAACTAAGCATTGAACTCAAAGCCTTTGCAACCGTACAAGACTAGCACTCAACTATTTTAAGTATTTATAGGTCCAGTTCATGGACGTGTTATGCACCATTTAAGCCATTTTCTACATGGTTTCCTAGGGCAGAGTGTAGGATGCAGTGTGCCAAGAGCCCCGTGTAGTCCAGGCCATTCATATTTCTTCATTGTAAGTGACAAGCTTTGTCAGATGCTTGAACTGAGAGGACAAGCAGAAAGTAAAGCTAACTCAGTCAGTAGAAAAATGGGTACAACAGTTGAATGTGTATGTTATGGGCTTTTATTACCATCTTGACTTCCCATCATCATGCCTATTAATTTTAACAGTGGGTATCCTTGGCTATCAAAAAGAAAATAAACATTAGCATGCTATTGTTTGACAAGGCAATTTAATAACTTGTCACCAGGAAGTGCTGTTGAGTGAAGAAGGAAAAATTTCAGGGAAGCAATTGTTTAAAAATAAATGGAATTTCTAAAATATAATAGACTTAGCTACCATAAAAACTATGCTTAGTTATCCTACTTTCATTTTTAATCAAAAGAAAAAAAAAAGGTCTAACCTTTAACTTCTTTCTAATGGAGACAGATGCTGTTTCTCTTGGCCCACTGTTAACTGAGAACTTGTCATGCAATCTTGGATATAAATCAACTTTTGCAACATTTGACAGTGAAATTTTTAGATCCTTTGGAAAATAAAAGTTATCAAAAGGAAAAATAAAAGGAAGTTTAACCAGTGGATTCTCCTTTTGTGGTATATAATTTTGCTTAAAATGAGATAATAGGGTTTTCACCTGCTCTTCGTCCCATAGCAACAGGTTTAAAAATAATGAAGTAGTGCCCCTCTTGCTTCACCATGAGAAATCTGTCCTTCAGGTAAATCAGAAAGATAAAAGTTAAACACAATTCCACAAGTCACTGGAACACCAAGTCCAGAAAGAAGTTTGAATACCTATTAAGGCTTCATGGATTGAAGAAATGTATTTGAAAAGATCTTATAGATTCTTCCCACCTGACCAACTTCAAGTTTAGGATGGTAGGGTGGTGGCAAATGCAAGGACCCCTTTCCTAAACTCCCGTGTCCTAAACACTCCTGCCCACTGAGTTGTGATTCCATTTGTGCAAATATTCTAGTTATCTTATAGCATCAATACCTGGGGTTTGAGCTTCTTGAAAACTGTGTTTTTAATCAAAGTGGCCTCCAGGTGAAAAAAGCAGAGCAGTTACTCTCACAATCCAGGTTACCTAGATTTTGCTTTGGGAGAGCTTGTACCAGAATATGAAAATGCACCCAACCCTTACTGTTTGTCACAAAATAGCCTGATTTCCAAAAGTCCAGCAGGAGAGGATAAAAACCTGTGTTAACAGTACACATGCCAGTTTAAAAGTCTTCAGTTTCACAGTGGCAGCTAGCAGCATTTCCCCTAGGGCCTAACTAAGTATACATTTCAGCAGCCAGGAGACCTAGGAAGGGGATGTATGGAAGAGATACTCATGACTGCCCTGGAAAGCAGAATTAGTCATGGCTCCAGGTGCTTCCTGAGACAATGAAGAAAAGAGTCACAGGAGAAGGACAGGTGAGGAATCAGCAGACAAGGAAGTCCTGAGTCAACTTGCTGAAAGGAAAAGATGGAAAGAAAAGAAAAGGAAGGGAATCAAGGAAGTCTTGAGATTTAGTGAATGTCTGATACTGACTTTATCCAAACTGTTAGTAGTAAATGTATTATAATTAACCTTGTGTTTCTATGTTTTAAATTCAGTTGTGTCCTCAGTATTGGCCAGAAAATGGAGTACACAGGCATGGCCCCATCCAGGTGGAATTTGTGTCTGCTGACCTAGAAGAGGACATCATCAGCAGGATATTCCGTATTTATAATGCAGCCAGAGTAAGAGCCAGGGATAGTATTGCTTTGTACTGTGGTCCGTCATATTCTCGTCCACTGATTTCTAACACACCACTCTACATCAGGCACTGTTCTAGGATTTTGGAGTGTGTCAGAGAGCCCTGACCTTATGGAGCTTATATTCTACCAGGAACAATGTCAAAGAAAAAGTTATTCAGTGACACTTTTGGAAAGGAAGGCCATTGTGACAGGGACAGGGGCCACAACAGGGGGGTCATGCAGCAGGGGAGAGAGATGGGCTCACCTCTGAATACACCTCTGAGGGCAAATGAGGATTGATGGCCAAGGAGAAGTGGGGGGCCAGTGGGCTGAACGTTCCCAAGGAGAAGTAGTATCAGGGTAAGGGGGATTCTTTCTGAAGAAAGGCCACAGTGGTCAGGCATCACCTGGGGATGGTAAAGGCTGAGGAACCTGATCAAATGATGAGAATGGCCAGACATGGGGAGAGGGTGCTCTTGTAAAATTGATTTAGCAAGGGTTGTTAAAACTGCTTTTTATAAGGAAGTTCACAGGTGGGCTTAGGAGAAGGTTCAGAGCCTGACTTAAGTTTGGTCAAGCAAAGGCTCTTTATCAGAAGGCAGAAAACAGAATAGATAGAATAATGGATTTAGTTTGTTAGAAAGTGATAGATTTTATAAGACCAAGAAGTGATGTAGAGAGCAAGTCTCTGTTTTAAATAACTGTGTCATGTGAACAGAGCCGTGAGGACTAGCCACTGGGCTCCCTAGGGACATAATATTTTAGGCAGAAGTCACAGCAAGTACAGAGGTGCTGAGGAAGAGCTGTGCCTGGTGACCGCAGGCCCAGCCGGAAGCTTGTGTGGCCGTGACACTCACAAAGGCAGGAGGAGCTGATGAAGTCATGCACTTGGAAGGAGACTGGCAGAGGTGGGAGGAAAGGTGTCCTGAGAGCCTCACAGGCCTTACCAGTTTTGAGCTTTTGCTTGTAAGAAAATAAGGAGCCAGTAGAGGGTTTTCACTAGAAACCTTAAGATATAACTTACATTTTTAAAGGAGTGCTCTGACTTCTTGTGTTGAGAGAGACCCATCAGGAGGCTGTGAGAAGGACCCAAGTGTAAATGACAGTGTTAGGACAGAAGTGGTAGCAGTTGGAGCAATAGAAAGACTTAAATCTATTCTGAAGGTAGACCAGTAGGATTCCAGGGACTCCAGGGTGACTTTCAAGATTTTTGTCCTGTGAACCAGAACAATGGAGTTGGCCATTCACTGAGAAGGAAAGGCTGTATGTGTAACAGGTTATTTGAGCAAGGGGCATATGTGCAGAGAAGTTCAGTTCTAGACATAAGAGGTTTGAGATGACTCTTTGAGCCCTATGTGGGAATATTAGGTAGAACTTTCAGGACTCTCAGGAGAGGTATGAACTGGAGATGTACTGTTAATGTTTTAAACCATGAGATTGAATGGGATCATGAAGTGAGAGAGAAACCCCAGGACTGAGCCTGGAGGCTTCCATCAGCAAGAAGTCTGGGATAAAGGGAGGCTGAAGCAGGGAGGCAGAGGAGGAGAGAGGGAAAAGGAGAAAGAAGAACCAGTGAAGAAAGTGTACTGAGAAGTGAGTACTCAACAGGCCATAGAGGGTTCAGTCCAAGTCATTTAGCCATGACAGATTAAGCTGTTGTGGCTTTTCTAACATAAACTCCAACATTTTTGTGAATCCTGTAATTCCACTTAATTAGGAGTAAAGATTAAGATTCACACCAATAAGCAAAACTCTGTTATAGTCATGGGAAACATGGTGTAATCTACATCACATTGGGCACTCACAAACATCTCCAGGTTATAGTTTGCTCTTCACCTTGAGTTCTGTGTAATCAAAGTAAAACCATTTTCCCACATAATGCATGATGCCCTCAGTCCTCATACGGTTATTTTTTACTTGGCTTTGGCAAAATGGTTAAGTGTTTTGCTTCACTCTTATTTGTCTGTGGCCTATCATGGAAAACACCTGTTTTTGTTTTTTTAATAACTGCTTGAAATTAAAAATCATAACTCTTAGGCCTGTAGGAGCTGCCTTGTTATTTGTTGGCCAGACTCTCATTTCATAATGCTCTGTTTTGATGTGAAGATCAAGTAGGTGGAATCAGCCCACTGGCGTCCAAGGAAGTAAATAATGCCTGTTCTTTCTCTACTCCCTGATTGTTGCCTGATGGTCTGTAGCCCCAAGATGGATATCGAATGGTACAGCAATTCCAGTTCCTGGGCTGGCCGATGTACAGGGACACACCAGTGTCCAAGCGTTCCTTCTTGAAGCTCATCCGCCAGGTGGACAAGTGGCAGGAGGAGTACAACGGTGGGGAAGGTCGCACAGTTGTGCACTGCTTGTAAGTATTGATGAAGCTGTTCCTCTCAGTGTCCAGGGCCCCCACTCAGCTGTCTCCTCCTACATACTGTCTTTTGTCTCACTCTAAATGGAAAAGAAATAAGAAGCTCTAGGTAAAAGGGGATGATCAGTATGCTCACTTAATGCTCAGTTGGCTTTTCAGGAAAAGGAAAACAATAATTTTAGATCAGATCGTAGTCTGTTTTCTGTTACATTAATAAGTGACAAAGTAATTTATAAATAACTGAGATTTATTTATCTCATTGTTTTGTATTGGCATCTAGTGAGGGCCTCCTTGTTATGTCATAACCTGGTGGAGGACATTACATGGTGAGACAGAGCAAGTGTTCTAGCTTGAGCCTGTCTTCTTCTTCTTATAAAGCTACTAATGCTACCATAAGGGCCCCTCTCTTATGACTTGTATAATCCTAATCCACCCCCCAAATACCTCCCCCCAACTACCATTAATATATGTCTTTGGGAATAAAATTTCCAATACAAGAACTTTGGGGAACACATTCAAGCTATACAGAGAGTGTGTCACAATTATAAAAAGCATTGATCCTACGACTAGGGCTTCCCCAGCCACCCAAAAATCCAAAAACCATGTGGATGGATTTAGTGAGGTCCTATCTCTTGAGAGTCCATTGTCTAAGAATTTTCTGAGCTGGTTGTTAAAATGCTGATAACTTATCTGCATTGGAAGTATTTACACCATAGAATTGGCAAATGCTATATATCAGGGCCCACCCAGCCAAAATCAGTTTGCCATCATATTATAGTACTTGATAATTCTATTGGAAATCATGTCAGAGGTTTCAAAGGAACTCTTTCTCTTCCTGGTTTGTAGGAGAGATTTTTGCCAAAGATTTAGGTATATTAGAATTTGGTTACAGCCTGCTATAATTTGGATCTTAAGTGTCCTACAAAGGTCCATATAGCAAAGGCATGGTCCCCAGCCTGGTGCTATCAGTAGATGGTTAAACTTTTAAGAGGTGGGCCTAGTTGGAGGTCTTTAGGTCATTTTGGGTGTGACTCAGAGATGACCATGGTCCCCAGTCTCTTCATTCCTTGGCCATGAATTGAGCAGCTTTGCTCTGCCACATGTGCCTATCATAATGTGCTACCCCATCACAGACCCAAAAGCAATAGGATTAATCATGGACTGGAACTCCAAAACTTTTGAGCCCAAATAAACACTTTCTCTTAATAAGTTGATTTTCTTGGGTATTTGTTATGGCGATGGAAAACTGGCTAACACAGAGCCAATGTCCTCAAAAGGTGACCTCCCCCAATTTAGCAGGTGCCAAAATGTGAGAACCTCGGCACAGAAGGATCCCAACTTTACCTGTACACTGAGAAACACTTGGGGAGCTTAGGGAGTGGGGAAACCCTATCCTCAAGCCATACCCATACCAGTGAAGTCACAGTCTCTGCATATGAACCACAGACATCAGTGTTTTTTTTAAAAAAAACTCCTAGTGATTTCCATGTGCAGCCAAGGTTGAGAGCTATGAATAGAGAATGTCATGATTTTCAAAGTACTTTTACCTGCATTTTCTCATTGGCAATGATAGGTAGCTAATCATCCAGCTGGAATTGGCTTGATGGAACAGGCAATTAAAAAGTCATGGCAGTTAGGGAAGATGTTTAGAGAAATTTGTGGAAATTCAAAGTATAAGCATATGTTGGTTTCCAGAGGAATGTCATTAGAAGTACACAATGCAATCACTCCAAAATTGAAAGCAAACTCAAGTTTTACTCAGTGCAGACTAACATGAATTAAAGTGGCAGACTTGGCTAAGGGTGTGGGTTTCTCTACACTCAGTGCCATGTGTCAGGCTATGCCAAGGTCCTTTCTTGGAGCTCTGAACTTTGCTCTGCCTCTTGCCAAATAAAATATGCTAATGCCTCATCCTCCAGGAAAGGTATGAAGGAGGAACTGTGAAGACCTCTTAAATCATTGTGCTCTCCAGACTAAATAATTACATCACCATGCCATGTTGTTCCTGTCTCCCTACTTTCCTGACATCCCTTCCCCTTTTGGTGAGGGTTCCTTGATTTTTTATTGAGAACCACCCCCTCCCCACACCCACATACCTGCTAACTCTCCAAGGTTCCCCTGGGGCTGCCTCTTGCTCCTCTGGCATCAGATTGGGCAGGACACTTCACTCTGGAAAGGAGATTTATTTTAAGATTTATAAATCTGTGCTTTTTTTTTTTAACTATACAAGAAACAAAGTTAAATTGATATCTTCTAGTATTGGCCAGGAAAGAAGACTTTGGAAGCACCACACTGTGCCTCCCTGTAATAATGGCACCATCTTCAGCATATTGTAGCGCCACCTATTGGCCATAAGAAGAGACTCCTACATGAGACAGCTCTCCAGGCACTGTGAATGCAATGGTTCCTTGGGCCACAGACACTTGAAGTACTAAAATAGGGAATTTTTTTCTTGATATGTGTCTTCTAACTACTGAAATCAGAAACAAAAAAAATAGAATTAAGGTATTACCATTTAGAAACTCTGGATAAAGACAGTGGTCATCAACAACTGTCAATAGCATCAGGTAAAAAGATGGTGGGGAAAAAGCAATGTAATATTAGTGCAAGAATAGCAAACACACTTGTGAGAAGGTCTAGGAACTGCACATCTGTGTCACCTGACTCACAGCAAGATCTCCTACAGCATACACCTGTAGGCCATCAGGGAAGACTCACACTATAGCAAAGAGTCCTGTCCAAAAGGATTGTAGACCAAAATATCAAAGTAAAACAACAAAGCTACTAGAAGAAGACATGGCAGAAACTCCTCATGATCACAGGGTAATCAAAGACTGGCCAGGAAAGGATACATAACACTAGTCATAAAGAAACATAGAGATATATTGGGTCCCATTAAAATGAAGCACTTTCGTTCATCAAAAGATATTAATAAGTGAGCAAGAAAGCAGTAGGAGAAGAATTTTGTTTCATATATACATGTGAGTGTCTGTGTATGTGTGTGTCTGTGTGTGTGTGTGTGTATCTCCCCAATGGCTCAGAGCCAGAATGTCTAAGAATTACTGCAAGTCCTTAGAATAAGATAGATGGCCCCAGTTCTTTAAACAGGGGGAAAAAATCGACAAGTGCTTCATTTGAAAAAATTAAGCTATCCAGACAGCCAATGAGCACAGACAAAGTATTCAACATCATTAGCTTTTAGGAAATACACATTAAAAACCTGGATCAGATGCCCACTGCATAGCCACCTGAATGACTGGAATTTTAAAGACAAATGATGATCCCCCAAGTGGTTGTGAAGCTGTGGAGTCACTAGAACTCTCAGGCTCTACTGCTAGGAAGTAACTATCATACAACCATTTTGGAACTGTTTGGCAGCATCTATCAAAGCTAGGTACTTACATACTCTGAGCCCTTCCATTCCTAGATACGTGACTATAGAAATAAGTTGTATGACACAGGATATGTTTATAGCAGGTGGACTCATAATACCTAAAATCTGGAAGGAGCTATGGGACAGGTAAGTTACACAGTAGAGTACTCATTCAGTGGAATGTTTCTTGTTGATATTAAAGAAGAAACTACTGACAGTCAACAACAGGAAGGATCTATGATAATATTGAGTGAAATAAGCTAGACTCAAAGGAGTATATGCTGTATAATTCCATATATCCATTTAGGCAGAAAAAAATGTAACAGTAGAAGTGAGAACAGATATTGTTTTGGGTGGTCCTGAGGGTATTGATGAGGAGGCAGTTTGAGGGAGGCTGACTGGGGGCTGCTCACGGTCTCTGTCTAGACCTGATGTGGTTACATAATGTGTACATTAGTAAAAAGTAACATATCTTTTTACCATTTGTGAATTTTATTATAGGTGTAAGATAGAGCAAAGAGATTAAAATAAATTTGCAAGGCATGCCAACCAAATGCAATGTGTGGCCTTTTCTTAGATGTGATTTTTTTTTAATCAACTATAAGAAACCATCTGGGAAATCTGAACACTGACTAAAATTTTGATTATATTAAAACAGAAGGGTGAGAGGTGGGTGTGATTTAAGGGTAGAACACTTGCCTACCACTCATAAGGCCAGCATTTCCCAGCACTGTAAAACATCAACAGTAATGTTTATTTATTTTAGGTATGATAGGGATATTGAGTTTAAAATACAGAGATATAAAAGGTCCCTTAGCTCCATGAAAATAGATCTGTTCCAGATCTGTTGCAGAGAAAATACAGGATAAGTTGGGAACGTCTATGGTTCCAGAAGAAGAGAAAATCTTCACAAAAGTATAGGACCTATCACAAAAACTATGTGGAACTCCTGATGGCCAAAAATGAACAATTTGAGCAACAAGATAAATAGTGATGTAATTGGGTTTCAGCTCATGGAATAAAATTGGTATTCAGGCTATGCCTCCACTGATATAAACAACAAAACAAAAATAAGCAAATACATGTTTAAATGAGGGAAAGGGGAAACCTCTTTCCTATGTTAGGCAACTACCACAATCATCATTAATTAGTGCAGATGTGAGCCACCAATGGATGCAAAAATCAGTGTGCAAACCTTTGTGGAGAAACAAGATATTTGCACAGTCCAAAGTATGTCCCCCATTATATGTCTTAACTAGAAACAGAAAGATTTTGACAGTGAAAAACCTGGTAGACATTATCTCAACTCATGAGCAAGGTCAACGTCACCAGGAATAAGATGGCTCAACGTATTAGTCCTTATTCCTCAATTCTTGTCCTTTTCAAGAATGCAATTCCTTCTGCAGTTTTTTTGGCAAAAACGCATGGCCTCATTTCCAATCACAGTCTATGTTTTGTACTTTGTGATGACTTCTCAAAGTGTCGCTGAGACCCATGAGTACTTCCCCCATCTACATTCTCTATTTCACATTTTATATTCTGAAAAATAACTGATCTAACAAAAGTCAGGTCAAGAAATGCAGGGAAAGACAGGAACACAATGAAGGGAGGCTAAGTGGACATGACAACTAAATGTAAGTTGGGATCCTGGACTAGAAAAAGGACATCAGTGGAGAAACCAGTGAAATTTGAGGCCCATACTTTTAATAGTATTGTAGCAGGGAAAAAAAAAGTATTGTAGCAGTGTTACTGTCCTGGTTTTGATGACATACTGTGGTTATATAAGATGTTCATGCCAGGGAAGTTGGATATACAAGGGAATTCTTTATGCTATTTTTGCAGTGATTCTGCACATCTAAAATTACTTCAAAATAAAAAGTTTTATTTAAAAAGAGCCTTCATGTTTTATAGATAAATGATGGGCATTTTTTAAAGCCAGATGTGTCTCTGAACCTTTTCCACACTTATTATCAATTTTTTTGGCAGACATCAGATGAGATGTGTAATCATTGAAAAATTGTCCAGTGGGCCCTTTCTATAAAAATCAATAAGGTGCCATAGCAGATAACATAATGGAGGCTGAGTTCAAGTATGTGCTCTACCCCCATGAACTATGGGTCAAACACTTGGCTAGCTTGTCCCCTTTGGTAGAGAACTTGTCTTAGCTAAGGTAGAGTGCTCAGAGACCTCCAGAGCCTTCATCATGACTGGCCCAGTAGAGTGTAGAAAACATGTCTCCACAGATTGTGTGTAAGATGCAACAGATAGGTAAATGTCCAATCATCTGATTTCTTCTATGACAGGAATGGGGGAGGCCGCAGTGGCACATTCTGTGCCATCAGCATTGTCTGTGAGATGCTCAGGCACCAGAGGACCGTGGACGTCTTCCATGCTGTCAAGACGCTGAGGAACAACAAACCCAACATGGTGGACCTTCTGGTAGGACACGCCCTCCACCCAGACCAGTGGGGCATCCCACCTTAGCACAGGACTCCGAGACCCACCGCCCCAGCTTCCAAATTTTCAATGACACTGATTCAGAGAGGAAAAGACTCATTTTCAAAAGCATAACATATCACTTTGCTTATAGGAATTTTCTCTCTTTTTCTCCCTTTTTCTCCTCTCTTTTTTTCAAGGAAACTGTCTCAACTCGTTTGAAATGTGGAAATAGTTGAAACTCACAAGTGAACATCCTTATTAATTTCCCTTCCTGGCAATGCCTTCCACGCGGCTAAGCACTTAATCTTCATGGAGAAGAAATAATCATAGCACATGAAATGCCAGATTTTCAAATTATATATTTTATAAATAGCTTAATCGCCTAATATTTATCAAAGCTGTGAATTTTAGTTTGACATCCAGAATATTGCATTTAATTATGGTGGCCATATCTGAGAAAAGGATTAAAGGAGTTGAGAAACAAAGGATGAGGTGCAATTATTTTCTTAGAGTATTTCATGAAATTTCTTTTATATGGAGCTGTTGAAATGCCATCCATGGTGAGTCAAGAATAAGAGAACAGCTTAAAAGAGGAAGCTTTTCCATTAGGTTATTGTGCTGCTCTGTAAGTGGAGAAAGGATTTCAAGGGTGATTCTAATCCAGAGTTAAGAAAGTGGCCTGGGGCAAGGGAGGGGGAGGAAGAGATGGTTAATGCTGACAAGTTCAGAAGGCCAGTGTTTCCGGTTCCACAACACTGTCTTGGAAGGCTTGAGGTTAAAAAAAAAAAAAAAAAAAAGACCCCAGACACAGTGGTGCACACCCATAATCCCAGTAGCTCCAGAGACTGAGGCAGGAAGATCACAGGTTCAAAGCCAGCCTCAGCCATTTAATGAGGCCTTACAAAACCTAGTAAGACTTTCTTAAAATTAAAAAAATAAAAAGGGCTGGGGATATGGCTCAGTGGCTAAGCATCACTGGGTTCAATCCATGCTACCAAAATATATATTAATAAATAAACAAATAAAAGGACCAAAGAGAAAGTCAAGATTCAAGTTGAAGATGATTAATTAGTACCCATCTGCAACTGAAAAGTCCCTATAGCAGAGCCCAGCATGGATCCTGATAGTGACCAAGACAATTCCTAAAACATAAGTTTTCTCCTAGGCCTCTTCTCAGTACACAGCACTCTTCAGGGGCATCTGCTATCCTCAGATATGTGCCCTGTGATATGTGCCCTGTGCTTGATAGTTATTCTATTTCCAAGACAGGGAATTTGGTAGAAGAACATGTTTGGCCATTTGCATATTCTCAAAGCCATCAGCAGTTACCAAATGCAGCTTCTGTGATAAAAAGATTTGTTCCTCAAACTGCTGCCTGCTCTTCTCTGCCCTGTCAGAAGCCTATGAAAACCCAGATTCTAGTTTCAGCTCTGCTACTAATTCAAGTTCAGTGACCTCAGATACATTATCTTTTCAAATTTATTTGTCCTTGCACAATTCACTTCTTTAAACTTTAAAATTAAAAAATTTTAATTTAAATTTATAAACTAGGGATAGTAGTAGCATATTGAGGTGATCCAATGTGCAGATGTATTTGAAAGTGTTGTGGAAATTGCAAAGAGGACAGAGGTGGTTATTGATAGTGTAAGTGTCTGCTGGATGTGATGCCCTCTATCAGCCTGTGGGAGATGATTATGCATAAGTGAAGGAAGAAGAATTTGCCTACAGTGAGCATTTATGTGATGCTTAATATCTGCAGGGCACAGCTCTCAGCACCCTTCACATAGTAATAGATTTTATGTGGGTGGCCAAAAGGCCAACTCTTGTGTTCTATGAGTGGATTTCACTAGAACCCGCTAAGAACTGTTCCTCCCTGAGATCCCACATGGATGGTGAAGGTGTCGACCACCATGGATTTCCCACTCTTCTGGGCTGATGACAGTTGAGAGAAGAGAGGCCTGTGATCAGTGGTGCCCTAAATTGGAACAAAGAAAAAGGGTAGCAGAGAATGGGATTAAAATGCTCTGACTGACCTCATTATGTCCTTAACCTCACCATCTCAAGGATAGATGTTCAGCTTCTAGATTTTGATTGGTGCTTGGGAAAACTGACCTTGATAAAAAATGTTGTCTGTCTCTCACTGCAGCCTCAATTAAGCAGATGATTAGAAGAGACCCTTCTAGGCCTCCCTGCTAATGGCTCTGGCTGCAGCTTTCATCCCTCAGGAATTTTTATGGTCAGAAATGATTGGGCTTTGTCCAAAACAGTGGCAAGACTATTGGACTGGGGCAATTCTTCATGGAATGAATGGAAATTTTATGTGGTTGGACCAGAAGAGAGCTTGTGGTCTCAGGCCATTTTTCTATAACTTAGAAGAGTTTCTGTAGTATGGGTAATTCTATTTATTTTTCAAGATAAAAGAGTAATTTCTTTTTCAAACACTATGTCTTTATTTTTCATTGATACATAGTAATTGTATGTACATGGAATACAGTGTGACATTTCAATACATGTATAAAACATTCAATGATCATATAAGGGTAATTGGCATATCTGTCACCTCAGACATGCATAATTTCCTTGTATTCAGTCACTCTAGATCCTCTTTAATGGGCTATTTTGAAATGTTTAGTTAACCATTGTTAATCTTCATTACCCAAATTGAGCTGTAAAACATTGGGAGTTCATCCTCCTATTCAACCCTATAAAGTTATGGGTAGTTTTAAAGGAAAAAAATTGGATCCTGGAATCCCAAACCTTACAAGGTCAGTACCAGTTTTAGGACAATGTCACTGGCTGAGAAATGTAGGAAAGTTGTCCAATTTCCCGAGAAAACTGTCTTCTAAACCTGTCACAGTGACTGTTAGCAGGATAACAGATAATATCTGGTGATCAGAGGAAAATGTCACAGTGCTCTTTTTAGTGTGTTTGAAGCTTCCAGAATTGAGTAGGAGCTCTTGTCATTTGTTTGCTTGTGTCTATTTGAGAGTAGGATTCTGTTTAGTTTGATATCCATGCTGAGTATGTTGACTGAAGGAATTAACTAATTTGGGTCAGAGTGATAAAATCTGGTATGATTTCACTGGGCATAAGAGGCCATCTGAGACCTTAATGCCAACTGTTGGACAGCAACTGGAAGGAGCAGTATACTGTGTCTGGTTGAGCAGCATCTTCAGAAAACGACTGGTGTGTTCCAGAGAGCCTTAGGGCACACTTCTGAGCTGGCCAGCCAGGGAGGCAGGGCAGGATTGAGTCAGGAACCCAGCCTGGGCCCTGCTGGGCCTCCTCATTCAGCACATAGAGAGGCTGAATCCCACTATATCCCTCTGCATTCAAAACATGACAAAGGGGGGCTGCAGCCTCCCTGCTGAGTGGGAAGAGTGGGAAGAGGTCTGCAGGTCTCCCCATCTCCCTTTGCAGCTCTGAAGTTTCTAAATTGCTCTTGACTTTGAAAATTCATTCATTAGTTTTGAAGCCTGGCACTCCTGAGGGAGATCCAGAAGGCCCTAAAGGTTGATTCCTTCTAATTTTTAGTTTTGGGGAGCTCTAGAGAAAAGTCAGTAGATGGCCAGGAGGCAAAATAATTTAGAACTCTGTTTTTTAATTTTTTTTTTTTTAAATCCAGACAGGGCAGCTGCATTTGTTTCTGACCCCTTTTTCAGCCCAGCTTCTACATTGTCCATCTCTTCAACCAGTCCCCATCAAGGACAGCATGGCCTACTTCAGTTCAGATGGAATCCCTGCCTGCACTGCTTTGAGGCTCTCACAGCTGCAGGAAAACGGCTGCTTCCCTGACAGTTCCCTTCTCACTTTGTCTTCCTCACTAGGTTTTTGTAGTTTCTAGGGCTCTTTCTCAAGAGACACACAGCTTCTGGGGAACAGACCTTGCCTAAAGAAGCATGTGTCCCCTAGGGTAGGTGGAAGACTTTGGAAGACTCCTCTCTGCCACCTTAGTGCCTGGCCCAGAAATGAACAAGTGGCCTGTGTTCACTGCTCTCCCAAATGCCTTTTGCAGGTTCAACAAAGCTGCTTCTTCAGGCAAATACACAGCATATATAATCACCTGATTTTGAACTGTGGGTCAGCTGGGGCCTCTTGATTGTTAAAGTCTGAGGAAGATTGGACTAAACCCCCAGGATAGAAGTCTAAGATCCTCTTTAGTGTTTTCACCAATGGCCTGAGGGCTCAGTCTCACAGTAATCATTGACTCCTAAAACTACTCTGTTGAAACCCATACCTGAGACTCATGCCTTCCTCTGCATCCATCAGATAAAAGGGCCACCACCCACTCAGAACACTTGTTAATATAGGGTGCAGTCTGCAAACTAGGGCACACTTCAAATAGGTCATCATCATCATCACATTGCAGGGTGATTTTCTCAACCTTCAACCATATCTACCCTCCACCTTTTCCATGCAGCTCCCTTCTGCTCCTCAATTTCTTGTCCAGACATCCCCCGTTACCACACCTACTCTTTGTCTTCCTGGGTCTTCCTTCTCCAGAGCAGAACACATATCTGCTAAGTAAACATACCCTTGGGTATCTTTGCTTCCCTCAAAGCTCATTTATACTAGTATTTTCTCAAATAAAGACCATTTCCCATCAAAGTCAATCTGGTCTGTCTGCTAAGAGAGTAAAATCATACCTGCTGTCACTGGGCATAATCAACCAGTGTCTTATCTCAGCTCTATTCCATTCCACCTGTGTTTCTCAGCTTCTGTTCTGTGTTCATTATCTTGCTGATTGGCAGTGGATGCAAAAGAAGCAGAAGACATGGTCCAGATCCAAAACACAAGACCTTCTTGAACTTTATTTTTTCTCATCTGTAAAATAGGGATAAGAGCAGTGTATGACTCCATGGATATTAAACGTTCAGAATAGGAAAATCCATAGAGACCAAGTAAGATAGTACTAGCCAGGGACTGGAGGACAGAGGAATGAAGCGATTGCTGATAGGCATGGTGTTTCTTTGGGATTCTGGAAATGCTCTAAATTTAGATTTTGTGCATCTCTATAAATATACTGAAAACCATTGATTTGTGTCAAAATACAAAATTACAATAAATGTATAGATCTAATTGGCTCTTATAGGGAGCTGGGGTTGTGGCTCAGTAGTAGAGCGCTTGCCTAGCATGTGTGAGGCACTGGGTTCATTTCTCAGCACTGCATATAAATAAATAAAATTAAGGTCCATTGTCAACTAAAAAATATTTAAAAAAAACAGAATGGATGTTCTGATGAGTTCAGCTAAGAGGTTGGCTTTATAGGTAGAAAAGGGCAGGAGACACAGAAATGGGAAAAGAGCCATTGATCAGTTCAAAGTTGCTTTCCTCAAATGGTTGAAGCAGAGAGGACTTCTTTATCACATCAGTGCTAATAAACCAGGTCCTGTCTGATTGGTTGCTGTGAATCTTCTGGATTTTTAAACTTTGTTTCTGAATTTTTAAACTGGCTTTTTTCAAAATTCAGTTTAATTATATAGTGCTTAACTCCACTCTGGTTTGGTCTGATCTGTTGGGTCTAGTGCAGGAACATAGTCCAAAACAATAGCCTCCCATGAATTTTATTTAAAATAAGTAGCTTTTTGAAGGGTCATCTTAAGGTAAATGAATTATATCTCAATAAAGCCAAGTTTTAAAAAGTAACACTTAGAAAACAGAGAATACCAATCCTAGATATTTACAGGGCTTTTATGTTTATAAAACATGGTCCCTTGTTCTCTTGTTGACCACAGACATCTTCACATAGGGAATGAGGAAGTATTTGCTCTTGAGCCCCCATCCTCTGCTTATAAGTAAACTGGTATAGAATTCTACAACTAGTGCAAGTCAAATTCATATCTGAACCCTGGTTCCCAGCTCCAGGCCTGCTGATTTTAGACTCTTCCACAAGGATTACCCTTGTAGAACTGTCTTCTCTGCTTAGAAGGTAAACTTACATGTGGCTCATACTACTCATCATGGATAGAAAAGAAGAGTAGAAAAATCAGTAACATACACAAAACCATTAGATGAAAATCCCAAGTAGACTATAGCCAGATATATCACAAAATGTATGGAGGTCTTAAGGGAAGGGACCCATATGAAAGTGATGGTGATGAATCTTTGGTGGGTTGGCTTGTTGTTGGTTGCCTGGCAAGAGCACTGAGTTGCCAAGAGAAATCAATAAGGGTCATAAACCAGCATGTCCTCTCAGGCCGGGAGACAGAAGGAACAGATTAAGGTACAGGACCTGTGGAGCCGAGCAGAACCCAGTCCAGGTGTGTGTAAGCTTAATCTCAGACAAGGTGGACTGAGAAAGCCCTGTCCCACCACCATGTCCTTTGTAAGGTGGAAAGAACAGTGTCTGTCTCAAATCTGGCTACACATTGATGTGACCTGGTAACTTTAAAAAATTCTGGGGCCTGGCTTTAGCAGTGGAACATTTTGTTTCATTTTGCTTTTTTAGCTTTATCTCTAATTGACAATTAAAGTACATATTCATGAGATAAGCAGTGATATTTTAATACAGGTGTACATTGTGGAACGATCAGAGTAATTAGATTCAAATGTGCAGCCAAGGTTAGAAATTTAGTAATCTAGAACTGCCTCAGCCCAGGTTGCACATGGAGGATCCTCCAGGGAGTTTTCAAAGCTACTGCTGGCCAGGCCATGCTAGACCAGTCCAGCAGAAGCCTGTGAGGTGAAGCTGAGGGACTCCGCGTGCATCCCATCCCACCCCCAGCACCAGCAGAGCACCTGGCTCCCGGGAGATGTCCAGTAAGTATTTTCTGGATGCCTGGATATTTCTTCTGTGCAGCCAGACCCCAGTCTGGCTTGAGCTGCCTGCTGTTGCTGTGACTATAATTTAGATGGACACGGAATTGGGCATAGATTTCACAGGAGGCTTTGGCAAAGAATTTTTTTTAAAGATGCAGATGAAAGTCAGGACCTGTTCCATCTTCGTTGTCACAGTTGTGCAGCCATCTGTAGAGTGGCGATGAGAATTTATTGGCCTCCCTGGCACTGAGTGACTGGTCACCTGTGACCTGCTGGGAACATTGAACCCAATGTTCCCACCCATGGTTATTAACACATGGGGACTGGTTCACCTTTCTGACAGGGCATCAGTCAGGAAGACTTTTGCAGCCTGAAGGACCTGTCAGTACATGATCCTGCAAACATTATGAAACTTGTCTTAGTTTCAAACAGTAGGTACAATGGGAAGGAAAACTCTGCCCCAAGTGAGCTACGTGGGCTATTCTCTTTGAATCTTCTTAGGCAGATGCTGGGTGTTTGAAGTGCCCGGACTGATGGTGGCTCCAGAGCTCCCAAGATACAGCCTGAACTTACAAAGGCCGAACTCTGGCCCTTCACAGGAGGCCTGAGCCACCTGCTGCAGCTTTGGCCTTGGGACTCCCCCACTGAGCCAGATGGGACTTCTAAAGAACAACCTCGGCTTTTGGCTCCATTTCAGATTTCATGTTCTCCCTCTCCACAGGGACCAGAAGCAGGGTCCAGAGTGAGGTCAAGTGTCAGGGGTTATGGAAATGAATAGTGACGCATCCTGGTGAGGGTCCTATACAGTGCTGTGAGGGGCACTGGGCTGAGCATTTCTCTGTGCCTGTAGCCAACTAATGTGGCCCAAATTGGGAGAACTCAGGACCAAGGCATAAATGTTCTTTTCCCCTGAAGCACAGGGATAGCTCATGTGGCTTAATTATACCATTCAAAAGCAAGTGAGCTGACAGAGGAAACTGCAGAAGACAAGCCTGTACCTGGTGATCAAGTGTAATCAGTTTCCAATGTAGGAAGATTTCAGGCATTTACCCAGGTGCTTGGAGGAGGGGACGTAGCAATTTATGGTCTTTCTTCTACTTCCCCTTATTTTTCTGATTCAGAAACCAGTCATCACAAAATCTATGGGGATGGGCAGCTTGCTTGGGGGGATAGAATGGGAGAGCAGGAATTCATTTTGAAAATTATAGTCATGACTGAGACAGGGCAACTTCTGAGACTTCCAGGCAGCAGTGAAGCCGAATCCCTTCTGAGCTTCTACCCTACGCTGCCCAAAGCCAGCATCCAGTGCACCCCAACTGTATCTGAGTATGCTAAAAAGATGGTTCATAGTAGTCACTGAAATTAATTGCACAAAATGTGAACGTCACTTATACAGCAAGGGATGAAATTTCTTAGATTTCTAGGAAAAATACTTTGTCCCTGTGAGTCACATAAACAGGAGAAATGATTGAACCAATTCGTGGTCAGTTTTTCAGCTTGATTATCTGACAACATGGCCTTTAGTATTTTGAAATTCAATGTAATTCTTATAAATATTCTGAAAATGAAAGTATCCAATCCTGAAATAATAAATATTGGAATGTGAATCAGAAATATCACTTTTCCTAGGACAAAGTAATAGTGTTTCCAGTTTGAGTTTTTTCAAAAGGAAAATTTCTGTCTGTGGACATGCCCTTTTCTATGGAGAGAGAAAGCTTGTTAAAAGAGATGATAGGATGGTTATTAGATACTTGTTATTTACAAGATAAGAGAAAGTACTTTAATCTAGCTCATGTCATTAGACTTGATGTAAAAGCAAACTAAGTTCTAAATTCATAGAATTCTAGGTTGACAAAACTAGAAGGTGACCTTAGATTGCCCCATTTTTTTTTAAACAGAAGGGAACTATATGGGCAGTGTCTCAGGGCTAGTCAACAGGACACTAAGATCCCAGTCAGTGTGCAGCACTCAGACCCCTGACTCCTCAAAAAGCAAATGCAATAGAGAACCATTGGATCTGTGTTTCTCATTCACCTGCACCCTTGATTGACAGAAGAGGTAGGATTCACAGCATGGAAAAAATAGTACTGTTCTGCTGGTGATTCTTTATATAACAGCTTTATTGAGATATAACTCACATACTATAAAACTTCCACTGTTGAAGTTCAGTGGTTTTCAGTATATTCACAACTATGCAATTTATAATATTTTCATCACCACCAAAAGAAACTCCACACGTTAGCAGTCACCCCCACTTCCAGTCCCTGGCAACCATCAAGCTACTTTCAGTCCTTATACATTTTTCTATTTTAGACATTTTATGTAAATGAAATCGTACAATATATCATCCTTTGTGTCTGATTTTTTTCACTCACCATGATTTCTCTTTTTTTTCTTCTGAATTCTTTTTTTTTTTTTTCCGGAGTCTTCATACATGTACTTTGGATAATGATATCCATCACATTCCACCATCCATGCTAATCCCCTGCCCTCTCCCTTTCCTCCCCCCGCCACCCTCTTCCCTGTCTAGAATTCATCTAATCCTCTCATGCTCCCCCCTCTCTACCCCACTATGAGTCAGCCTCCTTATATCAGAGAAAACTTCAGGCATTTTTTTTGGGGGGGATTGGCTTACTTCACTTAGCAATATCTTCTCTAGAACCATCCATTTACCTGCAAATGCCATGATTTTATTCTCTTTTATTGCTGAGTAATATTCCATTGTGTATATATGCCACATTTTTTATCCATTCACCCACTGAAGGGCATCTAGGTTGGCTCCACAGTTTAGCTATTGAGAATTGTGCTGCTATAAACATTGATGTGGCTGTGTCCTTGTAGTATGTTGTTTTTAAGTCTGAGGAGAGGGATAGCTGGGTCAAATGGTGGATCCATTCCCAGATTTCCAAGGAATCTCCATACTGCTTTCCATATTGGCTGCACCAATTTGCAGTCCCACCAGCAATGTACAAGTGTGCCTTTTTCCCCTCATCCTCACCAACACCTATTTTTGTTTGTCTTCATAATAGCTGCCATTCTGATTGGAGTGAGATGATATATTAGAGTAGTTTTGATTTGAATTTCTCTGATTGTTAGAGATGATGAGCATTTTTTCATATATTTGTTGATTGATTGTATATCATCTTCTGAGTAGTGCCTGTTCAGGTCCTTGGCCCTTTTGTAGATTTGAGTTATTTGTTTTTTCAGTGCTTAGCTTTTTGAGTTCTTTATATACTCTAGAGATTAGTGCTTTGTCTGATGTGTGAGGAGTATGTTGTAGCAGGTATTATTATCACAAATAAACATCGATTGTGTGGTTAAACTACCTTTTATCTACTGTCTATTGATGGGCACTGTGTCAAGTACCCTTTTCAGTTATTATGAATAACATACTATTATTTGTTTACAAGGTTTTGTGCACACACAAGTCTTCAGTTCTCTTAGTGTGCTGTTTGTAGTGGGATGGCTGGACCAAGTGGTAACTCTGTGTTTAACCTTCCAGGAACTGCCAGTCTTTTCGCTAAAGTAGCTGCATCATTTCACCTTCCCACCAGCAGCATATGTGGGTCTAATTTCTTCACATCCTCACTAACACTTGTCATGTCACTGTTGTTTTGTCTTCGCCTTTCTAGTGAGTGTTACTGTTAATGACTTTTGATCTTGTGGCACCTTCATATATTGAAATAATCTGTTTTGTCTTCACCTCTAGTTTTTAAGCTCCCAGAAAACTGAGATGGTATCTTAGAATGCCCACTTTCAACCCTTAAATGTCTGAGTTGAACCCATTGTTGCTACATCCATGGTTTGCTATCATTTCTATATGCAGCCAGCATTTCCCTCTCAACTACATGTCAAGTTCTGTGCCAGAGACTGGTATATTACACAGAGATAAACTATGGCCCTTGTCTTAAAATTAATAGGTTGGACTATTTGAGTATTTAGAGAACAAAATGTAGGTGACAAAAAAGAAATTTCAGTGACAAATTTAGGAGGCATGTAAATTGTGGAAATTGTAGTTATTTAGGCAGAACCAAAAATCAGAAGTATATTTCCTTGGTTGTGGCTATAATGGTGGGTAAGAAACAGTAGTGCTGAATCTCACAGGTTGTAAAAGCTTGTCCCTTACAGAAGGAAGAAAAGAGCCTTGCAGTTGCTAAACACTTGACCCAGGACTGGCAGATCGAGGCATCTGAAAGCCTCATGTCCCTTTGCTTAGTTCACATGCCACACCCAGGCTTGGTTCCCTCAGTACAGTGCACACACACACACACACACACATACACACACACTTCAGAAGGCTCTCCTCTGCCATACTGACCACACCTAGGCCAGGAACTCTTTTAGGACTTACTCAGGCAAGCTGTATAATCCAGGAAAGCTGTGCTCAAGATAAATGAATTCAGTGATCCAAGATGGCAGAATAGAGATGGTCTTCACTCACTTCCACCTCCTCCAAGAAGTACCAAAGTAACAAGTACATAGCTGAAAATTGAGATGAATAACTATAGAATAAGTCCAGAAAAGAGCAAGAAAGAAAGTGGAACCATGGAAGACTCAGAAACCTGGAACAATAGCATAGAAAGACAAAAAAAAATATAGCCCTAGCATCTGCCACCCCGACTCAGCACCTGGGCTACCCATTTGTAGGGGGAAGGGTAAAACAGAGAACTCCAGAAAACTATTAGCATTAATGCTGGCAATCCTAACTACTGGAAAATTCCATAGTCCTTACAGGCTAGTAGCCCATTAAGTAACCTAAAACCTGTACAGTAGCCCTGCTCTAGCAAGGAATCTCACGTCATCTCCCAGTAAACACCCATGGTGCTATTGCTAGAAAACATCGTGAGAACTGAGCTATTATCTGAGTTTGTACCATTATAGGGGTCAGAAGCCCCTTCATATTTCCATCTCTAGGATTCACAGACATTATGCCGTACAGGCTTCGAGGGTAGCTGCCTAGCAGAGTGACACAACCCAAGCCTGCTGAGTGTCCTGCTCTGTAAGGGACAAGCATTACAACACAGAGGAGAATGGAGGGCAACGCCCCGAAGAACCAGGAGATTAGGGTGCTTGCACTCTGAGACCTAAGGGTTGGCCAGCCACATGTGAATTTCCACCAGTGCATCCTGGAAGCAGGTACCCATGTGGTTCCCACCACCCCCTCCCCTGTGCTGCACTCAGACTCCCATTACTCACAAAGCAGGGAGAGAATGCTGAGTTTCTGCTGCTGCTCGTCCCTCTGGCATGCTGAGGGGGCCTTGAGTAGCTCTGTGGCTCCAGGTGTTGCTCCACCCCAGGACATTCACTACATCTAGAGGAGACAGGTGGAAGAAAATCCCTAACTCCAGCCATCTCTATACCCCAGGATGTATAAGACCAAAGAGGGCTAAGGAGAACCTGCCTCCTGCCACAGTCTTGCTCCTGAATATACATGGCCAATGTTCCCACCAACCCACACACCACACACTGCTGTGAGGACTGGGTGTGAGCACCAGAGGGGGCTACTGCTTCCACTATTGCCTCTCCCTGTGCAGCCTCCGAACTCTCTACTGACTGGTTAAAGAACAAGTACTTCAGGTCCCTCAACCACTATGAGTGCTGCCAGGGGCCCTTGTTAAAAGCAGAAATGAAACTCACAGTGCCCAAGCAAATCCCCATGGCTTGTTAGGTATCACCATTGCCATTTAGAAATAGCCATACAGTGAGCACCCCACACCCATTGCTGTCAGCACCACACTCTTGTGTGTCCTACAGAGACAGTGAATCTCTCTGACTCTGCCACAGTAGGCACTATGCCCAAAGTCATTAATCACAGCCAGAGAAGCTATAGAAAGACTGCACAGTGGTGACCAACACTGCATAACAAATGAAAATCCATCTTCAAGAGCATTGACTAAGATAACCATCTCAAAAATGGTATAGATCCCTGATCCACTGGCACATCTCAATGTAGCAGCATTAGAAATGGGGTGGGGGGGCGGTAATAATGTTTCAAAAAGATAATAACTTTCTAGCAACAGGTCCCAAAGAAATCAAAATAGATAAAATGCCTGATAAAGAATTTAAAAGAATGATCAGAAAAACCTGAGTAAGATCCAAGAGAATACACATAGTCAAATGAAATTTGGAGAACATGAATGAGAAATTCAGTGAGAGATTTTCAAAAATAATCAAACAAATCTTGCAAATAAAAAGCTCAATAACTCAAAAAAGCAAAAGTCTCAACAATGTACTAGATCAAGTGGAAGGGTGAAGAGAGCATTTGAGAACAATGGGACACCATTAAACAAACAGGAATACCTGAAGGCAAGGAGAATAAAGCTAATGGAATAGAAAACAGCTTCAATGAAATAATAGTAGAAAACTTCCTTAATCATGGCAAAAAAAAATAGACATCCATGTATAGGAACCTTATAAAACCTCCAAAGAGACATGACCCAAAAAGTTCTTCACCAGAGCACATTATAAAACCTGCAAGAGAAAATTACCCAGTCTCATTTAAAGGTATCCCCATAGACTAACACATTTCTCAGTAAAAATGGTACAGGCTAGTGGGAAATAAAATGATGTATTCTGAGTCCTGAAGCAAAAGCTGCTAACCAAGAATACCATAATCAGCAAAGCTGTACTTCAGAAATGAAGAAGAAGTAAGGCTTTCCAAGAGAAGCAAAAGAGAAATTTATAACAACCAGAATAGGCTTACAAAAGATGCTTAAGAGACTCCTACACCCCAAAGTGAAAGATAGATATCTACCATCATGAAAGCAGGTGAAAGCTTTAATCTATTACAAGAGCAGCCACACAAGAGACAACTAGAAAAGAAACAAACACCATTGATACAGTAAACCAACACACAATATAGATGAACAAGAGAAGAAGGAAGAATTTCAAAACAATAGAACAAAATAAAAGTGATAGGAATAATTTCTCACCTATCAAATACAGCCTTGAATATAATCAGAATATACTCTCCAGTTAAAAGATACAGACTAGCTGAATGGATTAAAAAAAAAAAAAAAAAAAAAAAACTTCCTTCTAGAAACTCACTTCACCAGTAAAGACACACACAGACTGAAAAGGAGGATGCTATTTCAAACAAATGGAAACCTAAAGCAAACCAGAGTGCCTATACTTATATCTCACAAAATACACCTGATAACAAAAACTGTAAGAGGAGACAGAGAAGGTCAGTATATAAATTGTCAAGGGATCAATTCAAGAAGAATCGAATCATGAATTTACATAAACTTAATGTCAGAGCAAAACAAATGCTATTAGACATAAAGGGAGAGAGGGGCTCTAGTATAATAAAAGTGAGGGAGACTTCAACTCTACACTGTTACCAATGGACACATCATCCAGGGGAGAAAAAAAACAACAAAGGATCATCAGAGTTAAACTATACTCACAGATAAAAATGGATGTTTACAGCACATTCTATCCAACATTTACAAAACACACAAGTTTGTGTGTGTATGTGTATGTTTCTTTTTTTTTTTTAATTTGGTGGGGGTGATTACTAGGTACTTACACCAGGGGCAGTTTACAACTGAGCTATATCTCCAGCCCTCTTTATTTATTCATTCATTCATTTATTTTGAGACAAGTTCTCAGTAAGTTGCTAAAGGCCTCAACTGACTTGCTGAGGCTGGCCTTGAATATGTGATCCTCCTGCCTCAGCTTCCCAAGCTGCTAAGATTATAGACACCATGCCTAAGCAAAATACATATTCTTTTTACCAATGCTTGGAACTGTCTCCAGAATAGAACTATTTGTTAGACCACAAAACAAGTCTTAATGAATTAAAAAAATTTGAAATCATATCTATTTTATAGCAATGGAATAAAACTAGAAATAAACAACATAATAAATTTTATAAATTATTCAAATGAATTGATACAACATACTTTTCAGAGAATCTCTGAAGAGACTCAAAGGGAAATTTTTAAATATTTCAAAGACAATGAAAATAGAAACACAATATGCCAAGCTATGGGCTACAGCAAAAGCAGCATTAAGAAGTATATTTCTAGCAATAAGTGCCTACCCATAAAAAAGGAAAAAGTTTCAAATAACAGCATAATAATAAATATCAAGGATATTTCGAATCAACCAATCCAAAAATTTAGTAAAAGAAAATAAATAAAAAAGAACAGATCAGAAATAAACCAAATAATACAAAAGGTCAGAGTTGTTCTTTGAAAACAGACCTAGACTCAGTGAGAAAAACAGGCAGAACTGAATAAAATTAGAAATAAAAATGGAGATATTTCAGCAGAAATTACAAAAATATAAAGGATCATTAGGAATTATGATAAAAATGGACAGATTTCTAGATTATCTTCAAAAACTGAACCATGAGGATATTAAAAAAACTGAATAAACAAATAATCATTAGTGGGATTGAAATCAGTAATACAAAGTCTACCAACATCGAAATCCCAGGACAAGATTGCTTCACTTCTGAATTTTACCACTTTTGAAGAACTACTACCAATTCACCCAAACTATTCCTAAGCATTGAAAGGTGAAGGAACCCTTCCTCACTCATTCTATGAGGCCAACACTGTCCTGTTTCCAAAACTAGACAAGGACAGAAGAACACAACTATAGACCAGTATCCTAGATGAACACAGATGAGAATATTCTCAACAGAATACTAGCTAATCAAATTCAATAGCACATAAAAAGAACATTCATCATGATCAAGTCGGTTTCCTTCCAGAAATACAAGGATGGTTCAACACATGCAAATAAATAAATGTAATACATCCCATCAACAGAATGAAGGATTTCAAATATGTAATTATCTCAAAAGATGCAGAAAAAAACATTTGATAAAATTCAGCATCCACCCATGATAAGAAAACCTTCCAACAAATTAGGTGTAGAAGAAATATAACTCAACAATAAAGGCTGTATATGGTAAACCCATACCCAACATCATATTGAAAGGGGAAAAGCTGAAAACATTTCCTCTAAGATCAGGAACAAGACAAAGCTATCAATTCTCACTGTTCTTATTTAATATAATATTAGAAGTCGTATCCAGAATAATAGGCAAAGAAAGCATGGAAATGGAATGGGAGGAAGTCAAACTATCCTTGCTTACAGATGATAAGATTCTATCTATAGAAAGACCAAAAGCTCAACAAAAGACAGTTAAAGGTGATTTTTAAGTCAGCAAAGTAGCAGAATGCAAAATCAACATACAAAAGCAGTCGCTTTTCTACTCACCAATAACCAATTTGTTGAAAATGAAATAATGAAAGTATTCCCATTCACAACAGCTACAAAAAATAAAAAAAAAATACCTATGAATAAACTTAACCAAGGAAGTGAAAGATCTCTACAATGAACCTTACAAAACACTGGTGAAAGAAATTAAATACATGAAATAGGTCAAAGGGTCTCCAATATTCATGGATAGGAAGAATTAATATTGTTAAAATTCCCATGTTATCCAAAGTAACCTACAGATTCAGTGCAATTCCCTCAAAAGATCATTATATTTTTCATAGAACCAGACAAAACAATTGTGATAGACAAATGAAGCCCAGAAGACCCTGAATATCCACAGCGGTTTTGAACAAAAATAACAAGATTGGAGACACCAAAACACCTGATTTCAAGACATAGTACAGAGCCACAAAACAGCATGGTATTGACATAGAAACAGAGACCACTGAAACACAATAAATATGCCAGAAATAAACCTACCATCTCCAGCCAACTGGTTTCTCAACAAAGGCACCAATAACATACACTGAAGGAAGGACAGCCTCTTTAATAAATGATGTTGGGAAATGATACCAACGTTAGAAAACAATCTTGACCGCTATCTCTCACCCTGTACAAAAATCAACTCAAGATGGATCAAAGACCTCAGTGGAAGACCTGAAACTCTGCAACTACTAGAAGACAACATAGGAGAAACCTTCAGAACACTGGAAACGGCAATGATTTCCTGGATCAGAAAGCACGGGAAATAAAAGCAAAAGTTGACCTATGTGATTTTGTCACACTAAAAAGCACAGCAAAAGAAATAATTTACAGAATGAGAAGTAATATTTGCCAACTATTGATCTGACAGAGGACTTGTTGTGGTTTAGATGTGAGGTGTCCCCCAAAAGCTCATGTGTGAGACGATGTAAGAGGGTTTAGAGGGGAAGAGCCTTAACCTAATAAGTACATGAATTTGCTGTGGACTGGAGGAGAAGGGTAGTTGGGGGGTATGCTTTTGGAATATGTATTTTGTTCTTTTTGAGAAGAGCTCTCATTCTCTGCTTCCTGGTGGCCATGTCCTGAGCCGTTTTCCTCCACTGCACCCTTCCACCATCATGTTCTGCCTTGCCTTGGGCTCAGAGCAATGGAGTCAGCTGTCTATGTACTGAGACCACTGAAATCATGAGCCCCAAATAAACTTTTCTTCCTCTGATTGTTCTTGTCAGATCTTTTGGTGATGACAGGAAAATAGCTGACTAAAACAGGGCTAATATCTAAAATAACAAGAAAACTTTAAAAACTTAATCAAAAAAGTTACCCCATTAAAATGGACAGATGATCTGAAGAGTTACTTCTTTAAAGAATGACCAATAAGTATATGAAAATATATATCAATGGCCATCAGGGAAATACAAATCAAAACTACAATGATAGACAGTCTCACCCCAGTTAGAATAGCCATTATCAAAAATAATAAAATTTTTAAAAGCTGGCAAGAATGTATAGAAAAAGAACTCTGGTACACCACTGATGGGAATATAAATTAATATAGCCATTATGGACAATATGGGAATTCCTCATAAAACTAAAAACAAATCTACCATATGGTCCAGCTATCCCACTTCTCAGTATACATCCAAAGTAAATTAAATTGACAATGAAATTTACACCTGAACTCCTGTTTATTGTGGTACTATCCACAATAGCCAAGATACAGATTTAGTCTAGGTCCTCATCAACAGATGAATGGACAAAGAAAATGTGGTATATATACACTATAGCATACTATTCAGCATAAAGAATGGATTCTTGTCAGTAGATAAAACAATAAACCCACCTTCTACAGAATACTGGACAAAACTGTAGGACCTTATGTTACAGGTACCAAGCCAGGCATTGACAGATATGTACCACCTGTTCTCATATATGGAAGCTAAAAAATGTCAGCATGAAAGTAGACTAGAGATTACTAGAGATTGGGAAGGGTAGGAGAAGGGTAGGGGATATTGAAATTGGATTTGTGTATTACACACTATATACCTGTAATGGAAAGAGCATACTGAACCACATTAATATGTACAAGATGTGTTAATTATTTTATTTATTCATTTAAGATATATGTGAAATGACAGTAGAGTGTATTTTGACATATTATATATACATGGGGTATGACTTATTCTAATTAGAATCCCATTCTTGGGGTTATACATGACATGGAGTTACAAATATGTATATAGTAAGTTACATGACTTACTATATACATATTTGTATATAGTTACCTCTGCTGCAATCTACTGTCTTTCCTATTCCAATCCCCCCTCCCTTCATTCCCTTTTGTCTGATCCTATAAACTTCTATTCTCCCCCCTGCCACCCCTTATTGTGTGTTAGCATCTAACATTCAGCCTTTGATTTGGGGGGGGGTTGGCTTATTTCACTTTGCATGATAGTCTCAGTTTTAATCATTTACCCACAAATGCTATAATTTCATTCTTCTTTTTGGCTGATTCATATTCCACTGGGTATATATACCACATTTTCTTTATCCATTCATCTGTTGAAGGGTACTTAGGTTGGTTCCAGAGCTTAGCTATTAATGAATTCAGCTGCTATAAACATTGATATGGCTGCATCACTGTAGTATGCTGATTTTAAGTCCTTTGGGTATACACCAAGGAATGGGATAACTAGGTCAAATTGGTTGTTCCATTCCAAATTTTCTGAAGAATCTCCATACTGCTTTCCAGAGTGGTTGCACCAATTTGCAGTCCCACCAGCAGTGTATGAGTGTACCTTTTCCCCCACATCCTTGCCAATATATGTTGTTACTTGTGTTCTTGATAATTGCCGTTCTGACTAGAATGAGATGGAATCTCAGTGTAGTTTTAATTTACTTTCTCTAATTGCTAGGAATGTTGAACACTTTTTTCATATATTTCTTCTGTGAACTGCCTGTTCAGTTCATCCCATTTAACTATTGATTTATTTGTTTGGGGGGTTGTAAAGTTTGCTGTGAAGCAGCTTTTTTATTGATTCTTGATTTTACTTCTTGTGCTTTAGGAGTCTTGTTTGAGTAAGTCTGTTCCTAAGCCAACAAGATGAGAGAGTTGGGCCTACATTTTCCTACTACTAGGTCTAATGCCTAGGTCCTTGATCTACTTTGAGTTGAGTTTTGTGAGAGATAGGGGTTAAATTCAATATGTGTTAATTTTTAAAACAAAAAAAAAATGATACTGTGCTTCCAGAGAATTTCAGACATTCCCCTTGTATATATGAATTCCTCCTTTTCCTATACCTGGGTTGCCTGCTTTATTCCAATTAGAACGGCATGTAATTTATCATCCAAACTGGGACACTTGAGACTGTAAGAAGATGCTCATAGTAATCATACCAGGACAAGAGGGAGACGACAGGACTATTTGGAGCAAACCAAGGCGTTCCCTTCTTCTCCAGGGAATATGCTGTCTACCCTATCCCACTATCCTCCCCAAGAAGGCCTACACTGTGCCCTAAGTGCACCTGTGGTCACTGGGTTACCTGCCTCATCCTTACTGCATTGTGGGCTTCCCAAGAGCAGAGGCTAGGTCAAGGGGCATGGTATTGCAGAGGTGGTTAGTAAATTCTCATGAAATCGAGGAAATCCTTCTGACTGATCTCTAAACTGGGCCATGACCTAAGCTTCATTTTGAGGTTTGTAAGGGTCAGTGGTTGTATGCAGTGGTGAGATTCACTGTGGTGTATTCATATATGCCCATCCATAAGAATTTAATTGAAAAATAAATACAAATAACTATGGGTAAATGGCAGAAAGATCAAGGGAACAGGAGGTAGGGAAAGGGAAGGGGAAGGAGAGGAACTAGAATCCTAATTAGAATAAGATATATTCCACAATTGTATAATTATATCAAAATTGATTCAACTGCATGTATAAATCAAAAGAACCAATAAAATAAAACTGAAAAAATGAGCCAGCAGTGAAGCCTTTCTTCAAGCCTCATGGTCTCTTCTTCTACCTCTTGATTTTCCTTTACAAAGCTCAGGATTTTGATGTGTAGGTAGACATGTGTGAGTGCAAATATGCAATCATCCCTTTGTATTCAGGGGACATTTGTTGTAAGACCTCCTCTGGATACCAAAACGCTCAGATGTTCAAGTCATATGTAAAATCCTGTAGCATCTGCATATAACCAAAGTACACCCTCCCATGTTCTTTGAACATCTCTGGATTCCTTTCACTACCCAATACAATGTAAATGCTATATAAATAGTTGTTCTATTATCTTGTTTAGGGAATAATGACAAGAAAAAGCTTACAGGCTCAGTATACAATTTTTTTCGAATATATTTGATCTGTGGTTGGTTGAATGCAAGCATGTGGAACCCATGGACAGGAACAGCTGACTGCATGCATCTTTCAGTAGTCCTGGACTTTCCAGAATTCTGATGAGGATAGATATCAGAATAATATAAATAAACATATATATATATATATATATATATATATATATATATATATTTAATATATTTAATAAGGCTTTGCAGGGGAGCAGCTACAAACAGTTAATGTATTATTTGTGGTTCAGAACCATGACCCTCTGATTCTAATTCAAACCCTTATCAGTTTGATTTCTTCCAATTTCCTTGATAGAAGCAGAGCTTAGGTGTTACAGAGCTGACATTGTCCCCCTTCTGTTTTCCAGGATCAGTACAAGTTCTGCTACGAGGTGGCCCTGGAATACTTGAATTCTGGCTGATGGCGGAAACAGCTCTGCCAACAAACCCGTTCCTACCACAAAGCCAAGATGTTCATGGTGTTTGTGTAGATGAGATGAAGACTTCTCAATATGCTTATTTTGCTTTGCATAATTGGCTCTTTTTAAGAGCCCAAGAAAGTGTTTATGAAACTGCTTGCACTGCCCAATTCCCAGTGATGCTGCTGCCTGACAGAAACACACAGCCTACAGTCTTCGGATACTGTACACCTCGTCACCGGCTTGTTAGAGCGGCGTAGACATCCGGTCGATTGAAGAGCACAATTATATTCTTATGAAGGAATTTGTACCTTTGGGGTATATTTTTTGTGGCCCGTGATCCTCTGTCATTGTATGTTTTTGTTCTGTGGAGAATGCTCCCTGGCATTATGATAATATATTATTTTAGTTAATATTTGTATTTTAACATGTCACATAATACAAGCTTATGTAGCTTTCCAGGACTAACAGATCAATGTGTAATGAACAAAGAGATGTTCTATGAGTTGTTGTTTCTATCAGATTTGTATCGTTTCCAAGGGAAAAGCTTGGGGAGGACTCACTTCAAAAATGCAACATGGTCAGATTCACAGATCCAAAGCTTTTCCATTTGTTTATATTGTAAATATTTTTGATTTCATCAAATTATTTATTCATTAAAAGAAATTTTTTTGTGAAGCACAGTGGGTGACAATCATTTTTATTAAGCCCTGGAAATGACTTACTGTATGATGTTACCTTATGTGAATTCTCAACTCAATAAATGATGACCCGTAACCAGGCGTGGTGTATTCCTGGTGTCCCAGTGACGGGCAGTGGAGGCCACACCCGTCACACAGGACCACTAGGGGAGTAATTGCACCTGGGACCTTGTCTTAGTCCACTTTGTGCTTCTATAACAAAATACCACAGACCGGGTGATACATAAAGTAACTTATTTCTCAAATTGCTAGAGGCTGGGAGGTCTAAGACTGAGGGGTAGCACGTGGTGAGGTCATCATGCTGCCTTATAAAATGGATGAAGAGCAGGTGAGCATACAAGAGACAGAGCAGGAGCAAGAAAAAGCTGAGAACACTTTCATAAAAGGCCATACAACAACTTATCTACTCCCTCAATCATGGCCTTAGTCCAATAGAGGTATCTTTTAAAGGTTCTGCCTCCTGACACCATCATAGTGGTGATTGTAAATGTCAATATGAATTTTTTCGGGGATATCCAAATTATTGCAGTCCTATTTGACTAGCGCAGGTAGGACTGCGGTTTTAGAGAAAGAACTTTTGTCAGTAAAAGCTCTAAGTCCATCATGGTAGCCTACCCAGTGCTCAGGAAATATGCTGTGGGGCTCACTGTGGGGCATGGATTCTGACCTAGCTGGGCAGGCTGAACAAAGTGCCAGGGCAGGGACTTTTGGGCTGGGCCGACCACTTTTTTCACTTCACCTCACTCAATGGAGGATGATATATCCTTTTCACTCCTTATTCAAATCTCAAAATATCCAGAATAATTTTTAAAGGGTTATAAGATCAGATGTTTCAGAATGAAACATCATGGGCAAGGAACCTACTGGATGCTACCTGAGGACTTTGACCCCTAAAACAGAAGGCAAGTGTGCTGTGAATGGAAGATTTACATTTGAACTGAATTTCAGGATGTTCAATGGTGTCCAATAGCTAGCTAATGGAGACCAACCTTTATTGAACACCAATTCTCTGCCAGGCGATTTCTGATGTGGTAGCAGTTTCTTTCCATAATATAGTCCAGGTATAATTGTGAATCTCACCCAGCAGATGGAGAAACTCAGAAAATATTAATTCATTTGTCTAAAATCAAAACTAGTGGGCACCGAATGCCTCCAGAGCCCAAAGGAGGTACAGTGACAGCAGTGGCATCATCCCCGATATCCAAAGTCCATGTGTGCTTCAACAGATTGGAGACTGTGGGAAACTAGCAAACACTAGTCTCACATTGAAGACAATAATTTCCTCTACACTTAAATCTCTGGATTTTTATCCTCCTTTCACTTTTTTTATATTTTAGAAGAAATAGGAAGAGGCATTCTGTGGCTTTGTCTGATTTCCCATAAGCCTTTTCAGTATGGTTGAGTTCTGTTATTTCATGTACACAAAGTCTTTGCCCCTTGCAAACAATGGAAGCCAGCCTCTTGCCTGCTTATCCTCCTCTATTTCTCAATCCTCTTGGTTTCCATCTGTATGGTATCCTGACCCTCCTAGACACTTCATACCTATGGCTCTGTGGAAGTCAGTAACCCTGCCCTGACCCTCTGACATAGTCCTTGTATTAGTCAGGGTTCTCTAGAGGAATATATATATATATATATATATATATATATATATATATATATATATATATATATATAATTATAAAAAGGAATTATAATTATAAAAAGGGGATTTATTAGGTTGGCTTACACAACCAGAAGCAGGATAGTCCACAATGGCCTTCTGCAGGCTGGAGAGCTGGAAGAACCAGTAGCTGCACAGTCCAAGAGGCTGAAGCCCCAGAACAAGAGGGATCAACCGTGCTGCCCTAGTCCAAGACCAAAGGCTTTTGGAGAATCACTGGCAGAGTCAACCTTGGAAAACTGAAGAAGCAAGAGTGTGATATCCTCGGACCTTCGCTGCAGCAATCCAGAACCAGGTCAAGAAGAATAGAGCTTGCATCTGCTGCTGCTTCCTTATTCTTCCAATTTTTATTTCATCCAAGCCATCATCCTTTTGGTTGGTGCTGGCCAGGCTTAGGAAGGGTCTCAATTTCAGTTGGCTACCTACATGCCAGTAATTCCCAAACACACCCTCATTGACACACCAATAATCCCCTTAATCCTTACATCTCTTAATTCTTTCAAGTTAAGAAATCAAATTAACCAATGAAGTCCTCCTCATGGGCAAGTTGGTAACAGTTATTCCATGGTGTCTTTGCATGGCAGCATGACTAGGCTAAACTGCATTTCCCAGAATCCCACGGTGTATATATTTCTAGTTAGGGTTAGCCCCAGGAATCATTGGATGCAAGATGTGGAGAACAGAAGTGAAGCAGCAGCTGCATTTTTTAAAGCAGCTTTATTCGGGCTGAGGATGTGGCTCAAGCAGTAGCGCGCTCACCTGGCATGTGTGCGACCCAGGTTCGATCCTCAGCACCACATACAAACAAAGATATTGTGTCTGCCGAAAACTAAAATTGTAAATAAAATATTTTTTTTAAAAAAGTAGCTTTATTCTATTTATTTTTACCTGGTGCTGAGGATCGAACCCAGTGCTTTACACATGCGAGGCAAGTACTCTACCACTGAACCACCACCCCAGCCCAGCTGTATTGTTTTTATACCCAGAGAGCCATTGATCTGTACTCCAAGGTGAACCTGTGGGTCAGTAACAACATGCTTCAGGTCTTATCAGCACTCTCCTCAGAGGCCTTCCAGAGTCTTCTCACCAGATCCATCCCAGGCCTATGTTTTTAGGTTTTGTTAAGGCAAAATGTGTGTTAGTTATCTACTGCTAAATAGTAAGTCTCCTTGAAATTTAGATGCTTAAAACAATAAACTTTGTTATCTCATGCAGCTTCTACAGGTCTAAAACTTATGACTGATTTTAGCTAACTGACTCTGGCACAAATGTTAGGTCAGAGCTATCAAATATTCTGTCTTAGGCTATTTTCTGTTGCTAAACTGAATGCTACAAACTGAGAATGTATATAAAAATAGTCAGAGGAGCTATCTCACTCCTCGGTTTATACCAAAAGGACTTAAAAAGAGCATACTGCAGGGACACAGCCACATCAATGTTTATGGCAGCACAATTCACAATAGCTAAACTGTGAAACCAACCTACATGCCCTTCAGTAGATGAATGAATAGGGAAACATTGGTATATATACACAATGGAATATTACTCAGCATTAAAAGAGAATAAAATCATGATATTTGCAGGTAAATGGATGGAGTTGGAGAATATAATGCTAAGTGAAGCAAGCCAATCCCCAAAAACCAAAGGCCAAATATTTTCTTTGATATGATGATGCTGACTCATAATGGTGATGGGGGCGGAGCATGAGAGGAATGGAGGAACTTTAGATAGGGCAAAGGGGAGGGAGGGGAAGGAAGGGGACAAGGAGTAGGAATGATGGTGGAATGAGTTAGACATCATTTCCCTAAGTACATGTATGAAGACACAAATGATGTGAAAATACTTTGAGTACAATCAGTGACTTGAAAATTGCACGCTATGTGTGTAATAGGAAATGAATTGCATTCTGCCATCATGTATAACAAATTAGAATAAATAAATAATTTAATAAAAAACAAAATAAAATGGATAACGTAGGTTCTCAGATATTTTGTAATCTGAATGATACCACTGTACAGATCTGGGTTTTTAAATTTTAATTGTAGAACAGACTTAGATTTACAGAACATTTGCAAATATGGTTGAATGTTGCCATATACCCAGACCCAGTTTCTCGGATTATTAATATCTTAAGTCATTATGATACATTTGTTACAATTAATGAAGCAATATTATTATTAAAGAAAAGTCAATATTTTAAAAAAATGGGCTGGGAATATAGTTCAGTTGTAGACCACTTGCCTAGCATGCATGAAACCCTCAGTTTAATCCCTATCACCAATAAGAAGAGAAAGAGATAACAAGAAACATGAAGACCCTAAGGTAAGTCATAATCAAATTGCTTAAAACCAATGATAAAGAGAAAAGTGTATGAGCTGAAACATTATGTGCAGAAATCAGTATTACAACAGGCTTCTTTTGAGACATATTGTAAGCTAGAAGATAGAACAAAGTTTATTCAGCTCCTGGTTCTGCCAAGGACAAGACCTTTCTTGAAAATCCTGACCTGGTGTAGGCATCACACAGCAGGCATCATCTGAGAGCTTGACTCAGGCTGAGAGATTCATTTCTAAGGTAGCTCATTCACACATCCAGCAAGTTGGCACTTGCTGTTTGCAGAAGATCTCAGTTTCTCTCCATGGAGGCCTTTTTATAAGCTGCTTAAGTATCCTCATCCAGTGATCCCCTAAAAAAGCAAGCCAGAAGCCTCCATTTCTTTTATATCCTAGTGTGGAAGTCAAACTTTGTCACTGCCACATTATCCCAATGGCTATAAAAGTCAGCTGTATTCAGTGTGGGAAAGTACTACACAAGGGTACATAAATACCAAGAAAAGAGGATGATTGGAGAGATCTGGCAGGTTGCCTACCACCCACTGGCCAGCTTCAGACCTCCCACATCAGCTGGCACTTCAACTTCTGCAGGCTGGTTAGCAGGGCCTGAGAGAAGCCTATCCCAAAGGGCTTGGCCTGTAAGGCTTCTTCTTATAGTGCCCTTTCCATACTGATATGCATTTTTGTCCTACCATCTTTGACTTCTAACAATACTCCCACTTCCAGTACGCCCCAAGGAAACTTTATCCAATTATAAACTACCTCAAAGCTTCGATTAACATGAGGCTCTTTTGTCCTGAACCCCAACGAAATGGCTTCCTCCAAAACTCTTAAGCAGAGGTAACTCATTCTTCCTTCCGCACCTCAGAAACTTCTTCACTTCTCTTCCTGCTATACTTAAGCTGACGCCCACATCCCATAGCTTGTCACCTTGAGCCACTTCACCTCTGTATTCTTAAACACACCAAATGCTGACCCATTTCCTTCCATTGCTAGCTTTCTCTTGCTTTATTCCTGCCTCCTTGTTCCTTGACCATATGAAAACCTCCAATATATCCTCTGAATACTGGCCTCCTTACCTTTTTCCCAGAACAACCCAAGCCCCATGATGTATCGCTTCAACCACAGTTTTGCCAGCACTTTCAATGCCTTTGACACGTTATTAGTTCTGTTATATCCACCACTCAAATGGTCGGTTTTAGAGAAATTCATCTGGAACAAAGACCAGATTTACTTTCCTAAATGAAGCAACTGAAAAAAAAAAAAAAACCCTGGGGAAAAAAAACATTAAAAAAAAAGTTTATAAAGACACTAGCCATCAGGCAAAGGAGGACATTGATCTCCAAGACAATGGGAAATGATAGGTGATGCCTTGAATAGCCTTCAGCAAAAGGCTTGGAGAGAATTTCCAGACCTTGGATTTGGGAAGCAGGAATACAGATAGAGCTCAGAGGCCTCTTATTTGAGAAAGCTGCACAGAGATCCTTGTTCTAAAGATCTGGAGAGAGTCTCACTCAAGTCTTCAATTATGTCCCGCCCACTGTCCCATGTCAGCGGTGGGAATGGGGATTCCTCTGTGATAAGGGCTGGCTGAGAAATAAAAGCTAAGGGAAACAAAATGGCGGAAAAAAAAAAAAACACAGAACACAGAAAGTATCTTCAAAAATGGTGGCATGATGGGCAAGCTTATCACACGGATCAAGCTTCTGGACAAAATGGAACCTGCGCCTGCTTTATTTATATCAGGAAACATCAAAGAGATTCTATAGAATGTTCTCAAAAAAAGGTTAAAAGTGGGCTGTTCAGTGCCTAATGGATTATCTCTGGAGCTACTCTGAGGAACCTCCCTAGCAGAGAGGAGGGAAAGGCCATGTGCACTGAGTAATCTATTGCAGTGGGAGAGCCACAGAAAGTTCCCAGTGCCAGACCTCTCCCTCCTTGGCTACCATGCTGAGAGAAGGTCCCCCTGTATCTGTGTCAGGGATGGCTTGCTGCAGCTAGGTACTAATTAAGATAAGCAAATAAGGTTACTTTAGGCCAAAGAAAGAACCACCCCATAAATCAGAGGGAACAATAGAATTCACACAAGCCAGACGAATTTGTTTCCATTGATTAGAGAACTCAGAAGGTTTTTGTCTCCCTAAGTGGGGCAAAACTATCTCTGGGCGAAGCACAGCTGTGGTCCAGTCTAACAAAGCCATAACTGGGGATCCAACTGTTTCCAAGTAACTTCAGCACAGAACAAAATTTGAGAATATTTATAGAAATAAATAATATCCACTACTCAAGAAAGTAAAATTCTTAATATCTAGCACCCAATCCAAAATTACCAAGCACACAAAGAAGCAGGAAACTATGATTTATAATGAGGAGAAAAAAATCAATTAAAATTGACCCAGAAATAATGCACGTATTAGAATGGTAGACAAGCACATTAAAGCAGTTTTGTTATAACTGTATTACAGATGAGGAAAGTGTTAGCAGAAAGATTTAGCATGGAAGATATGAAAGGGATCCCGATAAAACTTGAAGAGATGAAAACTGCAAATCGTGAGATAACAAAATATACTCCATCTAACAACATAAGATTAAACTTTATGGAAGAAAAAAATTAGTGAACTTGAAGACACCACTAGAAACTATTCAAAATAAAATGGAGATGGGGCTGGGGTTGTAGTAGTTCAGTGGTAGAGCGCTTGCCTAGCACACTTGAGGCACTGGGTTCGATCCTCAGCGCCACATAAAAATAAATAAATAAACAAAACAAAAGCATTGTGTCCATCTACAACTAAAAATATTTTTAAAAATCAAATAGAAGGATGGAGAAAAAATGAACAGAGTATGAATAAACTGTTGGAATCTCCCTGAAGTGGGGAATAAAGGAGACAAAAACTATATAAAGAAACAAGAGCTAAAATTTTCCAAACTGGATGGAAATTATAAACTAAACCAAGTAATTCAATAAACCTCAAACACAAGAAACAAGAAAAGGTACATCAAAATCAAATTGCTTAAAAACAATGACAAAGAAAAAAAAATAGAATAAGCCACCAGAGAAAAGACACATTGTATACAGAAAAAGATGAGAATTACAGTGAACTTCTTTTGGGATATATTATAAGCTGCAAGATAGAATAATAATTTAAAGTACTGACTGAAATGAGAACTATCAACCTGGAATTCTATACCCAGCAAAAATGCTTTCTAAAAGGATAGTAAAAATCAAGATATTTTCCAACACACAGAAATTGAAAGAATGAAGAAAATGATCTCAGATGAAAATCTGCTTATGCACGAAAGAATTAAGGGCTCTGGAAAGATTTATTACATGGATACATATAAAGAACTTTGTTTTTAAATATCTTTAAATGATAACTCACTGTCTAAATAAAAATCAATAATGTGGTTTTTAGTATATATAGGGGGAAAAGTCTGAAAATAGCAGAGAGGAAAGAAACGGGAGTATTCAGCCATAAGATTCTTCTTATTATGCAAGAGGTGGTAAAAAGTATCACTATAAGGTGACTGTGATAATTTAAAGACTACAGTATAAACCCTAGAGCAATCACTAAAATAACACAAGAGTTATGGTTACTAAGCTGACAGAGGAGGTAAAATGGAAACATAAAAAGAGATTCAATTTCCAAAAGGAAGAAAAAGAAAATGGAACAAGGAACAGATGGGACAATAGCGAGCTGGTGGATTTAAACTCAACTATATCAATAATCACATTAAGATGTAAATGGCCTAAAAACCCCAATTAACAGTCAAAGATTGTCAGATTGGAGGGAATAAAAGCAAAACCCAACTGTATGCTGCCAACAAGAAACCCACTTAAACACAAAGAGACAAATAAAACACCTCATCCATCTGCTTTCTTTAACATGCCCAAGCTGCTGAGAGCTACTGGGGAAAGATCCCACAAATGGGTGCATTATAGCTGCTACAAATTCATGGCATCATCTTTCCTTTTCCCTTCCCCACCGCAAATAACCCGAGAGTTCTTCAAACCTAGGCGACTTACACCATGACAATGACTGTTTCCTTCTTCACGGGAAAAGTCAGTTGTCCACACTCCTGCCTATGCCTGTGTCTGTCTGGATGCCCATCCTCTCCCCTTTGCTACCACATTCAGAGAAATCATCATCTCTTTCCCCCTTTATAACACAGGTACTAAGACAGGGACTACCTCCAGAGTCCCAGTGCCCCGGCCCCCGTTGGGAAGGGAGGGTAGATGAGCTTTCTCTCTCGCCCCCTGTGAGGTCCTTCTCACTGCCTCAGAACTCGGACACCCTCTTTTCCCACTTGTTTGATCAGGACCCTGGGGCATCTATAGATGCTTCCTGCATGCCTCTCGGATCCACCCTCATTTCTGTATTTCCACTGAGACGCCCTGCCAACAGTCATTTCTCTATTTGTACATGGCATGGGAAGTGTTCTCCCTAGCCTTGGCTCATGCCCCTCCCAGCCCATCCTCTCTCTCATTATCACACTGAAAGCCAGATGTGACACCATCACTCCTATGCCACTCCACTCCTCCCTGCCTTCTCATTGCCATTGAGATAAAGCCCTTCCTCTTCTGTCAACCTTGTGTGACAGGTTCTCTTTCCCACCCCTCCAGCCACCAGGGCTCCTTCATGCCCGCCCATGTCTCCATCTCTTCCTCATGCACCCACGCTTGCTCCTCCCTCATCCTTGAGAGCAATTCCACGTGTGTGTCCCCTTCCTCCTGATGCCCACCCTTCAGCTCTCAGCCTTTGACCTCTCCCTCTCTGTGCAGTAGGACGGCTCAGATGCAAGAAGCCTCATTTCATTGTTTTCAACTTATATCAGACTCTAGCCCCTCTCCTGACAGCACAGAGAGAAATCAGATCTCCAGTTTTCCTTAGGCGTTTTTACACTTCCCCAAACTGCAAATTGCACCGAATCCATGTGTCTTGTACACAGGAATCCCCACAGTCCGGTTGGTATCCATCATGTGCTTCTGTGTGTGACAACCAGGAAATTCCTGTCCTGTGTACAGCGTCCTCAGACCTGCAGGCTCCAATGCTTCCTTAAGCTGACTGAACCACAGATGGGAAGTGCTATAGTTTAAATGTGTCCCCTCCAAATACAAATATTACTGGTACATGGAGGAAGGGTCTTTGGAAGGAAATTAGAACTAGATGAGGTCATGAGGATTTGGCCCCCATGCTGGCTTTAGTGTCTTTACAAGAAGAGGAAGAGACCAGAGCTAGCATACCTGCTGTTTCACCGTATGACACCCTCTGCCTTGGGACAACACAGCAGGAGGCCTTCACACATGCCAGCACCATGCTCTCAGACTTTCTTAGCACCATGAGCTAAATAAACCTCTATTCTTAATAAGTTAGCCAGTCTGTGATATCCAGTTATAGCAACAGAAAGTCTAAACTGGAAGACTGGGCATCTAGAAAAGTGGGGTATTGGGCTCTGGATGTGCCACACAGCAAATCCGTCTGGGAGCTTGCTTACCTCCTAGGGTTGCAACTACAGAGTTGTGCATAGGTCCCCCCATTGTCTCCAGGAATCCATAGTTCCCTCTCTCCGCCAAGTCCTGAGACAGTGCTTCTCTTTTGGGTTGCTTCTCCCAATCTCTCCCTTTTCCCCTTAAGGATACCTATAACAACCACTTCCATAGGAGGGTCTCACAGAGAACTTCTAATCTCTCAACCCACAAAGATCCTGGAGGCTCAGAAACCCTCAACTCAAAAGAGTATCCTCCTTATTCAAGAATGCCTTCCCTAGACTAGCCTGGCCTTAGAACCCTGCCCTCTAACATTCAGTGTCCCTGTATCTCCATGTGCAATGTCCGTGTCACCACATGACAGGCGGGCCCACAGTGCCAGTTACCCACCCAGTACCTGCCACATCATGCTTAGCACTGGTAGAATAAGGGAATCGAGGCAGGCGTTAACAACCTAGCGGTCAGGCTCTTCTGTACATGTGGACAAGTCATATACAGTTGGAGAATCCGTTCTAGGTGCTGGCCACCTCTGAAAACATCCAGGGGGAAAAGTTTGTTCTTACTTGAGGAACTGCTCTAAGGCTCAGGCTGGGGGATGGTGGGGAAGAATCAGGTGTTGGTTTTAGTTCTGACAGATAGAAAAAAAATTAAAAAGCAAAAAGAAGTATGCCTGTTTGAAAGGAGCAGAAGTTAAAATGCAGGCAATTAGCAGACATAGTGTTGTTTTTCAGTCTGCTTTTATGCCAGCTAATGGTGCTCGGATGGCTGTGGTGATGTGGTGTCTGAGCCCTGGGTGATGAGCTCTTTAAAAGGAAATCTGAAGGGAGGGAGTGACAGCTGCAGCTGATTGTCTTCCACCTTCAGAATGACAGCCCTGGCTTCTCACCAGCTCTCATGCCCAGGGGAGCAGTGGTGCTTGTAAAATAGGTCCACAGATTCTCTGAGATGCTCCCTGAAGGAGGTAGGGCCTAACTGCCCTCTTCTCCAGGCTGGGCAGGACTGAGAAACTCTTCTAACAAAAAGAATGAGGAGGGATGACTTTGAGCATCCCCAGAGACAAGGTCATGAAGAGGCCCCAGCAGCCTACCCACCATGGACGGCTCACTTTGGAGAAGCCAGCAGCTGATGAATACCCCCTTGGAGAGGCCCAAGTAATGAGAATCCACGGCCTCTAACCCTCCGCTGCTGTGAAACTGAGGTGCTATCATTCACATAAGGGTCCTTCAAAGGCCCTTGATGTAGGGGTTTGTTCTCCAAACTACAGTATTATTGGAATATGGTACAACCTTCAGATGTGGGACCTAGAGGGAAATCATTGGGAATGTGTCCTTAAAGGGGATATTGAGACACAGCTCCTTCACCTTCCCCTCTTTCTTTCACTTTCCTGCATGAGTTAAGTGGCTTTGCTCCACCATGACTGCCTTGTTATAGGCCTGAAAGCAACAAAGTCAACTGACCGTGGACTGAAATCTCCAAAACTGTGAGCTAAAATAAACCTTTCCTCTTTTTAAATTAATGATAATTAGCTTTCTGTTACTATAACCAAAATATTTGAGATAATCAACTTAAAAAGAGGAAAGGTTGATTGAGCTCAAGATTTCAATGCATGGACACTTGGCCTCATATTGCCCTTAGGCATGTAGCAAGCTGCAATGCATCAGGGCAGGGTCAGATGGAAGCCATGAAGCAAAAGAGAGATTCCAGGAAGAGGCTGGAATCCCAATATCTCCTTCAAGGATACGCCCTCAAAGACCTAACTTCCTCTCACTAGGCCCCACCTACTAAGGTTCCACCATCTCTCCATAGTGTCAGTCTGGAAACCAAGCCTTTAACACGTGGGACTTTGGGAAACATTCCAGATCCAAGCACATAGCAATTGTACCTTGGTTACTTGTTTCAGTAACACAAGTTTCATCAACGTGCAGGGTCTCTGTGTCAACAGTCACTAGATCAAACTGAAAAGGACATGTTCCAGCTCTGGGCCAACTTCAAATGGCCCCAGCCCCAGCGCTCACCTTGACTAGGATGTCATGGCAGATGCTGAGCCAGAGCTCCGCCCTGATTCCCACCCCTAAGAAAACTCTGTGATAATAAATGCTTGTCAGTTTAACGCACCAGGTTTGACCGAATAATTCTGTACCTCTGACTTAGGCTCTAATTCTGATATTCATTAGAAGCTTCCAGAGAGAGCTACTACCCGCCTAGAAATTTAGAAATGTAGGTCAAAGTGCCTCATATTCTAGGTTCTGGAAACTCCTGCCCAGAAGGGGACATTCCCAAGGCAAAAGGTGATTGTAACTGAGACAAAGAAAATAATTTATTTTTATAACATCTCTGAAAAGATATATTAGAAAAGCACAGTCTTTCCATTTTCAGTGCTGATGGATTTTAGTGCCTGCGGGGAATCTGTGCATGCAGAAGAATACGCCCCACTAACTATAATTTAGGAAATGTCCCAATTATTAATCTTAAGAATTTATTAGATAATTAGAATTCCTCTAAATATTAAATAGTCAATGTTATCCTAAATATTTACAATTATTTACAAATAGTAAGTAAAAAAGCTATAGATTTAACAAAATAAATTTCCCAATCAATATAAACCTCAATAACAAACTTAATCCAGCACTTTCAGACATTTAATTAAAATCTCAATTCTAACCTAATTAATTCCCTTCAGTGTTCTAAGATCCTTCAAATGCAAATGATCCCACAAAAAAATTTACAAAATTGACTGATGCCCTTAAATGAAAAGTTGTTACAATGATATTGATACCAAGACTTTAATTTGTTTCTTTTTGTGATCTTTGCTCTTATTCTTACACATTCAGAATGTCAAATTCTTCATATTGTCCTAGGATTTCAATACTATGTTCCACGGTTGGTACTTTATAACTTTCTGAAATTTTAGAAATTTTACCAGATCCCAAAGTAAGAGTATATTGCCTTGACCCTCACTGAGAGATCTAAGATCTCAGGTTGATAATTTATTGATTTGGGGTGGGAACAGAGTTATACAGACCAAATTGATTCAAACCTGAGCCACTGATCCTAAGGGGAGTCTATTTATTACAAGGAAACTGCACTTGTTACACCCTAGGAGTTTTATGTTTTTATCTTCCTTAGTGATGCTCACTTTTGAGACTTGGTGTTTTCCCATGAATTATTTTGTATGTGGCCTCTATTTATTGTCCAAGAATGATGATTTGTTATTCTGGCCTATTCTATAATTGGAAGCCTGTGGGTTTATTAGTTTGCTGTTATGGTTAATAGAGTTAATCAGAGGTCTCATTTTGTTTTAAGAAAAGAAATCAGTCAAAGGTTAGCTCTTTCTTCTTCTGTGAACATTTGTCTAATTTACTACCTAAGAACTCAGGTGAATATGACTTAACTGGTACTTTGTGAAATCAACACATCTTAATCCTGTTCATGGTGCTTTCTTGTTCATGATGAAGTTTCTTTTTACTCAGAGATTCTTTAAGTTCACACCCCAAGTCACTCCTCCATGCTTACACTAAGAGTTCATATCTATATTCGATAAATAGACAACGTTTACCAATGAAATGACATATAACAATATTTTTCCATTATTAAAAATGACAAGATGAGGCATATTCTATTAAATTCACTTTCTTTGATTAACTATTTTTATAATTATTATTACCTGTCCTGACAATTTTGTTCTTGCCCCAAATAATGCATCAAAGCCCAACAAAGTCTTTCCTTCTTTTCATTGGAGGATGGCGTTAGCCACCAAAATCTGGGCCCCAGGGTTGTGCGTGGGCTCCAATATTGAAAAATCGTTGTTTATGTTGTTGATGTCGGGTATTTTTTAAAACAGAGATGTCAATGATCTTCTAAGATCATTGTCAAATTGTGTATATTATCACACCACCCAATCTCTCTAATAACATATGACTACATCATCCACCAACATATTCTCTCTGGGGTTGATAGATTGTAGGAATATACAGCTTCCTTTTAAAATATTAAATAACATTAGAAGGTGAGACAATTAGAAAACAAATTGTAAGTGAAAACGTAGGTAGTACTGGAATATGACAAATGCCTTGACCATGAACTTTGAATCAGCCCCAGAGCAAGCCCTGAACATGCTTGCTCCCATCTGAGAGGCTGTCCCTGCAAATGGGTGAATTTGGTCCCTGGAGCTCCCTTAACAAAGCACCAAAGACTGAAAGCTTTGAAACCATGAGCCAAAACAAACCTTTCCTCCTTCTAAATTGTTTTATCTAAGGTATTTGTCATAGCAACAGAAAGTTAAAGGGTGGGAAAATTTGGCTCCATGTGGTTCTAAGGCTCATCCAATGGTCCTGACACCTGTTTTCACTGAGCTCCACCACAGGAAATGTGACTTTCTCCTTTTGATCTTCTAGGCAGAATCTTAACCAGTAGGGTGCATGGGTGGTCAGCATTAAAACTGAGAGTAGAAAATTAGTTTGGGAGGAGAAAGAATCATCTACTTCTAACTTAGAGTTTCCTCAACTATAAAATGAGGGCTTTGGACTAATTCTGAGATTTTCCAATTTTATTTATACATGGGAAGATAAGAATATTTATATTCTTATCTTATTTATATTATATATTTATATTCTTATCAGTTATATTTTTCCATCTTTCACCATTTTTGAAGCTGTCTGCTCTGTACCAAAAAATTCATGTTGGCTTCTATATGCATATGTGTTAGCACTAATATTTACAAGCCCAAAAGTTCATATCTTCCCAATTTTTCAGACCTAGATAGAATATTTTTGTTGAGTATCTTGAATATCACCTAACAGATTTATTTAATCATCATTGGATGTTTCTATTTTTTCTTTGATCATATGCACTGAAACTTGAGTCTCTGTTAGGCACTGCAGACACAATGAGCAAAATTATTTCACTTCCTAGGGAGAAATTTTAAAATCTCAGAATGAATAAATTTCAAATCATGGAGAATGCTCAATACATGGATCTTTAATCAAATTCAATTAGGAGTGTAGGAACACATATATGAAAAAAAAATAAAAACCAAGGTAAAATGACACTTCTAAAGAATATAATAACTCTCTAGTAACAGAACCCAAATGAAAAAAGAGTCAATAAATTACTTGAAAAAAATTCAAAATAATGATCTTAAGGAAACTTGATGATATACAAGAGAATATAGGCAAAGAATTTAATGAATTTAGGAAAAACATGACACAAGGAATTTGGCAAAGATAAAGTTCATTAAAAAGAAGCAAATCAGTCTTGTAGATAAAGAACTCAATAAATAAAGTAAAAAATATATATAGTCAATAGTCTAAACAGTGAATGTACCGGGCAAAAGAAATGACTTCTTAGCTTGAAGATGGATCTTTTGAAATAACCCACTCAAGAGAGTGAGAAGATGAGAAAATAATAAAGAAAAAAGAAAGTCTTAAGGGACACAATCAAACAAGAAAAGTTTTAGGTTATGGTTCATCTAAAAAGAGAAGAGGCAAGGTGCAGAAAACTTCTTCAAATAAATAATTGCCAAAAACTTTTCAAATCCTGGGGAAAATAAAGATATCTAAATCCAAGAAGTTCAAAGGACCCCTAATAGATTCAACCAAAATAGATCCCCTCTGAGGCACATTATAGTCATACTGTCAAAAATACAAGACAAAGAAAGGATCCTAAAAATGGTAAGAGAAAAGTGTTGAGTCATTCATCAAGGAGTACCCATTAAGCCAACAGAAGACTTCTCCCCAAAGTCTGAGAGACCAGGAGAGAATGAGATGATATATTAAAATTCTAAAAGAGAAAAACGGCCAATCAAAAAACTATATCCAGCAAATGTGTCCTGGAAATAATTCTTTCCAAGATAAACAAACACTGAGGGAATTAATCACCACAAGATCGGCCCTACAAGAAATGCTTAAGAGAGTATACGCTAGAAGTCAAAGTAGGAGAACTACCATTTTTATGTTTTGGACAAGTGCTCCCCGACAGCCCATGCACTAATGGCTTGATCCCCAGGGGGCACTATTGGGATGTGGTGGAGCCTTTAGGAGCTGGGACCTAGAAGATGGTATTTAGGTTATTAGGGCATGCCCTTGTGGGACTCCCGTCCCTGGCCCTTTCTCTTTCACTTCCTGGCCATGAGAAGTGGTTTTGCTTTATCACAAACTCTCCCAAATTTTAGGACTTGCACTGGCCTAAAAGCGACAGAAGCAACCAATCACAGCTTGGAACTCCAGAACTATGAGTCAAAATAAACCATTTCACTTTTGTAAGTTCGTTATCTCAGGTGCTTGTGATAGTAAAAGAAAGATAACTAACAACCATTAGGAAAATATATGGATCTACAAAACTCAATAGTTATAGAATAGAAAAACTAAAAAGAAGATAACTAAAACAAACCTTTAAAACCATGAGCCAAAATAAACCTTTCTTCCTTTCTCTCAGGTATTTTGTCACAGTGATGAAAAGTTGGCTAATACCACCATGTGCATGGATTGGAAGAATATTATGGAAATGTCCATAGTAAGTGACACTGTCTGCAGATTAATGTCATTCCTATGAAAATACCAGTGACATTCTTCACAGAAACAGGAAAAAAAAAAAACCTCCTAAAATTTGTTGGAGGCACAACAGACCCTGAATATCCAAAGTAGCTCAATTGAAGGCAGTATAATCCCTGACTTCAAAACATACCACAAAGCTACAGTAACCCAAGAATCATGGAACTGGCATAAAAACAGACATATAGAGAACATTGGTACGGCATAATGAGCCCAGAAATAAATCCACATATTGACAGCCAACTAATTTTCAGCATAGGCATAAAGAAGTACATTGGAGAAAGGAAATTCTCTTCAATGAATGTTACTGGGAAGAGGATATCTATGTGAAGAAAGCAAGTAAACCCCTATCTCTCACAATGTACAAAAATCAATTCAAATGGATCAAAGATTTAAACGTAAGACATAACACTTTGAAACCACCAGTAGAAAACATAAGGGGAACACATTAGGACACTGGTCCAGGCCAAGATTTTTTTGGATAGGATCCCGAAACCATAGGTAACAAAAGCAAAAATTGACAGATGTAATTGCATCAAACTAAAAGCAGCAAAGAAACAAAGGAGTGAAAAGACCTATAGAATTGAGAAAGTACTTCAAACTATTCATGTGACAAGGAATTAATTTCCAGAACATACAAGGGATTCAACAGCAAAAGGACAAAAATAAAATGATAACAAAATAAAAAAGTGAAAAAAAGAAGAAAACAATTTAAAACTGGGTGAATTACCTTATCAGACCTTTCTCAGAATAAGTGAATGGCCAATAAGTATGAAAATATGCTTATCATTAATCATTGGGAAAATGCAAATCAAATCACAATAAGATATCACTTTTTTAAATAGCCTCAACCCAGTTAGAATGGCTATTATCAAAAGGAAGAAAATAGCAAATGTTGACAAAGACTCAGAGAAAAGGGAAATTGCATACACTGTCAGTGGGAATGTAAAACAGTACAGCTATTATGCAAAACAGTATAGAGTTTCCTTAAGAAAACTAGAAATAGAACTACCATATGATCCAGCAGTCCCATACTGGGTATATATACAAGGAAATTGAAATCAGTATGTTGAAGAGACATCTGCACTCACATGCTTATTGCAGCACTGTTCACAATAGCTAAGATACAGGACCAACCAAAGTGTCCATCAATACATGGATGGGTAAATACAACCTACTACATATACCCAGCAGAATATTAATCAGTCTTATAAAAGAATGAAATTCTGTTATTTGCAGCCACATGGGTGTAACTAGAGGGCATTTTGTTAAATGAAATAAGTCAGCAAAGGAAGACAAATACCACATGTTCTCACTTATATATAGAAGCTATCAAATTGATCTCAAAATGAAGAGAAGAGTGGTAACCAGAGTTAGGAAGGATGTGGGGAAGGAAGAGATGGAGAGAGGATGGCGAACAGGTACTGCAGTACAGTTGAATAGGAGAACTTCTAGTGTTCTATAGCACAGAGTGATAACAATGATTGATAATAATAAATTGAATTTTTCACAACTGCTCGTAGAGACGTTTTTGTTCTCAACACAAAGAAATAATAAATGTCTGAAGTGATAGATCCCAACTACCCTGATTTGATCCTTACACACTGTATATTGTGTAAGTGTATTGAAAAGTCACAATGTATCCCGAATATGTACAATTACTATGTCAATTAAAAATAAGAACATATTTAAAATAAAATAAAAATTTAGAAAATGTACTAAAAAATGAAGTCTCGTTGAGCTTTATTGTCCAGAGTTTTATTGGGGTTACATTATGTAGGCAAGATTGATTAGATTGTTGGCCTAAGGAGTAAACTCTTATCTCCAGTTTCTGTCCTTCACCAGAGGTCAGGAGATGAGGTTGGTACAAAGTTCCAACTTTCTCTACAAGTGGTTTGTCTTTCTGATAACCATCCCCCAACCTGAAGCTCTCGAAGGGTCTGCCAGGAGTTACTACATTAGCATAAACTCAAGAGTGATCCATAAGGCTCATGAATAATAAAGATGCTTCTCTCTGGAAATTCTCACATTTTTTAGAAGTTCCATGCCAGTAATCTGAGACAAAGCCCTAACTGTTATACAACATTGTCCAATGGCTCACTCTTCCTGTCCTTCTCACAGAAGATGTGCCAAGGTCCATGTATGACTGCTGAAGAGTTTATTGTTCATGTCCTCAGCCCTGCCACAGACCACTCACAGAGACCTCTCTTCACAATTTATTCTCCTCACAGTGGAGGTGGGGTGGGGCTTACGCAGCTGGGTGATGTCTTAGAGGGCTCAAAAGCCAAGGGAGAATCAATATGTCATCATCAGTCACTGTGTTAGTCAGATTTGTCACTGCTGTGACTAAAGGACCATACCAGCATAAGTGTAGAGGAGCAAAGTTTTATTTAAGGGCTCAAGTTTCAGATGTCCTAGTCCATAGAAGCCTGGACTATTCCTAGGGGCTCAAGGTGAGGCTGAGCATCATGGCAGGAGTGTGTGGAAGAGGGAAGCAGCTCACATCCTGATCAAGAAATAGAGATCTCCACTCACCAGATATAAAATTTATATGCCATGCCCCAGTTCCCACTTCCTCCAGCCACACCTACCACTTCCTTTACCACTTAGTTAATCTCATCAGGTGATTGATTCACTGATTCGATTAAGGCTCTCCCAGCCTTTCCCCTCTGAACCCTCTTGCATTGTCTCTCATGTGAGCTTCTGGGGGACATCTCACATCTAAACTATAACAGTCACAAAGCACCCACCAGGTGCTAACATTGTGCATCGATTTCCAGCAATCCACACAAAAGGCTGTGAGGTCAAGGGCATGGACTCTGGAGTGGGACCCAAGCTGAGGTCTCAGCATCCCTCTTCACTAGCCATGTACCATTGAGCTCAACCTGACCCAGTTTCTCTCTAAAATGGAATTGCTGTGAGACCTAAAGGAAATACAGTTTAGCATACGGAAAGTAGTAAGAGCTCATGACTGGTGACTGTCATTATTGCTATTAATATCAGGCAATCCCAAATATGGATTTTTATATGTCTGCAAAATTCCCAGTGATGGTAATTATGCCTCCCTTTTTCGACTTTTCTCTCTACTCAACCCAACCCAAACAGCCACGCTATTCATGGGGAGAAGGAGGAGGTACGTGCATGAACTCTTAAAGAACCCAGTGCGTCCAAAGTGCAGGAGTCAATTTCAGTGGGAAAAACAGAGGCCCGGAAAGCTGTTTTTTCACTGTTGCTCCCAAAGTCAGCCTTTTAAATGCTTTCCTCCTCCAAACCACAAGGAGGTATCACCTCACACTCATTCAGATGGCTATTATTTAAAGCAAAACAAAATTGAAAACTTAACATCTATTGATGGGGATTTAGAGAAACTAGATGTCCTTTCTATGTTGCTAGTGGTTGACCAGATGGCCAGCACCCTGACAGAGCAGGGTCCTGCTCAGGAGGTGTGAACAGCCAAAGAAAATAAAAAATCTGAAATAATCAGTAAGAAATAAGACAAAGCCAAAACTTAGATTTAAAGCAGAGGTCTGATTGGTTTTGCAATCCCGATATGAACTGGAACTGAACAACTAGAAAAGGGCCCAATTCTTTATGTAAGGGGGAGCACATCAAAGGCAGGGATAAGCTTTCAGTGGGAGGAGTCTTGTTTCCATGCTTGCTTCTCTGTATAGCCAGGGTCTTGCAGTAAACAGGTTGATTGGCATTTGGCAAGCTACATCTATGTCCTGGAGGCTGTTTGGCTCCAGCAGGTTACTCCTCTTCAGTGCTGTGTTTGAACTTGAGCAGTGAGCTAGAACAGGGTGCCAATGTGAATCGGGCATTCTCAGACCAGTGGGTTCCGCCAGGGGATTTCCCCAAACCAGGCTTCCCTGCCTAAAGGCTTAGATACCTCTCAGTTTATACAGGGCTCATAGATGCTTAAGGACAGGTTGGAATGTAAAATGGTATACTGACATGGGGAACTGGGTGGGAAAATGAAACATAGTATTTAAAGAACAGAGGTGCCTAACACTCACCTCCTCCACCAAAAAAAAAGAAAGAAAGAAACAAGCAAACAAACAAACAAACAAAGTAATAAGTACATAACTGCATTTTGAGGTGCTTTTAGCACGGGAGGACTGGACATCAACAAGAGGGAGACTGGAATGCTGTAAAATTAGAACAAGGACAATGGTGTGATAAGATAAACAAAATATGGCAGAATCTGCTACTCTGGCTCTGCATGCAGGTAGAACATGCCCCTTTGCTGGAGAAAGGGTGAAAGAGAATCCCAGCAAACTATTAGCACAGATGACAGCAATCATAGCTCCTGGAAAGTTTCACAAAACTCACAGGTTTACATCCTGCTTAAATAAGTAACCTGAAATCTGCACTGTAGCCTTGATGTGGAAAAGATCTTATGTCATCTCCCAGAAAATACCCAGGGTCCTGCAGCCAGAAGTTATCTTGCAGAACCGAGCTATTTTTCTGAGTTTGGACTGCTCTGGGGACCAAAACCCCTGCCTATTCCTATCTCTTGGACTCCACTGACATTCCAGGGCAGTGGCTTGGGTATTAGCTGCTTCACAAACCCAGCTTGGTCCAGCAGGGTGGGTGCAGTAAAACCATGGGATGCCCCTGCGCTGTGAGGTCTGAGTGTAGCAACATGGAGAACAGAGAGCACCATCCTTGATAAGCAGATCAGGATGCTTGCTCTCTGAGACCAACGGTGTGGCCAACCCTGCTGGTGACAGGGCTGAGGGAAGGTGCCCATGCAGTTCTGTCTCCCCCTCCTCCCATTACAGCATTAAGGCACCTGTTACTGAATAGGCAGGGAGGGAAACCTGAGTTCCTGCTGCTGCCCCACGTGGAAGCAAGGGATTCTTGCGCAACTCCATGGTCTAGCTGTTCCCTAGCCCCTGAGCACATGCTACGACTGCAGAGGTTGATGAAGAACAGCCTCAGATCCAACCACTGTCTTACCCCCAGGCAACCACGACTGAAGAAATCCAGGAAGAGCTTTGCCTGGTGCCAGGGGTACTGCTGCTATCAGCAGAAAGCAACATCACGATCCCTGCTTCCACACAAGCTGTATGGTTTGTCTACACATCACCATACAACCTGGCTGTAAGCTCAAGAGGGGAGCTGCATTTCCCACTGTGGACTCTCCTGGTGAAGCGTCTGGGCCATATCATTGACTGAGCAGAGAACAAGCCTTTTAAAAATGTGAGATCAGGCCCCTCACCACTGCTGGGACTTCCAAAATAGAGGACCTTGCTAGGAACCAAGTTAGCATCCTCAGTCCCGAGGAAGCCCCGTTGCCTGATGGTGGTCAACACTCCCATTGTAAAAGTGTCCACAAAGTTAGCCCTCATACCTACTTCTCTCTGCACCACACCTGCCTAAACTGCTAAAGTGCCTCCAATCCTGAATAGTCCACAGAAATATTGGGTTTGAGTTCTCCATTGTATTCACAGTCAAAGAAACTACAGGGGACAACACTATGGTGCCCAAATATAAATGAAGCTAAACTCTGAAAAACAAAACAACACCCCAAGACACACCTTCAGGAGAAAGCTGTTTCTGAAGAAGGCCACCCTATAAAAGTATGTGAGGTAACTAATCCATCAGACGCCAATGTAGGAGATGGATGGAGAACAGAGGGAGAAAAGGTAATATGACAACCCCCCCAAAATAACAATGCTCTAAAAACAGATCCCCAAGAACTTGAAATGGATGAAATGCCAGATAAAAAATTAAAAATAATGAGTCAGGCACAGCGGCACATGCCCCTGATCCTAGTAATTTGGGAGGCTGAGGCAGGAGGATTGCAAGTTTGAGGAAAGTCTCATAAATTTAGTGATAAATGAATAAATAGGGTGGTAGCTCAGTGTAAAGTGCCTATGGGTTCAATCCCCAGTACTGCCAAAAAAAAAAAAAAAAGAAAGAAAGAGAGAAAGAAAGAAGGAAAGAAAGAAAGAAAGAGAAAAAAGAATTTAAAAATAATTACTAAAACATTCAATGAGAACCAAAACAATACAGATAAACAGGTATTTTTTTTCCTTTTTCTTTTTTCTTTTATTTGTTTTATTTATTTATTTTTTATTAGTTGCTCAAGACAATACAATGATCTTGACATATCATACATTTGATTCCAATTGGGTATGAATTCTCATTTTTCCACGTGTACAGACTGCAGGACCACATTAGTTATACATCCATGTTGAAATTCAGAATACAATGCAGATTGTGAATGAGAAATTCAGCACGCAGACTGATTTTGAAAAAGAACCAAGGAAAAATCTTGGAAATGAAGAGAGAGCTCAATAAGTCAAATAAAAATACAGTTGAGCCAGGCACAGTGCCACACACCTATAATCCCAGTGGCTTGGGAGGCTGAGGCAGGAGGATCACAAGTTCAAAGCCAACCTTAGCAATTTAGCAAGGCTCTAAGCAAGTCAGTGAGACTCTGTCTCTAAATAAAACACAAAAAAACAAAGGGTTGGGGGTGTGGCTCAGTGGTTAAGTGCCCCTGGGTTTAATCTCTCTCTCTCTCTCTCTCTCTCTCTCTCTCTATATATAATATATATATATATATATATATATATATATATATATATATATATTACAGTCGATAGCTTTAACAACAGACCAGATGAAGCAGAGAAGAAGAATATCCTAACCTGAACACTGGTCTTTTGAAATAGCCCATTCAGACAAAAGAGAAATGAAAAGTAGGTAAGAATGAAGAGAGCATGAACGATCTATCAGACACCATTTTTAAAAATCCACATTTTAAGAATAACTGAAGGCAAATAGAAAAAATTAAGGTCATAGAAAACCTATTCCAAGAAATAATGTCATAGAACTTCCTACTCCTGGGAAACTTGTGGACATCTATGTACAGGAGACTTATAGGAACCCAAATGGACAAGACATTACCAATGAAAACCTTCACTGTGGCACATAATAGTCAAAAGTTTAAGACAAAGAAAAATTTCATAAATCTTCCAGAGAAAAATGCGAAGTCACATTTAAGGATATCCCTGTTAGGCTATCAGAAGATTTCTTAGAAGAAACCCTTCAGGACAGGAGGGAATGGAGCAACATATTCCAACTCCTAAAACAAAATAATTGCCAATAAATAATTATACTCAACAAGGCTACCCTTCAGAAATGGAGGAATAACATTCTTCTAATACAAGCAAAAACTGAAGGAATTCATGAACTCCAGAACCTTACAAAAGATGCTTAAGGAAGTCCTATACCCACAAGTGAAAGATTGATAACTACTCTCATGAAAACATGTGAATGTATAACATTCCATTACAAGATTATATACCCAAGAGAAACTAAATAAGAATCAAACATTATCAAACAGTAAACCATCAAACCACATAGATGAATAAGAAAGGAAGAAAAGAACTAAGAATGTTCAAAACAACTAGAAGAAAATCAAAATGACAGGAATAAGTTTTAACCTATCAATTATACCTGAATATAAGTAGAATAAACTCTCCAGTTAAAAATGCAGACTGGCTTAATGGATTAAAAAAAATGTCCCAACAAGAAAGGAAAATATTCCAATAAAATGGAAAACTAAAGCAAACAGGAGTGCCCATAATTACATGTTCCAAAATAGATTTTAGGATAAAAATTGTAAGAAAAGACAAATAAGGTCAGAGCAACCAATTTGATGAAAAGTACACTACTAGACTTAAAAGGAGTAATAGCCTTTAATACAGTGATACAGAAATGGACAGTTCATCTACCAAAAATCATCAAAAAGGAAAAACAAACAACAACAACAACAAAACCAAAGAGTTAAACTACATTAAAGATCAAATGGACTTAACAGACTTTTACAGATTCCTCCGTCCAAAAGATATAGAATGCACATCCTTTTCATCAGTTTTCCCTAGAATAGATCATATATTAGGCCACAAGACAAGTTTAACAAATTAAAAACGAACCCCATATTTTTTTTCAATCACAGTGGGATAAAACCAGAAGTCAACTTCAGGAGAAATCTTAATATACAAATGCATAGAGACTGAATAAGACAATTTTGAGCCAACCGTGTGTCATTGAGAAAGAGCAAAATTTTTAAAAATTTCTCAAAACAAATGAAAATGGAAACACAGCTTATCTATATGGTTTCAATATGAGGGGTTTCCCCCAAAACTCCTGCATTAATGCAGGAATATTCAGGGGTAATATGATTGGATTTTGAGAGCCATAATAGTTCATTCTATTATGGACTTGGGTGGTAAGTGTAGGATGTGGGCTGGAGGAGGTGGGTCACGGGGGACATGCCCTGCAAGGATTCATCTTTCCTGTGGCCTCTTCCCCGATCCCCTCTCTGTTGGTCAGTGGTCATGTCCTGAGAATCTTACCTCCGCCGTGCCCTTCTGCCGTGATGTTCTAACTCACGTTAGGCCCACCCAGAGCAATAGAGTCAGCCCACCATGGGCCAATAAACTTTCCCTCCTTGAAGTTGTTCTTCTACAATATTTTGATCACAGTGACACAAAGCTCACCAATACAATTCCAAAGTCTCTAGAATGTAGCAAAGCAGTACTAAAAGTCAAGATTATAGCAATGTCTACATAAAAATATAAATATTCAAATAAACAACCCAACAATGTGTCTCAAAGACAAAGAAAAGCCAGAAGAAACCAATCTGAAAATTAATAGAAGAAAAGGTACTACAAAGGTCAGAGCAGAAATAAACAAGAGATTTTTAAAACTACAAAAGATCAATAAATCGTAGAGTTGATTATCGAAAATAAAAATTAAAACCTTCAGCTAAACTAATCAAGAAAAAAAGACAGAAGACAAATAAGTAATACAAGAGATTAAAAAAAAAAGAGTCAGAGTCAGTACGACTCTACCACAGAAATACAAAGGATCACTAGGATTATGAAAAACTAAGTGCTACACAAATTGCAAAAACTTAGAAGATCTGAGCAAATTTCTGGACACATAATCAAAAATTGAAAAAATGAGGTCATATAAACCTTGACATGGCTAATAACAAGAAATGAGATTAAATTTGTGCATCTTAAAACAAAGAAAAGCTCAGGCTACATTTTTTCACCACTAAATTCTACCTAACTATTAAAGGATTAATGCCAATTCACCTCAAAATATTCCAAAGAATTGAACAGGAGCTAATTCTTCCAAACTCGTTCTATGAGTGTAGCATTAATTTACCTTTTCTGATACCAGTCAAGAACACGATAACACAAATAAAACTACAGACAAATAACCCTGATGAACATAGATGGAAAATTCTCTTTAAAATAGCAACAAATTGAATTTGACAGCACATCCAAAAGATCATACACCATGATCCAGCTGGTTTCATCTCAGGGACACAAGACGGTTCAACATACCAACAGATCAATAAGTGTAATACCAACAGAATGAAGGATAAAAATCGTATGATCTTCTCAATTGATGCAGAAAAAAACATTTAATAAAAATTAATATAATTTCTTGATAAAAGTTCTGAGCAAATTACTTATAGACAGATGGCATCTCAATATAATTAGGGCTATATAGGAGAAACCCACAACCAGCATCATCTTGAATGGGAAAAAGTTGAAGGCATCCTCTCTAAGATCAGAACCAAGAGAAGGTTGCTTATTCTCCTTGCTCTTATTTGATACAATATTGAAAGTTTTATACACAGTAATTAAGGCCTACTTTTTCTTCTATTAGACGCAGAGTTTCTGGTTTAATTCCTAGATCCTTGATCCATTTTGTAATTAGACCAGAGAAAGAAATGAAGAAAAGAAAAGAGAAAGAAATGGGAAAGGAGACAGTCATACTCTTATACATATAAAAACCCAAAGACTATATCAAAAGAATTCTAAAACTGGTAACAAATTCAGTGAAGTGGTAGGATATAAAATAAACACACAAAAATTAGTAGCTTTCCCATACACCAAAAAACAATTTGCTGAGAAAGGAATTATGAAAGCAATCCCATTCACAATAGCACAAAAAAATTAATAAATGAAAAATCTAGGAATAAAATTAACCAGGTAAGGGAAAGACCTATACAATGGAAAATTACACAATTCTGACAAAAATCATAGAAGATGCAAACATAGAGAATGGATGCAGGGCCTGGGGTTGTGGCTCAGAGGTGGAGCACTCGCCTGGCACATGCAAGGCCCTGGGTTTAATCCTCAGCACCACATAAAAATAAATAAACAAAATAAAGTTGGACACAATTGTCCAACTACAAATTAAAACTAAATATATATAAAAAAGCAAGAAGATGCAAAGAAACCCATGTTCACGAATTGAAAGAATATTGTTAACATGTCCAAACTACCCAAAGCAATCTACAAACTCAATGCTGTCCCACTAAAATACCAATAATATTCTTTGCAGAACTAGAAAAAAATTTTGAAATTCATATGAAAGCAGGAAAAATCCCAAGTATTAGCCAGTTTTCCCATGGGTGTGATAAAATACCTGAGATAAACAACTTAAAAGGAGAAAAGGTTTATTTTGGCTCTTGTTTTCAGAGCAGTCTGGGCACTTGGTCCTGTTGCTTTGGGTTTGTGACACAGTACGTCATGTTGGGAGCACATGGTTGAGGAAGACTGTTCACTTCATGGTGGCTGGGAAGCAAAAAGAAAGCAAGTAGCCAGGTTCTCACTATCCCCTTCAAGGACATGCCTCCAGGGATCTCACTGCTGTACACCAGGATCCATCTACTAAAGGTTTCACCACCTCCAAGTATCACCACAGGCTTGCAACTAGGTTTTAGCATATTGTCATTTGGGGAACATTTCAAATTTAAACCATATCACTAAATGAAAAAGCAATCTTAATCAAAAAGAACAAAGCTAGAGGCATCACAATACTGCAGAGCCATAGTAAGCAAGACAATGTGGTATCGGCATAAGAACACACACAAAGACCAATGAAACAGAGTAAGCATGTCAGAAACAAGCCCACCATCTACTGTCAACTGATTTCTACAAAGGTACCAATAAAATGCATTGGAGAAAGAATAACCTCTTTAATAAATGGTGATGGAACAACTGGATATCCACATGCAGAAAACTGAAACTTGATCTTGCCTCTTGTTCTACACAAAAATCATCTCAAAATGGATCAAAGACCTAAATACAAGATCTGAAACTTCTAGAAGAAAACAGTGGAAACACTTAAAGAAACACTTAAATGATTGGGGGTGGGGGAATGGGACTCCAAAAGCACAGGAAATAAAGGCAAAAATTAACAAATGGGATTACATCAAACTAAAAAGGTTCTGCATAGCAAAGGAAACAATCAACGTAGTGAAAAGTCAACCTAAAGAATGGGAGAAAACATTTGGCAACTATTAATCTGACAGGAGGTTAATTTCCAGAATACATAAGGCACTCAAAAGCCTTTCAAAAATATAAGCAATCCAGTTAAAAATGTGAAAATGATCTAAATACATACTTCTCAAAAGAAGAAATACAAACGGCCAGAAGAACACATGATAAAGATGCTCAATATCATCAGCCATTAGGCAAATGTGAATCAAAACTGTAAAAGAGATATCATCTCAGCCCAGTTAGAATAAATAGGAACAAAAGCAAAAAAAAAAAAAAAAAAAAAAAAAAAGAAAAGAAATTATAATTACAACATGGAGAAAAAGAAACTCCTACATTATGTTGGTGGGAATGTTAATTAGCATAGTGTTATGGAGAACATTTTGGAGATTCCTTGAAAAACTAAAAATAGATCTGCCATATGATCCAGCAATCCCACTTCTGGGTATATATCCAATGGAAATGAAACCAACATACCAAAGAGACACCTCACACTCGTGTTTATTACAATACTCTTCACAACAGCTGAGATTCAGAATCAGCCTAAGTGTCCATTAACACAAGGATGAAGAAACCATGGTGTATAGGTCCACGATGAAGTGTTACTTAGCCACAGAGAATGAAAGCCTGTCATTTGCAGTGAAATATGACATTATTTAAGTGAAATAAGCCAGATATTGAAAGACAAGTACAGTACATGTCCTCTCTCACATGTGGAAGCTAAAAAGATTCCACCTGAAAGTCTAACCATGATTATTAGAGACTGGGAAGGGTGTGTGGGAAGAGGGTAAAAAAAAGAGGTCAGATTTGATCAATGTATACTATAAGTATGTATGAAAATACCCACTGAAGCTCATTAATATGGACAATCAATATATGTTAATATATTTCTCTAAACAGCAGCCATGTCTTGCCTAATGTCACACGCATCATGTGATTTTGTTGTTGTGCAAACATCACAGAATGAACTTACTTAAACTAGGATAGCTATAATGTCATGTGATAGATATGTGACGCTACCACTGCATATGTGGTCCATTACATGCTGAAACACTGCATGTGCCACAGCATTGTATACCTTAAAAAACGGAAAACAGGGACTCGTGTGCTTATTCACCTGTGTTCACTGCAGCGTTATTCAAAATAGCTCAGAAGCAAAAACTGCCCAAATGACCTCCATCAGATGAATGCATAAACAGAATGTTGTGTATCTGTATAATGGAATTTCGTCCATCCTTAAAAAGGAAGGAAATTCTGACCCATGCCGCACAACAGGAACGAGTCTTAACGATGTTATACCAATGGGCCAGTTGCAAAGAGACAAATAGTGTGTTTCCACTCCTGCGAGATTCCTGGAGTAGTCCAATTCATGAAGACAGATGGGAAATAGAATGATGGTTACCAGAGGCTGGGGATAGAGGGGATTTGGTGGTTAGTGTTTTGAGGTTAGAGTTTCAGTTTGGGGTGAGGAAAAAGTTCTGGGATTGGGTAGTGGTGATGGTAGCATAAAAATATGAACACAATGCCACCGAACTGCACACCTAAAATGATCACAGTGGTGAATTGTATGTCATGTATATTTTATCACAAAATAAGACAAAACACTGCCTTCTCTCTGTTTCTGGTGAAGTGAACGCCTCAGAGTAAAGAAGGGCTCTCCCTGCCACAGCACACTGGAGAGTCACGGCACCGGGCTCCTCCTGACCCCCTCCTCTGTCTGCAGTCCCAGTTCCAGTCTCAGCCTTGACCTTTGCAGGGGTCCCCGGGCTCTGGGAATATGTTTGAAACTCCCTGGTCTTAGAGTTTCAGCCCTGCCTGTGCAGGATTTGCAGTGGGAACCAGAGGGTTAATTTTTTTCTTAGCAGCATGAAGAGAAAGGCAGATGACTCATAGGACTGAGGTTCACACAAGCAAATGTTCCACTGCATTTCCTTCTGACCAGTTCTGGATCTTTCCAGCTCACTTAAGCCCACAGTGCCTCAGGGCCCTCACTGCCTCCCAGCAGGGTCTCATCCTTCAGGAAACATCTGGGTCAGCAGCGCAGGTGAGCCTCAGCCTCAAATAGCCTGGATAATGGCTCTTATGACAAATCCCTCCCAGCCATGGGGCCTAATCTTCCATTTCCTTCTTGTTAGTAAGGACAGGGGCGACTTCCTTAAGGAAAAAGGACTTGGGCCAGCAGGAGATCCCTGTCTCTGATCCTGCCTTGAACTTCCAGCTCATTTTTTACTGTGCTAGTGCTGAGCTGGAACCCACTAAATAGAAGATCTGAGTTGACTGAAACATTTTAATGTGATTGCCCTATGTGCTAGTTGGAAGGGTGGGGGAAAACCACTGAACCCCAACTTTTCCTATAAGAGAAATGGTAACAGCTGGGCTCAGTGGCATGCACCTGTAATCCCAGCGGCTCTGGAGGCTGAAGCAGGAGGATTGCAAGTTCAAAGCCAGCCTCAGTAATTTAGCAAGGCCCTAAGCAACCTGATGAAATCCTGTCTTAAAGAGAGAGAGAGAGAGAGAGAGAGAGAGAGAGAGAGAGAGAGAGAAGAGGTGTGCCAGTCCCTGGGTCTTTCCCAGGTGTATCACTATAAACACACCATGGAATATTCCTAAGGAACTCAGTCACACTGGGCACTTATCAAGTGTGGCTGGAAAAAGAAAAAGAGTGATTCATGCCACTGTCTCTTCCTGTATACCAAAGGCCCCTCCACTCCAACAGAAATTAATCTTCCCTGCCTCAGTTCCCTCACCTGTCTCAGGGGAGAGCTCTTTATTTCTCCCACAAGAATATGGCTGGCATGGGACAAAATGAGGTAAGAATGGGTGGTGAAAGTTAAGAGCAACCTGAATTCGAAATACAGCTGCTACGGGTATCAGAGTTTCTTACCTAAAGCTCTCCGCATGGACGAAGTACAAACTGCAATGCAGGAAATGTTAATATAACTACCTACAAAGGGCAGGCGTCAGAAGAAACTGCTTGCTCTTTGTTGCTGCCTCTGGGCAGAGATGCCAGTACAGACTCCTGGCCCTATAGCCATTTGTGGAGGAGGAGGCCCCCAGACCCTCAGATGCCAAGAACAGGCAGCTGGGCCCCATAAACAAAGATAAAGCCACAACCAGGGCTCCAGTGCTGTGCTTGGCAATCCACGGAGGTTTTCTCTTGGTTCATTAAAGCCACATTAAGATGCCCTCTATCTCTGTGTGTTAATATAAGTAATAGAGGGAAAGTATAATTACCACAGCTGCCTCAATTAGGAGCATTTCTAAAAGTTACCCTTGTTCCTACTGTAGAAAAACTGGATTTGGAGCCACTTGTCTTAACCAGTCCATCTGTAGTAGATGGACCCTTTACTTCCACCATGCAAACCTAGAAGGCTGATTTTATCTGCTTCAGTTTACAGGGAAGAACCAGATCTGGTGAGTGAGTGGCTTCCCCTAAGGCCACACCCCTGCCAAGGGCCACAGCAGGACTTGAACTCAGGCTTTGCCATGTGCTTCCCAGGCTCACAAGGATGGATTCAGTCTCCAGAACCAACTTTCTAGATCCAGCGGCTGTCACTTGGTTCTTTGGCTGTTTGGTCTTGGACAGTTGATCTCAGCTCTTTTAATCTCTGTATCTGATCAACTCCAACAGGTGCTTCCTGACACACTGAATATTTCAAAGGAATATGCAGGTTCTGTTCTTCCCTGTTGTTCTCCCCCTTGTTGAGGGTGAAGCACTGTCCTGGCCTTGGCAATCTTACCCCAGGGCATGTCCACAAAGGAGTGTCCCCTTCAGGTACTCCAGATGGATAAGAGCAGATCTGCAGCTCATTCACAGATTGAGGGAAAACGCAGTGCAGATTAGTGAGGCTGGGAATGAACAATGAATACCCTGGTTGGGAAGGGGTTACCTGGATGCCACAGGCACCCTGCACTGCAGCCTCAGAGAGTGCTCTTGAAATCAGACCAGCCCCCAAACTGCATGAAAGGCATTCCTGGTCTGGAATACGGATGCCTCTTACCATTCAAAGACTCAGAGCCACTCTGCTATACTCCTGACCCATTCAGACCCTTTTCTACCTCATGGGTACAAGAGTTGCCCTGCATGCTCCTGTACCCCCACACCAGTGGTCATACTTTACTCAGTCACTCAGCCTTTGCTTCTGAGGATGCCACATCAGTATAGAGGCCTCCTTGGGCTTGAAAGAGCACCTGTCCCTAGCTCCTCTCTGAGCTTGGGGACTGATGGAGAAGCCGCAGGCCTGCCAGGAGGGCTAAGAAAGGAAGAGTGATGGCAGCCCGCCCCCACCAGCTGAGCTCAGGATTGGGAGACAGCCATGCTCTCTAGAAGCAACAGGTTGGCCCTACTCTCCACAGGTCAGCAGAATGCAGCTTCTTTGAGGTGAGGGCAATCCTGCCCTGGCCATGGCCATAGCCCCTGGAGATAGGTTCTATGACATTGGTGACCCCAGGCACCCTCTGAGTCAGGACCAGAGGCCCAGCCTGGAGGTGGGGGTGAGAAAACCATCTTCTAGGTGGAGATCCAAGAGACGTGGTGGGTTTCTGTTCTCATGACTAAAAGGCTCAGGGGTCACTCCAGGGAAACTGGGCTGACTGGGCTGCGCAAAATAACCACACAAGAGACACAAATACCTTTTTCTTTGGGGTCACTGTGACGGCTCCTCTGACCTTAAGGGTCCGCAGTAAGAGCGAGAGAGAGCACGCACTGACCCCTTTTAATGAGGAGAAGCTATTCAAATGAGGCAAGGGGTCAGGTTTCAGGGGGCTGAGTCTATCTTCATGATGTCCACTGTCAGCAGGTTGACTGACACCTGGGTAGGCCACACCCAAGGGCACAGTAAGAGAAGGGGATACACACAAGGCACTTCCGTGGAAGATTCTATCCTAAACAGGGCGAGGGGTTATATTACAAAGGAACAGGTGAGCATAGCTTCACCCATGGGGCTGTAACAAGAGACACCCAAGCAGGAGGCACCGTCCCTCGAACCCAAGAAGAGTGGGGAAAGTCTAGCCAGCAGATTGCTGCCGAAGCCTCAGTGTGACTCAGTCACGTGCATGGTTGGTCTCCCACAGAGGCCCTTTCCAGAATGCAGCTGGCATGAGAGAACACCCTGACCTTTACTCATGCTGATGAGAGTCAGCATTAGTCCATTTAGTGTAGGTAGAACAAAACACCTGAAGCTGGCTCTTTATGAAGAGGCTCATTTGGCTCATAAGTCTAGTGGTTGGAGGCTCCAAACAACATGGCACCAGTATCCTGGTAAGAACCCCCTGGCTATATCACAACTGGGCAGAGAAATGGAAAGGAAGACAACCAAATGCAGAAGAGACCAACACTGGGTGGTCTCACTTTATAATAGTTCTCTCTCTCTCTCTCTCTCTCTCTCTCTCTCTCTCCTCTCCCTCCCTCCCTCCCCCACCCCCCCTGGGGAATTAACTCACTGCGGGAGACCAGCATTGATCCCCTCCAAGGGTGGTATCCCCAACGACCTGATCATCTCCCAGTAGGCTGCACCTCCTAGAGGCTCTACCACCCCAGCACTGCCACGGTGGGGATAAAGCTTCCAGCACACAAACTCTGGAGGACAGACTGAAACTGTGTCCAAACCACAGGACCTCCTAGGGAGAGCAGAGGTCTGACGCACCAGGAGGGCACTTCAGGCCTACCTGCCACCTGTAGGAAGGACGAGCTGATAACATGAGAGATCAGCCCAGAGCTCCCCCGTCAACCTGACCCCAGCAGGTTCCAAACACAGCCACCCAGGCATGGGAGAATTGGCACCCTCCAGGTACCTCAGGATGGAGTCAAGCCACTCTGGAATTCCAGCCAGTGGGGACAGCTTGCTGGCTTTCCTGGAGAGCTGCTCTAATCTGCCCAGCAAGAGAATGTGCCATTCAGGGGAACACACGTGGATGGCTGCACCCTTCCAGGGGTGCCTATCAGACCTAAAAGCTCCTGGCTAATTAGCAAAGCCTTCCCCAGGCCAAAGAGATTTTTCTCAGTGCTGGAAAACTATTGGATTTGGGGTATGCATGACTGACCTGAGTCAAGAGGCTTGTCTTTCTGCTCCTCTGATGACTTAATGAGGGGTCTGTATCCATGCGCCCATCTCCTGCTCTTTTGCCTGCTAACTCAGTGTCTTTATTTCATAAAATACCAATTTATCAGTCATTACCCTCATTTTAAAGTATGTATATCAGTTAAACATAATTTACCTCTCCTTCTGATCCTACTAGCTGATAAAAGCATTAGCAAATTGTCACACATTTAAATGACTGTGTAATAGGTATTCCTTTTAATTGTCGATACTTAAGTGGCTATTATAAGAAAGTGTTTCACTTCAAAAGTCAAATAAGTCCCTCATTCTTGAAGGAAAAATGTTTCAGATTTGGCTGCTATAAAGCTTAGAGACAAGTTTATAACTCATTGATTACAGATGAGACTCTGGTGTTTTGACATTGGCCTCAGGAGTCTTTTTTTATTAGGGTAAGATATACTGAACATAAAATTTTCCATTTTAACCTTTTTAAGTGTATAATTCAGTGGCATTGGGTACCTCCACACTGTTTTACGTAACCATCACCACCATCCAGAACTTTTTCATCTTCCCCAACTGAAACCTTGCACCCGTTAAACACTGACTCCCCACCCCCCACCCCAGGCCCTGATAACCAGCCTTTCACTCTGTCTCTATGAATTTGACTACTTTAGGTTCCTAAAATAAGTGGAATATTTGTCCTTTTGTGGATAGCTTCACTCAGCATAATGCCCTCAAGTTTCATGCACATTATAGCATATGTCAGAATTTCCTCCCCTTTTAAGGCTATGTAATATTCCATCATATGTTCATATGACATTTTCTTTATCCATTCATCTATCCCTGAACACTTATGTTGTTCCCACCTTTTAGCTATTATATATTGGCCTGAAGATTTTGTTTTTATATTGCAATCCTTATGCTTCTATTTTTCATTCTCATCTATATCTAATTTATGCTTCTTGGTGACTGACATTAGATTCCACTGTGATACCTGAGTAAATTTTGCTAAACTAACTAAGCAGGACAAGATCTAAAGTCAATGTGAAAGACAAAATTCTAAGATCAAATGAAAGGTTTCCTACATATATAAAAGTGCTGGAGTTTTTGGAGGAGGGGTCACCAACCCATTTGAGAATTCAAAGTTTTCTCATTTAAAAACATATACAGGGCTGGGGCTAGGGCTGTAGCTCAGTGGCAGAGCGCTTGCCTAGCATGTGTGAGACACTGTGTTTGGTCCTCAGCACCACATATAAATTAACAAATAAAATAAAGGCATTCTGTCCCCATATACAACTACAAAAAAAATTAAAACATTTACTTGCACTCAAACATGATATTTATCATTTATATGAAAACCCCTGAGGCTCATCCTTATACCACATATTTATCAGTTCTAGATAATTCTTTTCTTCCCCAAAAGTTGAAAATCAAAACTTTCCACATCAGAGAAGGGTTAATTTATTTATTTATTTATTTTTGAGAGAGAGAGAGAGAGAGAGAGAGAGAGAGAGAGAGAGAGAGAGAGAGAGAGAATTTTTTTTTTTTTTTTAGTTATCGGCGGGCACAACATCTTTGTTTGTAGGTGGTGCTGAGGATGGAACCCGGGTTGCACGCATGCCAGGCGAGTGCGCTACCACTTGAGCCACATCCCCAGCCCCAGAGAAGGGTTTAAACATCTGTGTATGTGATTGCTTCTGATGTGACAATGCCATCACGCTACATGTCTGGTTTTGGAACTTTCCTAAAACAAAGCGTGACAGCAGGAAGATAATTCTGTGTGTTCACACAGTGTCTCCAAAGGACATGGGAAGTCAGAGCACAGAGTGGATTAGGAACAGCTGACTATGCTGAGGAAAAGCTTGAAGCTTTCAAGGATTTCAAGGCAAGAAGCAGAAAATCTTCCTTCCACTGGAGAGACCCTCCCCAGTGCCTGCCTCTTGCTTCTGATCCCTGGCAGCTTTAGCCACAAGCCCCACCCAGACCATCTGTCTGCAAAAATCCACTCCAACTTTCCCAGGAGCGGGCCTCAAGGAAGCAGCAGACCCTAGTTTCCAACTGAACTTCCTGCACACCAATGAGGCAGGAGGGGTTCCTGGGCAAGTGGATGCTGACCTCGTCCTCAGAGCAATTCCAGTTGCAATGACAGCTGTTATTAGCCAGGCTTTGCCACAAAAGCACCAGGATCCACCAATGTTGTCCACTGATGATGAGAAGTGTTGCTACAAATTTACCTTAAGCAGGAAGTCTAGTCAGACTGCATGTAACCTCAAACTGGTGCTGAACCTCAGTTGAGATGCTCGTGAGTGCATGGTGGGGTGCTGAAGGATCGGGACCTGATATCCAGACATCATCATCCAGGGGCTGTTGGCCTGGGAGAAGCACATGTGCAGACACAGCCACACAGGAAGAGGAGAATAGATAAGAAATGCACAGCATCTGAAGAATAGTCCTGTTGGAGGGTGGGATTCCAGAACAAGACCCTCTTTTCCTGGAGCCTCTGCAACACAGAGACATCTGTGGCACTCTCCCTAGGTCCCCCACACAGCAGGGGATTGGGAGTCTCCCCTCTCCTGTGGGCAGGAAATTCAGAGTGGCTAGAGCCTGAGGATCCCCTGGTGGTTTTGCCACAGGGAAGCCCTGGTAGCAGGCACTCTACTTCTAAGAAACTCAAGGCCAACTGACCCCACCCCTGGTGGCACATGACAAATCAACTGAGGATCATTTAGAATATTAAAATACTATGATGCAGCAAAACCCATTCCAGACTTACAATAATCTATGGGAATGTGTCCTGAGCATTGGTCATTTTTAAAATCAGCTGATTCTAATGGGCAGACTTGTCCCACCAACAATCTCTTCCTTGTACCCCTATGTGGCCCCTCTCCCATTTTTTGTTAATACATGCTTATATGTCAGGCAGATAACTGCCACATTGAGTCAACTCTAAAATGCACATTTTAGGACTCTGATAGGGATGTTTCTTACAATCATTGTCAGGCAGGTGACATGTGTAACAACCTGCCATAGATGTTAACTACGCATGTGCTTACTCGGACAAAATATTTTATATGGTTGTCACTTTAATGGGAACTACTGGTACCATACACAATGAGTTTAATTGATATTTTTAAATGTCCTTTAAAATGTTACACTATGATTCAGCCTTGAAATGAAAAACAAAAATTGTATGAAATGAGCATGGACACAGCAGTGGGGTGTAAGGTTGATGCTAGCATGTGTTTCTGACTGCGCTTTCATGGTTTTTTTGTTGTTGATTAGGTTTGTTTTTTGCAAAGCAACAGCCAAATACTATGTAGGACTTAAAAGAAGTCACCACAAAGCAATAATAAGAACTGCCCATCCCATGCCTAGAAAGACGACCAAGAAATCCCCAAATCCTGGATATACTTGTTAGGCGGAAAATTCCTTAAACCAATTAAGTTTAGGAGGGTTTATTTCAGTAAAGCAAATTGAAATGATCCACGAATTGGCAGCTCCCATAACATAGCAGGTCCTGAGAACTCCAGAGAATGTGATCAGAAAGCATGTACAGGAAAACAAAAGTGAGGCTTGGAAAATCTAATTGGCCACAGTTCAGTGACCAACCCACCAGTCACAGCCCAACTAGTCAGTTGTTCACAGCCTCATTAGTTAACAGGCTACTGGGTCTTATACAACCAGTCAAAACTCAAATGTGGTTGGATTTTGTTCAGTTAGGTCTGTTGAGCCCAGTGAAGTGTATCCAGTCCAAATCCATGGCCTCCTACAACTTTTAACGATTCCCCTTTGCTTTGGTCACTCTTCACTGAATGAGAATTTGGCCAACACTTAGGATCTCAGTGCCATTCTTAGTTTTACAAATCATCCCAAGTTTCTAGTCCTGATCTATCATCCATAGGTTATGGTCTTCTCAAGATCATGCATTTCTTTGAGTTCTTATCATTCCAGCCAAAGAGAGATCATGTAACATTCATCAGATGACTGCACATAAATATTTAAGCTCAGGAAAATAGTTCACTATAGAGACTTGTTGGGAGTCACCCCAGTTCCAAAGACTAACTTCCTCATCCTCCAAGAAGAGCCATCCAATGGTGAGCCCTGCTGGCTCACATGATCCTTACCCACAATCAGCCTAGCCCTGCTGGCTCACATGGTCCTTACCCACCAATCAGACTAGCCCTGCTGGCTCACATGGTCCTTACCCACCAATCAGACTAGCCCTGCTGGCTCACATGGTCCTTACCCACCAATCAGACTAGCCCTGCTGGCTCACAAGATCCTTACCCACCAATCAAAAAACATTCCATGCCAACTGGCAAACCCTTCAACCATTAAACTGTCATAACTGTCAAACCACCCCCGGCTCTATAAATATGCAGAGCTGTTCTTCAATAAACGGGCATTTTTCTCTGACAGCAAGCCTTGATCGTTCTTTCAAGACTTATGATTATTAGTGAGATAATACCAAGAATTTTGAACATGTTCCTCAGCCAGGGTTCTCAAACCAAACCAACTAAAACTCAGATGAATGGAGAACAAGGTAGGTGAGGAGTCCACCCGGTCTAACCAAATAACCTGTTGCTTTCCTTGTAACTGAGTCTCTAAGTACCAAAGGTATGGACTCAACAAAATTATTTTCATCTTCAGATTTGTTCCTATTCAAACAAAACAAGGTTAAATTAAACCAGGAGTGAGAACAAGTATCTACAGTAATCCTGTTAAGTGCAAATGGTGAAGGAACACAAGGTAAGATTTTTATTTTCCTGCTCAAAGTTGTGTCTGGTATCTTGAACAAAGCTTTCCCCATCCTAATATGTCCTCTGCTTCCAGGGAAGCTTTTCTCCTGTCAGTTTTACCTTACTATCTGCACAGGTATATGGGCACCAAGCGTGAGGCCCTGATGCTTTACTGCAGGTGGGTGGTATTCAAGAGCAGTCACTCTCTAAACAGTCACCACGCTGATACTTTTTCTGATTTGTACTCTTTTGTCTACCCCATGATGAGTTACAGGGTACAGAATTATAGAGGACACACACAAAAGAAGAAAAGCTAGCCTATGTTCATGGATTGGATTAGTATTAAGATGACTGTACCATAGATTCAATGTCATCCCCATCAACATACCAGACATTCTTCACAGAAATAGAAAAGACAGTCCTAGAGGGATCCAACATGGCGGCGGGCAGAGAGGCAGCGCTTTCAATACCCCTTCAGTGATGGGGTCAGAAAGATGCATAGATACACTTGGATTCTACCTGCGGAGAATCTCCTGGCAAAATTCCACTGAAGAGAGACCAGCCAGGAGTTACTAGGACTTTTGGAAGTGACACCTTGCCCCAGATGAGTGAATCCCCGCCACAAGATGCATAGGTCTGGATCCGCCAGCCGCTGTCCGCACGCCCGCCCGCAGCCACCATGACTGGGTGGCTAGCCTCTGAGACGCAGCTTGACAGGAAGAGGTCTTTGGCCAGGCCTTCACGAAATAGCAAGCTGGGAACTGGGGCCAACTGGAGACGGACCAGTCCCACCCCTCTGATCGGACACTCCGGCAAGGAACCTGGGGCCCGCCATAGCAGACAGGCGACGTAATCGAAGTTCGGCCGATGGAGTTCCTTCCCTGCGGAATCCACCTTAGCAGGTGTGTGACTCCCACCCCATCCAGATACAAGCAGCCAGGAAACCTCGGGGATCTCTCCGGGGGCGTGTCTGTAGGGAAGCAGAGGGGATTCCCGATCCCCACCCCCCATATCACCAGCGGTGACTCCCAAGGTCTTAGCTGCAAGTTTACCACAACACTGAGGCTTTAATGGGACATGTGGTGGGGCTGCAAGTGTAACTAGATCTCTGGGGAACCGCTTCTGGTGAACAGGACCTGGCTGGCCGGCTGGCAGGAGGGGAGGGGAGGGGCCAGGAGAAGTGAAACGGCTCTGGACTGACAGGATTGAGAGACTCCCAGGAGCCGCCTTACAGGGATTGCTATCGGCACATAGAGGGCAGAAGCTCGACTCAGAGGGCACAGCTCCGCCTACTGGAAGAGAAGAAAATGGATCTCTAAGACTTCAATTTTTTTTCTCTCTCTCTGTTCCTTTCTCCCCTTTCCTTCTTTCTTTCTTTCCCATTTCAAGTTTTATTGTTCTTTTCATTCTCCTCTAATCTATGTATCTCTCTTCTCCTTCTTTCTTTTTAAGAGCACCTTCCTTCCCCTACCCCCCAACTTTCATCCCAAGCATTACGTCTTCCATTACATGTAACTGTCTAAATGCAAATAGGTGAATGTTTCGAGGCTGTCTATAGGGCTCCTAAATACCTATCTACTACCAACACCCTGATCCAATCGCCTGTTAGTATCCCCCTTCAGTATAGCAATCTTCTAAAGTAGCCAAGACATACTAACCCTCATACCATCATAGCACCTAACCTAAACATAAAGTCCTAAGAACAAACAACAAATCACTATATGCATACAGAACCCGGAAGCCTTTTATGAATTGAATGAATCAGCTTTGAAGTACAATAAAGCCCAACATTTCTAGGCATAGTCTCCCACCACAAAGGAGAGACAACAGAGACATACAAAACCAAAACAAATTTATAGGAGAAAGCAGTTACACAGCAGTCAAACAGAGCTGGAAAGTAATGTGAACAACACGAAAAAACAAGGGAAAAAAGGATTACAAACAATGCAGGACAACTTAAATCTACAGGAGGACCTAGAAGCATCAGAAACATGGACAGGGAAAGAAATCAAAGCATACTTAACTCAGATGGAACGGAATATAAGAGAAGACATGAGACAGTAAGTCCAAGCAATGAAAGTATATTTTGAAAACGAATTAAACAAACAAATTCAAACTGCAAAGAACAAGCTTTACCAGGAGATAGAGATTTTTTTAAAAAAAACAAACAGTAATCCTAGAAATGCAGGAAACCATAAACCAAATTAAAAACTCTAACGAGAATATTACAAATAGACTAGATCAAGTAGAAGTCAGAACATCAGATAATGAAGACAAAGTTTATCAACTTGAAAAGAATATAGTCAACACAGAAAGGATGCTTAAATCTCACGAGCAATATATCCAAGAGATATGGGAAGTCATTAAAAAACCAAACTTGAGAATCATTGGGATAGAAGACAGTATAGAGGTTCAAACCAAAGGAATGGACAACCTATTAAATGAAATAATCCTAGAAAACTTCCCAGAGATGAAAGATGGAATGAATTGCCAAATCCTGGAAGCCTAAAGGACCCCAAACATTCAAAACCATAATAGACCAACTCCAAGACATATAATTATGAAGATAGCCAACATACAGAACAAGGAGAGAATATTAAAAGCTATGAGACAAAGGAAGCAGATTACATTCAGGGGAAAACCAATTAGGTTAATGACTGATTTTTCATCACAGACTTTGAAAGCGAGAAGATCCTGGAACAATGTATTTCAAATGCTGAAAAATAATGGATTCCAACCAAGAATACTGTATCCAGCAAAATTAAACTTCAGATTTGACAATGAAATTAAAATATTTCACGATTAACAAAAGCTAAAAGAATTCGCAGCAAGAAAACCAGCACTGCAAAGCATTTTGAGAAAAATACTACAAGAAGAGGAATTGAAAAATAGTGCCCAAAACTAACAGTGGGAGGTATCTCAGTAAAGGGGGAGAAAAATAACCAAAGAGGAAAAACTAGCCAAACTAAAATAAATAAATAAATAAACATGAATGGAAGTACAAAACATATTTAAATTGTAACCTTAAATGTTAATGGCTTAAATTCACCAATCAAAAGACATAGGCTAGTAACCTGGATTAAAAAACAAATCCAACAATATGATGCCTTCAGGAGACTCATATGATAGGAAAAGACATACACAGGCTGAAGGTGAAAGGTTGTGAAAAATCATACTACTCACATGGCCCTCAGAAGCAAGCAGGAGTGGCCATACTCATATCGAATAAAATCAACTTCAAACCTAAGTTAATCAAAAGGGATAAAGAAGGACAATATATACTGTTAAAAGGAACCATCCACCAACAAGACATAACAATTATCAATTTGTATGCACCAAACAATGGTGCTGCAACGTTCATAAAACAAACTCTCCTCAAGTTCAAGAGTCAAATAGGACACAACAAAATAATTATGGGTGACTTCAACACACCGCTCTCGCCATTAGACAGATCCTCTAGACAAAAGCTAAATAAAGAAACTATAGAACTCAATAACGCAATCAATAATCTAGACTTAACCGACATATATAGAATATATCAACCATCATCAAGTGGATACACGTTCTTCTCAGCAGCACATGGATCCTACTCAAAGATAGACCATATATTATACCATAGGGCAACTATCAGTAAATATAAAGGTGTGGAGATAATACCATGCACCATATCTGATCATAATGGAATGAAACTGGAAATCAATGATAAAAGAAGGAAGGAAAAATCCTGCATCACCTGGAAAATGAACAATATGTTAATGAATGATCAATGGGTTACAGAAGACATAAAGGAGGAAATCAAAAAAATCTTAGAGATAAACGACAATACAGACACAACATACCGGAATCTATGGGACACAATGAAACCCCAGTTTTAAGAGGGAAATTCATTTCCTGGAGTTCATCCCTCAAAAAAAGAAAAAACCAACAAATAAATGAACTCACACTACATCTTAAAACCCTAGAAAAGGAAGAGCAAAACAACAACAAATGTAGTAGAAGACAAGAAATAATTAAAAGCAGAGTGGAAATCAACGAAATTGAAACAAAAAAAAAACATTGAAAAAATTAATAAAACTAAAAGTTGGTTCTTTGAAAAAATAAATGAGATCAACAGACCCTTAACCATGCTAATGAAGAGAAGAAGAGAGAGAACTCAAATTACTAACATACGGGATGAAAAAGGCAATATCACAGCAGACACTACAGAAATACAGAAGATAATTAGAAAGTATTTTGAAATCCTATATTCCAGTAAAATAGAAGATAGTGAAGATATCGATAAATTTCTTAAGTCATATGATCTGCCCAGATTGAGTCAGGAAGACACACACAATTTAAACAGACAAATAACAAAGGAAGAAATAGAAGAAGTCATCAAAAAACTACCAACCAAGAAAAGCCCTGGACCGGATGGGTATACAGTGGAGTTTTACAAAACGTTCAAATAAGAATTAATACCAATGCTTTTCAAGCTATTTCAAGAAATAGAAAAAGAAGGAGCTCTTCCAAATTCATTCTATGAGGCCAACATCACCCTGATCTCGAAACCAGACAAAGACACTTCAAAGAAAGAAAACTACAGACCAATATCTCTAATGAACTTAGATGCAAAAATTCTCAATAAAATCCTGGCAAATCGAATACAAAAGCGTATCAAAAAAATTGTGCACCATGATCAAGTAGGATTCATCCCTGGGATACAAGGCTGGTTCAATATACAGAAATCAATAAATGTTATTCACCACATCAATAGACTTAAAGATAAGAACTATATGATCATCTTGATAGATGCAGAAAAAGCATTCGACAAAGTACAGCATCCCTTTATGTTCAAAACACTAGAAAAACTAGGGATAACAGGAACTTACCTCAACATTGTAAAAGCTATATATGCTAAGCCTCAGGCTAGCATCATTCTAGATGGAGAAAAACTGAAGGCATTCCCTGTATAATCTGGAACAAGACAGGGATGCCCTCTCTCATTACTTCTATTCAATTTAGTTCTTGAAATACTAGCCAGAACAATTAGACAGACAAAAGAAATTAAAGGCATAAAAATAGGAAAAGAAGAACTTAAACTATCACTATATGCGGATGATATGATAATATATCTAACAGACCCAAAAGGGTCTACAAAGAAACTGCTAGAGTTAATAAATGAATTCAGCAAAGTGGCAGGATATAAAATCAACACACATAAATCAAAGGCATTCCTGTATATCACGACAAATCTTCTGAAATAGAAATGAGGAAAACCACTCCATTCACAATATCCTCAAAAAATAAATAAATAAATAAATAAAATACTTGGGAATCAACCTAACAAAAGAGGTGAAAGATTTATACAATGAAAACTACAGAACCCTAAAGAGAGAGATAGAAGAAGATCTTAGAAGATAGAAAAATGTACCCTGTTCATGGATAGGCAGAACTAACATCATCAAAATGGCGATATTACCCAAAGTTCTCTACAGGTTTAATGCGCTGCCAATCAAAATCCCAATGGCATTTCTTGTAGAAATAGATAAAGAAATCATGAAATTCATATGGAAAAACAAACGACCCAGAATAGCAAAAGCAACTCTAAGCAAGAAGTGTGAATGTGGGGGGTATAGCAATTCCAGATTTCAAACTGTACTACAGAGCAATAGTAACAAAAACAGCATGGTACTGGTACCAAAACAGGCAGGTGGACCAATGGTACATAATAGAGGACACAGAGACCAATCCACAAAATTACAACTTTCTTATATTTGATAAAGGGGCTAAAAGCATGCAATGGAGGAAGGATAGCATCTTCAACAAATGGTGCTGGGAAAACTGGAAATCCATATGCAACAAAATGAAGCTGAACCCCTTTCTCTCGCCATGCACAAAAGTTAACTCAAAATGGATCAAAGAGCTTGATATCAAATCAGAGCCTCTGCACCTGATAGAAGAAAAAGTTGGCTCCGATCTACATATTGTGGGGTTGGGCTCCAAATTCCTTAATAGGACGCCCATAGCCCAAGAGTTAATAACAAGAATAAACAAATGGGACTTACTTAAACTAAAAAGTTTTTTCTCAGCAAGAGAAACAATAAGAGAAGTAAATAGGGAGCCTACATCCTGGGAACAAATCTTTACTCCTCACACTTCAGATAGAGCCCTAATTTCCATAATATACAAAGAACACAAAAAATTAAACAATAAGATAACAAATAACCCAATCAACAAATGGGCTAAGGACCTCTCAGAGGAGGACATACAATCAATCAATAAGTACGTGAAAAAATGCTCACCATCTCTAGCAGTTAGAGAAATGCAAATCAAAACCACCCTAAGATACCATCTCACTCCAGTAAGATTGGCAGCCATTATGAAGTCAAACAACAATAAGTGCTGGCGAGAATGTGGGGAAAAGGGTACACTTGTACATTGCTGGTGGGGCTGCAAATTGGTGTGGCCAATATGGAAAGCAGTATGGATATTCCTGGGAAAGCTGGGAATGGAACCACCATTTGACCCAGGTATTGCCCTTCTCAGACTATTCCCTGAGGACCTTAAAAGAGCGTACTATAGGGATACTGCCACATCAATGATCATAGCAGCACAATTCACAATATATAGACTGTGGAACCAACCTAGATGTCCTTTAATAGATGGATGGATAAAAAAAAAAGTGACATTTATACACAATGGAGTATTACACGGCACTAAAAAATGACAAAATCATGGAATTTACAGGGAAATGGATGATATTAGAGCAGATTATACTAAGTGAAGCTAGCCAATCCTTAAAAAACAAATGCCAAATGTCTTCTTTGATTTAAGGAGAGCAACTAAGAACTGAGCAGGGAGGAAAAGCATGAGGAAAAGATTAACATTAAACAGAGATGAGGGGTGGGAGGGAAAGGGAGAGAGAGGGGAAATTGCATGGAAACGGAAGGAAACCCTCAATGTTATACGAAATCACATATAAGAGGTTGTGAGGGGAAAGGGGGGGAAAATCAAGGGAGAGTACTGAGAACTTAACAACAACAGATGAGGTAGAGAGGGAAGATGGGAGGGGAGGGGAAGGGGGATAGTAGGGGATAGGAAAGGCAGCAGAATACAACAGTCAAAAATATGGCATTATGTAAAAATGTGAATGTGTAACTGATGTGATTCTGTAATTTGTATTTGGGGTAAAAATGGGAGTTCATAACTCACTTGAAAAAAAAAAGACAGTCCTACAATTCACATGGAGCCAGAGAAGCCCCAGAATAACTGAAGCAATCCTGAGGTGGGTGAGTGAGGAAGAGAACACCACAAAACCCCAAACCAAAAAGCTGTAGGTTTCACAATACCTGACTCAAATGTACTAAAAGCTATAGTAAACAGGACAGCCTGGCCCTGGCATAAAAACAGATCAATGGAATAGAACAGAGAGCCAAAAATGGATCTGCATACCTACATCCAACTGATTTGACAAAGGCATCAAGAACAGATATTGGAAAAAGGACAGCCCCTTCAACAAAGAGTGCATACTGGTAAAACTGGACATGCAAAAGAATGAATCTAGTGTCACATCCTCCCACTACACACACCCACACACACCCACACACATACCCCTCAAAGATAGATCAAAGTCCTAAATGTAAGAACTATGGGACTGTGAAGTTGCATTTAAAAAAAAAAAGAATAAATACTTTAAGACATCGGTGTAGGTAAAGAATCTTTTGATAGTATTCCAAAAGCATAGGCAACAAAAGTAGAAATAGAAAAAGTAAACTATATTGGACAAAAGTTCTCTCTACAGCAAAGGAAATAAACAGTCACCTACCAAATGAGAAAAAGTACTTGCAAGCTATCTATCCAACAAGAGACTTATCTAAATATATAAGGAACTCAAAATGATCTAATTGAAAAGGAGTTAAGAGTCTGAATAAATATTTCTTGGACATACAAATGGTCAACCATGTGTGAAAAAATGCTGAATATCACTAGTCAGAGAATTGCAAATCAAATCGCATCACCCCAGTTAGAACGGCTATTATGAAACAAAACAGAATGAATGCTGTCGGGGTAGGGGGCGTGGAGAAAGTGGAAATGTCAGTTAGTAGATTGCAGCCACTATGGAAAACAGTATGGAGATTCTTTTCAGAGAAATAGAGATACCACACGATACAACAAACACCTCTATTGGTTATATATCCAGAAGAATTTGTCTCAAAGCGGTATCTGCTCTCATGGTTATTGCTGCACTATGCATAATAGCCAAGGTATCTATCAACAGATTAATAGCTTCGGTGTCTATCAATAGTTTAATGGATAAGAAAATGTGGTCTATACTCACCCACACACATGATGGAATATTAAGTGACCATAAAATGGATGAAATCCTGTCATTTGCAGGAACACGGATGGAAGTAAAGGATCATTACATTAAGTGCAATAAGCCAAACACCAAAAGACAAATGCATTTTCTCCTATATTTGTAGAAACTAAAATGTTAACCTCATAGATTAACAAAATAAAATAGTGGTCACGAGAGACTAGGAAAGGCAGGGGGAGGAGAAAACTGTAGATAAGGGAGATAAGGAACACCAAAATGGTAAGAATTCTTTTCTGTTTTTTCTATAGTATAGTCTGGTAGCTATTTTCTATCACAATGATATACTTCAGGGTAACTAGAAAAGAGTATAAAAGTTCCCAACACACAGAAGGGATTGATGTTCAAGATTGAAATGCTTATGACCTTGATTTGATCATTACATGTGGTCCGTGTTGAATTATCATATGGTTCTCATAACTACGTACCAGCATCACGTCTCAAAAACACACAAAGAACTTGGTCATGGGTGCTTTGAAGATTCAAGAAGGATCAGACAGCTTTCCCAGCCCTCTCTGACTCCACACTTAACACTGAGTTTACCTCCTCTCTAATACCAGTTTTGTCTCTCCAACTCAGGTGTATAATTCTGTCCATTCAACAGGCCGCCATATGCAATTGAATTGTATCAATTTTAAAGAGTTTATTCAATTCACACATCTCAGCAATCTTGATCTTGGCTATCCCAGAGCATTTCCAGGGGAGTCAACCACTTCCTCCTCTGGTAATGCTGGATTGAAAAGCTTGAGATCAGTCTATCTATTAAAGTTCTAGATGATATGGATTCCACTAGACTGCAATCCATTGGAGTTCAGTGATGTGATCTCAAAGTTATCAAAAACCTGAACTTCCCAGGAGTCTCCTTGAAGATTGAACACTTCAGGACAAGGAAACAATCAACCATCTGTGAAAATGACTTGAAACGGCCATGACTGAAGATCTACTGAGATTCCATTACAATAAAGATGTAGTTAAAGTGGGACACAGTGGCATACACCTGTAATCCCAACAGCTCGGGAGGCTGAGGCAGGAGGATCTTGAGTTTAAAGCCAACCTCAGCAATGGCGAAGTGCTAAGCAACTCAGTGAGACCCTGTCTCTAAATAAGTACAAAATAGGGCTGGGAATATGGCTCAGTGGTCAAAGTGTCCCATGAGTTCAATCTCCAGTACCTCCCCACAAAAAAAGATGCAGTTGACAAGGAAACAGTAACTAGAACTGTAACCAAAGTCATTATCCCAGGACTATTGGAATTTCATGAATTTTTACAATTTTGAATCCATCAATACATCCATAGAAACACAATGAAGATCCAGTGTCACTTATTTGACAAGCTTCCCACACAATTTAACATTTTAAACAGGCTTCACTCTCCTTCAGATGCTCTAGGGACTCTTCTGGAATATCCCAAAGTTAGTTCAAGGCCAAACAAACTTAGAATTGTTTTTTAAATTCTTTTTAAAAATGTTTTCATTTGCTCTTTTTTGTTATACATGATATCAGAATGTATTTTGACATATCATATATACATGGGGTGTAACTTCCCATTTATGTGGTTGTACATGATATGGAGTTATACTGATTGTGTATTCATAAATGAATATAGGCAAGTTATGTCCAATTCATTCTACAGTTTTCCCCATTCCCATCCCCCTCCCTTGCCCCCCCCTCCACCCTGCCCAATCCAGTGAATCTCCTCTACTCTCTCCCCCAACCCTAGTGTGAGTCAGCATCTGCACATCAAAGAAAACATTGAGCCTTTGGTTTGGGGGGATTGGCTTATTTCATTCAGCATTATAGTCTCCAGATCCATCCATTTACTGGCAAATACCATAATTTCATTCTTCTTTAAGGCAGAGTAATACTCCATTGTGTATATGTATCACATTTTCTTTATCCATTCCTCTGTGAAATGGCACCTAGGTTGGTCCCATAGTTTAGCTATTGTGAATTGAGCTGCTGTAAACATTGATGTGTTTGAGTCATTATAGTATGATGATTTTAAGTCTTTTGGGTTTATACTGAGTAGTAGGATAACTGGGTCAAATGGTGATTCCATTTCAAGTTTAGAATTTGATTTTAGAAAACTTGTCAGAAATAAAGCTTCAAAATTCTTGATCAAAATAAAAACTTGGGGTTTGGGGGTTAGCTCAGTGGCATATCACTTGCCTAGCATGCATAAAATCCTAAGTTTGATTAAATAAATAAACAAATTCCTATCTCATTTTTAGTGAGCTTGACAAAATTCCTTTAAAAGTATTTATCTTCCATGAATTTTCTACAACCTTCTTATAATTCTCCAGTTATTTGTACTGTATTTGTTCTCTTCTTGTTTTTAATAACTATTCTACTTTAGGTCAAATCATATTTTTTCTTAAACACATTTTTCATACTTTATAGCTTCACTCACCAAAAACACATCTGATTTCTTTGTTAAAGGAGGTGTTGTTTCTGGTGTTAATGACCATTGAGACTTAAAATAACTCTTAGTAATCTTAATTTCTAAGAAGCCTTAGAAAGCAATTTTGAACTGTTTTGTATCAGTTTTGTAGATTAGCCCCCTTTTGTTTTCTTTAGAAATAGACTTTTTAAAATATATAGTACAATTCTTTTCAAGTCTATGAACACACCCAAACACACAGAGCTTCCCTACATGTGAAAACAAAATGTTTCACAAGCAGAATTTCTTATCCAACATTAAACTATAAGACCAGCATTATTTTTGGTACTAAAGTCAACAAAATAAGGAGTTCTCACAAAGAGTTAAACTCAACCATTCATCTATTTGAAAGTGAGCAGACAATTCTTTTTTCCTCATCATGTTTGACATTACTAATCTTTTGTATTTCTTACATGTACCCTGAGTGAGTCAGTTCCTTATATCACACTCCGTGAGGGAAGAGACTGCATCTACCTTGCTTGCCATTATATCCTTTGTTCGCCCTTGTAGAAAGGAAACACAAATGGCTACATGTCGGCTGGATGGATGTGTCCTGCTACTGAGTGTTAAGACACCCCACATCTCTCAATGAAAGCAACCAATGGCTGTTTTCTCTTCAGAACAACATCTAGCAACCTACCCCAATCAACAGAGGTAACCAGGAAATGCTCCACAGTTAGAATCAAGTTTATCCTGACTTCAGAATCTCCTCCTCCAACACATTAAAGTCAGAAAGGTGGAGGAACAAATTTTAGTTTTCAGCTTACTTGACGATGACTTGTATTTCATAAATACCTGCCACTTAATTCACTCCAACGCAACGCCAAGCCTTCGAGCGACTGAACTAGTTGTGAAATTATGACTAGTTCATCCACAAACTTCCATCCCACTTATAGTTACCCAGTTTACTCATTCTTACAATCATGCTTAAATTGTTCTCTAAACAAAGTCAGTCATTGAAAGAGTCCAGAAAATACTACCCCCAGAGTCTATTGCTTTAGTACGTTACTTTAATTTGAAGGGACTTGGTAAACACCAATATGCAAGATGTATCAGAATTTCTGTCATTTAAAGACAGATCCTCCATCCTCTGAAGATTAATCCATCAGGGGAGAGATTCCCCCATACCCAGACGGACCTGTCACAAACCATTGCCTGTTCTTTGAAAGGCCTGTTCATTTCTCTTATTAACCATTTACTCTGAGGATATTTCCTTCATTTTATACATTTCAGCAAGGGGATGGTGTCTAGGACCCTGGCCTTTTTCTTTACTGACCTTCCTTATTATTAACCTAAATGATTGTTGGCTAGGTTGCTCACTGTAACCAGATTTCAAGCCTAAATATCATCATCTATTGAGATGAAGAAAAGAAAAACTAAGTAGGTTAGGCTACCCTGTGTCTGTGTGTTCTTGGGAATGTTACTGTCCCAAGGTCTGGTTTGTACAACTATAAAAAGGGAAACTACAACTAAATGATGTCCATCCTACTAAGGTGGACAGTAACCTTAAGTTGCAATCTCAGTAACAATTAATGGGAACCTCACGCCTGTCAGGAGAAGGAACACAGCAGGAATTAACAAAGAACGAGAGGAGAGCTCAGACCAGCAGCTGTCTTCCCAAGAACAGAGTTGGCCCTGCGGTCACCATTTGGGTATTAGGGTCCCTGGGAAAACACATTTTGGAGGCCCCTATCCATATAAATAATTTCATTAAATATGGAGGTTCTTTGGGGGGTTTAGGCATGATTTCTCTGGGCTCTTTATTGACAAGTGCACATTCCTGGGTAAGGTCTCATCTCTGGAGAAGAGCAGTTCCATCAGTAGGCTCTTGGGAACCTGTTTGCACTGAGACAATGTAGACCCTGAACCATTTATGTAATGCTGGCTGAACGACACGCCTGAGTACAGCATCCACCTGTTGCCCACGTATTATGGGTTGGATCGCACACCCCATCCCATTGTGTTGGAGTCCTAAGCCCTAGTACCAAAGAATGTAGCCTTATTTGGAAATGCAGCCTTTCCAAGTTAAAAGTTAGTGTGGGTCCTAATCTGGTATCACTGGTGTCCTTATAAAAAGGGGAAAGTTGGAAGCAGACTGACATATAGGGAGAACTCCAGATGGACACAAGATGCTCTACTTAGCTTTGTGACCTTGAGTCAGTTACTCTCTCTGAACTTCAGTTTCCTAATGTAGAAAAGCAGGAGAAATAATCATACCACTTAATACAGGGGCTAAGAGTAAACCATGTCACCTCAATGCCTGAGTCTGGACTCTGTCCTCACTGACTGTCTATGAAATCTTGGTACTTTATCTAGACTTTCTGAGCCTCGGTGGTTTCCTCATCTATAAAGTGAGGATAACAATAGCATCAATGTAATATGGTTTGTAGGGATTTGATAGCACAATAAAGAATCCAACATAGCACATAGTAAGCATTCGCTTAAAAAAAAAAGTGTTAGTGATAGTGATTGTTATGTTGGACAGGATTGTGGGATTGTAGACTCCACACAGGAACTCTACACAGTACCTGGCACATGTTAAACATGGAAAGGTTAGCCTGAGAGAGTCTCTCAATCTATCTCTCTGCTCCAACCCAGTTTATCTACACAATAGGCTGGAGAGGAAGATCAGGCCAGATCGTCCTATCAGGTTAGCATGGACCAAATAGGAGACTGTGGATTGGCCACATGACATCTGGCTTCCCACACAGCTGAATGAAGATTCTGAGACCCCTTCCTACCCTGTGTTTAGTCCATTTTTGATGTCATAGCGAAATAACTGAGGCTATATATTATATAAAGAAAAGGGATTTATTTAGCTTACAGAGTTTTGGAGGCTGAGAGTCCAAGATTGGGCAGTTCCTCCTGCTTGACCTCTGGTGAGGACTCCATGGTAGAAGGCATCACAATGATGGGAACACATGCAGAAGAGATCACCTGAGAGACAGAGGACAAGAGGGATTCTCAGGCCAGGCTTGCTCTTTCTGAAACAGCTGTTGGAGGAATTAACTGGGAGCTCTTTTTAAAATAACTCAGTCTTGCAGGAACTAACCTGGGCCCCACAAGAGCTACATTAATCCTTTGAAAGGGTGGAGACTCCAATGACCTAATTACCTATCACTAGGCCCCGCCTCTTAAAGGTCCCACCACCTTAACATAGCCACAATGGGGACTCAACTTCTGGCACACAAAACTCTGGGAGACGTACTCAAATCACATTCAAACCGTATCACTCTGACAATCCACATTTCATTCTATTCCCTCCTCCTCTCATGAATACAAAAAGCCAAACCTGGATACACAACCCTTCAAAAACTAACAGCTCTCAAAGTGAGCTTCACAGGGAAGATAATCAGAAAAGACAAAATAAGTGAGAGGAAAGTAATCGGAGAGCAGAAGGAAATGTCAGAAATGACAGCAAGGAGGGAAAAGCATCTGTAATGTGCTAGAGAAGGTAACGGGATGAGAGGGGATGAGGATGAAGACCCACAAGACAGCCCGACAGAGGGAGTGGAAATGGGAAGGATAAGGAGAAGTGGCAGCACTTGGCCTTGGTATCACTGGTGTCCTTATAAAAAGGGGAAAGTTGGAAGCAGTTGGATCCAGAAGCCCTGGCATCTCCAGCCTTGGTCTGCATGTCCTGTCCTGCCCAGGAGATCCCATCAAGCCCCCTGCCCTGGTGACCCTCCAAGGTCCCAGAGAAGGTCATGAAGGCCCTTGTACTTGAGAGGAAACCTGTGAGACGGGCCTGGGCTCAGCCACACAGAAGGAGATGAAGATGCTGATCCACACCTGCATGTGGGGAAACTGAGGCTCTGCTTCCCCAAGAGGCACATGAGGGAGAAGAAGTCTGGAAACAGGGCTTGGTGTTGTTCTTGACACCCAGGCCTACCCCCGAAAGTCTCTCCCTGCTTCTCTCTTTTTCTGACACTGAGAATAAATAATATGAGCAAATACAAAATGCCAGGCATGGTTCCAAAGGCACTTCAACATATTGATGCATGGAATCCTCCCCACAGCCCGGTGAAATAGATGACGAACATCTTCATTCCAGGGAGCAGAAAGTGGAGATAGAGATGAAGTAACTGCCTAAGGTCACCCAGACGGTGCCAGGCTGCCCCCAGAGCCTCAGTCTACTTCAGCGATCTTTCCCTGGGGACACAGCCCTTTTGCTTGATTATTGTTGTTTTCTTTTTAAGTATTATATTAGCAGCTAATTTATTTTATACCATCATAAATGGCTACTCCTTGAAGGATAGGGAAACAGAATTTCTGTGCCTCTGTCATTTAGGACGTTTACTTGATTGAGATTTAATGAGCAGAAATTTTAAAAAAAATGCTTTTAGTGTCTATACATTATCAGGTAATATATATTCAAAACAGGATACTCAAAAGTCAAACATCTGCTAAGATACATTCATTTGTGTGGGGAATGTTATTGCTGGTTCTGACATAAATTTACTGACAAAATCCATCATTCCATATTTACAAATTGGTTTGACATTCTGTGCAAGAGGCACCCCCTCCATCCCCTGAATTGATGGAATGTATTATGTGGCATCAGTGGGGCTAAAACACCATTAACACAAGGCAGCTATGAATTGTAGCAGAGCCCTGGGTACAATGATAATGTCGTCAGAGCAGTTTCTGCTTGTTGATGGAAGAATTTATATTGGCAACCTGTTGTCCTTCATGATTGCCTCCTGCTCTGCCAGCTGAGGACCCCCTGGTTCCCACCCCCACCAGCTCCAACTTGCTTCTCCCTTATGAGGAATGGGATTTCAAATCACACCAGTGACACTGGGACAACTGTGTCTATGCTGTAATCAGTCCACCAAAACAGGCAAGTTCATGACAAGTGGAGGCCACCCTCAAATCACCCCCAAATGGCAGGGCCAGGCCTGGAGGAGATGGCTCCCACTCTGGGAGTGCATGCCCTGTGCCCTGAAGAGACACAGCCATATGTCTTGGACCAGACACGTGCTGCGTCTTTGGTCTGGCTTTGTGGTCTGCAGCTTGTCTCAACATCCCCACAGAGAGTGCCAGGCAGCCCGTGGAGTGTCAGAGAGGAAGCCCACGCCTGTTCTCGCCTTCCTACACACAGAGATGAATGGATTTCTGACGAGGAAGGCTCAGGGAGTAGGTCCTGAGCCTCCGCTTTCTCGAATCCTCACTTTGCCGGGAAGATTGAAGAGGCTTGACATTTTCTCCATGTAGAACATAAGGCCCAGGCTGCTGTGCACACAGCAGGGCACTAGGTGGCCATTTTGGAGTCTGCAAGGAGCCTGGGATTGTTGGCTCTAGGGAGGAGCAGCAGACTTTCTAATTCCGCCAACTTAATTAATTGAGGGAACAAAGGGAGATATGTTGTTTGGGATCAAATTTTTTTATATTATTAACAGGATTTGCCTTGAATTACTTACTCCAGATATGGAAATGTCAATGCTTTGGTTGGTACAGTGGAGACATGGTGATGATTCATTGGCAAAATCCTAGAACAGGGCACAGAGCAATATATGTGGCTATAGAAATGGTTCTCTTTGACTAGCTGACATTTTCTGCCAGAAAAGTTAGGAGATTAGTATAAGAGAGAAGAAAAGAGGGAGGGAGACCTTATACTCATTTCCATTATACATTTAAACACCACAGTTGACAACACCCACTTCCATGTGTTAAGTACTTATTAAGTGTTTTTCATCCTGGATCAGTTAAAATGTTTTAGGTTGCAAACAGCAGGTGGGTTAGGCTGCCCGTGTCATCATAACTATGACCTGATATTGCTATACACAGGTCTATAGTCTTTACTCTGCCAGTAACTCTCTCCCATCTCAGGAACAGTTACCAGAAATATACAACTTACCTCTCCAAATTAGGACTGACATCGAGTACAACATAGAGGGCCATTCACAATAAGAGCCTTGTGAATAAATCCCCTGGAGTTACGGGGTTCTTGGGCAGGGTGGTCCTACATAACAGCCTTGATCCTTATTTGTGTTGGTCCTGGAGGAAAGAGGAAAGAAAAAATGTGCTTCTACCTTTCTCGTAACCTCATTTTTCTTGACTTAAGGGAATTCCATTAAATTAGTTATGCTGGTTTTGATTTATTTCCTCTCAGTTCCAAACAGTTTCATTGCCTGCTCTGAAAAAAATGTAGTTGGGCCCTGTAAATACTCTTCCTTCGCCAACTGGCACAGTGTTACGCCTTGCAGGAGAAGACACTGGAATATTGTTGGCAAGAATTTTCTGCCTCTGGGCTGGATTGTTGAGAGCCACAGCCGAAGGGGCCCCAGCAAACTTCCAGCTGCCAGCAAACTTCCAGACTGCCGGCTGATGATTGGCTCACAGTGGCCCCAGCAACATCTAGCAACATCTAGCTGATTGGCTCCTCTGCAGTGATGCTCATTGGGATGTTTCCCTGCCCTTTCAGACCACGGAGCTGCTCATTGGGGGACTTTTTGGCTCCGCCCATGCGACCCAGCAAATCGGGCCTCAAGAGCAGGAGGATTGTGGGAGGAAGAGGCTGGGTTGGGGTGTGTGGCTTGTGGGAAGCCGGTGGTGGCAGTTGGGCTCTGAGGGTTTTTTCCTGAGGAGCTGTTTTGTTTATCTTGTGTGGTTCTAAAAATAAAGTTAGTTTCTTTTGACAAGTGGCTCCTGAATTGTGCCCAGCCAGTCTGCGGCACTGGATCTCTCCTGAGGCTCCCATAACAGGTCATCTTTCCAACACTAGCCTCTGTCATGTCCAATGACCAACAGGAGTAGTTCTCACCCGCAAGTTCTGAGACTTATCTCTTCTTTGTGGATGACTTCTTTGTGCTCAAAGGGCAGGGGCTGACACTTTGGCCAAACACAGAAATCTCCAGTGTTTAAAGGTCAAAAAAGTTTTTAGCCTTTTAATTTTACTCCTCCACCTCTTTAGTAGGTGAGAAAACTGAGGCCTGAGAATCTGAAGGCCTGTGAGTGAGCTCACCCCAAATTCTGCAGAGTTCATACAAGGTGGGGGCCTGGTGTTGCTCACAGCAGCTGAAGAGACCCTTAACAATGTCCTTGACGCAGGTTAACCCATGACCTTTGGACAATCATAAGATGTATGCACCCCCGCCATGTTCTAGAGAATATATTACCCTAACCCAATTTTGAATACATAAAAATTAAAATAATATTTAAAAAATTTAAAAGCCACAGTTTAGTTGGCAGATATAGAGCCCCAGAGACTTAGAAAGGCCTCAGGTCTGAGTAGCCCCACTTTCAAGGGTGCCTCCCCTGCTCCTCGGCTCCTCTGCCATCCAGGCCAAGCACACAGGGACATTGGCGATATTTTTCTAACCAACTGGTAAAGTAGTGTTGGATTCGTAATCTTGAAAGGAAGAGCTGATAAAGTGGGCTTAGGGTGGGTCTACAGACTGAAAAGTGGCAGCTTGGAGATCTCACAGGGTGTACAGGAGTTCTCTGTGTTTTCACACCGTAACAACATTCATAGTTAATATCTGATGAGCCCTCACTCCCAGTCCAGCACATTCTAACTACCCTTCAGATATGAGGGAGGAGCAACAGGATTGCTTGCTGGATCCTATGCCAGCACATTAGTTTTGTTTTATTTTGTTTTGTTTTCCTGCTATTGCTGCTATAATAAATTACCACAAACTTAGTAACTTCAAACAACCCCCATTTTTTTGTTTACAGTTCCTGTGGTTGCAAAATGCAGACACAGTGTGGTTCAGCTGGTTCTCTGCTTGGGGCCTCCCGAGGCCAAAATCAAGGTATCAGCAGGGCCTTCACCTTACCTGGGAGACTCTAGGGAAGAAACCATTTACAGAATAGTTGGGGCTGTTAACTAGTTTGGTTCTATGAGGTAGCAGAATTGTTTCTTTGCTGTCTCTTGGCAAGAAATGGATTGTTCTTAGAATCTCGAGGTCATTTGCATAGCCTAGCCTCAGGTCTTTCAAAGCCAGCATCTGCAAATCAAAACCTGTCGAGCTTTTTGATCCAGACCTCAACCTCCTCTATTCTTTCTTCTTTCACCAAATCTCTCTTGACTCCAATCAGAGAACTCTCTCTACTTTTAAAGTCGCAAGTGGTCAGATTGGACCCATCTGAAAAATCCAGGAAAACCTCTCTATTTTAAAGTCAACTGATGAGTCATTTAATTCCATCCGAGCATTCCATTAGAGCAGAACCTACATTCATTCTTGATTGGATAACCAGAGATGGGAATCTCTAGGGTCATCTTTCAAATCAGGTTGACCTAACCTGGCAAGGGGCTAACTGGAACTGATGGTCCCTTGTCCCCACAGAAGAAAGAAGCCACTATTCAAGGTCTCAGTTCACTACAAGATCTCAGAGGCCCTTACAACTTGTGGCAGCCGCCTTAGGCAGCTCATCCACCATCCTCCCCTCTGCCACATGCTCCCACCATGATGTGCTGCCTCACCACAGACCCAAATGCAGTGGGGCCAACTAACCAGGATGAAACCCTCCATACTGAGACAAAATAAACCTTTCCTCTTTTTAAATTTGTTTATCTCAGGCATTTGTTGCTATAATGGAAAACTGACAAATACAGCTCTTAATCTCGATTCCCCCGAAGTTAACATTTGCCTGTCGCTTTATTTTCAATCTCTCTTTCTTTCCCTCTCAAGCCCAAGTTTGTGCCTTTCAAGAGTTTTTAGATTTTCTTCTTAGGTCTACTCGGAGGTATTTTATCTTTGTTTTTATTGCAAATAGTCTTATCTGCCATATTCCTTCTAACTATTTAATGAAGACTTTACCTCTGTATGTTAGTTTCATATTCTAGTACTTTATGGAGCTTTTGTTTATCATTTTTTGTTAATATTGATTCTCTGAGGTTTTTTAGGAATTTTATGTATTGTCTGAAAATAGAGATAACTTTACTTCTTTTTCAGTTCATCTGCTTTTCATTTATTTCCCTTGTGTAATAGTATGGACTAATAGGTCCACTTCATTGTTGAAGAGTAATATATATAGTAGGCTTCTTTGAAATATTATTTCTGTTGGTGGAAATTTCTCTAATTTTCCTTCATGTAAAATACTAACTTTAGGATCAAGAACACAATTTGGTGTATGTGTGTGTGTGTGTGTGTGTGTGTGTGTGTGTTTGTTAAAAAATAAATCAGGTATAAATATTGATTTTTCAGCATCTATAATTGTTATATGGATTTTCTCCTTGAATTTATTAACATGTATATTCCATTAATGGATTTTCTAATATGGAATCAAATTTGCATTCCTGAAATAAACCCCATTTCATCTCACTTGTTTAAATGTGGTACCTGATTTGGAGTGATAGTTTACCTAGAAAATGTACAACAATATTTTTAAATGATATCTTTTATTTTCTCACTTTTGATGTTTAAAATGTCAATTTTATACTTGTTTCATAAAGTGAATTAGGAAGTCATTCTTTTTTATTGCTCTCAGGCATTTGTTAAGACAATTAAGACAATTTGGGAATATTCAACCTTTGAAGATTTGGCAGAATGATCTTAGGAAGCTATCTGATTCCTTCTTTTCTGTCTGCCTTTTTTTTCCCCCTCCTTATTACTTATTTATTTATTTAATCTTTCTGCAACAGTTCCTGGACAGCTTTCTTTCTGTCTGCTACAGAAATCAGCCTGTTTCTGTATTTTCTAATAGGATCAATTTTGGTAAATTGTGTTTCTTTAGAAAATTATCCATTCAACTAACTTTTCAAACATAATTGCAGAGAAGACTGGAATCTCATGATATTTTAGTTTCTTCTGTGTCAGGTTATTTCCCATTTGCCATTTTTTAGTTTATATATTTGTGCTTTCTATGCCTCTCATTTTATTTTCCTTTCTAGGTTAGCTAGTGATTTCTCTATCTTGTTACTCTTAAAATACATATTGATTTATTGATCATTAATTATCTTATTAATTTCTGAAGGCTCCTGGAACAGAGCACTACAAGCTGGGTAATTAAAACAATGGGAACTCATTCTCTCTTAGTTCTTAGAAGCCAGAAATTTGGTATCAACTATTTAATATTATTTTGTGAAAAACACCACGTTATGTTGATACTGATTTCTTTTTTCACATGTTTCCTTTATTGTGTGGTTTATAATTTTCTTTTGGTTCTTAGGAAAGTTTAAAGTTCTGTTTTAGTGATTATCTTTGTTAATTTTGATCTTTTATCTGTGGGTTGTTAGTTTTTAATTGTATCTTTTATCCCCTCATTTAGGCACCAAATTGTAATTTACCTACATCCTGGCATTAATCTCAAAGAGAAGAAAAAGGTTTGAAACTGACCAAGGGTAGGAAAACACTGTGTTACTTCTTCAACTGTTTTTCTCTACATCCCTAAAAAGCATCCTTTCTACCTATAAATGGACCCAAATAAGCACACATGCGTACACACACACACACACACACACACACACACACAAGCTTAAACTATGTTTTTATTCTCATGAGATCTCCCTTAACTTCCTTTCTAGAGCAAGGATCACTAGTAAATTCTGTGTCTCTGTCCACATGGGGCATGTGGAGATGTGCCAGGGATTGGAGCTCGAACCATGGCCACCAAGGCACCACTGGAGGACAGAGTCCACCTTCCCCAGAAGTGCCTGGATCATTGTCCTTACTAGAGAATATGATTCCTCACAGAGTCTACCTGAGCTGATGGATGGATGAAGTATGAGCAGAATATAAGGCTCTGTAAACATGTCATTTGGGGAACCAAGGTGGTAACCATTAGGTGCAAAGTTTAGTGTGTGTAGATCACCATGAGGGGCAGGCTAGCCTCCTTTGTCCTCCGTGTTGTGCCGTCTTCTCTGCCTCCTCTCCCATTTCCTCCAAGAAAACTGCAAAGTGTAGGATTGCCAGGGGAGGGAGAAAAGGAAATCTGCAATATGGAAGCTCTTTTCTCTCTCCTCTGCAGTTTTTCTGTGGCTCTGAAGATTTCTTTTGTGCAAAAAAACAAAAAGGAAAAAAAAAAAAAGGCTTTCATCTGCCAAGATTTTTACTTATCACATATGAAAGGGTATAGTCTTCTCCAGATTTTGAAATGCCTTAAATCGGGTATCAAAGAGTCCAAGGCCCATTAATCTAAATTGCTTTAACACTTCGAGAAGAATAAAAGGCACTTTCTAAAATCTGCAAATGAGAGTAACCTACAAAATTACAGATTAAATGCTGGGAGAAAAAAAAACACCTTAAGTTCTCACTTGAAACAAGCATCTTTAAAGGAAAAGCGATATTACTTCAATATTTTAAAATCATGTTTTGAAATAGATGAGAAAAAGACAGATATGTACTTAAACCCAATGGAGAGGGACCGGGGGTGGGGGGGAGTCTACTTCAGCTAAAAACTAGTTCTCATTAAATTTCATTCAATAAAACTTACCAAGGAGGGATCAGCTCTGTAAAGAGGTTATTCTTACAACCTTTGCAGAAGCCCTTATACATGAATCTAAATTTCTAAGTCATTTTTTTCCTCTTGGAAAAAGATACACAGTTCTCAGAGTATAGAGCTGAATTTTCGTTACAATTGGTAGAAAAGAGGTCATCTTACGTCTCAGTCTCTCCCATTTAAATTTATTCACCAGTACTCAGTAAAAATAGAATGCGAGATCTGTAATATTTGATAGTCTTGATTTTGCCGCCCCAACCAAGATGGCAAAACCATAATAATGTAATAACACCTTAAATTTATATCCCATATATCTCTAAGGAACTAATAGAATTTTTCCAGGCAATTTTGAAATCTGATTAATCCCATCATCATCCTTCACAGGCAGGCACTGAAGAGATGGGGTCTTGGCACAAGCCCTTTCTGCTAACCAGAGATCACGTCTCCAGCACTGGCAGCTTCCCATGAGACCACCTTTCCTCTCTAACTTAATTCTGCACTGAGCTGTGGTATTCTGACCCCCCCGAAGGGTCAGGCTTTCTCCTGGAGATCATCTTTTACTTTTTTCTCCCTAACTTCTTTATATTATACAGGTAAAACAGGCTGATGTAGAAAACCAGGATATTTTAAAACCCATTATATTATGGGTTATAGCAAATAGCTCATAATACCATGACCAAGACTGAATGCTAAATACTATTATCATTTTAGTGCCCATCCATCCAATTAGGCTGCTTTTCATGTGTAGAGACATAAAAATAGATGGAATCCTACTATATTTACATTTTACACATACACACACACACACACACACACACACACACGGAGCTGTTTCCTTAGTATCCTCAGGGAATTGGTTCTTGGACACACCTGCAATACTAAACTCTGTGGGTGCCCCAGTCTCAATGAAAATGGCAGAGTATTTGCATATAAACCACACACATTCTTTTGTATACTTTCCATCATCTCTAGATTACTTATAATACCTAATACAGTAGTGCTATGTAAATAAATAGATGCCATACTGTATCATTTAGGAATAATGATAAAAAAGTAGATATTCACTACAGATGCAATTTTTCCGAAATATATTTGATCTACAGTTGGTTGAATCCACAGAATAGAAAGCCAAAGTTTCAGAGGGCAAACTGTATAACACACACACATATATACACATGGACCTTTACCAACATACATACTTCAACACTTACCAATAGCTTCAGAGATTTTCATTTTTTACAGTATCAAACTTCTTCAGCTGAAAATTATTTTCAAATATTTGTCATTATAAAGTGTTAATGAAATATATATATATATATATATATATATATATATATATATATGTATATATAAAATTTATAATCTTTTAAAGTTCTTTTTTTAAATATTTTTACACCCCCAGCCCTTCCTTTATTTTTTATTTTTTTACTTTGAGGCAGGTTTTCATTAAATTACTAAGTCTGGCCTTTAACTTAGAATCTTCCTGTGTTAGCCTCCCAAATAGTTGGAAATAAGGCATGTGCCGCCATGGCTGGCCACAGTTATAGTTTTTAAAGACTTCATTAAATTTTACTTTTAATTGTTTAACTTTGTTTTGGTTTTCTCTTCTCTTTCAATGTTCCCTCTGTACCTCCAATAATCAAAATTATTGTCTTGGTTTCTGTCTTTCTACACACTTCTCTATATGTAGGAAAAGACATAGGCCTGTATAAAGTGAAGATCACAAGTTAAGAGCATCAATAACAGAATTAAATAGGGTATGCTTAGCCAAAAGCAACAGGGATCCCAATAAACAGTTAGTTCAAGAGGAATGTTTGGTGAGAGAGAATTCATAAAGATAACAAGTAATTATAATTTTTTTTTTTAAATACCAGGACACATATGAAAAAGAAGATTGGAAACAAAGCTCTGGGGTGGGCTCCACAGCCCTAAGGTGTCATGGGGACCTGGGGCTTTTTCTGTCTCTTGGCTGTAATTTTAGTTTCTTTTTGTCTTCATGAGTGTTGCCTCGTGTTCACAGAAGACCACTCTAGCCCAGGCACATGACAGGTGGGAGGAAGGAGTGGCCCTTGGAGTAGAACACCGAGCTCTCCCATCAGACTTCCCCTTCGTCTCATTGACCAGAACTAGGGCCATTCGCAGTGCCAAAGTACATACATTGGCATTTTCTGCCTTCACTGAGCAAAAGTGGCCCTGGAAAAACAAATAGGAAATGGCCATGATGTTAGGTTACCATGGTTTCTGTGAGAACAACAAACCAGAGTGTACAAAATGGGTTTAAAAAACAATACAAAATAAAAAATAGGGCTGGGTTGTGGCTCACTGGTAGAGCATTTGCCTTGCACATGCAATACCCTGGGTTTGATCCTCAGCACCACCTAAAAACAAACAAATAAACAAATAAAATAAAGGTATTGTGTCCAACTACAACTAATATATATATAAAATCAAAAACAATTCCCTCTCTAGAATGATGCTGGCTTTGAGGCCCCCAAAAATCACTTTTCCTACTCCAAGGTTCCAGAGAGACTGTGAGAGTGACTGTCTTCAGACTTTCTTCAGGTGTTTGAACAATCCAGTCTGTTTGTGTAAAGCCCCTGTGATTTGGAATGAAATTTGGCCCAAATACAAATGCACTTCACATCTGATGTGATAACTTGCCTCTGGATGTCTTGTCCCCAAGTTCCTTTGTTCTTCCTGCAATAAGTGTTTCTCTATTGCATAGGTGAAATTTGTCCACTTGTTACATAAAAAGTGGGGGTGAACTTTTGGTCTTTTTAAATCCCTTCTGTCAATTGTTATATAAGTAGACATAGGGTTGTTGCCGTCATGAAAGACATAACATACAGTGTTAGGGTTTTCTCTGCTTTCCTTTCTCTATCTGCTGTTTGCCATGGTTCTCTCCGGTCAGAGTCCCACTGGACCATCCTGTTATGGATGAATTTGGACTTGCCCTCTATGGATGGGGCTATAGTCAGTTTGATTTCTCAGCTAAGGTTCTCTGCTTTTCATAAAAGGCCATACCACTCCTTCATGCAGAATACTTTTTGAAGATGGTGGTTTCAATGACTTGATAATCTACAAATCTTTTAGCTTTGTTTATATTACTATTAATCTAATATAATTCCATGTTGAGTTACCATTGTTTGATGAGAGAGAATTCATAAAGATTACAAGTAATTATAATTCTTATAATTCTTTTTTTAAACACCAGGACACTAGAACTTAATTAATAATCCAAATTTAAGAACAAACATTTGATTCAAGAAAATGGTCAATTCATTTTATTCTCTGGAAAATCTGTAGAATGAATTATCAAGTTGACTTTTTTGTTTGTTTTTTTGCCTCTGAGCTACATTTAAAATTTTTTTATTATTCTAACTTGTTATATATGACAGCAGAATGCATTACAATTCATATTACACATATAGAGCACCATTTTTCATATCTCTGGTTGAATACAAAGTATATTCACACCATTCGTGTCTTCATACATGTACTTTGGATAATGATGTCTGTCAAGCATGAATTGGACAATATGTGACACACAAAGAAGATGACCTTCTCTGAACCGTGTTGGAAAATTGTATAAAGACAACACCATAACTATAGGGAAACTTTTTTCTTTATACTGTAAGATGGTTTCCGCAGGAAATCTATATCTGCAAAAATCCTGTTCTGGTATGTTTTAGCCAGTGTTACAGTTTGGGTATGAGATGTCCACTCAAAGCTGTTGTTTTCATGCAGGAATGATCAGAGATCAAGTGACTGGACTGTAAGAGCTACAACCCAGTCAGCCCACCCTAATCTGAATGGACTGGATGGTAACTTCTTTCTCTTTCTCTCTCCCTAGCGGTCATGAGGTGAGCAGCTCTCCTCCATCACGCCCACCATGGATGAAACCTCTGAAACTCTGAGCCCCAAGTAGACTCTTTTCCCTCTAAGTTGTTCATGTTGGGTATTTTGATCACAATGACAAAAAGTTAACTTACCCAGCCACTAAGAGGGCTCAAAGTTTACTCTTATTAGTTCATTCAAATCTTTTTAAAAATTTTTAAAAAATTATAGTTGTAGATGGACAGAATGCTCTTATTTTATTTGTTTATCCTTATGTGATGCTGAACGTCGAACCCAGGGCCCCATGCCAGGCAAGCACTTCACCACTAAGCCACAGTCTCAGCCTCATGAATCTTTTTTATTTTGATGAAAAGTTGCTTTCTGTGAAGAAAGAAATTTGCATGCAGTGACCAAAACAATCTGCCCAGTAACCCAACCTACTTTCCATTAAGAGTTTCTTTGTTTTGTTTTATTTTTAGATGGTGTCCACAAGTGGGATGGTTCTGAACATTTTATTTGGACTTATTTTGGACTTATTTGTCTTTCATGTCCGTGGCTGCTAAAGGATGCTGTTTATGTTTGCTGTTGAAGAAGTTTGTGGAGAGAAGTTTTTCCTCACAGCCTTCTGATATGATTATAAATGCAGACATCTGGATCAAGGTAATCAAGTGCTCTGCTGCCCCTAGAAAGCTTTGCCTCCCTGTATCCTTCATAAAAGTCCAGAAGCCCCACCTTGTTTTGGTTTGAATCTATCCTCTTAGATTCATGTTGAAACTTAATCCTAAAATTTATATGTTAATGGTATATGGAGGTGGAGCAACTGGGAATCAATCCAGATTAGACTAAGTCATAAGGGTAGGGCCCTGGTGACGGCATTAGTGTTTTCAGAAGAAGAAGAAGGAGGAGGAGAAGGAGACTTGAGCTAGCATGCTTACTCTGTTTTATCATGTGATATCCACTGCCCAAGTTAATGCCAGTGCTATGTTCTTTGACTTCCCAGGCTCCAGAATCGTTACCTAAATCTACTTCTATTCTTTCTAAATTACCTGTCTTTGGGCACGTTGTTATAGCAACAGAAAGAGGACTAAGACATCCCCCTGCCCCTGGGCATGTATAGAGAAGACTGAAGACTAATGAGGTTGCTGCTGAAATTACTCCTGGTGAAGCGGCAGTCAAATAGACCTCACCACCATTAGATCCTGGTGGTCTCAGAAGAATGCCTCGTAGATTGAGTAGCAGGACTTGCAACACCAGCTGTCATTTCTACTTATTTCTAATGATCTTTCACACCAGGAAGAAGCTCTGCTATTGAGTTCCTCTCCTAGGTGACTGTTATTTAGACAGGATGACCCGTGATTTCTCCATCTTTCCAGCTGTTACTCTCAGACAAGTAGATTCTCTTCCTCAATTGTTCATTATCCTAAGCCAGCTTCCCTATCCCCTACTCCTTGTCCTCCTCAGGCCCAGAGAAGAGACCTGTACAAGTCATCTTGTGACAGCTGCTTATTTGCTAAGAGAGAGGTAGGCTAGGGCCAGCCCTGAGGACCCAAGCAACAGTCAAAGGGAGGGAGGGAACGTTGACACTTAGAGACAAGGATAAACAGAAAATATAGTTTTAGAATAATTTATTAATCAACTAGATAATAATCTTGTATAACATGAATTTAAAATGAGTTTCCATCATGGTAACCTCCTATTTCAATAGAAATTAAGAGAAAAATATTAAATCGTGCAGCTCAATGCCCTCTTCCAAGGGTAGAAATCATTGAAATGTAAAGATCAGAGGAAAGGATTCCTATAGAGAAATGTTACTGGCATCAGGGGAGAGACAAGGAAGTTCTTCCCTCTATCAAATTTAGTGAGAGGTTTCATGAAGAACCAACAGAGAGAACTTGGTCCCTGGGGATGCTTGTAGACTTGTGCAGGTGGGTGCTCTATGAGGACATGTAACCAACAGATAAGTGGGGCTGAGGTCAAGCCCTTTCTCCTTACCAAGGTTTGCTCACCCTGTTAGGAGGCTGCACTGCTAGGAAAAAAGAGATCTTGCACATGCTGGTACACACCCATGCACAAAATTTATGGGATTATTATAAATCCTTCTGACACTAAAGGTAAGAGTTGAGCTGCAGTGAACAGTGAGTTGGACTGGGGAATAAATTGACTGTGACCAGGGGTCAGATCTAGATGTGGGCCTGGTTCAGGAGAGTGCTGGTCTGGGATCAGCTTAGACTGCCCAAGGGCATGCTCTGGAGGGTTGAGGCATCCTGCAGGACCATGGCCATTGGATGCACAGAGGAAGAGGAGCAGGCATGGGACATGCGACTCACAAGTTTCATTCCTACTGTGATCAGCTACACAAACGAACAGATGTGCATCACCACATAAAGCAACGAAGGAAAAACACAACATACCATTTTTCATCACATTAAAAATTTCTGAAAACAGTAGTTCTCAAAGCTAGTGAGGGGGCTGGGGATGTGGCTCAAGCGGTAGCACGCTCGCCTGGCATGCGTGCGGCCCGGGTTCGATCCTCAACACCACATACAAACAAAGATGTTGTGTCCACCGAAAACTAAAAAATAAATATTAAAAATTCTCTCTCTCTCTCTCCCTCTCTCACTCTCTCTTTAAAAAAAAAAAAAAAAAAGCTAGTGAGGGCCAGGGGGAACTTGATATATAAGTGAGAGTTCCTACTATTTAAAACTTTTTGAAAAGCAATTTGGCAATAGATAACAAAAGCCTTACAAATATTAAAATCATTTAGCCCCGTAATTACTGTAATTACACTTGTAGGAGTCTATCCAAAGGAAATAAGAAATGAATATAAAGATGTGTCTTGCATGTATAGAAAGAAAATTTTAAATGACCCAATGTCTAACATTAGTACAAAAAAATGTTTATTAGGGTCTACTATTTAAGGAATTAAAATTATGTTTATGCAGTGTTTTTAAAACCTGAAACAAGATCAAATGGGGAAAAATGTGTAATTCTAACAATGCATAAAAGGAAAGACTAGAATAAAATATACCAAAATATAAATAGTGGTTCTCTTTTAGAGGTGGAATTATGAGGGAACTGTTCTTTTCTCCTTTACACCTTAATTTCCCCCAAAAGATATATGTTACTCTTCTAATCAAGTAAAAAAGAGAAAATGTCAGAGCAAAGGGCCTGATGAGCTGAATGCTGATGTTGATGAACGTTGTGGTGGGTGGGGTTTGTGGGCCAGCAGGTGGGCCTCTGGGATTTAACTTTACTGGATGGTGGTGGGTGGCTCTAAGCAGTCCAGATGCAAGCGGATCCCCTCAGGTATGCTATCCATCCCTTAAATGTGCAGAGTTATCATCACTCTTCTGGAACAGTCTTCTACAGCAGTGCTTCTCAGACTTTAATGCAGACCAATCACCTTGTGATCTTGTTAAAAGGCAGATTTAGGTTCAGAATTTCTGGGGTAGATCCTGGAGATTCTGCATGCCCCTCAAGCTAGTAGATGAGAAAGATGCTCTGGGGACACAGCTTGGTGGGCCCCACATGTGGAGATTCTGATTGGCTAGATCTGGGTGTGGTTTGCTAATTTGCATTCTAACCAGCTACTGGGTGAAGCCAATGATTGAGGGTCACACATTGGGTAGTGCCCTGTAGGATTCAAGTCTCTAGTACTTGTCCAAGAGCAGCAGCATCAGTGTCATCCAGAAACCTATAGATGATTAAACCCAGCCCCAGACCAATAGAATTAGAGTCTGCATTTTAACAAGATCCTTGGGTGATTTCTATGCACATCAGCATTTGGTAAACTTTTATCTGGAAGATACTCTAAAAGAGTTGAGCAAGAACATTTTCCAGATGATCAGGAGGTGTCCTGCTCCTCCCAACCTCACTCACTAGATGAATGAGCTCTCATCCTAAGCATGCTGAGCTGCTTCCTCGTTCTTCCTGTCATGGTCAGGGTCATGGTCCCACAGCTGATTACCTGCCAACAAGGAATGACCTTTGCTCTCAGTTCACTTCTCAGAGTGATGCTGACCATGTTGCTCAGGAGAAAAACATTTCAATCACCATGCAACAAACTTGGGATTCTTAGATCAATTCCTTAGATCAGAACCCCTTGCCCGGACAAGTGGAGGTGACAAATGGAAACTATTTTTTCAGGCAGGAAATTTGGTACCTGGTTGCAACAAGGAATTCTGAAAGCCGCTAGGAAAGTTGTCAACTCCTGGAAAAAAATGTGCATTGTTTAGGATTCCTGGTTGTAGCAACTTTAGAAATGGAAGTGTAGAAGGGAATCTTATTCTTCTAAACTATCTGAAAGCAATACTGTGCTATGAAGAATTGCATGCCATTTCAACAGAATGTTTTCCCTTAAAAAAATCCCCTCCTTATATCTTTTTAATATACCATAACTTTAGTAGAAAAAAAATCCCTTCCCCAAGATGTTAGATTATTGGAAAAGAGAGAGAAAATGTTCTGTTTATTGATGACATTTTTATTTGCAAAGGTATTTTCCTTAGCCCTGGGCAGAATGAAATACACAACCTCAAGATTCTCTTGGCTTGACTTTAAATGCAGTGTATGTTGTCATATTTCCTGCTAGTTGAAGTTGTGTTTTTTTTTTTTTTAATTTGACAGGAGAATGGGGAAGGAGGCTATTCACCAATGGCTATTTAAAGTTTAGTGATTGCCTAGAGAGGGAAAAAATGCTATTTTTCAGCAGTGAATATTTTTCACTCTGCTAAGAAATTACTGCAATTTGACACATGAAATCTGAAGCATAGATAAGTGTGATCTTGAAAAATTGTCTTTTGTTGGCTTGATAACAGGAAAAAAAAAAAAAAAAAAAAAAAAAGCTCTCAAGGCTATAGGCATTTCCCCCTGGTTGGTGGGAATTTGGTCCATGCAGCAGAAAGCCATCTAGCACTTTCTCTGCATTGTTACAACAGGAGAAATGGGGCTGACGGCTAGAATGGCGCTCCCATTGTTGGTCATTGGCCATGGTCATTCTGTTCGCAGAACGAGGCAATAAATGATTATTAGTTCTTCAAAGAAATCATTTTGAATCATTTTAAATTTAAGATGAATTATGCATTCTGACGTACTTAAAATTCCATTTCTTTTTAAAAGACCCAAAATTACCCAATTAGTGGTCTTTCATTCTTGAAAAGACTTCATTTGTCTTCTATGTCATATTTAACAAATTTGAATAATTATATTTTGCTTAAAGTTTTTGTTTACCAGTACAAATACTCTGTACAAATCTCTGAATGTAGCTTCAGGCTTTGATCACTTTTCCAGGCAATTTACTATCTTTTGAGAATACTAAAAAATCCATTATTCTCCAAAGGGGATATCATAACAATTGTTGACCTTATACCCTATCTCAGAGCAGAATTAATAATTGTGAGAGGGACCTGGGATTGTCAATATAACTCTTGGACATGAAGGTACAGTACACAGTGTCTCATTTAATTTACTTTTTTTTTTTTAGTTGTAGATGGACACAATATATTTAATTAATTAATTTATTTATTTTTACCTGGTGCTGAGGATCGAACCCAAGGCCTCACACGTGAGAGGTAAGCGCCTTACCATTGAGCTACAACTCCAACCCCTCATTTAGCTTTTAAAAACCATGACAGAATATAAGTATGTGTGTGAGTGGGGGAGAGAGTAATTTTTGTCTAGTTTTGCCTGTAGGAGTCATGAAACAGATTCAAAGTGCCAGCTGGAACCTGGCTGAGTGGGAAACAATGAAGAAATAGGCATTTTCCAGGGACGAAGGCCAGGAAAGCAGACGGCTCAACCCTGTACCAGCTCCTTGAAGAAGTGCTCTGAACTCTTAAAGGTGTTTAAACATCAGCATGCAAACCCCTCACAAAAGCTTGCATCACCAACATAATGCCTTCTGGAGATAATAATGTCTGAGACAATCAGAAGCCTCTCCCTCCTATTTTTGATGTAATCAATAAATGTTCCTATGTACACCAAGCAGCTGACTTTATAAAGCTACTGGCTCCTTGTGGGAAGCTCTATCCAGGGACCCAGATAATGAGCAACGTAACTGACGTCTCTGTCTCTATTGTTTTGTTTTTTTTTTGAGATAGAGGAATAAAAATACTCATTCATCTTTTGTAACTGAAGAAAAGCATATGAAATAAAACAAAGTTTAAAGGAATTTCCTATCTATGTTAGGATGGGTTAAGAGGGAAAAAAAATTGACAATGGGAGGGAGAAATAAAGAGGGAAGACAAAAGAGAGAAAGAGCAAGCAGGGAGCCGAGGGACCCACAAATGCAGTCCAAGAAAAAGGAAGATAGACTTGTACATTAGAGGGATTGTCGGGATTTATTGTTTTTTTTTTTTTTTATAAAAAAAAAACAGTTTCAATGTAGGCTCTAAAGCTCAGAGCACAGATGGTATGAAAGTCTTATCTCCATCACGGAAAGATAGAAATAATTCTGACAGAGCCTTTGCAGAGCCGCAGCATCACTGTGAAAGCCTTTTCCAAGGCCCGGCTTGTTTGCAACACCCAGGATAAATGTGGCTGGTCCCTAGAAGGAATCTCAGCCCCCCTGGAATCAGGTGAGGAGATGCACTGGGTGGGGGATGGTTAGCGCCACAGTGTATAAGGTACAAAATGTTGAGCAAATGATCAAAAGGATATTTTTAAAGCCTCTTCATTGATAAAATATCAGCATGCTTAGCTATTGAGACTGTGCCACTAAATAGTATCACCAGATGGATGTAAAGAAAATTGTCTATATGAGAGTAAGATTCTTCCTTCTTTCAAGTAGCTTCTATATTCTCCTAAAAATAGATCCAGAGGTTCCAATTCTGGATACAGATGAAGAAGCTGCATATCCTCCACCTTTTCAAGAACTCAAGTGAAGACTTTTAGGCGAGCATCCCCTGGAGAAGAAAGACAAGGACTGAACAGCTCATTTTGATGGTTCATTGACCCCCAGTATGATTTGGATATGAGGTATCCCCCAAAATCTCCTGGGTTAAGAGATGTTCAGAGGTGAAATGATTGGATTTCGAGGGCTGTAACCTAATCAGCCCATCCTACTTTGAATGGACTAACTGGGAAGTAACTGTAGGGGGGTGGGGGGGGTGTTGCTGAGGGGGGCGTGGCTGAAGGAGGTGGGTCACTGGGGGTGGCCCTGTGATGTGACGGTTCCTATTTCCTGCAGCCTCTTCTCTTTGCTTCCTGGCCACTGTGAATGAAGACACACTACAACTTCTCCCTTCTGCCATGATATTCTGCTCCACCTTGAGCACAGAGCAACTGAGTCAGCTGACATGGACTGAACCTCTGAAGCAGTAAGCCAAAGTGAACTTGTCCTCCTCTACTTTGTTCTTGTCAGCTATGTTGGTCACTAAAAGCACACTAACATGTGCCCAGAGTGTTTTGACGTTCTGGAAAAGTATTACTAGGATCAGGGTCAGCCTAGGAAGCTGAGGGCTCCTGCAATGTTCCCTAGGGCTAATGTCCCTCTGGTCCTGCCTATTTACCAGCCCAAGCAGTCAGTCAGTCTGTTCTTCCATTTTCTTTCTTTTCTTGTTTTTTGTTTTTTATTTTTTATTTTTTTTAGTACCGGGGACTGAATCCAGGGGCACTCAACCACTGGCCCATATCTCCAGCCCTATTTTATTTAGAGACAGACTCGTTTCCAAGCAGGAACACCAACAGTCAGAAGGATCTGCCTCCTGTCTCCATTCCCAGGACTCTGCCACCCAGACTTTAAGACCTGCTGCTGTAATAGAAAAGAAACTTGGAACCTAAATGAGATTCCAGAGGTTGATTGGAAGCAGCAGTGGCTTTCTTCATAGGCCCTGGTCTGATAGGTGGGACTAGGGAGAGAGCAATAGTGAGGGACCAGGGAACCCCAGGGTAAGGAGGAAGAAGTAAACCGAGCAAATCAGCAGGGGAGGCTGCCCTGGAGTGCTCTCAGTAGTCCCCGTGAGAGAGCAGATGGAGTGTGGGATTGGGAGGGACACATTTATTTCTATTATTGCCTCCAGCCTGCTAACTGGTTACAGACGTTACTAACCTCTCAATGTCTCTGCCTAGTAATCTGTAAAATGGGGATAATGATCCAACCTCTTAGCCAACTCACTGAGCCACTAAGGGTCACACAGTGCTTTCAAATTGCCAAGAGCAATGTTCAAAGTACCAGCCAGGATGTTTCTCTCGTGGTAATAGCTCCAAGAGAGAAGCAGATTTTGAAGACAAAGGGATATTTCCAATTTGTCAGAGGCATGTTTCAGGTTATACTGCAAAAGACAGTGTCAGGAGAGCAGAGGGCATCACTAGGGAAGACCAGACAGAGCTGGACACCTGGCACATTACATCTCTGCATTTATTTCCTAATTCACATTCTAATGTACCTCTCTGCTAATGGTGGCCCAGAGGGTCAGATTAATCAAAGTGGAAAACATTCCTCCTTCAGTTGCAATTACAACCATTATTTATGTTATTGAAATTAATCAATCACCATTGACTACTTTTACTATTTTTATATCGCTTTGGGGAATGGGAGAACAAATCTCCAACCCCTACCAGGGTAGGGAGTTCATACTGGGAGGCAAGAATATTCTCCTCACGGCAACTTGGAAAAAGAAAGGATGGCTGGTTGTGTGGTTGATATTAAAGTTTAACAGGCAATTTCTGCATAAAGCAACATGTGATTTATGTTCTTATATTTTCTTGGCTCAGAACTGGCACTTTTTAATAGACCTGTGTCTCAGACATGGGTCACCCAAATCAGCATACGTTTTGGGGTGGGTTAAAGGACATTTCCTAGTATGATGTGACCATTCTGCTATCAGTGGGTATTAGAACTGTGGGACAGAACACTGTGCTCAATCCAGCAGCCCACAGATTGGAAATGCATTCACACTGTTCTCTTGCTGGTTTCAATGTGTAGTATTTTTTTTTCCTTAGCACAATAGAAAATGGTTAAGTTTAGCAAGATGGTTAAAATCATAACTATATTTTGAACAACACAAAAGTCTATGATAGGGAGCTTTGAATACCTTCCAACATATAAGACTTTCTAAATAGAGTCATCCTTCAATGCCAGAACCGCCCCCCCATACAAATAGCTCCAGAAGCTCCAGACTCCTCTATAAAATGGTGTAGTGTTTGCATATAATCTAAACACATTCTTTGTGTACTTTCAATACATCATATCCAGATTCCTTCCAATATCAACAGATGTGGTGGTGCATGCCTGTAATCTATAGGCTGAGGCAGGAGGATCACAAGTTCAAAGCCAGCCTCAGCAACTTAGCAGGGTTCTAAACAACTTAGCGAGACCCTGTCTCTCAATAAAATATAAGAAGAGCTGGGGATGTGGTTCAGTAGTTGAGGGCATATATATTTATACATATATCTTACAATACCAATACAATGTAAATAGTTTAGAGAATAATGACAATCTAAAGAAAGTCTGTACATTTTCAGTACAGATCCATTTTTTTTTTTCCCGAATGTTTTTGCCATAGGTTGTTTGAATCTGTGCTGTGGAACTATAGACCTGGAGGCCCAGTGTATTTCTTTCTTTTCATTCTTATTACTTTGAGAGCTTAGCCAGGCAGTTATTAGGAAGCTGCATAGTACAGTAAAAACAAACAAACAAATAAGTAAGTAATTCAAAGGCAGTGGGGGGGGGGCGGCTAGGCATCAGAAAGTCATGCTTTTGAACATCTCAGCTTACAAAGACAAGGGGGCTGTTTTAGTCAGCTTTTTGGCTCTTGTGACTAAAGAATCTGACCAGCACCACTATAGGGGAGGAATAGTTTATATGAGGACTCATGGTTCAGAGGTCTTAGTCCAGAGAAGGCTGGCTCCATTCCTTGGGGCTTGAGGTGCGGCAGAACATCATGGCGCAAGAGTGGGGCAGAGGGAAGCAGCTCATATCATGGTGAGCATGAAGCAGAGAGACTCCAGCTCCAGATACAAAATATATACCCCCTAGCCATGCCCCCAATTAACTACATCCTCCGGCCACACTCCACCTGCCTCAGTTAATACCATTAGGGATGAATTCACTGATTGGGTTAAGACTCACAATCCAATCATTTCTCCTCTGAACCTTCTTGCATTGCCTCATACATGAGCTTTTGGGGGACACCTCAGATCCAAACCATAACAGTGGCAGTCAAGCCCACTTACTAATAGGGATTCTGGGGGTACAGTGACCAACCCACCCCAGTGTGGGGAAGGGAGGGTGCTTTCCTGGGTTCAGCACTGAAGTCCCCTTGCCCAGGCACCACTCCCAGGCCAGAGGAGGCAGGGATGGTTGGTTACCCTGCAAGTGCTGAGCAAGGATGGGATTCCAGGAAGAGCAGTGAGTGAACCTCATCCCCAGCCTTGGAGGGTGGGGAGATCCTGGAGGAAGGATGGAGGCAAGTGATGCTACAGAGAAGGGGACAGATTATGAAGAGTTGGGGTCAACAGGCCAGTCTACACTTCCGTGGGGTGGGCGGGTAAGAGGATGGCAGAATGAGAGTTGGAGGTCATAGGTGCTTCAGCCCCTCCTCCAGGCTGGTGTGGAGGCTGCGCAGGGACAGCAGGCTGGTGCAGTGGGGCAGGTAGGTTGGCTCTGTGGTGCAACCTTTCATAAAGCTCCAGCAGGCTCAGCATGGGTTGGGATCTGGGGGGTTGTGATTTTCCTTAGGATACTTTGTGGGCAGGAAACAAAATGCCCATGAAATCAGTTGAAACAACCCCTGGGATCTGGGCTCTGTTGGTCTGAACCAGGAAAACCTATGATTGGTTTAGCTCTGGCTTTGCCCCACCCTCTGTGGTTCCCTTGGCTCTGTCCCCCCTTGCCTGTGCGAGGCTGGGCACTTTCTGGACCCAACACTATTTCATGATGTCCTCCCAGGAGGATGAGCATCTGTTCCTGTGGCTCAGTTTTCTTTTCTAGATATACGCAAAACAAACAAGACAAAAAATGGTGCATACTGCATGAATACAATTTGATGAGTTTGGACATATTCATACACCTGTGAAACCGTCACCATAATGTATGTTATAAACAGATCTGTCACGGCTGAAATTTTGTCCCTTTGCCCCTCATCCCTTGGGTCTTTCTTTCTTTCTTTTCTGGTTTTTATGGTAAGAACAGTTAACACGTGATCTACCCTCTAACAATTTTTTAAGTGGCCCATACCAGAGTGGTGACTATGGACACTATGTGGTACAGTGGATCTCTACAACTTATTCATCTTGTGAAACAGAAACTTTTTACCCATTGAATGACTAAGTTCTCCTCCCATTTTCAGCCCCTGGCAACCACCATTCTGCTCTCTGCTTCTGTGATCTTGACTATTTTCCAGGCCTTGTGCAATTGTAATCATGCAGTATTTGTCCTTGTATGACTGGATAGTTCACTTAGCATAGAACTGCTACAGTATCCAGTAATCCCAATTTGGAGAATTTACCAAAAAGAAATGAAATCAGGACCTAAAAACATGTCTGCATCTCCTGTTCACAGCAGTATTATTCACAATAGCCAAGATATGGAAACAACCTAAAGGGTCTGAACGATGTGGATAAAGAAAATATGGAATATACATATGAAGGACTATTATTCAACCTTTAAAAAGAAGGAAATCCTGCCATATGTAACATGATGGATAAGTCCATTGCTTATCTAAGACAAAGACAATTCTCTCCTTCAAATGCCCTGGAAAATATGTCCTTGAGTCTTAGTGGTCCTTCCTGAACCAATTCCCACAGCCAGATAGATGATGCTCTTTAACAATGAGCTTGGGTCTGGGTTCCTGGTTGGTCATGGTTAGCAGGCAAGTGCTGGCCCTCAGGTGGATGAGGCCAGCTGTCTTTGGAGCATGTGGCCTGCTAGGCAGAGGAGTAAAACCTGAACCAAACTTAGACAAAGGGAAGAATGGAGGATACTCAGTGATCAGATGCAATTAGAGACTGGGGGAGAGGGAAATACACACACACACACACACACACACACACAAAATAGGCCTCCAGGATCTGTGGCTATCTCTGACAGTTAAGATGTCCATTTTAGCCATGTGCAACAAGTGAGGTATGGACCCAAGCCCTTCCCTTAAGCCCTCCTCCTCCCTGGATAAGGAGGGAAGAATCACACCCAAGGAGTAATTCTGCAAGAATTCCATCCTGAGGAAAGGCAAAAGGAAGCTATCCTGGCACTGAAGCAGGTGAGGAAGTGCATCCTCAGCACCCAGGTACTCAGACCCTACCCTGTAGTCATATATCAGGCCCCACTGAGGCCCTTCATAAGTTACAAATGCTTAGAGGCAAAAGCTTTCTAACCCATTGCATGGAGCCCTTGGGGTTTTAAAATGTTTACTTGTATCCTCAGAGTCAGAAGTTCTACCCAGGAAGAAGACGGGCTCATTGGAGCACAGTTGGTGTCTTATCCTGACTATTGGCTTTTCCGTGTCTTTTAATAGTTACCATCCTTCCGGCAGTTTTTCCCCCCAGAACTTTGCTGCCCAGTGACAGGCCCCAAATCTAAAAAGTTGCTTGAAGTTCAGTTCCAGAGGCCTTTGTGCCCAGCTCCACTGCACTGGGCTAAGCATAGGGTGTGTGATCTGCTACCAGTAGGAGAGGTCATAGCCCTCCAGAGAATGGCCTTCCCAGCCCATAACCAGGAACCTTGGAGAATAAAGACTCATTTCATCCCAGAGTCTCTCCCTTACACCAGGCCAGAATTAGGGCTGATGGAGCCCTCTGTGCATGTCACCATCATCTTTCTCACTAAACTGAAATGATGTGTTTAAATGACCATCTATTCTTGCTCCCATCCATCCTTAAGCCAGGAAGTTTCAAGGACCAATCTCAAACCTAAGCACAGGGACTGACACTTAGCAGACTCTCTATATGTGGAGCTCAACCCAGGCTTTCACAGAAATCAATTACTGGGTTCATGAACATGAAGTCTGACTGTCACCTACCCATTTGGCTCCTTAGTTTTTCTTCCAATTAAGAAAATGAGTGATCCACTGAAAATTGAATGAATGTAGGATCAATAATAACCTTGTGAAGCAATTTCTCTCTTACCCATCCACATGTGCCCGGACACTGTGGGCATTTCAACATCTTAGTCTCAGACCCTGTTTGTTAACTTTACAGATAAAAAGATTTCTCAGCTCTCAAATCCTATTTGACTTTTAAAGCCCCTACTAGGATTCAGAGCAGAGCCAAATATATTTTCTGCTTATTCCTGGAGTATGTTATGTTTTTGCTGTTAAGCTAAGAGAAGAGCTTCTTTGAGACTGTTGATGATCTAAGACTGACACCTGGAAGCATTCCTCAGCTTCAGAACAAAGGAGCGAGAACCAAAGCCTGGGAGCCAGATAAACCCACGTGCTGGCCCTGAGATAGCACTACTTTAAAATGCCACAGTTCACAGAACAGCATTGTCTAAAGTTTCAGAAATCTAGTGCATCTCCCATCACAACTGCAAGCAATTCTGCCCTGATTGCTGTAACCTAGATGACCATGCATTTCGCTGTACCGGGAGAAACTAATGAGATGGAGCTTTCTTGGATGGGAACCTGCTGGCCCACTGCCTAATGCACCATGCCGGGGACCTCTGGGAGCCCACCTCCTGGATTGCCGACGTGCCTGGTTGCAGTGGAACGTGCTGATGTATCTGTCAGTGCCATAGGCTGTAAGTGGACTGGAAAATAGAACAGCAGGTGAAGGGGGACCCTGCAGGGAAGCAACTAAACGGTTCCTCCCAGAACACTAGATATCAGCATTAGTGCCGGAATAGCCACTTCTCCCATAACAGGGCAGTTATTTGCCCGGAGCGCACATTAGGAACGCAGCCATGGAACCAGTGGGGGGATAGACACAGCACTGGTCTGACATGCAGCAGCTTCAGGACTAGAAATCTATGTCAGGGAACAGACAGTTATGCTTTATTTTTAGTCATGATAAGTCCTTCAGCAGCTGGCAGCTTTGTCATTAATGTTATTAAGAGGAATCTGGACTGGTGGGGAGAGCTGGTGACATGTTCCACACTGAACTTAGTCTTTTGAGTTAAAAGGGGAAGAAATCAAGTAGACTGAAAATAAGACACTGATGATCTCTTTCTCTTTGCGATTCAAAGGCTGCCCAAAGGATTGATGGGATACCAAGAGCTTAGGCAGAACCTCATGGGAGCCTCCAGAAAGGACTAGAAGCTTCCAGAAGCAAACACCTATCTGGGGTCCCATGCACCCTGTTGACCTCCCTGAAAGAAGCAGACCTTGATAGAGGTCCTGCCCATGACAAATAACTCAATCACAGCTGTGTTTGCTTCGTGCCTGATTTGGCACGATTCTTCATCCACCCTGGCTTCTATTGGGATCGGGGTCAGCTGACAACATTAAACAGAGCAAATAGGGGAAAAGAACTGCTCTGCTTTGACAGAATCACTAACCCTTTCTGGAGGAAGTATCAGCCACACTCTTGTTCCATTCTATTTGCTAAATTCTCGGAAGACTCGATATGAAAGACACTGTGAATACCTGCCGTTCTCATGTTTCTGTCTGCTGAATTATAAGGCAAAGGAAGTGCTTGGGGGTTGGGCCAGTAGGTGTGGCCAGAGCTATGGCCAGGTTCCATCTGGATGTACTGTCACTCACCTGACAGTAGAGTCCACGTGGTATGTGGGCTTCAGCCTTTGGTTTCTGTAAGCTCAGCTCTGCACCTTTGGACTCTACTGTGGATACTGTCACCAGAAAAGTGTGGGCTCAGCAGTGTCATTTGAGCAAGAGAAGGGCTGTGATCTCTTTGTAGGACAAGATATGATACAGATTGACCCCCAATACCCAACCATCCAGGCTCTTCTCTAGAAAGAGGCTCACTAAGGCTTGCGTTGTATTGGGCATCGTGGTTCCATCTACCCAGCCCTTTGCCCACACTCTCTTCTGAAACCAGCACAGCTCCCCCATGAGCTCTACAGAGACCAGCTGCAAGCCCTTATACTTCACAGCAGTCTCCCCTCTCTATCAAGCTCATAAGATCTATGGCTGACAGAGTATCTAGGGTTTTGCTCTTCTCCCAGCTTTTTCTGTCCTTATTTTACCAATCTACTTCCAAGTCCCAGAACTGCTTCCTGCTTTTACAGCGAGAAATACTTTAACTCTCTCCTACCTATGTGAGGTAGTTGTCAGGAATGGATATCTTGACCCCAGGGTCAGCCTGGGCAAGGGAATTGGAAACACTACATCTACCCAACTCTCTTAAGGCCAGGATTGCCTCCATAGGCTTTGACCTGCCTCTAATTACAATAAAGAGACATTTTTCTGTATATGGTACTTCTTAACTGGAAAATTCAGACCATAAAGGTGCTATCAAAATCGGAAGTGTGTTTGTTGAAAAGAGTATGTATACTTTGATGAGATTCTGATGAGTGTATGTATATTGCTTTGTAAGCCTGTACTTCATGCCGGGTGCTGAGCTGGGGCTCCGAAGGTTGATTCTGAGTCTTCTTGAGGAATTTGTGATCATCTAAAGACACTGGGAGATAACACTAAGAGGGTGTGGTAGAAAAGAGGGGAAGGCAGACAGACGTGAGGAGAAAGCTCTTCTTAGGGGTCAGCTCTGCTCCTGTGCCTAGCAGACACCTGACCACAGGATGCTATCCATGAGGCAGGGAAATTCATCACTCTCCCATTAGACAAAATCCTTTTTTTTTAGGAAATAAAATCCTATTGGCCTTGGTTCTCAGGTGAGCAGAATCTGTATTTGTTGTATGAACTGATGAATCTAAGCCTTCACCAGCAGAGAACTCCTCTAAATACTTACTTTGCCCTCACTGAACTTAACTTTTCTGTAAAAGGAAATAGGGTGTGGACCAGTGCTTATTCAGAAGTTCCTTCATGTCCCAGCCAGGGCCATCCTAGAACTGGCTCTGTCAGCCTGCGGAAGCAAATGGTTAAATATGCAGGGAGTTTGTGATCCTGTTGTGAACCCTTGGTACCACTGGACCAGCCAGGAAGGAAGGAGTTCACAATGAAAATTCTCCTACCTGCTCTTCAGGGGTATCTTCTTTTATGTGCCAGTTTACCAGCACATCACTGATAAATTGAAGTGGTTTGACCCCTTCAATTCCAAGGCCTCAGTTTCCCCATCTGTTCATCTAGATAATGATAATAGTTTCCCAGGCTGATTGGGAGGAGTAAGTGAGAAAATGCATGGCATGAGTGGAGCGCATTGGCCTGCCCATGGAAAGTTCTCATCAAATGAGATGACTCTTGGTCTGTATTTATAAGGGGAAACACCCTTTCCCATGGTCTAAAGAAGTTTAATTCAAAGCTAAATGATTTTCAGTAGCCCCATTATTTCCAGAAGGAAAAATACCCCATTCTAGTGGATCCCTGCCATCTCCTAGGAGTTGCCAAGCTCAAAAACTTGGAAACACTGGTTTTCCCATATAAGAAAACCACTTAGATAATTCCCATGACTGGAGCTGGCATCCTGATAGTTGCCACCAGTCGGACTGAAGGATCCAAGAAGGCACGGCCACTTTGAAGGCCAGGAAGCTTAGTCAGGACTGAGAGCCTGACTGGTCAACAGGAGAAACCTGTACTGTGCCTTTTGATATAACGTTGGCCTGGTTTCTCCCCAGCTGATGCCCTCCTCAGACAAGGTGCTTGAGTGTGTGTGCCCACCAGTCTCTACTCTTCGGCTTCAGTGCAGCTTTGCTGGTTCAAAACTGCCACAGTTACATCTAATGCTGCTAGTTGGCCAAAATTGTGACCAAATTTTAAGCTTCTTGGAGGGGATAAGCATCTTTCTTATTGAAGTCATGTGAACTAGACTGTTCACTTATGAACAGTTAGTTAGCCTTCTGTTAATCTTTATGCTAAAATTCGCCTTTTTTCCTCATCACTATTGACAATGATCAAGATGTAGAAGCAACTTAAGTGTCCATCAATCAACAAATGCATAGAGAAAATGTAGTACATTTATGTGATGGAATACTGTATAGCCTTAGAAGGGGAATTCTGTCATTTGCAACTGAAGAACAATACGCTAAGTGAAATAAACAAGGAACAGAAAGGCAGATAGTATATGATCTCACATACGTGTAGAATCTAAAAAAGTTGAACTCATAAAAGTAGAGAACAGGAAGGTGGTTACCAGAGGCTGAAGGGGAGGCAGAAGGGAGAGCACAGAAGAGAATGTTGATCAAAGAAGGCAAAGTTTCAGTTTGACTGTAGAAATGAATTTTAGTGATCTGTTTAACTGCAAGGTAATAATGATGTCTTACGTATTTTAGAATTGCTAAAATAGATTTTTAAAGTTTTTTTTTAATCTCTCAATCAAAAAAAAGACAAATCAGTGAGGTGATCGATATGTTTATTATCTTGATTGAATCTTTTCTATAACATATAAGTAGGTCACAATGTTATGTCGTACTCCCTAATTACACAATTATTATTTATCAATTAAAATATTTTCTTTTTCCTAATTACAAAAGCCATAGTTCTCTATAGAAATTTAGGAAACAGGCCTCCACTTTAAATGATATTTATGCTTCAGGTTGTTCAAATATGTCCGCTTAGGTCTATTTCAGTGATGGGACAAGTAGGAAAGAGACCTAGTCCTGTTAAGTCCTGATCAGGAGCCTTTCCAGGAGGGGCAGGAATGAGCTGGAAATGGGCTGTATTTTGATACAATTGTCCTTTTCAGCAAAGGGAAGTGGACACTTCTTTTGAGGTTAGGGCTGTGTGTTGAATTTTTTTCTAGAGTTGATTGATGGAAAAAAGTGGTGTCAGGCCATTTAAACCACTTCTCTTCATCAGTGAATTCTTATATTGGACTCTGCCTTGCTCCACAGGCACCTCACTTCCAAGAGGTAATGAAAACCTGACACTTCTTTGCACTCAGGAATACATTTTCCTTCAGAGTCATCAGAAGACTAGATTCATTAAACTAATCAGAGACGGGAGGCTGTGCCATTATATCTTCAAATATGCAAGTTAGTCAGCTAAGGTAGCCTCGTTTTGATTATTTGCATCTTCAAACCCACAGTCATCATCTTGGAAAACCAGGTTGAGTCTTTTGAGGGCAAGAGTCATAACAGCTGAGGAAAGAAAAATGAAAGGACCCAAGCAAAACATGTATCTGAATTTACCCAGGATAGGCAATGAGTTTGAACTTGGTTTTGTAGCTAATTCCTGTAGGACAGAACTCGAGAATGTCAACAGATGGAATGAAAAACAAATAGAAAGTGAATGCTTTTCTGGACTGACCCTCAACCTAGACAGCATGTTCATTGTTGGGGAGTGTTGCTAATGATAGCACCAGCCTAAGATGACCCAGTCTCCTCTCATGTGACTCACCTAATGGGGCCAAATCCTGGGTAGGGGGTCTGGCTGTAGCCAAACACACTAGCTGATCTGGGATGTACTCGCAGCCTGCATGCCAGAACAGAGCGTTGCCTAAACTCCCCTTCCTCCCCCCTTCACTTCCTTGCATCTCCATGCCACGGTGCATAAGTCACTCTGCTCCACTTACTCCCACTTGCCATCTTTCTTTCCTTATCAGTGAGCATGGACCCGATGACCGGAGGAGGAAGCCACGATCATGTTCCTCTGATGAATCCACAGATGCTAAGGAGTTAGAAATGGTATGTTACTCTTTTACTGTGTACTGGCAATGAAAAAAGAATGGATAGCCCCAGTCACATCTAAGAAAACTTCAGGGGTTTGTACTGGTAAGGGTGAGCCATCTAGCTTCTTAAATCTTGCCTTCTATGTGAGATAAGACAGCCACCCTATGGAAGCCTGGGCATGGCCCTACCTGGGGTCCATCCACATAGAGGAGGTAACAAACTTTTATGTATTTTGATACAATTGTCCTTTTAAGCAAAGGGAAGTGGGTGCATTATATCTTCAGTAATCTCAGTATTATGGGCCCAAACTAACAGGCAAGGCCTGTTGTAAGATAGTATAGAAAATCTAAGAAAAAAAATTACTTCTATTTCTTGTAGTTGGATGCTGTTAGCCTGATAAATAATTTGCAAAATGTTCATTATATGAAATAAAATAACTTACACATGCCCTTATCTGTGATCTATTTTATAACCAAGCTATATGTAATGACTTCTTTTAATTTGCTCTAATATATGACTGTTTCCATTTACTTTTATTATTTTCACTATATTTTAGAGTTATCCTGTCATCTAGGATAGCCAGAGGGGAAATAATTAAAAATGTATTTTATAAATTCAATAAGATGCATCGTTTGAGGCTTATATGGCTGGCTCATGATAATATCATCATGATGCTTTATCCTTACCTAATACCTTTCAGAAAGAGGTTGGAAAAAAATCTTTAAGTCCATAATTTAATTCTTGTAAATTAAATTAAATTAAATTAATTCTTAAAAGAGGCACTATAATCCCTGATTTATAAATGAGGAATCTAGATTTAAAGTAGATAAATAACAAGCCATATCCTTTTACAGATTCATGCTCAAGTTTCTGATACCAAAAAGCCCAGAGGACAAACTGTGCCATTTTTACACTTACACGCACACACACACACACACTCACAACTTTGGGAAGAAGAAATTGGAGTTTCTCCTTTTCTTGATTATAAAAGAAGTTATTCATCCATTTTCCCTTATCTCTTATTTTAGTCAGTTTTCTGTTACTGTGACAAAATATCTGTTGTTCTAACTGAAAAGGAAAAATGTTTATTTTGGCTCATGGTTTCAGAAGTTTCAGGCAATGATTGTGTGGCCCTGTTGCTCTGGGCCTGGGGGTACCATGGTACATCATGGTAGGAGCCCATGGTGGAGGAGGCTGCTAACCATAACCACATGGGAAGTGAAAAGAGACAGACAGGAAGGGATCAGAGCCCCAATATCCCCTTCAAGGGCACACCCCACATGACCCAGTTTCTTCCTACTAGGCCCCATCTTCTGAAGGTTCAACCCACTCCAAGAGTGCCATAGACTGGGAACCAAGCCTTTATCACATGAGCCTTCAGGAACGTTCACGATCCAAGCCATAACATCTCTTCCTCGTCCTTTCCTCTCCCTCTGCTTCCCCTGGGTCCTCGACTCGATCAACAGAGCGGCTCATTTCTCTCCTTCCTTGTCATGCCTTTATAAACAGACCCTTACAGATAATAGACTACGGCTTGGCAACACTGCTTACTGAGTGCCAGCCACTCGTTAATACTTGACAATGATGAATGCATTGGAAATTAACATCCCATTTTATGGGTACAGAAATGATGAACTGCTAAGTTGAAGAGCCAGGGCCATGCACTGCTCCCATCTGGACCTCAGTCTCTTGAGTGCAGCCCATACCCTGGTGAGACCAAGAGATTGTTGAGCACCTGCCTAGTACTAAGCTCTGTGGCCACTGGGGACGTAGAATTGCCAAAAACAAAGATCTCAAGGAACTCTAAGGGGAAAGAGGGAGTGTGTGATGCCATGGGAACTGCTAGTTATGATACAATGCTTCAACTAATATGTATATCCATACACCTTGGTGTTATTGGAATACTAAGGGGGCACCCAACCCAGTCTAGGGAAGTTCCAAAAAGGAACAGAAGCAAGCAGAGTCTCCAGGATGCTAGAGGAAGGACAGGCTGGGCAAAACAAATCCCCTGAGCACACCCTGATGGCCTCAAAGATCCTGACCTGTGGGTGAACCCCAGGGGCTCCTCTTACATGGTATAAAGTATATATGGGGGCAGCTGAGGAATGAGGCCAGATGGATAGTCAGATGGAGGTTATGAAGAACTCCAGCTCCCACCCTACACTGAAGTAGGTGATGGGGCACCCTAAACTGTTTTGTTTCCTATTGTGAGTGGGGACTGAAGATGGCAAGTTTTGGACTCTGGCTAACATTAAGACCCTCAGACAGAGTGGTCCCCATCAACAGGATGGGTGAGCCTTGGAGCAGATTATGGGGTTCCCATCAGGGTATCAGGCTATGGAGAGGCTGAGCGTACGTAAGGAAAGGGTGGAGAGTTGGAGGAGCAGAGGACAGACACTCCTTAGGGGGCACCTGAATTTAAGCGAGAGGAAAAGAGCTTCCAAATGGCCTGAGGAGGAGTGGTCAAGCAGTTTTTTAAAGGAAAATCAAAAAATAAATTGAATAGTCTTTTTCAAGAAAATGGGTTTGGACAACAGTGCCAAGTGAAGTCCAACTTAGCTATGATTTGGCTGAGTGACTAGAGCCTCAAGTAGCATGCAGATAAGAAAGAAGGGAGGTGAGGAGATGGAGGGGGAAAGTGTATACAGCAGGAGCATTTAGCCACACCATGAGGGGAAGAGAGGGACATCCTGTTAAAGGAGTTGTATTGTTGTTGTTGTTCCTATTAGGGAAATTATCTATTTATCAATCTGCTGTAGAGAGACTGCAGAGAGGGAGAGCATGAAGATGAATTTGGGAGAAAGAATTAATTGATAGAGCTTTGTCCCTCAGGAAATAAGAGGGGATGGAATCCAGGGCACAAAGGGAAAATTAGCCTTAGAGGGGATAACAGGAAATGAAAAATCTATAGATTCTGAAAAAAAATCACAACTGTGTGTTCCTAGCCACCATATTTGGAACCAACAGAAGTAAGGAGCCAGCAACATAGCAATTTCATGGAAGATGAGAAGGTGGTGCCAGAGCAGGGGTCATCTAGGGGCAGGGTCTTTCTCACTCTCTTCTCCCTATCCATTCCCTCCCTGAATACAACACTGAATTCCCCCACCAGATAAAGGACCAGCTGCTAATCACAGCTTCCTGTGCCAGAGAAAACCCACTTCCTGTGTGCACCCATGGGTGGGTGTGTATATTTTAGCTTCCTAGGGACCAGAACTGCAAAGAGACTTGGACTGAGCCGTGTTCTCTTTCTTCTTCCCAGACTTACCAGCTGGTGGGAGTTAGGGAGGAGAAGGAGAGGATTACAAATTTTAAGGATTTAAAATTTCAGCTAGAAAAGAGGAATAAATACAAGAGACCTATCTTATAAACATGGTAACTATACGAGAACCCCTTTTGTCCCTTGATGATATGTTCCAAGATGCCCTAAAATGTCCCATGGATTCTTGACACTGAAGTTAGTACTGAACACTATATGTACTTTGTTTCTTCCTATGCAAACAACCCTGTGATAAAGTTTAATTTACAAATTAGGCACAGTAAGAGATTAACAACAATAACTAATAATAAAGTACAACAATATATATATTATAATAGAATTGCCAGCATCACTGTTATTGTGCATAGGGTCCATTATTAAGTAAGCTAAGTAATGAATACAGGCATGGCCATACCATGATGTTGATCTGATAACTGAGATGGCTACTAAGTGACTAACGGGCAGGTGGCATATACTATACAGTGCAGATACACTGGATAAAGGGATAACTCACATCCTTGGTGGGACAGAGCGGGGCATTAAGAGATTTCATCATGCTACTTCTAATGCTGTGAATTTAAAATTGATTCATTGCTTATTTCTGGAATTTTCTATTTAATACTTTTGGACCACCATTGATGAAAGGTAACTGAAACTGCAGAAAGTAAAGCCTCTGAACTACTTTAGTTAATAATTATACTTGAAAACTGCTAAAAGAGCGGATTTTGAATGTTCTTACCACAAAATTATAGTATGTAAGCTGAGGTATGTGTAATAAACAGCTTCATTCAGCTGTTCCATGATGGATACAAATTTTTAAACAGCATGTTGTACACCACGAGTATATAAAATTTTTATTTACAGTTTGAACAATTAGAAAGAATAATAACAAAACAAAACAAACAAAAAGCAGTAAGACCAGAAATGAGTTTCTTCTGTGCCTGGCACTACACTGGGCACTTAACACACCCAGCTGTCTCTCACCCTTACACATCAGGATCTCTGTGACTCAGCAGCTCTGTTCCCTTGTGGCATGAGCCAAGGCTCTCCTGTATCTGCAGATCAGGCCCGTGGCAGGGAAGGCTGCATGTTGCTAACGAGGAACCATCAAAGGGCTGCTGAGCACCATGAAATACCCAGCAGAGACTTAAAATGCTACACTTGTAATGGTCCGAATCCACAGGATTGTGATTTCAGCAGCTCAGGGTTAGCAGTGAAAACAGCAGAACGCTGGATTGCAACTTTTGTAGGCAAAGAAAGGAAGTTTAAAGTATTTGGTGAGACCTATGAAAAAGAGGTGTGAAGATCCTTAGGGTACTAGATCCCGTCCTGGCTGTGGGTTAGAATCCCTGGGGAGCTTTCCAAATGCAGAAATGCCTGGATCTGGAGTTTCTATTTAATTAGTCTGAGGTGGAGCTGGGGGATCCATCTGGCTTCTAAAACTTCCCAGGTGGTTGGAATAAGTAGTCAGGGCTGAGCACCCACTCAAAGCAGTGCTTCTCAACTGTGGCCCCATGGTAGCCGCAGCATCCCTGGGTATCTCTAGAAATATGCATTCATGGGCCTTAACCCATACCTGACAGGTCAGAATACATGTATGTTTGCACACATCCTCCTAAAGGTTCCAATATACTCTAAGGTTTGAGAACCTCCTAAAGGTTCCAATATACTCTAAGGTTTGAGAACCACTGGCTTAAAGGATCTGAGAGGGAACAGCAGAATTCCCTCCTGGGAGTTAGAAGGGATCAGGGTGATGTGGGCAGCTGACAGGTCTCTGGAGTTTGTGGCCCAGGAAGCTGTGGAACTGAAGAGCTATTTTGTCATTGTCAGTGGTAAGTGCACGCAGGTGCCATAGGCCAGGGACATAAGCCTTCCAGAGATGTGTGGGAGGGAGGGGATTCGCCAAAGGGCTAGGAAAACTGGATGGTGGGTGCTGTGAGCAGAGGATGCTGAGTGAGGAGGCTAGGGTTCCTTAGAAACAGATGTGAGGAGCAGGAGAAGCTGGCCCTGCTGCTGAGCCTTGGGATTTGGGGGTGACTCCTTTTAGAGAACTGCAAAGGAAAGAAGACTCTCAGCAAGAGTCAGTTCCAAGTGTCGCCAGCAGGTGGGGAGAGTCCTCTAAGAAGGCCTTTGAGGAGGCTAAGCATATGCTACAAAGTAAATGCTCCAGATGGAAATGGAAAGGCTTCAGAGAGAGAGAACCGAGGTCAAGCAGCATGATGAGGTACTCGAGGCCACATTCCAACTCTTCTCTCACTGTGAGGCCTTGGGAGAGTTACTTAACTTCCCTGAACCCCAGTATTTTCATCTCTAAAATAGGATGATGTCACTGAGACCTAAGCGTGGGTAGGAAGCAGGGAGGGTACTCACCAGTGGTCTCCAGGATCCAGTTAGTTGCTCCTGTGGCCATGCAGCCCCAGCCACAGGTTGTTGGAGCCTGGAACCCTTTGCCAGTGCCATTCTCAGTTGCTTCTAATCCATTTTCCAGGCCTTCTGACGATTTCATCTTGGGCTTGCTGCCCCTACAACATAGAATTCTCACCATTTTCTTTATTTCCTGTCTGACAGTGGACAAAGCAGATAATCATTATGACAGTGGTATCTTTACCAGTAGTGGATGGGTTACCCCTTGCAGGAGGTTGATGAGATTAAACAAAATAGCATAAACACAGACACCTGGCCCAGGACAGAGTCCAGCTACTGGCTTTGCATCTGTCCCTCCTGTGCACCACATTCAGTGATTCATACTGAAATGAAATTGCCTTGCCTCTAATGACCCCAGCCACTAATACAAATCCCCTACCAATTTAGACCCCTTTCAGAGGGTCTAAAGTGCTGTAGGACAGTTTGTCAAATAATTGCTAAAGATGCCAAATCAAGGGAAGAGGAGTGACAGGTGTGTCTTTTATTTTAGCATCTTCTCTCCTGTTAGCTCACTGTTTTAGTCAGCTTTTTTGCTCCTTTGACTAAGGGACCCAACCAGCACAACTGTAGAGGAGGAAGAGTTTATTTGAACGCTCACGGTTTCAGAGGTCTAAGTCCATAGAAGGCTGGCTCCACTTCCCAGGGATGGAGGCAAGCCTAAATGTAGTGAAAGAGTGTGGCAGAAAGAACTAGCTGACATCCTGGTGATCAGGAGGCAGAGAAACTCCACTCTCCATATACAAACATATGCCCAAAGCCATGCCCTAATTCCCACCTCCTCCAGCCACACCCTACCACTTTAGTTAATCCCACAGGGGATTAACTCACTGATTAGGTTAAGGCGACATCCCAATCATTTCTCCTCTGTACCTCTTTACATTTTCTGATGAGAGCTTTTGGGGGACACCTCAGATCCCCAAAGCATAACACTCATCAACCCAATGGTTCCTTGCCCCCCTTGGATACTATAATCACCTCTGGGAAGTTTGCAAACATATCCCTGTACATATCCAGTTTATACCACAAATCTATAAACCAGAAGTGCTTTCTATGTCTCTAATGTGTGCCCAGATGCCTTCTGGTGCCAGGATAGGGTGACGGGAAAGGAAAGGCAGGTCCAGGCTTTGCAGAACCTCTGCTGTCCCACTTACATGGAGAGGTGACCACCTGCTCCATTCCCCATCTGGAAGGTTCCTGGAAGCCTGCTTCATCCTCTGCAACTCTGCTGGGTTTCTCCAGGACCAAGTGACCTTGTGCTAGACCTCAGTGTGGTGACAGGGGCAAAAGGTATCTTTGCTAAAAATAATCCAGCCGATGCACACCCAAACATTGCTACTTATGTTACCACAGCGCTGTACTAAGTTTGTTCAGGAAAATTCTGTTTTCCACCAGTGAAAAAAGTGCTGCCTAAATACCCCTAAATTACCTTCACCCTTGAGATCTTGAATTAAGTGCTTTTCAATTGAATCAGGCTATAAAGAACCATGGGTTTCCTGCCTGTTAATGGGACAAACCAAACCATTTTGAAAAGTGCAGTGAGAAATATCTTCATGAGGATTTATAGAAAAAAAAATTGTTCCATGATTTAAAACACAGCTTATTTCCCTCCATTTAAACAATGTTTAAATGAAGGGAACATTGTTTCCCAGAACAACCATGTAAAAACTACCTGTTTGCAGATGTACTCTTCAATAGTGTTTGTGTCCTATTTGTTAACATATTGAAGTTGCCTAGTAATAAATTAAGAACATATTTTTTAAATAGCATGGAATCAGGATGGAGGGCTGTCATTTCTATCAATAGCACCTTACAGGGGCCTTGGTGAGTCATTCCCACCAATCCACAATCCCCAACATCCATGGTATTTAACCACCTTTGCTGTAGCTAAAGCGCCATCTTGTGGTTCTGGACAGTATTAGTTACCAGAAATTGAACCGCTCTGAGCCTTTCTCAGAATATCAGCATACAAAATCCCTCTTGGTAATCAGTGAAATCCTTGCGTTCACAAGGCATGGTGTAAATGTTTTAGAACTCTTCTGCATAGGTGGGAGTAAAAAATGCATAAATAACATGTGAAGAGGTCAGGTTTAAGAACGGATGAGAACTTTGGGAAATCTTTGTGGCTTAAGGAAGAACCTGTTCAATCTATTCCTGGTCCTACACAACCAATTAAATGGGTAGGCCAGGATAAAAAGCCATCTAGCCTTTTCTATGTGACAAGAAAACAGTAGCAATAGATATGAGACCTTTCAGAATTTCAATGATGCTCGAGGCCTGAAGCTTGGCTATCTCTGGGAAAAGAAATTTCAGTAGGATATGTCAGATCGCTCTGTGTTTTAATGTTTCTGTCAGACAGTGTGGGTCAATGTCAGTGTTCCAGGATGCAATATTTATAGGTCTCCCTCTTGCTTGTCATTATCTTGCTTTCAGGGAGACATGCATAGGACTGTCTGCGAACATACTCTGTGGCCTTTGGGTTTGATGTATTCTGGTTTGAATGACAGCTGGGTTCATTAATTATGACTTCTATGTACCTTGGAGGAAATCTAATAAAAATCTTTATCAAATAACTTAAAAGAAATGGTATAGTGACTTCTTGAAATACTTGGAATAAGCTTGAAACCTCTAGCAGAGCATGCATAGTTGAGACCTGCAATCACTCTGTAGGTAGATGTGATGATCACTGAATTTTATTAACTCTTTTAAAGAAATTCAATATTTGATATAGGTGGTTGGAAACAAAAGTAGCTAAAAGTGTTAGAAGGAACTTAGAATTCTGGGATAACTTTAAAGAAGTTGTATATTCTATTCCTGGCCTGATTTTAAAGGTTCAGATCTATTGATGCTGTAGGAGTTTTCCTTGAAAGCATTTATTTTATCTTCAATTAAAAAGCAATATATGTTCATTTAACATTGGGAAAATATAGATATAAAAAGATGATAAATTACTTGTATTCCCACTGCTGCTAATATTTCATGTATTGGTTTCAGATTTCTTTTTTGTCACCTTATGTACTGTGGTCCTCCCTTAGCCTTGATTGTGCTTTTTACAGTTACCTGCAGCCAACCATGGTCCAAAACTATTAAATGGAAAATTCCAGAAATAAAAAATTCATAAGTTTTAAATTGCATGCCATTCTGAATAGTGTGATGAACTCTTGCTCCAGCTGCTCCATCCCTGCCCAGGGCACAAATCATCCTTTGTCCAGAATATCCACGCTTCCTGCCTGTTCGTCACTTAGAAGCTATATGGTGACCAGGTCAAATGTCATAGCATCAGTGTGTATGTTCACATAACCTGTTTTGCCGTCATGGCCCCAAGTGCAAGAGTAGTGATGCTAACTATTTGGATATGCTAAAGAGAAGCCTTAAGTGTGTCCTTTAAGTGAAAAGGTAAAATTTAAGTTAAAAAAAGATATTTTGGAAGAGAGATTATATTCATGTACCATTTATTACAGTGTATTGTTATAATTGTTTTATTTTCTTATTAGTTATTGCTCTAATTTGGATTTGAATGTCTTCCAAGGGCCACGTGTTGCAGGCTTAGTCACATGGTGACACTATTTGGGAGGTGACAGTACCTTTAGGAAGTAGGGTCTAGGGGAAAGAAGTTTGATCCTGGGAGTGTGCCCTTGAAGGGAATATTGGGACCCTGACCTCCCCCCGCCCCTTTACTTCCCAGCTGCCATGAAGGGAGCAGCCTTCTCTGCCATGCACTCCCACCGTGGTGTGCTGCCTTGCCACAGGCCTAAAAGCAACAGACCCTTTGACCATGGACTAAAAGCCCCCAAACTGTGAACCAAAATAAATATTTCCTCTTTTCAAGTTGATTATCTCTGGTATTTTTTTACAGGAATACAAAGCTTCTTGATACAGTTACTATTATCTGCTGGCAGTCTCAGGACCTGTCTTCCATAGATAAGGAGGAATGGCTGTAGTTTTTAAAATATAGGTTGTGATGACAACAGGTAAAGTTTTATTTTTCCACTAACATTATAATATAATATCTCCATGTTACCCAATTCTTTATAAATAGTTTAATACTGTAGAACTTTTCTATTATGCAGAGATATATATTTATACTTATACTGTTATGAAAAATACCCACAAGAAGGGAAGCAAATATGTAAACCAGTGTTTTTTCTTATTCCTTCACATCACAAATAATACCGCCATGGGAAAATCTACCTATATTTCAAATTTATTGCTTCAAGATGCAGTACCAGGAGTGAATCAACTTCATCAAAGGTGTAAACTGGCTCAGTCACTACATTATTTTCCATGAGGGGACCCATCAACACTTCCACAAACAACATCCGAGCATACTTCTCATATCCTGGTACTTTGTACAGGATGCATGATTCACCTAGGGCTCAGAATTATCCCCAGGCAGGGTTCCATGTTGGAGCTGATGTTCTCAGTTTGAATGTCCAGATCTTTCATGAGAGGTGCCTACCACCCCAAAACTAGTAAACACAAGACAGGGTTTTCAACTTTATTCCTGCTTGCACCCCATTTCTTCCCTGGTCAGGCTAGGTGCTTCCCAAGCTCATGGTCAGATTCATTGTTTCAATATTCTCTACAGCAGACTCAGAGTCTCTAGGGATCTGTAGGTTAACAAAGCAATCCCCCATCTCCTGCCCCACCTTCCCCTCCCTTTTGCAGTGCTGGGGTTTAACCTGGGGCCTTGCACATACCAGGTAAGCACTCCACTACTGAGCTATATCCCCAGCTCCAAGAAAGCAGTGTTCACTGTGCTCTTTTCTCACTTTCTCTTCTCCAGCTAGCCAGCGTCTTCACCTTCTTCTGCTTGTGGCTTGGAATGGTGGCTAATCTCCCCAGGTTATGTGGCTCCACACATGGCCCCCATTTCCTCATTACAGGGCCTGGCTCAGTTCTGTGGGTTAAAGTGTAAATGGTGTTTCTCGCCACCTTTTAAAATGTGAATTTTTCTTGGGAAAGGGAATTCACCAAACTGTTATGGATCGTAATTAGCTTAATAGGAACTAATTTATCAGGTCCCTCTCTCTCCTTCTCCTCGTCCCCTTTTCTCTCTGTATTAGTCAGGATCCATTAGAGGAACAGGACCATAGGAAGTGTATGTAATGATAAAAAGAGGTTTATTATCAACTCACATGGCTCAAGGCTGGGTCATCCCACAGTGGCCATCTGTAGGCAGGGAGCCATAGAAATGAGCAGTTGCTCAGTCCAAGCCTCAGAACAAGAGGGACAATGGTGCAGCCTCAGTCTGAGGCTGAAGCCTTCCTACAATCTCCCTGGAGAGTTGTTCATATAAGTCCACCTTGAGAATTTGAAGAAGCTGGGGTCTGATGCACCTGCTTAAGAAGAATCAAGCTTGTGCACGATGTCAGGCTTCCCCTTCTGCTTTTTATGCCCTCTGTGTCCCCAGCCTATTGGTAAGGGCTGCCCACATTCAGGGCAGGTCTTCCTCTCAGTTGGCTGACCCACATGCAAATCATCTCTGGAGACACCCTCACAGGCACGCCCAGAAGTGTGCTCTCCTAATCTTTTAGACATCTCTGAATCCAGTTAAATTGACAACCAAGATTATCTGTCATAGTCTCTCTTCCTCCTTTTTTTCCCTTCTTTTCTCTCTTCCATTCTGTTTTATGTATGTAAATACTTTGAAAAGCTGGATGTTGTTTAAGACTTATGGCAAAATGTGGTGAATCTTGTGCAAAGGATCAGGGTATGAGAAGAAGGCTCCCCCCCATGCCTAACCACCTTCCAGAAGCCTCAGCTCCTAACACTTCACCTTGGGGCTGAAGGATACCCTAGGTATTTTGGGGGACACAATGCTTAAACTAGATGATAGAATTTACATTGGGGATTATTTTCCTTCTCAGTTTTAAAGGACTACAACATTGCTTTTGTAACATCTATTGTTGCTATTCTGATTTTGTATCCTTTTTCTGTTACCTGTTTCTTATGTAGAGGATTTAAGAATTTATTCATGAATTTGGGGTGCAGCTTAGTGGTGGAGCATTTACAGATATGCAGTCCCTGGATTCATCCCCATCACTGCAAAAACAAACAAAGTTTATGTTCATGTGCCTTCTCAGAGCATTTTTTTCACACATTGGATTGAATACTGAATGAGCCCTTTCAAACTGGAAACTCTTTTCAGTCCTTATAAATCTTGAATTGTCTGATCATTTTCTTCCCTACATTTTCTCTATTCTGAATTGCTGAAATGCCTATTATTTGCTTGTTAGACCCTCTGGAATAATCACTGAATTTATACTATTTTTCTCATACATCTTTTATCATTCTTCTACATTCTGGTATATATCACTTTATTATCTGACTTCCATTCTTCTTTTTATTTTGGTTTTCAAATTTAATATCTCCTGGTGAAAGATAAATGTAGAGTGTTCTTGTCTCATGAAATGCTAAAGATATGATTTTTAAAAAAATATGTTTAATTAATTAATTTATTTTTATGTGGTGCTGAGGATGGAATCCAGGGCCTCACCCATGCCAGGAGAGCGCTCTACCCATTGAGCCACAACCCCAGCCCTAGAGATATGCTTTATAAAAACTTGTATTCTGATCCCTGTATCTTCTGATTCCCTAAATTTATTCTTCTGGTTTCTGTCTTGCAAGTTAAGGCAGATTTCCTCAAGTGTCTGGTGGTCCTTGGCTATCTTTGTTAAGGGTGAGTCACTAACAGAGTTCTTCAGGAGCTCTGTGTGTGCAAGTGTGTGTCATGTCCTGGGCAGTGGGCTTCACTGTGCTGTGAGTTAGGTTGGCCACTTTACTTCTTCAGCTGACTGACTCACGGACCTCCCAGCAATGCTGGGGAAGAGTTCTAGCCCTTGAAGCTGGTGAGCCAGGGGCCAGTTCAATTAGGTCCACTTTGGAAGTAGTTACCTCCCAAAGCAGCTGCCCATTTCTGTGCTCTCCTAACCTGCCTTCCCTGGTTTACTGATTATTATTAACCATAGTTAACAAAGTGCCCCTGGGTTCAATCTCTGGCACCAAAACTAAACAAAACTTTTTGACAGAGTCAAAAAGCAACACAAAGAACAGGAAAAATATTTGCAAATCACATATGTGATCAAAGGATTAATATCCAGAAAAATATATAGAACTCCTAAGCCTCAACAACACAAAACCAAGTAATCCAATTTAAAAATGGACAAAGAACTAGAATACACATTCTTCAAAGAAGAATGGCAAATAAGCACATGAAAGATGTTCAACATTACTAATCATTAGGAAATTGCAAATTAGAAGTATGAGGAGAAGCCACCTCATACCCATTAGGATGGCCACTATCTAAAAATTTAAAAAGGACTGAGGTTTAGTTCAGTGGTGGAGCACTTGTATAGCATGCACAAGTGGAACCCAGGGTTCCATCCACAGACCCCAGATCCCTCCCAACCAAAAAATAGAAAGTGGAATGAATGGTGATTGCCAGGGACTGGGGGAGATGGGAATGGGGAATTAGCTTTTAATGAACTTGATTTACAAGACAAAGAGAAATGGGCAGTAGTAATGGTTGCATATCAGAAATGTCTTTAATGACACTGAACTTTATGCTTACAAACAGTTAAGATGATAAATTACATGTTACTTTTATTTTAGCACAATAAGGAAATCCTAGAGTAAGTAAATAAATAAACTTGCCCTGTCACTAAGTCCCCCAAGTTTTAAAAAAGAGACCAGGATAGGTAAAATATCAAGAACATTCTAGGACCAGAGCCTCAGATGAAAGAAAACGATACTCTAAAACCACGTAGAACATGCAAGATCACTTTCTGTTCTAAATAATTAACCTACAGTGATGTGGCAATAAATGTTTAGCCCACCATGGCATTACAAGCTGATTTCTAAAAATGACTCCTTGCATGAGAGAAGTTGTTTTGAGTATGTCAAATAAGCAAATTACGGTGCAATTTTCCTGTATAGTTTTGTGTGATTATAAAAAGTGTCTCCTTATGAGTTATCATAGATGTTATCCTATTGGAACAAAAGCTCCTATAGAATAACCACATTGTGTCACTATTCCTTAAGTCACAAAATAAAACAAAACTGCTTGCCACAATTCCAAATAGTTTGCCTCACTGATTTTTTTCCCTAGAAAAAGAAGTGGCAGGAAAATGGGTGAACTGGGTGGAGGAGGCAGCAATATGAGAGATTTGAGCCATGGCTACTCAGTGGACCCTACCGAGGTGGGTACCAAGGGTTATGGTAGGTGATATGTAGGCCTTGCTTATTCCACATCCTAAGCCTGGCTGGGGATCTTTTTTTTTACTAACTAACTAACTAATTAATTAATTATTTTTCCAGATCCTGACTTTATTGTATCTTGTATTTTTGGTATAAATAAAAGCTTTATAGACTCACATTTATCATTACTTTAAATAAGGCAGTGACTGATCAATCACAAAATCCTGGCTTGGTTTCCGAGTATTTTACTGCTATCTACAGCCTTTTCATGCAAGTTACACAATGAGTCTCTAGAGCTCTCACACTATGGGATATGTGCTTGCTACTGTCCCAAACAAGTTTACTGCCTTCAGCCCAAGACACTGGATGAAGGCCAATTATTCTTATGTACAGAAGCCCAACCGTGGACATTTATTCCAGTTTAGTGGAGAGTTCTTTAGCCTTTGCCTTTTCTGGCTTGGCAATGGGAGCCATGGATTTTGGACCCAGGACATTGCCTCCCCAGTGGCGATGAATCTCAGCATATCTGTCATTGTAGTTGGTTCCAAGAGCTTCCACCAACTTAGCCAGAACTCCTTTGTCTTCCAAGTTAACCTGTGTGAGGGCGACAGTGGTTCAGGTCTTCCTGTGGACCCGATGTCTCAGCCTGGCCTTCTCCTTGATGATGCAGTAAGAAACTCCCATCTTGCGACACAGGGTAGGCAGGAAGACAACCAGCTCCATGGGATACACATCATGTCCAGTCTCTCCCAGCTTAGCCTTCCTGTTCTTCACTAAGGTGGTGACGGTGTTGGCCCTGCTCAAAGGATCCATGTTCTGTTCGTGGGGACAACCCCTTTGCCAGCAGCCTTCTTCTGAGCCCTAGCCAACGGCCTCTGGTTCCTCTCCTGCTTGGTCTCTGGTCTGCTCTTAGCCTCTTCCTGAATGGTGGAGTCACCTGCCTCTTGACCATGGCTGGGGCTTGGGCCACCTTCTTCCCCTTGACCTTCTTTCCTCTCACCATTTCAGATACCTGGAGGAGAGATGGATCCTTTTATTATTTATTATTTTAATTTTATTTCACAGAAAGGCCCTTTCTGCCTCCCACTATGGGCCATCTGGTCAGAGGTGGTGACTTTCTCTCATGCAGTCAAAGGCCCCAAGAGGCTACTGCCATGGTGTGAGAAGTGGAAGGTAACTCACTGGCCAGAGGGACCTGTGTAGCCCACGTACTCAGGTAAACAGACTTTACATTACAAGCATTTGAAATTGCCATTAAAAATCAAACAGAAATAGTTTACTGAAGCTTTGCACTATTAGTGTCCCTGGGAGCCAGAGCTGGAGGATTATGTGGGAAGTAATGCCCTGATACAAGGAAGGCTTCTGTTAGGATTTAGATGTGAGGTGTCCCCCCAAAACTCATGTTATGCAATGCAGGAATGTTTAGAGGGTTAATGATTAGAATAGAAGAGGTATAACCTCACCCGTTGATTAATAATTTGAAAGATTGCTCTGCTGGGTGGTAACTGTAGGAGGTAGGGTGTGATGGAGGAATTAGGTCAAGGGGGAATGTATCTAGAGTTCATATTTTGTGCACTGTCTACTTCCTGGCTGCCATGAGCTAAGGCACTTTTCTCTGCTACACCCTTCTACCATACTGTGCCCTTCATCTTGGGCCCAGAGGAAAGGAGTCAGCAGACCAGGGACAGAAACCTCTGAAACCATGAGCCAAACTTTTCCTCCTCTGAGGTGTTCTTGTCAGGTATTTTGGTCACCATGATGAAAAGCTAAGGAACACATTTCCCCACCATTTACATGAGTTCTCCACCTTGCATGGGGTATAGGAGGAGCCCACAATACCTGAACCACCTTCTCCCATGACTGTGAATTTGTGCTCACTTCACAGATGATGCTGAAGGGAAGGAAACGCCACCTCAAAACCTCCTCTCTGACTCTGTCCTCCACATCACCGCCTCTCATCTCTGATGAGCTCTCTACTGTGGATAGTGCCTGAATAGAAATAACTCATCTTCCCTGTTTACTTAGGGATCTAAGATTTCAACCTCCACTACTTACAATTAGCCCATCGTTTTATTTGATATCAAAGCAAACATAAAGGGGAAGGACCCCAGGTAATAGTGGATTTCTCTCCCACCCAGTGACAGCAGATTCATTTACAGATGAAACCCAAGCAAACACCAAGTGACCAGCATGACTGATGATGCTTGCCCAACACAATCAAAGCACAATGAAAGAAAAATGTTAAATTCAGTTATTAGTTCTTTTATAATAGCCAGGTATGTCACCCAATAGGCTATAATATATGACTAGCTCCAAAGCCATGTAAACTTCACAATTTAAATTTCAATTAACTGAAAATATCTCACCTTCTTTTTTTATTGGCACATTGTATTATATATAAAAGTAGGATTCGTTGTTTACCACATGTCCATGCACACAATATAACAACATAACTTGGTCAATTTTGTTCCTTAGTATCTCCTCTTGCCCTCCCTGACCTTCCCCTGATGCCCTTCCTCTACTCCAGTGGTCTCCCCTCTATTTTCCTGAGATTTCAGCCCCCCTCCCCTCCCCACTCTTTCCCTCTCTAGCTTCCACATATGAGAGAAAACATATGACCCTTCATTTTCTGAGTCTGGCTTATTTCACTCAATATAATGCTCTCAAGTTCCATCCATTTCCCTGCAAATGCCATAATTTTGTTCTTTATGGCTGAATAAAGCTCCATTGTGTATATATACACTGTATTTTCTTCATCCATTCATCTGTTGATGGACACCTAGGCTGGTTCCATAACTTGGCTATTGTGAATTGTGGTGCTATAAATGTGGGTATGCATGTACTGCTATAGAAATTTTAATTCACTTGGATAAATACCGAAAAGTGGCTGGGGCTCACTGGTTTTTAACACTCTCAAATTTCAATTTACTATGATAATATGTTAGATGTAAGTGTATCAATTATGAGATTAATATCAGATGGATACATTGAGTTAATTTAGGTATTATATTATTCACTATGTAACACTATGAATCTCGGCTAGTGAACTTAGGTCTGTAAGCCATCTCAATCATGAGTTGTCCAGGAAGCCGTGGCAAGGCTCCTGCAGTCATCTAATGAGCGCTGCCCAGGGATGTGGTCAGCTCCATCACCTGGGCGGTGGCTGTAGCACACATGGTGAGCCCATCTGCCTTTTCTTCTGTCCTCAGTGAGAGGAGGGTGTGAAAGCCAGATGATCATTTTCTTTCTCTACTAGCACTCTGTCCAGGTCACTTTGAGAACTCTCAGGCACACAGCTCATAATCAAAAATGTGTGCTCTTCCCACTGAGGGCCCTGAGAGCTCCTACGGGGCCGGGACCTTCCCTGTCACCAGACTTTCTTTCTCTACTAGCTCAAAGCCCGCCCTTGGTAAATGCTCAGTGATTCTCATCTCCTGGAATCTGTCTCACCTTTGTGTAATCTCCACCCCACTTTACCAAGGTGGTCAGTGTGACCAATACAATAGCGCATATGGCAGAAGTGATTACGTCATGTTCCAGATCAGGTTATAGAGGACTCTGTGACCTATCCCTTGCCTTGCAATTGGGTCATTCACTCTGGGTGGAACCAGTTTCAGTGTCTTGAGGACTCTCAGACCACCCTATGGAGAGGCCAGGGGGCAACGAAGGCCTGCCCACACCACTCAAGGGAGGGCTTAAATGACTGCAGCCTCCTGAAAGATCCTGGGGCAGAATCAGCTAGCTAAGCCCCCCCCGATTCCTGTGTGGGAGAACATGTTTGTTGGTTATTATGGTTTGGATCTGGAATGTCCCAAAATCTCTTGTGCTGAAGGCTTGTCCCCAGTGCAGCAATGTTCAGAGGTGAGGCTTTTGGAAAGCGACTGAATCATGAGGGCTCTCTTCTCCTCAATGGATTAATCCATCCACAGCTGAAAGAGCTCCTGGGAGGTGGGGGGCCTTGACTGGAGGAAGCAGGTCATGGGGTGAGCCCTGGAAGGTGTTTCTTGTCCCCTGCTCCCTCCTCTCTCTTTCTGTTTCCTGGCAGCCATGGCTCAGCAGCTGTCCTCTGCCATGCCTTTCTGTGGTGATGTTTCTGCTTTGGAGCCAGCTGACTGAAACCTTGTTCTAAGCAGCCAGGTTTGGGGGTAAATTGACACACAGCAATAGATAACTAACATGGAGCAGTGTTCATCTGTGAAAGGCTCCACCCTTCCCTCCCTCTGCCCCCTCCACTGTCTCAGGCACACAGCTCATAACCAAAAATGTGCCCTCTGCCCACTAAGGGCACTGAGAGTTCCTATGGGGCTGGGGCCTTCCCTGTCTGTCACCAGGCTTTCTTTCTCTACTAGCACAGAGCATGCCCTTGGTAAATGCTAAACAAGTATTTGCTTAGTAGATCTGGGTATTTTTGTTTCTTCCACAGAGCCTGGAGAATCGTGCTTTGCTCATAATAAGCACTCAGTAGACATTTGTTGATCAAGTAAACAACCTACAAAACTTAATGCCAGTTCAAATTTATCACTCACCCTTCTATTCTGACATTTCTCAAACATTCTTCACCTGATATTCTGAGAATAAAGGTACTTTAAAACATACAGTACTTGTCATGGAAAGTAATATTTATAGTTAATTAAAATCAGAACAAATTTAGTTAGAATTCTACAACTAGGAGAACCGTCTTTCATCTTTCTGGGAAAATATACAACTTTTAATATACTTTATAAGGCAGAGTCACCTAAGCAAAGGTTGTCCAAATTACAATCATAAATGGGATGGACTCAAACTAAAAAGTTTCTTCTCAGCAAAAGAAACAATCTGTGAGATAAATAGAGAGCCTATATTTTGGGAGCAAATCTTTACCCCTCACACATCAGATGGAGCACTAATCTCTAGGGTATATAAAGAACTCAAAAAGATAAGCACCAAAGAAAACAAATAACCCAGTCAATAAAAGGGCCAAGGACCTGAAGAGACACTTCTCAGAAGATGATATACAATCAATCAACAAATACATGAAAAAACGTTCATCATCACTAGCAATTAGAGAGATGCAAATCAAAACCACTCCAAGATTTCATCTGACTCCAGTCAGAATGACAACTATTATACATACAAACAACAGTAAGTGTTGGCGAGGATGTAGGGGAAAAGTCACACTCATACACTGCTGGTGGGACTGCAAATTGGTGCAGACAATATGGAAAGCAGCAGGGAGATTCCTTGGAAAACTGGGAATGAAACCACCATTTGACCCAGCTATCCCTCTCCTTGGTCCATACCCAAAGGACTTAAAAGGTCTATACCCAAAGGACACAGCCACATCAATGTTTATAGCAGCACAATTCACAATAGCTAAACTGTGAAACCAACCTAGATGCCTTTCAATAAATGAATGGATAAAAAAATGTGGCATATATAACAATGGAATATTACTAAGCAATAAAAGAGAATAAAATCATGACATTTGCAGGTAAATAGATGGTGTTGGAGGAGATAATGCTAAATGAAGTTAGCCAATCCCAAAAAAACAAATGACAAATGTTTTCTTTGATATAAGGAGGCTGATTCATAGTGGATAGGGAGCGGGAGCATGGGAGGAATAGATGAACTCTAGATAAGGCAGAAGGGTTGGAGGAGAAGGGAGGGGGAATGAGGTTATTAATGATGGTGGAATGTGATGATCATTATTATCCAAAGTAAAGGTATGAAGACACAAACTGGTGTGAATATACTAAGTATACAAGCAGAGATATGAAAAATTGTGCTCTATATATGTAATAAGAATTGTAATGCATTCTGCTGTCACATATAAATAAAAAGTAAATAAAATATATTTAAAAAGAAAGATATGGCAAGGCTGGGCATGTGGCACATGCTTGTAATCCTAGCAGCTCGGGAAGCTAAGACTGGGGAACTCCAAGATCAAAGTCAGCCTCAGCAAAAGCAAGGCACTAAGCAACTCCTTGAGACTCTAAAGAAAATACAATATAGGCTGGGGATGTGGTTCAGTGGTTGAGTGCCTCTGAGTTCAATTCCTGGTATCCACCCTGCCAAAAAGATCTAGTTACTGTCTTTTTGAGGGCAGTACAAGAGAGAAAACATGAATGGCATTTCTAAAGCCTGCCACTGTGTGTGTAGTGACAACAGGTATGGAAAGGATCGGTCAACTCACTTCAGTGTCCACTGACTGCCTGCTGTGTACAGATGCCATGACAGGTCCTGAGGTACAGAGGAGCAGATAGTGTGACAGATTCCACAGCTACACACTAAGCCCACTTCCTGCCAGGCACGGTGCTGATATCTGCAGAGCTCACCATGCAGTGGGAGAAACAGACACGGATACTCAACCACCTGAGGTAACAGCCATTTGAGTAAGGAGCCTGTGGGACACCGAACAGTGCCACCAACAGCTGAAACAGCCTCCTCCAGCGGCTGGCTGTACCCTCACATGCTCAGTTGCTGTGCACTCACTATCCAACACTGTCCTTGGCACACAGGAAGTGGACACACCAAGATGATTTAAGACCAATCTGCCCACATGGAGCCCGCGGAGTAGCCAGCAAGATGATGAGTCATGTGAGTGGATCTTAGAGAATAAGGATGGGATGCAAAACTTTCCTAGATGGAGTCAAAGAGGCACTTGGGGTCTCAAGAACAGGGTCTAAAAGGGTGATGAGTGACAAAATACTGCGAGAAATGTCCCTGTTAAAGGAGGTGACAGCCGAGATTTGGTGAACACAGCCTGGAGCAGGTGAGTTTGAGAATCACCTCTGAAGCAGTAGCAAGTCTGCCACAAGAAGATGGGGGTGGGTTCCAACATGGCAGGTTCTGCATCCCTGACCCACCAAGGAAGCTGAGGCATGGCTAGAGTGCAGCCACAGGGGTGCAGGGGCTGTGCCCTTGTAGTTCACCTGAGCTCAGCACTGAGCCCAGCCCAAGCAGGCATTCACTGACTGGACAAACACCAGAGGTGAAGCAATTCATAGAGAGTGGACAGGGGCCTGTGGAGGTCCAAAGGTGGTGTAGAGAAACAGGCCTGGCTCTCACAGTGCTGCCTTGGCTCTCCTCTCTGAGCAGCACACTGTGTTTTCAGAGCAGACTGCACTGTAGTTTGGTATGTAATCCCAAACCAAAGTCAAGATTGGGTTTTCTATGTAGAATATCAGTCCTAGTGGAGATGAAAAAATATTGAGCTTTTATGTCTTCCTAACAACTCTCTAAGGAAGGAGGCTCCCACGTGCACGTCCCTTGGTCCAATAGTTCCGCCTGTGGCCTGCTTATGTGGCAAGGACATTTCACAGCCTTCTTGCGAGGGCGGTTGTTCTAGTGTTGGCCCACTGACAGTTGGTGTTAGCTTACATTTCTCAAAAAGAGTTAAACTACTTATTTAGTTCCTTTGTTCATTTCTTCCTTCTTTTCCTAGCCCTCCCCACAAAGGATTTGAAGAGACCTGAACCATATAATCTGGTTACATGGGATGGGCCCAAACTTACCTCATTGTTTCTCTTATGATTTGTTCTAGGAACACTGGAGCCAGAAAGAAGATGCAGGCCAAGTTGCAGGAGGACAGGTTCCTGGGGGAAGGCAGCCCAGCAGTGAGGAAGAGGACGGTTTTCCCATGAAGTGGGTCAGGTCGGTGTTCACAGGGTCTTTCTCACCTCCATCATCTATCACCACAGGTTGTGAGTGGGTTTCCTCCAGGTCTGCCCCAGTGCCAGGGGCCTTAGCCACGGGCCCCACCCCACTCTTAGTGACATTAAAAAAAAAAAAAAAAAAAAAACCTGGAAGCTAATGCAAAGGCCCCTATTGAACAGGAAACCTGAGGTTTCCAGGGAAGGCCAGGCCAGGTGGAGAGAGGCCTTGCATGTGCTGGACTTAGGCCTGGCAGCAGAAGCAGGGTGGCAGAGGCAGCCCTGTCATCTGCCTACAGGGACCTCTGAAGATCTACCTGTGGCAGAGCCAGATGGCTGCCTGGGTCACTAGGCCAGCATGCAGTTTGCAGGGAGAAGGGGCTGGGAGAGGGATGATGAAATATCTCCCTGGTACCCTGGTGGAGCTCTTCCTCAGAAGAAAGCCCAGGACTCACTGACACTCCCCCTAGCGTCAGCTGAGGGGCTCTGGGGACCCCCAAGGAGGGTTGGTGATGGCAGTGATTCAATACAGTGACAATGAAAGATGGAAGGAGGAGGAGCCAAGAGGACTTTGTGGTCCAGCATGGAGACTGTGGGAAGGACATCTAAAGATGGCAGATGGTGCCTGCCTCTGGCCCAGGTGTCCTTCATAATTGCTAAGAGCCACAGCCAAGTAATATGATGCATGGCATTTTTGGTTAAAAGGTGATGCCAGCAAGCCATTGAGATGATATGATTATGTTAAGATTTGCATTCATATGGATATTGGACTCCTGCTGTTCACCTTGGCCTGCTAGGGGACTCCTGGAGAGTTCCCATTGGTTGGGGAAGTGCAGTAGGAGGGAATTCCGGAGGAGGAACTTCCTCTTGGGATCCCGGAGAACGCTACGTGCATCGTGCATCGGTCAGCAATCTTCCCAGGAGAGTATGGGGCTTTGGCGGCAGTTTTAAAAATAAAGTTTGTTCCTGCTTAAGTGGCTCATGATTTTGTGCCCAGCCAGTCTGCAGCACATAATCATGATAGTGATTGCCTTCTGAGCATCTGTGCACTTGGCCCGTGCCCTAACCCTCCAACTGGGAAGGCAACCATCTCTCCTTCCTGGGGAAACTGAGACCCAGAGTGTTGGCAGACAAAAGGGGTTGGGTGTGCCATGGGGAGACAGTGCCTTATTGGGGTGGCTATAAGAAAGGTACTCTCAGAGTAGAGATTATTTCTCCCAGCTTCCAGGCGTTCCAGCCTCTTTCCCACTGCTCTTCATCCTGCTACGGAGGGCAATAACAAGAAGCCTACCCTCAAGACCTACATCTTAATCCAGGTTTTTTCTCAAGGAGCCTTGTGTGAATCACTGAAGCTCTTGAGAGTTTCTACATTTGCTTCCTTTTCTGCAAAATAGGACAGCCTCAACCTGCCCCATGGCTGTCAGAACAGAGGAGCTCAGCAGGCCTGGGCTAGCCATCCATAAGGCCTGGCCTAACTTGGAGCTTCAGTATCACCACAAAATTCAAGGTGCCTGTAGGGGCCTGGCAGCCACACTGGAACCTGCCTCTGCCTGGTCCCACCTCATCCCTCTCTGCAGTGTGGTGCTGGATGGAGGTGGAAGCTGGTGTCCACCTTAGGCAGCAGATGATCTGCTGATGGGTCCCACTGCTTCTCAGAAACCAGGGGAACAGGGGACCCACTGAAGCCAGATTTAAAGTTAGGTAGTCAGTGTAGTTAGATAAATTGGGTCTAATACCGAGTGAAATCTAAACTGGAGGCCATGCTGAGAATGATTCCAGGAAGCGCAGGACAACTCATGGAATGTTAATGAAGTCCTGAAAAGGCCCCAGGCCAAAGTCCATCCCAAAGAAGTGTTAATGAAGTCCTTCCTGCTCAGACTACTTCTTTGGCCCACCTGTGTCCCACCCCTGGGGCCTTCCCACCTACATTCCATCACTGAAAGAACTATAAAAAGGGGAGACAACAGCCCTTCCACGGATTCCACCTCTTGGGTCCCCTTCTTCCTCTGGGAGAAGTCTTTTCTGCTGTCCTTTAATACACTTCTAATTTCTACTCTGACCTTGCCTCTGCGTGCTTCTTTGGTGTTATTCTTCAACATCGGGGAAGCAAGCACTTGTCACCGGTCAACAGCGGTAACACCACCACCCTCAGACAAGGAGGCCGAACAACAAAATTTGTCCTCTTCTCCTGTCGAGTGGAGGTGAAGAAACTCTTGGCAGTTTTTTTTTTTTTTTTTTTTTTTTGCTAAATCTTCAGCATAAGAACAAGGATTTCTGCCAATAAGTCGCCATGACAGACATCATGGGTCCACTTTCCAAGCAAGACATGGAAGTCACTGCAAACACTGAGAAAGATGCACGGCTCGCTGAGCAGCAGAACAGCACAATGTCCAAGCAAAAGATAAAGTCTTTCCCTGTGCCCTCCCCTCTGCCTGCCCATAGCACTCACTGTAGCTCTCTGCTTCCTGACGTGCAAGGCTCTCAGAGGGACCAGTGTAAAAGTTTAAAGAGATCTCTAAAATATAAAGCCACCATAAAATCATGGTTTTAATGTCTAGATGGGAAACTTGATTGATTTCTTTCAAACCTAAGACCCTGAATAGATCCCTCTGGGGCCCAGTCCCTGCTGTCACAGGATGCTGTTGCCTTACTGTGACATTTCCATAATCAGAGCCTGTAGAATGAATGTTACCACTCCATTTTTATGGACACTTATTCCAGGGATTGATACCCCCCATAGGAATGCTCATTGTGGGACACCAAATTTACAAAGAAACACTAGGGTATCTATTATTTGATAATTGGAAAAAATTCAAATTAGATGACCTAAAAAAATATTTTTTTTTCTGCAACATTGCTTGGACTTTGTATGCACTGATGGCCATGAGGGATGATCTCTTGGTTTCAATACCATTTACAACTAGATCTCTACTGCAAAAGACAAAGAAAATGGACAGAAATCCCTTACTTGCAGGCCTTTATGGCCTTCCGTCAGAATACAAAAAAAGACTACAAAAGTATGCAAGTCAGACTCCTGTGGCCACACTGGCAATGGGAATACCCGGATTGTCCCCACTTGGGAAGGCAATGTTCTCACTGAAAAATAATTCCTTCATGAAATAACAGGATCCAAATGCCCATAGGGATCCAGGAACCCAGATTGTTTTCACATAGAAGGAGCCATGAGTCACATTTGGCACAGCAGATGATTGACATGCCTACTTTAAAGCATTTATTTTAAAAAATTTAAAAATAGTCCTCAACTGGCAATTACAGGGATCACCTACAGGTTTTTGGTGATTCTCTCTCTTCTGAATCTCTGCTTGTACTAAAAATAAAGGTATTTTCAAATTGTCAACACACATTTTTGCCTGGGTGGCTGGCCAGCAAAAGCTGTGTTTATCTTTGTTGGATGTTTGAGGAATGCAATGGGTATTGTTGTCTGTATTTTAGGTATGATAACTCTTAGTGTTTTCTCTGACAAAAAGGCAACTTGAAATGACTAATATCTTGATTTTCATGGGTAATCTACAACTAACTATTAAAAATGCATTAAATGTAAGTAACATAAATATTTGTAAAAACACCATATAATTTAAATTCTGAAAACTATATGACAGCGGTAAAACAGCTGAGTCATCTGTAAGTTAAAATGTTGAAACATCAAGTAGTTGGGGATGGGGATGTGGCTCAAGTGGTAGCGCGCTCGCCTGGCATGCATGTGGCCCGGGTTCGATCCTCAGTACCACAATACAAAGATGTTGTGTCTGCTGAAAACTAAAAGAAAAATAAGTATTAAAAAATTCTCTCTCTCTCTCTCTCTCTCTCTCTCTCTCTCTCTCTCTTTCTCTCTCTCTCTCTCTCTCTCTCTCTCTCTCTCTCTCTCTCTCCCTCTCTCTCTTTTTATAAAAATGAGACACTCCTGGCATCAAACATTTGCAGATATTTCAAACTTTAAATCTAGCTACCCTATTCCCAGACTTGGCCCCTTTAAAAGACCAATGTGTGGAGATTATTGAGCAAACTTTATAGCTAGATAAGCCCAATAGATATGCCTCTTGATAACCCTGTGGATAAATGATTCACAGGTGGAAGCAGTTTTATTTAAAAAAAAAAGATACCATAAAAGCAGGGACTGCAATAGTCAGTTTCTATGGTACCATAGAAGCAAATACTCTCCCCACTCACACTTCTGCCCCAAAGCAAAACTCATCATTTTCATTCATACCTTACAGTTAAAACAAGAAAAAAATTCTTGAAACATCCACAGAGATTCCACATATGGGTTTCTAGTACTTTATGCTGCTATCTAGAAGGAAAGGAAGATAGTAATAACTAAAAAGACCCTAATAATATATATTGATCCTCAGGGTCTTCTGTCACCAAATTGCTCTTTACTTCCCAGTATCCTGCAGGGTTTTAATTCTGAATTCAATGAACATATCTTCCCTAGAGCTATAGCTGGATATGTGGGTCACTTCTAGATTCCTCCCAGATACATAGACAGGGCTTTAAGATGGGTCTTAAATTTGGTATGCATTGGTAACCCACTCTTTGGAGGGGACTGGTTTCTTATTTTTTTTTGACATGTTGTCCTGGCATAAATGACAATCTATAAGAAAACAAGGGCCTCAGGACACACTGGCATAAGCATGCTAGAGGACAAATTCTTGTAGGAGTCATAGGGACAATCACATCTCTTGTTCCCTGGAATAGTGTTTTAGTCAGATTTTCCATCACTGTGACAAAAAGAGCTGACAAGAACAATTTAGAGGAGGAAGCGTTTATTTGGCACTGATGATTTTATAGGTATCAGCCCATAGACTGTCTCCTGTATTAAGTCAGAGCCTGAGAAGAGGCAGAACATTAGGGTGGAAGGGTGTGATGGAAGAAAGCGTCTCAGGACATGACATCCAGGAAGAAGAGACAGCTCCATTTGTCAAGGACAAAATATGTACTCCCAAGGCACATCCCCCACCACCTGCTCTAACCATAACCTACCTGCCTACAGTTAGTCCTAGTTAATCCTAGCAAGGAAATAATTCACTGATTATGTCAAAACTCTCATAACTCAATCATGTCACCTTTGAACCTTCTTGCATTGTCTCGCACATGAACTTTTGGGGGATACCTGATATCTAAACCATTAACAAACAGCTTCACCTTCCTGTTATAAAAGGTAACAACATTAATATTGTGAAGATAGAAGGGCATTAGATTTCTTATTAGTTGAGTAGGGAGGAGTTTGTGCACACTTAAACTCCAATAGTTGTACTGGGATAAACCCCTCAGGATAAGTAGTGGTTAATATTAACCCATTATGTCAGCTGTCCTGTGTATTAGTCTTTAGAGGTGTCCTATACATTAAACGGAGCAACAAAAAGACCACTTATGGTTAACTTTGAAGTAAATTATTTTTCTTAGAGTGGTATTTTTTTGAGAAAGGTCATTGGTGAATTATGAGATCATTTGAAATATTTAAAAATTCATTGTGAAAATAGCATAAACTTTACTGCAAAAGTTACTTTTACTAAATGTCCAGTGGAACACTATTATGTACTATACTTTCATGAAATGCATTCATGAAAGTATTTTCTAGAAGTAGGTTGCCATTTTATTTTAAGTAATGTTCTACATTTTAAATTACTGATGTTTCAAAACAACTGTCCTTTAAACAGAATACCAGGACCATGTATATTGCTTAGTAATGTGCAGTGTGTCACACTGCTGCCTGGTAAGATCTATTGTGTTGCTCCTCATGTTGAATTGTGGGAAAATTCCTCAAGAAAGGTCTCACCATGATCTTTAGTGTGGGAGTAAGGCAGTTCTCCAATTGTTTGAGGGGGCAGAGAATCCACTATTCACCGGTTATGACATGTTGACACCCCTTCAGAAGACTGGATTCCAACCCACTGGCTGGAAAAGGCAAAACAGGCCACACGGGTATTATCTGAAATGACAACAATGATGAAAAAACAAGGTCATATGATTAGATATGATACTAATAATGAAATTCTTTTTGTAAAATGATAAGATAATAAATGCTTCATTGTTGGGACAAACTATCATACAATGGAACCACCTGGCAAAGTTCAATGATGAAAAAAAAAAAAAAAAAAAAGAAAGAGTGGAACTAATGGGCTTCAACCAGAAGTAGTGGGCACCTTCAATAATCTCAGTGGTGCTATGGATAAAAGTGATTGGTTGGTTTCCAAAGGGTATTCGCCTTTGTTCACTCATATAACTGACATGTGTATTGTAAATGCATGGATTGTTCACAGACTTGTGAACAAAGGCAAATATCTCAAATTTGTTGAATTTCAAAAGAGACATCTGTTTAGCCTACCTAGAGCAATGCAATGAGAAACCATCGGGAGGAAGATAGTGTAATACACCTGAACCCACTACTGTCCAAGATGATATCAGATTTTTTTTTTTTTGGTGATGCTGGGAATGGAATCCAGGGCCTTGTGCATGCTAGGTACACACTATACCAACTGAGCTATATCCCTAGCCCCATGATAGCAGATTTGACATGAGAAATCATACTGTTCTCAAACAGCAAGAAAGATGAAGGTGTCAAAATAAGCCATGTCATGCAAAACTGACAACATGTTGTCAAAAATGTAATGTAACCCTTTGAAATGTTTTGCTCCTTTCCACCAAAAAATGATGTTAACAGGTCATGAAGGTCACTTCTTTGTATATTGTGCAATACATGAAAGGATATTGTATTTGTCCTATGTATAAGACATTTTATAAAAATTTCCAGAATTGAAAAACTTGGGAGTTAATGGGTTAAGGATATATATATACAAAGAAGCCAAATGTCTTCAAAAATATAACCAAAAGGGATCCATGGAAGATATATGACAAATGCTATCTAGTCCCACCTGGCTTTTACCACTTTCATGGCTGTTAATCATCATTATCTTACTTCTGATTTGGGGGTCTTGCATATTTAACATAATGATAAGATTTGTGTCTTCTAAACTTCACTAGCTCCAAGACAAGCTAATTCTTTTCAACCCTCCCAGACCAAAAGCCAATCTTGCCCCCTTTGCAATCAGGCAGGGAGGAATTTCATAACAACCATATATCATTCAGAGTCCTCCACCTCTTTCCTCTTAGTAATGATGAGAATAAAATCTCTCAGGGGTAAATGCGACTATAAGAGACCAGAATGGGGAGAAACATGGCAGATAAACTCACAACCTTAATTCATAATGTTACTATAATCTTTTCCTACTCTTCTACCCTAACAATGCATGGAATGTGCCTTTTCCCACCCTCCTATTATTAAATCAGATCAACCATAAACAGGTGTTCATAAACTGGGCATAGGGTGGCCCAGGAGATATCCCAAGAGTCTTCCGAAAGACACTCCTTTAAAAGGTTACCATTAAATTGCCAGCCCTTCCCAACCCAGCCACTTACTAGAAGCCTGGCTCATTCTGTTTCTCCCATTCAGGGCTATTCCCTTTCTCATCAATGTAAAGACCCCCCTATTAAAGCCTTGCCTATATGTTCATGCTCATCTGAGTCAACCCATTTTACCTGAATGAGGTAATATGTCTGCTGAATCAGAAGTTCTCATCTTCAGTATCACCAGTGGCACGTAGCCTTCCTATCACTAATGCACAAAAGGTCCCCAAGCCAACCAGGTCCTCCCTACTTGCCCTGGGGTCCCAGTTGAAAAATACCCTTTGTGGCTAGCTCATGAGTCTCCTTGTTTTTATTCCCAACAACAACATACAAGTCAGTGAAACAGAGCTTCTCCAGGTATCCTAGGCTAGGTACTAGGCAGAAAATGAAGCAGGGAGGTGGACACACATTATTTCATTGAACATTAAAGATTTCTATTGAGAACCTGACACCATGTCTCCCAGTTGACTGGGTCTAAAACCCACAAACAACCAAAATTGGGACTCTCCTAGTAAGTCCTATACACCTACAAGAGAAAGAAAGTTCCCTGAAAGAGGCTCAGCAAAGAATATGAACTTGGAGTTTTAGGACTTAGGTAGGTCTTTGTCCCCAGAGACTGGCAAACACTGGAGAGTAGGAAATGCCTAGCGTGGGGGCACAGTAAGGATTGGTGGAAAATTGAAGATAGACTTCCACCAACAACCAGCAGGCAGTTAGGTCATTAAGCCCACACATGCCCTATGACCAGCTAGTAATTTTGCTGCAGACTTATATCCCCACAGACATGTTATCTTGTGTCCCAGGGCAGGCAGGGGACGACTCCCTGGGGAGAGTATGTTTCACTGTGTGGCCCAGTAATGCTGTGGTACAAAGATATGAGGGTCCCGGTGGACACTTTGCAAGCCAAACAAAAACGGGAGGGCATGGATTGCAACACCATGTCGGTAAATAACAAAGGCTTGTTTGTTAAACAGGGATGCAGTTTACAAGAACACATGCCAATAAGAGTCATAATATTAGAAGCAGGGAGGGGAGTAGGAATGAACAGGAGGTAGAGAGTGAGAGAGAGGGAGTTGGCTCTGCCATATTCTCTCTTCCAGAATTTAGAGGCCAGCCAGTTGTCTCTCCTATGGGGTAGGTTGCAGCCATTCATGCCAGACCACCAAGGATCTACCCCTTCAGAGGGCCTGGTAGGCAGGGAGAACTTTTCTGAACCCGATGTGAAATCCTCCTCACTCTCCCATCTAGGAGCCAATGGGCCCTTCCAAAAACAGCTCCCAGAGTCACAGCTTTCTTTAAAGCTAATTCAAACCCTTTGGGCTCCTCTCATCAGCCACATCATGTTAGAGCTCTTCTGAGTTTTGCCAGGTGGGGTGCTGACAGCTCTACCTGTATCACCCCATATCATATTATGACAATCCCAGCCAGTGAGTAACATAAGTGTCTCTGTTTGGCAGAAAAGGAAACAGGTTTAAAAAGGTACAGTCACCAATGACTATGCAGCCAGAGACAGAGCCCACCTGCGGTGGTCCCCTCAGGCTGCGATCAGAGAGGATGCAGTGATATAAAACAGTGCCCAGGCTCCATTTGTCTTTCCACCATATGCTGACCAGGCCCATCCCAGGAATCCCAGACCTGCACACTACTGGGACCACTCAACATGATGCCCTTGATTTTGCCCTGAGAACGGCGAGGACATTTACCCTTGGCCCTGAAGGCCCCCACGTGGCCCATTGGCAAGCCCACAGATTCAATTGAATATTTTATCCAAAGCTGATAAAGGATGCCAAGATGTTCCAGGACCTTCTCTATCAGTTTGGAAGACAAGGATGAAAGATGACCCTTTTGAGATACCTTAATTACAGTCCTGCAGATGCAACAAAGTGGGCTAAATGAGATTCTGATATCTCATTCAAACCCGTGGGCCATCCCAGCCCTCTTTAATGAAGCTATCAACCACTAGCTCTCGCAAAGGGAGCTGCACAGAAATGGCCCTGAACCAAATATGTGGGACCTTGTACAACTCTCTTGTCTGCACATTTCTCTCCCTTTTGCTGTAAGGTGAAGGCCCAAACTGAGCACGTAAAAGCCACATGCACTGGTATGGTGGACTTGCACTGTAGACAGGGCCTCTGCCTTATCAGCAGGGAACACTTTTCCAGGTGTACTGAGGATCCATTGTGAGAGGCAGCCAGGCTGCCATCAGTTGACAAGATCCTACATCTTGCTGGCTATTTCTTCATGTTTTCCATGCAGAGACAGAAGGAGAAAGGCTTAGATGAACCTTCAAAGGTTCTTCACAGTTCCAGGATCTAAAACTGAGCTGGATCTGTCAATCTGCCAGCTGGCCTGTTCCCCACTGAAGCTTTCCTAACTCTTCACTTCTGAGGGTCCAGCAACATGTTCCTTCCACTCATGAAGATTTAATAAACACCTGCTGTGTACCAAGGATGTGAGGCACAGGGATGTAATGTGCACAAACTGTTACTCCTCTCATGGGACTTATGGCCAAATAAGTAACACACTTATCTGGAGCTCAGACACCCAAGCGCCATACAGTGCCTCCCCTCTGTGAAGTCTTCCCCTGCCGTCCATCCCGCTCTGGTCACCTTGAGTGGACTCTGCTGCCACACAATAAAAGGTTCTAAAATAATAGTTTTTGAGGCTGAGAATTGTACCTTGATTCTTCGCCATTCTCCATCCCAGTGTTATAGTTAAAGTTTCGTCCCAGGGTTTCATAAACTGACTTCCAGACCACTCACGTATAATCGAATCAAGCCTTAATTGAAGCACACTGGTGGTGGCTGACCAGAACATAAAGCTGTTCCCCTGATCAGCCCTGTACAATCGCAAGGGCACTCCTTATAAGCCTGAAAACCACAAAAGGGATGTTCGGGGTGTGGGGGGGAGAGGTCTAGCCAATGCAAGCAAGCCAGGTTACAGAAGCGGGACAGTGCAGTCAAGCAGTGGGAAGCCTGACCAATCACAGTTAGCCCAGTCACCCCAGTTACAGAAACAGAGCCCCATTACCCTAGTTACAGAAACAATGCTCCATTAGGTTGTTCCGTGTTCTTAAAGGTTTCTATAGCAAAAGGAAAAGAACATCTTGCTCCAGTCATGACTCTTCTACTTGGCATGTTTGTTTTACAGGATGAAGTCATAAAACAAAATGGAGTCACATTTGCTCCTATTATCACACCAGCACACACAGGGAACTTCATCACATCTACCCAGATCCCAGGTGTGCTGGGAGCTGGGATTCCCATTCCACATGAAGAAGAGGGGACCGAGGAGTTGCTGAGAGCTCAGAGGCATAGACAATGAAATAAATTGTGGTCTTTATTTTTCAAGTTTTCAATCCAGTGAGTCACATGAACTCTTTCCACAAATAATTCAAAAGAATCAACTCTTGGTGTACCCTCACAGTGGCTCCATGGCGGCAGATGAGCAGCTCCCTCCCCTTTCATCACGTGACTGGTGGAGTAGCCTAACCAGAGACCATCAGGACCTGGTTGTCCCCTAACTGCAGCCTACAAAACTTCTGGTGAAGTTTAGGCCTGAGTTTATCCCCAAGCCTATCCATGTCCCAGACAGGCCAAAAGGGCTTAGGACTGAGTCTTTTCTCCCCAGAATGAAACACGCAGCCTCGCTACCTCTCACAATGGATCCTCGGTGGACCTGGAAAGTGTCCCCTGCCATTAGCACAGGGCCCCCATCACAGGCAAGCTTCTAACCACCCATCCCAACCCCTGTTCTAAATCTTCCTTTCCAAATAGGGTGACAACTGATCTTGGGGTTGTGAAACTTGTCATGTGTGCTTAAAGACACCAAAACATAATGGGCCCCTAGAGGGTTGGAGGTGGGCAGTCCTGACCCAGGTCTTCTGCTGCCATCATTTTACTAACAGCCTCAGTGTCCAGTCCACTGGAATGGATCTGCAGGCCCTGGGCCAGACCAACCCAGCATGACACCTGACATTTCTCAGGGCCTCACTCAGCTTCCAGCTTCAGTTGCTCAGGTCCTACACACAGTGACTGCCCTCATTCTCTGTTCCTGAGTCTGATGTTGGTCAAGTAGGAATGGGAAAGAAAATGGGGCTCCCTACCCTGCAAAGGCATTCCTTGCTCTTTGTTAGTATAATAGCACAAATTCCAGATTCAACCACTTCAAAGATCAATTGTCAATTATTAATCAAAATGTTAAAAATGTCAAACTAAAAAATGAATGAAACAGAAACCCAGTGTTATGGTTTGGATGTAAGGGATCCCCTGAAAGCTCATGTGTGAGACAATGCAAAAAGTTCAGAGGAGAAATGATCAGGTTATGAGAGTCTTAACCCAATCAGTGAATTAATCCCCTGATAGGGATTAACTGAGTGGTAACTGAAGTGGTAGGGTGTGGCTGGAGGAGGTGGCAATTGGCAGTGTGGCTTTGGGGTATATATTTGTATTTGCTTTCTGATTATCATGTGAGCTGCTTCCCTCTGCCACACTGTTTGGCCTTGATGTTCAGCCTCACCTTGAGCCCCAAGGAATGGAGTCTATGGACTGAGACCTCTGAAACTGTAAGCCCTCAGATAAACTGTTTCTCTTCTGCAATTGTTCATGTTAGGTCCTTAAGCAAAAGTAGCAAAAAGAAGCTGATTAAAACACCCAGAAATGCCTTTTTTTTTGGATTCTAATTCCAAAGGAAATACATGAAATAAATGATGTACAGAGGAAGGATGTGCTTAAACAGAACTGTTTTTGAACTGACCTTCCCTGAGGCCATAGGCAAGGTTTGTTGAGCTCAGTGCAGGCTTGTGTGCTATAAGCTGAGAAAGGCCCAGCAATGCCCCACATGGATGCTCATGGTGACATTATAGACCAGGCCAGCATGCTACTGCTCTGAGATTCCTCCAGGAGCACCAGGTCAGAAACGCGTACCTTGTGTATCCTTTGGCTGACTGTCCAGCACATGGTAGGAGCTTGGTCCAGGGCTGCTATGAGGGCCAGGTCCTGCCCTCATCACTGTCCTGTTCTGCAGGGAGGAATCTGATGAACAGCAGGCTCCTTGCTAAAACTGGGATGGCGAGATCCTCTTCCCAAGGTTCATAAATGTTCACTGAAGACCAGCAGCTCTCAGCAGCAACCCAGAAGTATCCCCTGAGTAAGAGCAAAAGGAGGAAGGGACATTTCAAGGGACATCCTAAATCACATCAGCCCCTCAGGTACAAAGCCAAAATGACATGGAGTGGAATCACCAGCTGGGAGAAGGGGAGTTGCAGTTTTTCCAGGAATCTCCACCCCTGTATCTTCCCAGGGCCTTGGCCATGAACTTGTTCTACCTCTACCCTGTCCTGAACCCCTGCAATAGAACCCCTATTTGATTTCTGACTTCCATTGCCATTTCTCCATCCCTGCAGAACCATACACAGTACCTCAGTCCATCCCCACCTGCTGGTCCAAACCAAACAAGTCCCATGGAGCCAGGTTGCCACAGTCTCACTACATCCTGAGCAGAAAGAAAAATGTGTCTCCAATAGCATGTCACTATCAGGCAGATATTACCTCCTGCTCATCATTCTGACACAGGATAGCTGGTGACTTGCTTGGCAATAACTGCACTCCATCAGCTCCTCATTGTCCATTCTCTGCCACCTTAGGGTCCCTTTTGGCTCTGCCAACTCACCATCACTTATTCTATTCTGTGTCTTAAAGGTATTGTAAACTTAGGTCTTTGGGGGGTTCCAAGTTACTTTCTAAGGTGGTCACCATCTTAGAGTTTTTTGTTGCAATCACAAAATACTTCAGACTGGGTAATATGTAAAGAATTGAGGTTTATTCATCTCACAGTTCAAGAGATTTGGAAGTCTATAACATGCCACCAGCATCTGGTGAAGGTCTTTTTGCTACATCATAACAGAGGGCATCATATGGTGAGACAGAGCAAATGTGTTCACTCTAGTCTGTCTTCCTTTTTTCATAAAGCTGCTAATGCTATTATGGGGGTTCCGACCTTATGACCCTATCTAATACTAGTTACTTCTCGAAAGTCCCACCTCTAAATGCCAATAGCATACAATTTGGAGGTTAATGTAACATGTGGGAGACACATTCAAACCATAACTATTACTATTGCAGATTTTTAGTGAAAAAGTTGGGGCAAGGTGAGAAAAGTGGTCAAAGCAGTTGATGATAGTGGCTTGGACCAGGTAGAGAGGGTGGCCACTGAGAGAAGTGGACAAACTTAAGTCATACTTTAGAAAGAGAACTGGTAGGACTTGCGGAGGATTTTACTAATGAAACTGATAAATGAAGTCTGATTTCCTACTTTCTGGCTTACATGGGGAAATCATGGTGCCATTCAATGCCAAAGGAAAAGCTGGGGAGGAGAGAACTGGTTGGGGAGAAACTGAAGAAATGTTGGGGACATGTTAATTTTGCAGTGTTTCTGACAAACATAACTGATGGTGGACTGAAAATACCAAGCAGACATAATCCCTGAACCACTATAGGTCTCAGATTCCTCTTCCGTGAAATGAAAAGAATTGGGTAAAAAAAAAAAATTCAGTGACCCATCATTGTCCATATCAGCCTTCCTTCCAACTGTTATGGGTTGGATGTGAGGTGTCCCCCAAAAGCTCCTGTGTGAGACAATTCAAGAAGGCTCAGAGGATGGGGTTAATTTAGTGGTAGCCTAAGGCTGGTAGGGTGTGGCTGGAGGAGGTTGGCCATTGGGGGTGTGCCTTGGAGTATATATTTGGTATCTGGTGAGTGCAGTCTCTCTCTCTGTGTGCTTTCTGATCATCATGTGAACTGCTTCCCTCCAGCACACTTTTCTGCCATGATGTTCTACCCTCACCTCAAGCCCTGAGGGATGGAACTGGCTATCTATGGATTGAGACCTCTGAAATCGTGAGCCTCCAAATAAACATTTTCTCCTTTATTTTTATTTATTTAATTTTTTGTTTGATTTTATTTTTTAAATAAATGACAGCAGAAATGCATTGCAATTCTTATTACACATATAGATCATAATTTTTCATATCTCTGTTTATATATAAAGTGTGTTGATATTAATTCGCGTCTTCATACATGTACTTTGGATAATGATGTCCATCACATTCCACCATCATTGCTAACCCCTTGCCCCCTCCCTTACACTCCCACCCCTCTGCCCAATTTAGAGTTCATCTATTCCTCCCATGTTCCCTCTCCCTACTCCACTATGAGTCAGTCACCTTATATCAGAAAAAACATTCGGCATTTGTTTTTTGTGATTGGCTAACCTCACTTAGCATTATCTTCTCCAATGCCATCCATTTACCTGCAAATGCCATGACTTCATTCTCTTTTATTGCTGAGTAATATTCCATTGAGTATATATGCCACATGTGTTTTATCCATTCCTCTATTGAAGGGCTTCTAAGTTGGTTCCACAGTTTAGCTATTGTGAATTGTGCTGCTATAAACATTGATGTGGTGGTATCCCTGTAGTTCACTGTTTTTATGTCCTTTGAGTATAGACCAAGGAGACGGATAGCTGGATCAGATGGTGGTTCCATTCCAAGGCTTTCAAGAAGTCTCCATACTGCCTTCCATATTGGCTGCACCAATTTGCAGTTCCTCCCGCAATGTATGAGTGTGCCTTTTTCCCCACATCCTCACCAACACTTATTGTTGTTTGTCTTCATAATGGCTGCCATTCTGACTGGAGTGAGATGATATCTTAGAGTGGTTTTGATTTGCATTTCTCTAATTGCTAGAGATGATGAGCATTTTTTCATATATTTGTTGATTGATTGTATATCCTCTTCTGATAGTTCAGGTTCTGTTCAGGTTCTTGGCACATTTATTGATTGGGTTATTTGTTTAAATTGTTCTTGTCAGTTTTTTTTTGTCATGGCAGCAAAAAAGCTGATTAAAACACCAACAACCAACACACTCTAGGATGGAGTCTCTATAGAACTTGGACCTGTTGATTTATATCTTAGTGAAAAGATCTCAGTAAAATCATGCCTTTGGGAGACAGAAGAATAAAGATAATCCTTTAGGAGAACTTAGGCAATCATCTGGGAAGAAGACATGGGAAGAAAAGAGAAGATGGGGGCTGGGGATGTTGCTCAAGCGGTAACATGCTCACCTGGCATGCGAGGGGCGCTGGGTTCGATCCTCAGCACCACATAAAAATAAAATAAAGATGTGTGCACCGAAAACTAAAAGATAAATGTTAAAAAAATTTTCTCTCTCTCTCTCTCTCTCTCTCTCTCTCTCTCTCTCTCTCTCTCTCTCTCTTTCTCTCTCTCTTTAAAAAAAAAGAGAGAGAGAAGATGGTTTCAGACTGACTGATCCTTGAGGAGCCCCAACATAAGCTGGTTGGGGAGAGAAGAAAGACTCTGATCTATTCTGTCCTTTTAGCACTTCCCAAGGACAACAAGCAAAGCAACAGAAAACCTTGAATCTTAAAAGATTTAAGTTTTCTTTCCTAGGAAAAAAAAAAGATGGCAAATATTAGCTAAAAGCCAGTCTGAATTCAACCCGGAAATTATTCTGTGAGTGCTGCAACCCTGTTATATCCAGACAGTAACTCTAAAGGCAAAGGAAAGAATTTTCTAAAGAAAGACACACTCTCTATTTACTAGAGGTTGGGAAATGGTGGGTTGGGTAAAGGGAGGCTGAATTTGACCATTGCCTGAGTGTACATGTATTGAGTTATCCTACTGTACCCCATTAAAATGTACAATTAAGACATGTCAATCAAAAATATTTTTAATTTTAAAAAAACCTTTGGAAACTGAAGATATGATTTCCTCTAGTTTGAAGGTTGTTTCCTTGGCACAGTGTATTCAAATAGTTCAATGATGGAAAACATAATTTTTTTGAAGGAAGAAATTAGAGGAGGCTACTTGAGGCTTCATAACTCTTCAGGTATTCTGAACACAAACTCACGTCAAGTTTGCCCACATAAATCTAAAAGTCTGAAGTGTAGATCAACACAATGAGCCCCCAAAAATAGGGCACAACAAGTAGAAATTAAGTAACTCATACAAGAAGCAATTTGTTGTCATTTTTTAAAATATAAAATTGTGTAGTTTCCCCAACTCTTTTTTCTCATCAAGACAAGTAAGTTTTCTGCCCCATTGGGTATCAGACTAATATTCAGCTTCTTTGTATATTAAAAGTTAATTTAGAAACTACAATCAGATTAAAAAGAAGACATGCTGCTTACTCATACACTTTCATCTTAATCTATTTAATTTCCAAAACTGCTACCTAAACAAAAATGAACAGGGTCATTTTAATTTTCAAATCATGTGTTTCTAAAAAAACACAGCCCAATAACTTCCAGCCGAGGAAAGTTATTTGACTATGAGATCTAACTAGTCATTTGTGAGTGTGAGAAATGAAGTATTAAAATTAAGACTTTTTTCAGGTTCTACTAAATTCTGCTGTTATTCATTGTTCAAAAATAAGCTGGGAGGGGGAATCCAAGATGGTGGGCTAGAGAGAGGCTGCATTCCATGTTGCTCTGTGACCTTGGATTCTACTAGTGGGAATACTGTTTCTCTGAGAGTTATTAGAGGACCCCTGATGGCTACTCCCATGCAGGAATCCCAGCCGCCATGCCTGCTCAGGTCTCCAGAACTCAGTCAGTGCAGGTCTCTTGGCTGCTCGCCCACAGAGGGCCACCAGCATCAGCACCAGCTGGGAACCCCTGGCCAGCCACCTGAGCTGGAATCACAGCCTCTGTTCCCACAAAAGATACCCAGCCACTACCCACAGGCAGAGCATCTAGCCGCTACCCCCATCTACCAATGTAGGACTTCCCCTGTCCCTCCATCTTGGGACACTGCAACCGCTGCCATAGTCCCCTACACGTGGTAGCCTACACCTGGGGACATAGGACAGGGTCTGGAGAAAGCTACCAGTCACAACACTGCATGCCACTGAGCTGCATCTCTGAACACACTGCCCAATGCCACCACCCAGCCCAACCCGACCTGACACCCCATCTCTGAAAGCAGCCTCCTCTATCTTGGGACACTTTTATTGCCATCTTTAGTTGGGCAACTCCCAGCTTGGGACACCTGCTAGGGCCTAGAAGCAATATCAAGGTACCTATAGTCTCCAAATCCCTCCTCTCCCCCACAGCCACTAACCTGGCGCAGTGCTACACAGCAGGTCTGTAGCTCGCAAAGCCTGGCCCTAAACATCCCAATACAAATCAGCTCTCTGTGGCAGGTGGGCAGCCCATAGAGTGCAGCCCACAAGACCTCTGGACAGAGAGGTTCCTGATTGGGAAGTAGAAAGGGAGAGGGGGAGTGAGATACAGTTTAGAGACTAAATTAGAGACAAGGGATTGTGAGGTCTACAGGCGATATAAGGAAATAAGACCAGGTACCCACATCACAGGAGTGGGCCTCAAAAGAGATCCTTGGGGTGCAGACTCCCATCAGGGACTGGCAAGTGCTACCCCACCTCCAGGAGCTCTGTCCCCAAAACCAACACGCCTACCCTAATAACCTTCACCATCCTTAGGGTGGAGAAACAACAAATAAAGACAACCCCTGCTATTGGATGAGAAGGGAAGCAGGAAAGATACGGAACTCCAACAAATCAACCCTTGTATTTTCCTTTGAGATATTTTTTCTTTTCTTTAGTTTGTTTGTTTTGTTCTTTTCTATCTCTCTCCCTTCTCCCACCCTCACATCACCAACATTTGTGAAACCAAGTACTTTTCATGAATTAGGCTACTGAGGACAGGGATGTCTGAATAGTATATTACAGTTGGGTTGTATATTCATTTACCTCTTATTTTTGCATTTTCCTTATATTTTATGTTAGTTTTTTTGTATTCTATTGTCTTCCCACTTATTTGTCTCCCCAAAATCACTTTCTCTCTTTCCCTCCTGTTACTAGCCAACTTCTTTAGTTTCCTCCTTTAAGCATCCTAAGATCTAATAATTCTATATCATCACCTCTTACCCCCTCAACATCTCATCCTACACCTCATCCCTGGTTCTCTCTTTGTCCACCATCAGAAACTGTAGACCCTTTTGCAAACCTACATTTTATATTGTAGATAATAATTGGGCTCAACATTTCTGTATATTGTGACAAAACTGTAAAAGTCTTCATAGCAGCTATTTGGTTTAAGGCTGTATATTGTTTGTATTGAGATCTGTTAATATTGTTCTCCCCCTTAAAGGACAGGTATTGGAAACCTGCAGGGACACTATAAGCCCATAGAGTAAAACTATAATACCTCGGATCCACAGTGCTAGAAGGGAAGACATGCGAACAACATGATAAAACAAGGGAAGAAAGTGCCCCAAACAAACCAAGATGCCACATTGTTAGAATCCAGGGCTAGCACAGCAGAAGAAATTACAGAGAAGGAGTTCAGAATGCACATAATTAAAATGTTCTGTGAATTCAAGGATGCTATAAGAGATCAAATATAGACAGCAAAAGATTATTTTGATGAAGAGCTACATAAGCAAATACAGGAAGCAAAGGATTAATTCTGAGAAAAAAACAAATAGAAATACTTGAAATGAAGGAAACAATAAACTAAATTAACAATAAACTAAATTAAAAACTCAACAAGAAAGCATCACCAACAGATTAGATCACTATTTGCCAACAACATGATTCTATACAGGATATAAAATCAACACACATAAATCAAAGGCATTTCTGTACATCAGTGACAAATCCCCCATTATAATAGCCTCAAAAACATAAAATACCTGGGAATCAACTTAATAAAAGAGGTGAAAGACCTCTACAATAAAAACTACAGAACACTAAAGAAAGAAATTAATGAAGACCTCAGAAGATGAAAAGATCTCTCTGTTCTTGGATAGGCATAATTAGTATTGTCAAAATGACCATACTAACAAAAGCACTATACAGATTTAATGCAATTCCAATCAAAATCCCAATGACATTCTGCATAGAAATAGAAAAAGCAATCATGAAATTCATCTGGAAAAATAAGAGACCCAGAGTATCCAAAGCAATCCTTATCAAGAAGAGTAAAGTAGGTGGCATCACTATACCAGAACTTAAAGAATATTACATAGCAATAGTAACAAAAATAGCATGGTATTGGCACCAAAATAGACTTGTAAATCAATGATACAGAATAGAGGATGCAGAGAAAAACCCACATAAATACAGTTATCTCATACTAGACACAGGCACCAAAAACATATATTGGAGAAAAGATAGCCTCTTCAAGAAATGGTGCTGGGAAAAATATAAATACCTATGTAGCAGAACAAAATTTAACCCATATTTCTCACCCTACACAAAACTCAACTAAATTGAATCAAGGACCTAAGCATTAGATCAGAGACCCTATCTGTGCCTATTAGAAGACAATGTAGACCCAATTCTCCATCATATTGACTTCCTCTACAAGACTCCTAAAGCACAAGAAATAAAATCAAGAATCAATAAATGAGATGGATTCAAACCAAAAAGCTTCTTCTTGGCAATCAAAAGAATTAATAACATGAAGAGAGAACCTACAGAATGGGAGAAAGAACATTTTTACTACATGCACATCAGATAGAGCACTACTCTCCAGGACATATAAAAAACTCAAAAAACTTATGTAATAAATAATAAATAAATTATAAATAACTAATTTATATATTTAAATAAATAATAAATAAATTATTGAATCAATAAATAGGCCAAGGAAATGAACAAACATTTCTCAGAAGATGATACACAATCAATTAATAAATATATGAAAAAATGTTCAACATCTCTAGCAGTCAGAGTAATGCAAATCAAAACTGCTCTAAGATTTCATCTCATTTCAGTCAGAATAGCAGCTATTAACAATACAAACAACAATAAATGTTGGTGAGGATGTGGGGGAAAAGCCTCGCTCATATATTGCTGGTGGGACTGTAAATTGGTGCAACCAATTTGGAAAGCAGTATGGAGATTCCTTGGAAAACTTGGAATGGAACCACCATTTGACTCAGCTATCCCACTCCTTGGTTTATACCCAAAGGACTTAAAATGAGCATACTAAAATGATGCACCCACATCAATATTTATAGCAACATAATTCACAATAGCTAAATTGTGGAACCAACCTAGATGCCCTTCGGTAGATGAATGGATAAAGAAACTGTGGGATATATACACAATGGAATATTACTCAGCATTAAAAGAGAATAAAATCATGATACTTGCAGGTAAATGGATGGAGGTGGAGAATATCATGCTAAAAGAGGTAATGCAATCCCACAAAATCAAAGGCCAAATGTTTTCTCTGATACGTGGATGCTAATCCATAATGGGGGTAGCTGGTAGCATGGAAGGAATGGAGGAACTTTAGATAGGGCAAAGGGTTAGGTTAGGTTAGGTTAAGTTAGGGCATGGGGGAAGGAAAGATGGTGGAATGACACAGATATCATTACCCTAAGTACATGAATGTAGACACGAATGGTGTGACTCTACTTTGTGTACAACCAGAGACATGAAAAATTGTGCTCTGTATGTATACTATGAACTGAAATGCATTCTGCTGTCATGTATAACAAATTAGAATAAATAAATGTTTTTAAAAATTCCTTAAGCCTTTAGAAAAAGCCCAGAAAGGAGGCGAGATGGGATTTCTGAGGCTCTGCAATGACAAGTTATTGGAAGAACCTGGAGAGTTTATGAATGGGTCAAAAGGGAGACTCTGGATCTTGCTGAGCTGCTTAGGCCCTGGCTAAATTGCTGAGGCTGACTTTGAATTCATGATCCTTTTGCCTCAACCTCCTGAGCCTCTAGGATCACAGGATTACACCACCATGCCCAGGATGGAAATATTTCTTTACTGAAGAGTAATTCTTTGCCACAAATGATACTTCTCAATATTCCAAGGGGTTTAAAATAGCTGACATTTTAGAAGAAATCATTGGACTCCTTAATTGAGAATGGCCTGAGGAAGGGCATTGTATCTCTACACTGGAACACACTATCACCTGCAAGTGGAAGATCCTTCTGAAATTGCCTCCTGACACCTGGGTGGCAGCTCTCTGGACTTTTATGGCAGCCCCACCCACCACAATTTTGGGGGGTGGTTGCAATACCCAAGGATTTATTTTTATGTCACAGAAGCAAATTGGCCCTCCCTTCCAGAGTCCTATCCTAGACATTATTACACACTCTGGTTCACCAAACAATTAAATTGTAAGAACAGTTTAAAGGGTATAGACAATGCATCCTGAAAATTCATGTGTATGTGCGCTTTACTTTAGAATGCTGCACAGGGTATATCATCTGAGCCTGCACATCTGTCTTGGGCCATGGCTTCTGATAGTTCCAAAATCCTTTGACATGTCACCTCTGCTTTCCTCATTTGTTCAGTAGCCCCCTCCCTTTTCCTCAGGCATATTAATTTAATACAGTTGCCAGTTGTATTACACGCCATCCTGTCTGGTCAGTACGGGACCTCTGGAAACATTTCCTTGATGCACAACATTACCAAGAAGAAATCTGCACAGATTGATTCACATTTCACAGAACTTCTTAGGCAGGTGTGATTTTACCTAAGATAGCTTGTGACTGTAGTAACAGGTAAGAATGTTTCTTCTTCACTTTTTGCTAACCAACTTCCTTTTTAATGTTTAATATTTCTCACATGTTTAATATTAAAAGTGATGAGATGTAAAAAAAAAAAAACTAATAACCTTGGTTGCATTATGTCCATCAGAATGATGAATAGTCTCCATCTTCAGAATGAGGCTTATCAGACCTTCCAATAATCTATCAGAAACATGTATACATTACAGTGTACTTTTCACTCAAATACTTGAGATTTTGAAAAGATTACATTAATTTTCATTATATAGGTTTTGTCTAGCATTACCCTATTGCAAATTAGAATATCATGTTATACAAAAATTATTAATCTAATAGAAGTATTTCGGGTAGCTTTATTGATTGGAGGGGAAGATATGTTACATGCTCATTGTATAATGAAATTTGAGCAATATGAAAATGCACAAAAGGATGAACTCTTGATAGGGCAAAGGGGTGAGAGGGGAGGGGAGGAGGCATGGGATAATTAATGATGGTTGAATGCGACGATCATTATTATCCAAAGTACATGTATAAGGACACAAATTGGTGTGAGTATACTATGTATACAACCAGAGATATGAAAAAATTGAGCTCTATATATGTAATAAGAGTTGTAATGCATTCTGCTGTTATATATATATATATATATATATATATATATATATATATATATATATATATATTTAATTAAAAAGAAATGTACCAAAAAACCGTGTAATTGTGTCATTAGATAGGGACAGCCATGGTTAATGTTTCATATCATATTCCTGGTCTTTTTCTCTGTAGATGTTCACGTCCTCCATGCCACCTGCACACTGCATCCCAGACACACAAATTGAGATTCTATTGCACTGATTTGTGATCTTTTTGTCCTTAATATATCATAAACAACTTCTTTTATGATTTCACAATATGCTCATGATCATCAAAGTCTGCATAGAACTCCATCCATCACACAGCCATTCTAACACTCAACATTCTCAAACTATTGAACACCAAATCTATACTAATCCAGTTATAAATAGGGTATTGTGAACAATATGCACAACATTCCACATTATCAACCTCCCAAAGCAAAGCAGCACATTAGTTGCAATCAGTGAACCTACAATGATATCTCATTATTATCCAAAGTCCACAGTTCACATCAGGGTTCACATTTGTAGATGCTGTGGGTTTGAACAGACGAGAAATGACATGTGACCACCACACCATGCAAGTATCATTCAGGGCAGCTTCACTTCCTAAAAATCCTGAGTTACACACATTTTTAAAGGCAAGTTAAATATTACCAAAGAGTGGACCAATTCATTTTTTACCAGCATGTATAAAAGTGTCTGTGTCTAAATTCTCATCACATTAAAAATTACAAGAATTGGGGCTCAGCGGTAGAGCTCTTGCCTCACATATGTGAGGCACTGGGTTTGATCCTCAGCACCACATAAAAATAAATAAAATAAAAAAGTAAAGATATTGTGTCCATCTCTAAAAAATCTTTTAAAAAAAGAATTAGCAGAAAGAAATCCTTTCCTATTTGATAGCTGAAGGGTGAAATCACATTCCAATTTTTTTTAGTGAGTCATATAGTTGTTGGTTATTTGAATCCTAGAATATGCCTGTTCATGCCCTTTGCCTATTTTAAAATTGAGCATTTATCATTTTTTAAAAATTTATGTGAACTATTTATATCATTTTTTTCAGGTATGTTACACTCACTTTTTCCCAGTTTAGAGATGGTCTTTTATATTTTCATATTTAATGGCAATATTTTTTAGCTTTTGACATATAGATGTTTTGCTCCTTATATAGTTAAATCCATAAAAAATCAGTTTATTCTGATTATTTGAAACTAGAATTTCTTAATGGTGATTTTTAATGAAGATCACCAACACACATCAAAAATGCATACTCTCACAACCAAAGAAATAAAATATAAAATAATAATATGACATTTTAATCTATTATATTTAGTAAATATTAAAAGGCATAATATGACTTATTGAGGAAAACAAATACTCTTACACACCATAGCAGAGGTGTAGAATCAACAACTTCCTTGAAGAACAATTTGTTGATGCTCATTTTTACTCTCACAACAATTTCTGTTGTCATATAACATGTATGTATTCTGATAGAAATGCCCAATGATGTAGGGTGACAGTCTTATGACAACATTACTTTTAATAGAAGAAAGGTTGAATCCAATCTCTGTTTCATTTATTTATTTGACATAGAGTTGCTGTAGTGCTTAGTGTGTGCTAAACACCATCCTAAGCATTTTACAACTATAAATGGATTAAATCCTCCTAACAACCTCGATCTATTAGTATGCAGAAAATTCAGAAACTGTAACTACAATAAACTTTAAAAAGAAAGAAAGGCAGTCTCTCATGTAATTGCTAGTCCAAAGGTTGGAAACCCAGATGTGGCATGAGAAACAACTCAAAGATGTCATTCAGGATCTAGGTCTTTCCTCACTCGGCTCTGCCATTTCTTGTCTTCTCACAGTTGCAAGATGACTACAATGTTCCTTGAGCCTGTCCAGAAGGAAAATGAAAAGAGAAGGCAGAATTTAGCTCTCCTCCACCAAGCATGAACTCCATGCCCCAACCTCCAATCTGATGGATGAGCTTAGGTTATGTGTATATTCCTGACCAACACCATCACCAGGATAAAGCCATGTTCTGATGGGCTTATATGAATCAATATCCCCTTCTGGAACCAGGGGAGAAGGCATAAATAATGAACAGAATTGTAATTAGGTTAAGATGAAAGGGAAGAAATTATGTTAAGAAGACAACAAACAGTGTCCACCAAACTGAATATCTACCAATAAGAGATTAGCCAAATGCATTCACAGTGAATTCTTGAAGTGAAAATTTGTGTATCATCAAAAGAAACAAAACAATATGGTGACAAGAAAAAATATCTAAGATATCTCTTTTAGAAAAAGATATCATATGCTATCACTTAATAGAAATAGATAAATTGTTTATCCTTACATATGAACTGGAAGAACACATTTAAAGAGTGAGATTAAATGGAAAATAAATAGGAAGATAATTATACATAAATTCTGATTTAAGAACACATTTGGGTTTTTTGTTTTTGTTTTTGTTTCTGTGGTGCTGGGTTTTTGAACTAAGGATCTTACACACGTTAAGCATGCACTCTACTACTGAGCTACATTCCCAATCACTAAGAAAGCATTTTGGATTTCATAAAAGGCTTTCTTTATAGCTGTAGTAGGCAGAATAATGACCTAAGATATCCAGTACTAATCCCTGGACCTTTGAATATATTAACTTTCATGGCAAGAGGGATTTATAAATGTGATTAAAATAAGAATCTTGAGACAGGGAAATTATCCTGGATAACACAGGTGGATCCAATATAACCATAGGGGATCCTCATAAAAAGGAAGGAAGAGCAGAGTGAGAAAAGAGTTGACAAGGAAAGCAGGGGTCAGAGTCAGAAAGAAAGCCTGGAAGATGCTACACTGTTGGCTTTGAAGATGGAGGATGGGGCCTCAAGCCTCAGAATGCTGGTGTTCTCTAAAAGCTGGAAGAAACAAGGAAATGATCACATTAACTTGATTTTATACCAATAAAACCTATTCTAGATTTCTAACCTCAAAACTTTAGAGTTATTTTAAACTACTACATTTATGGTAATTTGTTATAGCAGCAATAAGAAACTGATATAAAAGGAAATTTTCCATTCTCCCTCTATTAAAATAATTTTAAGATAAAGGACTTGAGAAAATACATTACTTGCCTCTGAATTCCTGCTACCAAATACACATAAACACTTTTAATAGTGACATAGAATACATTAACTCGTATTTCCTTGTCTTCTGTGTGTACAATAATGGTTGTTGAAAAGTAAGGGCTTTGGAGTTAGACAAGGTTCCCATCCTAAGTTCAGCACTTAGTGTCTCTGTGACCTTTGGAGAATTACTTATCCTCATTTAGGAAGAGGGACAGAATAAAGCTTCCTTTGCAAGACTGCTGTAAGAGTTTAATAAATTTTTGTTTAGTTCAGGTATGGTAAGGCCAACAGATCAGAAGACTGTCATTGAAAAGATGATTTTATTAGATTTCTAAGAGGAAGGGGCACAGCATGCCATGGAGGGACACAACAGGAAGCACCAGGGTCAGTTGCAGGCAGGGACAATGAACAAGGGAACAGCTGGGAATACTTGATTGGGGTTTTCTTAGGAAGGAATGTGTATGGGGGCATGGAAAGAGTGCTGCCTATGTTAGGACTGGCTAGTTTGACTAATCCTAGTAGGCTCTGGAGTCTAGGGGGTTGCCCCTGCTTGTCTGATGTCTGGCCTTGGGATGATTAGGGGAGAAGGTGAGGGTGAACTAGTGGATCACAAAAGTAAGAGCCTGATAAAGCAGGTGGGCAGGGGATATGGGATCTGATTAGCTGGTTTGTATATTAAAGACATGCTCTTGGGCACAATTTTTGGTTGTTTCTAGGAATTGGTTAGAGTGGGAGGGGCAGACTCTCCCATTAGCAATGCCCCAGATGTCAAAATGTCAGATAGAATCTGGGCATGATGGTGCATGCCTGTAATCCCAGCACCTCAGGAGGCTGAGGCAGGAAGATTGCAAATTCAAAGACAGTCTCAGCAACTTAGCAAAACCCTATGCATCTTAGTGAGGGCCAGTGGTTAAGCACCTCTAGATTCAATCCTTGATGCAAAAACAAACAAATAAACAAAAACAACAACAAACAAACAAAAAAAAACAGATACAGAAATTAGAAAAGGTGGTTAATACACATATGAAAATATATCTAGTACTTCTGCAGCACATAGCAAATGTGTTTTTCCTACCACCATGTCCCATCAACCAATTATATTTTTAGCATATGTAAAATAATATTTATAATCTACCTGTAAAATTTGAATCATGTAGTATTTAACATATAATAATAATGCCCTATTTATCAACTGCTTGCCATATACAAAAAACTATATAGTCATTCCTTCATTTCTTTAAATTCCAAACACAAAGATTTAGCCAACCAAGGATTAAGAATATTCAGAAGAAAAATTGCGCCTGTTGTAAACACTCTATAGACATTTTTCTTATTATTTCTAGAGGACTCAAGATTATTAGTTTATTCAAGATAAACTTGATTCAGATATCAAGATATTGGATATCAAGATTGTTAGATTATTCAAAGGAGAAATCATTTCCCAGGGACTTTGAGAACACCCATGCTTCAAAAGGAAAATGAAGAAGAGGTGTCCTCTTGGGCTGATTCTCCAAGAAGCAGAGCATAAGGGTCATGTAGTGGACATTCTCAGGAGCAAATGGTAAGGGAGTCTGGGCAGGGCAGGCAAGGATCTACATGAGAATGTGATTTAAAAAGAAGACTGACTTCAGCTTGATCCTGAGGGAGCTATGGAGAGTGAATCCCAACAGAAGCTCCAGGCAAGTGAGTGGACCTTTTAGTTGTGAACTATGGACTGATTGGGGGCAGAAGTGACTGCAGTGTAACTCTCAATGCAGTATAACTCATAACCAAGAGAGGTGGACTTGATTGCTTAGGGGCAAGCCTTGGGAAAGGTCACAAGTGCAAACAGCACCCAAAACAGCTGGGAGGGGACAGCCTGGTAAAAGGACCCCAGAACATCTGGCAGAGCACAATAGTTTCTGATACAAGCCTTGTCTCCACCCAGACCTTTTGCTTTTCATCCTAGATTCCTTTTATCCACCTACAACTCTAAGATGCTAGTTGCTTTCAGACTCTGGAAACTGAAAAGATGTGAAGTAGGGGCAAGCTAGGATCCCCTGTGGTGCAATTGGTCCGAAGGTTATCACTGACAGTCATCCTAGCTAATTTTTACTGCACATTTTGGACTCGCCTTGCCTACTGCCCTCATGAACACTAGTGACTCATGATCTCTAATATCTTTTCCTGGCATTAACCTTGTTCCACAGAGGAAAGGCCTCACTGAACTTCTCAACAGCAACAACTGTCTCCTCCACAGCACTGTCAGTATTCTATTGTTCCACAAGGGACCACAAACTTCAGAGCTTGCAACAACAACACACATTTTACTATCTCAGAGTTTCTCCAGGTCAGAAATTTTAAAACATGGTGAAATTCTCTGCTCAGGGTCTCACCAGCATAAAATCAATGTGTCAGCTGGGATGAGCGCTCATCTGCCATTTGAGATCCTCTTCTGAGTACCCTGAATGTTGGAAGAATTCAGGTCCTTGTGGTTGTAGGACTGAGGTCCTGCTTTCCTGCTAGCTATGAGCTGCTACTAAGATTTTGGTATTGGGAAATAGGATGCTGTTATAACAGATACCTAACAATGTGAAAGTGGCTTTGGAATTGGGGAATTGGTAGAGGCTGGAAGAATTCTGAAGTACCTGGTAGAAAAGGCCTAGATTCCCCTGAAGGGGCTGATGGTAGAAAAATGGTTGTTGAAATTGCTTCTGGTGAGGGCTCAGATAGAAATGAGGAACACATTATTGAACACTTGAATAAAGGTGATCATAGATACATAGTTGCAGAGAATAGGAGTCAAGGCACCCCAGAAGCCACATACTCCATACTATGTCACCTACTACAAGGGGTTGGTCTTTACTACCACATCGCTGGTGAATGACTGCTATAAGCATTGATGTGGCTGTGTCACTGTTGTATGCTCATTTTAAGTCCTTTGGGTTTAAACCAAGGAGTGGGATAACTGGGTCAAATGATGGCTTCATTCCAAGTTTTCTAAGGAATCTCCATATTGCTTTCCAGATTGGTTGCACCAATTTGCAATCCCTAATGAATGAAAGTATCTTTCCCCCCACATCCTCGTCAATACTTATTGTTTATTGTATTCTTGATAATTGACACTCTGACTGGATTGAGATGAAATCTTATTGATTTCCATTTCTCTAACTGCTAGAGATGTTGATCAATTTGTATCACTTCTGTGGAATATCTGTTCAATTCCTTAGCCCATATATTCATTGGGTTATTTGTGGTTTTTTTTTCTTTTTGTGTGTGTGTGTTTTAAGTTTTTTTAGTTCTTCATATACTTTGGAAAGTAGTGCTCTATCTAATGTGCATGTGGTAAAGATTTTCTCCGATTCTGTAGTTTTTCTCTTCATGTTACTGATTGTTTTTATTGCTGATAAAAAGCTTTTTGGCTTAAAGCCATCCCATTTATTGATTCTTGATTTTATTTCTTGTTCTTTAGGAGTTTTGTTGAGGAAGTTGTTTCCTAAGGTGACATGATAGAGAGTTGAGCCTACATTTTCTTCTAGTAGGCACAGACAGCGTTTCTGATCTAATGCATAAGTCCTTGATCTGCTTTGAGTTGAGTTTTGTGCAGGAAGAGAAATATGTTTTAATTTTCATTCTGCTACATATGGATTTCCAGTTTTACCAGCACCACTTGTTGAAAAGGCTATCATTTCTCCAAAGCATGTTGTTATGAATATTCTTAAGTTTAATCCAATCATCCCACTACCAAAATGATATCTTATGGTAAAAACAGGAAATTAAGGCGAGTATGTTCAATTTAGTGGTCATTAATTATGAAAAATTTAAGCCAACCAAAATATTTAGTTATCAAATTTCCATGTTCAATAGCCAAATATTTTATTATTCATACCTTATTTTATTCCAAAAATTGCATAACTGAATTCTAGTAATGTATTGGTATTTTAAATGATAATGGAAATTACATGATCCCATTATAATTCACAGAAGTGTACTGCCTTAGTCAGCTTTCCATCACTATAACAAACATCTGAGATAATTGACTTATAAAGAGGAAAGTTTATTTTAGCTCAGAGTTTCAGAGTTTCAGTCTATGACTGATTGACCCATTGCTTCTAGAATTATGGAAAGGCAGCATGTCATGGCAGGGAGCATGTAGTGCAACTGTTCCTCTTGTGTTCTGGAAAAGAAAGAGAGGAATAAGGGGCTGGGATCTCGATATCCCTTTAAGGACACACCTGATGACCAGAATACCTCCTACCTGCCCCCACCTCTAAAGGTTCCACCACCTTCCAATGACACCATGGGATGGGGACCAATGAGCTTTCAAAGACACTTGTCCAAAGCGTAGCAAGAACTTATCCACAAACTGTGGGGGTCACATGGAGGTTTGAGATGTCTGTTTCTATATCGTAAGTGAAATTACACCCAAATCCAGTCTTCATCTCGCAGGATTAGTAGGAAATTTCATCCCAGACATTATCAATTTCTCCCTCAGCTTTTCTCAGCTCAGTAAATTACACACCCACCCCCACAGTTACTTAGATCTATACCCAAGCTATATTCCTTGATCCCTGTCTCCTCTCCACCCTCCCACATTACATCCAGGATCATCCAGGGCAAGCCCCCCAAACCCACCACAAAGCTGTTCAGGCCCCACATCCCTAGGTGACCTGTTATTCTCATCACCCTGGACCGCTGGCCTCCTGTTCCATTTGCTGTCCCCCCACCCCCTGCAAAGCCTTCACAGAGTGTCCAGGGCATTTTCAGAGTAAGACAAGTCATGCCCCATTCCTGTGAGAACCCCTCCATGACTTCCCATAACCATGGGATGACTAGTCTATTACCCCCAGTTCACCCTGGCTCTGGCCCTGTCACCTCCTAGCCTCCCCTCACTGCCCTCTCCATGGGATCCTTCCTTTTGTCCATCAAGCTTGGGGACATCCAAGTTTGCCATCCTAAGGCTTGTTCCCAGGTGTTCCTCTGCCTGGGATGACCTCCCTCAGGGTCATCCCCTGGCCAGCACTTGAGCATGAGAGTCATTTCTGCCAAGGCCATGCCTGTCCCTTCATCTGATTTTCATTCTTGGCAGAAGAAAAGCTGTCAGAGCACTTGATTGTAAGCTTGATGAATAAAGGGAACTTGTCCCTATTGTTTACCACTGAATTTCTCACACGTGGTACCATGAACTGCTCCTTGAATAAATGTTTCCCTGCAGTGTGCTCAGGATCCCAGCCTGCTTGGTGCCTTCTGACCCAACCTCTATGCCACTTTGGGGGCTCAGAAGGCCCAGAGGAAGCAGGAAGTCCTCTAACCACCCTGGGTGGAAAAACTTGTTCCCTGCAGTACCATCACCTCCCCAGGAATTGCCACTGAGCAGGATGGGGTCCTCCTGTCCCCACCCCAGCAGGATGGGTCTCTCCTCAGCTCTACCTGAGCCTGACCCTTCAGACTGACCAGGGTTAGGGACTGACCAGGCCCCAGGTGGGAGAGGTGGAGCCCTGCTCAGTCTCCCCAGCCTCCTGAGCATTCCCAGTGCTCAGCTGAAGCTCCTCAAAAGATCCAGAGGGAGGGGTTATTTGTTTGTTTAGAATACCCATAGCATTTAAGTAGCTTTCTTTTTTCCTCTGGGAAAATCCTTCAGTTGAGAGTAGGAATACACAAATAATGAGGGAAAATATTGAGCAAACATGAATTATGCTGCCAAGAAATGCTAAGTGAAAACTCCTAAACACAGAATTATATAAAGTGGTCAATTATGCTTTTTAATACACAGACAAAACACAGGAAGAAAGTAAAATATTATCAATGGTTGTTTCAGAAGAGATGTCTCTACGTGTAATCACAACTCTTTTGACTTTTACATATTTTCTACATTTCAGGCAATGAGAGTATGTTGCTTTTATAATTTTTAAAGCTTTTAAAATTGTACCTTTTAAAGTGCTTTGCAGATTGGATTTCTACACCTGGTAATTTATATTTGAAATATTCAAATGTGCATGTAAATTTTATTACAAGAATTTTCATTAAATAATTTTCCATAATAGTGAAAAAGGACAAATAAAATAAACATAAAGTAATCCAGGGGATCATCAATAATGATGAATTATAGACAGACCTTAGAAATCATGGCTTTGAAGAGTACCTCATATTATAGGCAAAGGTTCACTATGTAGATAGCTTGAAAAAAAATTTAAAAACAGAACGTGAACATGTTTTTCAGTTCTATAAAAACACTTACAGCCAGGCCCAGTGTGCAGGCCTGTAGTCCCAGTGGCTCGGGAGGCTGAGGCAGGAGAATTGCAAGTTCAAAGCCAGTCTAAAAAGCAAGGCACTAAGCAACTCAGTGAGAACCTTTTTCTAAATAAAATACAAAATAAGGCTGGGGATGTGGCTCAGTGGTGGAGTGCCCCTGAGTTCAATCCCTAGTACCAAAAAAAAAAAAAAAAACTTACAAAAAAATAACACTTGAAACCATAAAAAGTTAGCCTTAATTATTTCTTTGGTGTAACAGGAAAAATTATATTTTTCTTTGTACCTAAGTTTATTTTAAAAATAGACATTATGTATTACTTTTCCTGTAAAAAAAATATTCACTATGGATACTGAAGGACAGTTGTACCATGTACCTAGAGCTAGTACCCTAGTGGGTTTTAGACAGAAAAGACACTGAAGAAGAGGCCCCACTCACAGGACTTGGTAAGCCAGCTAGGAGTGGCTGGACCTCACACAGGGCAAGCACTCCTGTGTCAAGATAAATGCCAGCACAGAAGGAGAAAGCCAGGTAGACAGGTCCCAAGAGAGGGAGAACTGCCTTCTCATCTTCATATTTGGGTCTTGTGCCAACACAGGACGAAGTAAAACCCATGCTATTACTCTGTCCTGTCTAGGAAGGGTTCAGAATCCAGGTTTTGCAGAGGGAGACTAGAGTCAGCTACCCATTCAGCTCTGAGACTCAGCCATGTTGCTTGATCTCTGTGTGTTCTCAGTTTCCAGGGAGCCAGGATTTCCACTTCAGACCTGTTTCTGTTAACTGAGTAGCTCCTGGGATGTGTTAGTGGCTCTATTATTTATGGAGGGTCACAGAACAATGATAATGGCCTGATACTCTGGAGACATTCCCAGGGGCCCTGTCCCAGCACAGGTCTATGACTGAGCAGGAGCCACAGTGGTTCTCAGCCCAGCTACCTCCACCAGCTGGAGACAGGAAGAACAATTTCTCCCTGGGTCTCTAAGGTCACCTTGAATGTGGCCTCCTGGGAGGAGAGCAGAAAATGTCTCAATAAAGTTGCAGGGCGGCTGGATTAGCCAGAGGACAGAGCAGGAAGCCCCACTTTCCCCAGGCCTGGCTGAAGCACTGCTGGCCTGTGTACATGACATGCTGACATCAGTCTGTGCTGCCATCCATTCAGTCATTCTAGGTTTGTGATAGTAGGAGCAAATGTGACTCCATTTTGTTTTATGACTTCATCCTGTAAAACAAACATGCCAAGTAGAAGAGTCATGTCTGGAGCAAGATGTTCTTTTCCTTTTGCTATAGAAACCTTTAAGAACATGGAACTACCTAATGGGGCATTGTTTCTGTAACCAGGGTAACGGGGCTCTGTTTCTGTAACTGGGGTGACTGGGCTAACTGTGATTGGTTAGGCTTCACTCCGCTTGACTGCACTGTCCTGCTTCTGTAACCTGGCTTGCTTGCATTGGCTAGACCCCCCTGAACATCCCTTTTACTGTTTTCAGGCTTATAAGGAGTGCCCTTGCAATTGTTTGGGGCTGATCAGAGGAACAGCTTTATGTTCTGGTCAGCCGCCACCGGTGTGCTTCAATAAAGGCTTGATTCGATTATATGTGAGTGGTCTGGAAGTCAAGTTTATGAAACCCTGGGACAAAGCTTTAACTATAACAGGTTCTTCTGTGAATTATAGCCTTCTGAGTTGCTGAGCCCCAGAGATAAGACCAGCAGTTGCCTCAGCCTCTCCCCAGCTCACTGTGGAGAACTTCCCTGGCTCAAACATATTCCTGGCTTGGAGGCCAGCTGCTGTCTCATGTGCTCTGCCTTTGTCCTTGCTTTGTGTCTCAGGCTACTGACCCCTGGTCACAGTCTGCAGTGTGCAGTGGAGATGTGGTTGTTTAATATAATTTGTATATTACCTGGGAGGTTCTGCCAAATGGTGCCCTATGGATACCACCTGGGGCACCTCATTTTCCTCTAGACATAATTTCTCAGGCTACACTTCACCAGATTTTCAATGTGTGGTGACATGGAAAAAGAACATAGGCTGTGGGAAGGTCAAACACAGATTTGAACTTGCACTTTGTTGTGTGACCCAAGGTGACAAGCACATTGCTTACTTAACTTCAGGGTCTCACATTCCCCACCTTCAAAGGAGCAAAATGTCACCTGCCACATGAGAGAAGTAAATGAGATGATAGGAACTCATCTAGGGTGGTGGCTGGCATTAGTGGGTGTTGGAAAATGCTTTTTACTTCCCAAAGAGCTTTGAAAGACCCGTTAGAAGTCATTATCTAGGATTTTACCTTGGACCAACCAGTCTGTCAAGAAAACTTGTCTTTTCCTAATAAGAGCTTTAATGTAACTGAAAGAGAAATGAGTGGTGAAGCCAGGCAGTGCCTGGGGGTACCCGGGGCTAAGACAGTGTCCTGCTTTCCACACCTCCCTGTGGAGGGGTCAGAGTGACTCACTCCTGTTCCAGGTAATCCTGGCTTTATGGTGCAGACAAACACCATCTGGTGTGGCACTGGGGCCTTCTTTGCACTTTCTGAGCTGAATAATCCCCTCTGGTAACATAAATGACAACAGCAAGTAAACAACTTTAAAGATCCAGAAAAAAACAACTTAAAAGATCCTATGCAGCTGCCTGCCCACTGAAGTGATTTCCACAAAACTTCCAGTTAGCATTCACTAAAGCCTGTTCTGTGGAACCTGAGTTCAGAGGGATGTAAGCAACAACTTTGTGAAGGGTGGAAGGATGCCTCTTAAACGCACTGGGGGGAGTGGACAGAAGGTTAGAATGAGCACCTTTCTTGACCACCTGTCTTTTCAGACCTAGATGTTCTCCTGTGGCTGATCAGTCCCACTGTGGGAGATGGATGGACAGTGTTTCCCAAACACACTTGACCATACAGCTCCTCTTTTGAGGAATTCCTATTAACATTCTAGAAGCAGGATTCTTCTGAAAAATATTTCTAGATATACGGTTGGGTTATTTAGCAACTTTATTGAAGCATATTTTGCATATCATTTCCAGCTGTGTGATCATTAACATAAATAATTTTAGGACTTTCCATTCACCCCATGAAATAAATCTTCCTGCCTATTAACTGTTAATAGCTGTTCCCACCCCATCTAGGCAAAATCACTAATTTATTTTCTGTTTCTATAGATTTTCCTTGAGAAACATTGTTATTTGGGGGAGGGTGGTAAAATATACATAACATTGAATTTACCATTTTAGCCATTTCAAGTGTACAATTCAGTGGTGTTAAGTTCACACTGTTGTACAAACACCACAACCGTCATTCTGAATTTGTTCAATATCCCAAACTAAAACTATATTCATTAAAAAACAATTTCTCCTCCCCTGAGGCATTGGTAACTTCTGTTCAAATGTTTGTCTCCATAAATTAGACTATTCTGTTTACTTCATATAAGTACAATCATGCAGTATTTGTCCATTCGTTGTCTGGCTTATTTTACTTTGCACAATGCCCTGAAAGTTCATTTATATTATAGCATGTATCAGAATTGCATTCCTTTTAAGGCTAAATAATTATATTCCATTGTATATGTATATTACATTTTGTTTATCCATTCTTCTGATGATGTATACCAGGTTGCTTCCATCTCTTGGCTATGGTGAATAATGCTGCCATGAATAGTGATGTACAGATGTCTTTTTGAGTCTCTGCTTTCAACTTTTTGAGGTATATCCTACCAGTGGAATTTCTGGGTAACATGGTAATTTTATGTTTCACTTTTGGAAGACCCACCATATTGTTTTCCATAGTGGCTGTGTTGTTTTATGTCCTCATCAGCAATACACAAGGGTTCCAACTCATCATCAATACTTGGTATTTACTATTTAATTTTTGGTTTTGTCTATCTGTTTATGATTGCCAATTTAAGGAGTATGGAGTAGTATCTGATTGTGGCTTGAATTTGCATTTCCCTGATGACTGATGATTTGGAGCATCTTTTCATGTGCTTATTGGCCATCTGTTTATCTACGGAGACAATTATGTACCTGAATCTTTGGCCTGTCTCATTATCAGATAGATTTGTTGCTGTGGTTAAGCCATGGGTATTCCTATGTATATTCTATTCATCCCTTATCACTTAAATGATTTGCAAATATTTTCTCCCATTCTGTTGGTTTTCACTTTCTGGATAGTGTTCTTGGACTTCATTTTGGTGAAGTCCAATTTGTATATTTTTTTTTCTTTTGTTGTCTGTGCTTTTGGTGGGATAACCATTGCTTTTAGGTTTTAAAAGATCAAATAGAAAGAGAATCTGCCCTTGAAAAGTAAAAAGAAAATCAAAATTGCCTGCTATCCTAACAGGTATTTTTATTATTCCTTTAGAAATAATAATTCATTTTTTCACATTATATCCCCCCAAATAGTCAACTCTGAACTGTGTTTCTTGGCATATGCTTAAACAGCAATTGTTGTTCTTATTGAATATTCATTATGCACATGTCAGACTATCAGAGACCGAAATATCAGCCATTGTCAGTTCCAGAGCTGTCTGCCCTGAGTTGAGAGGCATATTTATTAGTAAAGACTCAGTTGCAAGTGACAGGGAACCAATTTGAAATGGCTTAGATAGAAAGGCTAATTTACTGGCTCATGCAGCTAAAATGTCAAGGAGAAGTAGAGTGGTTTAATTGGGTCTAGAGGCTATATCTCAAATATTTCTCTTTTATTCTTCCCTCCTTCCTTTTCTCTCTCTATCCTTGATGTGGCAAGGCATTACATGAAGACTCAGTCCCCTTGTCCCAGAGCACCTTAGTGATCATCTAGTTTTTCACCCCTATTTCTTAATGATGGTCTTCTTGCAAAGTGAGCAAGGCAAAATGGTTTGGAAGGTGTATTAGTCTTTTTTTTTTCTCTATTGCTATAACAAAATACTCGAGGCTGGAAAACTTATAAAGGAAAAAACTGTATTTATCTCACAGTCTTAGAGTCTGAATGTCACACAGCATGACACCAATTGTGGTAAGGACTTAGTGGGAGAGGGCATCATGGCAGGGTTCATGCAAGAAAGATCAGCCGGAAATTCAGGAAGCTAGGGCAGGGCATTGTCCCATTCCTCATGAATAAAACACTCAGGGTCACTCCAGGGGAACTGGGATGCATGAAATAATCACAAAAGACACAGAGATACCTTCTTCTTTGTGGTCCTGTGGCGGCTCCTCTGACCTTAAGGGTCCACAGAAAGAGTGAGCAAGCACATGCTGGACCTTTTTATTGAGGAGAAGCCATTCAAATGAGGCAAGGGGTCAGGTTTCAGGGGCTGAGTCTAGCTTCCTGATGTCTGCTGTCAGCAGGTTGAGTGACATCTAGGAAGGCCACACTCAAAGGCAGAGCAAGAGAAAGGGACATACGAAGGGTGTTTCCATGGAACATTCTATCCCAAACAGGGTAAAGGGGTAATATCACAAAGGAACAGGTGAGCGTAGCTCGAGTCATAGGGCAACATGCCTACATCTGAAGACATGTCCTCAAACTTCCAGGACCACAGAAATGTCCAGGTCACTACGAGATGTAGTAACGGTCAAAACCTCTCTGGCTCAGGGAAGGAGAATGTGAATCATTCAGACTGGCTGCCCACAGGACATACTCTTGCTCTTTTATTACACTTTCAGAAGAACTATCTGTGATTCCAGGAGAATGATTGAATCCCTTCTGAGGGCAGGAACCCCAGCGACCTAAAGGCCACTAGACCCCACCTCTTAAAGTTCCCACCACCTCTTAATGTCAACAACTAGGGCACTGGATTCCAACACATAAATCCAGGGGACAATAACAAACCATATCCAAACTAAAGGCAGAGCAGGCAAGGACCTTGCCCTCCAGCAGACGTGGAAGGGTATGTGCTGCAAAACCTTTAATCAACATCCAGCTCTGTTCCCAGCGACTTTCCAGGCACAAAGGTTTGCAGATTGATGGGCTGATGGGCTAAGGTTCCCCAGAAGCAGTGCAGCGATCCCATTTCACTGACTTCACATCTTGATTTAAGAAGAACTATTAGATGTCAAAAACAAATTCCAAACACACCCTTTTTGAAGATTGTGATTTATTCTATTATTTTAAAAAATCCAGTCTATCCCATTATATATTATATTTTTATCATTGATTATATTTAAGCATATTCTTTTTTTTAAATCAAGAGCACATCTTTTTATTGATTTTTTTTAGTTATATATTACACTAGAACTCATTTTGATGTAATTTATAAAAGGACGGAATATAATTTGCTCTAATTCAGCCCCTTTCTCTCCCCCAAAGCATATCATTTTTATTTTTATTTTTATTTATTTATTTATTTATTTATTTTTTATTAATTTTTATTGTTGGTTGTTCAAAACATTACATAGTTCTTGATATATCATATTTCATACTTTGATTCAAGTGGGATATGAACTCCCATTTTTACCCCGAATACAGATTGCAGAATCACATCAGTAAGCATATTCCTTTAGTAGACTTAGAATGCTTTAATTTGATTCCCTTGATAAATATTCATTTCAAGGTAATAGCCAGAAGGCCAGTAGGCAGGAAAAAAACAGTTTATCCTTTGAGCAAATTTCTTATTGGTGCATTTCCTTGTATGTTGTCATAAAGGCTAATCCCTCACCACACATTAATTTTATGACTTTGTGAATGCCAAACTCCAATGCACTTTTCAATCTACTCATGGACTGAATCATCTTATTTTTCCTTTGCAGAAAGAAAATATCATCTTATATTAGGCATGAATTTATAGCAGGCTTAATATTTAGCTTGTTGGAAGCTTTCTTTCAGGAGGCAAAGTTTGTAAAAGACTAATTCAGCTTTGTGACAGAACATGAAAATTCATATTTCCAACCAATGGGTTTCCAATAGAAGCCTTGCTTTGATTTGTTACGCTATGTCTTTATTTATGGGCTGTGTTCAGACTAACTATAATACCAAGTGTCCCATAATCCTCACGCCAGCTTGTCTTCATAGCTCATGTCCATTTTTCATTCTCATTCTGCTCCATCGTTTGAGTAATGATGACAACAGTGATGAATGTAATAGAAGTGCTCAGTCAGTGGCACCACAGTCCCAAGGGGACCTCCGGGTGAGTAATGAATCACCCACCTGTGTTTAGATGCTTTGTATGCATCATTGACTCCAGAAGCAGCTCTCAGAGCAGGGGTCTGTGGGTCTAACATTGAATTTTATTTTTTCTTCCTACTCTAATCATGATGAACGTTTCTTTTGTTTATTCTCCATCTCCTGATGCTTACATCATGTGGGCTTCAATAATCTGTACTAAGACACATGAATAGTATTTATTATTAAAAATATGATGCTACCAGGTGCAGTGACACATACCTGCAGTTCCAACTGTCTATGAGGCTCAGGCAGGAAGACTACTTGTGCCTGGAGGGGTTTGGATCTGCCTGAGACACATAGTAAAACCCTTTCTAAAATTATTTTTAAAGTGTGATGCTAGGTTAATGACATTGACAAGCACAGCATACCATTGCCCTTAACCTGGCATTTTAAGTCTTAGATTAAGTTATGTTATTTTTCATTGAGGCTCAGTGAGCACATGAACCAGGCCATGGTTCAGACATATCTGAGCAAGGGGGAGACTCAGAAAGACCAAGTTTGATGAAGATCCTTACAAGATCCATACAAGGTTCTTATTAAGGACTTTGAAAGGAACTTATCCTGGTATTATCATTAGAGAAGACTTGACCAGACCAACATAGATTCCTGAGCCACAAATCCAGCATTAAAATTAAAACTCTATTGATTTTCTCAATACCCTGGTGAGGTCAATATTATCCTTATTTACTGGATTAGGAAAATTGAGATCAGAAAGGTGTAGTGATTTACATTACAACTCTGATAAGGGATACAGTCTAAATTGGTTTATTATATGTTGTAGCTGTCAAATAGTTACTTTGTTAGGTATTAAAACTGAGAAAATAAAAAATATTCTCTCATGCATTTTAAGATAACAATAATAAATGTATTTCATCTTAAAAAATATTGGCACCATATTTGAGAGGCCACCTAAAACCTTAGTCCACAAAACTAAATCACAGGACATTTTGTTGTTTTAGTATTTCACCTGAACCTCCTCTGGTCAATGGCAGCTTGCCTTTAGGGGTTGCTGCTCCTGTTCAATTTCAGAAAGAAGGAGATAGGTACAGAGCCAGGCCCACCCCCCAGCTCCCTCCCTTATAGCACTCAAACACCCAAATCAGGCTGTTTCCTGAGTATGAGGGTAAAGTCCAAGTATGGGTGAAGAGGGTGAACCAGGGGCTGGGGTTGTGGCTCAGTGGTAGAGCGCTGGCCCTGCACGTGTGAGACCCTGGGTTGGATCCTCAACACCATATAAAAATAAGTGAATACAATAAAGGTATTGTGTCCAACTACAACTAAAAAACCAAATATTAAAAAAAAGGAGTTTGAACCAGTCTGGGAGTTAAAGAGGATTTACATCAGGAAGTAAAATGAGAATGAAAAGATAAAAGAAGGGCTGGGAAGAGAACCACCTGAGCCAGTCCATAGGCTCATCTCTGGAACAGCTTCTGTTTGAGAGTTGAAGATGGATGAGGCTGAAAGAACAAAAAGAGTGGGATCCCTTGGTGGTGGCCCAGGTCTCAGCAGGCTGCAGTCTCAATGGACTTCAGGTATGATTCCCTCTGGTGATGAAGGGATTGACATGATGCTCAGTCATTAGTCAAGGTCAGGTGGGGGATATAGTTACGAGAACCAGATTGGCTGGGTTATTGATCCAGGAAGCAGGGGCAGCTATAGCTGGAAAGGCAGCTAAGGCTGGGTGAATCAGATCCACCAGCATGGAGCCGTGCTGGGGGCTCAGCCTGCTTGGCTACATCTACTGTGAATTGTCCATCCAGAATCCTTACTCTGGCCCCAACCAGATGGGTCCAGATTTCTTTCCAGGGATCCAGGCCCTACCTCTTCTGCATAAAAACAGCCTCTCTAGGGTATAGAAGCTGCTTAATCAGGAAATGGAGTTGGTGAAACTGTTGTAGCCACCAATACGACATCTTCAAACTGGTCATTAATAGACGGTAATCCTAAGCTTATTTTCAAGTTAAGAACAAGATGTTAGATGCCAAAAACATATTCCTGAGCTACATATGGTCACAGCAAACCTTTCATGCACCCTTGGAACTGCACCCAATTCTGTAAGCACTCAGATAATTAGGGATTTCAGATTTGCAATGCGTGTTTTGACACCTTCTCAGGAAAATGTTTGGAGTTGAGCAAAAATAATATCTTAGTTTTGTAAACCTAAACAACTTACATATAACACTCTTACATCATGACTTCATTTGACATTCACAACTATTAATGAAGTAAACACAAATATTCTCATTTCATAGATAAGAACAAACTGGGCTAATCAAATGTCTTGCCTGAGACTTTATAGCTAGGATGTGGCAGGTCAGATCTTTAGAACTCACCCACTTTATTCTCCCTCCCTGGAGATTTTGGTCTCCTTAGGTTGGTCTTTCTTCCCAGTGTATCCCTTCAACCTCAAATTTTATATTTTTGTGTCAATGACTCAATCATGAGATCATGGATCTAAATAGTAGCCCATGTCTTTTATTTTCCCTCATTTTTTTAAGTGAAGTGCTTAAGTTGTCATTCTTTGAAGCTTATGTTTCTGTTTTGTTTCACTTTTTTGAGGCGTGGTCTCATTATGTTGCTGAGGCTGGTGTCCCACTCGTGGGCTCAAGGGATCCTCCTGCCTCGGCCTTCCCAATAGCTGGAAATAAAGGCATGCATCGCCATGCTCTTTGGGTTTTATTAAGGAAATTCTTACTTCTCCCCTTCACATGGAGTCCAGATGACCGTGCCTAGATTCTCTTCAAACCATGGACAGTGAGCAATAGCTGATGTGGGTCTAACAATTGCTTCAAAGTCATTTGTAGCACATGCTCATATATAAGAATTCCTCAAAAATGAATGTGGCTTCCTTTTGGTTTTGGGGGATCAGTCAGACATACTCAGATTCCCAATATCTTGCTATCCAATATCAGATATTAGATATCCCAATATCTTACCAATATCTCTAGCCTGTGACATCATCACTCACCCCACCCCAAATCCAGCTTGTTTTTCTAGTACTCCAAGCTCCAGCCACAAAGGAATTCCCAAGCATCCAGCATGGCTTTGAAGCTAAGGACACACTATGACTATGACCAGAATGTTCTTTCTTTCTACCTTCTCAGAGGTAACTTGTGCTCATTCTTCGGCTCTCCCCATAGACAGTAATCCTTCAGGACACAGTCTCTGAATCACAAGTCTAGCTTAGTCTCTCTTCTTCATGCTATAGAGCCATGTGGGCAAGCACGGAGGTTCTGCAGTTAGAGGAACCATGATTGGACTCTCCACACTGGCAAACTTAACCTCTCTGGAATTTGATGTCTTCCCTGTAAAATCTGGGTAATATCCATTTCTTTATAATTGCTGTTTTAAGAATTGAAGGTGAGAATCTATAAGCACAAAGAACAACTGCCTATAACATAAGTAGGGACTTAGTAGATGCATCTCAATGAGCAACTTTTTTTTTTTTTTAAAGAAAGAGTGAGAGAAAGGGAGAGAGAGAGAATTTTAATATTTATTTTTTAGTATTTGGCGGACACAACATCTTTGTCTGTATGTGGTGCTGAGGATCGAACCCGGGCCGCACGCATGCCAGGCAAGCGCGCTACTGCTTGAGCCACATCCCCAGCCCCCTTTTCTTTTTCTTTTTTAGCCTGTGTTGCCAGGAAAAGGAAGCTGGATTAGTTATCTGAGTTTCTTCTGTTGGGAATTCATGGCTGTATCTTTGCTCATGTTGACTTCCTACTGTGAAGTGCCCCTTTTCCCCACTCTACCCGCCCTCAGGGTCCTGTTTTACATATCCCTACCTCTCCCATGATGATGTTGGCCCCCACTGTGAATTTTTACCTATTATTCATCTATTAATGACTGTAGGACTCTTCAATTATTAGGCCTATTATATGCCCCACACTATAATGTGTGGTTGGCATCTGATATCTATTTAACCCTCCACTGGTTCCAGAAGGGATGAGCTCTGTCTATCTACTCATCCCTGAATAAATGAGGCTTGGTTAAATTCTCCTTGTCATGAATGAGAGAGCTACCTGACCCTTTGGCACCACCTGCCATCCTTCCTGGTTATCAGGTGCACCATCTTTTTGAGTAAACTCTCTTCCTTCCCCCAAAGAGTACAAACACTGTGGTGCTAGAGAAGGACAATCTTGTTCTCTAAAGTGTAGTCAATGTGAAGCCAGGAGCTCTGGATGCTGTCTAAATGTGACAAATCCAGGGAAATGGAGCAAGAGGAAGGTGACGACTGTGATGGAGGGCCAGGTGCTATTGCTAGAGTTGCCCTGCTTAAAACTTCTACTTTCTATATAACTTTGGGAGAAGGGAAAACTGGAAATTCCATTTACCAGTCTAATAACAAAAGACGGATCTGCAAGGGCTTTGAGGTCAAGGTTTATTTGGAAGGGGATTCCAGAGGAATAGATGAGTAAGCCTATTACTCATAGGGAAGAGAGCCAATCAAAGGCTCTAATAAGCAGTCTACTGCTGCAGGCAACCAGGGCTGATCTCATTAGGGATCCTGGGAAACCATTTAGACTGGGGTCAGAAAATTACAGCTGAATCCAGCCTGTTAGTTTTTTATTATGACTCTAAAGCAAAAATGCTTTTATATTTTTAAATGATAGAAAAGTAATTAATATTTTATGACATGCAAGTTCTTGAGATTCAAATTTTAGTAGTGATAATGTTTTCTTGTTATAAAGCCTTGTCCATTTATTTACATTTCATCCTGCTATCACTGCTGGGTAGATGCATCTTGGTTCCCTAAAACTGCTGAACTGAGTAGTTGTGGTGGAGACCAGATGATCCACAATGATTAAAATATTTACTAGGAGGGTGGTGGAAGGAGAGGGTAATCATTATACAAAATACATGTATGAAGATGTGAATTTGGTGTCAACATACCTTATATACAAACAGAGATATGATAAATGGTGGTATAAATGTGTATTAAGAATTGTATGCAAAAAATAAGAGAGCTCATATATAATGGCATAATTTGGTGTGAACATACTTTATCTACAGAGTTACAAAAATTGTACTGTGAATGGATAATTATGAATGTAATGCACTCCACCATTGTCATGTATGTAAGAAATAAATTTTAAAAAGAGAGAAAAAAATATATTTACTAGGGGCTAGGGTTGTGGCTCAGTGGTACAGCGCTTCCCTAGCATGTGTGAGGCACTGGGTTCAAGTCTCAGCACCACATATAAGCAAATAAATTTTTAAAAGATCCATGAAAAACTAATAAAAAGATTTTAAAAAAATATTTACTAACTGGTTCCTCATAGGAAAGATTTAAAATCATGGTTTAGGTCATGTTTCCACATTGTCTCTCCCAATGGATCCTCTTGAATCATTGCTACAGGGATATTCCCAAGGGCTTTAATTTCCCAAAACGTGTAGCCCCTTCTTGTCCAAGCAACCCACAAACACTCTCCAGAAGAGTTCCAAGTCTTTATAGCAGGAAGCAGATTGCATATTTGGAAACCAGTAGGATCCAAGGTGATCCATGTAAGGTACAGAGAGCTCCTGATATAGGAGCAATTTCTTCAAATTGGAAAATTCCCACAGCCCATTTTTAATTGGCTGTCAACCATAGTATATTGAGCAATTAGCCTCATGTAAAGACACAGAAAGGAGCAAACATCCAAAGACAGTTTGTCTTTAAACAAACTGTCTTGTACAAGATGCTAGTGGCATTTCTGCCCCTCTTGACATGTGGTCCAGCAGCAAGGACATGCTGAAAAACAGTGAATGCATGAGCTTCTGCACTTCCTATAGCAGCACTTTCTGCTACAACAGCAGCATGGACAAGATTGTCTCCATTTTGGTCTCAAATTTCACCTCCAGGATGGCCTTTGCACCAGGTAAAATCAAGACCACCCTTCTTATTGAGGAACTGTTCAGCAACCTGCTTTAATACAGGATGACTCACATCAAACCCAATCAAAGTCATTCTTGTGCTTGTAAAATGGTTCTGAACAAAGTGATATAACTCTTCTGATGACACTTTTCCAATCCTATAGTCAGGACAATACAATGACTTAGCTAAGGCATTCTGGTAAACAGCAGCATGCAAATTTTCAACAAGAAGAGCCTGTGGATTCTGTCAATCCTTAGCTGAGACTGAAGGGAAACCGCTTCCCAACAACAAAATTTTGGTGCTGTGGTGACATTGAGCAGGAATTCCATTGAAATGTCACCATCATACTGCAGGCACTCCATTTCCCAGTCACAGTTAGTTTACCATCACTTGCTTCCATTCCTCGGGTTATCTTGAAAGATGAAGCACCCTTTGTAGTTAAACTGGATGCAAGACCCAGCAAATGAGAGGTTCCTAAATTGTTGGAGCCCTAATATCTACTGCCTGCTTTAATGAACAAACCAATTCTTGATGCAGGAGCATAATTTTCCAGAGAAACAGTTATCAAACCATTTGGTAATTTGGTAAACTCAAGGTCCTGAGGATGTAGAGTAACTCCTGCAGGGGCAGTTGTACCTTTAATTTGGGGAACAACTTTGAAGGAATAAAAATCTTGAGAAGGACCTGGCTCTAGTCAGTAGCTTCATGGCTCAAGAGTGCTCTGACTCACTGTCACTTTGACTTAAAGACAGGCAAGATAGTATCAGGCTGTTGCCAAAGGAAATCATCAACATTCAATGTTTTTTCTTTCAATGCCAATTACTTAGATTCTGGCTTTTTGGAATTTACACTGTCTTCCAGGCTGTAGTTGCTGTAGATGTGATCAAGGCTGCCTATAGCCAAGTAAAAACAATTGCCCAAGGAAACCTTTCCAATGCAGATGTCCAGGCTGCCAAGAACAAGCTGAAAGCTGGATGTCTAATGTCAGTGAAGTCTTCTGAAGGCTTCCAGAATGAAGTTGGATCCCAGACTCTAGCTGCTGGTTCTCACACACCACCATCCTCACTCCTTCAACAAATTGACTCGGTGGCCAACACTGATGTCATAAATGCTGCAAAGAAATTTGTTTCTGTCCAGAAGTCAATGGCAGCGAGTGCAAACTTGGGGCATACACCTTTTGTTGATGAGTTGTAACACTGAAGCACATGCTGCAGGGGAGAGAGTGGAACGTTTTCTCAGCCCAGAGCAGCACACATGAAAGTCAAAAGTCTATGATTTAACTTGTTTTTCTCAATCAACCAAAATATCATATGCAGGGGCTGGCATTGTAGGTGACACCAAGGTATTATTCTATGGGTTTAGGGACGGGGATAGAATTTCAGTCAGAAATTTCTAATGGGATAGAATTCAGTCAGAAAAAGTCCCTTAGAACAAGACAAGATGAACAACATAGAGAAAACAGAAAATCAAAGAAAATGAAATAGGAATGAGCAATACAAACAACGTACACCTTAACTAGGAGTAGTTCTGTCCATAGATTTCTATTAATGGGGAGAAGCATTAGATCAGAGCCTGGTTCACTGTTTTCATCAAGAAGATATTTTCTATAGTTCTGGAGAGAGCAGTAAAACGTTCTTCCTATTTTTCCACACAGGTGGAGATAGGGAGGAAGCTGTTGGAAGGATAGCTGTAATCTGAATTGTCCTTTCTTAAAAATGATATTCCAGGGAGCTGTTGAAGTGCTTTTCTAGGTAAGGAATGTGGAGGTTGAGCTGCGGGTGCATGTTTGCTTTTAGTTGCTGTGACATATACATGAGGAAAAAAAATTTAGAGAAAGAAAGATTCATTCTGTCTTATGGTTTCAGAGGTTTCAGTCCATGGTCAGCTGACTTCAAGATAAAAACACCCTAGCAGAAAGACATGGCAGAAGAAAACTGCTCACTTCATGGCAGCCAGGAAGTGGTGGGGGATGGGGGGCAGGACTAGGGACAAAATAGAGTCCCAAAGGGTACACCCCCAGTGTCCTACTTTCTCCAACCCTGCCATACCTCCTCCCTGTAGTCCATTTTAAGTCTTTTGGGGACATTCCAGATACAAACCATAACATGGTGGGATGTTCATATTGGACTGGGGAAGTGGTTCTATGAACCAGATTTGAAATAGCATTGATATATTGCAGCCAATGTTTTATCAAAAGAGTTTGAGCCTTAAAATTCTAGTTAAGTAGTAGATTAGCAGCCAAAGAAATACGCCATCTTCATAATCATAAGAGGGCCTACAGCCCATTTCCTTTCCTGTGCAAGCCAGCCCTGTGCTATTTTAAAGACAATGTTCCTATTAGGGGTAAAGTGGATTGGGTGCCTCTTCTCTGAAGAGTACCCTGTGGCCACTCTGGAAGTGGTATAAGATATCTATCTAGTCTCTCCAAATCTGATTCAGAAATAATGACTCTGGGTCTTCAGGAAGGTTGCTTAAGAGATTCTCTTTATTCCATCTAATTTTATTCAAGTAGGTTCTGACAGCTGGACCTTTTGAATTATATTTCTGTATCCTTTGGGTACAACATATTTTACCCATTTGAATGGCTCTTTCTGTGAGCATCTTGAAGCCCTAGTAGACTCTAATAGGTAACAGGGTGACCTTCTGCTCTTAACTGGGTCCCTGTCCTCTAAGGTCCTGTCCTATAAGGAGCCAGAGCATGTGCATGATCACCAGAAAGTTTTGTTACTCATTTGACTAAAAACAAGAGCCTCATGTGAACATGTATGAAACAGATGCAGTTGAGATTTGTGAAATAGTTTTTTATGTCCCTATTACTTAGACTAGGGGAGCTGACTCTTTCCAGTCAATCATATCTGAACTGTCTAGTTATATAAAGCAAAAAGCTTATACAGCATTTGCTTTTGTAAATAAACATGTTTTAGATAAGGTGGAGCATATTTAAAACTTCTGATATGACAAAATATTCCAAAAAAATGAAAAGACACAATGCCAAACTGGGAAAAAATTTTTTGTAGTAGTTATGACAGAAAAGTATTAATACTGAGAATATTGTAAAGAGCTCCTGGTCAACTGGAAAAAGATAAAAACTTAGTAGGAAAAAATGAACAAGGGGAATAAAAAGGAAAATTAGAGAAGATAAAATAGAAGTGGCCAATAAATATATTAAATAATGCTCATCTTCAGTAGGAACCATGGATATAAAAAATTTTAAAACATGATGTCATTTTTACCCAATATAATGACAAAAAAATATTTAAACATTTTACATTAATGTTCCAGTGGAGGAAAGGGAAAAGCTCTTCTAAATGTTGCTGGTGGGAGTGTAAATGTACATGACAACATTAGAGGTTTATCTGGCAGTATCACAATTAAAATGAGCCTGTCCTCATGGTCAACCATTCTGCTCTAGGTATTTACATCAGAGAAATACTTATGGGGGCAGAGGCTGCAGTTATCTTCACATCTGATCCTCATTTCTTGTGTTGTAATAGGATCTCCAGACAACCAGCAAGGAACTACATTTCCCAGCTTCCCTTAAGGGTAAATGTGACCAAATTTCAGCCAGTGGAATGTAAGAAGAGACTGCGATTTTTAAAGACGTTTCCTTATGGGAAAGAATATAAACTTTCTTCCTTTTGTCTTTTTATCAATGGCCAGTAGAAGAGAAAGGTGATAAGAGAGACATGCATGAGGCATAGACATGTGAGGATGGAGAAGATATTAGAGTGATGCATTTACAAGTCAAAGAATCCTGACAGCCAGCAGAAGCTGGAAGAAGTAAGGATGTCTCTTAGAGTCTTCAGAGAGAGTGAAGCCCTGCCAACGCTTTACTTTTGGACTCTGTATGAGAATGCTTCCATTGTTTTAATATTTCCATTTCTGGTAGTTTGTTATAGCAGTCCAGGAATATGAATATTCCATGATATACTCATTTCATAGGATATTTTTCAGAAGTTGGAAAGGATAAGCTCCATTTATATGGAAAGATATTGGCATGGAAAGATCTTGAAGATAATGGTGCTTGATTAAAGCATGTGGCAGAATTATATCCATAAAAATACCATTTACACTTATGGAAACCATAAACAAGGCTATGCTTTTTATAGTAACAAATAAATATATATAAACACAGAGACACATCTGATATGGATTAAGCGAAGAACAAAATGTTGACCTTTTGGAGGATGGAGAAATAAGAGAATCAGGATTGGGGGAAGTAATCAGAAGAATTAGCTTTTTCACAGGATGAATATTTACATATGAATTGTGTAATAAATAATATAAATCCCCACATGGCACTCCAGATGTGGGAGACCAGTGGCAGAGAAGATCCTTGTTTGGGCCTCTGGTTCCAAGGTCGTGTGATATCTTTTGGAGTCACTCACTGCCCTGTCCCACCTGCCTCCCCGCAACATGTGCATGTTCTTATCCCAGAACCTGTGACTGTTATCTTGTACAGCAAGAGGGACATTGCAGATGTGATGAAGAATTCTGAGATTTGAATACTATCCTGGATTATCTGGGTGTGTTTGATGACAGGGTTCTATAAGACCGGGCATGGTCAGGGGAGAAGGTATGTGCCAATGGAAGCAGAGGCTGCAGTGATGCACTTTGGAAATGGATGGAAGGGACCAGCTAAAGAATCCAGGTGGCCAGGCACCACTGCAAAAGTCAAGGAAACAGATCCTCCCTAAGGACCTCCTGAAGGAACCAGCATTCAACACCTTGAATGTAGGCCAATGAAACAGATTTCAGACTTCTGACATCAAAACTATGAGAGAATAAATTTGTGTTGTTTTAAGCCAGTGTGTTTGTTGTAATTTGTTATAGCAGTAACAGGAAGTGAACACACTTCTCTGTCCTCACGATCAATGCCTGCTAAACACAGCAAACCTTTGTGAAGAAAGTCCTAAAACTTAGGGGCATATATTTTTATTAATATGTACTTATCTGTGTTGCTAGAACAAAATAAAACAGAATGGATAATTTGTGAATAATCGAAATTTGTTTCTCATAGTTCCAGGGGCTGGGAGTTCATAATCAAAGTTCAAACAGGTGAGGCTCTATCCCTGATTCCAAGATGATGTCTTGTTGCTGTGTCTTCTGGGAGGGATGAACATTGTGTCCTCACATGGCAGAGGACAGAAAGGGCCCAGCTAGTTCCCTCTAGTCCTTATATAAGGTTACTCATCACCACCTGAAATCTCTACTCATTACTGTACCCTGTGGATTCAGTTTCAACCTGTACATTCTGGAAGGATTCATCCATTCAAACCATAGCAGTGTTTGTCTGAACTACCGAGTTGCAACATGCTTGCTTCCAATGCTGACCTTATTAGAGACAGACTGGCTTACACAGCCAGGTTTAATCATCACTTAACTAGCCTGTGTAAGAAAAACAGGACTCTTCTCTGTTTCCCCTGACATTATCTATCTACACTAAAAACTTCTTAGAAGCCAAGATGGTACCCAGGTAGGATAAGAAAGTCTCTGAATTTCAAAATTTTGCCTGATAAGTCTTGAGATATTGGTTACAGAGAGAATGAAGACTTTCCTTCTTCCAAATTTGAATTCTAAGTGTGCTCAGCTATTTGAGTTTTGCTCTGGAAACCACAGCAAGCTAAGGATAAAACTGATATAGTCCATATTACTCCTTGTGATATGCCAGCCAAATTAGAAATTATACAGCCCAGCAATGACTTCCAGATGAATGATTGTTTTAAAACTCAGTCACAAATGTCTAAGGAACTCTCTTCTTATAAACACAAACTCCATGCTATGTATGGCCTCTCCCATTACCAGGAAATTCCACTGGATGAGAATCCTCGTTGGGGGAAAAGCTGACATCTCCCTGCAGACTGACCCTGATGTGCTGGGTGAATAGCAGCTGGCCAAGGACTGTCCACTCATGAAACTGTCAACACTACTCCCAGAAAATAGAAGAGAAGGAGATGCGTATTGCAGAAGCAGGAGGAATATTTTGTCTTTACAAAGCATTATCATGACCCTAAAAACAGTTTTCCACAGAAGAGACAGGTGGACAATCTGAAACAAACTCTCTTATTTGAAGTTCTTGCAACTTCTTGTGCAGGAATTCTATGGATTTATCCATCTGATGACCTGCTGGTGGTGAAAAATAGGGATATAGTAACATTATCACTCCATACACCATTTTTCCTCTAAGAGTGTGTGGAAAGAAGTGATTTCCAGAGCAAAACTCATACAGAACATGAATGTAATGAGTCATTTTCAGAATGTTTTGGAGCATTGGAACAGTCAACTTCTAAGCAGAAAGTACAAATTAATTTTACACCTGCACAAAGGAAGAATCCAGAAGAAAATCAAAGCTTCCAGATGAACTTGCAGAGGAATAATGTGCTTCAGTGGACCACCTCGTTGAGCCAGTTCTCCCTCTGAGATGCTGACCATTTTGAATAAAGAGGATTCTTTCAGGTCCACCTCTGCACATTGCCTTTTGGTCAGAGAAGAGAAGGTCATCTTGAAGGCAGAGGGTATTTTGGACAACTTCTGTTGCTCTGAGTTCACTCTCAACACATGGAATCCCTGAGGAGATGTTGCTTCTCAAGGTCCAGACTGAAAACCTGTTTCTGCACACCCTACTCCGCCATGAGGTACTGCTTTCCCTGAAGATCAGGACACCAGCCCCGTGACTCCTGGGACTCATCCCATCATTGGACAGGATTCAGTCTGGGAAGCATTCCTGATGGGGGAACTCACAGCGGTTTTCCTTGTGCCTATCCACAACTCTCATTTCCTGATGGGTAGAAGGACTCAGCTCTGGAAGATGAGGATGTGTTAATCAGCTTTCCACTGCTTTGACAAATACCCGAAATACTCATAACTAAGAAAGAGGAAGGCTTACTTTGGCTTACTTTTGTAGATTTCAGTTCATGTTTGGTCTTTGGGTCTGTGGCAAGGCAGTGCATCACGGTGGGAGCAAGCAACAGAGGAAGCAGCTCACCTCCTAGAAACCAAGAATCAAAGAGAGAGGAAGGGATGGGGTCCCAGTATCCCTTTCTCAGGCATGTATCTAATGACCTAACTTCTTCTAGTTAGGCCCGCCTCTTATGGCCTTCACCACCTCCCCAGTGTGCCACACACTGGGGACCACACATTTGCATTTGACTCTTACATTTTGGTCTTCTCCCCTCCCGTGGAACAGTCCTGTCACATCACTGTTCTGCATGACAACAAGTTCTTTGAAGAGTTCCTGCAAAACATCCTACATTCTTTCCTCATGATTTAAACATTCCCAGGAAGAGCACTCTTTGTACAATAGAATATTACTCAGCCTTAAAAAAGAATGAAATTATGGCATTTGCAAGTAAAGGGATGGAGGTGGAGAATATTATGCTAAGCAAAATAAGCCAATCCCAAAAACCAAAAGGCCAAATATTTTCTCTGATATGCGAATGGTGATCCATAATGGGGGTGTGGGACTAGAGAAGAATGGAGAAAATTTGGATTGGGCATTGGGGAGTGAGGGGAGAGGAGGAGCTATGGGGATGGGAAGGATGGTGGATTGAGACTGACATTATCACCCTATGTGCATGTATGATTGCACGAATGGTGTGACTCTGTATCGTGTGCAGCCAGAGGAATGGAATTTGTGTTCCATTTATGTACAATAAGTTGAAATGCATTCTGCTGTCATGCATAACTAATTAGAACAAATTTTTTAAAAATTTTTAAAAAACAAAGAAAATAGAACACTGGTGGATTTGTGAATTTCTCACTACTTCACAACAGGAACACAGGAAACAATAGGTGTTTAAAATCAGAGTAACAAATCAGTAATGTAGGGTTCTTCTGCAACTTCCCCCTTGCTATTTTCCACAGAGATAATTCTGCCCCCACAACATAAATAGATAGTTGGCCCTCCATACCTTTTGGAGTCCACATTGCAAATTCAACCAACCATGGATAAAAAATATTCAGAAAAAAAATTGCATCTGTACTGAACTTGTACACACATTTTTCTTGTCTTTATTTCTTGAACAATAGATTTTTTTTTCCTAAACAGCTATTTACATAGACTTTACATTGTACTAGATATTATAAATAATCTAAAAATCATGGAAAGCATATGGGAAGAGGTACACAGCTTCTATGTAAATACCATGCCATTTTATATAAGGGACCTGAGCATCCAAGGATTCTGATGGGGGATGACTGTATTTACTCATGTGTTCTAATCTACAGTCCACATGCAAAGTTTTAGTTTTAAAGTGTCGGTACCACTAAAAAGAACATATCCAATACCAAAGTTAAGATTCCTTTACCCTTTGTTGTATGTGTCCTTGGAATATATTCCAATAAAGTGTGCTCTCACAGGCTTAATTTTCAGGTTACTTTATGTAGTTATTTATTTTATGTTCACACTGGACACTCTGGATAGTGTTAAAGAACTGTAAATAATTAGTATATTATTAACATTACTCTGTTAAGATAAGTGTAAAAATATTGTGATTAACTCCACTTCCTAGAGAAATAAGGCAGAGGAATAAGAAAACTGGAAATAAACACAGAGCCACGCAATTTCAACAGGTTCTTGGAGGAGAAGTGGTAACTGATTTGGAAGAGAAGAAGAAGCCACAACTACAAGTGTGCGTCCCAGAATCACAAGTTACAAAAGGAAGTGGCCCGCACTCCCTTCCCTGGACACAGGAGGCTCTGGGGCCACAGGTGCAGTGGAGAACAGGGCTGAGGCATGGGGAGAACACAGGGGTCGGGAGCAGATGAAAGTCTTCATATGGAACAGTCGGCCTCACAGCTCCCCCTATTTGCAGATGTCCCAGAAGGCTCTCAGAGCAGCCTCCTTGAGGACCCTACACTGTCCCCTAGCGAAAGACCCCTGGCCTGGATCTTTTCTCCTGAGCCCTTCAGGAACTACTCTTGATCCCTCTCTTCTATGCTCTGTGTTCCAGGAGGTAAGTTACACACACACAGTGTCCCTTGGGAATTCTCATTCTGGCTTCTGGGTAGGTCTGCTGGGTTGGCAATGCACTGGTGTGATCCTGGACTGCAGCAGACAGAGGCTGTCATATTTATTGTCCCTTTTCTTCATGCCAGACTGTAGTTTGGCAATGGCTTCATTCCCCTGTGATGGCAATGGTTCCTGTTAAGGAGCCCCTCTCCCAGAGCTGAGAGCTTTTAGGAGAGTCCCAAACTTTGTACTCTTTTATTTTCATACTTCATGTGGTAGTGGCTCCCAGCTGTTTCCAGTCTCACCTGAGCACTCACCCTCCACTGTCAGTCTTTATGAGACAGGGACAGGCGGTTATATGAAGAGGCTGTGGGAGGGTCTGAGCATGACATTTATTTCCTGCATGGACAGGAGTGCACACAGTCTCCACAGACCAATAATGGTCAGTGCCCTGACAAACTCAGTTCCACACTCAAAAAAAAAAAAAAAATGTCTACTGGCAGCTTCCAATCTGCTCCTAAGAGACTCATCATGCCCTGGTCATTGAACCATAAGCAAAAGTATCAACATGTGGCTGACCATATCCTCAATTTTTTCCTGTCTTAGATCTGAATGGACAACTGAGGATTCAACTGAGGAAGACCACCATATGTAGACAAAAATAAACAAACAAAAAAGTAAGGAATAAGGGGAAACAGAAACTATTGAGGTAAAACTTCGAAATAAAAAATAATATTCTCAGAGATGTTCAAAATGATACCGAGTTCATAAATCAAGCATAATAACATAATCTTGTCATTTTAATTTTTGATATAAAGTCGAATGTATTATTCTTCAAAAAATATTCACTGCCTCTTGTTGAGGGAACATTGTATTTGCCTACAGACTTGCTCATGTGACTTGCTTTGGGCACTGAACTGTAAGCAGAAGTATCAGGCCAGGCTGTCATCAATGTGTGGTTGGCCATGTGCTCATTTTTTTTTCCCTTGCAGGAGACCAGCAATGTTCCACCTATGGATTATGCAATCAACCTGGGTCTTAGTGTGACAATAATGCAGAGCAGAGCCACAGTTGATCTGTAATAGATGTGTAGTTTGAACTGGCAGAAAGATCTTTGCTGTTTCAAGTCACTGAGATTTCAGTGTTGTGACCAAAATATATACTACCCCATGCTGAATGATACAATATTCAACATTTCAAAATTTTAAAAATGCATTAAAATATCTGAGAGAGAAAGAAAAATTCAATACAATCTCTTAGAAAGAAGAATAGATAAGAAGATGAAAAACAGACAAGAGAAAAAGAAAAAAAGAGATTCAACCAAATAAAAATGCCAACATCCTAATAATATGTTTTAGAAGTGAGAGAACATAGAAAATTACTTGGAAAAATTATACAAGAAAAACAAAAACATGAACCTCAATTGAAGGATTTAGGGATCTAGAATTAACATCCATTATCATCTAAGCACCATCAATAAAATGACTAACACCAAAGCACATTTTCAAGAAATTTCTCATTACTCAAAATGAAGAGTTCTATAAGATTCTGTAGGGAAAAAAAAGGTTACACTAAACAGGAACAAAAATTCACTGAAAAGAATGTCATCAGGAATTTCAATGATAACAGAATAAAGGTCTTTAGAATTCTAAGAGAGATTGATAGCCAAACTATCAATAACATATGAAAAGAATAGGATATACCTGCAAAGGCCTATAATATTACTTTTTGAACTGTCTTTCCAAGAAACTCTTTGAGAATGCTCTCTCATAAAATGAAGTTATAAACCAAGAAAGATAAAAGACATTGAACAGAAAACAATGTATCTAACCCAAGACAGCACTGAAGACAAGACACAGAATGCTGTCTATTCTCATCTGTGTAGCAACTAGTCCACACTGGAGCAGAGATTTGAAGGACTGAAGAGTGCAATTATGACTATTGCTAAATGTATACTAAATGATATACCCTCATGCACTGCATATGTTTCAGTGAATGACAAACCACTTATCACCGTAGTCCCATAAGATTATATTACCTCGTGACATCATAGGTGACATTTTAGTCTGTGTACATATGTTATGATGCTCACACAATGATGAAATCATCCATTGATGCATTTCTCAGAATGTCCCATCATGAATAACACAAGATTTTAGTAGAAAAGCCCCCTGTGCATTTCCATCATGATAGGATGGCATGACAAAGGTTTAAATCTTCCCCACAGAAGACAGCAAAAAGAAAAAAGTTTCACATTACTTGACCATCATAAAAGTGATAAGTTTGAAAATGTAGATGGCTGAATGTCTATAGTACATCCATTCACCAGCTGTTAAAAAGAATGAGGCAGGTATGTGTGTATAATAAAGGATAATCTATAAGATGCATTTTTAATAACAAAAATCAAGATACACACAAAAAAAATCAAAACATAGAATACTGTATGCAATTCCAGATATGCCAAAACATAATATTTTATAGACCCACAGAAATGCCCATATATACAGAAAATACCATATTTGAAGTAGGGCCACCAGATAAAATTTAAGATTCCCAGTTAAATTTGAATATTGAATAAACAATGAATATTATATTCAATGCAATATTTGGGAAAACAACTGATCATTTATATCTGAAATTCAAATTTAACTAACAACATGCATTTATATTCGTTAAATCTTGCAACCCTACTTGGAGGTGATGAAGTATGTGAAAATTAGTGTTCTGTTTACAAAAATTTACAGGATGGCCTGAGCACACACAGCAAAGGAAAGCAACAGCCCCTCCAAGCTCATATTCCTAAACTGGACATAGTTTGCATGGTGTGCCCTGCTGTTGTGAGATGTGGCATCTGGTTAAATTACTAGGAGGCACTGCTGCTGGTGAAGGTGGCTCATCACCCAAGGAAGTCACCGGCACTTACTATAGAGAGCAGCCTGTGTCTGCCCTTCAGGCACCAATGGAGCTGAGGTCAACTCCAGACCATATGTACTATTCAGATGCTTCAACAGTTTTCTCCTAACACCAAATAGCCACCATCACTCTGTTTCTTCCTGTGCCACACTCTCCCTAGCCCCACCCCAAGACACCACTGTTCTAACTCCAGGTAGAATCCATGTTTATAATTTTTTTAACAAATGAATCTGAAAATATTTCAGTATTTTGATTTAAGGGATTTAAAAAATTCATTCCATTCCCTCTGCAGCCAACTATGCTGTGATTTTGTTTGAACATATTTAAAGAGCTCCCACTCATCACTGAGTAAATGTTAGTGACACATTTCTCTGGGCACAGAAATAAGTTTTCCTTCCCCTCCTACGGAGTGAAAGAAACACTTCCTTGAGTGCAAAAAGAGGTGAATTCTCCTTCTTACCCTTTTTCAAAAATCTCTGCTCAAACCCAGAAGACTTCTCTTTCCCACCACCAGCTGTGACTGCTAAAAACTAAGCTTTCCAGTGTCCTTTATTCAACAAGAATTTATCAAGTGCCTATGGTGTGCCAGGCTCTGGAGACACCAGTATGTCCTGGTGCTGCCAGGGACATGGTGAGATGCTGGGCCCTGCCAAAGCAAGCAGTCTCAGCTGAGGGGACTAAGAAGACTGGCCCACTCCAGTCCTTATTATTGAAGAGACTGCTGTTCAGAGGCCCCAGGCAGCCTGCTCAAGGCATGACGCTGGCTGGCAGCTAAACCAAAACTGACCCTCTGTGTATTAGACCTGAACCTTTGCATTTCTGGATTTCTTACATTGCTTTCTTCTTTCTCTCCTGGGCCACTCCAGCCCCACCACTGGCTTGCCTTTCCCCTTCCAGACTTTAACAAAATGCCACACACCAGGAGGACTGAATTTCTGAGTAGGCACTGAGGAGCCTGCTACTGTCCCCCATGGAATGTATCTTGGTAACATGAGTTAGGAAGTATTCAGTCATGGGCTCCATCCTAATGATATTATCTAACCCTCATCACCTCCAAAAGGCCCCAAATCTACACACTGCAGTCTGTTTCCAGCCACTCACTACCACACAATGGGAATTAAATTCAACTCATGAATCCATGGAAGACACACTCCGGCCACTTCCCAACCAGAGTTCTCTCAGAGACCGGCGTGTGGCCTGTGAGCTGCGGCTCCTTGTGAGTCAGTGAGCATCATCCAACACAGCAAGCCTTCCCCTCATGTCACATGGTTCCTCTCCTCTTGAATCTCCCAAGTAAATATTCTCCCTTCAATTACTGGAAGCAGCTCTGCTTTCCAGAGGATCCAGTTGAGAGATCACTATTAGCAGATCTCAAAACCCAATTTGCCAGTGTCTCAGGGCACATCCTTCATGCCTCTCTTGCCCATGAATTTAGTTAGTAATTTTTTAAAATTATTGAGCACTTATAACCCTCCAATCCTCCTTCCCTGCCTTATTTTCTACATGGCACTTATTACCATATAAATTATTTTGTTCATTCTCCCCATACCCCAACCCCATACCCTGCCAGTGAATGTGAGCTTCTGGGTTTTGTTCACTGCTATTTCCTCAGCACAGTGAGCAGTGCCTGCCATCGAGTAGGAACACTGCTTGGTGAATGAATACATGCTTCACACTAAAAATGAGAAGAATCAACAAAACAGACTGTCTTCCTTCAGCAGAAGATCTGGCTGCCTCATGCCATGTCCTCTACCCTGCAGTTCCCTTCTGCATCTGGCCCTGGGTCTGCTCATTCTAAACAGATTCGTTCTAGTATGTTCTTCTCATGGCGTCTGCTTGCACCTAGGATGGACTTTCCTTGCCCTATAGCTCTCTTTAAATATGAACCTCTCCCCCAGCCCATGTTTGCTCCTGGCTTGTCAGAAATGTATCTGTTTCCTTCTGGTATCTAAGATCAGGTGTTTCTAATCCTACTTCTGGTCAGAATATTTCCTATTTGAGGCCTGTGGCTGAGACTCTTTGTCTCTCCATCATTCCATTCTACCATAGTGACAAAACAAATAATATTTGCAGTCCTGTGATCCAGAAGGGCCAATTGTTAGATTGTCAGGAATTTTGTAAACCATTGTTAACCACTGGCAGCCTGAAATTGACCTCAGTGGTAGCATTTACACCACATAAAATAGCAAATGCTACAATTGGGACTTCCTTCCTTCCCCTCTCCCTCATTTCCCCCTACCCACCTCTCTCTCCTCTCTCTTTCTCTCTCTCTCTGGGTTGTGAGGTGGAGTGGATGAGGCTGGTTTAGCACACCAGGGTAAATATGCTGGACTACAATTCCCAGCGCCCTTTGCACTAAGAAATGGCTAAGGAGTCAATGAAATGTAAGAGAAATGTTAGTGGGACTTCCAGAAGATTCTCTTAGAAAAGAGAGTTCCCACATCTCAATATTGTTGCCTGAAATATGAATACAATGACTGGAATTCCAGCCGTCATTTTTGATCATAAGGTCAAGGAGAACAGGATGGAGCTTGGTCCCTAATGACTTAAAAAGGCCTTAATTCCCAGGCTGAGGATATAGCTCAGTTCATAGAGTGCTTGCCTCACATGTAGAAGGCCCTGGGTTCAATCCAAGCACCCCTCCCCAAAAAAGAAGGCCTCAGTTCTCTAACTCCAGTGCACAAATAAACTACCCTTTCTAAGTCACTTTTTTTATTTGGGAGTTTCCTATTAAGTAGTGACATCTAATCCTAACTGATACAGGTCCCTGCCGAATTTATCATCAAGCAATACCAGTTTCCCATGCAATATTATTAATGTCCCCTGGGCAACATGGCTCACACACATTATTGCTCATGCTCTTAATCTGAGGCCTACAGTTGCCAACTTCCTTACCTTCAGAGTTACCCTTCTCTTGAAGTAGCCGCTAGTGTTCTCTTTCTTAATTTTGACATTTGGCATATGACTAAAGTCTACCACAAGCCCTGCATCCTCCTAGAAATGTCTCTTTCAGTTCAGCCACAGTTTTCATCTGCTACAGCAACTGGCTGGTGCCTTCTGCCACTGTTATCCTCATGGTGGAAACTGAGCCAAGACTGTTCCCCAGGAGTAGGAGGGAAGATTTGGCAGGGGTGATCAGCTCCACCTAAAGATGACCAGGAATGGACAATGTATTTGTTAAAGAGTAAAAATGATCATGTCAGTGATCCCCATTTCCCATGGAAATTAACAGTCTGTACTTTTGGGGGACCAGATCACACACTGTGTGTTCCTATTTTTTTTTTGTTGTTGCCACAAATGTCCATCACTAGTGTTTTTAATTTGCCAATTTATTTTGATCAAAAGTCCACTCAATAGGAACATAATTTCTATGCTATTGCCTGTATGAAAATACAATTATTCACTGTCTTATTACTAAATTGCAAGATGTCTTATTTTTAGAAAATTGAAGGGAAATATAATTAAGTATTGGATACAGTTTTTCTTTTCCAGTCAGAAGTGTCATAATAACTCCTATGTATACAATACGTCATAATTGCCAAAGTACTTTTATATGTATCATTTGATTTAATCTTCATATTTACCTATCCTGGAATTAGGTTGTAAATGAGGATATGAAAGGAAGGGTTCTATGTCATCAAATATCTGTAGATTCTGCTATGCACTCCTTTCTCCTTGGTTAACTATTGGGTTTTTAGGAATCTGCACATATCTGTTCCTACTTTTAAACAATGTTTTAGTGTAAGAGAAATTTAATCTATTTATAAGGTGATTCAGAGATTGATTTGTTTTTCCAGAAGTAACTTAATTAACCAGCTGTTAGGCATCATCTGTGTAATCTCTAAATTAACAAAATAAGTCCTATGAAAAAAATTTGCCAATTTCATTACTGAATAATCACTTATATTATGCCCAAAGATTTACAAAGCGTGACAATGTGTCATTCCTGGAAAGTGGTTTCTGAAAATCCATATTTAATGCCTTTTTATTAGTTATTATTCTTAGAGAAATAACAGAGACCCATGGCTCTTTTGTTCTTGTTGATTAGGGTAATTTAATCTTCTGGTCAATTATACATTTTTAAATATTTTAATGAAATGAAAATGAAGATGATCTATCTGTGTGAGTCTAAGCAGAAATGGCAATATTTTGTTTCAAATGTAGCATATCAAAAAATATGCATTTAAAACCAGAGTGGAGGCTCAATCAAAAAGATACTGTACTTTGGCATCTTTTGTAAGCAACTGAAGTATCTTTTAGGTACTGCTCAACTACATTCACCCCTTTTAGAAGCTGCTTGATTATGTGCATTTTATTCATGCCTTCCTATGGTGTACCTGGCTGTGTAACGTGTAGTTTAATTAAGTTCGGTTCTCTTTCTTTCTCAGGGCAAGTAAATCTCCAAGAAACTGCCAAGTTCATAAATCACCACTCCCTTCTACTCTCCAACACTATAATATAATCTCCTGAGCTAAAATTGAGATGCCTTTGTAAAAAGAAGTGACCAAATATATGTTCTGAAGAAACAACTGTTTTTCTATTTCTATTTTTACCTCTTTAGCAGAATTTTGCATAGAAATAATTTTTATTTTTAAACTTTCTTTTAGAGATAATAATATCTGCTTGTAAATCATTATTTGGGACCTGCAGTTATTTTTTAAGTAATTATCATCTAAAACTGTATTTTTATAACTAAAATTACAAATTTCTAGTGTTCAGTTTTTTTCATTTTTATTATTTCTTTCACTTACACTTAGGATTTTAAAAGTTCTATGAACATTGAGTATAATATAAAAGTATAATGGAAAAACATTTTTAGAAATGTAATGAAAATAAAGTAGCAATTAAGACTATAACTTACTCATACTCAACAAAATTGAAAATTTGGCTTAGTGGATTCACTGACTAAAATGAGCAGCAACTGTTTTAGCAAGATGTGTTTTAGTATCATTATTTTCTCCAAACCAGACCAATACTCACTTTATCTTTGTGGGTAATGATTCTGCTGAGGGCCACATGGCCCTGTTGTGGGGATCAAATGAGATCCTTGGAGAAGTTCAAAACAGAATTTCCAGATTTTTTTTTAATTAAGCCTGGTTTAAATAAGCAACTGATCCAAGAGGCTATAATCATGTGTCAGCTTATTTACTTGATGGTTTTAAGCAGGAACATTAAGAGGATGAAAAGTTATAGATACAAGTGATTCTGAGAAAGCAAAGTCTACCATACACATTGCCTTTTATTTTAAAATAAGGAAAAGGTTAGGAAGGATTCATAAGCAAGTTACCAAAAAATACAACTTAAATCTATATGAATGTTTTTATCTTGTCAACAAAATGTTGAGTTTCTGTTTACTTAAATGAATAAAGAGCTTTCCTGTCTTATTGAAATATCTGAAGTTGTAACTAGAACTACTGGTTAGAACCTTGAGCCTAGGGTATTTGTAAAGAGAACAATGATAGAGAAGAATGTGTTTACCTACAGGAAGGTGAGTGTGTTTAGTAAATGGTGCTACCCTGCTCATTAGAATAGATAATAGAAATAGAAAAACACATTTACAGAACATGTCAGTATTAATACAACAATAGGAAATGATCTTGCAGATTGTCTTAAACTCAGGAGCATATCTGATGCGCTGCAAGATGTATTTTTTCAAGTGAAAATAAAAGGAAGACTGTATTAATATTAAAAGGTAAAATAGAAGTTCAACTTTCCACATCATGTACTTATGACTAACTGACCATGAAAATTCCTGAGATAACTAACTTATAAAGACAAACTTAAAGGTAAAATAATAACTCACTTATAAAAACGTATAAAAATAAAAGGGGTTATTTTAGGCTCAGAGTTTTGGAAGTTCCAGTCCATGATCAATTGGCCCCATTATTTTGGGCCTGGGATGAGGCAGCACATCATGGTAAGAGTACATGGTAGAGCAAAATCAGTTATATCACAAGCCAGGAAGCAAAGAGAAGGAGGAAGGAATTAAATGCTATAATCCCCTTCAGAGGAACAGCCCCATGACCTTAGGACCTCTGACTAGGCTCCTCCTACTAAAGACTCACAGCACCTCCCAATTGCACCATCCTGGGGACCAAGCCTTTAACACATGGCCTTGGGGAATTTTCCAGATCCAAACGATAATGATATACCAAATGTAAAAATTTTACAAAGTATAAAAAGTGTATAAGTGGAAGCTATCACTCTTTAAAAATAGGTAGGAAAGAAGATATTTTAAATAAAAGTGGCAAATGTTAATACAAAAAGACAAATATTTTAAGATGATCTTGATGCCTTTTCCTGTAAGGTATTGCATAGAGACATTAATGAATGTCACATTATTGGAGGAACATCATTAATCTTCAAGTCCACTGGTTGTCCCTTTTAGACCTACCCTATCCTTTTCCCCTGATGTCACCCTTCCTCTCTCCTGTTTCGTCCCTATTTCTCCTCTTCTCCACATTCCAGGGTCTCCAGACCCTACCCTCCAGGAAGAAACTGAAATTATCTGGTTCTTAATCATGCAGGATAATCTAGCTTTTTAATTCAATTACCTTCTCCCAGGCAAAACACACACATACACACACACACACACACACACACACACACACACACACCAAGCAACCTGGGCCAACCTGCCCACTGCCAATGCTACAAAACAAAGAGGGTGGTCTCACCCATGTATTTTATGTAATTTGATGGCTTGCATTAATGGGTGGTCTACTATGGCTTCTTACGTTTTTGGTTAGCCAAATGACAAAACTTTGAGAGCCCTCTCTGGAAAGTGCTAAGGCTGATCTGGTCATATGCAGGGCTATAAAGACCATTCAGAGGTGGAGCAGGGCACAGTGCCATGTAGTGTGACTGTGTTATCAGCTGTGTGCCTTTCAGTAAGTGCTACTTGGAGGAGAAGAGAAGGCCCTCTGCCAGTGCTGGATGACACTGGAGCAAGGGCCTTCACAATGGATCTCCCTCTGACAGATCTAACAACAGTCTCCAAATCAGCTCTGTGCAGTTCAGGCATGATGAACATACATGCAGAAGATAATATGAATCTGTCTGAAGATGTGTAGAGCAGGCTCTTTGAGTGGGAATGCCCAAGTCATACTACACATCAGAGCAAATTAGAGTGGGACCTGAGGGAAGGATTTCAGAAATACTGTACAAGTACATATGGAAAACTCATGTACAAAAGTACCTACTGTATGCAAGGGCTAACTCTTTCTATAATATTTGATAGCTCTCAAGAAAGAAGGAAATGTGGATTCATATATCATAATCTAAATATTTGAAAGTTCTAAATCAAGCTAATAGCTAGAAAATAAAACATGCCGTGTCCCTCCACTGTGATGAATATTCTTTCCTAACAACCTAAGGCCAGTTTCACATGTAGATTGCTCAAGCCCCTTGGAATTCCTGACCACTTTTTCTTTCCACTCTAAGCTCTATTCTGCACCAAATGTCACCTTCTGGGTGCTCAGTCTAGATGCCCCAGTCTGCATACCCAGCCTCTTCGATGTTTCCCTGCTCCAGCTCAGGAATACATGTTCTAAGGATGTCACTGACCCTGACCTGGGGAGACTGGTACAGGCTCTAGATGAAGAACTGGGGGCTGTTTAGGTGGAGAAATGTCCATATTCAGAGCATGAGAGCTTAGAGAAGGGAAGTATGGACCCCAAGTGGGTACTTTCCCTGACCCCCTTACTCCACCCATATGGGAGGCATGGCTGGACGAGGGGTGGAATGCCGGGGGGGGCGGGTTGTAAAGCCCCAGGCAGGGAAGTATCCCTATTGCTGGGTGGTGGGTGATGCTGGCAGAGACAGACAGGGTAAAGCTATGATAAGATCAGCCAGAGGAGAGAACTGACCCCTGAACATGCTGCTCTTGGTGGAAGCAGCTGAGCTACTTCACCTTTTTAGTCACACCCTATTCTTTACAGTTGCACCTACAATCTTGATGTGCACAGCATCTCTTTGTAGCTTTAATCTGACCTTCCAGAAGTTCCCTGACTTCTGTGTTCTCCTGTGCTAATGTTTTCAGTATGACATCCCATTACCACGAGAATAAGTAAAGCTGTCTTTCTCAAGCAGGAAAATCGTATGGTTTTCCTAACTTAGAAAACTATTTACACCTCATTTATGGTGTGGAAAGAGATCCCATAAAGCAAAGTAGTTTTCTACTAAATATCTACCATTTTCTGTGAAAATTCTGACATGCTGGGATAAACACAAATTTATTCAGAGGTCCCATTTTAATACTAAGGAAATTTAAAACATGCAAAGATCTCTCAAATGTTTCCCTCTTCTGCCAACATTTTTGACCTGGAATATTAGTCATTTACACTTGATTTTGTGTAACTGACAAGTTCAAAGCGCATTGGCAATCTTGATCGTGATCTGCTTTTTCTGTCTGTATCAGCATCAGCACAGAATGGTGAGGATTCTTCACACATCTCATTCGGTATTTGTTAGTTGCAATGAGCATTCATGCACAGTCTCCTAATAGATAGGGAGAAGATGATTTTGAAAGAATTTAAAAATTTATATTACATTTTACGAACACACACACACACATGCACACATTTACTGGTTGAAACAAATAAATGAATTCAGCAAAATTGCAGTATACAACATCAACATGCAAAAATCAGTTATGTCTATATATACTAATAATGACCTGCCAAAACTAAGAAAACTACCCCATTTACAATAGCATTGAGAAAAATTAAATGCTTATTCAAGGACATGAAAAACTTGTACACAGAATACTATAAAATGTTGCTGAAAGAAATTAAAGAAGGCACTAGTAAGTGGAAAGACAGCCTGGCTGATGGTCTGGAAGACTTAATATTCTTACAATGTCAATACAGCCCCAAGTTGCCTACAGATATATTTCATCTCTACCAAAATCCCAATGACATTTTTTTATAGAAATAAAAGATAAATTCATCCCAAAATTTAGATGAAATATCAAGGAACTCTGAAAATTTCCAAAACAGTCTTGAAAAAGAAGGCTCAAGTCAGAGGTTTCATACTTCCTGATTTCAAAACCTCCAAAGTTACAGTAATCGAAACAATATAGTTTTACTGACTTAGAAAAAGACTTATAGATCAATGGAATAAAATAAAGAATCCAGAAATAAATTCACACATACCGCCAAATGATTTTCTATAAAGGTGCTAAGATGTTTCAATGGGGCAAAGACATTTTTTTCAACAAATGACCACTTGCAAAGGAATGAAATTGGACCTTTACCTTATACTACAATTGATTAACAATAAATTACTAATTAAAATTAACTCAAATTGATCAAGGACATAAACTTCATTGCACTGAATTTTATAATTTGCCTCCATAGCATTGTTGAACAATTTAACAACTATTCTTTGAACACGATGCTGAGAAAAACAGGTAATACAGAACACAATAGGTAAATTGTATTTCTTCAAAATTTGAAACTTTTTCTCTGTGCAGCAGCTCATGCCTGTAATCCCAGGAGCTCTGAAGGCCAAGTTCACAGCCAGTCTCATCAAATGCAAGGTGCTTAGCAAGTCAGTGAGACCCTGTCTCTAAAGAAAATACAAAATAGGGCTGGGGATGTGGCTCAGTGATTGAGTGCCACTGGGTTCAATCCCCTGTACCAAAAGACAAAAAAGAAAGAAAGAAAGAAAGAAAATTCAAAACTTCTGTGCATCAAAGAACACAATTAAAAGAATGAAAAGACAGTTAACAGAATCAGAGAAAATATTTGCATATCGTAGGTCTGATAAGGGATTAATATCCAGAGTATTCAAAGAAAAACAACAACAGCAAAAAAAAAAAAAAAAAAAAACTAACACAATTAGGAAATAAGCAAAGAACTTGAGTAAACATTTCTCCAAGGAATATACATGAATCAACAACAAGTTCATACTGAGATTCTCAATATCTCTAATCATTATGGAGATACAAATCAAAAAAAGAACAGAAAATAACCAGTGCTGGTGAACATGTAGAGAAATTGTGACACTTAGCACTGTAGATGGAAATGTAAAATGGCACAGTCCCTATGGAAAACAGTAGGTTGGATACTCAGAAAATTAAAATTATAATTATCACATGATACAGAAATTCTACTTATGGATAAATACCCAAAATAATTGAAACTAGGGTCTCAAACAGATACTTGAATCCCCATGTGCATAACAGCATTATTTACAAAAGGCAAAATGTAGAAGCAACACAAGTGTTTGGACAAGCCAAGTGTGGCATATGCATGCAGTGGAATATTATTCAGTCTTCAAAAGAAGGGAAATTAGGATATGCTGCAATATGGTTAGGCCTTGAGGACATTATGATAAAAAAGCCAGATTCAAATGGACAAGTACTAGATGGTTCTCTATAAGATATCTAGAATAGTTGACTTCATAGAGACAGAAAGTAGGGAAAGGAAAGTTTTGTTTAATGAACACAGGTTGAGTATGAGATGATGAAAAAGTTCTAGAATTGAACAGATATTATGGTTGCACGATGTGAACATACTTAATGCCACTGAAATATACACATAAAAATGATTAAAATGGTAAATTTCATGTTTTGTATTTGATCACACTAAAAATTAAAATAAAATCATATTCCTTTTAATCTAGCTTTCCTTAACATGATTTTATTGGAGGTTGGTGTGAATAACAAAACTAATTAACAGTAACATGACACCCAGTGCTGCCTCTGTAAACCTTGGATTGAGGAGACCAAGGCAGAACAACTCTGATTTTTATATGTCTGTACATTTGAAGCTACAGGGAGGCAGATTTTGACTCAATAAAATCATTAATATACCAAAAACAAAGTCAAAATCAACATACAAAGATTAATGGAACAAAGGAAAGATATGTCAAAACAAACCAAATAAAGTCAAGACACTTAAGAATCACACAATGGAAAAGGCTAAGTGGCAGGGAGCTAGAAGAGGATACAGCAGGCTCTGGGTTCTCCTGGGTTTCTATAGCAGGAGGCCTCAGTCTCCAGGGGTGGTAGAGACCTCCCAGATGGATTCCTGCCTTGGGAGCAGGTTTGTTTGTGGCCCTTGAAATAAGGTCCACAGCTGCTTCCTCCCTCAGGCCAAGACACCATCTGCCTAATAATAAAGGCAATAGCAAGGTCACCATTTCTCCAACTTCACTGTGGTTAGGGGCAGCTGATCCCCATGGGTATTGCTTCGTCCTCCCTACAGTTCAGCACCTCATAGAGTGTGTGGCCCAGAACAGATCCTCAAAAAGTGGTTAAGTTATTCCACAATGTGATGAATTAGGTACATATGTATGTATGGTCGTTGTCACCAATTTGCATACAAGAACACTGAGACTTAGAAAGGTTAAGATACAAGCCAAGGTCAGCCAGAGATGGAGCCACTGTTCTAGCATCTAGATCTAGCTGTCTTTCCAGGGCTCCCTCAAAGTCTTCTGTTCCTATGCAACAGGCAGAAGTCCCTTAAGGATAAAAGTCAGATCAAGTTACTCCCTTGCCCTCCATCTTTAAAAGCTTCCCAGGCAACTTAACAGAACTCAAATGAAAGTTCTTTTGATAACCTATGAGGTTCAGCTTATGATATGCAAGTTTCCAACCTCCTCCCCAGCTCCAGCCCTCAAATGACCTTATCGCATCCTGACTGCATCCTCCACCCAGCATTGTGACCTCAGGACATCACATTTCACCATCTTCATGCATCCGAATTTATGTTATATAACAAATTGCAGCTCAGTGGATTTATATAATCTTCATATTTTAGTCACTGTATCCCTAGACTGAGTATTCAGAAAATATTTAATGAACGAATGAATGATAAACCTCTTGGTTTGATTTCAAGAACAGTAATTGACTCCACCAGGTCAACCCCTTGTTACCATGAAACTTGTACAAATTGTCCCTTGAGCATAGAAAAACCATGTCATAATAGGTTCACTGAGAATGGCATCCCTCCTCTGCGTACAACACTGTATACCACACTATCCCATATACCTACCACATACATCCCATCTGTACACACAGCACAATGCCTGTTCCTTTCCTTGTCCTGTGCTATGTCTTGGTCCTTTCTTCCTCAGCCCCCTGGACTCCCTAACAACCCAGATTCCCAGGCTTTACACCCTTGGAAAGGTGCTAAATGAATCACCCCAACCAGCTAACTGGGTCATCCCATTGGAACAGGCTGTCCCATTTCAGAACCTAGGAGATGTCTTCAAGGAGAAGTACAGGGGAAGCAGAGAGAGGAGCGCAAAGGAGTATTGGTCTCTCTCCTTTACCTCTCATCTCCCCTGGACCCAAGATTTTTCTAAAAATAAAATGCCATTCTCACTTGCAAAGCTGCTGCCTTTGGCCAAATATAAGGAAGAGCATATCCCTAATCCAAACTCTCTGAGTGAGATGGACTGCCAAGGAGAGCTGGGGGAGTCTCTGCCCCAGGAAGCCATGAGGCAGAGTGGTGTCAAGGGATTCCTGCATCAGGCAGGTTGCAAAGCGTGAGCTCCAGGGGCACTCATGTTGCTAACATGCACCAGCATTAGCGCTCTGGGGAACTGGCTGCAGCTGCTATTTTATAGGCTACTAATTGTTGAGCACTAACAAAACCCCATCATCATCACATAGTAAGAAACTCTTTCCTGCCTGTATCACTTAGCTTTTGCCACATAATTAACCATCCCAAAATTTAGTAGCTTAAAAAGACAACCACGTCAGGCACCACCAGTGGCACATGCCTGTAATATCAGCGGTTAGGAGGCTGAGGCAGGTGGACACAAGTTTAAAACCAGACTCAGCAACTTAGTGAGGCCCTAAGCAATTTAATGAGACTCTGTCTCAAAATAAAATTTAAATGGGGCTAGGGATGGGCTCAATGGTTAAATGCTTCTGGATTCAATCCCCAGTACAAAAAAAAAAAAAAATATTTACTAGTCCGTGGATTTCTGTTTTGAGCTAAGCTCACAGAGGCAGCTAGTCTCTATTCCATGTGATGGAAAGGGCACTTGCACATGAATTTGCAATCAGCAGTTTGTGGCCTCATTCATGTCTGATAGGTGGCTGGGTATTGGTAGAGCCAGTTGAGAAATCAGGTCATGTCACTCTCATCTAGCAGGGTAGGCAGGCTCCTTCACAGTGATGGTTCCAGAGATTTTATGAGCAGCAAAAGGGCAAGTGCCAATGTCCACTTACCTCCCAAGCCTCTGCTTGCCTCACATTTACTAACACCACACTGGCCAAGTCACATCAGCATGCCCAGATTCAAGAGGTAAAAAAGCATAGACCTCATTTCTTGAAGGGGAGTTGCAAAACTTATGTCGAGTGGAGATTTCAATCTGAATGGGAAGAATCTGCTACAAAGTTTGCAATCTACCAAAGTGCCTATCTCAGCACAATGCCACATCCAAAAGAACTTAGGGTGGTTTTGATTTGCATCTCACTCCAGTAAGATTGGCAGCCATTCTGAAGTCAAACAACAACAAGTGCTGGCGAGGATGTGGGGAAAAGGGTACTCTTGTACATTGCTGGTGGGACTGCAAATTGGTGCGGCCAATTTGGAAAGCAGTATGGAGATTCCTGGGAAAGCTGGGAATGGAACCACCATTTGACCCAGCTATTGCCCTTCTCGGACTATTCCCTGAAAACCTTAAAAGAGCATACCACAGGGATACTGCCACATCGATGTTCATAGCAGCACAATTCACAATAGCTAGACTGTGGAACCAACCCAGATGCCCTTCAATAGATGAATGGATAAAAAAAAAAAATGTGGCATTTATACACCATGGAGTATTACGCAGCACTAAAAAAATGTCAAAATCATGGAATTTGCAGGGAAATGGATGGCACTAGAGCAGATTATGCCAAGTGAAGCTAGCCAATCCCTAAAAGACAAATGCCAAATGTCTTCTTTGATATAATGAGAGCAACTAAGAACAGAGCAGGGAGGAAGAGCAGGAGGAAAAGATTAACATTTAACAGAGACATGAGGTGGGAGGGAAAGGGAGAGAAAAGGGAAACTGCATGGAAATGGAAGGAGACCCTCATTGTTATACAAAATTACATATAAGAGGCTGTGAGGGGAATGGGAAACAAAACAAGGAAAGAAATGAATTGTAGTAGATGGGGTAGAGAGAGAAGATGGGAGAGGAGGGGAGAGGGGATAGTAGAGGATAGGAAAGGTAGCAGAATACAACAGTTACTAATATGGCATTATGTAAAAATGTGAATGTGTAACCGATGTGATTCTGCAATCTGTATACGGGGTAAAAATGGGAGTTCATAACCCACTTGACTCTAATGTATGAAATATGATATGTAAAGAGCTTTGTAATGTTTTGAACAACCAATAAAAAAAGTAAAAAAAAAAAAAAAAAAAAAAAAAAAGAAAGAAACGTAAGCCTAACCCTCAAAGAAAGACTTTAAACTACAAAACAGCAGGAACATTTCCTAGAAACCCTTTTACCCGTCCATATCCCTGAGGTCCCAAACTTCAAGGCAACTGCCAGAGCCGTCTTTCTATCTTATCCCCAGATCCCCAGTCCCTACAGACTCCCATATTTCATGTCCCTTCTCACTTCCCACCAACCTCTGCCTTTGACATCTTTTTTCTGATTTTACCTTTCTTCCTATCAATAACTCCCTTCCATTCATGAACTTAATAACAATGACAAATAGCCAGCAGCAGAGAAATGCAAGACACAAGATCTTCAGAGGGCTCAGGATGCCCGCATGTCTGTCCATATTGGTTTGTGTATAGTCAATGAATTCAGAAGTTCTAAATGATGAATCAGCCTCTCCCCTTCTCCCTCTCGGTGTTTCCCTGGTCTCTCTCTCCCTCCTCACTCTATGAATAAATATATATCTTTGTGTGTATATATATCTCCACATTCCTCCTTTCTTCTCATCCTGAGCATGGTCTCTTTAAGTATTTGTTACATTAATCAGAAATATAAAAGTATATTTTGAGTATTTGTAACTTCAAGTATATGTTACAAAAAGATGTTTACACTGATTAACAAGAATAAAATACCTAAAGGAGAAAGGAAACGAGGCGGGGAGCAGAAACCATCCACCTGCACAGCCCCACCTACAGATGAAGCAGCCTGAGGTCTTGGAGGTTGATGGAGCCCTTAAACCCATGGGATCAATAAATTTCCCTCCCCTTCCCAAGGGTTCTGCTGGCTCATTTTCCTACTTGTTTGCTAGTTCATGTAGCCTGAAATGGTGCTCTCTAGAGAAAATACATCTCTGTGTCCTTTCATCCCTCTTTTACTGATTTATTCAGCACCTGTTCACTGCAGTTCTGGGCACTCGGGCCCAGTGCAGGGTTTATAGGGGTTTGTAGGGTCTCCGTCTTCATTGACTTCCTTCTTCCTTAGACTGTCATGAGACTATAACCTCTGCAAATTGCCTATGCAACCAAGTCTGTGTGTGTGTGTGTGTGTGTGTGTGTGTGTGTGTGTGTGAAGAGAGAGAGAGAGAGAGAGAGAGAGAGAGAGAGAGAGAGAGAGAGAGAGAGAGAGATGGGAAATGAACCCAGGGCTTTGCACATGTGAGGTAGCTCTCTACCACTGAGTTATGATCCCAGTCCCAACCCCACATCCCTATAATCTAGGAGTTCCCCCTTCAAAGTCTTAGGAAGCTTCTTTAGCCAAAGCATTAGGCTGCTTCAAAACTTCTGCAGGAACAGCAGGATAGGAATACCTCTAAATCAGCCAATATGAACCACCTTATTAGATAAATAATAAGTAGGTAGATAGATAGGTAGAGACAGAGAAACCTATTTTTTGGAACAGAATTACCCTTTTAGTTCTGAAAATATGAGACCTGATTTCTTTATTCTGGCCTTTAAATAAGTGTTTAAAGCAGGAAACTTTCAGGTCACACTGTAGCTTGTTGTAAAATTTCCCCTGCACCATGCAGATCCCTGCCAGGGTGATGGGGAAGCTTACTCCAAAGGGGGTTAGTTACAGCTTAATTGTGGCTCAGGCAGGGGCTGTAATTAGTTTGTGGTCATTGTTTTTGCTTTCCCAGAGAGTGGCTTCCCCTGGCCTAATTTCTTCTGGGCCTCCAGCCCATTGCCCTCTGCTAATTAGTTTGGCCATGGGAAGGCCTTTTGATGTCAGTGTTTGAATGTGTATTGTAGTCTGCTGTTTCGTGTTGGTCTTCAAATTAGTTAAAACAGCTAACGGATTTTTCTATGTTTCAGAATTAACAAGGATACTTCCACAAGTTCTCTTCATTATATTTTCAAAACCTGCTTTGGGATACCAAGAATACTTTCACCACATAAATTGTTGGAAGCTAGAGGCTTTTGTTCACAAACTGTAAGATGATAAAACTGTAGTTGTCTGTCAGTATCCACAGGAATGCCAAGATACCAAAATCCATGCATGTTCAGGTCTCATATAATATAAAATCGTGCAATATTTGCACAGAACTCAATGAACATCACTCTGTATACTTTAAACCATCTCTAAATCACTTATTGTCATCAAAACAGGTCTGTTGTGCCCTCCACATGGCATGCCAATCACTGAGATGAATTTTGTACAAGTTTATTTGAAAGGTGGCCAAGCATGGAGGAGAAGACTCAAGTCTGAAAATCACCTCATTGAGGAAAAAGTTTGGGTATATTTACGGTGTAATGAAGCAGAGTAGTCTGAGGCATGGGGAAATGTAATCGGAGGTGAAGAAATCAGTGGTCTGTGCATGCACAATTAGTCTTCATGGTTCTTCATGGAACACCTGTTCAGATAATAGCAGTGGTGGCATGATCTGAGAGAGGAGATTTTGGACATCTGGCATCCAAAGGTCACTCATAGTAATATATTAAAGACCCCCATAAAAAACATACCCTATATTAGAGCACCAGTTTTCCAGGCTCTAAACTAACAATACATACCAGGAGACAGGATGCTGGATCCTTCGAAGACTGTCAGCAGAGATCCCAAGAGGCCAGAGTCAAGAAAACCAAGATCATTAAGTCACACCTACTGAGGCAGGACAATGACCCACTTTGCTCCAAAGTCCAATTAGGAGCTTTCCCCAATGGTAAGAAGCAAATTTCAGGTGGTGAAGGGCAAAGGCCCAGGTAGAAAAGCCACTGATGTAATCCACAGTTGCCTTTACCTTATTAACATAGTGAAATGCACAGTCCTAGATTGGGACTTAAGATGGTAATGAGCCATAGGACACAGGAAACAGCTTGATGGAGAAGAGTTTAGGAATGACATCAAGAGACCATGTCCCTGCCTACCCCAAAGATGTCTTAAAAGCTGTACACCTTTGTCTTCTGTTTTCTCTTTTTTTCTTTTTATTTGTTTTAATTAGTTACACATGACAGTACAATGATATTGACATGTATCATACATTCTTTTTTTTTTTAGCCAGCTTGACATTCTCCTGGGTAATGCTCTATCTTACCAAAGCAAGATATCCCAATGAAAATATTATTTCTCTCACAGTTGTGCCTTTATCTTATTCTTCTGATAGAGATTAGAACCTACCAAGACAGTAAGAGTAGAATACCTGGACAGGTCCTAGTGAAGAGAAAGTAGTGTCAACAAAGGTGGCCTTCAAGTCCTTGAAAAATAACCTAGGCAACTGCTATAATCATAACCCATACATTACCTACAGCAAGCTAGTGGGAGACCCATAGTGTATAGCTCAGTGTATAACCTCCAGAACTAGTGATGTTTCTAAAGTCAACTAAAAGCAAGTAACAAAGCAAGTGAAGCTTGAGGATGTATTTGGATTTTGCCTGGGTCTCATTATGATCTCTAGTACCAACATAAATGCTGTATAAATAGTTGTTATATAGCATTGTTTAATGAATAAGGAGAAGGAAACAGTCCAGGTTCAGTATGGATGAGATGTTTTTCTGGGTATTTAAGGTGGATCCACGGTTGGCTGAATCCATGGCTGAGAACCTGCTGATATGAAGAGCTGACTATACTTCTATTCTATTTAGAATAATGGGAAAAAACACCTAAGAATTTAGATAATTTTATGTCAATGCTTACAAAATAAAATGCTTGGATTCCTGGGGCAGGACAAAGGGAGAATAGTTTTCTGGAGGAAGGGATTAGCATGTACAAAGGCTGGAAGTAAAAAATGAAAGACAAGAAAGAATGAAAGACAATGAAAGAAAGACAAGCCTGGAGAACCAGACAAGGACCAGATCCTGAAGAGACAAGGACAGGCAGGACACTAGCCTGCCAAGCCACAGCAGAGGTTAGATAAGCCAATGTACAAGCAGAGCAAGCCAGGATCCAAGTCTGGTTGAGCAGCCATGTTAGCACAGGGGCAAGTTCCACAGCCCTGCACAGACCAGCCCTATAGGAGAGGTGCTGGCTGCAGAGCCTACAGAAAGGAAGAGCTGACTGTGCTTTTGTTTTATTTCTATTATAGGAAAAAGACACTGATAATTTAGATTAGCTTATCTCTGTGCTAATTCTGATCCCAAACAGCATCAGAAGCCTGACTTTGTCTGAACAGGAAGCGTGGATATGCTCTTAAGGGAAGGCTCAGATGAACCATGCATAAAACCAAATCCTTGGTGCTTACCAGAGGCTGGGGGAGGAGAGGGGAAGGGGAGACACTGATAAAAGGAGACAAAGTTTTAGTCCAGAGGAATAAGCTTAAGTGATCTCTTGCATGGCATGATGACTATAATGAACAACAATGTAGTACATATGTCAAAATTGCTAAGAGTATATTTTAAATATTTTTACCACAAAAATGTACGAGAGGTGAAGTATTTGTTAGTCTCATTTAATCATTGCATATTGTAAACATTAATCAAGAAATTACATTAAACCCCATAAATATAGTTATATAATCAACCATCAATTTACTAACTTTTAAATTTAAAAAGTGAAGCTGATACATAAAACCAAAATGGTGTTTATTCACTATCATGGAAATAGTGGCAGGGACATATACCTGGATCTGTCACGAGTAGGCCAGCCTCTCAGCCTCTCCTGGGCCACATCTGAACAGGAAATCCACTGGGAAAGGGAAGGTTGCTAGGAGCAGGGACCCTAGGAGCTGTACATCCCAGTGGGATGTGAAGAGCCTGGGAGGCCTGTGCCCAAGGCACACTTCCCTTCAGGCTGTACTCAGGGAGCACCTGGAAGCCCTTTTTCCTTCTTAAACTTTATGTACTTTCTTCTAATTAGCATAATCAGGCTTTCCAGCCACATTGATCTATAGATCTATAGAGACTCAGGCTCTGCTCAGGCAGGTGAGTTGGGTTTCACCTCTACCTGACTCTTGGCCAGGAATCAAAGGTTGACCAGGAGGTGTGTAAATTCCCAGGCTCTCTGGGGTCTGTCCCAAGGCAGCCTGTTGAAGGGCCAAGTACTGGGTTTTAGGGACCAAACACTCTGGAGGAGAGGTGTAGGGGCTGAGGTTGTAGAGTGGTAATTCCGTACACGTTTAGCAAGAACAGGCCCTGGATTCAATCTCTAGTACCAGAGAGAGAAGAAAGAGGAAGGGAGGGAGAGGGGAGGGAAGGAGCGGGGAGGGAAAGGAAGGGAGGGGAGGGAAAGGAAATAAAGAAATGAAAAAATACCTGAGATGTATGAATAAATTCAGAAAAGAGACAGTTGGGTTTTATTGGGAGCGCAGGCTTCATCTCCAGGGCAGCAGAAATCACCAGGTCCCTCCTGTTTCTTGAGGAAGTACCCATATGCAGCCTCACTGTGGACAACAGACACCATGGAGAAGAGGCCAACTGCTTGGAGTGGGTTACTCGTTTCTGTTCTTGGGCTTTCCTCCCTCGGGATCCACTGGGCCCCTGCACTCATAGGAACTTCACCAACGAGCAAAAGCCAACAAACCCTGAAAAGCTCCACCATCATTTTAATGCAAATTCAGCTTCTATGGACAAGCCTAGGTTTCCCTAATGCACCAGTTTTATTGAAAAGTGAGGGGACCATGGATTGGGAAAGCAATGGTGTGATAGAATCATAGCTCCGCCCCGCCACCCCACGAAGAAGTCCATGTCATAATCCCCGGAAACACACAGAGACTCTGTGACCTTATGCATCAAAGAGAAAGAGGACTTGGAAGATGTAGTTCAGTAAAGGATCTTGAGACCAAGATTGTCCCTGGAAGATCTGAGTGGATGTCATTATCACAGAGATTCTTTTATATATATATATTCTTTTATATAGATTCAAGAAGTCAACATTAGAAGAGATGTAATGACAGACACAGAGGTTAGGGGGATGTCACGTAAAGGTGGAAACAGGAGCCACAGGCCAAGGAAAGAGACCAAGGAAGGAGGCAGCCTCTAGAAATTGGAAAACATCAAAATGGATCTCCCCCCCCCCCCAGAGACTCCAGAGAGAACACAACTCTGCCAACACTTTTAGCCCCATAAGAACCATTTTGGACTTGTCACTTTCATAACAGTGTGATAATAAATTTGTGTTGTCTTAAGTCACTAAGTTCATGGTAATTTTTTCATAGTCACAGTAGAAAACTAATACAATAGTCAAATGTATAAAAAAATGGTTTATTATTATCCTATGCTACATAATAAAATAATGGTATTCATGTTTCCAATTTGATGACCACCCTGTGGTTCAAAAGTTGCCATGGTTTTCTGGTGAACAAATTAGAGTGGCCCTTATGTTAAGCAGTTTCCCATTACTGTAACAAAATGGTTCTCCAGGAAGCAACCTGATCATTCCTTCTTCTTTTCTTTTTTTTTATGTTTTATTTCTGGGTATTATTTAAAAGAAGCCCCACATTGTCTTTAAAATCACTAAATCATTTTTTTAATTGTTCCAATTAGTTACCCATGACAGTAGAATGCACTTTGATACATCACACATAGATGGAGTATAATTTCTCATTCTTCTGGTTGTAAGTGATGTAGAATCCCACCAGTCATACAGTTATATGTGTAGATAGTGTAATAATGTCTGATGTATTCTACTATCCTTCCTACCCCACAACCCCCCTTCACTCCCCTCTACCTAAAGTAGCTCTATTCTTCTCTAGCACCACCCCCATTCCTTCTACTGTTATTAGACAAAGGGAAACTCAAGTTTCTTCCCAGAGTTTCCCAAAACAAAGAAAAAGTCCTCGAAAATCTCTATGCTGGACCCAAAAGGTAACTAAGAGCAGGATATAGACTTATTCAGGCTCTGCCCTGAACAAGATCATCACCTATAAGGGGAAATTGTTCACATGAGAGACACTTTAATTATTGTGGATTTGGGGGTCTTTATTATATCTTTGTCCACTTCAAAGATGGACAATTGTATAATTATTATGACAATTTTCCAGGAGATGGCAGTAATATATCTTACTTTATCAGAGTCAGTATAAACTGACAATTTTCAACAGACAGAAAAATGACTTATTCCAATAGTGCAGAATATGATTCTTCATTAACATATGAAAAAAGAAAATAATCACAGATCCTTCATCTTACCCATATAAATAAATCTGTGCTTTTAATAAAGGTTCATTTTTTATCTGATATACTAATCAGTAAGCATCTTAGAAAACATTTAAATCCACCATTGATACTAGAGCACCGACAAAAGTTTATACTTTATATTGAAATTTCGGTCATCCAGATTGTTTACTACACCAGAACAGAGTAACTGAGCTTCCAATTAAAATATATAGTACTTCTATTAAGATGCAAGTTATACATGACAGTAGAATACATTTATGCACTTTGATATATCATATATAACTAAGTAGTATAATTAAAACAAATAAAACAACTTTTAAAGATACAAATCAAATCTCTAAGAAAAAACTTTCATTTGCAGTTAATAATCCACAAATAATCTGTCTTATAGTACTGCAATTATTTAATTTGCTGATATAAAAATTTTGTCAGTAAAATGTTAGCAGTACTAAAATCAAGAAGTTTGTTAGATACATGTTATATTTGAATGTCTAAATTTCCAAGAAAAACACTAAACATGGTAGATATTCCATGACTTATCATTGGGTAATATCCCCATAAACCACTCATAAATTGGAAATATCATAAACTGAAAATACATTAAAACACCCCACTTAATATTCTAGTATAGCAACACAGCACACTGTAGAACATTGGTGGTTTTCCCTGATGATGACAGGGCGGCCTGGGACCCTTGGGACTCACAGCCCTAAGGTAGATAGGGTAATAATGCCTGGGTCATTCTACTATCCTTCCTACCCCACACCCCCTCCCCTCCCTTCACTGCCCTCTACCTAATCTAAGGTAGCTCTATTCTTCCCTAGCCACCCCCTACCATTCCTTCTACTGTAATTAGACAAAGGGATCATGAGAGGATCAGACCACATATCACTAGTCCAGGAAGAGATCAAAACTGAAAATTTGAAGTACAGCTTCTGAATACATATCACTTTTGTACAATCAAAAATCCAATACTATTGTAAATCATACTATTGTAACTCAGGGACCATCTATATAGATGGTTTCTCCTCAGATGGTAGGAAAAAAAATTTTTTTCATCAGTATCGGTGAAAAAAAAACCCACAGATGATTAAAATTATTTTGATCATTAAGTAAATCTTTGAAGAAAATAAGACATGAGAGTAAAAGGAAGCCACACCAGAGAAGATACAGCTGTCTCACCCACAAGCAGCATGTGTTCAAATGCTTGGATTCTATGTCAACCATAACTGATGGATTTCTGGGAAAACTGAAAGACTTTTTTTTCAAGAATGCATTGAACCAAATACATTTTCTGTCCAGCCAATGACCTGAACATTAAAAGCCAGACTCTTTCGTTGAAAACTCTTGCTGGAAATATTCTAAAAGTACCTCAGCTGAAAAGATTTAGAAACTTGCTACACACAATTTCTTTTCGAATGGAGAAAAATGTCAACAGATGTTAATTAATTTATTTGACCTCAAAGACTTATCTGTCCACATTGTATGTTCTCTAGGGATAAATGTAAACCATTGAAAATCAGAGGGGGACACAAATATTGTCAGCAATTGTCACAGGTGCTTGGTCAGCATGAAGTTAGTGAAATGCATGTTTTCAACAACAGTAAATATTTAAAAGTAAAAATATGAAAAAGATGTGAGGGGCAAAAGGGCAGACACTGCATGAAAATGTCTTGGCACACTGGATTCACAATATGCATGGTACAGTTCTTTTCTATGGGCAACGTCTAGTGTACAGAGGGATAGCTAAAAAACTATGAAAATGGTAGGATTTTCTCCATTTGGCAGAAACAACAATAAAATGTAATAACATCATAATAGAACACTTTCACAGAAGACAGTATCAATGTGAAATGTTAACATTATCTAAGGGATGAAATGCAAAACTACGTAAAGGTGTAATAAAAATGATGAATGAAATAACTTTGAATAAAGTAAGAAATGCAGAATACTATGTATCTGTTTTAGATAAAATCCCAAATGGAGCCACATGAAGCACATAATTATTGTTGGATTTCTAGATTTTCAAGATTCAAATACTCTCTATATGAGTATGTCATAGGATTTGGCCCAGAAGGCTGTGAATAAAGAGAATCTATGCCCATTTTTAACAGAATAACACCAAAAGAGATCTAACAAGCCATTAAATATGCCTAGAAAACAGAATAGGCTGCAAGAGCAGAGAAAGAAAAAAAATGTTTAAGGCATCCTATGTTCCTTTTTTTGCATACTTTCAAGCATACTAAGTGAACACTGCAGAGAAAACACTCTTTTAAAAAAATTATAACTTTATTTTATTTACTTATATGTGGTGCTGAGGATCGAACCCAGGGCCTTGCACATGTGAGGTGAGCACTCTACCACTGAGCCCTAACCCCAGCACCACCCCGCCCCCAGAAAACACTTTTGATGACACTGAACTTTTTGTTCATATCCTAGAACGATACAGCTATTTTGTTGCTTCAGTAAATATTAAAGTGTATTAAGAACATATATTACTCAGCAATAAAAAATAATAAGATCATGGCATTTGCAGGGAAATGGATGGCATTAGAGCCGATTATGCTAAGTGAAGTTAGCCAATCCCAAAAGAACAAATGCCGAATGACTTCTCTGATAAGAGGGGGGAGGGTGACTCAAAATGGGGTTGGGAGGGAGAGCAAGGGAGGAAGATTACCTCTAGATAGGGAATAGGGGTAGGAGGGAAAGGGAGGAGAAGGGGAATAGCATGGATTGTGAAAGGAGACCCTCATCATTATACAAAATACATGTATGAAGATGTGAATTTGGTATCAACATACCTTATATATAATCAGAGATATGATAAATTATTGTATAATGGTATATTAAGAATTGTAATGCAAAATAAATAAATAAATAAATCATAAAAAAGAACATATATAACAAGCATTTAATTATAACTGTAGTTGAATCTCATTGGGAAGGTATAGTTAGTGCCATCAGACCTCAGATTAACCCATTTGGAAAATATAAGCGAAGACACGTTCTGGAATGAAAGCCAAAGATATTGTTTTGAGATATCTACTTTCAACTGTATTTGCTCAGTAATAATTTGGAATCATGTTTTAAATAGAAAATGATGCACTAACAAATTTTTCTTTTCTTTCTTTCTTTTGTTTTTTGTTTTTTTTTTGTTTTTTTGGTACTGGGGATCAAACTCAAGGGTGCTCAAACACTGAGCCATCCCCAACCCTTTTATTTTTCATTTTTAGATAGGGTCTTGATAAGCTGCTGAGGACCTCACTAAGTTGCTGATGCTGGCTCTGAACTTGCAATCCTCCTGTCTCAGCTTCCTAAACCGCTGGGATTACAGGCTGTGATTATAAGTAATCAATAATAAAAGTTGAATGTGCACATGAATGCACCAAAGGGATTAAGAAATTCTTTGAAAAAAATGAAACAATGATATTATTAATACAGTATATAGGGCAAAACAAATTGCAATTTACTGACACTGAAACCAACTTCTCAAATGTAGAAAATACTAGAAAAAGAAGGCAGAAGACTCATTTCGATTACATATCTCAGAATGTATGACCAAACACCAAATTCCAAAATTAATATTTCTTTTACCCTTTTTAGATTATAATATCATTTTTTAAAGTTTTTAATATTGAAAAATAATCATACCCTTTTATCATATATAAAGCATCATAATTTAAAGATCATAATAAACACTTGTTCCTGCAACTAAGTTAACTTTATAGTTGAAGTTGGTTGTTAAACACGGTGTGTTATGAGAAATTAATGGGATAGCAACATGAAGAAGTAATGAACTTGGGTGACTTTTAAACACTAATATAACCCCTATGGAAGAACTGTAATATATTTGTAACAACAATTTACCAGGTGCATTTTTGAATATTTTTTGTAGTCCTCAAGCTATATTTAACTTTGCCATTTACAGCCATACTTCTTTTTTTTTAAATTTTTTTTATTATTGGTTGTTCAAAACATTACATAGTTCTTGACATATCATATTTCATACATTTGATTCAGGTGGGTTATGAACTCCCATTTTTCCCCCGTATACAGATTGCAGAATCGCATTGGTTACACATCCACGTTTTTACATATTGCCATACTAGTGTCGTATTCTGCTGCCTTTCCTATCCTCTACTATCCCCCCTCCCCTCCCCTCCCCTCCCATCATCTCTCTCTACCCCATCTACTGTACTTCATACTTAAAATTAAATTTTTTAAACATTTCTCAAGAGCTACAATGTCACTGGAAAGTCTAATGTCCATTTTTGTAGAAAATGGTGTTCTGGAAGGATTATGCATTGGATCTGCTGCAGAAACTTTCAACCAACACTAACAACTAATTATTGATGCTGACAATTTGAATTATATACTATTTTATGCTCATTTGTTTGATTTTTATAACTTTATTTTTATATATTTATTAAAAATTGTATATATTTAAAGTGTGCAATGTGATGTTTTGGTATATATTACATACATTGGACTCATAACTCAGTCTATCTGATTGAAACATCAATCTCTTCACATAGCTACCTTTCCTGTGTATATGTGGTCAGACATTAAGATCTATATTTAGGAGATTCAAGATGGTGGGTTAGAGGAACACTGAATTCCTAGTTGCCCTGTGGCTCAGGATTTGGGCAGTAGTAGTACAACTTCCCAGTGGCAGGTAAAAGAGGGTTTTCACTAAACTTCAATATTGGACAGTCAGAGTATCTTAAAGACTTGGAAATTTGGGTGCATAAAAAAAAAGAGTATAGTGGAGCCAAACTGGTTGTGACAGAGACAATGCTGACTCACCACAGAGGGAGGGAGAATACAGACAAACACAATGGACAGATTTGCTACAGAAAAATTGAGATCAGAATAGTAGTCCAAACAATTATCAAGAATATAAGTAACAATAAATCTTGGTGAGGATGTGAGGAAAATGTTCACTCATACACTGCTGGTGGGATTGCAAATTGGTGGAACCACTATCAAAAGCAGGACAAAGATTTCTCAGAAAACTTGGAATGGAACCACCATTTGACCCAGTTATCTCACTTCTTGGTTTATAGCTAAAGAACTTAAAATCAGCATACTACATACTTTGATGTGGCCATGCCACTATAGTTGCCAATCTGTCAGGAGTCTGGATCTCAGAAGTCTTATCACTCTTAATTAATGTAGTGTTGGGAATTCTAGCCACAGCAATTACACAAAGGAAAGGAGATAAAAGGGATAAAATGGGAAAGGAAGAAGTCAAATATCACTGTTTGCAGATGATATCCTATACTTAGAAGATCCAAAGAATTCCACCAAAAAACTGCTCAAGCTAATAAACAAATTTGATGAAGTGGCTGGTCACAAAAATCAACATTAAAAAATGAATGGATTTCCTATGTAACAAAAATGAATCTGCTGAGAAAGAAATCAGGAAAACAATTCCATTCACAATAGCCTAAAAAAATACTTAGGAAGAAATCTAAAAAGGAGGTAAAAGTCCTCTACAATGAAAAATATAGAACATTACAGAAATAAATTGAAGAAAACCTCAAAAGATGGAAAAACCTCCCATGTTCATGGATAGGCAGAATTAATATTGTTAAAGTGATCATATTACCAAAAGCAATATATAGATTAAGTATAATCCCATCAAAATAACAATGACATTCTTGTCAAAACTAGAAAACATAGTCCTAAAATTCATTTGGAAGAATAAAAGATGTAGAATAATGAAACAATCCTAATCCAAAAACACAATGCTGGCAGCATCACAATACCTGACTTCAAGTTATACTACAGGGATATAGTAACACAAGCTGTATGTACTGGCATAAAAACTGATGCAAAGACCAATGGTACAGTATAAAAGACAAACCATACATCTACAGTCATCTGATCCTTGACAAAATCACCAAAAACATACACTGGAGAAAAGACAGCCTTCTCAACAAATGATGCTGGGACAACTGGTAATACATATGTAGAAAAATGAAACTAGACCCTTATCTCTCACCTTGCACAAAACTCAACTCAAAATGGATCAAAGGCCTAGGAATTAGAAAAGAAATTGTACAACTCCTAGAAGAAAGTATAGGGTCAAGACTCATGTAGGCACAGGTAATGACTTTCTCAATAGGACCCCTAAAGCTCAGGTAATAATTCCAAGAGTTAATAAATGGGCTAGTATCAAATTAAAAAGCTTCTGCACAACAAAGGAAACAATTAGGAATATGAATAGAGAATCTACAGAATGGAAGAAATTCTTTGCTAGCTTCTCCTCTCACAAAGTATGTAAATAATTGAAAGAATTTACACCAAAACACCAAATAACCCAATTAATAAATGGACAAATGCATTAAACAGAGACTTCTCAAAAGAAGAAATACAAAAAGAAGTCAATATCATTACCAATTAAGGGCTGGTACAAGGTTTGTTTCTGGAATCAGCCATTCTTTGGATTAGTTTCTAGACTCTCTCTCCTATGTTCAGGAGCCCTAGGTTTCTGTGCTACACAGGAGCTGAAAGAACCTTAGAGAGAACTCTGGGCACCCTGAAAGCCAGGAAATGCTTTCTCAGAATGTGGAGTATGTGGTGCGATCTGAGGAATCATTTCATCTTTACTTTAAACTATTTCTCATAACTAATACAAAAAATATTTTGTTCTAAATATTGCCCACTATTTGCCCATTTGCCCGCCTTTTGCCTGCCCATATTTTCCCACAGACCACATGCTATTCTCCTTCATATGGCCTGTTGCCTATTGCTGCCTAGAAGTTCATTGTCAGGGTATCTGTAGGTTTGGGTACATGCAGCCGCTGCCATCTTGGGATACCAACCAGGGCTTCACTATGGGAACATGGGCCAGGGCCTGGAAATCTATTGTTGGGATATCTGCAGGTCTGGCTGCACCCGAAGTCATCCTGTTGGGTGTGCTAGTGACTGCCATCAGGCTGCCTCTTTGCACAGTTGGTTGCTCCTTTGTGTTAGGGCATCCCTGGTGGTCTCTCTGCAGGTTGGAAAGGCATTGAGATCTTGGGATTGCAGCAAAGCAGAGGCTGGGGAATCTGAAGCCCAGATCTGTCACATTGCAGCAGGGTCTTTGTGGGTCAGTCTGGGCCTGGCAAGCCTATGGAAAGCCAGAGACTCAGGAAATTTCCCAGGGTGGGAGCACAGGTTGGAGAAACTGGAGAGAACCAGGCTCTCTCCAGCTCAGTGAGTCCTGAAGTGCACGGGGACTGAAAGGGCCAGCTGCAATGGGTGGGAAGACTGAAAGAGGATGTGAGGGCATTTCTATTGGCTCGACCAGCCCAGCCAAGTGGTCTAGCACCCACTGGACTGGAGCTACCATCAGATTTCATACAAGCACACCTACTGGTGGAAGAGGGAAGCTAAGAAAAATTTTCAAAGCTAATAGAAACAATTTTTCAATTTTCCATTGAGACTTTCCCTTTTTTTTTGTCCTCTCTCACATCTCTACCATCTTTGAAACCAAATATTTTTCATGCATTAATTTATTAAGGAATGGGATGTCTAAATAGAATTTTACATTTTTGTTGTGTATTCTTAGATCTTCACCTTTTTTTAATAAAATCTGTATATACTTTTCTACTCCAAGAGGCTTATAGGACCCCAAATGTACAAAATTACAGCAGACCCACACCAAGGCACATTATAATAAGAATGACTAACATACAGAATAAGAATAGAATTTTAAAGGCTGTGAGAGAAATATATCAAATTACATATAGGAGGAAACCAATTTGGATCTCACCTGATTCCTCAACCTAGACCCCTCAACACCAGATCCTGAAATAATATATATCAAGCTCTCTGAAAAAAAAAAGTAGATGCCAACCAAGAATTTTATATCCAGCAAAACTAAGCTTCAGATTTGAAGATGAAATTAGTCAATAGAAATAAATTAAAACTGAACATTTAAATGCCCCTACTTCATAGTTCCAAGGCACAAAACCCATCTAACATCAAATATCTGCAAAGTTGCTTGCCCATTGTTCTTCTACTCTCCCCTGGCCTTTAGTCTGTTTTACCATTTATTATGGCCACTGCTGGGATTTTTAGATCCTTTTTAAATGTAAGGAGTGCATGATTTGGTCTGACAAAGCAGAAAAAGGCAAGACTAGTGGGCAAGAAAAGATTCTTCTTGGTGTTTTTATCAATGGAGGTCTGTTATCTTGTGACAAAAACAGAATCAGCATCTGCTAAAGAAGACCCAAATGTTTGGGCTTCTTTTTAAAGTTAATTTTTACAAATAAGATGTCAATCTAAAGGGCGAAATAATGAAATCAGCTACCTAACATGAAAAACTACAAATCTGGGGGCCGGGAGGGTACCTCAATGGTAAGCCCTTCCCTAGCCCATGCAGGCTGTTGGGTTCTCCCAGAGAAAAATAATTACAAATTTTGATCTAGTGAGAAGGCAACAGACACAGTACTAAAGAACTCAGTGCTCCTTTCTTTTAAATTATAAGAAGTTAAAGGAAAGGCAGGCAGGACTGTGGTGGATACCACAGAACAGCATTAGACTCTACCACATGTTTCAACTACCTTTACAAGATTAATTCACTGAACATAATTTTTGCTGCATGTAGGTACATTAATGAAAAACTTAAATTCATTAAAAGGAATGAAAGTTGTGTTGTATCTGAAATACAAATCAGAATAACATGTTTTACTAGTTTGATTCCTGAAGAATCTAACATCCATAGAAGACAAGAAGATCTAAGAAATTTTAAAATTCACATTTTCCAGATGCATAGGAATTTTAAAAATTCATTGTACATGTAAAACTTTAATAGAACTTACCTAAGCATTCAATGTTTTCAATATCATTTGTCCAAAAAAAAACAAAACAAAGAAATGTTTTCACCAAAACATTGCCCATCATTCCACTTGAAGAATTAATCTGCAAATCTGAACTTTTAAAGGGATGTTCAAGGTCATAGCCTAAAAAGGGATCCAGTAAAATGGTCAGGCTGCAATATGAATAGAGTTCTTCAATCACCATCTTCCTACTCTTTTTTCCCAAAAAACAAGTCAAATTCTTGCTGGTGTTCAGTGAAATAAATGTCTTTTATTTCAGCAGAAAATTCACTAAGTACTTCCACACTGGGAAAATTATGCACATATCTATGTATTGCCATATATTTTCTGAATGCTTTCAAGACCACTTGCAATCCTCTGATATTTCCCAGGTATAAACTGAGTCCCCGAAGCTGAGATGTTTAGTCACTTCCAAGGTCTCCTATCTGTGACAGAGACTTTGATATTTGGATTCTCCAAGTAAAGTTCCATCCATGAGTAGTCACATTTTCCAGAAAAGACATCCATCTCCCATATCTGCTTCTTGGGAAATGATCAATTGGGTGAAGCCAATTAATCTAGCTAAGGTGCACCCAAAGATAAGGGAAATAAACTGTAAGTAGACCATAAGGAGGGAGATATAAAGTCAAAACTCTTGTAATCAGTTCTCTTAATTATACCACCCTCACTGCTAATCAGCCATTGACTGCCATAATCAAAGAAAACACCCTCCATCATTCAACACTATCCAGTGAACACTGACAATGATTAAGACCCCGGGCTCCATTTACTTTAAAAAGGAAACTTAACACTAACAGCTAACGTGATGGCTTTCATGGATCAGAAGTTGGTTTGGTCAAGGTGTTTCACTTACCACCAACTGAAGTCATCATCTTCAATTTGAATATATCCACATGTGCTGTATGGTTTGTCAAAGAAGCAATCACCTAAGATGTGAGAGAATGAAAAGTAATGACTACCAGATCTCTTCAATCAGCTGTGATAATTACACCTACTTGATGCCAAACTGGATCTGATTTAGCCTTTATTACTCAGGATCTGTGGATTTCACAATTATCATACACTTGCTAAGTTTGGCTGAGTATTAACCATGCCTTGCCCACACCACTACATCATGTTGCTCTCCAAAAAGAATCTAACATCCATAGAAGACAACTGAAAGGAAGATCTAAGAAATTTTAAAATTCACATTTTCCAGATGTATAGGAATTTTAAAAATTCTTTGTACATGTAAAACTTTAATAGAACTTCCCTTAGCATTCAATGTTTTCAATATCATTTGTCCAAAAAAACAAAGAAATGTTTTCAGCAAAACATTGGCACAATGGTAGAAGACAAGATGCAATATAAATTATGGACAAAATACAAAATATTTTTCAAAGGATCATTCTAAAATCTAATACAGGAACCGCTTTCATTTTAATATTTCAGAGATTTGGAGGATCTCAAAATAGAAAGAGATCATAAACTTACTTTATAGTCCATATAAGTTTTAAAGTCAAAAAGAATTTCAAGATTAAACATGTGTTAAACATTTGCTTAATTTTGCTACTAGGAATGACGCTATTTAAATAAGGAAACAAAAACAATAGAAAATGCAGTGTATGCAGAGCAGTTCATCTGTTTCAGCATCAAAAGCATTCAGCACATTGATGATTGTAGATTTCACCCCACATCCTCTTAAATGTCTATTACTCTGAATTATTATACCATCAGATCTTTATCCACATTTCCTGGGTAACACGAGTAATTATATCAACCATATTAATGACTCTGAAAATTCTATACATTATATAGTGGATAATTGATATTATTATGTAACCCATTACTTAACAATAATTAATATACTAATTACATGAATTAAAAAATATTAACTATAAGTGTTTGACAATGAGAATTAAGATCTGGGTCAAGAAAATACAAATTTAAGAATATTATTACATTATGTATGTAATGTCTCCCTGGTCTCAAAAAGATAAATTAAAAAGAAAACAGGTGTTGGGGATCATCTGATCTAACTTCCTTACAAATGCTCAAGTCAATTCTCCTGAACATGCAGACAGTCTTTGAAGAGGTGAGACACCCAGAATTTTGTAACATATACTTATCACACGGAAAATTCCCCTTAAGGGCTGGGGACATAGCTCAGTTTGTAGAGTGCTTGCCTCTCATGCACAAGGCCCTGGGTTCTGCCCCAGCAAAACAACAACAACGATAACAACAACAACAAACCCCTTAAAAAGACCCAAATATGCTTCTTGAGATGGAAACCTGTGGGAGGCCAACCTTACAGGTGACTGAGTTACACTCCTCAGCTGGGTGCTGAGGCGCTCAGTCACAGAAATGGGTGTGTCCTGCTATAGCCCCATGGGTGAAGCTATGTTCACCTGTTCCTTTGTAATATAACCCCTTTCCCTGTTTAGGATAGAATCTTCCATGGAAGTGCCTTGTGTGTGTCTCCTTCTCTCACTGTGCCCTTGGGTGTGCCTACCCAGGTGTCAGTCAACCTGCTGACAGTGGACATCATGAAGATAGACTCAGCCTCCTGAAACCTGACCCCTTGCCTCATTTGAATAGCTTCTCCTCAATAAAAGGGGTCAGCACGTGCTCTCTCTGTCTCTTTCTGCGGACCCTTAAGATCAGAGTAGCCGTCACAGCAACCCCAAAGAAGAAGGTATTTGTGTCTCTTGTGTGGTTATTTCGTGCAGCCCAGTCAGCCCAGTTTAACTAGAGTGACCCCTGAGCCTTTTAGTTGTGAGAACAGAAACCCGGCAGAAACCCATTTATCTTAGCTCCACCCATGAAGAAATGGTAAAAATCTCAGCTCTTGCATGGGAAGTAGGATCATCTGAAAAGAGTTGTCATGTTCTACGTCTTTATGTCTCCAAGCAAAACATGCTTTGCTCCCCTAAAATTCCTCCTATTTGATGGGTTTCAGTAGCATGACAGCTGTTCTTTGAACACTGGTCCAAAAGACCAGAATTCAGCCAGCTCATTCCCTTGACCTCTGCTCTTTCAACAGCCTGTACAAGGTGCTGGTCCTTTCTCAACTGCTGGGAGCCTTCATAACCATCCATCCTTTCCATACCTCGGCCACTGAGTTGTTTTTCCTTTTCTGGAATGAGGTGATTTCTCTGAATTCAAACACAGGACAGTCATCGCATCACTGTCACCTGTGGAGAGCTTTCAACATACTGACCCTGTTGCTTAGCTACTAGTCATCCTACCTAAATTTACATTACAGTTTGAGCATGACTACCAGAAAATCCAAAGTCTACCAAAATCTGAAAATTTTTGAGTATCAATATGATACCACAAGTGGAAAATTTCACACTTGACTTCATGTGATGATGGGTCACATTCAAAAGGTGGGTGCACTAAAAATATTGCATAAAATTACCCTCAGGCTATGTATATAAGGTGTATGTAAAACATAAATAAACTCTGTGTTCAGACTTGGGTCCCATCCCCATAGCATCTCACTATGTATATGTGAATACTTCAAATTTTAAAAAATCCAAAATCCAAAGCATTTTTTGTCCCAAGCACTTCTGAAAAGGATACTCACTCTGTATCTGAAAGTAAAGTAAGCATGCTCTCAGTGTTTGCTTCTGATATGCTATTAAATGTTACATAGGGCAGAGTCCAGAAACTTTGAACTGTTTTAAATGATCTCTACCAACTTTCTAGACTTTTCTTAGTCCTTAGTTTCAGGCGTGAGGCTGAAATCCATTCACTGACTTCAGTAACATCTCTAACACTTCTAGTTTCAACTAAACTTTCTTGTGGAAACAGAAAATTCATTATAAAAGATAGAGCATTAAACTCAAAGTTTTACCTTGACAACCATCAATCATTTGTATTTCCCTCTTACTAGGTTTTAATAAGTTCAAATGCAAAATGGATTCATTGAATGCCTAATGCTAACAATTTTCCAATTTGGGTTAAGAAAGGTTAGAAGATTACACAAATCCTTATGGTATTTCCCCCTACCTAAGTTGCAATCCCTAATTTTGATATAGAGAATAGCTTCAGTACTGAAGGGATAACCCCAACTAGAGTGGCATGAATAATAGTCTACAAGAATGAAATAATCATTAATTTTTATATAAAAGAGACCTCAGCAGAAACAGTACAATTGTGAAAGTTCTATTGTGCAATCTTAAACAGAAATAAAGATAAACATCCACTGAACATCAAAGGCTGGTTAAAGATCCGGTGCACAAGTCAGTTGTTGGCACTGAAGATACCAAGGCAATAGCACATGTGGCTGACAGCAAACCCAGAAGACCAATACAAAGCCTGTGAGGGGATACAAGCTGTTTTTATCACTTGAAAGGAAATATAAAATTATATTATGGTTCTTTCTGGGCCCATGTCTGATTATTGAGCCCTTTGAAAATAGAATCAACCATAGAATTTCCAATAGCCCTAGAATATATATATCCCCATGCACAACAACCTTTATTGGCAGGACCATGAAGATAGCAAAGGTGATTTTTTTGAGTTAAAACAATATTAAAGGAAGTGACAAAAGAATTGAAACAACCAATGAAAGAGAGAACAAAATTAATGTTTTGGTTTTGATTTTCATGGAAATTGGTATAATAGCATAGTATACACTTTCTGGAGTCAAACCCCCAGATATCTTTTCATGAAAACTGCAGGCTGTAAGAACAGGTATCTGAAAGGCCATGAACAGGGTAGGAATTCTGCTCAAAAGCAATACTGATTCGAACTGTATTTTTCTTGTCTTAGTATTCCCTAGAGCTGCCACCTGCTAAGCACCAAGTGAACACCTCTTAAAAGAAGAGGCAAAGAATTCCCCCAAATTCTATATAGGATATGACTGCAATAATTTTTGCCTGGAAATTTTTAAAGGAAGTGTAATGTAACATCCACCTAAATAATGAAAACAATCTTCATATAGCCACCCAAAATAGCTCGCCTGATTCTTCTGGGGTATCCCAAGATAAAACAGCTGCAAAAGATGATTAATCACTGAATATGTTCACTTTTTATTATGGTTAAAACAATAAGCCAGTTAAATGTTAATGAAGTTTCCACAAATTAAGGCTTTGAAACATTTTTTATCCTGGCAATATTTAGATGGCAAGGCGAGTTGCCTATAAGGGTCACTCTTAATTTATTAAAATAAAATATTTTATTAAAATAAAATGACAATATTTTATTGTCATTTGCATCTTATTTATTTGGAGGAGCATAAGTGACTACAACAATAGTATGAAATCTTTAAGATGTGAACTGGCCTGCTTTTACCCCAAATGGAACCCTCTGAGATCTTTCACATCATGATTCTATGTCCTACTGAAACTCCAGGCCTGGAGAAAAGACAAAGGAAGACAAATTGACAAAGATTAGGGCCAACCATTGAAAGATGTTTTATGATTGTGAGCCAGTCACGCCATCCTGACCCAGCCCTCCTACGTGCACTCTTCACTAACCAAATGCATCTCTACTGAGAGTGTGAATATTTTGTACTGTGTTCCACTTGGTTTTGCAAAAGGGAGCTCTAGACTCACTAAACTAACTTCAGGGTTTCTTCAAAAGTTGCTACTTTCATTCTCTAAGATTTGGGAGTGAGAGATACTACTTAAGAATATTTATCTAGCTCAAAGTTATTAATCAACCCTCAATATGTGAGTACACAACTAAGATACTCTGGTACTGACAGCCACTATTGCCTCAATGTGGACTAAGTGTCATCTACAGGATGTATCCAGGCCCTTTATCTAAATGCTGTCTAAGGGACAATATGATTATTATTTATTCTTCACAACCAGTAGAAGACTCTTGTCTCAAGAAGTCTGATTCAAAGAACTCACTGCCTAGCAAAACCATGCAAAAATTTCTATGTATCATCTCATTGAATTTTCTTAAAGACCTGTGTACCAGTTATCAGCGTATATTATACCTCTCAGGTCTATATACACTTTTCGTCCCTCGCTCTGCAAAAATGTGTCCGTGCCCTTTATCTAAACCACCTGTCCTAATGGGCCAGAAGCTAAGATTCTCAGTAAAGGGTGTGGGAGAGACTCTGCAAGAAGGAGGGATGGCCTCACTCAGTTCCCTGGCAGGATCCTCAGCACACCATGCAGGAGCTTTCTCAGAGACTGACTCCTCCAGCAACAGCAACCTGCCCTGCACCTCTCCTGAGGTTTGCAGCGATGGGCTCCCATGGAATGCATCCCATTCACAGTTTTCTCTGCCCCCTGCTTTCTCTCCAGAAGGCACATTCCTTCCAAGCTCTGCAGGTATAGCCTTCTAGTGACTACTCTGCCATCCAGTAAGCTACATCCTGTCCTGGATCTCCTGCTTGGGTCTATGTGTGCCAAGATGTCTAGCCAGAGGCTGTCCCATGTATCTACTATTCCTTTACTCTTCAGAGCACTCATGTGTCTGTACTACCCAATCTCTCCTATTCCAGTCCCTCATTATAGTTCAATATCTATCTGTCTATCTATATATCTATTTATCTATTTATTTATTTTTATGGTGATGGTGGTACTTGGGATTGAACTCAGGGGCACCTTACCACTGAGCTACATTCCCAGTCCTTTATATTTAGTGAGACAGAGTCTCACTAAGTTGATTAGGCTGGTCTCGAACTTGTGATCCTTCTGCTTCGGCCTCTCAAGTCACTGGGATTGCAGGTATACACCACCAGTTCTGATAAGTTTATTATTCTGTAAATTAGATTTTCCCTATTCATCTCACTGTACTGTTTTTGTCTCTTGACTGGATCCTGACCACTATGTTCCTATTTTTACAAATGGAAGTTTTGGATGCTCAAATATCTCCCCAAAAATATCCCCCAAATTTCAGTTCAGGACTAGTGGTTCAACCAAGGTCTGCATGTAAAGTCCATACTCTTTCCAGTCTATTATTCATCTACAGCCATGAAATAAGTAAACAACACACTGACTGTTAAATAAAATGCATTGTAAATAAGCTCCTGAAAGTACTGCTTCTAAGAAGCAGTGGAAGACGATCAAATGTTAATTTCATAAACTTGTAAAATAAACACACATTTTGAATTGTTCTTTTACAGGTTAAAATGACTTATATACTCTAGGCAATCGTTCCCATTGTAATTATAGTCCATTTAAAGTTATTTTCTAAAAAGACTGTAAGAGTCCTTGAAAAGTTTTCTGGAACATTTTCTCATTTGTTCTAAATAAAGAATGACCCCACTTAAGGCAGCTTTTATCAAATGCACAAACTATTAAAAGTCTCTCTTCATAGAGAACACAGATCAAAAAATAGTGCTAAAGTACCCTCCCAAAAGAATGACTATTCTATATTTATTTATAAATTGTATACATGTAGTACTCTGTATATGCTGATTATGACAAGTGTGCTTGTAGTTAACTTTTTAAAGAATTACTGGAAAATATACATGAGATTCAGATATTTTCTTTCATTCATCAATGGATTTTATTATATTCCTCAAAAGGGCAAGAAGTAGAAAGTCTTTTAGAGGTTGGTGCTTGAGCTAACTTAATAATTTAGTCATAAATATCTCTCAGGTAAATAAGGAAAACAAAATAGCAGAGCTGGATCAAAGTGTTATTACTCTAATTTTCTGCTAAGAAAGCCCTAATCTGTCATTTTTCTAAGTGAACTATTCAATATCCTACATGGAAAATGATCCCAGGTACTGGTCAGAAGTACCCAGGAAATTAATGAAAAACAGAATTTCATTTAATACACTCCTGCCAGTTTAATATGATTTACAAATCCATCGCTTGATGATTTATTAGCATAAATCATTATTTGGAACAGCTGATAAAGTTCTGAATTCACCAATGGGCGATGCAATCAAGTCAATTATTTATGTTCAAAATTTAAAACAGCAAGCCAATTATTTGTGTTTCTTAGGTGCTGATTGACCTAAGCTCACCTAAATAAAAAGCTTCAATGATTCACTGAACTTTTTTTTTTTTTACTCATTTACAATCACTGAGTAGAATCAACATATAAGGAAAAATAAACATAATTTCATATATCCTCTTGGCAAAACATTCATTCCAATTTGCTATCATTAGGAGAATTGCTCATCTAACATCAGGTAACTTGTACAGCTGACTGTACTGACGGGGATCAGGGACCTGGGGTATATTAAGTCCTGGATCTGCCAGTTATATGTGTCTTGCTCCCTGAACAGGAAGGAGATGAGCAGTCCTCACAGTGGAGATGCACTTTATCTAGATGATTTCAGTGAAGAAAAGGGAGGAGTGTGAGATAGAGAAAAGTCAATGCACTTGGTCCAGGAGCCTAATAGTCATATGTCCCAGAAAAGCTGGAACTGAACAGGTGCTTCCTCCATCTCCCCCAGTTGGTCTCCATTCCTTCATACCTTTCTCAGCATGGCATCCTGTTGGGGTCAGTGTTCATTCTCAGTGTTAAGTTGTGAATGTTTTACTAAAACATGGGTCCAAACTCTAAATCACCTAATTCTGTGTTCAAACAGGAAAATATATTCCAATGCCAAGGGGACCCTAGAGTGGCCCTGTTGAAATTACTGAGAAACAGTATGTTAATCACCAATGCAGAATTTCCCTAATGGGTTTTCAGGGATAATTTTGACCATGGGAAAATCTCCGAGGATTTACGCCCTACAGAATATATGGGTCCTTCATAACGTCTATCACCTATTGCCTGGGAAACTGGGAAGGTTAAACTTGGCGATTTCTGTAAAAGTGTGGTCATTGATAGAAGATGATAAGAATCAAAGAAAGTCACAGCTAAGTTCCTGTTTCATCTGATATGAAACAGGAAGAAAGAGTAATAGACGTGTCTTTATCCACACTGCATTGGTTGGCTCACCTAACTCTCTGCCCAACATCTTATGCCCTTCATTGTGTCTCCTATCAGTTTCCCATTCTCCCCCACAATTTGAGTTTCAGCTCAGCTATCCACTTGATTTGAACCATTCCCTCATGTCTGCCCCCTCTAGTAATCCCACACATTCCCTGAAAGCTGAATTTTATGAATACATAGCTTTAAATACTCTCCCCCTACTTAAATCTATTCATCAGCTCCTTACTGCCCATGGGATAACACTCAAGTTTTATCATGTGACATATGTGTTTTTCTGATTTGATCCCTTCTACCTTTTCATCTTCTATTCTTACTACTGTTTCCATTTAATTTTACACTCTGGTAATTCCCAGCTATCTCTTCACCTCCAATGACCGTGCTGCCAAATGCTCATTCAGTTCCTGCACCTACTCAGGGTTTTCCCCACCCTGAGCCCAGAGTCTACCTTGAAAACTCTCAAGCACTAATCAAATCCCAGCTCAGAGGCCACCTCACATAGGATATCTTTTAACAGATAAAATCAATCCTCCTTCCTGTGGACCACCACTGCAAAATATATCCATCTTCTTGATGTTCTTAGAGTTCTACTGTGGGGCCACAGAACTGGACATGTTTGTCTTTTCTACTGCACTGTGAGCTCCACAGACCAGCACAAGGTTTTTTGTTCATCTCCATATCCCTATCCCCAATCCTAGAAAAATACTTGCAAATCATTAAATACCTGCTGGACTTAACAGAATTGTGTGAAGTGTTTTTGTAATACAGGTAAGAACAAACACTGCTTACTGGTCTCTTTGTTAGAAAGAAACACTGAAGAAGAAGCATCTAATTTGACAAATTATTCTATTTAACAAATACTCAGGTTGCACCAATGGAAGAAGAAATCTTGATTCTAGAGTTCAGTCTCTTCTTTGATTTGACTATGGCATCCCCCTCCCTCTCTCAGCCCTAAGGTTCCTAAGGACTTGGTGCCAGGCATTAGGTCAGGCACTGGGGATTAAAGGGGAGTGGACTAGAGAGACAGAGGATGAAAAAGAAGTCCTTGTCCTCAAGGAAATTAACTCTGGGAACACGTGGAGTTAAAAGGGGAGGGAATTCAAACTACTACAGGAGCCAAGGGAAAGAACAAAAACTCATTCTGAAGGTCTCCTTTTCCTAAATGATCCAGATAAAAAGAAAACCAGAGAGTCAGCAACTAGACATAAGAATTTACTAGATACCCATGGCCTGCTCTTCTAAGAATGAGGCTGCCATTTGACAGACCTCAGCATAAGTCAACGAAAAGCACAGAGATTTTGTGTGTATCCTACTGAAGCCCTGGTTTAATGCCTCAGTCAGTTGTGTTTGGTTTTAGGTTTTAAACATAAAAAGAATGTTAATGATTACATACTATGCATCTTTCAAGTTTATGAAACATAAAAGTAGTTAATGCTTACTCAATATCAAATGTCTCCACTCACCACAAAGAAAGAACACTTTAAAGAAAAATAATTTGTTATATAATTTTTAAAATTAGGAAGCTGGATTCCATGCAAAATTCTCCAAGCTTAGAGCAATACTCACAAGGCATAAAAACTGTCATGAGTCAGCTTTCCTAGAAGTTACTTCACATGACCAATTAGTTGCTAAAATACAGGAAACTAAGGACATTAACCCTTCTCAAGATCAATGTGGCTGGAGAGTATTACTTGTTCTAAGTGAGTGTTTATTTGATATTCTGTTTACCTTTTAGCGGGCATTTTACCACTGACTAAAGACAGCAAGCCATCTGAGAAATGGCCCTGGACCAGGAAGGAGTCTGGGTCCCAGACCTGCCCCTGCCTGCATGTCGCTTCAAGTAGGCAACCAGGCACCAGAGAGGAAATGTGATGGAAAGAATGTAACCTGTCACCAGAAAGGACCAAAGAAGTCCCAACCCCGTTTACTTAAAAGCTTTCCTCATCTTTTCATCTATAGAATGAACTACCTTCAAGAATAAGGATTAAGGCTGGGGTTGTAGCTAGGTGGTAGAGTGCTTGCCTAGCACATGTGAGGCCCTAGGTTCAATCCTCCAGTACCACATAACAATAAATAAATGAATAAAAGTTATTGTGTCCATCTACAACTAAAAAATATTTAGAAATAAACAATAAGGATTGAATGATTTTACATCTATGCAAGTGTTTATGTATACATACATTTTTTACTGTATCTACCTACCTACCTACCAATCCACTTACCTAGCTAGTAAAGGTTTTCTTTGCTTTACAGCCCAGTGTCCTGTCTATGAAATAGCATGGGTGTATTATATCATTGTTTTTCCAAAATGCGATTGTCAGAACCCTCTGACCACTTTTGGAATATCTGACCACTGCAAGCCCTTCAAAAACCCTACTTCTATAGATATATTCAACTTTCATTTACCTTTCCTTTCTTTGAGATAGAGTGTTACTATGTTGCCCAGGTTGGCCTCAAACTCCTGGGCTTAAGTGATTCTTCTGTTTCAGATTCCTGAGTAGCTGGGACTACAACATCCACCACTGAGCCTGGCAGAAGATTCCATTGGCTACAAAAAAAAGTTAGTATTTGTCAATATCTGACAACTTCATGTCTAGATTATCTCAAAATTCTATCCTAAGACCTCACAGTCATTTCTTTCTCTCTTCTCTTAATGATTCTTTATTAAGAATACAATGGAGGTTAAAATGTGTTGTTGTATATTAAGTATGATATAAAAACAAAATGAATAAAGTTGATAAATAATATAAGCAAAAAAGATGGCTGAGCTCAATGTTCAACCAAGAAGACAATGATTAGGAGGAGACAGAAGGCATTCCACTGACAGAAACATTAGACAAGGACTGGCCAGGCTCCTGATCTATGAAAAAGCGAAGATTACAAGGTCACAGGACAAAGTATCCAGTAATTTCAAACCTATGTGGTCTGGGACCTAGTTGGGGTGACTGTTCGAATCTGAAATGATGAAATTACATATACTGAAAGGATCACCTAACACAGGAGGATGTGGTGGCACACATGTGTAATCCCTCAGGAGGCTGAGGTAGGAGGATCACAAGTTCAAGGCCAGCCTCAGCTACTTTGTAAGGCCCTATGCAACCTAATGAGGCTCTTTTCTTAAAATAAAAAAGGCTGGAGATACAGCTTAGTGGTAAAGCGCCTCTTCGTTCAATCCCCATGACAGAGAGAGAGAGAGAGAGAGAGAGAGAGAGAGAGAAATAAAACCCACCTAATATGACTTCAACAGCATTCTTCTTAGCCCACTACTAACATCTAAAGTTATTTGAGGGGGCTGGGGTATGACTCATCTGTAGAGCACTTGGTTAGCAAAACAACAACAAATACAATTCAGTCTACAGCATAGAGTCTAGATACCTAAAACTCAAACACTGCATATAAATGGATTCAAACTGTCAGTCCTCTAACCATATCCATTCCAGAAAGTATTTATTTAGAGCTGTAGTGTAGGTCCACACAAACAACCCACAAATATAAATAACTAAATGTTAGGTATTTTGTACTTTTGACAAAAGCTACTTAAGGACATTTGACATATAAAAGATGGGTGAGGAATAGCCCCCCCCCCAAAAAAAAGAGAGGCAGGTAAAGAGGGAAGTAGAGGAGGAGGAAGAAAAATCATTCAGTATCTTCATAATAAGCTTGTTGGAATGAGACCCACTTGGGATGAGTCCTATATGCTTCCAGAAATGATTCACTAGGATATAATTAACATATAGTCTGGTGTGTGGTGAGAGTTCCATTTATCATGAAACTTCCTTCGTTTTCATATGGCTGAACTATGAGAAGCTGTAGTCCCTGGGATAAGTGACTCACAGGGCCACTACACCATTAGTTTTAACATTCTGAGTTTAGTTTTTGTTGCTGTTGCTTCACTACTAGGGATTGAACCCAGGGCCTCTTGCATGGTAGGTAAGCACTCTACCCCTGAGCTACTTCTAGGCCAGTCGCAGTGTAATTTTATAGTTCATTATACATGGCCTGGATCTTTCTTTCTATGGAATGCTCCTTAAGCTTGTGTTTGGCCTTGGCCACATTGGATTTTCGTCTTTAACAGTATCTAACCTAGTGTAGGCACATTGTGTATAGAGACCTCTGTAGATCAATATAAGATTGATCAGTCTTATAGAACAGTAACCTTTCATGGGGCCATAAATTTGTCTAGAGGAAGCTTCATAGACCAGCTCAAGTTCTGAAATGTTCAAACCAATAATGAAATGTAGTACTTTGGAAGCCACAATTCCCAGCTGGTGTAACCAGCAGAGAGCTCCAACACAGCTACTGCTGAGAGACAAATGTCCCACCACAGAGTCCCTCTGCTAGAGGCGCTGCATCCCATTTATAGGAGTGAATCTTCCACTGTCAACAGCATGCTCATTTTACCCTGGGTTTAGGAGAAATGAGGGAACATGTACCACTTTTCATCAGTATCCTTAACTGATGTAAAAATTCATGGGTTAGGAGTAAAAACTAAGTTGCATCCATCACAGCTTCTTCCCGCATGCTCTATAGATTTCACAGAGATGTTCATCACAGAATTGCAGAGATGACCTTAACCACAGGAGAGAAAAATGTGGCTCCATTACTAATAATTCTCAATAAACACCTTCATTCTACTTTGCTTCTAGATATTGCTAACTTCCAAATTAAAAATAAATAAATAAATAAAACCCAGAGGGAAATCAGAAAATTTAATTAGGTCAGAAAAAAAAAATGTGGACTTGAGTTGTTTCTTGAGGAGGAAAAAAAAATCTATTATAAATAAGCTGTTAAATCAGTAAATCCACTAAACAGTATAAACTCTAAACACTGAAATATTAACCCAAACATAATCCTGACTTACAAATTGAGTGATAAGCCCTTGCCTCCCTCATGTGTTTACAGGAGAGTCCCTGAAAATACCTTTCCTATTCTCACCACATGTTTCCTTAAAGATTAGTGACCTCAGTAGTCCTGCCATGCTCTTGCTCTCATTCTGTGTTGCATGCTTTTCTCTGAGCTCAGTGATTCTGAAACTTTGGGGAGCTGATGGACCTCCTGGAGAAACTGAAAAGAGCTGGCCATGATCTGTCTCCCCAGCACAGATGTATATCTGTGCAAACCTTACAATTCCTCGGGTTACAACTCATGGACAATGTGGCATTTACTCAAAGGGAAGTTCACTGGCCACCTGCATCAGAATTGCTGGGACCATTTATTACTATACAGATATTGAGCCCCGGTATAGATTTAGAGAACCAAAGTTACTGGGAGTAGGGCTGAGGTTTTGAATTTAGGATACTTCCCCAGTGATGCTGCAGCTGGCTGAAGGGAGGACGATCCTCTGCTATGGCTGTTTTTGTATCCTCTCCAGCCATCATCTGGTTCCCAGATTAGTGCCCAGTACTCTCTCCACTCTCTGAGGAGCCCAAACTCTGCCATCTCCGCATGACTGGTGGGCATCTCCACTGGTATACTGTGCAGACCACCAACTCTCCACACACCCACACCCTGCACATGCAGCCCCACTCCATGCACATCAGGATCTTGGACTCTTCTTGGACTATCCTGTTCATTTACCTGGAGGCACTTCCCAGAAAACTGAGACAACTGCCATAGAAAGTACTAGCTTCATCTCTCCTCCCAGGTCATTAGCTGTTCACTGAATTCCCACAATTCTCATATAGAGGAGACTGTCCTTCTCACCATTCTGTACAGCATTTGGCTTCCCAACAAGGCTCACAACAGAAGCAGCACTTGCAACTGGGTCCATAGGGTGTCAAACCTTACCTGTCTGTACTGAGATGAAGGCTATCTACAAGGGAACATCCCAAATGCCAAAGCTCAAAGGGACCTTAGGTACTGCCCAAAGTGTCATACAAATATGGAAAATAAGGCCTGGGGGTTTACCTGACTTATCAAAGCAAGGGAGTCAACATCCAGTCTCTCCTGATGCATACCAGGGCATTGTTAGTGTGGGAAGAGATACCGAAGCCCAGGATCCTGACCCTCAACTTTAGTTAGGAATACAGGACACATACATGACCAAATAGAATTCAACACTGACAAGAACATGCTGAGGCTATTTCAAATGAGGAGAGACGAGGGAGAATGTACAGGTGAGAAGGTACTTAAGGTGTGTCTGGCAAGCTAGGTCGACTTTTGAGGCACAGATATAACATTCTAGAAAGCACAGAGTGTTGTGAGAAGCCTCTACGCTGGCATGAAATAAATGTTTATCTAAGCACAAATAATATCAAAGAGTGGCTGTAGATGAGACTACAGGTAGCTGGGAGTGTGCTGTACTAGGATGGGGTCCACCCTGGCACAAATGGAATTTTCACACTGCTACATACATAATTCAACATGGCCATCATAACAGCCTGGTATCAAAGGAGGGCAGAATCGTTATTTTCTCTTACAGACAAGAACAGGTCTTGGAATGAAGTATCTGGCCTGTAGTCCCGGAGGTAGACAAGGCAGAAGTGGAACATGACTCTTGGCATATTAACCACAAAGAAGCATGTTTTCCTCTTGGTATAATTTGTATAACACCTCACCAGGATGACTATTTCACAAATGCTCCTTATGTATCTACTACATAAGGCAATTGCATCTTTATTAAAATAGGCACATTAGATGTCATCTTTGAATTTTTTAATTTTTTTTACTTGTAGATGGACACAGTATCTTTATTTATTTATTTTTATGTGGTGCTGAGGATCAAACCCAGTGAGTGCTTCACTCATCTTTGTCATCTTTGAATTTTATAGCCAAAGAGCACTGACATCTCAACACCATTAAAGAGCCTTTATAAACTTATTTAAGTGAATATTTATAATAACGGAAAGGAGATAAAGAAAGAGAGGCATGGAAAAGTGAGATTAATTTCCTCAAGTAGATACCGCAGAAAACGCAATTCTAGGATCAACTATCAATAATGCTGCTGAATGAATCGATCCTGGACAAGAGCTAAGCTAAGCAAGAGCACTTGGAGAGGCAATGGATTACACCAGGCAAGTTTATAGATGCCTCTGACTAACTGCTTGTTTGCTTTTTCAATTCGAATCAGAAGCATAACTAAAGAAACCTAACTTAACATTGAATGCAATCACCATGAACCATCAAAAAAGCTCTCAGGGGCAGGAAGTAGCTCAGGGGTGGAGCACCTGCCTAGCATGAGCAAGGCCCAGGGTTTCATTCCAAGCAGAAAAGAAAGGAAGGAAGGAAGGAAGGAAGGAAGGAAGGAAGGAAGGAAGGAAGGAAGGAGGGGGGAGGGAGGGAGGGAGGAAGGAAGAAAGGAAGAAGGAAAGAAAGAAAGAAAGAACGCACAGACACATGGCAAGTGTGCTCAGAGATCAAAATCTCTTCAAAATTGAAAAGAAATGCTAATGCACCCCATCTCAGAACTGCTGTGCTAGAAAGGAAATTAATATCAAAGCTGGAACAGCAGCTTCTGTCCCACACAGTATGATGGAGACAATGGTGTTTGGCCCAACAGTACAAGGAAATATAGAAGTCTCACAGAACAGAGGAAATGAAGACAAATCTTACAAAGAATTCAAAGTAGAACAAAGTTGTGCAAATTATCCCTGGGCAAGGGAAAGATTAGGGAGAGAAGAAGTTTTGTGTTAAGGTCTGTAAGCAAGTCAGATTGGCACCTGTTATTTTGCCAGAGAAATGTTTAAGTCTGTAAACAAGTCTGGATGGCGCCTGGCCAAATGCCAGAGGGAGTGGTTTGTGAAGTAACAAAAGCGAGCCATTAAGTGTGGAGATTCCTGATTGGTTGACTGCTGTATCTAGTTTATGCTAATTAAGATAAGCTGTGCAAAATGTATAAATACCTCTGTTATCCTACAATAAACGGCTTCCATTCCTGCTGCATCAAACGTACATAAGTACGTTTATGTACTTATGTACATAAACCCCCCCCCCCTGTTATTCTGCTGCAGCCAGACTGCGGCAGTTTTGTATTGAAAAGTGTATGACAACAGGAGCTCCTCAGACTACAATTTCATATTATTCAAACCTCTGCCCTAGCCTCCTGCACAGCAAGGAAATTGTACAAATGGAAGAACCAGCACAAATCAAAAGTCTGAAGAAGACACAAATATGGTAGTAACCTACCACTCTGTGAAGACTTGGTCACACTTTGGGCCAGTGATATGTATGAAATGCTACATGGAGATGAGGCAGATTGTGTTTCCAATCAGTTCAAAAGCCAAATGGCACAGTTAGCAGAATTTAAATTCTTGTACCTGTTCTCAAATCCTGCTTTTACTTTGAACCCACATTCAATGAGCTATGAAGCCTGCACCTACTCCTCCATGTGGGTCACATGAATGTCCTTGTCCTCTGCTGGAGCAGGAAGGCCTTCCCTGTCCACACCCCAAGAGGCTGGGCCACCACTTCCTCATTCCTCTTCTCATATAGACAAAGCCATGCTGAGTCAACAAATCAAAATATCCAACTCCTACAGGGACCTTCAAAATGAGAAGCCTCAAACATTTATCACTGCATTAAGGCAAAAACATTCAAAGTCCTTTCTTCTTCTTTTTTGAGATACACAGTACATACCTACTATCGATACTCACACTGCTATGCAATAGCACTCCAGAACTTCTTGGTCCTATCTAATTGTAACTTGTACCCATTAATCAATCTCCCTCCCCTCTGCTGTCTCCAACCTTTGCTAAGAATGCTCTCAACTTCTATGAGATCAACTCTTAGATTCAACATATGATTGAATTCCGATGGTGGTGGTATTTGTCTGGACTGGCTTATTTCACTTCACATAATGATCTCCAGTTCCATCCATGTTGCTACAAATGATAGAACTTCACACATTCTTGTGGCTGAATAGTATTCAATGGTATATATGCACCACATCTGTATCTATTTATGCGTCGATGAACATATGTTGTCTCCATTTCTTGGTTACTACTGAGATGAAATGGGATTCCAGATGCCTCTTTTATGTACTGATTTCATTTCCACTGGATATATATCTACTTGGGGGGCTGCTGGATCATAGAGTAGTTCTATTTTTAATTTTTAAAGAGCCTTCACACTATTTTCCATATGGCTATACTAATTAACAGTCCTGCCAAGAGTGTACAAAGGTTCCCTTTTCTCTGCCTCCTGCCAGCACTTGTTATCTTTTGTCTTTTTGATAATGGTCATTCTTACTAGAGTTAGATGTGAAAAACCAGCCTCTATTTCAGAGCAAAGCCTGTCCAAGGAAGGAACATCACCTTTGTCCTTGGAAAAACCCACAGAGCACTCCTAAGCACATTCCCACCCTGCTAAGTTGTTTATCTACAAATAACAGGAGAGATCTGCTGCGCCAGGTGTCCCTGACTCAGTCAGGCTAGGTGGAGACCCATACAACCCCCTAGCAGCCACCAATCAGCATGAGACAGGGAAATACCTGGGATGTCAGATGACCCTCCCAGTTTATGGTGGTTGATAACAAGTTGGGAAACCATGTAGTTCAGCACGTACACCCCTCTTGGCTTAAACCAATCAGTTCAAATGAATACCCCTTTTGTACTGACCAATCACCCCTACCCAACTTGTTCCCGCCAGTGAATGTGCTAATCATGTTTTAGAGTTGTTATTTGATTTTCCCACGGTGTGTGATGATTTGCTAAGGGATGCTATGATGTATGTGAAGTACCTGCCCTCTCCAAAGAATGTATAAAACTGCTGCAAACCCTGGGCTCGGGGCCTCTCAGCATCACCAGTTGCTGTGTGTGCGCGTGGAGGACTGAGCTAGCTCGCAATAAACACCTCTTTGCTGCTTACATGGATCTTGGGTCTCCTGTGGTCTTTGGGGGTCCCGAATTCGAGCATAACAGATACTATCTCAATATGGATTTTATTTGCACTGATTAATAATACTTAGCTTTTTTTTCTCTCATATACCTGTTAGCCATTTCTGTCTTCTTTTGAGAAATGAGTGTTTAGATCTACAACCTAATTTTTCTTGCTTTGTGTATCTGTGTGTGTGTGTGTGTGTGTGCATGAGCATGCATGCACGCACACAACTAAGGAACAAACACAGGGTGTTGAGCATGCAAGGCTAGTATTCTGCCACTGAGCCCCATCCCCAGCTATATCTCATCTCCCATTTTAATTGGACTTTTAAGGGATTTTCTTGCCATTGAGTTCTTGGAATTCCTTATATATTCTGGATTTTTCCTTTTTTTTTTCTTTTTTTTTTGCACCAAGGATTAACCCAGGGGCATTTAACCACTATGCTAAGATACCCAGCACTTTTTATTTTTTATTTTGAGACAGGGTCTCACTGAGTTGCTAAAGTAGCTTTGAATTTGCAGTATTTCTTCCTCAGCCTCCTGAGTCACTGGAATTACAAGTGTGTGCCACCACACCTGGCTATATTCTAGATGTCATCCTCTTCTCAAATATATAGTTTGCAAATATTTTCTCTCATTCTTGGGGTTGTTTCTTCACTGCGATGATTTTCTCACTGTGCATTTAGTTTGATATAATCCTAAGAAAGGATTCTAAATGTTTTCACCATAAAGAAGTACTAAATGTTTGAGAATGTAGATACATTTAACCTACTTACACAATCTATACATGTATCAAAATATTACAGGGTACCCCATTTACATGTATAATTTTTGTGTTTTATTTACCAAAAAATAAATTCAATGTAACTTCTCCATTCAACCCTAATCTCTCATACTCCCCTCTAAAAGTGCCTATATTGGATATTTCTGGCTAGTCTTTTTGTAGGGAAATTTCTGATTTGTCTGTGTTTTCACTAATAATTCTCCATCTTCCTGTAGGGCTGTGTCCACTCACATCTACTAGTATTTCCCCTCCCCATCACAATCCTCAGTTCTGGGATGGAACCCAGGGCCTCATGCTTGCTAGACAAGTGCTCTACCACTGAACTGCATCCTCAGGCTGATTTGTCTGATTATTATCCTCAGACTGTTAGTCCCAAATATCACAAAGTAATAAATAGTAAATTTAAATAGAAGAGCACTTCATCAAAGAGGAAATGTAAGTGGCAGACTGCATAAACATGCTCAGACTACTACAGGCCACTGGAGTAGTCTGTTCAGGATCACTGGATTCCCTTGGTCATTCATGCAATGTGGTCACCCCATATTACCTGCATTAAGCTTCTCAGTGGCTGCAAGAAGTCACAGATATGCATCCAACTGCCAAGGAGAGGTTTGTTTGGCCTCCACAAACGGAAGAGCATGGCCTGGGATTCCCCAAACCATTCCTGTTTTGTTTTGTTTTGCTTTTTTTGTTTTGTTTTGTTGTTGTTGGTGGTGGTGGTGAGTTTTTTGTTTTGTTTTTTTTTTTGTTTGTTTGTTTTTGTTTGGGGGGGGTTGATTTGTTTGTTTGTTTTTCTTATTGCTGAAGAGAACAGACCAAAAGAACTAAGCCACACAGCTGCAAAGAGGTAGTGTGACTGCCAACTAAATCAAATCTACCTGCTTTACAAGTGGCACAACAACCTGGCAATTATTTAAGGCAACGTGGAAAGAAGGCTGACATCTCAATCTTCAAAGACAATGCAGACAGGATGGAAGGGCATATCTGGGGAGCCAGGAGGTTGGCCTGTGGTACACCTTGCTCATGCCTGTTTCACACACTCACACACTATTCAACTAAGTGATTGGACTCTATGTCCACATGTGTTTTACATTTAAGTACCTAGAAGAAGACAACTTGTATCCTTTGAAACATGGCCTGTAATAAGCACAGGAAATATTGAGTACTGCACAAGATCTCTTTAAACTGCCTGGTACAAGTTTCAGCACAGAGATGAGCATATTAAGATTCTTAATAATTATTTATTGAGGACAAAAACTATGAGGTATGTTACAACAGCATAAAGAAGAAACAGAAAACCAAACAGAACTGCACAACAGAGGCTAAGACCTAAAATGTCAACTAATCTATATTTTACCAGAAGTTCTAAAGCATTTTCACATACCTAAAATATAAACTTGTCATTTTGAAAATCAAAAAGAGTAAAGAAATACTGCATCAGGAAAGCTGCACAGGGCAGACCCATAGCATATGTGTCAGTGATGCCAAAATAAAATAGAAGGAGATGGGCCAAAATAGGAGGGGGAAAGGTAAATGAAGCCAAAAATCCAACTGTGCAATGGGTCCCAAAATGAAATAGTATATATGCAGCCAACAAGAAAACAGAATTATAAATGAAGCCACAGAGAATGATAGAATTCCACCACAAACTTTAGCAACTACAGTCAAAGCAAAATGAAATGCTGAGATTTTTTTTAAGGGCATTTTAAAGAGAAGCAATTTTTCATTTAAAACTTGTTGAGGGAAGTACTACAGTTAGTGTGCAGATACACAAGAATTAATCCTGTGGATTTCAACCTTGTGCATGTTAGGGAGACAGAATGAGAACAAAGTTTGAAGCTTACTGATCATGTTCTTATGTAGCCTGTACCAAACCTCTCTCAATACTCTTGCTCAACAACCCTTTTATACAGGAAGTACTGTGCTCATCTAATTGGTGAGCACATGAAAACTTTGAGAGGTAACAGAAGTTTCTCAGGATTATTTTAGTTAATGACAGAAAGCACTAATCAAATCAGGATGTGTATGTTTTCAAAGCTTATTTCATACTTATGGTGCTTCTTTTTTTTTTTTTTTTTTTTTTATTTTTTTTAGTTCTCGGCGGACACAACATCCTTGTTTGTATGTGGTGCTGAGGATCGAACCCGGGCCGCACGCACACCAGGCGAGCGCGCTACCGCTTGAGCCACATCCCCAGCCCCTTATGGTGCTTCTTAAAATGTATAAAAGCAAAGCATATAAAGGAAAATATCTGCCAGTACACCTTCAAAATAATATAGACCCACATAAAAAAGAGAACTCTTATCCAACTTAACTTTTTTTTTTACAAGTATTAGATAAAGATAGAGATCACTGGCTAATTCTCAATTGGTGTTTTACACTTTCATTCCACAATTATTAAAAAATTCCAAACATTTTCAATTAAATGCATATGGCTAAACAAACATCTATAACCTCTTCCAAACTAACTAGGTCTGGTATTCTACTAAGCCAAAGATCTATAAGACTGCTCCACAATATCTTATTCATCACCACGTTTCTGGAATCTGCCCCTCCCAACAAAGCGTCAAACTCCTGCATTACTTTTTCCTTCAAAGAAGGGTCATAAAATTAAGAATAAAAATTAATAAAAAAAATAGACACAATAGATTTTAAACCAAGGGTATCCATCCAAGTTATCAAAAGCATGGAATACATATTCTTTTACCAAGTGACTATCACTAAGAAGCCAAAGGACATCTAAGCTGAGTAGGTAGTTTTGTGAGTATTATTTCCATGTTTCACAAGCTCATATCAAACATTCATAAAACCTTAAGCCAGGCACTACTGTGTTTCCTACTTCTAGAAATCACAGAAATATTTTTTTACAAAAAGAAAAAAATTCATAAGGGACAAACATAAGAGATGTTTGAAATCATAATGTAAAATTTATAAGATCCTGAAATTTAAAAAAAAATTCAATAAAACTCACTTTGGTTTATTAACTCAGACAGGAAATTTGGGTAATCTTTATGAAGTTTTCAGTAAGTGTTGAAATCAAAATATATTAGATTAATTATAAATGTGTGTGAAAATTGGTGGGGGAACAGGAGGGAGGGAAAAATTCTAAGTGCTATTAAATTTGGAAAATACGAGACAGAAAAGTCATTTTGTCAACAAATATAATAAATATATAATTATAATTAATAATGTTTGTGTGCCAGGCTGTGTGCTGACCAAGGATATATCTGCTCCCAAAGAGGTGAAGGGTTTACTGCAAGAATCTATCACCTGGTGGACAAGACTGGCCTACTCTCAAAAGGTCAGAAAACTAAGCACACATATGGCTCTGTGTTTGGGAGGTGTACAATCTCTGTGGGGAAAAAACATACAGCAGAGAGCTTGTGTTATGGCCAGAGGATAATGAAAGATACCAAATTCAAGAAGGGACAGAAAACTGTCACTTGCTTTGGGTCACCCTCTCTGGAGGGAGCCATACTGGCCCTTCACTTCCTTAGACTATGTCATAGTTGTTACTCTGAAGCCTCACACTTTCCTCTCTAATCCATCTTCCTGGAATAACCTTGAAACCTCTTTTCACAGAGCAAGCTCCTGAGACTCTCATGTCTCAGCTCATGCATCACTTCCTAAGCAAAGGCTTCTGTGTCCATCCCAACCCACCCCAACCAAATAAGGTCCCTCCCTGTCCCCATAGCAGTTGCACCCCACAATGGCAGCACTCAATACATTTGTCATTGTATATTCAGTGTCAAGGAAGCACCAAACATCAAGAAAGAGATTACTATTACCTGCAGAGGAAGCTGTCGAAAGTGTTCACAGAGGAAGAACCAAGGTCTACAATGTGAAGCATGGAGGTCTTCCCAGATGGCTACTAGGTGTCCGGCACTGTATGGGTCACAAAACAAAGACAGGTCTCACTTAATCTACTTAATTCTCATAGTAACTCCATAGGAACCAGCTGTATTCACTTCCCAAATGAAGAAACTGGGTTTTAGAAATAATACACTTTCTCCCTAAAGTCACATGACATGTATATGAAGTAACTGGCTTTCCAGATACAAGTTCAATTACAAAATTACATGGAAAAAAATGTGATTCCAACTCCCTTCATTTTCAGATGAGGGAATCAAGAACCCAGGACATGAAATCGCTTTCCTGGAGTGGCATGCATGATCAATAAAGGGAAACTGCAGCACTGGCAACAAAATTGAGAAATCAGAACTGAAGATCCATTGGAATGAAAACCCAGCCAAGATAAATACAGGGGTGGTGGGATAAAAACAAACAAACAATGATATGCTAACAACTTAGACAACTGACAACGGTGAGAGGCATCAGGAGAGGATATAGGTAAAAATGACAGGAGACACATCAGGCAGATGATTAGAAATGGCAGATTTATCTTGAAGGTGTGGAAGGAAAGGTATGAGCCAAGTTGTACAGCCCCACATTTGCGGAGTCAGTAGATCATGTTGGAAAGGTAAGCTGGGAACAAAGTGGTACTGGCTTTAGTTGTTAATTAAGCAAAGACTTAGTCTTCCTCTAAGCCAAGGCTCCCCAGCCTTCCTCATGCCATAGCACATGTGCACAGAACACAAATCTGCACTTCTCCCTGGGGTCAGTGGGTGTGAAGTCAAGAGTCTATCCTTCTGGATGGACAGTTTCACGATACCCATTTGGGGCGTAACAGCCTTGCTTGCTGCCAGGCTCTGCCATAGCACTAAGAACATGCAATCATCATTCCTGCCACAAGGGAACTTGCTTCATCTTATCTTTTCTGGCCTTGGATACTGGACTATGAATGTTTGAAGGCACAGTTCAGTTTTGTTCCAGTCAAAGATGAGAAGGCAGCAATTCTAGGTAGGCATGTGCTCACTCAAAAATAAAGAAATTAGATGAAATCAATCGCAGTCATGAGATGGCAGATATTTTGTACAGATTTGTGCTGAAGTTGACCAACAGGAGGGGAGGATAAGTTGGGGATATAGCAAAAGGGAGATAAGAAAGTCAGGGGTTAGAAGATCTGAAATACAAAAACAGAAAGTCTTCCATGATGTAATGGCCAATAAAGAGCTATTCTGGACCCCTGAGCAGAGACTGGTGATACAAGGAATATTATCCTATTTGAAGCTAAATAGCATCTATCACAATAAAGAGGCCAGGGACATCCACTGAGCACACAGGTAGTTTCACAATTAGGAAAAACGGTTAATTCCATAAAGCACTTTGGAAGGAGATTTGGCGATTTAAAAGATGTTACAAAATAGCTTGTTTTACTAAGGGGTTTAGAAATCATTTGAATATTTTCTTAAAACATAAAAACAACAAACACTTAAAGATGAATATCAGACTTGTATTTAAATTTATCTTATCAGAACTTAAACTTATCCCCACCGTATTTCCTTCTACTATTATCAGAACGATAACAAAGAAAAATAAGCTTTAGTTAAAAGTTAAAGTTATCCTGTAATTCTAATTTCCCCAGCAAAACCTGGAAAAACATCATGATTTGGGGATTTATACAGAAATCCTTATCAAGTAGGATACCAGGTCTGAAGGCCTAAAGTGAAAAAGGGCTTGGGTAAGAAGTCAAAAAGTAAGTTACCAACATTGACTGCCATTATAGTGGCAGACAGCAGATTTCTTAAGCCATCTGAAAACACAGGCTTTTATCAGACTCACTATGAATTTTCTATATGCTTGACAAAGCAGAGACAGGTTTGGCCTTGGGAGGCATACAATTTCACTTAAAAGCAGAATTGTTTAGGTATTTCAGCAAAAGATTGTTTTATTTTAGGCATATCTATGATGTATAAGCCACAAAGCACTAGATTCAGGAAAATTATTTTTGAAGTAAGCAAGTCTGCCAGCAAGCCCACCTTTCTGCACATGACCCCTATAAACACAACCTGTCCATCACCGCCTCACAAGAGCTCAAACTATGAAGAGCACATGGGGTCAGACCATAATTACACTTAAATAGGGCTCCAAGTCCTACTGCAGCCAAGACATGTACTTCCTTCATGGGTCCAAGAAATTAAACACACACACACACACACACACACGTGTGCACACACACACATCATAATCCCATAAAATAAAAATATTACTGGCTCATATCTTTTGATATTCCAAAATATACAAGAAGACCAAGAAGGTTTTGGATCATAGGGAGAAAGGCAATTAATGAGCTATTAATATTTAAAGACCAAATCCCTGTCAAAACAGCTTGACAAAAAAAAATGGTGGTTTTTAACACACACAGCTTGCAGTAGTGCTGCCAACAAAAACAGTGGGTGGTAATTCTGCCAGCTAAAATGGTGCTGTATGGGGGTGAGGACAAGAACGACTGTCCCTCCCAACTCCCTCTCCAGCAGCTACAGCCAGCCCACATCCCATCCTGTGGCTGCACAGCCCACCAGTTCTTCATAAGGCCACTGCACGGGGAGCAGGGGTTCTTTTCTAGGCTAGGAATTCCCAAGGCCACTGTCAAAGCAGCAAGGAGACCTAAAACCATGTCACTTATAAGTGAAAATGCTTCTCAGATATGACTGTCTCATCCTAAGCAAATTTAGACTTTTTAAGTTGTAATCAAGAAGATCAACAGAGGAATTCTAAAATCATCCTAAACACCAGCGAACTGGTCTTCACTTTTTTCCAGAAGAAGTTGGTGGTTAGCCTCTCAGGGAGGTTTTTCAAGAGCCCCTCTCCAGTGACGGCAATGAGAGGTGTGGGTTCCTATGTCAACGACTCTACCTCCTATTTTTCAAGTCATTCATTTAAAGGGTGGCAATGAGGATTTGGGGTGCTATTAAATATTAATCCAACTCTTTCATGAATGATGCTTGGATTTACACCTGGTTTTGTTTCTGGAATCACTTTGGATTAGATTAGCCAAAGAGGGCAGAGAACTCAAATGTACCTTGGTTAAACAAGATACCTTATCCGAATTTTCTTCTCCCAGCTACAGTATGTGGGCATAGGTAGGAATGATATGGCAGCTCTACTTCACAATGTCCCCAGAGACCTCAAACCCCTCCAGTCTATCATTGTACAGCCCTCATCCTGTCAGGCTGGGGCTCTAGTCAGCACACTCCCATTCCATGTAGAAGGATGGAGTAAAGAAGGGGACATTTCATCCTCAACTGGCCAGTGGTGGGTGTTCTGCATAGCATGTCCACGTGTACCCCAGTTACAGATGCACTGTTCAACACAGGGTTATAAGTTACATTTAAACATTTATTCCTTAAAGACAGTAACCATATTCCAAGTGCTCAGCAAACTCATATGCTGATTTGCTACTGTACTAGACAATTCCATCACCACAGGAGCTCAACTGGACAGTTCTGGTTCTGGAGCCTAAATATCACATTGCTATACCCACTGCAAGAGGGGCTCTGAAGTGCAGTCTTGATGGTGGGGAACCATGTACCAAATCAGATAATCCTGTCCTATAAAGAAGACAAGAAAACAGCAAGAACTTCAGTCTCTCCTAGAAGCTTCAAGGTGTTACATACAAAAAGACCATCTTCAGGTGGACTTTTAAACTTTCAAGCAATCCTTACATAAAAATAGCACACATGGAAATGCCAATTGTTATGGGTCAAATGTGTTCCCACAAGATCCATGTCCTATTTAGAAAGATGATCATTGCAGATATAAGCAGTTTAGAAGAAGTCACGCTGGAGTTGGGTGGACCCTTAATCCAATGTGGCTTATGTTCTCATACAAAGGGGAAACTGACACAGAGGCCACACACAAAAAGAATGTCAAATGAACATGAAGGCAGAGATGCACCTATAAGTCAAGGGGCAGCAAAGATGACCAGGACAGAAGCCAAGATCAGGATCCTCCCTTACAGCCTTCAGAGTTAATTAATCCAGAGTCAATTAACCCTGATCTTGGGCTTCTAGGCCCCAAAACAGGCAATCAATTTCTGTTTTTTAAGCCATCAGGTCTGTGGCATTTTGTCATGGTGGCCTAATTTACTCATATGCCACAGAAGACGGTACGTAAACTCCATTTTTCTGTAAAAGAATTCCTGGCTTCCTCCCCTCTTCCACTTCTGGAGGCTCAGAGGCACCATACCTCCTCCAGTGCCTACACAATGCACACTTGGCATTCACTCTAGAATGCAGCTGAATGAATTCTACATCAGTATCCCAGACACCCCTATACTTTCAATCAATGCATATGTTTAGGAGGAGTGTTTTGACTCCTTACATGTTTCCAGTAAAATAATTGATAGATTTAAAGAACAAAGGAAAACTTTCAAAGGATTCAGAGTTTGTTCTAGGATTAAAAAATGTCAGAAAAAAAGCTACTAGCCTGGGATTTTGGAGGAAGACAAAACATCATGGGAACAAACAAGAGTTAATTGTTCTCAGCCATATGGTTGACCTAAAATAACTTAGTCTTATTGTCACTGACTGATAGGCCGATCAATTTTATCTCCATTATTAGTTTATGTAATCCTTGCAACAACCCTGCTGCAGTCTGGCTGGGCACAAAATCACGAGCCATTCAAGCAGGAACAAACTTTATTTTTGAAACTGCCGCCAAACCTAAGACAGGAGGCTGACGCCTAGAGGTCAGTTCGTCTGATGACAGGTAAGAACCATATGTTGAATTGGACAACCTAACAGGCACGATCCCTAAGCCACATTGCTTGTTGCTTAATTAAACAGAAGGGGGGAGATGCTAAGAGCCACAGCCAAGTAGTATGATGCATCGCATTTTTGGTTGAAAGGTGATGCCAGCAAGTCATTGAGATGATATGATTACGTTAAGATCTGCATTCATATGGATAGTAGACTCCTGCTGTCCACCTCTGCCTGCTATGGGACTCTTGGAGAGTTCCCATTGGTTGGGGAAGTGCGGTAGGAGGGAATTCCGGAGGAGGGACTTCCTGTTGGGATGCGGAAGAAGGCCCCATGGGTCGGTCGGCAATTTTCCCGGGAGCGTACGGGGCATTGACAGCAGTTTCACAACCCCCCAAATTCCTACTTATTATTGAAATTTTCATAGCATAGAAGAACATTTAGAGAATTTGGCAAACTAATCCAAGTTTCTCAGTACCAAAAGACAAAGGATTTGAGCCCAGGTTAATAAAATTCCAGAGCTTAATTTCTTTTAACCCCAAGAGATTAAACTTTCTCTGATTTGATCTTTTACACAATCTAAGGAAGAAAGAAATTGGCATTCTGGGATTCAGCACTACTCTGACTTCAAAATCCCAGTACTTTGATATTCTTTCAACTAAAATTTGAGCTCTAAATGGATTTAGCTTTCATTTCCTAGGGTGGGGAGAACACATACATTTGAACTTCAAACAAATGACCTGAAAATGGGCTAAGAGGGACAGAGTTGTAGCTTAGTGACAGAGCACAAGTTTAGCATGTGCAAGGCCCCAGGTTCAATCACCAGCTATGAAATGGGGCAGGAATGGGTGAGAATAGAAAAAAGATAATGTCTTTGAACAAAATTATCTTAATAGTAGCTCTAGTTACTCAGTCATCTCGTAATTGCTAGGGAAGGAGTGTCCAATACAGTTCTCAATTTTAGAGAAATAAACAGAGGGCCACTGTGACAAAAAAAAAACTAGTTTTTGATTCATTTATTCATCCAATGACTATTTACTAATTCCCTACCATGTGCCAAGCACTGTTTGTTCTGGATTCTTAGAATGTATTTTAATAGGTGAGACAAAATAAATAATAAACATAACAAATATGCCAATTATATGGTTCTTAAATTCTGCTGGGGGCCAAGGGATGGCAGAGCCCTATCATAGGTACTGGGGAGTGTGGAGCAGTTGCACTATTTTATTTTTATGTAAGATTTTCTGAAATATGGCAGATAATTATTACACCTCACTCCAACACTGGGCTTCTTGAAGAAATGCTTATCTACAGAATAAATAAAAGATTTCTTCCCCTGAAAATTCAGTTTCCTAAATTTTATCATCTCTTAATGCCTTAGGACAAAACCTTTAGCACTCAATATTCATTCTGAGTACCCATCTTGCCTTTAAGACTTACAGGCAAACAGATACACTAATTCCTTTATAACAGAATCCAGTATTCTCCAACAGATTTTGGGCTTTTTGATCTTCAAATCTGTAGGCATGTATAATCTGATTTTTTTTCCAAACTTGATTTTATTTATTTTTCACAAGACCCTTTTAAGAAGCTCTACTGAGTAATTCTTGAAAATGTACAGTCTCCTTTAGGCTTTAAAAAGGATTTCTCCCCAGTCAGTCTAAATAACATAAACCCAAGTGTGACGCTTTCCCACTAATTGCAGAAAAACCTAAGTCAGAAGCCTGATTTCATGGCAATCATTCCCATTTGTTTGATGAATTTTGAGTTATTTCAGAATACTCATAAACCCTCTTAGATAAGCGCACACTAAGTCCATAATAAGAGCTGCTAAATAATGCATTCTACTTTTATGTAAATACACATATTATTAATTTTGATAATTTGTATGGATGCTCTTAGTCTGTAATTTAAAAGAGCATAGGTTTCTCTATAAAATCATTCCACAAACCAAAGCAGGCAAGAAATAATTACACTATATATACATTTCTCCTTTTTGGTTTTATGTCCAAAATATTTAAAGGCCAATACACTGACATTAAGTCAACTACATACTTATATCATGTAGTCAATTTATTAAATGAAGTGAGAGTTCCATTTTTCTGATTTGTTAAAAATACTAGGTTTTAGCCAGTCTCCCTTTTTAAAAAGTAGTATTATTCAAATTTTGTTATGCAACTGTCTCTCTATATCCACTGTTTTGGTATTTCACAATTACCAACTGGTAAACAGACAACTCTTAGACATTAGGTTTTTAGACTGTTGTGAAAAATTTCATTTAAAAGTGCAGTGCAGGGCTGGGGATGTGACTCAAGCGGTAGCGTGCTTGCCTGGCATGCGCCAAGCGCTGGGTTCGATCCTAAGCACCACATAAAAATAAAATAAAGATGTTGTGTCCACCAAAAACTAAAAATAAATATTAAAAAATAAAAAATAAAAATGCAGTGGAATATATGAACTTTCATTTATATAGCATGATACAGTACACCAAATATTTTCACACAGATTATCTTATTACATCGTCACGACAGTGTATTAAATTTGGTAAGACAGGCACTGCAATTGTTGTAGTTGAGAAAAACCAGCCAAAGAAAAGTTTAATCACAATTGGTGACCATACAGGTAGCAAGTGGCATAGGTAGCAACTGGATGCTTGGATCCTTTTCCTTTACCCTTAGGCTGTTCAGAACACCTTGAAGCTTAATTAAGCACTAGACTCTACTCAATTCAGGCCAACATTTCAATTTTTAATGGTTATGTGACAAATATACATGTTTTCTAACATCTTTGGCCCTCTCTTTTCTCATCCGTTGGGCCTCAAATGGTCTTGAACTCCTGTACTAAGTAATGCTCCTGCCTTAGCCTCCCAAGATGCTGAGACTTTAAGTGTGCACCTGGCTCTGAGAATTAAATCAGATAAAGCATATATAGTGCCCAAAGGCAAATATCTTCTATGTAAATCAATTTAATTTCCTATTTTCAAGTTATATGTTTACATTTAGGAGATCATTAACATTTTTTTTTAATTTACTCTTTCCACAATCAATCTTTGCAAACCTCTCATACTACTAGCTGCTTAAGATTAAAGTGTACTTCAATGTCTTTGTGTTATGGGGCCACTGCTCAGAAAACACACTAAGTCCAAATCCAAAACAAAGAATTTCATTTTATCTATCTTTTCCTTGGCAGGGACACTTCTGACAGAGTCCCAGTGGCTCTCTGAAAGAAGAGTGTGACCCCAGAAATCCTTCAGATCAACTATTACAGCCAATTAAACTTCTCACTTGACTTTTCATTTCAAGTAATAAACATCAAAGGCAACAGAGAAATAAATATAGGTACTAAAATAAATGCCATGGTAGAAGGTTCTAGGGCATTTACACTTTTCAGTCTTTCAGCTCATGATAGGAAAAATAACTGGTAAAGAGAATTCAATGATGAAAAAAAATGGGTTTTTCAGGGGTTGGGGTTGGGGCTCAGCAGTAGAGCACACTTGTCTAGCATGTGTGAGGCCCTGGGTTCAATCCTCAGCACCATGTAAAAATAAAATAAGGGTATTGTGTCCAGCTACAACTAAAAAATACATTTTAAAAAAAATGGATTTTTCAGAGAGAATGTGAGGTGAAGATTGGTCAGCCATCAAGTCTTTAATGGACTATACAACACAAATGACAAAGTCTTCACGCCAAGAAAAAAAATGCTCACTAAATCTTTAAGTTCAAATATCATCATTTATTAAGATCAAATATAGTGATGTTCTCCCAATTTTAGCTAGACTCCTGGCTACCTAGAGTATAGACTGAATTTCTCAGTCTTCCTTCAAGCAAGAAGCGTTCCCATAACTAAGTTCTGGTCAATGGCAATGAAGTATTATGTGACTGCTTCCCGACACCACATCACACGCCAGTTCATACTGCCCCATCCTCTTCTCCCCACTTCTGTCCTTCATCACATACTTCTCCAAGCCAGCTAAAAGAAGACATGACAGCTGGGTCTTGAGCAGGCATCTTGGGCCCTCAGATGCCACTCTGGGATATATTGGGGTTTGGATCTGAAAAGACTGTGGTCCTACTGCGAGGTGGTAGAATATATAGGAGGTGGGGCCTAGTGGGAGGAAGTTATGTCAGTGTGTGTGGGGGTGCCCTTAAAGGGAAGATTTGTCCCCCCACCCCCTTTCCTCTTTCTTGGCTTCCCAGCCACCATGAAATGAACAGGACTTCTTCCCATATTCCTGCCATGATGTTCTACTGTGCCACCACAGGCCCAAGGCAATAGGACCAAGAGACTATGGACTAAACTGTCAGCCAAACTGAATCTTTCCTCCTTAAAAGTCATTTGTCTCAGGTATTCTGTCACAGTGTCAGAAAGCTGACAACATAAGACTATAGGGAGAGTAAGAGAGAAGGAATGTTCAGACTACTTACCTCTGCATTCTCTTTACTTGAATGAAAAATATATTCTACTTGCCTACACCATTCTCACTTTGTATTCTCTATCATCTTGGGCTGCATCTAATCCTAATTAATACATAAAGTTTTATACTAATAATTTGCATAAAGACATTACAATACATCTTCTTATTGGATTTTCTAGTTTCCAAAACAAAAGAAAAAAAAAAGCGTGCTTTGCCTCTGCAGATATATAAATTAACCAGGATGGCAACATACAGCAACTCTATCAGGACAGTTCTTGAGTCAATTTTTTTGGCAACCGCCGGACATTACATGAGCTGGAGAGAAGCATGAATGGAGTGTGGTCTCCTTTTCCCTGTTTTCCTCATATCACTTCTCATCACTCAAAATCAATGGATCAACTTTTACAGCCAATTAAACTTCTCACCATGTAGTCTTTCTCTTCTCCTTTAAATCTCCCAAGATACTAGAGGTTCACAGATACCACATAGAACCTCTATATGAAGATAAATAGTGAAATCAAATGAAAGCTATTCCCAAGTTAGGAGACCTGTAGTTTTTATTCTTGTTTTTCTGCAGATCATTTAGATGGCCTTGTTGTGACTTCATACACCCATATTAGAGCCTAGTTTTCTTAGCTACGAATGAACAGCACTGATGAGATCTTTATATATTAACTCAAGGATTCTATGGTCCAACAATAATACTTCTTAAAGTGTCTGAAGGGCTCTAGTATCTATGGATACTTGCAATAACAATCAAGATTGCTTCAATTCAGAACATCCATATGTAGGAATAAGCTACTAATTTTATACCATGGTATCCTCACAATATTATTTCTATTGCTCTGCTACTATATTTGAAATTTATTTTTATCATTAATTAAAAAAACTTGGGGGTATGTATCAAGGGGCCATGAAGACTTTGAAAAGAATTTATTAGATATTGAATGTTTTCAAGCCAGTGTCATAATCTTAAACCCATAAACAAAACAACAGCTTGATGGAGAATTGCTATTCCCTTTTAGAGTGAGTAAATACTGCAAGATAAAAGTTGTTAAATACAATTTAATTCACTCTGGAGTACAGTTAAATAGATATGATGGATGACAAATAGTCTTGATCTTTTCCATTGGAAAAATTATGATTGATGAGTGATGCTCACTGCTGAATCTCCAGGCAGAGGCTGTGTTTGAACTCCTTGTCTGTATCAAGAGCTTCCAATCAACAGTTGTTCTACATCCATCTCCATCAGACCAAACTGACACTCTGCAATTGTGATGAAGGAGAATTCCAGAAACCTTACAAAAGAAGTCATTAGTATTCAGTGTGATGGGAAGTGCAATCAACATGTCAAATTTGTCTCAACAAATTTGCAGTATTTTGGACGCTGAAGGAAGCTTCCTACATGACCCTCTCTCCAGCAGAGAAAAAATATTTCTGGCTTGATAATTACTTGCCTTTAGGGAAGGGATTTACTATGAGGCACTGATACAGAAATTTCACACTTCAGGTTCCACATTTCCTGAGTAATACAATAGCCACAGATAAATGACTTTTAATTAGTCATTCCAAATTGAGTGAAGAGTGACACACACCAGCTAAACTGCATAGTCCAGGAGAAAGGCTGTGCTTAGGTAACAATCCAGGTTGTTTGTTGAGTGCTACCCACACTGAGCACATTCAGGTTTCCAATATTTTGAGTTTACGATAATGTAGACATTCTCTGCTGCCACATTATGAAGTTGCTTTACAACTTGGTGGGGAGGGAAGATAGGAACCCTAAAAGCACAGAAAGATATCCTTGTAACATAGAAATGCCAGGCTATTAAACACTGAGCAACAATTTATGTACCAAATTTGTAAGCAAATTCATAAACAAATTTATAAACAAATTTCCTCAACAGAGAAAAAATGAAGAAGGCTGACTCATAGTGGGGTAGAGAGGGGGAGAATGGGAGGAATAAATGAATTCTAGATAGGGCAGAGGGGTGGGAGGAGAAGGAAGAGGGCAGGGGATTGGTAAGGATGGTGGAATATAATAGACATCATTATCCAAAGTACATGCATGAAGACACGAATTGGTGTCAACATACCAAAGATATGAAAAATTGTGCTGTATATGTGTAATAAGAATTTAATGCATTCCAATTTCATTTATTTTTTTTAAAATATGAATTAAAAAAAAGAAAATGACATCTCATTTTCTGAATCACATATCCTCTGGTGACATCTTTTTGAAAACTAAGGAATGCTGAGTCTTTCAAGTTACCATGTGTTTTATCATAATGGTAAAAGTCCACTTTCATTTCCCAGAGTCTATTCTGGCCCTTACAAACTTTTATTACTTAAGCACCAAATATGTGCAATAATTGGACCTTCTACATATACACAACCCAAGAATGATGATTATAGGTTCCAGGTCTGACAAAAACTTAGAGTGAAAGCAGAATTTTTCTATAATATTTTACACTTGAAAGGAATTTTATATAAGCATTGAAGTAAAGGTAGAATATATTTTTCATTCATGGAATACAGTTGAGACAACTTCAACAATACAGAAATATTCAAAAGATTGATCATAATTCATTATTTTATTACTATGATAAAAATGAAACTAAGACTTAAGTTTAGGTTAGCTTTAGAGGGTTCTATATGATTTTATTTTTTTAATTCTACAAGTTAGAGATACTTTAAAAAGAAAGTAGTTAATGAGGATAATAACTGAAATGATAAACTCAAATGTGTGTTTTAGAATGATTTAAAACAATCACTTATAGTGCCTCTATAACTGGCAATATGGTAAGTAAAACTAAGAGTCCCAAGACTATTTTTAATTGTCCAACTTAACTGGATATTAAAATTTCATTCTGACATGAAGTCTACTTTGTCTATATTTAGTGCTTAGCACTGTTTGTTTTTCTTCAGCCTTACTACAAAATAAATGCAAATTTTAAGTGCAACAGTTCTGCCTATAGCAGAAAATTTACAAAACAGGGATAGAGATAATATGCAACTCAAGTTCTAGCCTGGAGCATACTATATAATCTATCCTGAGACCATGACAGAGGAATTTGTATGTGCTGTATCAGGAACACACAGTCATCTGTGCAAATTTCTCAGTTTCTAAAAAAAAAAAAAAAAAAAATAGAAGCTGTTAAGTGAGGAGCATTTTTTTTTCTCTATTAACTCTGATGTACAAGGAAGACAAAGGTATTTAATTCAGGAACACCTCATATAGAAAATTGGAGAGGAAATAACTTTCAAAAAGATGAATAGCTAGGGTTGGGAATGTAGCTCAGTTCTAGAGCACTTGCCTAGCATGTGTGAGGCTCAGGGTTCAATCCCTAGCACTGTCAAAAAAAAAACCAAACTAATAATAATAACCAGATTCTTGACACTACTTCAGTACTTCATTTATGTAAATACATTTACATTGGGGTGGGTTTCACAAATAGCCTAAGATATAAATTGACTAATCCTGTTTCTACCAATTAAAATATAGAGAGAGTGCTATTTTAGGTTTTAGAGAGTTATGAAAAATCCATGTTTAGCATGCAACAGGACCTGGGGTCAGTTTCTGTTCACATACACGAAAATTTAGAATAACTGAACACACTGAAATACCATAATATGAATCAAAAGACATAGTATTAAATATCAAAATAGCCGAATATTATTTAACTTCTTGTATTATGCTACAAAATAAAACTGGAAGAACTTAGTAAAACTTTAAAGAAAAAGCTTGAGATTGGAGACAAGAAGATCTGGGTTCTAATCCCAAATTTGTTATTCACACTTACTGATTTTATGACCTTGAGCAAATTTCCTTAAGCTGTGATACCCTCAATTTTAGTGCCTCTAACTTAGAAATGATAATAATACCATAGCATTATTTGGGGGAATTAAATGAGATAACATTAGTAAAATACCTGGCCTCATGCCTGGCACACAGTAGATGATCCCAAATAATAGATATTTTTCAAATACTTAGCATAATTCTTTGGGGTTAAATTTCTCCCTTTTGGACTTGCTACAAAATTGCCAACACTTAACACAACACATAGGAAAACCTATTTATCCATCTTCAAGTTATTCTAGAAATAAAAGTCAAGCACATACTCACTTTCCCACATCCAAATTGAGGGAAAATGATAATTTGGCTGTTTGTTTGGCCTTCTGTGTCTGTATTTGAATCTGTGTCTAACATAGATTCAAATTTGACATACCATTGGCTTGCCACAAAAAAATCAGTTACTTGCTGTCTCTCAAAAGACTCTTTAGCTATGAAACTTCACAACAACAACAAAAATAAGAATATATAACTATGTGAAAATGAGGGGTCGAGATGTAACTCAGTGGTACAGTGATTGTTTAGCATGCCTGACACCCTGGGTTCAATCTATAGCATCACAAAAAAAGAAAAAATCATAAATGATTAATACTAAAGATGAGATATATTCTTTACAAGCCAAAATAATTTAGTGAAGAATAAAAGCAATCTTTCAAGGTTACAAGTATCTACTTGATTAAAAAATAAATTGAAAATATAACCTCATTGCACATATAAACAAAACACTGGCCTTTTCTGTGAAGTATGGAGGCATATAATAGAGTTAGAGGTTAAAAAGAAAACAGCTATTCTTAAGTTACTTGGTTATGGTCTCTTGTAGTCACCAGGTCCTTCTACCATACCTCTGATGGTTCTTCCAGCCTCTACTAACATCCTGTCAATGACAGGGAAGTCACTACTCTTCAAATCATCCATTCCATTGTTTCATAGCTCTGGAAGTGTTACCAGCATCCTAGGTCAGAGGCCTGACTGCAGGGTGGGGAAAGAGTCCCAAGTAACCAGCAGGTACCGGCCATTCACCCCAAACACCAAACAGAAAAGGTAATACTAAAAGCAGGAAAATAACTCTAATAAATACGGTCATATTAGGAAGGCAAAGTGAGATTCAGCACCTCAGCCTTGTTATTTGGTACTGATAGGAGTCATAGGTATAAATAGAGGAAGAAGGTTTTTAGTTTGAATCCATCCCATTTATCGGTTCTTGATTTTTCTTCTTGCTTTAGGAGTCTTGTTCAGGAAGTTAGTTCCTAAGCTGATACGGTGAATATTTGGGCCTACTTTTTCTTCTATTAGGTACAGGGTTTCTGTTCTAGTGCCTAAGTCTTTGATCCACTTAGAGTTTAGTGCAGAGTGAGAGATGGGGGTTTAATTTCATTTTGCTACCTAGGGATTTCCAGTTTTCCCAGCACCACTTGTTGAAGAGGTTATCTTTTCTCCAATGTATGTTTTTGGCATCTTTGTCTAGTATGAGATAACCATATTTATATGGGTTTATCTCTGTGTCTTCAATTCTATACCACTGGTCTACATGTCTGTTTTGGTGCCAATACCATGCCGTTTTTATTACTATGTCTCTTTAGTATAAGCTTCCTCTCAGCAAAGGAAACAATAATGTAAAGAGAGATATTACAAAATGTGAGAAAATCTTCTCTGCATGAACATCTCAAAGGATGAATCTCCAGAATATATAAAGAACTCAAAAACTCAACACCAAAACACCAAATAACCCAATCAATAAATGAGCAAAGGAACTGAACAGATATTTCACAGAAGGAGAAATACAATTGATTAACAAATATATGAAAAAATCTTCAATATCTCTAGCAATTAGAGAAATGCAAGTCAAAACTACGCAGAGATTTCATCTCACTCCAGTCAGAATGGCAATTATCAAGAATACAAGCAACAACAAATGTTGGTGAGGACTCGGGGGAAAGGTACATTCATAAAATGCTGATAAGACTAAATTGGTGCAACTACTCTGGAAGGCAGCATGGAGATTCCTTAGAAAACTTGGAATGGAACCACCATTTGACCCCACTCCTCCATCTATACCCAAAGGATTTAAAATCAGCATACTACAGTGAGGCAGCACATCAATGTTTATAGCAGCTCAATTCACAATTGCTAAACTGTGGAATGCTGCAGTCCGGCTGCAGCAAAATAACCGGGGGGTGACGAACAACTTGTGTACCTTGATACAGCAGGAGTGGGAGCCGTTTATTGTAGGACAGGAGGGGTATTTATACATTCCACACTGCTTATCTTAATTAACATAAACTAGATACCGCAGTCAACCAATAAGGAATCTCCACACTTAATGGCTCGCTGGCCTTACTTCACAAACCACTCCCTCTGGCATTTTGCCAGGCTCCATCCAGACTTACTTACAGACTCTAACATTTTTCTGGCAAAATGCCAGGCACCATCCTGACTTGTTTACAGACTCTAACAGTGGAACCAACCTGGGTGCCCTTCAATAGATGAATTGATAAAGAAAATGTGGTATATATACACAATGGAATATTACTCAGCCTTAAAGAAGAATGAAATTATGGCATTTGCTGGTAAATAGATGGAGCTGAAGAATATCAAATTAAGCGAAATAAGCCAATCCCAAAGAACCAAAGGCTGAATGTTTTCTCTGATATGCAGATGCTAATTCACAATAATAATGGAGGGTTTATACTCCATTTATGTATCATGTGTCAAAATGTGTTCTATTGTCATGTATAACTAATTAGAACATTTTTTTAAAGGAAGAATTGGGGCAGGGGTAAGAGGCCTGCATAATCAAGCAGTCTTGGTCACAGTGTTGTCTGGTGGACCATGATATCAGTTCTGATTCTATAAGGAGTTCCTTCTAAAGTATTCCTATCACTTGAGGGGGCAGTTTTCATTTGCTGCTCAGGATGTCTGTCTACCAGAGACCTGTGATCCTGGATGAGGGACTGGAGACTTCTAGGCACCACTCCAGGGATCTCGAACAGGATGCTGCAAAACTTGCCTCAGTCTTGAAGAGGGAAGAGACAGGTTAGCCAACTTTAGGGCTAATAAACCTTGCATTACTAGTTTTTAGATGAACATTCCTAAATGATTAGCATGCCTATGTGCAGAGATGAGCAGGGAACCCAAATTTAAGTTAATACATGAGAAAAATAAAAAACGAAGGCAGAGATGCCAAGTTTTATCCATCACGTACATGTCTGCAGGCCTAAGAGTCACTGCTTTTAGCAAAGGCTACCTGCATCATTGTTTTAATAGGAAGCTCTTCCCTAACAAATGAAACCACCAAGAAACTCCCATCATCAATTTAAAAAAAGGTTGTCCTGCCATTGATGTATGAATGAGCAATTGACTAAAAAATGAAGGTCTTTTTATACAAAGCACTGTCAAAGCCAATATCCTCTATTCTTCACTCACATACTTATCCTTCTAAAACTAAATGTAAAGCTTTGTATGACTTTGACCTATTATTCAAAATAACATAATAACTCTTTTACTTGCAATAAACAAATAAATATAAATTGCTTCAAAAGTCTTGAAACCTTAAGCTTAATGAATAAAAAATAGTGTTGCATTCAAAGGAGAACCTAGCGCCAGTGTACCCAAAATAGAATACCACATAAGAATTCAATTTGGAGCACTACTCTTCAAGAAAACACAATAGAAAAATCAGCTGATTTCCAAAAAATATTCATTCCTACTCTTAAGAGATGGCAGCTGGGTTTGGTGGCATACATCTGTAATCCCAGTGACGTAGGAGGATCAGGAGTTCAAAGCCAGCCTCAGCAACTTAGCAAAACCTTGGCTCCAAAATAAAAAATAAAAGGTGCTAGGGATGTGGCTCAATAGTAGAGCAACCCTGCATTCAATCTCTGGAACCAAAAAACAAAAACAAAAAAAAGGTGATGACAAAACATGAGATTCAATGAGGGCCTAAATATATTTAGGTTGTTTAGTACATTGATAAGCAAAGTCAAGATACATAATCCCTTCACTCATAAACGTCTACTAAAGACCTAGGTTCCAGCACTATGCAAGTCACAGACTAATAATCTTTATATTTCATATGAGGTAAGAGCTAAAAAATTAAAAATTAAATGCTACAATCAAAAATTTGTAGAATAAGGGTAAATATTTGTAAATCATGTCCGATAACTCCTAAACTTGATATGAATGAAACAAAGGATTTGAAAATGCATTTCCCAAAGGAAGACATACAAAACACAAACAAGCACATGAAAAGATGCTCATGCTCTGCAGCATCAATGGGGGAGGGGGGTGTAACTCAAATCTGCAAGTACCACTTCACACCTAAGAGGATGGCTAGAATCAAAATGATGATGATAACAAACATTGGCAGGCATGTAGAAACACTGGAACCCTTATACACTGTTGGCTACTTTGGGAAATTCTGGCATTTCTTCAGAAAAATAAACGAGTTATCATATAGCTTGGGAATTCTGCTCCTATTCACATGATCAAAGGAAATTAAAACATTTATCCAAAATCTTCCATACAAAGTTTGTAGTAGCACTATTCAAAAACAACACAATATAGATGTCAATCAACTGATAAATGAATAAATAAAATGTATAATCACTTAATGGGATATTATGTCATAATAAGGAATGCAGTACAGACTGATACATGCTAAGACATGGACAAACCTTTAAAAAATGATGGTAACTGAAAGAAGTCAATCAGAAAAGACCATGTGTTATATGATTCCATCTATAGGGAAGGTTTATTTGCAGAATAAGCAAATCTACAGAGATGGAGTCAATTAGGACTTACCAAGGACTTAGGTTAGGTAGTAGAAATGGGCAGCAGGACAGCCCATCATTTTTATGTGTTCAGTAATGAGAATGAGCTGCCTTACTACTGAAGACCTGGATCATTACAAGTTGAGGCAGAAGCTAAATAAACTTAATAAACAGAATAATCCTCCTGCCTCAGCCACCCCAGCCACTGGAATTACAGGTGTGTGCCACTGTGCCTGGCCCACAGAAGCACTTTTAAAGACAATGTGAGTTCCCTGAAGACAGGGCTTCTTGTCTCTTTTGTTTCATGATAGAACATCATCTGACTTAGTGGGCACTCAATCATCTGTCGAATGATTGAATAATTAAGTGACACAGGCAAAAATTAACAAATTTTAAAATTTTGAATTCAGTTTTTTAAAAAAGACAGATGGGAAGGAACTTGAGTTTGGCTTTCCTTTTATTTCAAATTAAAGCATATTCCCTAAGTGACTCTTAAAATGTCAACTAATGCTTTTGACAGATAACACAGTGATTTAAATATCCTATTCTTTTAAATAAAATAGCATGAGACATGTATAATTTAGAATCAAATTTTTGTACCATAACTGCAATTTTCAGACAGTTATATTAGCTTTCTAAGCTCTCATTTCAAAGACAATAACTGCTGTGCAATAAGAGTACCCTGGGGAATAATAGAAATACATTAAATTAGTTGCATTAATTTGAAGTAGAATCATTAAACTACTTATCATTTTTTGTTTCTGATATGTTAGTGCTTAGATATTAAAGTGAAAAAAAAAAGCGAATGCTTCAGACACCTCTAAAAATCCAGTCTGGTACACAGAAATTAGTGGCCCATATAATATGAATTCTGATATATATATTTTATGTTACTAATTGAACTAATATATTTGTTATGTGGCCATCTGAAAATCCTTCATGATTCTAAATCCTTTAGAAAAAGCATAGTGGCTCTTGTATGACATCCTGGACTGTGAAAATAAGCCCCAGCTGAAAGCTGAAGGCTTATAGGTCTCTCACTGAGAGAGCAGGCACAGTCCCACTTAAGAGGAGAGTCAGCAGGATGTTCAATGGGATAAAGAAAGGCCATCCTTAGCAGAGCACAGGGGCCCAGCAGCTCAGGAGCTCAAAGCCAGCCTCAGCAATTTAGCAAGGCCCTAAGCAACTTAGATCCTGTCTCAAAATAAAATATAAAGAGGGCTATGACTGTGGCTCAGTGATTAAGTGGCTCTGGGTCAATCCTCAGTACCACAAAACGATGCCATCCTGGAGGTGGCAACCCAATCCTAATGTCCTTATACAGCTGATAATTTAAAAATATAACCTCATCTCAGTCCAAGTTTTAGAGACTGCAACTTCAATCTACCTAGATGGTAAACCTGCTCCTCTTAGTTGCAAAAGCAACTGTGCAAGCATAAGACAGTATAAAAGCAGGACTTACTGGAGGACAGGGCTGGGATGGAACTCAGTGGTAAAGTGTTTGCCTAGCATGCTCAAGGCCCTGGGTTTGATCCATAGCCCTGCAAAGAAAAGAAACTAGAAAATTAACAGAACTAGAGGAAAAGTAAATCAACTTATGGTATAGTAACACAAGTTAGATTCAGGATTGTTTTATGATCATCACAACATGCTATCTTTTATTTTAAGTCATTTGAAACATTTAATAGAAATAGATATGTAGAATATATATATATTCTACATATCTATCTATCTATATATAGATCTATACAGATATATGTGTATAGATTATCTGATTCATATATATTCATATTTGAAAATATATATTCATATTTAAAAATATATATATATTCCCCACTCCCCCAGTACTGGGAATCCAACCGCTAACCCCTAGGGGTGCTTTACCACTGAGTACATCCCCAACTCTTATTTTGAGTCTCTCTAAGGTTCCAAACTTGCAACTCTCCTGTCTTGGCCTCCTAAATCACTGGGATTACAGTCATGCACTATTGCACCAGGCAAGTATCAGATATATTAAAGAATGAAATGTTCGACTTACAATCTTAATTTGGACTGTTTAAGTATTTACATGTTTTAAAGAACCTGACTTACATTGACATGTCTATTAGACTTCACAAATGTTAAGTTATTAGAAAGACTGTACTATTAGATTTACAAGGTCACCTCCTTAGAAATTTGAAAGAATAAAAAATATTAAATGCTGTTTATAACACTTAAGGGAACCTGGGAACAGTGGCTCGAGACTGTAATTCTAGCAACTCAGGAGGCTAAGGCAGGAGGATGATAAATTTAAGGCCAGCTGAAGCAAGTTAGCAAGACTCTGTCTCAAAAATAAAAAAATAAAAAGGACTGAGGATGTACTTTACCAGTATAGTGCCCCTGGGTTCAATCCTCAGTACCACCAAAAAAATAAAAAATAAATAAACAATAAGAAATTTATTAATCTGGTAAAAATATTTAATTGCTTCAAGGAATTTAGTGTTAAACTGATGCCTTAATTGAAGTTTACTAAAAAATCAAGTATTTTTGATTTACATACACGTTCTCAGATTTATAAATAAAACAAACCAACATTTGTAAAAACAGCTGTTTTAAAATATTCAACTTTAATGAATTGAAAATTATTCTTTGTATTCTATTCACAAAATCACTCCTCTTAAAAGACTTCAACTGATTATGCAAAAAAAAAAAAAAAAAAGCCAGCCTCCTTTGTATCTCAGGTTATTCCTAGGAACTGTATATATTTTTTGCTATTGTGAATATATCCTTTTTAACCATTTGTTTTAGTCAGCTTTTTTGCTGCTGTGACTTAAACACCCAACTAGCACAATTGTAGAGAAGGAAGAGTTTATTTGAGGGCTCATGGTTTTAGAGGTCTTAGTCCATAGAAGGCCAGCTCCATTACTCAGGGCTGGAGGTGAGGCTGAACATCAAGGTGGGGAGAGGGTGGCAGAGAGAAGCAAGCAGCTCACATCAAGGTGATCAGGAAACAGAGAGATTCCACTTTCCAGATACAAATATATATACGAAAGCCATGCCCTAATTCCCACCTCCTCCAGCCATACCCTACCACTTCAATAACCACTCAGGTAATCCCTATCAGGGGATTAAATCCCTGATGGGGTTAAGATTCTCACAATCCAATCATTTCTCCTCTGAACCTTCTTATGTGTCTCACATGTGAGTTTTGGGGGATACCATACATCCAAAACAAAATACCATGCTAGTTTCAAATTGGTTATTGATAAAACAGAAAGATTAACTCGTGTATGCTAATTTTGTAATTAGCCCCTTTACTGAATTTAGTGGGTTTTTTTTTTTGTTGTTGTTGTTGTTTTCAAAATAGTAGCCCTGTCATGGCATCCACAGAAATGAGAATTGTCTTTCCTTTTCTGAAAAACTTCATTGATCTTTGTTTCATGTCTTATTGCACTGGCTAGAACTTCCAGGGTATCAGACAACATATCCTTTGCAATGTTCCTGCAAAGGAATGGAAATGCATGTTGCCCAATTGTAATATTGATTCATACTTTTATTAAGTCATTACTATGTTCTTCAATTCCTCAAAAGTTCAAGTTTCTAAAGTAGGAACATGTGCTGGATTATATGATTTACTGCAACCTTAAATACACTTTAAACAATCAGTTGTCTTTGTGTGTGTGTGTGTGTGTGTATTAATGGGGATTGATCCCAATTGATCCCACAGCCTTGTGCATGCAAGGCAAGCACTCTACCAACTGAGCTACATCCCCAACCACAATCAATTTGTCTTTAAAAGAACATACACACTGTGAATGACAGTCCCTGCAATTAATTCACGGTACTTCAGAGAAACTGATCTCTGGGAAAGAAAAATCAGGTTCCTGGACAATCTAGCAAGCCCAAACACCTTCAACTATCAACACCTTAAATACACTGATTATCAAAGCCTCTGCACAGCACAGTGCCCACAGGAAATGCAGGTGGATCTGCTGCCTTTAGGAGCAGGCATGTGACTCAAGAAAAGTGCAGCTCTGCAGCTCCAAGTCAACCTGGACTGGGCTCCAGGGAGTCTGAGCCCTGGAGTGGGACCTGTTGTAAAAAGCCATGCTACTGTCTATGGAAGTCTGGGCAGGCGCCCTGAGCTGGCCTCCGTCCCCCTTCTGTCACAACTTCTTACAAAGTGTCCAACTACACCAAGGCTAACCCGGGAGCCCAGCCCCGACAACCACAAGCACCTCTGTCTGGAGGGCCCACGCGGGGGCCGTGGACGTCCCCATGCAGCGGTCCTCATGCGGGCCGGGGGCTAGTGGCCGGCTCCGGAACCCTGCCCGCGGGCGGCTGGCGAGCTGGTACCGGGGCCTGGGGGCCTCGTCAGCCGCGCTGGATGCCGGCCCGAGGACGCGGTGGAATGCCAACTCCACATCCCAGAAGCAACTCACGGGACAACGAGGGGGCGGCCACCGGCCCCCGGCAGGAATGCGGCGCTGCCCCTCTGCCCCGATGCTGCTCCGGAGGAGCCGGTCATCTGCCGGAGCGCTCCGCAGAAAGCAGCGGCGGCAGCGGGCAACGCAGGCCTGAGCCTCCCAGGCTGAGGTCAGCGGAGCCTGCGAGGCGCTGGGGGGCCCCAAGTTCAGCGAAGGCCAGGTTCCAGGCCACGCTGAGATCAGAGCAGCTCCTGGCACAGCGATGGGGTCCGAAGGCACCTAGGGCTGGGGATGCTTTGGCCCCCAACAGACTAAGGGCCTAACTAACTGGAGCACCAAGGAGGAGGGGAACCGAGTCTGGTGCCACGGGCTGGGCAGGCCACCAGGCCAGCTCCCTCCCACGCTCAGCCTCCAGCACCCTGTGGCGACCTCAAACCCGACTCTTAAACCTCATGAACACTTGGCAGTAGAGATGCTCAATATAACATTTATTAATCTTGCAAGATCGGGAGTCGGGTCTCTGGTGCTGGGAGACCGCATCACCCCTGATGAGTTCTTTTAAATCAAAGTGGGAACAACCAAATATATGTCTCACAAAGGACATGGCATTTCCTGAATCATATTACTGACTAGACAGTATGATGACGTAAAAACAACCCCAGAATAACATGTTGCTCTAGAGCATTAAGTGCTGAGCATTGGTGGATGCAGCCTTTTCCCTGTAAGCATCAGAGGAAACAACACCAAAATTATAAAAACCCTGAATTGGACACTTTCACAGATGTTAACTCATTCAATCCTCAGAGTAAGAAGTGTTATCTCTATTTTGGGGGGGGGAAAAAACAAGCTGGGAGGTGTGAGTGACCTGTTTCAGCTGCATGCTGGGTACCAGAGTTTCAAACCCAGGCTCCTGGCTGTGACTGTCAAGCACTGACTACAATCAGTGGTTTAGGTGGAACCTTTCTAGTGCCTGATAAACATGGAGTAAGTGTATCTTGATTCCCAAACCCCTGCTATTACCCAGTCTCTTCCTTCAAGAAGCCCTAGAGGGATTAAAATGAAAGGCTTTATTTTCTATTCTTTGACCTTGCAATATAATTTCACCATTGGGCAAGGATTAGGCCATATTCCTTCTTCATTCTTAGGCCAAAAATAGCAAATTGAATCAAATAGTGTGGGAAATTCCTTTTATAAATATTTATTTGTATTTAATATGATAATAATAGAGATTACAAATAAGTGAAACCAAATCAGGAAATCTAGAAACCTTTGACTTGCTGATAAGCTAGTAGGCCATTTTGTTTTAATCACTTACTTATCAGGAAACAAAGGAAACATTCAAGATGATGTTTTAGTGCCTACTTTGAACTTGGAGTTTTAGACTTCTAAAAGCTTTTCTTTTCTTTTGTTTTTTCCACAAAAGCTTTTATCTTATTACTCTCCCTAAATATATACTCTCAAATGTCAGCTATAGGTGCATTTCAAGCTCCTGTAGAGTTCTGGTACATTTTGTTAGAGATAAAAATGATTCCTTCAAGGTCTTTGAAAATGGTTGCTAATGGAAGGAGCTGGAGAAGGAATCATACCTGGTTCATACCTGAGCAGCTCAGGGTACACAGTGCTGGGAACAGGCCCTGCACTGTTGCAGGGCTCTGCGGGAGCTTGCTCCTGGGGTTCTCACAACAACCCCATGTGGTAGGTACTACTGTTGTCTCCTTACAGAAGAGGAAACTGAGGTGCAGAGTAACTTGCCCAGGCTACACACATAGGAAAAGGGATCTCTAGGAGTCAAATCCAACCAGTCCACAGTTTAGTAGATATACAATGATTTCAAAATAGATCACTGGGGAGAAGTCCGCTCAAAGATGTAATCAGGGGCTGGGGTTTCAGCTCAGTGGCAGAGCATTTGCCTAGCATGTGTGAGGCACTGGGTTTGATCCTTAGCATCACATAAAAGAAACAAATAAAATAAAGGCACTCTGACCATCTACAACTACAAAAAAAATTTTTTTTTAAAGATGTAATGGGAAAGTAAGGAGTCTTCATCCTTCAGGAAGCTGGAAGTATAGTGGAAACAACACAGAAGACAAATTGCTAGGGTTAGGGCTCCACTCCTAGGTATAAATAGTCAGGAAGTCTTGGGCAAATCAGTTTATTGCTGGAGACTGTATTTTTAAAAATCTAAAATACCAGAAGCTGGGTAAAAAGAATCTGTAGGATCATTTGTCAGTCCATGCCTGCCTCACCTAGTTTCAGATCCACCAGAATTGGCAGGTTCTCATGCTTTTCCCACAAGATTTGCAACAGCCCTTCTCTCACCATGTGGTTTCCACATGTGCTGGAGCCAGGGAGATGGGGTGAAGAGCTGGGGTGCAGTCTACAGATCCTATGCCCACCTCCATGGCCCCCCAGAGACAGGTACCTCTTTGGTTTGTTGGACTTGCTGTAGAGGGTCATTGCTACCTCACATGGCTATTTGGGGTCCAAGTGAAGTTTCTCCTAAATGTCCCATGGGTAAGTTATTTTTACTACTCTAAATACTGTGGTTTGAATGTGTCCCCCAAAGTTCATGTATTGGAAATTTTATCTCAAATGTAATAGTGTCAACAGTGTGACCTTTAAAATGTTAGGTCATGAGGGTTCTGCCCTCATGAATGGATTAGGGTCATTATCGCTAGGGTAGAAACATTATCAAGAGAAGATTTGTAATGAAAGTGAGTTTGGCCCACCCTTGCTCTCTCAACATTTGATGCCCTCTGCCAGGTTATAACACAGCAAGATGGGTCTTACCAAATGTAGCCCACTGATCTCGGCTTTGAGAGGCTCCAAAACCATGAGATAAATAAACTTCTACAGTTTATAAATCAGACACTAAATCTAATCATCTCTCACCTAAATTCTTAAGCCTTATGAAGACTCGGCAGTATAGATGCTCAATACAACATTTATTAATCTTGTAAGATCTTTACCACATGCATACATCAGAGAGAGCACTAATCTCCAGGATATATAAAAGAACTCAAAAACTCAACACCAAAAAAACAAATAACCCAGTCAATAAATGGGCCAAGGAACTGAACAGACACTTCTCAGAAGAAGATATACAATCAATCAACAAATATATGAAATATATAAAATGTTCAACTTCTGTAGTAATTAGAGAAATGAAAATCAAAACTAAGATTTCATCACACTCCAGTCAGAATGGCAGTTGTCAAGAATACAAACAACAATAAGAATTGGCAAGGATGGTGTGTGTGTGGAGAGGGGTTTTCAAATTGGGACTGCAAATTGGTGTAACTACTCTGGAAAGCAGTATGGAGGTTTCTTAGAAAACGTGGAATGGAACCACCATTTGACCCAGCTATCCCACTCCTCGGTTTTTACCCAAAGGACTTAAAATCAGCATACTACAGTGATGCAGCCACATCAATGTTTATAGCAGCTCAATTCATAATAGCTGAACTGTGGAACCAACCTAGATGTCCTTCAATAGATGAATGGATAAAGAAACTGAGGTATATATACACAATGGAATATTACTCAACATTAAAAGATAATAAAAGTATAGCATTTGCCAGGAAATGGATGGAGCTAGAGAATATCATGTTAAGCAAAATAAGCCAATACCAAAAAAACAAAGGCCATATGTTTTCTCTTTTATGTGGATGCTGAATCAAAATGGGGTAGAGGGATGGAGGCATGGGAAGGAACTTCGGATTGGGCATGGTGGGAGGAAAGATGTGGAATGAGACAGACATCACTACCCTAGGTACACATATGAATACATGAGTGGTGTGACTCTACATCATATACAACCAGAGAAATTAAAAGTGGTACTCCATTTCTGTACAATGAATCAAAATGCCTTCTGCTGCCATGTATAAGTAATTAGAACAAATAAAAAATAAAAAAAATAATGAAAGATGGCTAGCAACCTAAATGGCCCAAAGGTAAAAAGTCAGAATGTATAAATTATGGAAAGTCATATGCAGCTTTTTAAAAAATCACATTTTCCAAGATTACTTTCCAGCCTGGAAAAATAAGGTTGATCTTGAACAGTGAAAAAAAAAATTAGGCTGTAAAAAGTGCATACACACCATATTCACTATTATACACCAATGTAAGACTCATGTGTAACACATATATACATGCATGGAAATATGGAAAAGCAAAACAAATTGTTAATAATCTTGAGCAATTGGATTATGTTCTATTTTCCTTTGATACTATTTTGTATTTTAAACTTTTTCCATCAACAACAACATAGGAGTCTAAGAGTTGAAAACAAAGTGATTCAACAAAGGACAAATGCACATTTTTTTCAAATAAAAGTAAGATTTACCCTAAAAGCAAAATCATTTTTAGTAATTAAATTTAAAATATCACCCAATAGTAATTACCTTACACCAAGAAAAAAAATAGAAATATGAGAATTTCTAAAAATTCAAATGGCATTAAAATATGTGAGTTTAACAGACTGAGGATTTATACATTTTTTTAAAAAGTATCATACATAAAAATTACACAAGTTTGACTGCCCAGAATCACCTGGGGAAAAAAAAAGTCCTGGAGGGATCATGGGTTTAGATGAGAACTTGGCTGGACCTTGCTTGCTCAACAGCCCAGTATTTTTGTTCTCTCTGTCCACTCAACACAGACACACAGGCACACAGTGCCAGGCCTAATGACAACTTCACTCTTGACCTCAGATTTAAAAAGTAAATAAAAAACAGTCTAGCTTCCCCAAGGCCTCATGTTCCTGCCTCCTAATGCTGAGAGGGACCTGGCAGTGAGGCCACTTCTCCTGTGTGCCCTTCACTCACTGCCCCTGCCCCCATTCTAACAGAGACTGACCAGTCTGTCTTGGGGCTGGCCTCTTCCTAACCACCCTAGGCCCCTGGAGCCAAGCCACACCACCACCCACAGCCAAAGTGGCATTCAAGCCTGCGGCAACTGCATGTGTGCCCATCAGGTTCCAGGTGACAGCACCCCTCAGTGACTGGCAAGTCTCAGGTAGTTTATTAGTGTATCTTCCCTCTGTTCTCTTCCTATAGAAAATAGCCTCAGCTAACAGTCATTTTGAAAGAACAAAAGAGATCAACTAGGGAGCCTGGCACAAACCATAGGGAACTCAGTATAGATCACTGGCAGCCCAGGACAGACCCATAGGAGCCCAGTGTCAGTTCCTCCCATAACAGATAAGAAGCCTGACACCTACCATGTTCTCTCCAGGGACCCACGCAGACAAGATGAGCTGGGATCAAAAGAGCTGGCTGCAACATTAAACTAAGAAAATGGTGAAACAGCACGGGAAACAGAAGTTATTTTTATATCCAGGGTAGAATGGCTCTGTGACCTTAAGGGTCAGCTTCCATGCTGGAAAGAGCACTGGAAAAGACAGCATGCACCAAGAATCTCTTTATTTTTATAGGGGGACACACAAAGGAGTTTCCATGAGGCAGGGGATAAGGTTTCAAGAATGGAGTCTTGCTTCCTGATGTCTTGTGGTCAACAGATTGATTGAAATCTTGGCAAATCACACCCATCTCAGGTGCTGTATGGGATCACAGGCAGAGCAAAGGGAAGGCGCACTTGCATCACACAGCCCAATCAGCATGCAATGCCAGACTTATCCCCTCACATGGCTACTATGCACATAGTTGAAACACATAGCCCATGGACAGCTCATGACACCATGAGCCCCAGGTTACAATGATTAGGGAGGTGAGGGAGGAGGGAGGTAGGGCCAGAAGCTTGAAACATAAAGCAAACATAATACATATCCAAAAAAAAAAAAGATCATTTATAGAAAATGCAGGCTATGTACTATTTATAAAAATTTAACTCAGAATACTCTTCTCACACACCTATTAGAAAAACCAAAATCCATGAATGGACAACAGCAAATTCTGGTGAGGATGGAGAATATCAGAACTCTCCCTCACGGCTGGTGGGAATGCAAAAATTGCACAGCCACTTCAGAAGTTCGTTGCAAACCTAGATATCCTGTTACCCAGTGATCCAGCAATCACAGTCCTTGGTGTTTATCTCAAGCAGCTGAAAACTGTTGTGTGCACAAAAACCTGCACACAAAAACTTATAGCAACTTTATTCAAAATTTCTAGAACTTGAAATCAGGCAAGGTGTCCTTCAGCAAGTGACCAGATCAACAAACCATGGCACACCCAGGCAATGGAATATCAGTCAAGGCTAAAAAGAAATGAGCTGTCAAGTCAAGAGAAGACATGGAGGAAATTTAAATGTATATTACTAAGTCAGAGAAGCCCATCTGAAATGGATTACAACTATCCAACATTCTGGAAAAGGCACACTTGAGGAGACAGTAAAAGATAAGCAGTTGCCAAAGGGCTGGGGGGAAGAAATGTTGGATGGGGGGGGCTGGAGGATTTTTAGGTCTGTGAAACTATCCTGCATGACACTGTAATGGTGGAGACATGTCACTGGACAAACCTACAGAAAGCACACACCACTGAGCAGGAACCCTAACATGAGCTGAGGACTCTGGGAGATGATAATGCAACAATGTAGGGTCATTTCTTTTACACTATGGGGGATGCTAATGAGGAAAGCTGAGATTGTGTCGGAGCAGGGGATATGTGGGAAATCTCTGTACCTTTTTCTCACTTCTGCTGGGAACCTGAAATTGCTCTTAAAAGATAATTGTTACAGCACCATGTACATTCAGAGGAATGAGAAGTTGTGTTCCATTTGTGTACAATGTGTCAAAATGCATACTACCATCCTGTACAATTAGAACAAATTTTTAAAATAAAAAATAATAATTGTTACAAAACAAAACACAAAGCAATAATCACCTTGCCTTCATTTAAGAGTTTCAAACAATGTTTTTTAAAAAACATTGATTCTCTAGGACCATGGTTCAGATCCCAGTTCACTGATTAGCTGTGCCACTTTGAGAAAATTTAACTTTCTGTGTCTCTACTACCTCATCCCATGAGATACCTACTTGCAGTGTTATGAAGATAATTTGCATTAATAAACTTAAAAGCTCTTAGAACAGTACAGCCAGTATACAGTAATCACTATATATCTTGTTTTAGCTGCTAGTATTGTTTATTATTATTGTCTTATTGTCATTATTGAACCTGCCTTTTATAGTTTGAAGAATTTCTGCCTTTTTCAACAAAGTCTATTTAATTGTACTCAAAAACCACGTGATAATTCAGTACAAATACGTCCTTTGTGAAAGAAGAGGAGCTCTAGGGTTGGGCAAACCATGTGATAGCCACAAGGATAATCGAACACATTACCTAACCTCTCTGAACCTCAAGTTCCCATGAACAAGACACTTGTTTGACTACCAACCTCCTAGAGTCCTACAGATGGTAAAGAATGTGTGAGAAGCAGACTTACAAAGCTCTGAGATGTAGCAAATGAAAACAGGCCTGGCAGTGACCCACCCAGCGCTCTGGCTCTGTGAATGTCTATGACTCTCCCTTGCTTGGCAGACAGGGACTAGGCAGGCTCTGGGACACAGGGAAGAGGGAGGGTGCCAGGGGCCAGGTCACTCAGGGACATGTATGTGAGGGAGATAAGTTGCTTTCCACTTTGGGTTATGTGAACTTGAGATTCCAACCAAGAAATCATCCAAAGGATCAAAACAGACTTCATTGGTAGAAGGAAGAAAATAAAAAATGTTGAAGTTACCTATGAGAGAGAAAAGAAGAAATTAAGACAAAGGCCAATCCCCCAGTTCACTGTTCTTATTCAGCAGCCTACAGAGTGTGTTTCTCACTTACCATTCTTCACATTGCCTCAGAATTCCTCCACCCAGCCCTAGGAGAGGAGATGCCAATGAGACTCCTGAACACATTTCTGCTCCCCAAAAAGAATCTAGCCCCTTGTGGGTTACATCAGTCAGGTTAGGCTGAGATGTGCTGCAGTAACAGGCACCAAATATCAAAAAAACAAACCACTTCTTATTCATGCCTCATGCCCACTGCCTCTGTCAGCTGGGGCTCTTTTCCAAATCATCCCAAGATATGACAAAGCAAACACTGACTCCAAGTGGGACATTTAATTGACCAAAGCAAGTCACACAGCCTATATCCAAATGAACAGGGAAGTACAATAGTCTTCCTTGCCCAGAAGGATAGTCAGAATATTTTTGAATATCCATCCACCCAACAGGAAGGTCTCCAAGACCTGATTACTTATCTGCTTCTTAGAGAAAGCTTTCAAGAAACATATTTACCAAATAAAGTCAGAAACAGATGACAAGAGAAGGTAACAGAAGTTTCAGCTGGTTACTGTTAGAAAACTGTGACTGCATCCCTCCTAAGTTTTCAAATATTTTCTTAAGGCTTAATCATTAAATATAGTACAGGCTTAAATGGTTACCTAAGACTGTAAGTAGTCATCACCATCCTGTACTATAAACACACACACACACACACACACACGCACACGCACACGCACACACACACGCACACACACACACACACACTCCTAGGAACAGGAATTCCTCCACTCAGCCCAAGGAGAGTATACGGGTATACCTACACAAGTGGCAACTGCCAACTGTCCGTATTGAGAGTAAAATACTCTTTGTTTTATGAATCACCCTTTTGCAGGACTGGACTCCTGAGAGGATCATGTCTTTACAGCTAGTCCCAAGTGTGGGTTCTTTCTGTCTTGGAAAATGTCATCCTCTGTAAATGTTCCCTGGGGCCAACCTCACGGAGGCTTCCAGAGCTCCTCCCAGAATGAAGCCCTCTGTGAAGCAAGCTTTCAGATACTCTCAACACTCCTGGCATCCAGACATTCGTACAACCCTGAATTATTTATTCACCAATCCTTTCACGATTTCCCCAACACCGATGGAGGCCTGGATGGTTGCAGCGATTTGATGTTACATCTTCTCAAGTGGCTAAAGAGGCTATAAAGCACCCCATTGCTTAAGCCTGCCATCTCGGTTCCATTAGCAGGAAAGATCTCTCTATTCAAACTGCTAAGTAAATCCTCCGAGAGCCCAGGGAAGTGTTTCATGCTAAAGCAACTGTTAAGAATTTAACAACATCCAAACTGTTCCTATTTAATCCTTCTCCCAAGGTAAAAAGAATTGTAGGTAAAGTATGCCTTCATTATTTGCTTTGCTGCATTTCAATACCCAATCCACACAAAATTGCCAGCCGAGAATTTATGCAATCATTTCAGTATTTCAAAGCTACTGCCTTTACAGAATGGAAAAAGCTTAACTAGGGTGATGGAGCTGGTTAGCCAAGGACCATGTCTTATGTGGTGTACACCTTCAATGTCACCGGGGTAAGGGTGATTTGGGAAAAACCATCCCAAATCAAAGGTTGCAGCAAATAATAAAAAGAATGAGAGAAGATATTACAGAACGGAAATTCTTCTTATTTGGTATTGAAAGATAGTAGCTATGAGGCACAGGGCTTGGGTTCTTATTTAGGTTTTTTTATCTTTCAAGATTTTTTGTTTTGTTTTCACTTATATACCTGTCACATCCCCAATTTACTCCTCCTGCTGAAGGTAATTTTATTGATACATTAAACACACTTTCTAAAATTGATAAATGCAAGTTAAGGTGAGGAAAATACTCTTTATAGATGTATTATTTAAGAATAATAAATGATCAGTACAGAATAAGGGAAGGTGAAGTCATGAGAAGAGGGAAGGGGAAGACACAGACCTGATCACCTACAGAACTACACGTGACATCTTTGTATGTGTAAGTGGGTTAACCTGTGTCATTTCCTTTGAGGAAGGAAAGACAACATTTTCTTTATTGTAGTTTTATTCAACTGTCTATGAAATGATGAAACATGCACCATTAAGGGATCATTCAGAGGAGGGTTTTGTTGTTGGTGGTGGTTTTGTTTTCTTCTTTTCTGGGAAGGGAAGGTTTGGTTTTGTTTCAGGGTTTTGGGCTACATATTTAAGAGGCTGCATGTAAAAGCAGAACATCTTTCCCAACAGTGGAAGACTATTTCCAATGTGTACTGTTATCACCGGCTCAGACTCAAGGCAACATCTTAGAGGAGGGATTCCAGAGCACTTAGTTCTCATGATCCCCTACTCTGAAGCTCCTAACTCCCAGAGCCATTTGGAGCATTTTTCCTCTTCCTCCTCAGAGCCCATTCACACAGAACTGAAAGTCCAGGGCAGTCTTCCAGATCTCCCAGACCAAGGGAAGGTAAACCAAATGGAAACCAGAAACGCTCACAGATAATTCAAGGATGATGCATTCCGCTACTCCCCGCTTCCCAGATGCTCTGGCACACTCCAGTGGCTAACGATGACTCCATTCTCATGAAAAGCTGACACTGGGTGTGGAGAAACAGATACGGATATACAGATATATCTCATACCCTTGGTGTTCAAGATGGATGCAGACCCTCTGTAAAGCTAAGCTTTGAGCCAGGCACAGTGGCTCACACCTGTAATCCCAGTGGCTAGGGAGGCTGAGGCAGGTGGATCATGAGTTCAAGGCCAGCCTCAGCAACAGCGAGACACTAAGCAACTCCTGAGTCTCTGTCTCTAAATAAAATACAAAATAGGGCTGTGGATGTGGCTCAGTGGTCAAGGGTACCACCTGAGTTCAGTCTACGCCCCCACAAAAAAATTAAACTTTAGGGGCTGGAGATGTGGCTCAATGGTGCAAAGCCCTGGGTTCAATTCCCAGCACTCCAAAATAATAAATAAATAAACAAACAAATAAATAAATAAAATCTATAATTAAAATTAAGCTTTTTGATTATGCTTTTTTTTCCAGTTAGGCAAAGAACTTGTAATTTTACTTAGGAAAACAGCATTTTTCTCAAAAACAGAGAGAGGAATGAAAGGCCTTGTCTGATATATTCTGATTCAATTCAATTAATCTTTATTGAGTATTCAATATTTACTCCAGGGAAATAAAATGGAAAAGGGGAGGTTATGCCTTCAAACAGCTTATAGAGTAATAGAGGAGAAAGTCATTTAAACAAATATGTTTGCAACATATACTGGTCATATATCCTGGATACCACAAGATTTTCAAGCAGAGCAATACTAGCTGCTGTTGGGATGAACAAGAAGAGAGGACACTTAAGTCTCTGGGACTTCCAGATCAAGGAGGACTTTGATTACTGAAATAGAAATATCTGTCCCATCACTTCGACTTCCCAAGTCTCTTTTTCCAAACCCAATCCCCTGAGAAAAAGATCCTGTGAATAGTGAAGTTGGCACTTCCAAGGACACTGAGGTTGGGTATCTCCCAACATGCAAGCCCACAATGCAAGACAACCCTAAATGTTTTGTACTGAAGGGGTCGTTAAGCTGTGAAGTCTATTTCTAAGGTTTTTACTCAACTATATTATTTTTAATGCCCTCCTGTTTTTTGTGAATATGAACCCCCCTCTCTGACCTTGTTTGGTCAAAGAGGTTCTAACGGTGAGAACAGTGTCAAATAGCCCAGCCACATGTGGAAACATGTGGAAGCACTAAGAAATTCTGCTTTGGCATGTGCCAGGAAAGCAGACCAGACAAATGAAAGATATGAGGATCAACTTGGCCTTGTGAGTGAGAACAGGTGGATCTCTCCAGGCCTCCCACCAGTAAAGTCTACCCCAGAAGCCAGTACCAGCTCAGCTCTTGTGGGAGGGAAGGCAGGAGTTCCGAGCACAGAGAACACACTCTGAGGGCCATGCTTCCCTCAGAAGCACAAATCAGCTATTGTCTCTCTTGAGGCATTTCTCCATAAATCCAGCCTTGGAGAGAACACAAAGAGGAACAGGGCCCATGGAATAAGGGATAGCCAGGCTAATACCCAGTGGATGGACCCAACCTCTGCAGAATCATGAAAAAGTTTCTTGAGAACTAGAACCAAAGGCAGCTGTATTGGTCTGTTTTCTGTTGCTCTAACAAAGCACCTAGGCTGGGTGTTTTATAAAGTAAAGAGGTTTGTTTGGCATACAATTTTGATGCTTGAGACTACAAAGAGCATTTTGCTAGCATTCTTGCCAGGGCCCTCGGGCTGCATCACAACATGGCAGAGAAACAGAAAGGGAAGCAGAAGGGGCCCCATGCAGGGGTGTGGCCTCACTTATGACAGTCCATTCCATGAGACCAGCATTAATCTGTTCCAAGGATGGCAGCCCTATGACCTACTCACCTTGCAGTGGGCCCCACCACTTAAAGGTTCTACCACCCCACCACCAGCACACTGGGTACCACACTTTCAGCATGTACACCCCTGGGGAACCCCATCAATCCACGTCCAAACCATAGCAGCAGCTAAACTCAGCTAGAGAGTGACAACCAAAAAGAAATGAGTAAGTCACCCCAAGGCCTTTGGCTGTAACTCTGGGTCAGCTCTGTCTGGGGAGATCTGTGGTAGAGCATTACTGCACACATGTATACACAGGGTGTTTCCTGACATCCCTTACATGAAGGGAGGGGAGCATTCTTCAAGAGCTCCCCAAAGAGATAGGCATGGTCCCATTCCCTCCCTGTTGTTTCCGTGCCACAGATGACAGGTGAAGACCTCTTATATGACACGGGTGGCTCCTAGGGCCAAAAGAAGAGCCTCCACTTCTCCCAAGGTCAAGGTCACTGAGGAGGTAAGATTCAACTACTGACACGACTTTAGGCCCTGGTCCAAAAGTTTGCCACTTTTGAGTACACACAACGTTTCTTCATTAGTTTCCAGGTTCTATCCAAACACAACCCAGATTTTGGAAAGAACTCTAGGGCCACCCCCTCCCACATTCCAAACCACTACACCCACCAGCCTTCCCAGCAGACTCCACCAAGTCACAGGCAGGCCCTGCTACTCTTGTCATTGCAAGGACACCAGCCGCTGAGGGCCACATTGGAAACCGGGTGCCATCATTGAAGATGTTCTGCAACTACAGATATCTTTGAGGCTTGGATGCATCCTCAGCACCCAGAAGGACTCCAATAAGCAGTCTACTTATGGCCTCCATCTAAACTCACATTACAAAAAATATCTTCAACAACAACAACAAACATTTTCCTCATGCCAAACCTACCTCTATAAGGCCCAGAGTGAACCAGAAAAAACAAGTCCATCCCGCCAGAAGGCTATGCTGCAACAAATTGTCCTGATATACAAGGCACAAACCGACCCTTCCCTACTTCCCATCAGAAGCCAACTGTTCCTATAAAAGATACACCAAACATGAAGATGTCCCTTCTAGAATGGCTGTCTTTAAAACTCGGGGGGACCATCACGTCCTTCTTCATTTTAATGGAGGTGATGATGGCTTTTAATTTGTGCTATGCTATCCGTAACTGAACCTTGTCATGCGCCTCCGTGACAGTGATTTTGCTGGTCTTATGTCTTTCTTTAATAAACAGAATTTTTATTATGCTAGTGAAATAAAGGATGAGGCTTCATGAATAAAGATCAACTCTAGGAAGATCCAGTCATCTCGAAGTGCAGGCACCCCCCCTCTATCCACAGGGGAGAAATTCCAAGACCCCTGTGGATGTCAGATAATACAGAATCCTGTACCTACTAAGTTCTTCCTAAACATTTCCTATAATAAAGTTTACATTATAAATTAGGCAGAGTAAGAAAATTAGCAATAATGATGATGATGATGATGAAAACTATTATAACAATATATATAATAAAACTTACATGAATCTAGCCACCTGAAGCTTGCATTCAGCCCTCCCTGCCACCTGGCCATACCTTCTCTCACCATCTCCCCAACCCCTACTCCACACAGCCTCCCTCTATCCCTAGTATCACAGTCCCGTCAGTCCACATCAACTTCCACCCCATGTGAAAATCCAGAAGTGCATCCCTTCCTTCTGAGGACCCTTAGTAGAGTGCAAAGGGAAGAGAGCTTGAGAGAGACACCAGGAAAGGACCAGAAAACTCCTAACCAGTCCCACACCTCATTTTCTTCTTCAGAAGTAAATTGCAGAGAGCTGGGGTTGTGGCTCAGTTGTAGAGCACTTGCCTAGTACTCGTGAGGCAATGGGGTTCATTCCCCAGCATCACATTAAAAAAAAAAAAACTAAATAAAAAAAGAAAAAAAAGAATTAAAATTCAGACATGAGGGTGCTGCCAAGGAGACAGCTACTAACATGTATCTTAGGTTTGCACATGGCAGCAGACCTCTGCTGAAAGAGACTAAGTTTGACTTGGCTACTTGGTTGAACCATGAGGACTAGTTTTGCCAATTAGGTCCTGCAGCTACAGGGTGACGAAAGAAAATAAATTTAAAACAATTATCAATGGACAGGTAATATTTTAGACACACAGTGAAAATTTTTACGTCAAGATTATTTTATGAGAGCAAAAATTTTTGAAAATCATTGCTCTGGGATATATAATCTTCCAGGGTATCCACCATGCAGAATGATGATCTCCACCTGGGCTAGCCCCTGGTCCTGACCACCACGCCATCATCCCTGCACCACCAGATAATCCACAGGGGCAGGAATGCACCTCTCTTCACTCCACATCCTGTTGCTGGATGTCTGATCACTTAGAACAAACCTGAGGGGCAGAGGGAAGGCAAAGACATGTTGCTTAAAAATTTTAAAAAAAATCACAATAGATATACAATAATGATGACAATGCTCTCATTAGTAATAAGATCATGGGTGACTGTTTTCACTCCCAGATTCTGCCTTGTGTTACATTAAAAGCATAATTTAAAACAATCATATTTAAATGATTAAGTTTTTATTACTTTAACAAGATCAAACCAGTTCCCCCCCATTGAAAATTTACTAGGGTTAAATAACAAAGGATTTTGAAGATAAGTTTCTGAAAATTCCCAATTTTAGCTTTTTGGAACACAGACTTAAAATTTTAAACCAGAGAAAGAAGAACCTTGTTCAGTCTTATGATAATATTGTAGGTGTGAAAGAAGATGGACAGTAGGTGGGGGGGTAGTAAATTCTCAACTCCAGTCTCACCCAGAGGAGGGAAACAGTTACACACTGATCACCCTTCTTTACAATTGGATGAAACCTGTGAAAAATAGTCCTGTGAATGAAGTGTGTTTATAAGTTTCTTACTGTAATCTCAGAGAGAAACAAGACTGTCCTTTCCGTGGAACTCTGCAGAATGTTTCATAAAAATGTAATGTTAAAAAAATACTAGGAACCTTCTAGTCCTGGACAAGCTAGGTTTCGATCAGTATGAAGTCAGGAGTGTGCAGAAGCATGTCTTCTTGACATGAAACTTGAATCAGGAAAAACTGTTCTTTGTGTCTTCAGATTATCCATGCCTTCCCTTCCCAAGCTGCCTCCATCTTCTCATGGTACTTCAGCCTGCAGTTTCTAAAAAACATGACCATCAGTCAACAGGATGCCTCTCCCTGCACTCTTGCCTGTCCAGTGTCTTCTCTAACTAGGGAGTAGAAGCTGTCAAGGTCTCACTCATTACTGCAACAGGTGAGAGAAAGACCCTGTCCAGCACAAGAGCTCCATGTCCCTAAATGGCCATCCTCTGGGCAGCTGTGAGGTGAGAATTATAATAAGTAGCTACTGAGTGGCCTCAACCTCCACCCCTCACCACTGAGTTTTAAATAGCAGATGGCATGGAAGAAGCGAAATCGAGTCCAGTGCCAGGGGCTGTGACAGATGTTGAGGATGATCAGAGCAAGGCATGAGCAGCTTACCTAAGGCATCCAGGATTCTTATTTTAGGAAACTGACATCTTACAACTCAGAAGGCAACTTTAACTTGATACTGAATAGCCTAGAGCTATCATAGAGGGGGTTGGGACAACCCACCCTGGCCTCTACCAGATCAGGCTGGCACAGGCAGGGGAAAAGGCCTTACTCCTTTGGGGGTAAGTGATGATTAGAATTGTACTCAATGCTTAATTTATTTAATAAATATTATAAACAGTGAGGCACAGAGAAGTTAAGTAATTTCACTGGGGTGACACAGAAGGGGAATAGTCAGAGTTGGAACCCAGATCCAGGTGCAGTGGAACCTGCCTACAATCCCAAGTACTACTTGGGAGGCTGGGGCAGGAGGATTGCCTGAAGCCAGGAGTTGAGAATTGTCTGGGAAAGAAGGAAAGAAAGAAAGAAAAGATTGGAACCCAGAAAGCTGGCTCCTAGGTGTAAGCTCTGGTCTGAACTGAGGCAAGGCTCCCTCCTCAAGATGTGTGCAGAAGACAGTTCAGCACACAGAGCAGCCAATTGCTCTTTACATCACTTATAAACAGTCTTTTTCACATGCAATGAGGATAATAACAGTCTGCAGTGAGAATTCCTGTAGTAAAGATGCTTACAATCTTTCCATTCCTTTGAGCTCCACATCTCAGTTTCTGCACCATCAAAACACTGCTATCACCAGCATCTCCCTTTAAGAGCTGGTGTGAACGTTTAATGAAGTAACACTGGCAGCAATGTGCCCACAGCCTGGCACACACTGAGTACTGAGTAAGCGTCAGTTCCTCCTCCCAGGGCAACAGCCCCCAGAAGCAACCATAGCCTCTTCTTTCTAGACTCCTAAACCACCAGTGTCCAGGAAATGAATGGTGGTAGCTGCCTGATTCTCCAGCTTGAAACCATTAGCCAGAGGTGTCTTCCCCACAAATTTCAAACTGGATCCCCAGGACTATTTGTTTATTGTTTTTTGTTTTGTTTTGGTTTGTTGTTTTAGGTGCTGGAAATGAACCCAGGGATTCAAGAATGCTAAGCACGCTGCACACTCAGCCCTGATCCACTGGAGTTTTAGAGATGGTCTCAGTAATCAATCCACAAACACAGGGGGGAAAGAGCATAGAAGCCAACCCTCACTTCGGTTTTGGGAAGAGACTCAGGACCACTCCACCCTCCCTCTTTAGTGAGTCATAAGAACAGATAAAGGGAATGGCTTTTTGAGGGGTCTCCAGAACCTCCTGCCTTCCCTTTCCAAGGCCTAGCTCTTAGCCAGAAATGCTTCCCTGGTTCCAAACCACAGCCTCTTCCTGTCTGATCTGCTCTACAAAGACTTGTCCCAGCATGAGAACCAGACACACACACACACCACCTACCCCCATGTCATCTCACAGTCTATGTCCAAGTAGGGGAGGATGATCTGCCTTGGAGAGCCAGACAGCAACACAGGAGACCCTTCCCCAAATCAGCACCATGGCCTCAGCTTTGCAGTCAGAGGGCCCATGACTCACACCTGGATAGAATTGAAGCTATCTTTAATGGGTAACTTCACACGTGAACTGTGTATGGTTCACGTCAACTCACTCCATTCAATTGAAATTGCAGAGTAACTGAGGAACTAATCCTTAAAATGAGGAGATTCAACTTGATCCATTAAGGGCGGGAAAAGACCCACTGATTTTCACCTGGCCTTCCCTCGTGTATGTACTAAAAAGTAAAAAGAATGTTAGTTCATTATGTATATCTTTTCAGTTCTGAAAACTTTTTGCTAGGAAGCATGCTATAGAAAAGGAGGGAAGGGGTGTGACATTCTTGCTGATGTCTAAAATAAAAAATAACAGGGTGATAATACAGTTAACTTCCAAGACATTATCATCAAAATTTCACATAAGTATAGCTTTCTACTACACAATATGTATTAAGATTCTAGTGAGTAAAACTGACTTACTTAGTGGATCACATTAAAAATTTATCTGGCTGGGAGCAGCAGTTCAGGAGGTTGAGACAGGAGGATCACAGGTTCAAAGGCAGCGTCAGCAACATCAAGGCACTAAGCAACTCAGTGAGACCCTGTTTCTAAATAAAAATACAAAATAGGGCTGGGGATGTGGCTCAGTGGTTGGGTGTCCCTAAGTTCATTCTCTAGTAACCCCTGCTCCCCAAATTATCTGTTCCAGTGGAACTTTTCCTCAGCATTCCAAATGGTACCAAAGTGTCACCACCAAAAGACAAAAGCCCAAATTCTATTTTGGAAAATTATGACACTTTAATGTAAATTGAAAATCACTGTGTCCTACAAGTGAAAAATGTGAGCATCAGAATTATTGTCCCATGCCATCCAAATAGATTAGAAGAAATAGCCTGGTCCCACCAGCTGAAGTCCCTGTTGGCTTCCTGCCTCACCCTCTCTGAATTTTTACAGAAGTGAGGGTGGCACCAGGTGAACAGGGTGCTCCTGTATGTCCTTCAGGAACCAAATCCTCTGTGGCCTCGGTGTACAGTTTCTGCCAGTTGTGCATCTCACAGGATGGTAATGTCGAAATAAAAGGTAAAGTCCGTCTGCTTCCTCCTCCTGAGTGCACACATTCCTTCTGTGCTCATAACTTTGGCACCACTGACACTTCACATTCCCCAAACAAGTACCACATGCAAATTCCTCCATGCAGCCCCTACAAGGCCCCCTTCAGATTCACTGGAATTGAAATAAGTATTTCAAGGAGCAATTACAAATGCTGAAACTCCCGGATTTTCCACACCAGAGAAACTTTCTTTTTTCTCTACATTTGGGCACACATTCCACACAAAGTTTTTGTTGCTTTTTTTTTTTTTTTTTTTTAACAGAGCAGCAGCCATGTCTAAACCCCATCAGAAATCTTCAGGTCTTACCTTCTGCATCTGGCATGTGGCCAAGCAGCCTTGTGTCTCACTCCTAACCCTCCAGATCTTAAATCTGTCTCCTGAGGTCCCAAATTTAGCTTGATGCCTTGCTTTGGCAAAAAAAAAAAAAAAAAAGAATTGGAACTACTCATTCACAACCTGGAGCATTTCTTCTTCAACAAAAAGAGAGGCGATTCTAGTAAATCTCAAATAAAAGAATAAATGGATCAAGCATAATTCCTGGCAATTAGACTGATCAAGACATCAGTTGAAAATCATTCCTTGTAGGAGGGATGATGATTATGTTGGCATCATTAGTCTATAAGGTGGCTGAACACACCTTTACGAAGAATGAGGTTAGGAGGATGAAAACCACCAGAACTACAAACCAAAGGCAGTGAGTCAGATCTAAAAGCGCACTGAAATACAGGCTGGCCAGAGCACATTTTGCTGCAGAAGTTGGGGTGCCACATGGCAGCAGGGATCAATGCTCCATTGTGAGTCCTGCGCTAAGCAGACTCCACAGGCCACTGTGTATGCCACACCATGAGCCCTGAAAAGATTAAAAAACACTAATTCTGAGGCAGAAAGCAGGTTTGCCCATTTGAAAGCCAGAGCTAACCAACAGTTATAGAAATAAAGTTGTAGGAACAGAGAGTATCAGTGGGCCTCAGGGGGAAAAAAAAAAAAACAACAGATCCTCCTAACAGCAAAGCAGAAAGGGAAGAAAAAAAAAGTGGGAGGCCCTCCTGTGGAGAGCAACTGGACTCACCCAGATTCTGCAGGTGATATCCCAGGTCAGGAGAAGAGCAGAAGCAAGATGGCAAAGGGCTGGTGAAGGTTAAGCCCTAAGCAAACATGCACTTAACATCCAAATCAAACACACTTCAGAAAGACTTAAATAAAATGAATCTCCTGAGATGCAAGTTGCAAGTAGGCATTCTTGGGGCAGATTATAAAAATGATTCCAAAGAAATATTTCTTAGATATTTCACAATACCTTCTCTTTTTCTCACAATACTTTCAATGCTAAGTATTAAAATATAAACTCAATGAAACACTAGCAATTTTTTTTTTTAATTTTAACAAGTTTATTTTTAAAGTTCCATGGTCACAGTGCTAGGGGAAATGGAACTAGGGGAATAATGGTATAATTAACACTTTATACTATACTATGTATACTTGGCGTTTGTAAAAGCATTGCCACAATCGAATTTCCCAGATAACCCAAACATCAATGTTAAATTCAATCAAAGCCAACAGAATCTTTGTTCAAACCTTCTCCATGGCCTTTTGATTTTTCCCTATTAATTCCCTCTCCATAGTCCTTTCACTATGCTAGATGGGATCAAATTCATAGAAGTAGACTAATGCTGCAAAGTCCCCTGCCCAGCCCTGACCTAAGGTCACCACTCTGCAGTCTTATCATCTTGAAGAGTACAGGCAACAAGGAGTTCAATGCTGTTTCCAACTAGCTAAGCAGACCTTCACAGGTGACTAAATAGCTCCAAACCTCAGTCACCTCATCAGTAAAAATGGGACAATGGTGACACCTTTCTCCTGAGCCAAGATGCTGGATGTCAACAATATTTAGCATAATAAAGGCTCAAAAATTGTGTCTTTAGTTGTTATTCTGTTTATATTCTGGCAGCAGTCAGATTAAAGTTGACCCACATGAGTTTAGCTATGAAATTTGTTACATTTAGCCAGCAAGTTTATGATCATTTGTTACAAAAACACTAGGAAACTAACACACCAGGCAAGAGTAGTGTGATTCATGGAGCAAAAAATAAAAGGGGGATGACATATTTTCACAGCTAGCACTTGTATTCTTGCAGGAACTCCTACAGGGGAGGAAAACCTAACTTGAGCTTGGACTTAATATCCATGAAATTGTTGATAAACTGTGTAGTCTAGGAAAATGGTCATTTGGACATTACAAGCGGTTTTCTATTTTTAAGGACTAGGAGGTGTACTAGGGATTGAACCCAAGACACTTAACCTCTGGGCCATATCCCCAACATATTGATTGATTGATTGATTGATTGATTGAGGGTCTCACTAAGTTTAGGGCCTCACTAAGTTGCTGAGGCTGGCTTTAAACTTTCGATCCTCTGCCTCAGCCTCTGAGATTATAGGGATTATAGGGGTGCACCACCATGCCCAGCCCGTTGTCTTTTAAATGGTGTGGCTTCTCAAATCCTTTTTTTTTTTTAATTTTTTAATATTTATTTTTTAGTTCTCGGCGGACACAACATCTTTGTTTGTATGTGGTGCTGAGGATCGAACCCGGGCCGCACGCATGACAGGTGAGCGCGCTACCACTTGAGCCACATCCCCAGCCCTCAAATCCTTATACAAAGTTTAATGCTTACAAACATCTAAACTAGCACTTTGCATAAAAACTGGAATACAGATGTTACGGTTTGGATGTGAGGTATCCCCCAAAAGCTCAAAAGTGAGACAATGCAAGAAAATACAGATTAGAAATGATTAGTTAATGATTAGTTAATCCCCTGATATGGAATAACTGAGTGGTAACTGAAATGATATGGTGTGGTTGGAAGAGGAGGTCATTAAGGCGTGGCTTTGGGGTATATAGTTGTATTTGGCAAGTGGAGATCTCTATCTGCTTTCTGATGACCACATGAGCTGCTTCCCTCTGCCAGACTCTTCTGCCCTAAAGTTAGGCCTCACCTGGAGACCAGAGGAATGGAGCCAGCCTTCTATGGACTGAGACTTCTGAAACCCTAAGCCTCCAAATAAACTTTTCCTCCTCTACAATTGTTCTGGTCAGGTCTTTTAGTCATGGCGGCAACAAAGCTGCCTAAAACAAGAGGCTATCAGTGGGTACTTGAAGTCAATGCTGGTCTACTGGAGGTGCCATACCCAACCCTGTGGTTCTCCTCCCTTCCTGTCTAACCAGCTCAATGCAGCTTAGGGGACAGATTTGGGAAGGGGAAAGACTTTAGTACAAAAAAAATGACTTTGGAAAAAAAAGGATTGCTGGCTCAGGTTGCCACAGTAGCTAAGTTACCTGAATTTAATTCCATCCCACCCACATTTTCCCTTTAAAATACAGAAATGTCCAAGCAAATGAGAGCCGGAAAGAATTTCTTCTACTTATGTAACATTAATAGGATGGATAAAGACATGATGAGCACCCAAGTCTGAGACAGGGAAAATGAGCAGGGAGAGAGCTGCAGGCGCCTTCCAGCCCACGCTAGACCTCTCCCTCAGCAGCTCTCAAGGCCTCTGCTGATCACAGAAGCAGTTCCTCATGCCCTTTCATCCCCTCCCCAATCCCCCCACTAGACAAAGTTAAGCTTCTCTCTGTCATGAAAATGCTATGAGTTAAAAAATGTTTCCAACAAAATATGGGAAAATACTTTAAAAACAAGGAAAGGAGTTAGTAACATTAACTAACTCCAGTAGGAAAAAAATGTGAATGACAGGTCAATAAGCAAACACAAATGATCAAAAACCTTACCAAGATTTTTTCACTGTGATTCTAAAGAAAAACTTTTTTATGGACAAACTGGGCACAAATTGAAATGTTTCTGATCCATCTAGAGATCTGAATATAAATGAATGCAACTTTTCTAGAGGGCAGTTTGTGGAAAAATACACCACAGGTTGAATATTTCTTATCCAAAATGCTTAGGGCCCAAAGTATTTCAGATATTTGAATTCTGGAATATTTGTATAGACTTTACAAGTTGAGCATCCCTAATCTGAACATCTAAAAGTTTCTGAGCACCAACATAATACTCAGAGTTTCCAGTTTTGGAGCATTTTGGATTTGCGATTTTCAATTAGAGATGTTGAACTGTTCAGACATTTATGGTGACTTCTCCTCTGTAAATAATCAGAAATGTGCAGGGAGGTAATATGTGGGTAAAGTCATTAAACACATCACAATGTAGTGTTTACCATAATAGCCATAGCTTGGAAAGAATATCCAGCCTAAGAGAAAGCAGAATGAAAGAAACATGCACTTCTATGCAAAAAATATTTCTGTGGCGACAGAAATCATGTTCTCAAATGGCTTTCTACATATTAAGGACATGCAAAAGTATAATTTAGGCTTATCTAAGATTAAGATCACAATTTAAGGTTAAGAAAAGAAAAATTGATAACTGTATGCACGCCGGAGATCAAACTCAGGGTCCTGCACATGCTAGGCAAGAACACTGTCACCAACTATATCCCCAGTCCTCTCATTTTTTAAAAAAATACACAAATTAAAAACAAACTGGAAGGAAGTATATTGAACTACTAGTAATAGCATTAGGTGGCAAGATCTTCTTTCTTCTTTATATTTTTACCTTTTCCCAATTTACTCTACCAAAAAAATAAACATTATTTTTATCCAAAGAGAGCTAAAGGGAAATTGTATAATCTAAAAAAGGAACTATAAAGCAATGTTTCTACTAAAACATTTCCAAAAGATGTAAATTAAAAATATATGTTCAAAATCCTTTTAAAATAGTTACGCACATAATGAAATTTTTGCTACTGATTTTTTAGGGTAAGGGCAAGCCACTTCAATGCTCTAATTTGTGAATTTCAGTCTCTTATTGAAGAAACTAGTATCTGATATGTATACCCTCCATTCTCAAAAAGCTAGACACAAAATGATCAGATTTAGTTTTTAAAAAATTAATTATAGTCTAGATATCTGAATGGTGTGGAATCTCCACATGGTTGGTCAAGGAGCACCTATTTGCAAAGGAGATGAAACACTGTAGAATAAGTCTATGGATGGAAAAAGAAAACACAGCAGTGTTTACCCCCAAATAAGAGAGAAGTTAGGTTGTCTTCTAAAAATGGCAATTATGACAAATGAGTTTTACTGAGCAAACTTTATCACTCATTTCTGTTGTTTTTTTTTTACAAACATGCTGACCTCATTTATAGAGTTTATATTTATTCTTACTGCCAATTCAGCTACATATTTTGTGGAAAAGTTCTCAACACAGAAAATGTAAAAAGGAAATATAATTGGGTAAAAAAGTGACTCAAAAAATAATTTATTACATTTTAATATGCTTGATTCATTTTTTGAATCTTCATTCCAATATCTTTAATTCTTTTTAAAAAAATAAAAATAAAAAGTCAGTCTGGGGTTGTGGCTCAGAGGTAGAGCACTCATTTGACATGCGTGAGGCACTGGGTTCGATTCTCAGCACCACAAAAAAATTAAAAAATAAAGATATTGTGTCCGCCTATAACTAGAAAATAAATATTTAAAATAAATAAATAAAAATAAAAGGTCATGTTTGACATATAATGCTTCAATATTTATTCTCCTAGTCTTTATCAAACAGACATATGGGGGAACTTTTCCTTCAATTTTCTTTGACACATTCTGCTGTGCACCAAGAAATATTAGCCCCCAAAGTCACTTCTGCTGGGAAGCCTTCCATCATTAGCTCAGGTTTTCCAATTATACCTGTTCTCAGGGCATGATGTTACTCTCTTATTAGCAACACTCTGGGTGTGTCATTACACATATATTTTTGTGTTTCTCTTCCACTGAAATGCAAACCCTTGAGGCCAGCAACCTGACCTGTTTGGCTCATTCCTGAACCCCCAATGTATAGTACTCACAAACTAAAAATATCAGGGAAGTAAAAGCCGTGATGTTCTCAGAGTGAGAAGACCCAGATACAGCTTATTAAAACCTACGGTCCCCAAATTCTCTCATGAGTTAATTGGCTTCATTCAAAGAAACACACTGCTCTTTTGCTCCAGCCCAGCTGGGCAAATGACATTCAAAGGTGTATATTCTGTTCCAGATGGGGAGGAACTGCAGTGCCACGGGAAGAATACTGGGCCTGGTCCCTGAAGGCTGGTCAGCGTTCACATCCTGAATTCTGCTATGACCAGCCACTCCAGGCCCCAGTCCATGTCTCTATTAAATATGCAAGCCATTGCCAACTTCAGGGGATCATTTTTTGAGGACAAAATGTTTTGAGACAAGAAGAAAAAAAGCCACCTGCATGTAAAGTTTTATTATTATCTTGATGAGTGAGGCCTCCATGGCTTCAGCGTAAAAAGCATGAACAAATTCATATATTCACAGATGAGCATGGAAGAGCAAAGACCCCAAAATGAGGCCCCAAGTATTCATTATGTAATGGATATGAAGATCTTATCTATTACTGACAGGAAACATTAAAATGCAAATAGAGTAATAACATTATTATTGACGTCTCCTGCCACTACTCTTCCTTTAATGAAGCCACCTGAGACTTCACCACAGGACAGCATGCAGTCTACATGCGGGGGCTCTCTTGCAATGCCAAGCCTCCTAGGACAGCATTATCACAAGATGTTTCTAAACAACTCACCTCATTATTGCTCCCTCCCAAAATAGATGAAAGTTATGCCAGAACAAAATCACTGTCTGATGGACATTCCCCTACACTTAAATAGCCAATTAGAAAAAGGCATTCCATCCTTGGGTCAATCTGTTTCATTAATTAGAGGTGCATTTTGCAACCATTTCCTCCTCAGAGGCACATAAGAAAGTGGTTTAGATTTTGAGCCTTCCCAAGGTTTTCCTACAAAGGTAGCTCCCTGGGCAATACCTGCTCTGAAACACTCCAGGCAAAAACCATGCCTGTCATCATCAACATTGGGGAGCTCTGGGATCAAAACCAAGCCCTGACTGAGCCTAGAACAGTCTGGCTTCTTCCTACATCCAGCCCAGCAGATGCCACTGAATGAGCCATTCAGAGAAAAAAATCGAGCATCATGGTGCTTCTGAGTCACCCTTAGCTGCAAAGACCCTAGAACTCTACAGTGCCCAAGTTCTTACCACCACTCTCATCTGTCAAGATTCAGTGTGGAGAAGTGGACTTGAAGGGTGATCATTTAAGAAAGAAGCTATTTTTCACCCTGCTGGGTGTACCCATTTTGATCCCTAAATCAAAAAAGCTGTAGATCATCTCTGGCTTCCACAAAATTGCTTTGACTAAACTGTTTCAAGTTATTCCTTCAATCTGAAGGCCAGGTTAAAAAAAAAGCTGCACACATTTTGCTACCACAAAACTGCTAACCAGAAGAACATCATTCATTCCATAAAACATTGGGTGGAAACCTCAGAGCAGCAAACAGAAAATTTTCCCATGCAAAGATTTCCTGCATTTCCCTCTTCGCAGGATTTCCAGGGAGCTAAAAACAAACATTATTGGTATATACACCTTCTTTTTTGCCCTGATTTTAGTAATGTTCTTATAATCTCATCAGCCACTTCAAATAAGCTAAATGGAACTTAAAACACAATTTTTTGTATAAATTCGATTTTTTTTCCCTTTGGTCACTTGATTGTATCTACACTCCCTAACATCTGTAGAACTAGACTGGGGAAGAAGATGGGGAGAGTAGAGAGAAACAGTCACTTAATTCTATCCTCAGAGACTCTAATCCACTTAGGAAAATTTCTGGATTCAAATCTTTAAGAAATTCTGAATTAAAATCCCAGCCATACCACTTACTCCCTGCAAAGCCACAGAGGTTTTCTGCATCTTAGTCTCCACCTTGGTAAACTGAGTGTGTGGCCTTTCCCACCAAGCTCTTGAGATTCAAGATAGGCAGAGTGGAGAGAGGCCATTTAAAAATCTGTAAAGCATTATATCTGAATAAGCTCTTTACGTCACTAATCCAGAGGTTCAAGGTTAGAGGCTTGCAAAGTAAAAATCCTGCAATGCCATTTTCTCAAGCAGGGAACTAGCAGGTAGAAAGTGGACGTAAGTGATTGCTAATGCATTAATGACTGACATGTGGCAGCCACCATGAGACACACAGATGCAATGTGACATTAATGGAGAGATTTGCCCCTAGTCATGGACATGGGGAAGGGGACGCTCCACCACCTCTTGCCTTTAACTTGGGTTTGAAATCAAATGTCAGCCAAGATTAATTAGAAGTTTTGTTGAGATTCTGTTGACAGGAAAAATACATTTCCATAAGGTGAGGAAGTGCAAATCTAACTGACGCCTAGGGAAGGGCTGCCGTACTGTGAATGCTGCCTGTGTGGCACTTGTCAGGGCAATTACTTTCTGCTCAAGTGGCTGCTGCTTAACATTTTATTATCTTAACAACAAAAAACTCTGCAAGCAATAATTATTTATTATGCTAATTCTTCAGCTTTCTTCCTGAAATTTCTGTAAGACCATTAAAAACTAGCTGTGCCCTTGAAACAAACCATGGTTTATTAATACTCAACCAGTTAAGAGAAAAAAGCAAAGTCAGAGAGTGCTCCACACCAGCAATTATTAACCAAGGAGCCGGCCTGCACGCTTGCCTGGCCACAGATTTTATTTGAGGAAACATCCTATAGGTTGAACTGACTGGGAAACAATGTGAAATGTGTTTACAGCATCCCAGGGACCTCGAAAAGCTCAAAGGAACAGAAGGAAGCTGCTGTCCAGGTCCAGACAATTCTCAAGTCCAGGTTATGGTGGAAGCCTTAGGAATACCTTTCTCACCTCTCACCAACAGAAAAAGGCCGTCAGAGGCTCTCTCCAACCCTTTATAGAAGACCCCCAAGAAAGCGAACTTTATCTTCTCAGTTAGACTCCCACTGCTACGCTTTGGGTAGTGGTCCCCATAGGCCGACTTGTTGAAGGCCTGCTCCCCAGCCCATGGCACTACAGGGAGGTGAGGAAAACTTTAAGAGTTGGAGCAGAGCAGGAGGTCTTAGTCACCCAGGGTGTATCCTTGAAGGGAACTATGGGAATCCAGGCCCTTCCCATCTCTCTTCTACATCCAGGCCCTTTGATGAAGATTTTTTGTCATGCAAACTCCACCATGGTATGCTGCCTCTCCATAGGACCAATTGACCTTTGCAACTGTGGGCCAAAATAAGTAACTATTCCTCTTTTTTAAGTAGATTATCTCGAGTATTCTGTTATGGTAAGAAAAGGCTGACTAATACACAAACACTTTGCCATTTTTTTATTTATCAATTAAATCTTTGCAACATTGCTCTTTCTTAAACATGGTATCAATATCAACCCATTTTTAAATAATATATATTCTAGTCTTAATTCTCCCATTCTAGGACCCTGAGTATTGTTAAAGTCACATCAATCTAGTAATAACCCCAAACCAAAGGAACAGTGACCTACGGAGTCACTTCCTCCACTGTCTCTGAGGCAGCATCAAGAAGCTCTGCACCAGCTGGGCATGGTGGAGCACGCCTGTAATCCCAGCAACTCGGGAGGCTGAGGCAGAAGGATCATTCAATTTCACCTCAGCCAAAGCGAGGCACTAACAAACTCAGTGCTAAATAAAAACCAAAATAGGGCTGAGGATATGGTTCAGTGGTTGAGTGCCCAAGAATTCAATCCCCACTGCCAAGAAAGAAAGAAAGAGAGAGAGAGAGAGAGAGAGAGAGAGAGAGAGAGAGAGAGAGAGAGAGAGAGAGAGAGAGAGAGAGAGAGAGAGAGAGAGAAAGAAAGAAAGAAAGAAAGAAAGAAAGAAAGAAAGAAAGAAAGAAAGAAAGAAAGAAAGTAAGTTAGTTCTGCACCATGGAACTGCAGACAGGCAAGAGTTTGACAGCTCACAATCAGGAAAAGTCCCGATAAGAGTGGCATATAGTTTCTGGGTCAAACCTTTGTGGCAATAATGGGCAGATGTATTTGAAGAAGAAACATCAGTATTGTGAATGAGAGGAACACATTTGAAAACATCCTTAGCTGTGAGAGCATCCCTATCCAACTGACCAAAGAACTGAGAAGGCAATATCATCTATTCCTCTCTTTCTTTTTTGTTTCATTTTCCCTGTTTTTACCCACTGTATTAGTCCATTTTGTATATCTATAACAAAATACCTGAGGCTGGATACTTTATAAAGAAAAGAGGTTTATATAGCTCACAATTTGGAAGGGTCAAGGTCCAAAATCAGGGGGCCCTGTCTGCCTCACAACATGGCAGAGAGAAGTTGGAAGGAAAACAGCAGTGCTTACAGCAGAATGGTCACAGAGAATGACAGGAATCCAGAAAGACTCTGAAGCCAGGCTTGTTTTTATTTACTTATTTTTTTGTACCCACTCTCACAGGAACTACAAAGTCCCTTGAGAACTACATTAACCCCTTACAATAACATGATCACCTTCTACTAGGCCCCACCTCTCAACGTGGCTGCACTGGGGACCAACCTTCCAGGACAAGAGCCTTCAGCAGATACCCAAACCATACCCAAAGCCCACGTCACCTTCAAAAATTAATCACAGTCTTTATTTTTCTGTTTTCCAGGTGACTCTGAAAACCTCTGGGACCATCCAATTTAAAACAACAATGACAAGGGAAACGCTCCCAGTGAGGTACAGTAGGATCTGCTGAGAAGGTAAAAAGTCTGACTCCTTCTGGGTACAAATAGGTTTCCATTCTTAACAGTACGTCAGTGTTTCTTCAAAAACACGCACAGACATAATACAACAAATAAGTTTACATCAAGAAGCAGGGTGCTAAGCACTTAGCTTGGGGTTCCACTGCTGTTGGGACCTGCTAAGAATAAAGATTATGAGTGCAGGTGGGGGTAGCAGGCAGAGGGACCCTCACAGGAGCACTGGGACACAGGGGCACAGCACCCACAGGGTGGTGTTCATGTCTCCTCCCCCATTCTCCCTGCCTCCTCTTCTCAAGGCACAGTGAAGATTGTCAGATGCTGAACTCATCTTCCTTACTTGTGGAAGAAAGCAGCTGTCAGCCACAGTTTTTAAAAATCAGTATATTTTTGGCTATTATCTGCAGTTTTCAAAATAGACACAGTCCAATTACATTTTCTGAAATTGTTTCTCTCTCTTTATTTATGCACAGAATACCCCCAGTCTGGTCCCTAAATATAATGACAAGCATCCAGATTTAAAAAAAAAAAAAAAACTAGCACTCTTGCGATTTTGTTAATTCTTGCTTAATTCTTTTCCCCCAAATAAAAGTAAATCCTAGGCTGGGGTTGTAGCTCAGTGGTAAAGTGCTTGCCTCACATGTGTGAGGCGCTGGGTTCAATTCTCAGCACCACATAAAAATAAATAAAATAATGATTTTGTGTCCATCTACAACTAAAAAAAATTTTTTTAAAAGAAGTAAATCCTAACAGATCTAAATAAAAAGCACTGGCTGGCTTGTATATTCTTGAAGAGCACTCAGACATACAGCAACGGTTTTGTGTGCTTTAGGATACTTCTGAGCCTCTAGTCTTGAGGTTTTCAATCCGTACTGTCTAATTTTGGGGGTCAGGGAGCAGAGGTCTTAATTAGTGCCCGGGTCACTTGTTAGCCTTGAGATCCTCCCTCCCTCTGTCCCCTGGCACGCTGCTTCCCGGAGCTCTGGGATCTAATTCTGCACCAACACTTAATAAGGTTGTGGAGATTTAATAGAATTAGGAGTGTTGCTCGCAAATTAACCAATCCATTAACACTCCAGCAAAGAAACAATTCTAGAGGAAGAGCCAGCCAGAGGAGGATGAGAAGACAACCGGCAAAGGAAACAATCTGCTTAAAAAAACAGCTGGGACGCACTTTCACGCCACCTTTGTATGTTTTATACCTTTCAGAGCAAAGAGAAACGGAGGTAAATTGTGACATCAGGAAATCTCCCTCTGCTACTGTTCGGCTTCAGAAAGTAGGAACTGAGTGTCACTCTGCCAGTTCATTTTGCAAAATCATCCCAGCTCTTTATTGAGTTTAAAAACTCACAGATTCAATGCTTATTAAACTGTTTTAAATAACTTTCATCATAAGGTGGATATATGAACACATTGAAGAACTCTAGTAAACACAGAAAAGTCAAAAGAAAGCAAAAACACCAACAAATACACTGTCTGGAAATAAGCACTGTTAGTATTTTGGTTTGTTTTCTAGGCATTGCCACAGATCCGTCAATAAACATTTCAATAAGACTGGCATTGCCCTATGCCCATGGCTTCCATCACGAGTTCTACCCTGCGCCACTGTACTGTGATTACCTCACGTTCTTACACGTTTGCTTTGTCACCATTCTTAATGGCCATGTGGCAGTCTTACATGAACATGCCCCGATTTCATCCCTTCCTATTGTTGGATATTTAGGTTGCTTCCAATTTTTTTTTTTTTTTTTTACTTCTTCAAATAATGCCTTCATGAAGATGCCTCCAGGTTATTCTTCATACAATGTTCACTCTTATTTCCCTGAGATAAATTTATCATATTTGGATGAAATTCCACTAAGCTTCTTAGGGCCTTGCTATGTTGCTGAGTCTGGCTTTGAACTCACAGTCCTCCTGCCTCAGCTCCCTGAGCCACTGGAATTACAGGCCTGTGCCACCATGCCTGGCTCCACTATGTTCTTTGTGCATCCTAATGGAGCATCTTTCCACTCTCCAGGTGTGTGTGCTCTCAGGACCTCTGTTTTATATGACCCATTGCCCAGGAAACAACCACTGATCACTGGATTGCCCTCGATGACCCACCACCTTTAAAATACATCAAGATATCCTTATAAACAAAAATTACTACAATACTCACTAGATGCTACCTTTATATTTCCTGAAAGACAACTGAACTTGACTAACTGGACTTGACACTAGCAGGAAGGGTCAGCACCCTTCCCAGTGCTTCCTCATCTCCCTCAGCGCCACACAGAAGCTCTGCCACTGCTGTTGAGAACTCTCAGCAACCTGAGCTCTGGCTTTCCTCAGGGCCTGCAGAAACCACTTAACCAGTGTTCAAGGCCCAAGAAATGAGACACCACCACCACCAGTTCCCAGAGAGAAACAGCAGAAAGACCACACAGAACAAAGAGTTGAATCCCAAATAATAGGCGGCACAAGGACACGGGGGACATTGTAAGTATCTGTAGAGCTCTGGTATGTCTTGTTCTCTCAGAATGCTGCTTCCTGGAACAGAATAAGAATTCAACGTGAACCTCTCAACTGTCCATATTTAGTTACACAATGAGAAATTCGGTGTGTTGCAGAATTCTTTCCTGTCCAATGAAGAGTTTACACCATTATTGAGAGTTCATCTAAATACAGTCAGTCTTGGTATCTCCAGGTTCTGCACCCATGGGTACCATCAACCTCAGGTCGAAAATATTCAGGAAAGAAAATATGCACAGATTCTTTTTTCCTGTCATTTTTCCCTATAAATACCACATTTATACCATAATACATTGTATTAGGTATTAAAAGTCAGCTAGAGATGATTTCAAGTATATGGGAGGATGTGCATAGAATTATATGCAAATACTAGGTAGGCTCTTTCATACAAGATACTTGAGCATGTGCTAACTTTGGTTATCCTCTGGGTCCTGCAACCAATCTCCCACAGATACTGAGAATTAACTATGATAACTTATTTTTTTCATATTTATTTTTTAGTTGTAGTTGAACACACTACCTTTATTTCACTTATTTATTTATTTTTTAAAGATTGAGAGAGGAGAGAGAGAGAGAGAGAGAGAGAGAGAAATTTTAATGTTTATTTTTTAGTTTTCAGCGGACACAGCATCTTTCTTTGTATGTGGTGCTGAGGACCGAACCCCGGCCGCACTCATGCCAGGTGAGCAAGCTACCACTTGAGCCACATCCCCAGCCCCCTCACTTATGTATTTTTATATGGTACTGAGGATCAAACCCAGGGTCTTGCACATGTGAGGCAAGCACTCTACCACTGAGCCACACAACCTCAGTCCCCTGTGCTAACTTATAAGCAAAGTCTGACATCTAAATTATTTTTAAATTGCAATTACCTGTCTTGATTTTGGAAGGGATAATTGAGGCAGAGAGGCATAAAATATTTGCAAAGTCATAGACCAAGACCAGAATTTAGTTACTGTAAAGCGGAGTTCACCTTGACTTCTGTCTCTTGGAGGTCACACTTTTCTAACACTAAGATCTCCATCTAGAATGTTCAAGGCTACAGCCCCCACAGTTACAGGGCCTGCTTTTCATATCCAGCATAAGTGTCAAAGTCCCCACAGGGCCATACTGTGTGGGTGCAAGGAAATTCAGGAGTACACAAAATGAAGGTCAAGGTACATCAGTGTTTCTTCATTCCCACGTGCCCCTTTCTCAAAAGCTCTCACCTCTTCCATGTTTCCATCCAAGAAGCTTAGGGCTTTGCTAAATTGCTGAAGTTGGCTTGAAACTCGTGATCCTCCTGCCTCAGCTTCTGAGCCACTGATATTACAGGTGTGCACCATCACACCCAGCTAGTATGCTTTCTAATTTAATCCTCACTTTACAGTAACTCGTAAGTTTAGTTGTTCATTTTATTGTATTTAGATAAATTAATGAAAATAGAATAGATTTTTCATGGTTTTATAACTTATTACAAATATAATTCTTTTAAATCTACATCATTTTAAAATTGGCTTAACCACTTTAAGTAATCTGTCACTTCTTTTTAGCATTTTAAAAATTTTTCCTCAAAATGCAAACTTAAGCTTATTTGACATTTAAAACAGCATTTTCTGATAGCAAGTGAGGCTGATTTGAATGACAGCTTTGATGAAGACCTCTTTGCTAACCAGATCATACAATAGATATTTTTCACTCACCGATTAGCCTGAATTGTTCTTTGCATATATGATTTATTATAACAATATAAATAATAGCATTATAAATATACACATTTTATATGCATATTTAAAATTTGCATTGACTAACATAAAAAGAAATTAACATTATTTTTGTTTTCACAATCCTTTCTAGACATTCCTGTGTTTGTAAACAAAGTGTCTTTAAGCTGAATAATAGCAGGTAGAATTAACAGTAATTGAGGAAACTTGGCAAAGCTCTTGGACACCTTCCCAGCAAATGAGAAGGTGCATGACTGGACAAGGAATCCTTTAGAGATGAGTTAGTTTCCCACATTTTGTTTTTAATAACTTGGAGAATGAACCTAATCAAATACCAACTCACAAATCATTAAAAATAATTTTTGATGCCAAATCAAGTGTGAATTTTGGCATGCAATTTGGACAGTACTTTAAGAAGTAGCACTGCCATAGCAAAAAATCCTTACAGTTCTATTTATATAAACAAAGTTTCTTGGCACATATTCGTAGAAATGAAAAATGGAAGCAGAATCGGCACTTCATTCAGTTTAATTCTAGCAGTAAATAACACCAATCCACAGACACATGAACTAATTTCTTCAAAGCCCAATCGATTTCTGAAGTACTTCTCCAATACATTTTAACAATGATTCAATTGTATACCAATAATTGGAGTGATCATTCAACTGGATAAAATTTAGCACTTAGAGCTTCATACTCCAGTGAAATTGAAATTTCCATTTTATATATACTCTTGCTGCAGAAATATTTGGTAAATAATAAGTAGAATATTTCAAGCTTAAACATGTTATAATATGATACAATTCTATGGAAAAATTACAAGAAAATACCTGTTCAAGGAGGAAAAACTCAGGAGGTAAAATAAAAATAAAAGCTTTTTCATGTATTTTTAAATGGACAATGGGATGGTATCAAGTCCATGGATACCCAGCTTTTCTCTCTGATAGATATCTTTAAAACATCTTTGTAAAAGTTTTATTTTAAGATGCAATATTTACTATAGAGCATATATTCTCTGCTTCTGAACTGAATAAACAGGATAAAAATTTCAGATGTGAACTTATCAAAGGGCAAGAAAGTGCCTAGTTTTTAAAAATTCTTTTATAGAATACAGAAGCATGAAAGTCAGAAGCCTACCCAGTACCACTGCCCAAAGACCTCAGATCTTAGCCTTGGCCATCAGCTCCCTGAAAGATGCCATACAGCAAGGTTCCATACAGCAGTAGCTATTCCATTTTGCTGCTGACAATCACAGTTATTTCTGTTGATGTTGTTAGAATGCACTACAGTCTCCAGAATGAGCAAACCTATCCACTGAATCTGTTTGAAAGTCATCCTCCAAAATGAAGAGACCAACTTCATAAGTATCCTGAGAACTGGTGTCCCTCAGTCCTTAGTCCTGCTATTGGGGTGACAATGCTGCTTGCAGCTGAGTCATCCATTCACCCTTACAGGACTCCTGCCTAACCAATCAAAATGGAAGCAGGCAAAAAGGTCTAGGATCTCAAAACAGGATCAGGTTAAGCTCCTGGGGTATGCATCATAATGCTAACTCTGTCTGATACAAAGTACTATGTTCAGGGTGAGTAGCCTGTACCCAAAGTGCTTAAACTTGAAGTATGTTAATTTTGAATTTTATTTAGATTTTGGAATATCTGCATACATGTAATGAGAGATCTTGGGGATGGGAATGAAGTGTAAACAAAAAATTCATGTCTGTTCCATGTGTCTTGAACATGCTGCCTGAAGATAGTTTTTTATACTACTTTTCACATGCCTACAACTTGACTGCAACCTGCCTCATGAGGCCAGGTGCAAAATCTTGCACTGTGGCATCATGTCAGTGCTCAAAAAGTTTTGGATCTGGGAGCATTTCAGATTTCAGGTTTTGGCATTTGAGATGCTCAATGAGCTGCATGATTTAATGGCTTCTAAATCATGTTAATTAAGTTCCAAACTCAGCTTTGCCTCCTACCATGTACCTGATGTTGGTCACTTTGCATAGCCTCTGAGCTTATTTCCAGGCCTATAAAATGGGGGTACCTTAGGTTGTCACAAGTACTAAGTCGGGCAATACGTATTTGAAAGGCACTTCAGAAAGTGCCTGAAAATGTTGAAATGTTGAAATGTTCAGAACATCAGTTGCTCTTCTGTCATGTCACACTGCTATGTTTAAGGACTGCCGTGCTGACTAAAAACAAAGCAGAGGAGACCCTCATCATTATACAAAATACATGTATGAAGATGTGAATTTGGTGTCAACATATCTTATATACAAACAGAGATATGATAAATTGTGGTATAAAGGTGTATTAAGAATTGTAATGCAAAAAAAATAATAAGGGAGCTCATGTATAAAGGCATAATTTGGTGTGAACATACTTTATGTACAGAGTTACAAAAAAAATTGTGCTGTGAATGGATAATTATGATCGTAATGCATTCCACTATTGTCATGTATGTAAGAAATTAAAAAAAACAACAACAAAGCAAAACAAAAAACCAAAGCAGAGCGTGAGCCGGTCGGTCTCCCATTTCTAGCTCACTCCATCTGGACCAGCACTCCCTGTGCCGTCCACATCCTGCAGAGGAGAAAGGTGGTGACAAGCAGCCTGTCTTCTGATAATTCCACCACAAGCAGCAGTGGTTCAGTGGGATGAACGCACCTGTTTAAAGCTCAACTATTACAGAACACAAAGAAGGAGGAAGGAAAAGAAAGGAGAAAATGAAAGCCCAGGAGCTTGATAGAAGGCATAGAAATAAAAGAGCAATCAAGTTTTTAACTCAGGAACCCCTCACAAAACCATGCACAGTTTTCCAACTTCTGGCCAAATTCCCATTCTGTGCACAGCCGTCTTTTAGTATAGCAGAAAATATGTCTCCCTGGGGACAGAAGGAAAGGAAGCCAAGGCACCAACAATGCCATCTTCTAGTTTAAAAATTAAGTGAAAGCTCTTTAAAATTTTCCCCTTCCTCCAGTTTCCTAGGCCTTCCCATTCTATATTTTATCTAAGGAAATGATTGTTACCCTCAAAAACTCAACCACTTCAGAAGTATCTCATTTTTTAAAATAAATTATTTATTCAAATTTGTTATACATGACAGCAGAATGCAATTCACTTCATATTACACATATAGAGCACAATTTTTCAAGTCACTGATTATACACAATATATTTTCACACCATTTCTATCTTCATAGGGGTACTTAGGGAAATGATGTCTAACTCATTCCACTATCATTCCTCCCCCCTTACCCCCCTCTCTCCCCTTTGCCCTATCTAAAGTTCCTCCATTCCTCCCATGCTCCACCCCTTTCATCCCTGTTATGAGTCAGCATCTTAGTAGCAAAGAAAACATTCAGCCTTTGGTTTGGGGAGATTGGCTTACTTCACTTAGCATTATATTCTCCAACTTCATCCATTTACCTGCAAATGCCATGATTTTATTCTCTTTTAATGCCAAGTAATGTCCCATTGTGTATATATATACCAAAATTTCCCTATCCATTCATTAACCAAGTTGATTCATCATCAACCAGCTTGGTTCCATAATTTAGCTATAATGAATTGTGCTGCTATAAAAATTGATTTGGCTGTGTCCCTGTATGCTGTTTTTAAGTCCTTTGGGTATAGACTGAGGAATGGGACAGCTGGGTCAAATGGTGGTTCCATTCTAAGTTTTCCAAGGAATCTCCATACTGCTTTCCATATTGGCTGCACCACTTTGCAGTCCCATCTGCAATGTATGAGTGTACCTTTTCCCCCACATCCTTGCCTACACTTATTATTGTTTGTATTCTTGAGAGCTCCCATTCTGAATGGAGGGAGATGAAATCTTAGTGTATTTTTGATTTGCATTTCTCTAGTAGCTAGAGATGTTGAACATTTTTTCATAGTTTGTCGGTTGATGGTATATCCTCTTCTGAGAAATGTCCAGTTCCCTGGCCGATTTATGGATTGGGTTATTTGTGGGGTTTTGTTGTTGTTGTTGTTGTTGTTGTTTGTTTGTTTGTTTTTTTGGTGTTAGGGTTTTTGAGTGCTTTATATTTCCTACAGATTAGTGCTCTATCTGATGTGTGGGGGTAAAGATTTGCTCCCATTCTGTAAGCTCTCTCTTCACCTCACTGATTGTTTCTTTTCCTGCAAAAGCTTTTTAGTTTGAATCTATCCCATTTATTGATTCTTAGTTTTAAAGCTTGCACTATAGGAGTCTTATTAAGAAAGTTGGGGCCTAAACCCACATGATACAGATTTGGGTTTACTTTTTCTTCAATTAGGCACAAGGTCTTGGTTTGATTCCTAGGTCCTTGATCCAATTTGAGTTTAATTTTGTGTATGGTGAGAGATAGGGGTTATAGAAGGCCCTCCTTCGAGTTTTCTAGAGGCTTCCTTCCTCCAGACTGGACTTCAAGCTCCCTAGACAAGCCAGCCCTGGAAAGGGAGATGCCACCCCCTCCCTCTTTAGTTTTCATAGTATTTTTATTTAAAAATAGAAGGTTCAGCTGACATTTTTTCTTTAAATGTAATTAGGCACTTTTTCCCTTTAAATATTTTTAGTTGTAGATGGGCACAATATTTTTATTTATTTATTTTTATGTGATGCTGAGAATCTAAGCCAGTATATCACACATGCTACTACCACTGAGCTTCAACACCAACCCTGACATATGTTTTTCTGTGAGCGTCTTACAGGGTCATCTTGGGACAGCCTTACATCCTCAATACTCAGCAAAAGCTTCTATGGACCTCAACAAAGGATTCATAAACCAGTCTTTGCCTGCAAAAGGCACAGGCACCTCTCAGGGTGGGAGGATGTGGTCCTAACTCATTTCACTCTTAGCCTTAGATAAGTATTATTTTTTTAAGAGAATATACCTTGCAAACAAATTGTTTTTTTTTAAATTTTTTTAGCTGTCAATGAAGCTTCACTCATTTATTTATATGTGGTACTGAGAATCAAACCCAGTGCCTCACACATGCCAGGCAAGCACTCTGCCACTGAGCCACACCCTTAGCCCACAAATGTTGAATATTCTTCCCATCACTGAAGATTTCTTACCACTGTGTTCAGTTTTGGATTATTAAACTGAGGTATGGAAGAACAACCTCAAGGTAGAAGGCATGGCCCAGGATAGAACCAAAAAAATAAAAAAAATGTCAACTCAATAGCAATTTCCAATTTATAATGAAATGGAGAACAAGCACCTGGTGGCTCCTGGTTTATTTATCTGAACTAACACAGGCTTAGGAAGAGGGTGGGAAGGGCAGAATGAGGGGCACATGTGCTGGCTCAAAGCTGAAACCCTAAGCAGCCAGGCCCAGGACAGTGTGCAGTGGCCTCGGCAGGTCACACCTTGTCAGTGCTCGAGAGCTGAGAAAGCAACTTTTCAAATAATTTTACATGATCTGCATAAACTTTTCAGGTACTTAAAATTATAATATCCATCCACTTTGCTCTTCTAAGACAAAAATCACAATTAAGAAACTTGGGGGTGCGGTATAGCTCAGAGGGAAAGCACTTGCCTAGCATGTGTGAAGTCCTGGTTTCCATCCCTAGCCCTGCAGAAAAAGAAAAGAGTAGAAAAACAGAGAACACAATTAAGAATCTTGTCATAAATCTAAGTACTTATATATAAATCTGCATTTGTTGAAGATGATCAAATACTTTTAAAGAGTTTAAATCCATGTGTTTTAAAACTCACTCTGAAAAAAATGCCAAATGCTTTTTCATAGTCACTTATTCTACTTTTTTTTTTTTTTTTTTGATACTGATGGTTAAACTTAAGCCGACATAGATGGCAGGCAAGCACTCCACCACTGAGCCAGAGGCTCAGCCCTGCAGTTTGTTAATGCACAGTTTATCTTGATACAATTCTCCCAAATGATGCTGACCCCAAAAAGTGATCTAAATGGGCAAAGTAAATAAGTTTTGCAGACAAGTATATATATCAGATAGTTCTTTCCCCTGGTGAATTCAGCTAGACACTATATAATGGATTATTTTTAAATCCTTCAAATAGGGATCTACATGCTTCTTTACTTTTGTCAAACCTCAAAAGACCATGCGTTTTTGCCCTAAGGAAGGTGATGCTATCTTCAGGCTCCTAGGCCCTGCTCACCTCCACTAGAAAGGTCTTAAATAAATTATCCCTGATCTTAGAAGCATTGTGCCCCCATAACTACTAATGCAAAATTTTACACCTTTCACCTTAATCAGAGATTCAGATGCAAAACACACGAAATTGCAAAAATCCACTTTTATCTAGATAAAAAGGGAAGATAACATCTGTGCTCCTCTACACATACAAAATATGAATAAATCTCAATTCAATTAACTTTACTAAAGTTCCTAAGAAACTAAGTACTATTCCTTCAAATTTACTATCTCAGAGGGCTGTAAAACAGCAGTAAGTACATTGCAATACTGGGCTATGACAATTTTACAATTGTTTTTAACATTGACATGAGAAATTGCACTAAATATAAAGCCATAGTTCAAAATTACAACATGTGCATTTGGGTTCAACAGGTGGGGACAGGATCAAAAGCCAGAAAGAAAAGCATGCTTTGGGATCTGAAATCAACTGTGCCCACTCTCTGAAAAACATCCTGAAATGTGCTGGAGCTTCAGTTCCATAAACCCTACAATGCCAATAAAACCCTGCAATGCTACTGTCCTATTATAGGATAGTTTTGGGGGAGTAAGTAAATGACATGTGAAGGACCTAGCATGGCATACAACTGTCATATTTTCTTTTCCCTTGCTCTAGAGATATGAGGAAAAATAGTAGCAAGTTTATGAATCAGAATTACAAATATAAGAATATTGTGACTGGGGAAAACCATACCCTCCGGGGCTTGCAGATAGATAGGGAAAGTACAAGGCAATGACTCAAAGTTATCCTGTGGTCACAGGGCTCTGGTAGTGGTAACAGCAGCTGTGCTACAGCATGCACTGTGTTCTTCACAGGATGGCCAAGTAAGCATTGCTCTCATTTCACAGATGAACAAATGTGCCTAGAGTCTAGCAGGAACATGTGACTCACAACAGGAAATGGGCACATCCAGGAGGAGAACTAGATTTAATCGTGCTATTATCACACCTTCACCTGCCCCAGAGACACAAGGTTTGTAAGAGTCACTGGAGCAAACCCATGAACCACATGGCATTGGATGACCCTATTTGTATATAAGCAATCAGGTTCACTGGGGGTCAACAACTTCCCCCTTCAGATGACAGTAAGTGGCAATGTTGACCCCTCAATGCAAATCTTTGGACCCCAAATTCCTGCTTTTCATCCTGCCAGCAATTTCTGAACCATATTCTATAAGGCAGAAGCATCTCAGATCATATGCACTAGATCAAACAGATCCTTGTGTAGGACCCAAGTCTCCACCTCTCCTTGCACCTACATTCTTTACCATGTGATCCTATAATCCCACACACCAAGGTATGAGGTCTGTCTCCACCCTTGATTCTAGGCTAGCCTTGGGACTGGCTCTGGCCAGAAGGAGGGATAGATAAAATGTACCCTTCCCAAGCATGAGCCAGAAAGCCCTGGTGCACTGCTACTCTTTTCTTTGGAAATTCTGCCAGGTGGAGAATCATAGAGCACATGGAGGGGCACCCAGATGGCTCAGCCAAGGCCATCCCAGCCAACCAACCCCAAAACTTCATGACAGCCCAGCCAAGATCAGCTGAGCAGATGCTTGGTGTACACAAAGTACACCAAGTCCAGTTTATATCAGCAGAAACACCATGGAACATGAAAAGCAGTAAATTGCTTTAAGTCTATAGATTCAGGGATGGTCTGTTACGTAGCAATAGCTAATATAACGTGTTCATAGTTAAACTTATTATAAAGTTACAAAGACTTGGAGAGTCTTTTCTTTTTTCAATCTGTTCACATAAAATGCTGCTTAAACAAATTATGTTTTTCAAGCTATGTAAAATTTGGCATAACCCAAAGGTTTTGACACTTGAAACAATAAATTGGGGAACTCTTCAAGTAGGCTATAAGAATCTCTGTACCCACTCAAGTGTTCTAATCTTTAACAAGTGATGAATATGTTGCATGGTGTTGTTAAGAAGGAGAAGCGGGGTTGGGGATGTGGCTCAAGTGGTAGCGCACTAGCCTGGCATGTGCAAGGCACTGGGTTCGATCCTCAACATCACATAAAGATAAAATAAAGATATTGTATCCACCTAAAAAAAAAAGAAGAGGACTGGGGTTGTGACTCAGTGGTAGAGTGTTTGCCTGCCATGTATGAGGCACTGGGTTTGATGCTTAGCACCACATAACAATAAATAAATAAGTTAAATTAAGGTATTGTGTTCATCTACAACCAAAAAAAAATTTTTTTAAAAGTAGTAAAAGAAACGCATACACACAAAAGTCCTACTGGGGGAACTCTGACTCAAATGGCAAGAGATGGAACTCAATTATTTTCTGCCATCTCCATCCAGTTCCAAAAATATTTAATGCATTTATAATCATGCATAAAATACAGCAGATATATTAGAATAAGGTGAGAGAAGTGAAGAGGAGGCTAAGAATCAGGCAGGAAAAAGGACCCAGAAACCAGGATCTATAGAGGGATGACTGCCTGGAATGTTTCGTTGCCCTTTTGCCTACCCACCCTCTTGCAGGGGGAGCAGCCAATTTTTCTTGGAGCTCATTCACAGGAGCAATGTGTTCCTCTGGGGAATGGAATCTCTCTTCCCACTGGGCTTGGACGTGGATGAGTTAGCCTGGAACTCCTCAGAAATATCACGGAGACAGGAAAGATGAATAGAGAAGAAGACTTAGAATCTGATGATGCAATCTGATGACAGTGCTGAACCCTTGGGACCAGCCCCGCTAGCCCTTGACCTTCTCTCTTACAAAAGCCAACTCATTCTCTGTCTGATATTTCCCTGTCTTATTCCCTGTCTGTGCTAATTTTGCTGCTCTATTTAAAAATAATTTTCTAGTTATGAAAACACACATTTCAAACTGTCTTTCTACAAGCCCACTAAAAGGGAAGAATTGGTAGGTTGCATCATTCACTGTGTTCCTGAGAAGGAACAGTTCAAGAGAATGACATCTTTCCTTGGAACTAAGGTCCAGAAAGAAACCTTCCCAGAACCCATCAGACAGATTTTTTTTTCAAATTATGCAATAAAACATCACTCAACAACACGCTAATGATACTACATTTTAATGCTTTTCCTTAAAGCACACTTAATATAAGCAGATAGTATCACAGCAAAGCATAAGTTGGGCAAAGGCAAGTCTGTTCTGGGGTGGGAGAAATCACAACAGTACTCAGATGACCTGAATTGGTCAGAGGTGCAGACAACCTGACCTCTCAAAAGCCTGTGTGGATACTCTACCAATTTTTTATTTGCTACAGAGCAGCAATAAATTTGAGAATATCGTATCCTCATAGCATGGGACCTAGCACCTAATTAGTGTTCAATATCTGATGAAAAAATTATTACTATCAATTATAGGCCCCTGAAACATGGCTTACTTATGTTGCCAAAATTTACATAGAGAATCAAAACCTTCCACTACTGCTACTGCAAAACCTTTGGTGGTTGTGTGAATGGTGACTACATTATCAAGCTCAGGTAGAGTCAACTTTTCTTGCAGGCATCTTTGCAGAACTAATCTACGATAAATGTGCCAAGCATCAAAAGTCCTAGAAACAGCCTTTCAGCACCCACTTCCTCTTAGCAAGCCACCTTATGCTGTCAGGTAAACTCTCAGATGGTTCCCCATGTTCTAGACAGTTCTCCCATTGTCACCTAGCAAAAAGGACCCATAGATCCAGGTACCATTCTCTTGAACCATGATTTCTGACAAACTCATCTGAACTAAGATATAAGTACCTGACAATCCTCATGCTCTTTAAGTGGCTAGAGAGACCCTTATAGATCCTTGAATCAAATGTCTTCATTTTACAAGTGAGAAATCTGAATTCAAAGATGTCAATGTATCAAAGTGACATCCTGTTAGAGATGTCATATGAAAGAATACTTAATGAGTCACCTTTCCCAGAGACTGCATTTTGACAAGCACCATTCTTCCTTGACCAAAATGATAAGGAAATGGAAATTTCAAGTGCTTATAGACTGGTACATTCATTTTGAGGTCTATGAGACTTCTAGGAAATCAAAACATCTATGTTTACAGGGCCCCTAAGGCAAATGATTCCACAATGTCCATATATTTCACTGGACATGAAATAAAGGAGTAAGTGCAAGAAAATAATCTTCCCCCAAATACTTTGCAGATTATCTTGTCTCATGATCTTCCTTGAGTCATTTCAAGATGCAACTCAGACCTGCAAATTTAGAGATCTAAAATCATCAGTGTTCTGATTACCCTAAATTGTCCTTATTCTTTCATTATATCCCCCCAAATTCCAGATCATATCACATTTACTAAAGGTCAATTAGTTGGAAGATAAAACATAAAACTCTTCCTTTCATAATTAATTTTCTCTGACACCAGAAGTCTCTGCTTCAAACTCTCAGGTCAAACAGTATGTAAAAATTCATGAGTGACACTCATGCTTTCTTAACATCAGTTAGAGAAGACTACCTAATGCTGCAGAAGGGCAGGGTCCCTGTAGTTTTTCAATTTGAAGGAACAGCAACATCACCTGGGGTGCTTCTCTAGTTGGTTCTGTGGTCTCTCCAGACTTCCCCACTCAGTAGGTCTTACATATGCTTATAACTTACATATGTATGTAACTACACGTGCATGCATCTATGTCACTTCTACAACCTCCCAGTGCCCCAACCATCGAAGTCTTGGACCTAGAGAAGGGTATCCAGGAATGTGAACCACATGAATTACTATCAATATTCAACACTTTGGGATTCATAGAAACTGAGTTCATGCAGTTAAACCTACAACCTGCTTGGAAGATGGGAGAATAGGCGGATCCCCTCTTACTCTGACCATTAAACACGCAGAGCCAGTCACCTCAAGAAGCCCCCGATGCTACCCACTGGTTCTCTGCTTCAGTATTTATATTATATCTGAAAGGTGTTTTTTCCAGAAAAGATGACTGAAGCTCAGTGAAATGAAATAATACAACAAGGCCACACAGTTACTCACAGATGGAAACAATTCTAAAAACCAAGAAGTGATCAGATCAGGAGATTCTGTCTTTCTGTCTGTGCCCCAGGGTCCCCCATGGCTGACATCATGGCCTGGACCCCACAGCTTCCTATCTGTCTCTCCCTGGAGAGGCCACACTCACAATCTGCCAAGGGTCAGTAACAAAGGAACCCCAACAGTCAGCCTCTTAGGGCTCCCTGCCCCCTGAGCATTGCTTGAAAGAAAAGGAGAAGCTCTTTAAAAATCCACACAAGATGCAAATGGCAACTGAGTATGAAACTAGGGGGAAAACTCCCATCCATAACATATTGTCTGTGCTCAGAACAGGATACCCTCAAAATCTGGTGCTTTGGTCTGCTGAGTACTTTAACTGAAGGATAATGGAAGGCCTAGATTTCAGAAGTGGGGTCTCTTTCTGATCTTCTCCTGCCTTCTGCCTTTCTCCCTCAAAGTGAGTCAGAGAAAACAGAATTCCTCTTCACCAAGGTGGGACATAGAAACTGGAACCTCTCCCCCTTCTCCACTGTCATTCCAGAGGGGTCCTGCCCCATGCCTGTAGGAAGGAATGCCACACAGGCCAAGAAGAATCTGAACAGACTGGCCCGGTTGCATTTCTCCTCACTATCCATTACCATTGGATCAGACCTTCCATCCAAACGCATTTCTACATGACGACCGTTCCTCAGCAACAAACAGGAAGTTTCCCCTGGGTCTTCATTGCTCTCTTTCCCCTCAAACTACAAGTCAATAAATGTGTGATGCTCTTTTCCTGTCAACATGTCTTTAGTTATGGAGGTAACATGGCTCCAGTGGTGGGCACAGAAAGGTGCCACACCTTTCTGCCCCTGCCAATGGATGCTGGTGCCCTGACTCACTTGGGAAATTTCACACCCTACTCAGCAGTCAAGCTTCAAAAGGTCAAGGAAGTACCTCCATTCTAACTAATTAGAACAAATTAAAAAATTAAAATTAAAAAAAAGAGAAAATAGGGATCACAATTCTCTCTTCTAGATTAGTACAGTTTTTGCCACTTAGAATCCAAAAATTGTATGTCAGACAAATTCTTATAAGACTGAAAATTTTGCTTTAATTTATCTTTTGAAATATGAGTGAATATATATATTGTGTGAGTCCACTCACGGAAAATTCAAAAACTGGGCAAAACTCCCCTATGATGTTAGAGAGATCAGGATAGAGGTCATCTTTGGAGAAAAAAAAAGTCAAAGAAGTAGGAAACACAGTTTATGAGATTGTTGTCAAAGTCACCTTTTTAATTAAGTTTTATCACGTGGGAGGTACCCACTGAATGAAAAGCAAGGAGAGCATGCCTGCTACAATAAAGAGGAGCCCCGTGTTACTAGGCTGCCATCTGAGCTCCGTGTAGGTGTAATTAATTTCACTCTATATCTGAAACAAAAGGCAGCAGACAGAATATATTATTCTCTTTGATGGAACCCTCTTATGGTGATATCACAGTTCCTTTAATACCTCGATAACTAAATCAAATCCTCCTATAGTAGAATCATAATAAATCTACTGCACACTAAAAATTCACTTTTAGTGATTAGTATTGTATCAAAATTCTACTTTAGTAACTGACTTATAATTTCCTTATCAGATAAAATTGCAAGCTTATATATTTAGTTAACACTTTTCCCTTTAAATTCAATGACTGAATCTCTATACACCCATAAATTGGGAATTGCACTAAGCTCACACCTGGTTCTATGGTTAAAGTTCTTGGAGATGCTTTTAAAAAGTTACAATGGATAGAAAGGAAAAAAAAAAAAAAAACAGCAGTAAGCTTAAGTAATTTTATATTTTTCTTCTCCAAGGGAACTTCATTCAATCATACTTATTCATTCAACATATATTTACTGAGTACTACAGGCCAGACACTGTTCAGTAATTTGACTTGTACATCATCAGTATTTATTTTTAAAGGAATACTTTAAATCTCTACAATCATATATCTAGACAGAATATGAGGTTTCAATTTCAAGTATATGATTTTTACATGAGGTAAAGTTCCTCAAGTTATTCAAACTCAAAAAGAAAGTTCAAATATGAGGCTCCAATAAAACAGATTTTCCAGAGGGTGTGATCTAATTCCTTTTTCCCTCTGTCCCAGGCCCATCTGCAAACCCATTGTGATCCCACAGCAGGAAGCAGGGAGATGCAGGAGGTCTCTAACTTCCAGGGAAACCCAGACTAAAACATTCCTTTCATTGTATGCAATAAATCTGCTTTCTGCATATTGAATATGAGCAAAAGATTAAAATGAATATTCACTCATCTGAAAACAAACTGATGCTCTATAAGCTTTTATGCTTTGCAGCCCATAAAAAGTAAATGCTTTGCTTCAGCTTAGGCTGTTGCACATTGAGATAAATCATTGTTAATGGGTGTCCTTTTCCTTCCAGGAAGATTCTAAAACCTCAGTAGTTGTGACTAGTCTGAGTTCTTCACTCTCTTCAGTTGCTCCTATGTGTCCTGAATCTTCAGTCTTTTAGCCTATGATGCCATTTCCCTCCCCAGAGCCCCAGTCCTGGTAAACCACAGCCTGCTTCCACAGGGTTCTCCACTTTGCCTTGCTTCCAAGCCAGGGCCCAACATTTGCGCTCCATATTTAAAAAAAAAAAAAAAAAAGTTCAATGTCTCATTAGTCTTCTGAGCTTAAAGCAGGAAAAAAAATGACTGAATCAGATTTCCATGCAAATTCTAATGATTTCTTGAATTATACACTTAAATCCTCAGTGTCAGAGAAGTAATCTCTTACAGATGTCAACACAGTATATATAAGCTGCTTCCTATTTCCATACCTACACAGAGCTTTTCACTCCACTGCTTTTGCTGGTCTACCACAAGAAGAACCCAAAGGTGAACATGAACTCCTACTTGGTCAGCAAATAAAGAATACCTATTCTAATTCTACCTCTGTCTTGTAGACTAGCAGCAACATATCATACAGCCAAAAAAGAAAAGACAAAATAAGATTATTGCAGAGCAGTCTAAAGTTGTATTTGGGTGAGTACTGAATTACAACAAACTATACCATAGTTAGTACTAACAGAACTACAGCTTTCACTAAAAAATTTAATTTTATAATGAGGATTTAGAGGTACATATACAAACAGTTGAGGTCCACTATCATTCCCTTATTTAGCTGTTAATGAATCAAGTTCAGAAAGTCTTCTATGGAAAAGGCCAGACCTTTCCTGGCTCTGGCAGGTGGGTTAAGGGATGCAGCTATACCTAGTGATCAGCTTTGGATGACAGCAGAAGGAACAGGCAGCAGGAGGCTAGCCGGCCTGTGTCAAGCACTCTGAAAGTACTTCTCAAAGTCTCAGTCTCACTGAATGCATCCCAGGAAAATCCATTAAACAAACAACTCAATCATTTTTATTTACCCAGAGTGTTAAGTGACAGAGATGCAATCAATGTCTTTTGGGGCTAAGAGAAAAATTGGGCTCTAATTAAGGCTGTACATTGTCAGTACCTCAGACATACAGTGGAAATCCTTTTTCCCCCCATATGGAAGTTGAGAGTGTATTTTCCAGTTTCACATTTCTACGTTAAAACTCCAACTCTTACATAAATTAATTTTTCCATTCTTTCCTAAGAAAGTCTCTGTTTCTTTACAGTTAAGATCTAGAAATTCTTAACAGATGGACACCTTTTCAAAGTGTGTTAACTATATCTTTCTTATCTTTGCCTATTTCCACACCATTAATGGGACTTACAAACAGTAATTGTAAAAGAAATGTTAATTTGAACTAAAGGCATTCTTTTAATAAGCATGTTGGGTTATACCATTATTACAACAAGCCAAAAATATCTTCTGGCTTGGTACAGTGGCACACGCCTGGAATCCCAGAGGATCTGGAGGCTGAGGCAGGAGAATTTCAAATTCAAAGACAGCCTCAGCAACTTAGCAAGACCCTGTCTCAAAATAAAAACAAAATAGAGCTGGGGATGTGGCTCAGTCATTACATACATACCCCCGGATTCAATCCCCGAGACCAAGAGAAAAATCTTCTATTCCTCGTATCAACCTGGAGAAATTTCCAATAAATATTACATCAATTTTTAATTAGAATTTTACATTCACTTTTAGGAAACTTTTTAAAATACTTTTATTTTATTTGTTGTTATGTGGTGCTGGGGTTCGAACACAGTGTCTCACACATGCTAGGCAAGCGCTCTACCACTGAGCCACAACCCTGGCCCCAGAGACTTTTTGTATTATAGTTTCACAACTAGTTGGATCAGTATTTTCCTCAGGGAAGACTACTGTTTGAAGTATCACACTAGTGGTCTCATCTAACAGTCATAGCACAATCCACATGGCCATTGCCAGAATTTCAGCAGTGCTTGTCAAAAAAACAATAAGTGAATGAATGCACATTCTCTTTTACCCTAGTCCTCTTTCAGCTCTTATGAAGGGAGTCTGATAATAAAGGGTTCAACTTTACAACAGTGTAAACTATCCCTGACTTCTCAAATTTCCAGGCCCATCAGAATCCCATGGAGGGATTTGAGAAGTCAGGGATAGTTTACACTGTTGTAAAGTTGAACCCCTTATTATCAGACTCCCTTCATAAGAGCTGAAAGAGGACTAGGGTAAAAGAGAATGTGTATTCATTCACTTATTGTTTTTCAACAGATTGCTAAGAATTTAACCTGTAGTTCCTAACTCAAGACCACAGAATCTGCAGATTTCTCAGAATCCTGAGTAATACTGCTGTCGCTGGCCCAAGCAACCCACTTTAGGAACTCCACTTTTAGAACAAAAGCTCTTCAAAGCATGGACACAAACCAAGGGAATGCTACTGGACCCTGCTCTAAGACAACAGGACTTCATAATCACCATGCTTGGCCCTGAGCAGCAACATCTGGAAGGACTCCAAGTGATCCTTGTGTACACTGTTTCCAGATGCACAAGTGCAAACCCAGTTTCCCATCAACACAGGCCTAGTACCCCAAGCCTTCCTCACAGCCATGGAAAGCTGCTAAAGTGCAGGATCTACCCACATAATTGTTACCAAAGAGGGATTAAGAGCAGAATTCCTTGACTGCTAGTATTTGCCAAGCTTGTCCCACTGAAGTATACAATTCTTTTCTACTCATTTTGTTTTCTTCTTTTTTTTTTCCTCTCACACCCATCCACTTAATTATGTCCTGCCCTTGCTAGCTGCCTGCTCTCACCCCCCCCCCAAAGGTTGGGGGAGGGATTATGCACTAGGAAGCTGGTAATTAAATCTTTCCTCCTCCCCACCCAACACAGCCAAATAGGGGGGGTAGAGGATTATTATTAAGAGAAAAAGAAGAAAGTCCGCCCCCACCACTGTGCATAGACTTTAATGAAGCTCATTTAATAAGCATGGGAAAGAGTAAAGATATTGCCAGCATTTGTCCATCCACATGGGTCCTCCAGGTACAAAAAGGGAATTCTGGAGGTAAACCCTGGAACACCATGCGAGGTTTGGCTTCGCCCCTGACCCCCATCTGGGGTTGAAGATCCTGTCTCCACCAGGGCTTCCAACGCCCAAGCGTGCCTGCTAGTACATGCTTGTCAGCTCACGCACTGCCAGTCCCTCCCGCAGCTCCACGTGGGACAACAGATGCCCCCTTGCAGGGTTAACAAGTTGACATTGGACGCGGCGCTCCACCAGGGTGCCAAGAACTAGGAGCGGGTGTCCACTGTGGCTCCACACCTCTGAGGCATGGGGAGCTGTCGCTTCTTCTACCACCGCGGAGACCTCTCTGAAACCAACAAGGAAAACTCCCAGGCTCTCCCAAGACGCAACGCGACCGCGGGGACCTACTTAGGTCGCCGGACACCACGGGCAAGGGTCAGCAGGGAGATCAAATCGCCACCAAGCTGCGGTTAGGTCAGGTGTTCAACGCAGGCACACCTGGACACCGCGCCCCCCTTCCCCGGCTCTGCTCTGGTTCTGAGGGGACAGCGCAGCGCCAATGCCCGGCGGCGGCTGCTGAGAACTTCAGGCAAAGTTTTGAGTTGTTCTTTAGGAACCGGCCAGAGAGTTGAAGTGGCGGGCGTCCAAACCGAAGCACTAGCCCAGGGCGCGGAGAGAGAGGGCCAGGCTGGGGGTCCGGGGTCCAGGACTAGTCCTAGAGGCGGGCCCTCTCCACCCGCCCGGGTGCTCAGCGCCAGCTCTCCCTTCAGGGCCCTCGCTTTGTGCCCCGCTGACCCGCAGACACGGTGCCTGAGCCGCCGCGTCCCTGGCCAGCCCGACGGCCTCCTCCAGTTCTCCTCCCTGGGAGGTGCCGGGGTCCCGGATACCTCGCTCTGACCCCTTCGCCCCAAGAGCGGCTGTGATTACCTGAAAACGTCTACCCTGTAGCAGTTAGCACAAGTCCCGCCAAAGTCGCCAGACAAGTCCCAAGTCCTCTCACGGTGCTGAGTGCGCGCCGGCCGCTCCCCAGCAGAAGCGGCCGAGCGTGGGCGCGCGAAGGCGGAGGGGGGACGGGAGCTGGGGCTTCCACACAGCGAGGAGAGACGCGTAAATAGCAAAGCCTGAGCCAAACCCCCCAAATGCCAGTAAAGAAGTCCGAAATCCAGCGTCCTGGGTCCTCTTGCCTTGCTCCTGGCTCCTCTCCGCGTCTTGCACTGCTGAGAGGTAACGGAGGGCGCGCCCGCGGAGCCAAAATCCTCCCTGGGTTCCTGCAGCTGCGCCCCCGCCACTCGCCTTCCACTACTCAGGACCCAAGCCTCCGGCGCTGGCCGTAGCCGCGGCCGCGCGCGTCCTGCCCGCCGCCTCTCTGTGGTCAGCCCCAAGCCACCCAAAGCAGCGGCGTGCGGATGGCCGAGCCCGCGCCCGCTGCGCACGTGGCTCTTGCTCCCTGACTGGCGAGGCCCCGCAGGCCGGCTGAGGAGAGCCCCGCGTCAAGGCCACTCCGCACCGCTGAGGCCCGCTAGAGGGCGTGGGCGCCCGCGCCCGGCGCCTCCCGGAGCTCCGCCGGGGGTGGCCTGGCGTCCCCCACAGCAGGTGCGGGCGTCACCCGCGTGGGGAGGAGCGGCCGCAAGGTGGCTACCCTCTGCCCCTCCTCGCCCCGACCGCGTCTTCTATTTCAGTGGTTGGCTTCGAGAGGGTGGCTGTGGAAGGGGCTGCGCCTCGTCAGAAGTTTGTTCCCAGTCAAAACCCGTGAGTAGTACGAGAGCCGCGGGGCGGAGCCAGCGGCCTGCAGCTCCCCGGGCGCGGCCAAGACGGTTCCGTCCCTGGCGCCCCTTGGCAGTGTCGCCAAGCAGAGCCAGTTTCACCCGGAGTCGCAGGGCCTGCGCTCCCCCGCGTCTGCCGGAAAGGCCAGCGAGATAATCTTGGAGGGAGGGCTGCGTGCTGCTCCGTGCCGCCGGCGGAGAGGTTGGCGGAGGCCAGGGGAAGGAGCTGGAGCCGCCGCGCTCCAGCCTGCGCTTGGGCGGCCCCATGAAGCACAGTCGCCCCTGCCCTGAGCCCCCCAGCACTCGTGAAGCAGGGCTCGCTTTTATGCTCCATGGTGTCTTTGCGTCCCGTGTGCGAGCCGAGGGCTGTCGTGGAAGGCGGCGGTCACACTGAAACTAGTGTTTGAACATAAACCGTGATTTCTGTATCTGGCTGGTGCGAAGTGCTGGGCAAGGGGGGGAGAAAGAAAGATGGGGAATGAATCAAGAAATGTCTCGAAATATTTTAATTTGCCATTTTGAGTCTGAGATGACTCTTACCGAGAATTTTTTAAACTTCTACTGCTTCAGTAAAGCCTAACTTTTAAACATATTATTTGTTATTTATTTTTAATGATCCATCCCCCTCAAAATAAGCACATTGAACCAACTCAAGACAGCTGTAGGCTCCTGGCCTAACCACTGCAGCCAAAAAGGGCTTGGAAAAAGGATAAATTGGAAATCAAAATAACTGAATATCAGAATGTTCTCTAATTTGCCAAGCTGTCAAGTCGTTTTGGATTCCAAGGTGCCTGGAGCTCTCCTGGCCTGCTAGCTCTAATAGGCATCCTCCAATCAGCCCTTCCTCCCCTGCTTTATACTTTAAAGACCTAATAAATATATTGACCCATATTCATGCTGAACAGGTCTACAGAGGGACCCAGAACCAGCAGACAAGTATACCTTACAGGTGTCATCCTCCCGGTGTAAATTTGGAAATCTCAGGACTTTTGCCTTTGGTACAGCAACCAGCACTTTCTTCCTGAATTCCGCTTACTAGGTCCCTAACAGACTTGTTGTTTAAAAGATGTCTCCAAATTAATAATTTTCATTTTACTATGACCTTACATCACCATGCTATTTTATTCAAATATGTACCTGTTGAGCCTTATCTTTCATTGCAAAATGAAATGAAGAGGAGTCTCATATTTCAAAAAAGGATCAACAAGTCAGGACGATCCAGTCTGCAACCTGTAGTTTCCATTTTGGTGAAATTGTGCCATATACCAGAACACAAATTTGCTTTTTAAAAATTGTAGTGGATTTTCCAATGGAGTTGTACACTAATGAGGATCCAGATGGGAAGTAAAAGTCAGTCTAGTCACATTACCTCTGAGTAACTTATTTAAACTGGGCGTAGAGGTTAATGTCAGGGTAGGATTTCATTTGCAAAGCATGTTAATTCTTTCAGTAAATAACTATTAAGGCAATACTGTTTGCCAGGCACTGTGCTAAGTGCCAGAGGTTGTCCTAGCCTGGGCTCCCTCAGAAACCGATCTTAAATTTAGAATTTCAGTACAGGTGATTTTTTTAATTGGGGCAGTGATTTTTTTTTTTTTAACTAGGAAATAAAAGAAATCAATATAGGGGGTGTTAATGAGTGGGCTACTGCTGAGGACAACTGGGCTTGATCTCCTGGGCGTCTTCAGGATTTGGAAATTCCATTGCTGTTACCACAGGACTTCCCTAGTAACTCCTGAAAAAATCCTGTTGCTTCTTACAGTTTCTTAAAGCTCAGGGAAGAGTCTGAATGTCATTTGTCCCTGTTCTCTGCTCTTCTTGACAATGGTAGGCTGACTGCCCTTAAGAGCCTGCCATTAACATTTCAAAGGGTAAGGAAGGTTTACTCAGCCACAGTTTCCCTTACAATTTGGGACTACTACTATTTTTTTTTTTTAATCCCTCTTACAGGTAACTGGTCAAAACAGCCTTTGATCCCTAAGCAAGGGGTCTATTGAAAACTAATGGTGAGAAATAGGGGTTTTATTTCATTTTGTTGCATATGGATTTCCAGTTTTCTTAGCACCATTTTTTGAAGAGGCTATCTTTCTCCAATGTACGTTTTTGGCACTTTTGTCTAATATAAGATAATTGTAATTGTGTGGGTTTATCTTTTTGTCCTCTATTCTGTACCATTGGTCTACCAGTCTGTTTTGGTGCCAATTCCATGCTGTTTTTGCTACTATTGCTCTGTAGTATAGTTTAAGGTCTGGTATAGTGATGCCACCTGCTTCACTCTTCTTGTATTGCTTTAGCTATTCTGGGTCTCTTATTTTTCCAGATGAATTTCATGACTGTTTTTCCTATTTCTATGAGGAATGCCATTGGGATTTTGATTTTTGATTTGAACCACACAAAAACATGCACAAAACTCAACTCAAAGTGGATCAAGGACTGAGGAATTAAGCCAGAGACATTGAATCTCAGTACAGGTGATTTTTTAAATTGGGGCAGTGATTTTTTTTAACTAGGAAATAAAAGAAATCAATATAGGGGGTCTTAATGAGTGGGCTACTGCTGAGGGCAACTGGGCTTGATCCCCTGGGATCAAATCTCCATCAAGTCAGATTAGGCCCCCACCCCCGCCCCTGACTTCCTTAATAAGACTCCTATAGCGCAAGAATTAAAATCAGGAATCAATAAATGGATGGATTCAAACTAAAAAACTTCTTCTCAACAAAAGAAACAATCAGTGAGGTGACTAGAGAGCCTACTAATTGGAAGCAAATTTTTACCACTCGAATATCAGGTAGAACACTAATTTCTAGGGTATATAAAGAACTCAAAAAGCCAAACACCAAAAAAAAAAAAAAAAAGAAAAAGAAAAGAAAAGAACAAATAACCCAATCAATAAGTGGGCCAAGGAACTGAACAAGCACTTCTCAAAAGATGATATGCAATCAATCAAACATATAAAAAAAGTTCAACATTTCTAGCAATTAGAGAAATGCAAATCAAAACTAAGATTTCATCTCACTCCCATCAGAATGGCAGCTATTAAGAATACATACAAACAACAATAAGTGTTGGTGAGGATGTGGGAGAAAAGGCACACTTATACATTGCTGGTGGGACTGCAAAGTGGTGCAGCCAATATGGAAAGCAGTATGGAGATTCCTTAGAAAAACTGGGGATGGAATCACCATTTGACCCAGCTATCTCACTCTTCTGTCTATACCCAAAAGACTTAAAAGATAGCATATTATAGGGACATAGCCATATCAGTGTTTATAAAAGCTAAACTGTGGAACCAACCTAGTCCCCTTAAGTAGATGAATGGATAAAAAAAATGTGGTATATATACAATGAAATATTACTCAGCAATAAAAGAGAATAAAATCATGGCATTTGCAGGTAAATGGATGGAGTTGGAGAATATAATGCTAAGTGAAGTTAGTCAATCCCCAAAAATTAAATGCCAAATGTTTTCTCTGATATAAGAAGGCTGATTCACAATGGGGTTGAGAGGGGAATATGGGAGGAATGGAGGAAATCTAGATAGGGCAAAGGGATAGGAGGGGAATGGAGAGGGCACAGGGCATGTGGGTAGGAAAGATGGTGGAATGAGATGGACATCATTACTATAAGTACATGTAAGAAGACAGAAATGGTGTGAACATACTTGGTATACAACCAGAGATATGAAAAATTGTGTTTATATGTGTAATATGAATTGTAATGCATTCTACTATCATACATAACACATTAGAAAAATAAATAAATAAGTAAATAAATAAAAAGAAAACTAATAGATCCTAAGGAAGGGCCACTGTAGGGTGCTCCCAACTGGGCACTTGCTTTGGCTTGTATTTTCAGCAGTGGAGATTTCTTATTTCAATCTAACTACATGTCACTCCAGGACATCTGGAGAAAATAGTGACATTTACATTGCAATTGGTCAGAGTTAGGGATGCTGTCAAGTAAGTCCCTAATATTGGGGGGCCTTGGGGAAGAGTTAGGGAAGGAAGACTTACCATATATATAAATTTTACCAAGTTTGCAAACTACTGTGTATCTTCTTATTGCATGTAGATATGAATCAAATTAAAAAATTAAGCAAACAGTTTTGGAGGTTTTTTGTTTTTGTTTGAGGAGGGAGGGTTGCTAGGAATTGAACTCAGAGCCTTGAGCATGCACAGTACTGACTAGCATGAAGCTGTACCCCTGGCCCCTACTATAGTTTTTATGTCACAGAAAGTAAACAAAACATCAGACAACAAAATATATTATTATGCATAGCTATATTTTCTGTTAAGAAACAGTCTGGATATATGCATAAGTAATATATAATTGTATATTATGATATATATAATATATTCCAGAAAATTGTTGTATCCTTTATTTTAATGAAATAACCAATTTGTTATAATCAAGATTTTCACATATATGTGTTCTATTAATAGCAAGAATTTAAAGCTATGTGTTTTTGCATGGCAGCACTTAGCCACTTTCAGTTTTGTCACCTAGTGGCACTAGCTACATTTCCAGTGCTCAGGAAGAACATATGGCCAATGGCTGCTGGACAGCCCAGATAGAGAACATTTTTATTACCACAACTGTGATGTAAAAGATCAAAATCTAAACATATATTTTCATCAAAAATGTCAATTTTTTAAAATTTTGAAAATTAAAATTACTTTGTACAGTTGAAATTTATCTTCTTTCAAATGATTCAAAGTGATCTGTTAGAATTCACATTCAAAATACAAATTATGACTGAATTTCATTATTTAAATGTATATATTGTACTGGGATTTGAACCCAAGGGCACTTAACCCATATCTGCAACCCTTTTTGCTTTTTTTTTTTTTTAATTTTGAGGCAGCTTCTCACTGATTTGCTTAATGCCTTGCTAAGTGGTTAAGGCTGGTCTTGAATTTGCAGTCCTCCTGCATCTGGAGTCACTGGGATTACTGGCATGTGCCACCATGCTCAGCTTAAATAAAAAGTGTTAAACCTTCAACTGTCCCATATTTGAAATTTTAATTGTACCTTATTAATGTCTAAATAAACTTAAGCCTATCAGCAATTCTAGCACTAGGTCCACCCAGCTGCCAATATAAAGAATCAGTTATCAGTATGTGTTATTACTACCTAGCTACCATTTTAACAGTGGAGTTCATCATTTAACTTTATAAAATACTCAATGACCACATTCAACTAAACACAAATATATACTAATATGTGACTTCCTCCAGAACCACAGGTTGGGTCATAAAAAGAAATAACGAAATGAGTATTTGGTATTACTGGAAACAACACCATTGATCTAAAAGTATAAGATCTGCTTGTTATCTGCTTGCTATCTGTTATGATCAACATGACTGAGGTGACCATTTGTTCCTAAATAAATATTTTTACAGGTTTGTGATACTTGGGTTCTCCAAGGCCCAGGCCACGACAGGAGCCCCTTTCGCCCAGTTTTTGCAGAACTGCTGGCTGAGCCTATGTAGTAATAAAGCCTCTGACAATAGTAGCTTTTTTCTGATTTTGATCCCAAACCCATTAAAATAAGTAAATAAAAAAATGAAAACAGATCTGACCAAAACCCATCCCTCATATCCTAAATGTTATGTTGAATTTGGAGGTTAACCACATGCAGAGAAGTTCCTTAAGCCATGGAAAATATCACCTCACCTGCCAGAGAGCATAGAGGGAAAGGATTATTTAAATACCTCCAAGACCACTTAATGGGCACTGTGGTGATCCAGTGGAAACGGAAAAGATCGTCATTGTTTTCATTACTCATGTGTTCTTATCTAGGCCTTGCTGAGATTATGACTTCCCATTTTTAGATGTGTGTTGGGATCATGAAAATGTTTTCTATGATAATAAATGGAAAATGGAAATAAGCACCCCTGTGTAGGTTTCCACAACCAGGCATTCTCTTCTATTGATCAAGAAAAGTATGTTTCCGGGGGGAGGGAGGAAGGGAGGATGGATGGCTTGAATTCAAAGTCCAATTCAAAATGAATCCCAACTGTGTGGGTAAAATTAGTTCATTTCGGCTTCCTAGCTTGTATAAATGGTATTAGATGTGAAAGCTCTGTGTAAACTCAGGCACTGAGCAAATGTGATTATTATTATGTTGATCTCTGATTAAGCGAAGCTTAAGTGAGCAGTGCCCCTCACTCCCACCTGCTCTGCTTCCAATTTTCTTTATTTTAGAGACCTGTGTGAGCTGTGGGACAGCACAGAGATACTTCACTGGGTGACATGCATATCCCCGGACTCACACCTTACACATTTGCGAGTATTTATATATTTTTGTGGTGCTGGGTGGACCCAGGGTCTCATGAGCGCTCAGCTTTAGCACTCAGCTCCACCCCCAACACCTAACATCAGATAGAAGAGGAGCAAACAGAAGATTCGATCCAGAACTTAATTTCTCAGCTTCACTCTCCTTTGAATGTTGTCTTGGTCCTCTTTCTGGCACCATTCTACCACAGACTGGTCAAGTTGAAAAGGAATTTATTTTGGTTCATGCTTCTGGAGTACAAGGTCACTTCATCTGGTAATGGTCTTGCTGGCAGAGCCCTGAGGTAAACAGGTCATCATATGGCAAGAGACAAAGTGTTTGTGTACATGTGTGTCTCCTCTGGTGTCCCTTGTAAGTCAACCTCATGACCTTGCCTAAACTCAATCCCTTGCCAAAGGCCCCACCTATAAGCACCAAGTCCGATTAAGTTCCTTCCCTCTTAACATCACACAATGGGGATTAAACGTCAACCCAGTGTCAGAGACAAATCATATTCAAACCACAGCAAATGTGTGTACGTGGAACCAGGGAGGGTGGGATGAAGATGAAAGCACAGGACTTGTTTGTCACAGGGGCCAGAAGAAAGCAGGTCACCTAACCTTCCACCAGCAAAGCCCTGGCTTTACCTGAACAGAAGAAAGAATGGGGGCAGGTGCCCTTTTCTGTGACTGTGCGTATCCTGCCTAAGGTCAGAACCTGTCACTGACAAAGGCAAAGCTCATCCAAGCACACAGTTCAAAGCCACAGTTGTATAAAGGCTTAAATCACCAGGTTGCAGTCTTAGATGTTCCAGGAATTCCTTCTCGTGACCTAATTAACAGGGAGAGGTAATAGATTTTAGCTAGTTTTTTTTTTTTTTTTTGCTTTGCCCACATTATGGTCAGAATATAATTAATTTCCTATAAAGCTGGTACTAGCGTAACACAGCATTTGTATAGTTTTTTGTTTTTCTTTTTGCAGTAGTGGGGATTGGACTCAAAACTTCACACTCAAGTGCTCTATCACTGAGCTACAATCCCCAGTCCTATTTTTATTTGTATTTTGAGACATGGTCTTACCCAGACTGACCTCAAACTTAACACTTCTCCTCCCTCAGCCTTCTGAGTAGCTGGGATCACCGGTGTGCGTCACTGTGCCTGGTTATACTTTTTAGAAATGTTACCCCTCATATTGTTAGACTGTGTAGCCTTGGGCAATTCACTTAACTTCTGTGTGTTTCAGTTTCCTTATCTGTCAAATGAAGATAATAATTGTACCTGTTTCACAGACTCATGAGGATTGAATGACATAATAACATAAAGTGCTTAGAACAGTTCCTGGCTCATCATTAGTGATATATACATTGTTGATCATAAATTATTATATGACAGGATATATGATGTAGCTCAGCATGTGCTGGAAGTTTGGTCCCCAATATAATGGTATGAAAAGGTAGTGACATCTTTAAGAGGTGGGACCTCATGGGAGGAACTTGGATTATGTCTACTCACGTGAAAGGATTCATACTGGTCTCCAGGAGTGCCAGAGTATATTTTTATGAGAGAGTGAACTGGGCTGTCCCAGGCTCTTGCTTCCTCTGTTTACCATGTGCTCTCTCATTCTCACACTCCTTCCATGTGATGTTCTCCACAATGAGGCCTTCATGAGAAGCCAATGGCAGTGCCACGCTCTTGGACCTCTGAAATTACAAACTAAATGAACCTATTATCTTTTTAACGTACCTGATTTCAGGTATTTGTTATAACACAGAACAGACTAAGCAAGCTCTTCTATTTAATTTTACCAGATGACACTGAAAATTTACAATTTGCAAATGGGTTATATTTTAATAAAAAATCTTTTTTTCTGATTGGAACTTTTCTCTCTTTGTATTTTTAGGTATAATAGTTGTGTAGGTTGATATTCTTTAAAAATTCCCTACATAGTCGTAGAGTCAGCAGCAGGAGGGCAGTCTCCATATACCAGAGAATGTGATGGTTGCCGCTCTGTCCAAGCCTGTGTTCCTAGGAACAGTACTTTGCAGAAGGACCCTGCTGGAGAATTGCTGGCCCCACCTGACGCCCTCTGAAGGCTGGTCTGTGTGCTCTTGAGAGAATGACTGGGATCTCCCAGTGACTTCCTGCTCTGTGTGCAGGCAAAACATTGGGCTGCCCTGATGCCCAGGGGCCTTATGTCCTTATGTGAAAACAGGTCACACTGTACCCTTTCCTTCCTTTTGCTCCTGCATCCTGGACTAGGGGAAACAACTGCTTGCACAAAAGCACACTTCTGACCAGAAAAGCCTGTCTGTCCTGCCCCCTGGAGCAAGAGAGGCCAAGCCAAGCTGTTTCCTGCCCAGAAGCAGGTCACATCTACATGACCAACCAGCAGCAGTGGCAACAACATGAACGCTGTACCCACCTGCACACAGTCATAGCAACAGTAGTTTTCAGTCTAGTTAATCATATATGGAAAAAGAAAATGAAAAATCTGGGGAAAAAATCTGGTTTATAAAGATTTGATTAGAGCCCTGAGGCTATCATTGTACAGTCACTCTACATCTTTTGTTAAAACACCCAGAAGTCCTAGAAGAAAACGATTTCTGCAAACTTTTTGGAGCTGGGAAGTTTTTCAAGAGCTGCTGGTGCAGTCCAAGAGTGAGAAATGACACTTCGCTGTTTGAATCACAGGAAGTTCAAAGGCACAGGCACCAGCTCACCACGCAGCAGAGACTTTCCACGTGGGGGTTCATTAAAGGAGAGAGTGTCTGTCTTTGTGTCCCTCATTTTGCCCAGAGGCTTTGAACTAAGATTTTATATGAGTTCTTGTGCTTTTGCATGAGACAACTGTTTTTCCCAGAACACAGTTTGAGGTTAGTCAGATTTTTCAAAATTCAGGGTAGAAATTGTGGTTCTCTATCATGCTCCCATGGATTCTTTTTTTTTTAATTTTTTTTTTAGTTGTTGATATAACTTTATTTTTATTTACATGTGGTGCTGAGAATTGAACCCAGTGCCTCACACATGCTGGGCAAGCGCTCCACCACTGAGCTACAACCTTATTTCCTTTGATTTCGCTTTCTTTTAAAACAAATCCTTTGAAGTTGATAGGTATATTCCTTAAGCTCAGCTTGACTAATACTATTAAAAAAGTTGTGCTAATAATGTCATTCTTATTCAGGTCAAATTATTGCAACAATGTGTCCTAAATCCAGTGATCTATAATAAAGCTGGATTTCCAGTAGAATATGAAAAGTTACAATGCTAACATCAAAGTCAAAATCATCTTCATTTTCTCTTCTTCTTTGATATTTTAAAGTTTCCCAATGTTGCAGTTTGAATTAACCATTTCTAGACAGGCATTATTTTCAATATGAGACAGGCAAAGAGGAAAACAATCAAAATTATATAAAATGTTTTTTAAACTATCATTTACTGAATTGTTGTTATGAACAGAACATTTTTATAGGGATTGAAACTCTAAAGGACATGTGTGGTTATTACGCCCATTTTAGAGTTGAGAAAACATGTTTAACCCTAGAGCGACATAGATAATGCAGAATAATTAGGCCACAGTCACTAAGCGAGCAATAACTGGTAGAGCTGTGATTTGTAGGCAAATATTCTTTTTCCTGAGCTCCCTTTCTTAACCCCCTCCGCTGTATTTGCCATTTTCACCTTGTTCTCTTTTCCTACCATAAATTATTCCTCAAATCGTTGCCTAAGTTGCCATCCTCTGGCCACATACTACACTGATGTCCATGTAATGACCCCAAAGCTCTCGTATAATTCATATCCACCCATCAAGGATATGTTAGGATTGTGAGCATTGTCAGTGTTGGGGTTTAGATATGAAGTATCCCCAAAAAGCTCATGTGTACGACAATGTAAGAAAATTTTGAGGTGAAATGATCTGGTTTTGATAACCTTAACCTAATCCACTTGAAAGGATTAACTGGGTGGCAACCATAGTCAGGTAGGGTGTGGCTGGAAGAGGTTTGTCACTGGGTGTGTGCCTTTGGGGTATATGGTTTGTCCCAGGTGAGCAGAGCCCTGTCTCTCTCTCTTTTTTTTTCTAGTGGCCCTGATCTGGGCCGCTTTCGTCCCCCACACCTTTCCACCATGATGTTCTACTTCATCTTGGGCACAGAGCAATGGAGTTAGACATCTAGGACTGAGATCTCTAAAACTGTGAGCCTCCAATAAACATTTCCTCCTACAAAATTGTTCTTGTCAGGTATTTTGGTTACAGTGGTGAAAAGACTGACTTACATAGGCAAATAACAAAACCCAGCCAACACTGGCATGGAGAACCAGGATTAAGGGCATAGGATCTGCTAGTACCTACCTGTGTTTAAAGTCCAGCTTCTCCATTTACCAGTGAGTGACTTGGGTAAACTATTCAACCTTTTCATGCCTCAACTTCCTTTCAAACATTAGGATAACAACAGCAGGACCACATGGTACCCACTTCTTCAAGTTCCTATGTAGATTAACTATGAATGCATGTATATTGCTCAAAAAGTATTTAAGCCATTTGCTGCCATTATTAAGTAAATAAATGGATTTTAGTTTCTCCTGTTTTAAAAAAAAAAAAGTGCAGGTGGTACAGCCCTATCAGGATGCCACTGAAGACCCAGGTTCCTTTCATCTTCCACTCTGTCATTTCCTGCATGTCGACTTCATTCTCAGGGTTTTCAGAATGTGTCTCCTTCTGCATCCCAGACAGAAATAGGAAAGGCCAGTGTTACAGTTTGGATCTGGCGTGTCCCTTACAGTTTCATGTGCTCAAGGCTTGGTTGCCAGCCTGTGGTGCTAGTGGTGGGTACATCAGGAGGTGAGGCCCAGTGGAAGGAAGTACATTATTGGGAATGTGCATTTGAAAGGGATATTAGGACCCTGACCATCTTCTATTTCTCTTTCTCTCTTTGCTTCCTCGTCATCCTGAGGTGAGCAGCTCTCCTCCACCACACACTTTCATGGTTTCTGCTTCTCTACGTACCTAAAGGCAGTTAGGCGAAGTGACTGTGGCCTGATACCTCTGAAACTATGAGCCAGAATAAACCTTTCCTCCTTAAGATTGACTTTTCTCAAAAAAATGATTTTTCTCAGGTATTTTGTCACAGCAACTGAATGCTGACTAAGCACAGTAAGGGACAATATGACTTCTTGAGGACTTTGGCTTTTATTTTGTAAATGAAGTCTTCCTAAATCATTTTTTCTATAGCTCTTCAGCCAAAATGATGCCATATGACCAGGCTTCACTTCAGTGGATATTGAGAATTCCAGTTCTTCATTTTCCAGGCTCTTCAGTGGAGGAAAGCTAGGGAGAACTTGGTTATGACTGGGTGTTGAGTAAACTGACCTCTAGTATTTCCCAATGGACCCAAATCCCACCTATGGTTTTCTCTAATGGACAACATCAACTGTGCTGCCTTTGACACTCATATATGGTTCTATCTGCCTGGAAATCTCATCATTTTACATGGTCAGTGTGCTAGCTTTGTGTTGCTGTAACCAAAATATTCAACAAGGACAACTTAGAGGAGGAAAAGTTTATTTTGGCTCACAGTTTCAGAGATTCAGTCCATGGTTGGCCAACTCCATTGTTCTGGACCTGAGGTGGAGCAGAACATCATGGCAGAAGGGCCTGCAGAAGAAAGCTTCTCAGCTCATGGCAGCTGGGAGGGAGGGAAGGAGGGAGAGAGAGAGAGAGAGAGAGAGAGAGAGAGAGAGAGAGAATATGAATGTACACAAGGAGTCAGGCAAGGACAAGTTTTAATCCCCAAGGGCATGATCTCACTGACCCACTTCCTCCAGCAACACCTCACCTGCTACAGTTATCACCCAGTATAGTAGTTTAGATCTATTTGATCCATAAAATATATCAATCTAGTGATTAGTTTTTATATCTCATAATTCAACTTTTCCACCTCTAACCATTTCTGCATAGTCTCTCTCTATTATATATATATTATATATATGTGTGTGTGTGTGTGTGTGTGTGTGTGTGTGTGTGTGTGTGTGTAATGCTGGGTATTGAACCCAGGGCCTTGTGCATGCAAGGCAAGCACTCTACCAACTGAGCTATATCCCTAGCCCTCTGCATAGTCTCTCACATGAGCATTTGAGGGACACCTCATATATAAACCATAAAAGTTTGCTTATTCTCATCCTTCAGGATCAGTAAATATCATTTCAGAAAGGAATTCTCCAACCACTCCCCTGAATGCATGTCTTTACTCATTCTCTCTCTTAGCAGCCTGTGGATTTCTGCAAGATACTTAGTTCAATTGGGAAGATTAGAGGGATAGTACTTTTTGTATTTCCAAGAAACTTGGTTTTCTCCTTGCCTGTGGCATACCACTCTGGCCCCTGGTTAGAGAGCAAGATTCTCTTCTTTCACCAAAGGAATATGAATTTCTAAGGAAGTTCACATCAAAGAGAATAAAAAGTGGAAGTTCATCCTCTTTATGCTGCAATAGAACATTGGAAGCAAAAAGGAAATAAAGGTAGAGAGAAGGAGTCACATGGTAAGGATGAGATGCCCAAGAATATTGGAGTTAATAGCTTACTTCTAGAGAATAATCTGAAAAGGGGAACGCCTCTCACAGAAACCCCAAGTTCCAAATGGCACTGATCGGACCAGGTCAACCACAATAACTCCAGTGCTGCACAGAAAAGTAGCTAGCTAGGTTTTATTAAATAAATGAGAAAATTCTATGTTTGATTGGGACATGAATATACCATCCTTGATGGGACTTGAATGTCCTGTATTTGAAGGGGTAAGGGATGTGGACCTCACTACAACATGGCATTTTGCTCGTCTCTGAGGATGATGATTTCTCCCATGCAGAGACTGGCCTTTCTATCCTTTGAATCCCCTCAACAGCTTCCTACTGAGACACTCCATGGGTACTTGTTAATTGATTTAAAAAGGGGGATGAAGATAAAAATGACACAATTAGGAAGAAGGAAAGGATTATAAGACCCAAGGTTACCTGTATTTTTCTTCAGAATGGACTCTATAGCTCAGCAGATAAGAGAAACATCAAGACATCATTAGGGCACTTCTGGTCACTCTTATGTTCCAGTGCTATTCTTCAGCATGGAAGAATAGCTATGAAGGCCAGAAGATTCCCATAAGACTTCAAGTATAAGAAAATCAGAGACTAATCCCAGCAACTCTGGAGGCTGTGGCAGGAGGATAGCAAGTTCAAAGCCAGCCTCAGCCAATTAGTGAGGCCCTAAGCAACTTAGTGAGATCCTGTCTCAAAATAAGGGCTGGGGATGTTGCTCAGAGTTTGGGCACCCCTGGATTCAACTCCCAGTACCAAAAAAAAAAAAAAAAAGTATTTCATCTTAAGAAACAGGAATTTATGCTTAGATCAAAACTTGCGTCACATGCATCCTTATCAGGGAATCTAATTCGATGTCTTAGAATCTTGATTAGATCTCTAGGATTCATTCTATTTCCCTACAAATAGATTTACCTGGATTTCAAAACACCTGTTTGCTTAGTAGAAACTTGGTTCTTCTATTCCTGCCTATTACTGTTATTTTTGTCAGATTACATAGACATTTAATCAACAACCAAAATCACGCCTAGTAACTTAATCAACATCCAGAATCATGCCTGCTAATCTGCTTGTTTTCTGCATGTTCCCAGAGTTCTGTTAGACCTTGTGGCTCATAGAAGTATGACACTTCCAATTTCAACCCTTGCTAGCAGCGTGACCCCAGAACACAACCTCACTTTCTACTCAAGTTAAAGGGACTACCAAAGCCTATAGAGTTGGCTTGTACAAGCATCAGAAGGAGAAGAGATGTATGGAAAAAAATACTTTATATGCAGGTTAAGTATCCCTTATTTGAAAAGCGTGAGACAAGAAATGTTTTAGATTTCAGTTTTTTTTAATATTAGGGAATATTTATATAGACCTTAACAGTTAAGCATATTTATTGTGAAAATTCAAAATCTGAAATGCTCTGAAATTTGAACCTTTTTGAACTTCACATCAGTGCACAAAAGTTTCAGATTTTAGAGCATATGGGAGTTCAGATTTTTGGACTAGGCATGTTCAACCTGTACAATAAAGTGATACCTAAATAAAAATTACTTTATCTTATAAATAGTGTCATGAGTCTTTGTTTCATTTCCTTCTTTTGGGAAAACATACTCAAAACATAATGGTCCGATAACTTCTCAGGGCTTCAAGACTGAATACACACTTCTAACTTTGTCTTTTCCTCAAACCCCAAACAAGGACAATAAAGGAATGGGGACAGGGATGAGGAAATGGAATTAAGCCACAAAAAAAGGAATGGGAGAGAGGCCAAAAGCAACAAGATTTTGAGATTTTTTTTTCATTTTTTAAATTGGCACTTTATAATCATATATAATAATAGGCTTCATTGTTACATAGTCATACATGCACATAACATAATTTTGTTGATTTGATTATCCAATATCTATTTCTCTCCTCTCTTTTCTCCCCACTGGTCCCCTTCCTCTATTCTACTATTTCTCTTCCATTTTCATGAGATTCCCACTCCTTCTTTCCTTTATTTTCTCTTTCACATGTGAGAGAAAATATACAACCCTTGACTTTCTGAGTTTGATTTATTTCCTTAACATAATACATTTTCCTGCAAATGACATAATTTTGTTCCTCTTTTTGGTTGAATAAATTCTATTCTGGTTTTTCAGAATGGGCCTTATTGCTCATCAGAAAGAGAGATACCAGCAGATGGTATCTCAGGTCACCTTAGCATTTTCTTTATCCATTTATCTGTTGATGGACATTTAGGCTGATTTCATAATTTGACTATTGTGAATTGTGCTGTGATAGATACGGGTATACTCCTATGACTATGGTATGATGGCATTAATTCTTTTGGATAAATACCCAGGAGTATTATAGTTGGATCATGTGTTGATCATCCATTCTTAGTCTTTTGAGGAAGCTCCATACTGATTTCCATAGTGATTGTACTAATTTACAATTCTACCAACAATGTATAAGTGTTCATTTTCCCTCAGATCCACGCCAACATTTATTATTGCTTGTGTTCTCGATTGTCCTTCTAACTGGAGTGAGATGAAATCTGAGAATTGCTTTGATTTCCATTTCCTTGATCGCTAAAGACATTGAACTTTTTTTTTTTCATGTATTTGTTGGCTGTTTATTTTATTCACCTTTGCATTGCTGTGACCAAAAGATCTGACAAGAACAAGTTAGAGGAGAAAAAGTTTGGTTTGGCTCCTGGTTTCTAAGGTTCAGTCCACAGCTGGCAGACTCTAAAGCCCTGGGCCTGAGGTGAAACAGAACATCGTGGTGATCTGTTTCGTGGCAATCAAGAAGCAGAGAGCTCAGCTCTCCAGGGACAAAATATAAACCCTAAAGTCACACCACCCCAGTGAGCTACTGTCTCCAGTCACACCCTACCCGCCTACAGTTACCACCTAGTTAAGCCATAGCAATGGATTAAAACACAAATCAGGTTAAAACTCTCATAATCTAATCATTTCACCTCTAAGTATTTTCACATTCTCACATTTGCTTTGGGACACCTCATATCTGAACCATAATACCATTTGTATTTCTTATTTTCAGTAGTTTCTCTTTAGTTCATTTGTCCATTTATTGTTTGATTTAATCATTTTTCTTGGTGTTAAGTTTTTTGAGTTCTTTATATATTATGGATATTAACCTCCTGTTGAAAGAGTAACTGGCATAGATTTTCTCCCATTTCCCTTATTTATATTCTTAATTGTTTTCTTTGCTGTGTGGAAGCTTTTTAATTCGATAACAGCTCACGTATTGATTGTTGGTATTATTTCCTAAGCCTTAGTAATCCTATTGAGGAAGTCATTTCCTTCACTTATGTGTTGGAGCACTGATGATGTTTTCTTCTAGAATTGCATAGTTTCTGGTTTAAGTACTGGGCCTTTGATTTGTTTTCTTTCCTTTTCTTTAGTACTAGGGACTGAACCTTGTGCTTCCTACCACTAATCTTCACGTGGAGAACTTTTATTTTTTTGAGACAGGGTCTCAGGGTCTCTCTAAGTTGCCAAGATTGGCCTCGACTTGTGATCTTCCTACCTCAGCCTTCCAAGTTTCTAGGATTATAGGCATGAGCCATCATGCCCAGCTTTTGATCTATTTTGAGTCAATTTTTGTGCAGGGTTAGAGACAGGGATCTAATTTACACTTCCACACATAGATATCCAGTTTTCCCGCCCCACTAGCAGCAAAAGTTTGAAAGTGAGCCAGGTGCGGCGGCTCTGGAGGGTGTGACCGGAGGATCATGAGTTCAAAGCCAGCCTCAGCAATAGTGAGGTGCTAAGCAACTCAGTGAGACCCTAAACAAACAAAATCGGGCTAGGAATGTGGTCAGTGGTTGAGTGTCCCTAAATTCAATCCCCAATGCCAAAAAAAAAAAAGAAATTGAAAGGGGAAAAAACCATGGCAAATTGCTCAGCAGAATAAGGAAGAGTGAATCTTTAACGGGTGTTTGAGAGATTCAGAAAGATTCAGAAAGTCTTCAAGCTCAGGAATTGGGGATCAAAGTGGGCTGCAGAAAGGAAGATTGGTTAAAAGTTTATTTAAAATATGGTGAGCTGGCCCAGCACAGTGGTGCATGCCTGTAATCCCAAAGGCTTTGGAGGCTGAGGCATGAGGATCAAGTTCAAAACCATCTTCAGCAACTTAGCAAGACCTGAGGAACTTAGTGAGACCTTGTCTCAAAATATAAATAAAAAGGGCTGGGATGTGGCCCAGTACTGGAAAAAAGAAAAATATGCAGTGAACTGACCCCTCCCAAAACCACCTTCTCTCTACTTTGCTAAAATGAGCTGAGGTCTCCCACCCACTCTGACTGGAGTTTAGAAGTTAATTCCTGGCAAAGTTATAAAGTTGTAAAAGACAGTATCTCCACTTTTGGGGACCCAGGCACCACCAAGGTTGGGCATATCTTCTTGATAATGAGCTGAAATGACAATGTAAATAATGTGTAAACAATGAATGTTCAAACAATTACCTCTTGTCCCCCTCAGCTCCCAGTAGGCGGTCAACAAGTTTTTTTCTCTCCAGGCAGGAGATGGGAAGATTCATCTCAGAGGACTCTCTCCAGCACAAGAGAAAAGGCTTCAATTCTGATGTTGCCCTTGTCCTGATAAAACCATCTAGTGGCTGACTACAGTTGAGGAGCCCACTTACAGCCTCAAATCTTCCCATTCATTTCATAATGTCCTATTTTCCCTTTTATTTGTTTGAAATTCTACTAAGGCATAATTTACAACTACAGAATAATGTCCTCTGTTTAATAGGAGTAGAAATCAGCAACCACCACCAAAAAAAAAAAAAAAAAAACCTGAGGAAAATCTCTAATAGGAAGCAAATAGCAAACAAAAAACAATAGCATCAGCTATGGAACAAAGACATTAAACTTCAAAAAAATCCACCAGTAACATCCTCTGAGCAATGACATTGAGCATCTTTAAATAAGGACAGGAGACTGTAAAAAAGGAAGAGTCTTAGGGAAAAGAAAGTGAATTCTAAAAAATTAAACATGCAATAGCAAAAATTAATGATTCAATAGAAAAGATGGAAAAGAAAACTGATAAATTTTCCTCAAAGGAGAATGAGAAAATAAACAGATAAAGATAGAGATAAAATGATGAGAAATTTAGAAGATTAGGCTGGGATTATTTATCAGCCAGAAAATGTCATTTCAACAGAAAAGAAAAAACAATGGGAAAGGAATTGTCAAGAACATAAACCAAGAAACTGTCATGGAAATGATAATCAGGGATCTCTGGACTGAAAGAGTCCTTTCAGTGCCCCTCAGAACATGTGAGAAGAGCTCCAGACCATAGCTCATCATGATGACATTTCAGAACAGTGGGTCAAAGAGAAGACACTGCAGACTTCTGGAGAGGGAAAAAAAAAAAGGTTCCATACAATGAATCACGAAGCACAGTGATTTCAAAAGTCTCAATAGCATCATGAGTCTGGAAAACAATAAAGTAAAGCCTTTAAAATTCTGAAAGAAAATGCTTTTCTATCTGGAATTTTATTCTCAGCCATGTTACAATAAAGTATGAGGGTAACATAAGAACGTTTCAATATGCATAATTTTAGGAAAATAAACCCCTTCTAAGGAAACTGCTGACAGACATTCTCCACCCAAAGGGGTAAGTAAACCAAAAAATTAAAGAGGTATAGAATTTGGAATGTAAAGGATTCAATACAATACAGACAAAGAGACCTACTAGAATTGTAGTAGAGGGATATTCCAGGATGCCAGGTGCACAGAAGATCGGGAGAAAGAGGAATCCATGAGAGAGGTCTCCAAGAAGATGAAGTTGATTGAATAATTAACATGTTCAAACATACAAAAGGAGAGTTAGATATTTAGAAGTAGAATTTAGAAGAAATTGATAAAGAAATTAAATGATTAGAAAATTAACCTGACAGAACACAAGTCTATTATTAGAAAATACATGAAAGGAAAGGAATTATGAAAATACATGAAGGAAAAGAAATATGATCATAGTTTACATCATGCATCAGCTGTAAAGAGCATTTGATTGCCATAATAACATCGACAGTAGTTATCTGCCTCAAAGTGTGATATAACTATATTAAGAGGCCAATGCCGTAGTCCGGCTGGGCTAAATAACCGGGAGGTGACGAGCAACTTGAAGGTTGAAACGGGAACGACTTTATTGCGAGTGAACTCTGCAGGAACTGAGCGAGAACTCAAAGTAGAGGGCACTTGAGATAGCAGGAGCCGCTTTATTGCGGGACAGCAGAGGTATATATACCCAACTGATTAAACACAGCTTGACTCAATTAACATCATCTAGTACAGCAGTCAGCCAAAAGGAATCCTCACCATCTTAATGGCTCGCTGGCGTTGCTTCACAAACCACTCCTCCTGGCAAGCTGCCAAGCACCATCTTGACTTGAATTGCATCCCCAACAGACCAAGAAGACAGAAGTGTGGGGTCTGTGCTATGTGGGTTTGGTAGCAGGTACCAGAGGATGGTAAGAGAAAGAGCTGAGTCCTGGTCTTCCAAAGTGGAAGTCAATGGTAAATCTTAGATTACTAGTATAAACATGATAGGAAACAAAGTTCTTTCAAAATAAATGGCCAAGAGAATTGAAATTAGGAATGGGAAATTGTGAGTGTGTGTGTGTGTGTGTGTGTGTGTGTGTGTTCAGGTTGTGGATAGGGCATTCACTAGCAGAGATTTTGTACATATGTAACTTAAATACAACTCTAAGTTTCTTAAAAGGTCAGCTAAATTGCCAAACTGTATTTTTGGCACAAGGACAAAATAATAGTTTCTCACTTTGATTTTGTTTTCCTCATTGATTAGATTATACAACTTGCATCATTTCTCAGTACTCGAGATACTAAATAAACAGAAAAGAACACATATAAAAAAAGAAGTATGATCCATGATCTTGGCAACCATCTAAAGAAACCAAACTACCATCAATAGTAACCAGCCCAGGAAGCCAGCCTGCTATAAGTCATGCTTGTTGGAAAAGAGACAACTTTTCCAGCAACCTGTCCAGGAAATCAAACAATAAGCCCTGCAACATTTGGCTTAAAAAAGTCAGAACTTGAATCATAAATGACAATTTCCCTAATCTTTGTCTGGGCTTTCATCTTGGGACCAAGCAGAGAAAGCCAGATATAACCCTTCACCAATCACATAGGATACCCTTCTTCTAATTAGCCTGCCTACATCTTCTCCATGGTAACAAGCCACCAATCAGAACAGACCTGATGCCCCCTGCCACACAAATAGTAGTAATGGTACTTGAGACACAGAAAAATTTTGAAGATTGAAGGCCACTCTATTTGTTAAGAAATAATGCCTGCTAAACCAATAATCCAAGTTCAAGAAGACTTAATAATTTCTTAAGGGCTGGTGATGTAGCTCAGAGGTAGAGTGCTTGCTTAGCATTTGCTAAACCCTGGGCTCTGTTTCCAGCACTGAAAAAAGAAAGAAATCCTTTTATCTATTCACATATTGCACTCTATTTCCATGTGCAAAGTGCTGCATTGGATGTTACAGAAGACACAAAAATAAGCAACACAATTTGAATTAATATTTTTTGAGTTTTTGAAATTTAGATAATCAAGATTATTCAGATTTCAATAATTCAAATCTGTGTTCATAGTATTAAGAAAGTGAACATAAATTAAAAAAGCAAGTTGCCATAAAGTGAGAGCAAGTTATCCTTTTATATATTTTAATTTGCCATTGTCTCTCAAATTGCCCAATTTAAATTTTCTTATTTAGCTATCATGGTATATGTCTAAATTATCTCTCCCTCCCTGTGAAATCTTCTCTTATGTTTACTACTACAAATATAAATGTTACAAGTATTCATTTTTGCACATTCTCTTCTTTGTGCTTTAGAGCTGAATTGCAGATGTCCTATGAAAGGGCACATATATGAGTATGGAGATTATTCTACTGAAAATAATAGTAGTTTTTTGTAATGATGTAAATCCAAGAAAGCAATAGAAATTGCAGTTTGAAAAACAGATGTATTCAATAAAAAGCTACCATGTGCATGTAGTGAACTAGTTGTTAGCAAGATTCAAATAATGCAATCAGTAGGAATTTGACTGGTCTGTGGAATTGTCAAAGGCATGTGGGATGTTTGAATAATAGCTGGAGATTTGTTGTGGACACGAGGCTATTAAGTCTGTCTCCTGCTGCATTCAATATGGTCATAAAAACTATTATTAAATAACTGGTTTTTATAGAAACTTTTAAAATTACTTGGCCAAAATATAAATTAAAGTCTATGAAGGATGCAAATTTATGCCTTAAAATGTACAATACTAACTTAGGTTCCTTTCCCACTTTAAAATAACCACTCAGAAGAAAGAACAATGATTACCAAAATAATAGCAAATTAACAAGGCTTCCAGGAAGCCTTCCCCAAAGTGTGGAGCATTAAATGTGATTCCACTTTGTAAATGCAGAACCCCACAATTATTGGGGTTCTCTTCCCCAGCTGACTGCACATAACTCCCATTAGCACTAATGGAGGTGGCACACTGAAGTCCAAGAACTGATTAAGGGGCATAAATAATGGGTCAGAGTCTCTGGAGTCACATGCAGATGTGTGGAGGGTCAGCTGACATCCACTGCACCTGGAGAGGGAGAATTGTATTAGCCAATTAACTTTGATTTCCCTTTCCAGCCTTTGTTTCCACCTGCATCTTTTCTTCCCTCTTAGTCCCTGCAGTAAAGCCTGTCAATTTATAAATGCAATTATCTCAAACTCAGTGATGAGCAAAGCTTTTCTTGGTTGGCAGGATAGGACCGAATCCCTCTTATCTCCCTAGACTGTTCCTTATATCAGAGTGGTTGTCAAACTTGGGAAGCATTTTACCATGGAAGCAGTTTAGAAATGTCAGATTCCTAGGCCTCACCTTATGCGTACTGAGCCTCTGAGGCTGAGAGAGCAGCCTGGGTTGCCTAGAGTTCCTTGTGCAATTGGAGGCTGGTGCTGGGCAGTAGTTGGGAAGCAGTAGCAGTCACTGAAATATCTAACTCAGGATTTGACTACATACTTGAGGATGGATCAATTTAAAGAGTATTTTTTAAAAGTGTGTGTGCACATGAATATAAGTCATTTGTCACTTGAAGATAATCTAAGACATGCGTCCTTAGCAATTTTGTTGCCCACTGTGGACATTGTAATGTATTTATTTATGAAAACTAAGATAGCTACCATGTCACTAGATGATATGCTCTGATGGGACCACTGTCATATATGTGACCCATTGGTGAGCAAAAGGCCATTAGGCAGAACATGACTGTACACACACACACACACACACACACACACTTTGAAAAGTGAAACATTTTAAGAGTATAAAATGAGTTGGAAGCTACTCTTAAAGTCATATAATCTAGGCTTTAAAAAATAATCTGTCTGATCATCATAATCACCTGGGGATGTCTGAAAAGGGGTAGGTTACTAAATTCTCCTCCTTAATTAATGAAGTCTAAACTTCTGAGATCAGGCCTGGGACTCAGCATGGTTTAAAAATTTGAAAACACATCTTTGATCTCATGTGGGAATTCTCATTTTTCATCCTAAATGAATTTGTTCTTGCAGGATGTCCTGAGAGGACGATTTCTGGCCACTCATTAGCTGGCCCTTGTCCTCTGCGCAGACTGTTTTCCTGGTTATTGCTAAAAACACAGAGGTGTGTCTGGAGCTAAAGGGGGCCTCCGCTTCCCCTGGTTCTGGCCTCTGCTGGTCAGAGAACCAAGATCCAGGGAACTCTTTTGACAACTCTTTTTCACATTTTTACTTATATTGATCAAACACCCCCCCCACACACACACACACACAAAGGCACTAATAAGCCATAGTTTTCCCATCTTGGTTGTGAAATTGAATGTTGACCTAGCACAGAAGCTATTTAAGGCTGGTCTTGTTAGATTCAGTTCAGGATCCAAGCTGTCAAGTTCATTTTGGATTTTATCAATCAATGTATTAATCTGTCTCCCCCAGCTCACGTCATACACATGTGATAAACAAGCTACTTCTGGCCTTATTGAAGTTATTAATAAACATGTTACATCAAAGAGAGCCCTGGGCAGATCTCAAGACCTCCTTCTGCATGTACATTGGTTATCACCCCCTTTAAACTGTTTTTTTCTCTGGTCATACGTGTCCAACTGCTCAACCCAGGTCTGTCCAGATCACTAATAGAAACTCCAGAAAAAAATACTTTAAAAGCTGATTTCTTGAAATTAAATCTAAAAGCCTACATTGTTTCACATCACCCCAAATCTCTGTAAGTGCAACGTGTATTTTACATGCTCAAAATATTTTATATAAAACTTTAGTTATAAATAGATGGATTCCCCATTTTAAAACTTTTTTTCTCAAATTTTCTCAAGAAACATCTTTACCAAGGTGAAATTTCTTATGATTGTTTTGTCAAAACTTCCACCAACATGCACCATCGCCTTCATGACAATATTTTTGTTGGTCTGGAGGCAGAAATGTCTGACAGTAATTCACGGAGGTACCACATTTCAATTGCTTTGACACATTTCAGTTAGGAGACCTTTGAGGTGAGAAAGAAAAAGAAATAGAGTGGGAGTCAGGTGACACTGAAAGAAAAAACATGAAAGGCCAGGCGAAGAAACATCTCTGGATAATAGAAAAAGGAAACAATCTGAACAAGAATTCCCAGGAACAACTTGACTTTACCTTCCACTCAAAGTAAATGATCACAGAATGTACACAGGAGTATTCCAGAGCATTGGATTGAAGTAAAATGTTTCCAAAGTCCCTAACGTGTGGACCCAGTATGAGAGGCTTTTCTAGAAGTTATTTTCTAATGAAGGAAGAGTAATTATACTAGACTTTCTGCTGAAAAAAAAAGAAGTAAAAAATTGGCTTAAGGAAAAGGGAACTTATTAACAAATAATTTATAATCCAGAAGGTGGCCTAACTTTGGGCCTGGCTGTATCCTAAAACGATGTCCTAGGAACTCTCTTTCTGTCATTCTGAACCACTTTCTTCTGGGGGTCCCATTCTCAGCCAGGTATTGTATTCATGGCAAGATTTTTTCCTACGTTCAGAGTTGGAGTCCAGAATAAATGAAACAATGTTTCCTTTTATTAAATCAGCCCAGGTGTGGAAAATTGAAGAACTAAAGATATTGTCCTAAACTCTGGAAGCAGCAAATGCTTTCTAAGGAACAAAAGTTGTTTGAAGCTGTAATTACTTTAAGAATCTTGTTGTGGGAGATTATCCTGGATATTGAAGGTTGCAGCAAATACACTCACAAGTGTCCTCACAAAAGAGAAAGACTTCACACTGAGGCAGAGATAAGAGTGATGCAGCCACAAGACAAAGAAAGCCACAAGCCACCAGAATCTGGAAGAGGCAAGGAATGCATTCACCCCTAGAGCCTCTGGAGGGAACATGGTCCTGCTGACACCTTGATTTTGGCTCAGTGAGACTTCTGTCCTCCAGAACTGTAAGAGAATACGTTTCAGTTGTTTTATGCCTTCAGGTTCCTGGTAATTTGTTACAATAGTCACAGGAAATGAATACAGTAGGTAATGTGGATCACTGATTTGACGAAATCTGAGTCACATGGTTAACTCTGAATCAATCACGGCACACTGAGTAGCTGGATTGGGTTAGAGTAGGAGGAGAAAGACCCCAAAAAGGGAAGAATAACTGGAAATAGTAACTGGTGAGATGAAGGGGCAAAACAACTGCATACATTTCATTTTCTATTCTAAAGAACAAAGAAGAGAGGTGTAAAGTTAACAGTTTTATGCAAGTATATTGTAATATTGGTGCACTTGAGCTTTTTTTTTTTTTTTTTTTGTAGCTCTGTTGGTGTTGTTAAGCAGCATATTATCAGCATACACTGGGAAAAACAGAGACCATTTGGTAAGAGCAGATAGGTTGTTAGTGCAGAATATTGCACATGGCAGTCCCCTTCCCAACTTGTCACAGGTTTCATTTTCTAGGATTTCAGTTTCCCACAGGCAACCGTGGTCCAAAAATATTAAATGGACAATTCTTAAAATAAACAAGTCATAGGTTTTAAAATGCATGCCATTTTGAGTAGTATGATGAAATTTGGTCACCTGGCTCTGCCTGGGTTGTCTAGGTATCCACACAGTATATGATACCCACACATTAATCATCTAATAGCCATCTTGATTATCAGTTAGACTGTCGTGGTATTGCAGTACTTGAGTTCAAGTAACCATATTTATTTAAAAATGGACCCAACATGCAAGAGTAGTGATGCTGGCAATGTGGATATGCCAGAGAGAAGCTGTAAAGTGCAGGCTTTAAGTAAAAAGGCAAAAGTTTGCTACTTAATAATAAAAGAGGGCTGGGATTGTGGCTCAGTGATAGAGTGCTTGCCTAGCACATGTGAGGTACTGAGTTCAATCCTCAGAACCATATAATGAATAAATAAATAAAACTGATAAAAAATAATAATAACAATAAAAGAAAAAAATCACATGCTGAGATCTCTAAGATATTTGGTAAAAATCCATCTTCTACCCTTGTGATTGTGAAGAAGGAAAAAGATATTTGTGCTAGTTTCGCTGTCACAAATGCATCTCTCACTTATGGGGGTGGGGAGAGCGATGTATTACAATTGTTGAGAGCCACAGCCAAAGGGGCCCCAGCAAACTTCCAGCTGCCAGCAAACTTCCAGCTGCCAGTTGATGATTGGCTCACAGCGGCCCCAGCAAACTTCTAGCTGCCAACTGATTGGTTCCTCTGCGGTGATGCTCATTGGGCTGTTTCCCCACCCTTTCAGACCACGGAGCTGCTCATTGGGGGACTTTTTTTGGCTCTGCCCACGTGACCCAGCCAATCAGCCTCAAGAGCAGGAGTAGTGGGGGAGGTAGAGAGGCTTGTGGGAAGCTGGTGGTGGCAGTTGGGCTCTGAAGGTTTTTTCCTGAGGAGCTGTGTGGTTTGGTGTGTGGTTCTAAAAATAAAGTTTGTTTCTTTTGACAAGTGGCTCCTGAATTGTGCCCAGCCAGACTATGGCAACGATCACACATATTCATCCAAATATAACAATCACACATATTCATCCAAATATAAATGTACAAAGATCTTAGGAGAGGATAACAGTTGGTATATACTTCCTAATATTTCTAATTATGTCAAAAATACTTGTATTAACAATGCTTGATGCAGTAAGAACTAGGCCAGAGTGAATTTTTTAGTATCTGTTCTTGGATTTTAAGTGGGTAGTTTATGATGATTATTTTCAAGGATACCTCTGCCTTTTATGGGCTTTCTGACCTTGAGTAAGTTATACCTTCCAAATGTCAGTTTCTTCATATGTAAAATGAGGACAAATAATTTCACACCATTTGAGGATTATCTAAAAAAAATGTGTGAAAGTGGGCTGAGGATATGGTTCAGTTGGTAGAGTGCTTGTCTCCCATGCACAAGGCCCTGGGTTCAATCCCTAGCACAAAAAAAAAGAAAAAAAAAAGGTGTGAAAGCATTTATCAGGAATGCATAGCATAAAGATGCTGATTATGTTCCATTATGAACCCATAAGCCAGTAAGCACAGTTTACCTCACTATTCCTTCATTTGTATTCTTTTCTACACCAAAGCTCTTCCAATGATGTGTTTTTGCTTCAAAAGATCCACATATAGTTTCCAATTGACTTACCATGTTGGTTTGCTGAAGAGCCTGATGTCAAGGGCACATGGGATGTTTTAGCATGTTCTCCCTCTTCTTGAATCTTTGTCTGATTTAAAATAAGATCAGTGTCTGGCTCATGTATTCCAAAACTAGTTTTGATGCTTATAAGATAAGCATCTTTGATATGACCAAATAGTGCCACCCACCTCCCCAACCTGAGATGACTCCTTTTCCTTGGTTGAAAAACTGTCAGATTTTATTCTAAAGTTTCAAATTAATTGGATGTATTAGTTCTCCCTTAGTATTTTCATTATTTAGTCTAAAAAACCCTAATATATAAGTTAATCATAATTTTCCTTAACGGGCATTTTGCTGAAGGGAAGAGGAAAGCAAGCATCATTTTTTCTATAGGGAATAGCCCCTCATGATGGGCAGAGCCTGGAGCTCCTGTGAGCCAGTCTCTATCACTGAGCAATCCTTGGACCTCTTGAAAAGCCACAACAATTCTGGGTCCCCCAGAGATGTTTGAGAAATCCAGGACCAGGTTAGACAGGTTTGGGGAGTTTATATTACTCCATCTTTACCCAGAAAATTCTAGAACTCAGTTGCAGGGCCTTCATGAGCATTTAATTACCAGCCTTTGTTATTTAAGGAAAATCTGATTCTATTCAAGGCAGTCACCATTCCAAACATTATAAACCCTATCTAAAATAAATATTAACTAGGCCTCAGGTACTTAGGGAGATGAAATACAGAGAGATGACTTTTATGGATGTAATTTACATGTTTGCTAACACTTAAATAAAGGAAGTTTATTATTTAATGAAGACTTTTATCCATCTTATATCCATAATTTACACCATATCAAATATCACAAGTTCTCACCCATCCTACACATACATTCTGTGTGCCAAAACCCCAAATTTCAAAACGGATGGGATTATGAACAATCTTTCTTTCTTCTTTTTTTCTTGGGCAAATCTCCTAAAACCTCAATGTTTAAAAGATATCATATACATAATATGAAATATTTTGATTAATAATTTAAAAAGAAATAACTTTTAAGAAGCAATAGTTGTGAATATATATCATAGTATTATTTTTAACAAGTTAAACCTGGGAATATATCTAATAACAAAATTGTTTAATTAAAATTTCAGATCTATATAGTATAATGCAACTTCCCCTTATTTAATAGACATTTGCATTTGGTGGTGGAGGAGTTGTGGAAATAACACTTTAAAAATCGATACCAATTTTTCCAATAATCTAATTTTTTCCCCATTATTTGGCTAACAATCTATTATTTTAAGTCAATTCCCAGTCTTAGCCAAAAATTATTGCAGTCCAGAGCTGAGATAGGAGGGATGTAATGAGAACAACAATGATGTTTATTAAAAGAAAACCCATTTACGTATTCACTTGGCTATACTCAGAGTCTGACATTGCTAATGACCACCTTGAGACCTAGACACAAGGGTTTTTAAATGAAGTAGAATTCTGTTGTGAAGGTCAAAACATTCAAAATATAGCTGGAAGTGTTTGGAATTCACATCTCATGTGAATTTGAGAGAGTAGAATATTCAGAAGTATTTTATCTCTGAGTTTGGATAATAATATTATAGTTCTAATAATATATTTTTTGAAAAGGCAAGACTTCCTTTGGGTAGAAAACGATTGTGTGAAGTATTGCAAATATTGCAAAATGTGAGACCTCAGGATTTAACAAAGCATCTTTCATGGTCAAGTCCAGGTCTCCTGAATGGATGATACACTTGTGTGACTGATCCATGGAGAGGTTTCCTTGGGTTGTTGTCTTTTTAGCGGGTAGAGGATTGCCAGGATCTTGGACGGAAATCTGTTCCCTGGGAATCCAGGAGTGTAACTGGAGGGACTGGATCTTCCAGTTGCAGGGCACAGATAAGAACCTATCCATGGCAATTAAAGCCAGCAGAATAGACCCAAGTGTCAAATGTTTATACCCTATCTCCTGAAGTCTTCAAACACTATGCACACTGAGCCAACAGAACCAAAAAGTTACCGAGCATAATGGGGGCTCATACTTAGCAGAATGTGTATTTCCTGCTTCACCCTGATGTAAAATTAAAGTTATTTTAGATGTGTGGATAGAAGTCACAGTTTATAAACTTTACTTTGATTTAGTAATAAGTATTTTTTAAATATTTCTTATATTTTATTTCATTTTACACAAAGAAATTCAAGATAGATATAAATATTTATGTCATTATTTTCATAGAATAATATGCATAAAGAAAGATCAAAATCAGATACATCAACAGTGTATTCTTGTCTTTCTCTAGTTGTCCCCACCTGAAAAATCTAATCAGTGATCTGTGTCACCAAAGCCAGGCCTCATCATTCACCCAGAGTGAGTCAGGGCCACATATCAGAAGCAGAGTGTAGTTAATCTTTCTTGTTTTATCAGCACAGTCTCTAAGCCAGCAAGCCCCTTAGGAAGGGATCTAAGTAATTCATTCTCTGTGATCTTTTTAATCAAAACTAAAAGGCCCAGGCTTGAAGAGAATGGCACCGGAATTTTAACTCACTCCAGTTGTTCTTTATGTTGTTCTTGCAGCCTTTACCCCCTAACTCAGAATCTATTCCTTACCACTCCATCAGAGCTACAAACCAGGAGACCTCATATGTGACACAAGTTCATTGCAATGTAAAGAAAAATTCCCGAGTGTGGTCATGGTTCCAAAAGAAGCCTCTATTCAGTTTAAATATTAAAAGAGATTAAACTGAGCTTCTGCAGCTACTTTGCCTATAAAAGACACACTTCTGTTTTAAGTTATCTTTTGTGGTTTTAAGTCATTTTTTGTTACTGAAATAGGCGCAGGATTATAGGACTGGCTTTTCAAAGGGTCTTTTTCTCTTACTGAGAACAGATTTGAGAACTCTTACGGGTACCTCCAGCTACTGGCTGATGTCTCCTTAAGGACAAGGACATACATCTTCAGGGCCTGTTTCAGGTATGAGTAACAGAGAAAAATCTGCCACTTCATATATCAGCTTCTTCCTACCTGTATTTTTCTCAAGTTTGATATTGACAGTTCTTTACTTCCTTTCCTTTCTCCCCTCTTCTACTAGATCTGAATAAACTTTTACATAGTAAGCATAACTAGATTTAGACCTCATTTCCAGGGGTGTTTCTGACTGTCTCCTACTAAGTGATTACTTTCTTTTTTCATTTTTAAAATTTATTTATTTTTATGTGGTGCTGGGAATTGAACCCAGTGCCTCACCCGTGCTAGGCAAGCGCTCTACCACTGAGCCCCAGCCCTAGCCCCCCTCCTCTTTTATTAATCATGTGATTGCTTCCAAGGGACAGACTTTTTATTTTTAATAAAACTTCAAAACCCTCAGACAATCCAAAAGACTAAATAAGAAGGGTTTTTTTTTAATATTTATTTTTTAGTTGTAATTGGACACAATGCCTTTATTTTATTTATTTATTTTATGTGGTGCTTAGGTTTGAACCCAGGGCATCACACGTGCTAGGCAAGCACTCTACTGCTGAGCCACAACCCCAGCCCCATAAGGGTTTCTTTTTATCATATTATGGAATGTTTTGACTTTTTTGAGATGATAGCACCGTAGATGAATGCAATGCCATTATTTACTTATTTATTTTTATGTGGTGCTGAGGATTGAACTCAGTACCTCACACATGCTAGGCAAGTGCTCTACCACTGAGTTACAACCCCAGCCCTGATCCCTTCTTTTTAATTTTGCTGTAAGTGCAAATAATTGAGTTTTTAAATATAGATAAACATTCTAGCACAAGACACAAGGATAATGCTTTTACAAATAACAATAATTCAGAATGAAAAGTGATATGAAGGAAACATGATGAACACAATTAATCAAAAAGAAGGAGAAATAAAAATTGATGGAGGTAGGACAGAATTAATAAGAAAACCAAAAGCTGACAATTGAGGTAGGTCTTAACATGGATGGGGGATATTTAAATTACTACATATCTTTGTGTCAGTCTAATGTTAACATTAAATATATACACAACGTATGTGTACATATGTTACAGAATACAAATGGCAAGATTTTAAATATAAAAACTGAACTGTTCTGTTTCTTTCTTCCTTTTTTTTTTTCCTGCACTCTAAACATGAAATGGAAAATTTCCCTTCCTCTTATAGCAAATTAAATCCCTGCCTTTTGAGGAAAGGGAAACTGGTTTCAGGGACTGTAATGACTCATGCTCTGGATATAACGAGCCACCAAACATGCTGCAAAAGCTGACCAGGAAGGGCTGGGGAAAGCCTGTGTTCTGGGGAAAGGGCTGAGCATCCTCTAACTAGAGGAGGAAACAGACCGAAGAGTCCCAGGTCAAAGAGGACCCACTTCCTATGCCCTGGAGACTTCTTGGGAAGGTAATAGGATTCCAGAGAAGCCATATGATACATATAGTGAGGGGTGGCCACAAACTTCTGCTTCTCAGTAGTGACTTGGAAATCACAGAAAGTGTATATTAATCATGCTTTCTTTTATTCTACATTGTTGATATTTTGATACCTTGCTGACACCCAGGACTACCAATTCCTGGAGATAGTGAACAACTCACCTGTGGTACATATATGCAAATTATTTATGCAAACCAACCAACCCAGAGTTCAAAATCATAAATAAGCTGAATGCTAAAGAATAAAAACCCAGGCAAACAAGAATGAATAATTGTTAAAGTGTCTGTTTATACTACTATTACACAGAATAACTTTCATATAAAAACTGTTTGAGTGAAAATGAAGCCAGATTTAAAGTTAGGTAGTCAGTGTAGTTAGGTAAATCGGGTCTAATACCGAGTGAAATCTAAAATGGAGGCCATGCTGGGAATGACTCAGGGAAAAGGCAGGACAACTCATGGAATGTTAATGAAGTCCTGAAAAGGCCCTAGGCCAAAGTCCACCTCAAAGAAATGTTAATGGAGCTCAGAAAACAGCCCCAACAGACTTGGAGATAGCCCATCCCAAAAGGTGCTGACTCAGAAGTCCTTCTTGACCAGATTACTTCTTTGGCCCACCTGTGTCCCACCCCTCTTCCAACCTACATTCCATCACCAAAACTATAAAAAGGGGAAACAACCGCACTTCCACGGATTCCACCTCTTGGGTCCCCTTCTTCCTCTGGGAGAAGTCTTTTCTGCTGTCCTTTAATAAATTTCTAATTTCTACTCTGACCTTGCCTCGGCGTGTGCTTTCTGGTGTTATTCTTCAACATTGGGGAAGCAAGAACTCGTCACCGGTCAACAGCGGTTTCAAAAACAGTTTGCTTTATAATGATGAGTACCATATAAGGAAGATGAGGAATAATAACAATGATAAGTATATATGTACCTAAAACAGAGACCTAAAATACCTCAAGCAAAACTGGCATAATTGAAGAGTGAAGTAGATGATGCAATAACAAGGATTGCACATTTCAATAATTCACTTATAATAATAGAAAAATTAGACTGAAGAATAGCAAGGAAATATAAGACTTGAGCAATATTATAAATCAACTAGACTCGGGCTGGGGATGTAGCTTAGTTGGTAAAGTGCTTGCCTCTCACACGCAAGGCCCTGAGTTCTAATCTCCACTACCACCAAAAAAAAAAAGAAAAAAAAATATTTGGGCTAGGGATGTAGCTCAGTTATAGAGTGCTTGCCTCTCAACTAGACTTAAAAGACATCGATAGTAGGGTACACATTTTTCTTAAATATACACAGAACATTCTCCAGGATAGATGATACGTTAGGCCTTAAAACAAGTTTCAATACATTTAAAAGGATTGAAATCATACATGATATATTCATCAATTAAAATTGTGGGGACAAGTGCATGGAGTACTGCATACATGGCATATGTTAAGGGTGTCTGAGTGGCAGGCCAAATTCCTCATGCTAGGCGCATGAGTGGCAGACTGCTTACCCTGTAGGCATAGCCCTGGGCAAGAGGCCATGTGTTACAGTCCCTGCACTTGGTTCACAGACAGCTCCTTGATTGGTCACTGCAAGGACAGTTAGCAAGAAATTGTATTGGTGGCTGCCTGTAATCTGCCTACCTACTGCCTGAGTATGCAAACATGGTAACTGCACAATAAAATCAGACCTGCTTCCTGTTTGGTCCTTGGAGTTCTTAATTAGTGACTCTGCAGCCACACTCTCCTCTACCCTGTTCCATGGACCTCCTCACTAGATGAGAGAGAGCTTGTGCATGCAATGAAATTATATCCAAAATCAATAGTAGAAGGAAATCTGGGAAATTCATAAATACATGAAAATTAAAGAATATATTCCTAAATAATCAATGTGTCAAGGAAGAAATCACATGATAAATTAGAAAATATTTTTAGTTGAAGGAAATCACAACATCCAAAACTTGTGATGTGCACGTAAGACAGTGCTTAAAGAGAAAAGTATTCTATAAACAAGTATATTTTAAACAAAAGAAAGATTTCAAATCAATAACCTAAGCGTTAACCCCAAGAAACTAGAAAAAGAAAGAAAAAAGAAACCCAAAGCAATTTGAAGAAGAAAATAACAAAAATTAGAGCAGAAAACAAATGAAGCAGAAAATTGGAAAAAAAAAAAGAGAAAACAAAATGAGAAATTTGTTTTTTTGAAAAGTTTAACAAAATTGGTAAAACTTTGTCTAAAGAGAAAATAAGTTTTAAATCACCAAAATTAGGAATAAAATAGGATTTATTGCTACTGTACTTGCAGAAATAAAAAAGGTTACAAGGGAATAACATGAAGCACTATATGCCACAGGGACCACGGAGTGAGTGACAATGGATGCAAACAAGTGTGGATTGATAATTACTAAAAACAGGAACTATCCTCTTAATTGTCCTCTGTATACACACACACACACACACACACACACACACACACACACACCTTAATGCTGGACAAGGCAGATGCTTAGAGTCTCTGCTAAGGTAAGTAGCAGAAAATACAGATTTACAATATTTTTCCCACATAGGAGACTTATACCTGCTCCATTATTTTAACAAATGGGAATTAGAGGAAATTTCAGAGTTATTATTATATGTAATGATAACTTTTAGAGAGATAGCCACTATTATCCATTTCAATCTCTATTCATATGTTATTTGTAGAAATTTCAAATATGCAAGAAATGTATTTTATTTTCCATCATTCAGCTTAATTTTTATTTCTCTTGGTAGCAAAAACACTGTCAATGCATTATTTTCCTCCACTCTGGTCTGGCATCTAAAAGTTCCAGGGAGCTTAAGTAGATTTTTCTCTCCTATCTGCCAGGTTCTCAGTTTCTGAACCATAAGGAATTCTGACCACACAGTCTTTGTGTTGCTCTGCAGTTGTGGCTGAATAAATAAATAAATGAACCTTTAAATTTAAGTAAATGAATAAATAAATGAATTAAATATGATTTTTGAGCAGAAACTGTAACTGCTGTACCCCAGACAGAAAAAAACACTGCTCCCCCATGGTGGCTGGCTCTCTGGGATTGTGGCTGCATTTTCCATGCAGATGTTTTGTTGTTGTTATTGTTTCCTATTCCTGCATGGAGACAAACTGAGATATTTCCAGCTCCTCCAGGCTTGGTTCTGTTTGAGGGCCAGGGGTTCCCCTTTGAGTAGACCTCACAGAACTCTATTTTGTTGGCTGAAAGAAACATAATTTATTTAACTATTCTTTTGTATATTTAAATGGCATTAATCTTTTACTATTTTATGTCATACTATCTTGAATATCTTTGTAATTAAACTTCATGCTGATCTGTATCTTTAAGAGAAATTCATAGAAGGGCAATTTATGTGTCAAACAATATGCATATTTTAAGGCTTTTCTATATATTGCTAATGTAACAGTTAACCTCTCACCAGAAGTGCATGAGAATTCTCATTTCCTTGCACCTAGAATAAATTACTTACAGAGGTGACATCCTTGTTGTGTATTTGCATACACTATTGATGATTCCATAATAAAAATATGCTTGATCGTTTGTAAATAACTGATGGAGAACCAGTAATATGGTTAAGGGTTGTAATGATTTTTTTTAAGTTTATAAATGAGATGATTCAAGAAAAATATGACTAAGTTCATCTCTTATCAGGTGATCACTCAACAAGGTCAATGATCAGCTTTTTTTCATACTATGCATTGAGAACAGAATTTTTTAAAAGAAGTTCTGTAACAACAATAACTATTACTAGCTGGTAGGCAGAGGGCTCCCCAGTGAAATTCATGTACTGGTTATTGGATTCTGTGAATATGTTACATCAAATGGCAAATTAGAATTTACAGATATAATTAAATTTAGGTACCTTAATTATAGGTTAGGTTAAGATATTATCTAACCTAAGAATTATCTGGGTAGCAGGAAGTCAGAAGGAGTCCCAATGCAAAAAGGATTCATGCTCTTTATTTGCCCCCTCTGTGTAGAAACCCACAGGCAAGCACTAGCACCTAGAAGCTCAGGGCAGACCCCCGGTGGCAGCCAGAAAGTAAATGAGGATGTCAGTCATATTCTACTAACAGCTTGAATGGACTTCCAAGTGGATTCTTTCCAGAGCTCCAGATAAGAGCTGCCATGTTGATGTCTACCTGTTCTAGAACAACATACAGGAGACAAGGCATTTGTATTATTTCAACTGCTAAATTTGTGGTTATCAGTTACTGTAGTGGTAGGAAATTAATTCATTGGCTGAATAAATAAATAAGCCCTTAAATTTCAGTAAATGAATAAATAAATGAATTAAATATGATTTCAGAGCAGAAAGTGTTATCCACTTTTCCAAAAAGAGACATGGAATCATAAATCTATTGTATCTCTAAGGTCCTTTGATTATTTTGTTTTACTTTGTTTCAGTTTGGTCCCATCAGTGACTTCCAAGATGATACAATTAAATGATGGAACCATCCTCTCTGCCTTTTGGTGATAATATTTATTATCAGTTTTAGTGGGCAGTAACTGTTTTATGCTTGTGATTAACACTTGTATAATATGAACATTTCCTGTCCAGCACACAAACTATTACTTTCTTATACAACAAGCTCAGAATTAAACACCTGCATGCATTCATTTTCCCCCATCACTTATTTGTTAACTCCTGCTCTGCTAGGCTCTGAAGCTAATACAAAAGAAATACAAATAGTTCCTGAATTAAAAGCTGATGTTTGTTCTAGAAGTTTACTTCCAAGTTAGTTTGTCACTCAGAGCATATTCCCACATAGAAACAATATTAAAAACCTTGACTCTGTACCTAATCCCACCCATGAAGTCTCATGTAACTCAAAATTTACTAGAACTAATCTTAAAAGAATTTAAGTGTATTTAAATGTTATTTATTTTATCTCTATAAAAAGAGACTCAAGTTTTCCAACTTCTGAGGTTAGAAACTCAATGTCCTACCTAGAAGCAGTGATATTAAGAATGTCACTTAAGGGGCTGGGGTTGGAGCTCAGTGGTGAAGTGCTTGCCTAGCATGTGTAAGGAACAGAGTTTGATCCTCCACACCACATTAAATCAATAAATCAATAAAATAAAATAAAAGTGTTGTGTCCATCTACAAGAATATCATTTAATTGAATAATTGTATTTAAAGTATCTTAGTGTTGCCAGGTATGATGGCACAACCCTGGAATTCCAGCTGCTCAGGAGGCTGAGGCAGGAAAATTGAGGGTTCAAAGCCAATCTAAGCTACTTAGCAAGGCCCTAAGCAATTCAGCAAGACCCTATATCTAAATAAAATGTGTGTGTGTGTGTGTGTGTGTGTGTGTGTGTGTGTGTGTGTTTTAAAAGGACTGGGAAATTAGAGAAAAGCAAATCAAATCTACTCTAATATTTCTTCTCACTTCAGTCAGAATGGCAGCTATTATGAAGACAAAAACAATAAGTGTTGGCGAGGATGTGGAGAAAAAGGTACACTCATACATTGCTGGTGGGACTGCAAATTGGTGCAGCCAATATGGAAAGCAGTATGGAGATTCCTTGGAAATCTGGGAATGGAACCACCATTTGATCCAGCTATCCCTTTCCTCAGTCTATACCCAAAGGACTACAGCGACACAGCCACATCAATGTTTATAGCAGCACAATTCACAATAGCTAAACTGTGGAACCAACCTAGATGCCCTTCAATAGATGAATGGATAAAAAAAATATGGCATATATACACAATGGAATATAACTCAGTAATAAAAGAGAATAAAATAATGGCATTTGCAGGTAAATGAATGGAGTTAGAGAAGATAATGCTAAGTGGAATTAGCCCAATCCCCAAAAACCAAATGCCAAATGTTTTCTTTGATATAAGGAGGCTGATTCATAGTGGGATAGGGAAGGGGAGCATAGGAGGAATAGATGAACTCTAGATAGGGCAGAGGGGTAGGAAGGGAAGGGAGGGGGCATGGGGTTATAAATGATGGTGGAATGTGATGATCATTATTATCTAAAGTACATGTATGAAGACATGAATTGGTATGAATATACTTTGCATACAACCAGAGCTATGAAAAATTGTGCTCCATATGTGTAATAAGAATTGTAATGCATTCCACTGTCATATATAAATTTTAAAAAATAATTTTTTTAAAAAGGGCCGGGCATGTTGCTCAGTGGTTAAGTGTCATGAGTTAAATCCCCAGTACCAAAAAGAAAATAAAAAAATCTTAGTTTTGGGGGGATAGCTCAATGGTAGAGTGCTTGCCTAGCATGTATGAGGTCTGTTCAACAGAATATGGTTGAACCCTCTCTTGGTTTTGTTTTAGTTCTCTGTAGCAGGTATACCAGTTGTCTCCATGTTGGATCCTCTTGTTCTCTCTTCCATGTTTATTACCTTTTCTCTTGTTGCTTTTATTATATTGTGATTCTGAATTGTCATTGTTGATTCTTGACATCTATACATCTGTTGCCTTAGATATGTAATTCCTTAGCAACCCTAATGAGAAATAAATGTCACTTCGCTTCACAGAGAAGTCAGTGCCAATCTCCAGAATCCAACTTTGCACATATTATTGTTAATAAACATGTTGCTGAGAAGTCAGGAGTTGTCTGTGATCTTTAAGACATGCCACCCTCACTCATGTTAGATTTTTCTTCATGGACAATTAAGTCATGTATGTGAATCATTTCAATAGGTAGGCTGATAGATAATTAAGGTAAAGTGGTGCACATGGAGAGATGATATGGAACAGATACAGGTGTCAATCACAAGAAAAGTTAGAGGTCAGAAAATAAAAATTCAAGAATATAAAAAATATAAAAAATTCAAAATATTTAGGAGTTAAGAAAATGGGGACTTAGCTTGTGCCTTCTTCAACCATTCAGCAATCCCAATATGAGGGTGACTCCTTTGTTCATAATTTTATCTCTTCCTTGTAGACTCCTTCTCTCCTCCCTTATCATCTTTGTATGCTTAAATCTTGTCCACCTTTATGGCCTGGCAACATTTATACTTTTCGGAAAGCTCTCTTGGGATCCTATCTCTTTTGGAACTTAGGCAGTGGTACTGGTGATTGAACCCAGGGGTGCTATACCATTAAGCCACATCACCAGATATTTTTATTCTTTACTCTGAGACAGGGCCTCACAAAGTTTCTGAGGCTGGCCTTGAATTTGCAATCCTCCTGTGTCTCTGGGATTATAGGTCTGCGTCTCTGTGCCTGTCAGACAGTCCTATTTTGAGATAATCTGCCTTTCTGCTCATCTCTCTTGATTCATTGCTACTTGTATATGATACAGAAGCAGGGAAATGGACAGTGCTGAGAGCCATGGCCGAGTCTGTATGGCCCCTGGCATTTTGCCAACAGTATTGATTGACAGGCGAGGCATTACTATCCGCCTTGGCTGCTACTTTTGAGTTCTCTTGCTACTTTGGAGTTCTCGTGGGGATTTCCGGGGATTCCCCAGGAGTTCCCATTGGTTGGAGAAGTGCAGGAGGAGGGATTTCCGGAGGAGATATTTCCGGTGGCTGGTTCCTGGAGGAGCCGCATGGCGTTCGGGAGGAGTTGCTGGTGGAGTTCAAAAATAAAATTTGTTCCTGCTTCAGTGGCTTGTGATTTGTGCCCAGCCAGACTGTGGCATTTGGCAGCCTGTGCGGGGAGTGCCTGAAGCTTGGGGGTAAGTGAAATTGCTCACCCCTAAGGAAAGGCGAGAGAATGGGTGACCATTTTAAAAAACAATGTGTTCTTGTTTTGATTTGTTTTGTTTTTGTTTCAAGCTGCCTATCCCTAGAACTTTCTCAGGAAAACTGGGAAAAATGGTTGGCTCAAGGTTTGAAGTTGTTCACCCCTGAAGAAGAGATAGAAATAGATCACAAATGTACATGTCAAGAAAATAGGAAAATTGATACAACAAATTTTTGTTCTGTTTTTGTTTCATTCTGTTTTGGTTTGGTTTTGTGTTATTGGGTTGCGTTATCTTTATAATAGATTAGAAATTAGTAAAAAACAAACTGAAAGAGTGTTAAGTAAATTGTTAGAGGTTCAGACCATGGAGAAAGACATTTTAGATCAAGCAAAAGAGAAGGCCTCTCGAGCTAGTCAGACAGAGGAAGAAAATTTAAAGGAAGAGAGCTTAGAGGAGAAACAGCTATTAGGGGAAAAGCTACAACAGAAGGCTGCTACTAACACCGTTCTATCACCAGAGGGCATAATTCAACCAACAGCTCCACCTATGGAGACAGCTGAGTGGCCCTCAACCCCCGTAGTTGATAGATGGGATCCTGAGAAAGGACCTCAAAGATTAGCATGCCCTGTACTTGAGCAGGCAGGAGGGCAGCGAATTCACCATGCTTTAGATTTCAAAACAGTGAAGCAGTTAAAGGAGGCTGTAACAACCTATGGTCCTCACGCACCCTTCACTGTAAGCATGGTCAAATCCATTACCAACATGGACATAACACCAGCAGATTGGCCTAGTATGTGTAAATCTGTGCTAAATGGAGGACAATATTTGTTATGGAAGGTTGCCAATGAGGAATTTTGCATGGAGACAGCTAGGCAAAATGCAGCAGCCAGTTACCCTCAAAGAAATCTAGATATGTTGTTAGGGAAAGGACCTTATGAGGGTCAATGGCAACAAATTGAATATCATCCTGCTATATATGCACAAATTGCTGCAGATGCACTTAGGGCATGGAAGACTTTACAAGGACATGGAGATTTACAAGGTCAATTATCTAAAGTAATACAGGGAGCTAATGAATGAATTTGTAGATAGGCTTATTCAAACAGCTACCAGAGTTTTTGGGGATACAGAACAAGCAATGCCATTAATTAAACAACTGGCTTATGAGCAAGCAAATCGTTGGTGCAGAGAGGTCATTAGATAATGGAAACATGGAGATTTATACACATATATTAAATTATGTAGAGACATTAATGAACAAGGGCAAGTCTTGGCAGCTGCAGTACAACAGGCTTTAGATGCCAGGCCAAAAACATGCTACAGTTGTGAACAAACAGGACTTTTTAAAAGGAATTGCCCCATAGGAGGAGGGTTTAACAAAGCTAGGCATCAAAGGAGTAGAATACTGGGTATTTGCCCACGATGCCATAGAGGGAGACATTGGGCTAATGAATGCCATTCTCAAACCACCATAGAAGGTACTCTGTTATCAAAAAACGGACAAGGACCAGGTGTTTACCCACAATATCATGGAGAAAGGCATCAGGCTCCATTGCCAAAAATCAGACAGGGGGGCCCAATGCTCCGGGGCCCACGACCACAAATATACGGGGCACTGGAGGAACCCAACAACACCATCAGGGTAGTGCCCAGGATGCATTATCCATCAGATCTCTCATCAGACAAACGAGAGGGAGCACAGGGTTGGACATCTGCACCTCCGCCAGAGCAGTACTAACTCCAGAGATGGGAGTTCAAATCATTCCCACACGAGTAAAAGGACCCCTTCCCCAAGGAACAGTAGGCTTATTGTTAGGACGCAGTTCTTCTACTCTAAAAGGACTTATGATAAGTCCCAGGGTAATTGATCCCGATTATGAAGGCAAAATAAAAGTTATAGCTAGTTCTTCAAAGGGTATATCAATAATTTCACCAGGAGATAGAATAGCACAGTTATTAATAATACCCAGCCTGCATGATAAATTTTCCAGTAGTAGTATAGAAAGAGGTTCCAGGGGATTAGGCTCCACAGGTGTAGGTAGATTGGGCTATGCTGTCTTTAAATTTAGATTCTTGCCCAATGCTAAAAATAAATATTCAAGGACATGAATTTAATGGGCTACTGGATACAGGTACAGACCTTTGCATCATATCTCATCAAAAATGGCCAAAACATTGGCCGTTACAACAAGCTACTCAAATGCTTTGAGGCCTAGGAGTGGCAACTAATCCCCATAAAGTATTAGATTGGAAGGATTCTGAAGGATGTGATGGAACTATACAGCCATATGTATTGGATCACCTTCCTATAAATTTATGGGGACGAGATGTTCTAGATCAATTAGGTTTGACATTAACAAATAACATCAATCCAAATGCGCTCACTATTAGGGCTAGACAAGGTTTCAGGAAAGAAAAAAGATTAGGAGAACAAGGTATAGCAGCACCAATTCAAATAGATCAAGGAATAAAAAGACATGGGCTGGGTTTTCAGAAAGGGTCACTGAGGCAATAAAAATTACTTGGAAATCAGAAAGACCAGTATGGGTTCCTCAGTGGCCCCTGACTAAAGAAAAGATACAAGCAGCCCATGACCTGGTCAAACAACAATTAGCGGAGGGACATATACAACCTTCCGTATCTCCCTATAAGACTCCCATTTTTGTCTTAAAAAGAAATCTGGTAAATGGATATTATTGCAAGATTTAAGAGCCATTAATAATGAGATGGTTATTATGGGACCTGCTCAATCGGGGATTCCTCAATTGTCTGCTTTGCCAAAAACCTGGTACGTTGTAGTTATAGATATTAAAGATTGTTTTTTTTTTTCAATTCCAATTCATCCTGAGCATAGTCCACGTTTTGCATTTACTATCCCTGCACTGAATCATGAAGGTCCTGATCAGAGATATGAATGGAAAGTACTCCCTCAGGGGATGGCTAACAGTCCAACTATGTGTCAAATTTATGTTAACAAAGCAATCCAGCCACTTAGAAATCAAAATCCTGAACTACAAGTATTTCACTATATGGATGATGTATTGTTAGCACACAAAGATAAAAACACATTGCTAGAATGTTATGCCACACTTACAAATTTATTAAAACATTATAATCTAGAGATAGCAATAGATAAAGTACATTTAAATTTTCCAATTAATTATTTAGGAATTCTATTATCCTCAACCATGATCTGTCCACCAAAAATTCAAATACGAGTAGATCAACTCAAATCACTTAACGACTTTCAGAAGTTATTAGGAGACATAAATTGGATAAGGCCTTATCTAGGCATACCAACAAGAGAGTTGGGACCTTTATTTGATATCCTAAATGGTCCATCAGATCCAAATTCACCCTGAATGTTAACACCTGAAGCAAGAAAGGCATTAAAAATTATTAAAACATATATGGAAAAAATGCATTTGGATAGAATTGATATAAGTTTGCTTTCTTATTTATTGTACTACCAACAAAAATATTCCTACAGGAGTATTTTGGCAAGAAGGTCCATTATTGTGGATACATTTATTTTATTCTCCTAACACTATTCTTACTAGGTATCCTGAGGCTGTAGAACAAATAATACTCAAAGGAATAAGATCAGCAAAGGGAGTGTTTGGGATTTCTCCCAATAAAATTATTACTCCATATACTATGGATCAAATTGATGAGTTAGCTAATGAGTTAAATACTTAGGCAATAATCATGTGTAAATCTAATGTTTCATTTGATAATCACTTACCATCGAATCCTTTGTTGTCTTTTTGGTCTTCACATCCTGTAGTTTTTCCAAAAATGACAGGAAAAACCCCTATCATGAATGCTCCAAATATATTCACTGATGGGTCAAATAATGGTACAGCAGCAGTAGTTACCCCTGATCAAACTTTTACATTTTTAGTACCCAAAGAATCAGCTCAAAAGGTAGAGCTTAATGCAGTTTTACAAGCTTTTGTGATGTTTAAAGATTTAATTTATTTTTTATTTAATTTATTTTCTGATAGTCAGTATATAGTTAATGCTATAGTATCCCTTGAAGATACTGGTAGGATTTCTTCTTCCCCTACTGTTTTCTCTTTGTTTTCCACTATACAAAGTCTAATCTGGGACAGAAAAGATCCATTCTTTATAGGACATATCAGAGCACATACAGGATTTCCTGGAGCCCTTAGTTTGGGCAATGATTTAGCAGATAAAACTACACATGACATACATATTTTCTCTACACCAGAAGAAGCAACAAATTTTCACAAAAGGTTCCATGTCAATGTTATACTTTACAAAAGTGTTTTAAAATAACTAAGGAACAAGCTAGAAAAATAATAAAAACAATGTCAAATTGTGTGACCTTTTTACCACAAGTTAATCTTGGAGTCAATCCTAGAGGATTGATACCTAACCATATTTGGCAGATGGATGTCACACACTTGCCAGAATTTGGAAAATTAAAATATTTGCATCTTACTGTTGATACTTCTTCCAGATTTTTGATGGGCTCCCTTCATGTTGGAGAAAAAACTAAAGTTATTATAGCTCATTGCTTACAAAATTTTGCCACTGTGGGCATTCCAAAACAGTTAAAAACAGATAATGGTCCTGGTTATACTTCTACCTCTTTTAAACAATTTTGCTCATCATTTGGCATTACTCATATAACAGGAATCTCATACAATCCTCGGGGACAAGGCATAGTTGAAAGAGCTCATCAAACTATTAAAATGTACTTATTAAAGCAAAAAGAGGGAATTGGAAAGGGGTATATATCCCCCAAAGATAAACTTAAAATAAACCTTTTTACTCTAAACTTTTTAAATTTGGATTCATCAGGGCTTAGTGCTGCAGAAAGGCATATGTGTCCAAAAAATGTACATAAGCCTAAGGTACTTTGGAAGGATATTCTAACAGGACAATGGAAAGGTCCTGACCCAGTGATTGTCTGGAGTCAGGGTTCTGTTTGTGTGTTTCCACAGGGAGAACAACAGCCGATTTGGATTCCAGAGAGACTAATCAAAGCGATTGCTACAGACCAAAAAGAAGATGATTTGACTCAAATCCATAACAGCTGATATCCAGAGCTCCAGCTTGGCTATTTTTACATCTGTGACAGTGATTAACCAGGATGCTTTTTTCAATATCTATTTTATTATTGCCTTTTCCCACATCATAAAGTTCTATTTTATTTTTTGAGCTCATACAGACCTAGGTTAATGTTTTTCTGATCAGTTTTATTTTTTTACTGTGGAGTTTTAAACATTGCAATGGAGATTTCACCTGTGTAAAGCTACAAGGCTTTTACTATTGTCTTATGTGTTGTACGTTTGTGTGCACACTTGTGTTTGGTGTTGTATGTCTGTGTGTGCGTATGTCCATATATCATATATGAGGAGCGCTCATGAAAAAATGGATCTGAATTTTTTTTATTTACGTGATTTTAGTGGTTTAATTTAAATTGGGTAAACAGCTGTTGAGGATTGTTTTAATATGTGAACAAATAAGGAGGTTAACAGATCTGTTTGTTTACTTTCACCTTTCCTTTTCATCATATTTAATAATTTTGTTCAGGATAATGTAAATTGTTCAGAAAATTGTTTTCTTAGTACCTGTTGCAATGTTACATAATTTTTTTTAGCATCATTACCAGAATTCCTATCTTCATCCCAGTGCCACTGAAGACAAAGATAAAACCAAACTATAGCTTCTTCAATAGTTATCACAATAAACTGTATAAACTGATGCATCAATGAATAATAACTTAACAAGTGATGCTCAATCAAGAAGTCGATTTACTATGGGAGGAAATGGACATGTTGATGGATTCCTCTGCTTTAAACTGCTTGCAGAACTTGCCTGGACTATGTATCACTTGTATGCATTGTGAACATATGTTGGTGCAACAAATTGTGGTAGTGCTGGAGTATCTTTGCTGATGGTGTCACCGGTGGTACAATTTTTCAAAGGAGCCCTCAATTGGCTTAGTGTTGTGGCGTTTTTGCATCCTCCTCCATTCTACTAGTGATGATCTAAAATTTGGGGGCCAACAGAGGTGAGGCAAAGAACCTCATCCCCCCCACTGGTGCAAATGCCTATCCACAAGTATGGCTGTATGCTGGACTGGTAGTCAGTGACGGGTATGATCCAATTGCAGTGGTACCAACCTAAGACAGGAGGCTGAGGCCTAGAGGTCAGCTCATCCGATGACGGGTAAGAACCATATGTTGTATTGGACAACCTAACAGGCACAGTCCCTAAGCCACATTGCTTGTTGTTTAATTAAACAGAAGGGGGGAGATGCTGAGAGCCATGGCCGAGTCTGTATGGCCCCTGGCACTTTGCCAACAGTATTAGTTGACAGGCGAGGCATTACTATCCGCCTTGGCTCTACTTTTGAGTTCTGGAGCTACTTTGGAGTTCTCGTGGGGATTCCCGGGGATTCCCTGGGAGTTCCCATTGGTTGGAGAAGTGCAGGAGGAGGGATTTCCGGAGGAGATATTTCCGGTGGCTGGTTCCTGGAGGAGCCATGTGGCGTTCGGGAGGAGTTGCTGGTGGAGTTCAAAAATAAAGTTTGTTCCTGCTTCAGTGGCTCGTGATTTGTGCCCAGCCAGACTGTGGCAGACAGTTATTTCTAGAAAACAGCAAGGATGTACTTAAAACACAATTTTTGGATGACAGGTGAGTTAAGATTTATATATCAAAGAAAGAAGAAGAAGAACATTTTAGATATGGTAAAGATGATTAGAGAAGATGAACAAAGGCATATAGACTGGAAGTCAGAGAATATGAGTCTTCTATTTCCAGACTGACTTTCTGGAAACAGATGATTCATATTGAAAATGGCAGAAGGTAAAATGTTCAAAAGTAGTTGGGGGGTTGAGGATGTGGGTCAAGCGGTAGTGCGCTCGCCTGGCATGCGTGCGGCCTGGGTTCGATCCTCAGCACCACATACAAAAACAAAGATGTTGTATCCACCGATAACTAAAAAATAAATATTAAAATTCTCTCTCTCTCTCTCTCTCTCTCTCTCTCTCTCTCTCTCTCAAAAAAAAAAAAATAGTTGGGGAGCAGATGTGCAGGACCTTCCACGATGCCTCAGGGATGAGGAGTTTGGACTTCATTGTGAGACCAACAGGGAGCCATTAAATGCATTATTAATGCATTTAGTATGGTTAATTTGGCAGCAATATGTAATATGGACAAGAGGAACTTATTAAAAAGATATTTTGGTCACATGAGGGCAGCAGGTAGAAATTTTAAAGGCCCTACTCAAGTGTACCATCACCACACAAACAGAACTCATCACTGTACTAGAATTGATTTAAATTTCTGGTACTAAGTTTCTATTCTGTTTCCTGCAGAAAATGTGCTCTAGTCACTTCTAGGTAAAATAAGTCCAATTTTGTGCTTTCTTGGGATTTTGAATTCCTTTAGTTCAGATGGGGTGGAGGAGAAGGAAGGTGAAGGGTGGCTACTTTGGCTTTAACTTTCTCTGCACATGGTGGAGACTGTTCCCAAGATTACTCCACTTGTTTGTCTTTTACGGACCTGTGGGATAGTGGGCACCAGGAGCCAAGGCTGTCCACATGGAATCCTCATATGAGAGGTTCCCTCGAGCTGAATGTCCTAGAATACCCTTCTCTTAGACAATGCTGGTCCCCAAGTGGAGGATCATGGAAGCCTTCAGATACTCCACACACCTCTCACCTCTCCAGCCACAGGACACTAGGAGAATTTTTTCTAGCTGTCACTTGAATGTGAACCACACCACCAGTTTCACCTGCAGCTTCTTCTGAATGATGGTGGTTGGTGTGAGAGTGTGTGTGAGAGAATGTGTGTATGTCTCCAGGTTATGCCGTCAGATGTCTTCCAGCCTTGCCCCATCAGAAGACTTTCTTTTTAATGAGTCCCTAAATTTAAATAAAGGGATCTATTATGTCTTCCTGCTGGGCTCATTCTGAGGGGACAGATGACAGGGCACCAGATCTTCATACTGACACTTAAATCTATTTCTTTTTTTCTGACAACCACTCTCTTAATTTCCCTTATTTCCAGCTTGTTGATTATTTTATTCTAGAATAGTTGGGGAGTCTTGCTCATAGATCTGAATCTTTCAGTATATTCCCAAGAGTCCACAGGCCTTTTGAGGGGACAGAAGTGGAGCTCGGTCAGGGTTGAGGCCCCCTGGGTGGTCGGGGAGGCGGCTGGTGGAGCCTGAGCTATGTGCATGCATGGATCCAGGGCAGCGCTGTAGAGGAGAGCCAGGACAGATGTGGCTGCCTGGGCTCAGGCTCCTTGGCTCTGTCCTGCAGCCAGATGTAAGGAGGAAAACAGCGCACCCCCGCCCCCAGCTGGCCAGTGGACTTCAAGCTGCTGGTCATCAGCATCAGCTCTCACGGAGTGGGAAAGACCAGCCTGGTGGAGCATTTCACCTACAACACCTTCCGCAAGGGCTGCAAGTCCACGGTGGGTGAGGGGGAATGCATTTTCCCTCGTGCCTGGTCCATTGAGAGTCATTTTCTCATATATTTATTGTGAGAGACAATTGTTCAGAGTGTTTCTGTCAGTATTTTAAATCTGTTTTTATTGTTGTTTTTCACTAAAAGCCCAAATCTCTCACTTGTTTCCTCTTTTCCTAAATTCGTTGTTTTTTTTTAATTTCTTTATTGGTTCACTTTAATCATACATAATAGTGGGATTCATTTTCATATATTTATACACCCACAGACCACAATTTGGAACTTCTTGGTTTTTTAAAAAATATATATTTTCATTTGCTATTGTTGAACTTTTCTTTGTTTGTGCTGAGAATCGAACTCAGTGCCTCTCACATGCTAGACAAGTGCTTTACTACTGAGCCACCACCCCAGCCTCCCCCCAATTCTATGTTTTTGAAATACCAGCTACATTTTGATTTAATTGTCTAAATGGTTTACAAACCACCTCCAAGGCATAAGTGAGGTATTATTTCCCGTGGGTGTGTCTTAGCATTTTATGGGAAATTACAGGCATTTCATAGAAATTGATGATTTTTCTTTTTTTGGGGGGCGGGGCAAAGATTTTCATAGTAAATGCTGTTAACCAATGTACGCTCATCAAGGGTGATGCAGTGGCTCCTCCAATGGAACAGAGGTGGGATTTTCAGGGAATATAAGACTGTCCCCTCTGGAGAATCTCTCAGGAGGATTCTTGCCCACACACTGGATGGAAGGAAACATGTATTTCCCTCTAAAACTGTGTTGCTTTTGGAAACAACATGGTGTAATGTTAGACTCTTTGTCCATGTTTAAACTTTCTGCCTTAAAAATACATATCTCTTTTATTTAATAATATTTATACATACTCTCTTCCATGTTGTGAGATGTAAATATAACTTGGGACATGCCAGCTTGTCATTTTCTAAAGTGAGTCAGTTTGTCGTTGGTTTAGCTGAAATCGCTTCAGAGTACACTTCCTCCTGGGATCTGAATGCAAAATAACTGAAGCAGATTGAAGTTGGCAGTGACTAATGAAGTTTGGGGCAGAAGTCAGCAAGTCAGTGAGTTTTTCCTTATTAGGAGAAAGAGGAGGAACCAGAGCCTCTTAAAATCCAGGCATTTCTTCTTCCCCACTGGGAGAGGGGATTCAAACACAAATATTCCTCCTACATTCTTTCCAAAGACATCAAAATTCATAGTATACAAATTTGTTACATTACTGATAATTCCCAGCCAGCTTCCTTGTTTAATGAGCCATTTGAGTTGCCTAAAGGTATTCTACATAACAATAATTTTATTCAGTCACATAAAATTTATGAAGCTGGGTGAAAATTAACATGAATTAAGAGTCCTGGTAATATTTATTTGATAACTCCTCTGCAAGCTGACCACCTTGTCCCACCTGTGATGCCCTGGGAAGGTCTGCCTGACACTATCTAGCCTTGCTCTTTACTGAGTCTTAATATGTGCTAATGTGGCTTCACTTTGGGATCAGTATTCATATGTTTCCATGTATCACTTATATATCTACACCTTTATGTCAGGAAATACCAGAGTGATTTCTTTGTTTCTCTCTTGATACGTTTTATTTTTGTACCTATTTTTGTAACCTTTAAAAAGGTTTCAGGGATCTGTAGTATCACATGGCACTATGCATGCACGGTTTGTTTGCTGCATCTTGAAATATTTTGAATGAAATTGGTGTACTCTTCTCTCTGTCTTCGCTTTGGCACGCTCACCCCATGCCCACTCAGAGAGCAGAAAGATTTGTGCTTTCCACCTCATTAAGTTGACAGTAGAAATTAGTTGGTGGTATTAAAAACTAAAAACTTAAATTATAGCTACATATGTCCTTTTGCAATCGGGCATGTGGAAGATGTTTGATTTTAATGTCTGCTATAATGGAGAATTTAAATTACAGTGTTTGTCAAATCTCTAATATTTGTTTCAGAGCAGAATATTAATGATGCTTTTAACTATGAGCATCCACTACAAGTCAAAGGGTAAATTGCAGATTACTGAGAAGGTGACATAATGCTCCAAAGGTCAGTTTTGTCAAACAAAATTAGAGGAAAGTTAAACTGTTAGCTTCCTGTTGTTCCAGGGCCTTTCTTACAGCAAGTGACTGTTTTGAGCAGCAGGGACACTGTGCCTCATGGAAGACTAAGAGAGTCAAATGAATAAGCAAGATGGATGAGGAGACAAGGCCACAGACTTGCTCAATTAGTTTATAACCATGTATTAACTTCCGTAGGTCATTTTGAATAAGCAGCAGATTAACTCTTGCACTTTTGTGGGGGAAATGGGGAGTCTTGGGAAAAGGGTGGTGTGGTGTTTAGTCGAGTGAAAAATACTCTGGTTTCTTATTTTTCTGTCTTTTACTTTGCTGGCCGGGTTTGTATTTGAAACATTGGTGATGAGTTCCTCATTCTTCTCCTTTAAACCTGAACAGGCTCATCAAAAAAGGAGCCTGTTCAGGTTTAAAGGAGAAGAATGAGGACTAGCACATGCCCAGTGATTGCTCCTAGGAGTTCTTGCATGGAACAGTGCCTGCCTGCTGCTCTCCAAAGAATAAGTCCAATTTCAATTGCTGGGGCTTTTTTCAGAACCTATACTTGAGAATAGTGACTCTTGGTTTTTAGGACTCAAGATGAAAAATTCTTCCTAAATGATCCAGCCAGGATTTCCTCCCGATAAGGACTGACAGTATAGAAGAGCCCTGAGGAGTTCTTGCTTCACATGACATAACATAGAGGCTCACAGCAAGTAGAAGTCAGTCGCTCTTACTTCCATGAAAGATGGTTTTTATTCTCACTATTTAAGCAAATTCTAATCTGCTAATGCTCACCTTGTGAAGCCACTGAGGAAGTGTGACATGGTATGACCAGTTGATTATTACCAGGAAGAACAGCAACATTTAGTATGAAAACATTAAAGAAGCATAATGAGAATTAAAGGGGATCAAAGGACATAAAGATTAGAGAGGGAATGAAAAATAAGTGCAGAAAAAATGCAGAAAAACTGTGAATGATGATGACTTTACTGTCTTTACTTTAATGTTTCACTGGTTCTGACTTTAATGTCCTTAACTTGTACACCAACATGCAGACAAGATGTGATGCCAGCCATTCATCAGAATTCTTTTATGTATCTCAGAGCAGTTATGAGAAACTCCTGCTTTTCAATGCATGCATGCACCCATGCACACACACAGCTCACAAAGAGAATGATTCATCTTTTGCTATTTTGAAAGTCTAAGATATTTAGGCTTGATCCTCTTATTGGCAAGTTATAGCATCCCTTATGTGGACCTGTCCATTTAGAACCAGTTGTCAAGAGAGAATCAAGAAAAAATAACATATGTAGCAGATTGGTCTCCTAAATGAGCATTATGATCTTTTTAGTTCAGAAAGCTACTATAGTTACTCCTGAATAAGGCTCCTTTGGGGAAAAGAGTCAAGTCTTTATCTAACTGTTAGATGTCTGTTTTGACATATGTGTCTGTAATTGCTGGTTCACTTTTTTAAATTAGGGTTTTTCCTTTGATCATCCCTTGAATTACCTATCCCAAGATCATTAATTTGTTCATTGTGTAATGTTTCACTGGACTAAAGACAAGCATTTCTGGGCTGATAGATGTTATTAAATACTGCATCTCTTTTGTAATCATCAGTGAGAACCATCCGAGTGACAGCAGTTCATTCCTTTATCAGCCCACCTGATGAAGCCCTCAGGAGGTAAGATCCCAATGAGCAAAGTGAGAATAAGCAGGTAAAATAAGAGTCCAGTGATTGCCCTTTCAAAACAAGGCATTTAGCATAGCTCAAACTTGAAATCTTGTTCTGCTTTTCCTCCACTGAGCTAACTGTAGATATTAACAAGTGTTTATTTTGCCTACTACAATTGGAGGAGTTTGACATGGAAGAGTAGGTGAGGAATGGACAGGAAAAGTTTATCCCAATTATAGTCCACAGTTTATTCACTCATTTTTTCCTGTTCCCTGCCAAAGCACACAGCCTGTACTTCACACAGCATAGCACACTTTCTTGTTGCTATGCTTATTGCTCTGGTCATTTTCCCTTGCCTCTCTGTCCAGGGTTGTGAGCTTCTCATGGGTGAGGACTAGCATCCCTTGCCCTGTATTCTAAGCACTTGGTGCAATGCTGGGTTTATGGGGGTTGTTTTTGGAAAAATGGCAATATCTGAATGAACAAATACTGGAAAAGAGGAAAGAACATGTTTTGTGGTATCCAGATACGTAAGGAAAAGAAACAGTGTTGTTTCAAATGACATTAAGCTATTAGAGAAGGCTTCCATAACATCTTTCTTCCCATTGAGCCTCTATCAAATATCTGTGCTTTGCCTGTCTCCCATTAATCCTCATGATCACAAAGTAGATTATAGGTCATTACATTGTTCATGTGAGGAAACCAAGTCTTAAAAAGTTGCAGTGTCTTTTATACATAAAGACAGAACCAGCCAAATATGGGATAAGTTCTCCCATTGTTCTGCTATTTGTTCAGTGAAATAAGTTTTCATTTGAGAGGGGACAAGGAGGTGCTAAGAGAGGTCAGAGGATGTTACAGAAAATGAAATATTGGTGATATTATTCTCCCGCTCAGTTTGACTTTTCTTGTTCAACAATAATATATAAACATTTCAGCATCACTGCCAAGACCTGCCACAAAATGACCCCAGAGTTTCACTGTAGACAGCTCACACCTTATTTGTTTTTCTAATAAAGTAGTTCGCTAATTGTGAATGTAATCTAAAGGCATATGATAGTAATTTTAAGAGTTAGTTCTTTTTAAAAAAAAAATAGTTATAGATGAACACAATACCTTTATTTTATTTATTTATTTTTATGTGGTGCTGAGGATCAAACCCAGTGCCTCATGCTTGCTAAGCAAGCGCTCTACCACTGAGCCACAACCCCAACCCCAACCCCAATAATTAGTTCTTTTATCTTGTCAAAATGAAACATAAGGAGGCCTCCAGTCAATAGCCTAGAATTGGATATTTTATCAAAGCTCTTCCATCCTCTTAGTATAAATCAGTCTCACATATTTCAGGTATTGTTCAAAGAACTTTCATTGTTGTTCCAGACATCATAAGCAGAATGAAATGCTGAGCATTCTCCTCATCATGCTGGGCAGACAGACCCTTCCACAGCACAACATCCCTTTGCCCAGCCATCAGTGCATTCCAAAGTTCCATGATAGAAAAAAAAAAAAAAAGGTTGCATCTGACTAAAGATGACTTGGGCTAATATTTGTTGTATTGTCCCCACAGGAGTCTTACCTGTTCAAACTGCTAAAACAACACTTCATACCCTCCAGGGATTATGATTTATATTGAATACCACTGTCTGTCTGCTGTCGTGCCATTAACCATGGGGAGGGCAGGCATTTTCGCAAAATCATGAATCTCCCCTTGGTATATATAGTAAATGCAAGGAAAGCTTTCAGATTCCTTCTGCCTAGCATTTGTTCTCCCTTAACTCTGATGTGAGTGAAGAGCACCATCACATGACATAGAAGAGGTCATTATGTTTGGATTTGGTTGGGGACAGGGTGGCTTTGTCTTTGCATCAGAAACCAAAAGAAAGTGCAGTACCTGCTGGGGACACACATCTCCTGAAAGGTGCCAGCACTGTTTGTCAGACAGCTCCCAGATAAGCAGATGGCTTTTAAATGATGAAACCTAATTTTTCTAAAATGCTAATGAGTTAGAGAAAGATAATTTGAAAGTCTGCCATACATCGCAGGAAATGTCTTTTTGTGTCTGTGTCCTTTGCTCCTAAGAATCACATACCTATCACCTGGGTGAGCTCAGTTTTTCTCTCATTTAAATCATGTGATCACCAGAAAAGGGGAAAAGGAGAACCCTCATTCAGGATGAAATAATTAAAAGAAAATTGATATTAATATATTTAAAAATCAGCCTTATGTCTGTCTTTTAAGCTATGCATTTCAAACATCTCACCAATGGCTTCCTGTGGTGTGAATCTCAACTCATTTCTCTATGAATTTTCACTGAAACTCAGAAAATTCAGATTGCCCATTTAAAAGTTGTCTCTGACTGTGAGCTTGTCAAGTCTGGGGGGCTACAAAAAATTATGAAAATAGTGGCAAACTGCATTTCTCTTTGAATTCATGCCTGATGTAGTTGTGACTCAGGGCAAGTTGCCTAACCTTTCATGTATGATTTCATGTTTATAGTGTGGAATAGTATGGCCCATCCTTGGTCTGTTTGTTAAAGAAACCATTCAAGCTGTAGAATTCTACATTCTAATCTTGGCTGATATATTCTTGTAGTGTCATTTAACATGTCCTTTTGTTATCTGTATTTCCATTGAACTGGGGCTAGAACTAGAGGCTTAATCAGATTCCAGTATTTTTGTTTTGGTGGAAACTTTCATAGGTGGTTTTTGGAACTCCTATTACCTTGCATCAGGAAGCACATAATGTCGAGATTGATTAGTGGATTGTGGTTTTTACCAACCTCGTCCATCTATTATGAAGTTCCATATCAACCTTTCACTTAATAGATTTTTAATCTACTAATGATGATTTCTTAAATCTATTATTTTATTAGGGATTTCAAACTAGGGGTTTTCATCTTAATTGTATCTTCCATTCTGCATTTATTATGTACTATTCTGTACTCAACGGTTTGGTCCCCCTCAAATGCAGTTCATATAGGATAAATATTTGAAATTCTTTCCCCATATTTACCAGTTTCATAATGAATCAGAGCCACAGGACTTTATAAGATTTCCAATAGTGTCGTTATGAACTCAAGGATTCTAATATATGTGATATGTTTGAATATTTAGCAGTAATTAGTGTTTGGATGCTTATAGTATTGTTTCTTCAGCCAACAGGAGCTCCTTCAACAGGAGCTCCTTGTCTGTGTTTTGAATTTTTGTGAGTGGCTCTGAGACAACAGAATGTCCTTAATTCATCTTGTGCATTGACTATTAGTAACTGAAATTGGCCATTTCTCCAAGAAACCCTGGTTTTTTAAAGGGGAAAATGATGTTTAGAAACCACAGTCTGACAGTGAGGGGTGATCACTGAGCCCAGTGGCCATTTCTTTTATACCTAGATGAGCCACTTCTACCATCTTTAACCCTGGTGTCTGCTTGAAGCATCTTTTATGTCTGTTTTGTGTTCTAACTTATCCCCTTGGTCTGTTCACTAGGAAGAGAAGGGCTATTATTGTATGTAGTGGAATCAAAGTATCTTCATGCCCTCTGGGAATGGGAAGCCCTAAAATAGGATGAATGCATTTGAATACTTTAAAATTAAAAACTTTCGCATATGTAAAGACATTATTAGTAAGGTTTAAAACAAGGTTTAAAAATTAGAAGGAAATATTTATAATACTCCATTTTAAAGTACTAATGGCCTAAATGTAAAGAATATGTGGATATCAATAAGACACACATAAATCCAATAGAAAAATGAATATAAGATATAAGTAGGAAACTATAAAATAGCATTATATTCTGTAATAATGCACATGTATCCTATAAGTAACATTTGAAAAGTTGTTCAGCCTCCCACATAATCAGGTATATGCAAATCAACAAATTATCAGATGCCATTTTTTCACCATCACATTATCAAGTATTTTTGTGAGTGACACAAATTCACATATTTTGTGAATGTGTAGGCAAACACAAACTCATCAATTCTGCTAGCTTAGAACAACTTTGGTGATAGTTTTGAAACTTCATTTTAATTTTGGAAAAAGAAGTCCCTTCTTTTCTCCATCATTTTTATCCCATCCCAACCCCCACATACACACATAAAATAAATTTAGTGTGCTTTAAGATTCTCTCTGTAATTAAGGTAAAATTAAAATTTCAGAATCATAGAAGAAAAGATTTTTGAAGTGTCATTTTATGTTTTTCTGGGGTTGGGAAATGGTATTTTTTGACAATTAACTAGCAATCACTTAGGATAAGTTAGCAAGAAAACATATGTCTGTGTTGGGAGCTGTTGAGACATAAATATGCATTTTAGAAATGCCAATTGACCATAGAAATGCCCAGAAGTAATAAAATATTAAAATCTGAATATCCATGCTATGCCATTAATGCTTTAACAAGTTATTACAACATAATGGCTTTAAGTAACACATTTATAGTTGTGGAGGTCAGAATTCTGACATGGTTTTTACTGGGCTAAAATCAAGGTGTCAGCAGAGCTCTATTCCTTTCTGGAAGCTGCAGAAGAGAATCCATTTCCTCACCTTTTCCCACTTCTAGAAACTACTCATATTCTTTAGCATGAGGCCCCTTCCACATCTTCAGAGCCAGCAAAGGCGGGCTGAGAGCTTCACATCCCATTGCTCTAACCTACTGCTGTTCTTCCTCTTAAAATGTCATGCTGTGGTATCAGCCACATAATTTAGGATGGACTTCCTATCTTAAGCTTAGCTCATTACAACTTCGATTCCAAGTGCACCCTTGATTCCATGTTGTCATGTAACATAACATACAGTCACAGGTTCCAAGATTAGGACGTGGACATTTTCAAGGAGCCATGCTGCCCAGCAAATGATATCTGGCTACAACACAAAAGGACATCCCTTCCTGAAGGGTTAAAGTTTGCACATCCATTAGTTTCCGCATTCCATGCCAGTTGCTAGGGCCCCTTAAGAAGCAGATTATATTTGCTCCTGCATAAATTAACCAGGAGTTGTTATTTTAATTTTTAAAAAATATTTATATTTTTAGTTTTAGGTGGACACAATATCTTTATTTTACATTTATGTGGTTCTGAGGATCAAACCCAGTGCCTCATGCATGCTAGGCAAGCACTCTACCACTGAGTCACAATCCCAGCCCCAGGAGTTGTTTTTTTTTTTTTTAATTTGGAATATATTCTTTTATTTAAAATTAGAACACTTTATTATAAACATTTCCAGAATATAAACTGATTTTGTATTGAGACTCTTCAAAACTTTTAAAACCATATGAAATATGAGTTTACAATTTTTATAATATATTTCATGTTCTACTTTCCAACCTAGAAAATATAATATCCTTAAAACTAATAAAGGAAAAAAAATCTAAATTGCTGGGTAGAGAAAAACAATGAACTTAAAAAATCCCACTCAAAACTAAAACAATCCCAACCAAGAAATAAATTCTGCAAAGTCTATATTCATCCTCCAATTTAAAATAAATGATCTCCCAAGGGAGAATCATCCGATAATAATGGTTTATGAATAAAAGCAAAGCCACTCTTCTGAAAAGAAATTGCATCATATGTAAGAACAACATAATAGTGCTTTTAGAAAATGAGGAACAGTAACTCCCTGTTAGGGAAAAAGCACAGGAATTTCTTCATGTTCTGTGGCTTGCTCACAAAAGAAAGCAATAAGGACGTGGGCACCATAAAACCCAGCTCTGCAACTCTTTTTTTCAATTTAACCCCAGGAGAATCAGCTACAGCACTTCAAAACCCAAGATGGACTGTTCCCAAAGCATTTCCTCCTCTGTCCTCTCCTTGCCTTGGTCCTTCCTTGCTTTTCTGTGCTTGCAGCCCTCTTTCTTAGAGGCTACCTCTTGGATCTTTTTCTCCTTCAGTTCTTAAGTTTTTTCTGCACTGATCTGTGCAGCTTCTGTCTTCACTTTTGCTTTCTTTCTTTGGAGCTCCTGTGTCTGTCTAAATCCAGTTCCTCAGAGCCTCTTTTCCTCTGATGCTTGAGCCGCTCCTCCTCTGTTTTTCCTCTGCCATCCTCAGGGTACCTTTTCCCCTTCTGATGTACCTGTTTATGGCTGGTTTGATAGGCACTGGGGCTGTTTCTCAAGGAGAGGTGCCTGTGAACTCTGGATTCTATGTCATATGAACCACAATTATATTCTCGCTGACCAAGGTTCATGGGCACTGGTTTCTCTAAGAAACAGTCCTTGGGGAGCTGAGAGTAGCTCAGAGAGTCTCATATCAGCCTGCTGTCCTGAGCAGGTAAGCACTGAGGTACCTGGTTTTCCACTGTTGGTGGAGTACTGCATGATCTTGGGTAGGTCTGGAGAGTTCCCGATGGGGGTGTTTATCAAACATTCTATACCTGAGTCTGGAGTCAACCTGTTCTCTGTACCCACAGGTTTCCAAATAGTCCTCTCTCATCTTTCTGAAACAAGTCTTTGGCTGTAAGCCTCTGGCTTTCTGAACTTTAACATAATCTTCAAGTTCATCTTGAAAAGAATCATATGACTTTAAATGCTTCATTAGGTTGACAAAAAGTGATTCTCCTTCTCAGGCTGAGAACTTGGGGGAGATACCTGATCATATTTACCCTTTAATTGCTTCAGATTTTCAGAATGAACTTTCTTTAAATAATGAGGCTTTACAAGAATCTGAGAGCTCATAATGGGAACTCTTTTATTATTATTCAATCTGAAGCATTATTCCACAGAGGCTTTTTATAAGAAGTATCTGTAAAAGCTCAGTCTTTGTTCATTAAATGTGGAGGCGGGGAGGTGTCCAAAACTACAGCCCCCTCCGCCAGCGCCTTGGTCAGCCTGGTGAGCTTAGCCTGGTGAGCTGGGTATGGCCAAGAGGCAAGAACACCTCTGCTGCGGCCTACCAGAGCAGGGCCTCCAGGAGCCTGAGGTGGTGACTCAGCCTCAAAAGGGGAAGTCCCTGCCACCATTTGCAGCTGACTGGTTGGCGCCCGTGCTCTGGCGTCCTGGAATACAGTCTTTAAAAACAGTTTCAACCTATAAGTTTATGAGATTCTTATATACTTAATCTTGTAATCCAAGGTCTATTCCAATGTGACAAGCATGAAAAGCCCCTCTTTTTCTCACTCATATTTATAGTCTGATGGAGAATCAACAGTATACCATTTTAGTCTTACTGCAGAGTGACATTTTAGAAACCATTAAATTTCAAGATAATGTGCACACATGGAATTTAGCAGCATAAGCTGACTGTGAGCAGGGAACTGCTATCACTATGTCACTTTGTTCTCAGTTCTGCTCTACTGTGGATTATACCAGTTTCATATTTCTTGTGCCATTACTGATTCCAGTCCCTCTGGATTCACATTGCCCTGATGTGAGAGAGAAAACTAAACAGAATGTTACTAAGGATGACAGATACTGCATCTATTATTTTTATGTCTGACTTTTGTTAGTTTTTAAAATCTTCAGTTGGTTTGGGAAATTACATGTTGGTGCTCACAGGAGCCATGAGGGACTCCCAAATGGAAGATATTTTTGTCAGGAGGGATCTATGTGCAGGTGGATCTTGGAGGGCAGTATGTGTATGTATTTAAATGTCCTCCAGCAGCATGTGTTCAGAAGAGCCTAGATTCAAATTTAGTTCCAAAAGTAAATAAAGTGAGGGCCTATATAAGGTTATTAGACTTTGAGCTATAGAATGGGAGCTCAGCCTCCTGGAGCCAGGAGCCCGCAGAGCCATCAACTATGCGTCAGTCATTGTCTCTCCCTCTGACTGCTGCTGTGCCTCCCCCTCACACACTATGTTGTTCATCACATATTTTTTATAAAATAAAGATATTATGATCCATCATGCAATCAGAATAATAAGAACAGATATTTAGTGAGTACCAATTAGGTTCCAGGTACTGTTCTAGGACAGTGGATGAACACTAAGCAAAAGGAACAAAAAGTTCTGTCTTCACACTGCTGGCATTTAATGTGTGCCTACAGGCTTAGTAAAATCCCTGTTGACTGAGAACAAAACAGTGTCTCCCAACCCAAGAAGAGGTCTCACCCACTTCCAGAGAGGGCGATGGAATTCGGGGTTCTTGTTCGTGAAGCAGGCTGGCTGTGAAATAAATCTAAGAAAAGAAGGCAGCAGAAAAAACCGCAGGACACAGAGAGTAGTTTTAGAAAGTGAGGGCCTGACGGCTCTTGGACCTTAGGGGTCTATTCCAGACTGGAAAGACAGTGAGAGCCCACGTTTGCTTTATTTATTTGGGGGAACTTCAAAGACTTTCTACAGAATGTTTTTCATCAAATAAGATAGGAAGTGGGCTGTCCACTTCCCAATTGGTCACGACCAACCCTGGAAGCTGTGAGATGAGTCTTGCTAGTTCATGGTAGACAGAGGTCATGTGCATTGGGCAATCCATTAAGTGGGAGGAGCCGCAGAATACTTGCAATGCCAAACCAAATGTCCTTGGCTCAAGGCTGAGTGAAGACTTCCCAAATAGCTCAGAGCTGGCTCCCCACAAAGAGGGATGCTTAGTAACCAGAGATCTCTTTGAAATTCAAGGGTGAGAAAAATGTTCTTTTTAATTTATTAAAAAGTCTGCTACTATTAGAAAATTTGAGGGAGTCCTGTTCTTTCCACAATATAATGGGCTTTCTCCTTAATTTAGTTCCAAAAGTAAAGAAAGTGAGGGCCTATATAAGACTTAATTATTAGACTTATTTTTATTCTCACATGTCAACTTAATTAAGGATTTCATGATTTTTATTGTAATAAATAATAATATTGGTTCACTCTTTATTTTAACTCATGATAATCATGGTCATTTCAGAGTCATGTATTTGTGCCATGATTTGGGAGTGATCATAGTTTGCAACACATGTAATGTCAACTTGTTTCAAAAGAACTCCAGCCTTTTCCAAATATTTTCAAATTATAAGTGTAAGAAAGATGAACTTTTATTGAGTTCATACACTATGACTCTATTTTGAGTTTCTGCAGCATGAAATACACATGGTCATGTATATGTGAATGCATCAAGAGAGATTCTGTCAGCCACTGGACAGAGAGATCCAAGTGTTTCATTGCTTTGACACGCTGGGGAATGTTCCCTTACAGATACCCTGCCAGCCAACGAGGCACTCCATGGCATTGTTACCCCTGGGTCACCCAACATAAAACAGCAGGGTCAGAAGAACACTTCTACTTTAGTCAACCACTGTGCACTCCCAGCCACAGAATTAACCAGGTTTTATTTACAGTGTCCAGACTTAAGCAACTAGTGAAGTTCAGCTCAAGATACCAGCGATGGTTTCAGAAAGATGTATTCATCTCCACATTGGAAAACAATGCCAGGTGCTTACAGGTCTCAGGCCTTAGGGTCTAGGAAAACTTAACATGACTGCATTGGTTTCCTTCTCTCTAAGGGAGAGACAATAATATTAATTTCCTCACTGGTCTGTTAATAAGAATTAAAAGAGTTAATGAACTTAAAAATGCCTGTCTTGCCCAAAATCCTATGAATTTTTGCCAATTATTTTCACATTGCATTTCTATCACCTGTTGTAATGCAGGTTCAGATTGAAATAATTAGAAGTCCAACTGCTGTGTTTCTTCCCTAAAATTATAACTTTTAAAAACATTATCTGGTAATTTGCATAAATCTATCTTTACGGTGACAGCCCTTTAATCATTTAGGTTTATTCAGCTGAATCTTGGCAACTGGATATAATGTACTCATTGTTTGACTCGACCAATAGCTATTTCATTCCTACTGTGAGAGAAATTAAATACTTTTTGGTCCCAGCTCCTATCCCATAGCTTAATTAAGTCCAAGCACACACTTAATTACAAAAGCCAGGACCAGAAAGTCATTTGTCTCTTATTCCTTGGTCCATATGGAATTTCCATATCTGTAAGTTTTGCTGTCTTTATAATATTTAAGTGAAAGGTTGTTTTTAAATGAAAATGCCTTTTCTTTGCAACACTTGAACTTCACTCAGGTCAGTGCTACAAAGCCATTGCTCAGGCACAGCTCCCAGCAGCAGAGCCTACGGGGACAGGGATGGTCATGCTCTGGGGTGAACTGTGTCCTACAACCCTGAGTGGCAGTGAACCAGGTGTGCAAGCAGCATCCACGCTGAGGAGGACCCTTGATGTCTTTCCCCTGGAATCCACTGGTACTGGTGGCAGATGTGCCTTCTCACCCTGCTCCTCCTACATGGCCACCCACCTCTGCTGGAGAGAGGACAATAGGAGGAGGAGTTGTTTCCTTCCTCTATGCCGTACCTTGTTCTCCTAATCTGCAGCCATTTGTCCTCCAGCCCTGCCATGAGACACATTGCTGACAAGTTCATTCTTTTTTTTATTGGTTTTATTTATTTTAATGTTCAAAACATTACAAAGCTCATGACAAAGCTCTTTCATATATTTGACTCAAGTGGGTTATGAACTCCCATTTTTACCCCAAATACAAATTGCAGAATCACATCGGTTACACATTCACATTTTTACATAATGGCATATTAGTGACTGTTGTATTCTGCTACCTTTCCTATCCCCTACTATCCCCCCTCCCCTCCCCTCCCATCTTCCCTCTCTACCTCATCTGCTGTTGTTCAATTCTCTCCCTTGTTTCCCCCCCCTTTCCCCTCACAACCTCTTATATGTAATTTTGTGCAACATTGAGGGTCTCCTACCATTTACATATGATTTCCCTTCTCTCTCCCTTTCTCTCCCCCCACTCATCTCTGTTTAATGTTAATCTTTTCCTCATGCTCTTCCTCCCTGTTCTGTTCTTAGTTGCACTCTTTATATCAAAGAAGACATTTGGCATTTGCTTTTTAAGGATTGGCTAGCTTCGCTTAGCATAATCTGCTCTAAAGCCATCCATTTCCCTGCAAATTCCATGATTTTGTCATTTTTTAGTGCAGAGTAATACTCCATTGTGTATAAATGCCACATTTTTTAAATCCATTCATCTATTGAAGGGCATCTAGGTTGGTTCCACAGTCTAGCTATTGTGAATTGTGCTGCTATGATCATTGATGTGGCAGTATCCCTATAGTACGCTCTTTTAAGATCCTCAGGGAATAGTCCAAGAATGGCGATAGCTGGGTCAAATGGTGGATCCATTCCCAGCGTTCCTAGGAATCTCCATACTGCTTTCCAAATTGGCCTCACCTATTTGCAGTCCAACCAGCAATGTACAAGTGTACCCTTTTCCCCACATCCTCGCCAGCACTTATTGTTGTTTGACTTCATAATGGCTGCCAATCTTACTGGAGTGAGATGGTATCTTAGGGTGATTTTGATTTGCATTTCTCTGACAGCTAGAGATGGTGAACATTTTTTCATGTACTTGTTTATTGATTATATGTCCTCCTCTGAGAAGTGTCTGTTCAGGTCCTTGGCCCATTTGTTGATTGGGTTATTTGTTATCTTATTGTTTAATTTTTTGAGTTCTTTGTATATTCTGGATATTAGGGCTCTATCTGAAGTGTGAGGGGTAAAAATTTGTTCCCAGGATGTAGGCTCTCTATTTACCTCTCTTATTGTTTCTCTTGCTGAGAAAAAACTTTTCAGTTTAAGTAAGTCCCATTTGTTTATTCTTGTTACTAACTCTTGGGCTATGGGCGTCCTATTAAGGAATTTGGAGCCCGACCCCAAAATATGTAGATCGGAGCCAACTTTTTCTTCTATCAGGCGCAAAGTCTCTAATTTGATATCAAGCTCTTTGATCCATTTTGAGTTAACTTTTGTGCACGGCGAGAGAAAGGGGTTCAGCTTCATTTTGTTGCATATGGATTTCCAGTTTTCCTAGCACCATTTGTTGATGATGCTATCCTTCCTCCATTGCATGCTTTTAGCCCCTTTATCAAATATAAGAAAGTTGTAATTTTGTAGCTTGGTCTCTGTGTCCTCTATTCGGTACCATTGGTCCACCTGCCTGTTTTGGTACCAGTACCATGCTGTTTTTGTTACTATTGCTCTGTAGTACAGTTTGAAATCTGGTATCGCTATACCTCCAGATTCACACTTCCTGCTTAGAGTTGCTTTTGTTATTCTGGGTCTTTTGTTTTTCCATATGAAGTTCACGATTGCTTTATCTATTTCTACAAGAAATGCCGATGGGATTTTGATTGGCATCGCTTTGAACCTGTAGAGAACTTTGGGTAATATCGCCATTTAGATGATGTTAGTTCTGCCTATCCGTGAACAGGATACATTTTTCCATCTTCTAAGATCTTCTTCTATCTCTCTCTTTAGGGTTCTGTAGTTTTCATTGTATAAATCTTTCACCTCTTTTGTTAGGTTGATTCCCAAGTGTTTTATTTTCTTTGAGGATATTGCAAATGGAGTGGTTTTCCACATTTCCATTACAGAAGTTTTTTTGCTGATATACAGGAATGCCTTTGATTTATGCATGTTGATTTTATATCCTGCCACTTTGCTGAATTCATTTATTAACTCTAGCAGTTTCTTTGTAGACCCTTTTGGGTCTGTTAGATATATTATCATGTCGTCCACAAACAGTGATATTTTAAGTTCTTCTTTTCCTATTTTTATGCCTTTAATTTCTTTTGTCTGTCTAATTGCTCTGGCTAGTATTTCAAGAACTAAATTGAATAGAAGTGGTGAGAGAGGGCATCCCTGTCTTGTGCCAGATTTTAGAGGGAATGCCTTCAGTTTTTCTCCATTTAGGATGATGCTAGCCAGAGATTTAGCATATATAGCTTTTATAAAGTTGAGGTAACTTCCAGTTATCCCTAGTTTTTCTAGTGTTTTGAACATAAAGGGATGCTGTACTTTGTCGAATGCTTTTTCTTAAGAAATTTATCGATATCTTCACTATCTTCTTATGGTTCTTATCTTTAAGTCTATTGATGTGGTGAATAACATTTATTGATTTCCGTATATTGAACCATCCTTGCATCCCAGGGGTGAATCCTACTTGATCATGGTGCACATTTTTTTTTGATATGTTTTTGTATCCGATTCGCCAGAATTTTATTGAAGATTTTTGCATCTAGGGTCGTTAGAGATATTGGTCTGTAGTTTTGTTTCTTTGAAGTGTCTTTGTCTGGTTTTGGGATCAGGGTGATGTTGGCCTCATAGAATGAATTTGGAAGAGCTCCTTCTTTTTCTACTTCTTGAAATAGCTTGAAAAGTATTGGTATTAATTCTTCTTTGAAGGTTTTGTAAACCTCCACTGTATACCCATCCGGTCCAGGGCTTTTCTTGGTTGGTAGTCTGTTGATGCCCTCTTCTTTTTCTTCCTTTGTTATTGGTCTGTTTAAATTGTGTGTGTCTTCCTGACTCAATCTGGGCAGATCGTATGACTTAAGAAATTTATCGATATCTTCACTATCTTCTATTTTATTGGAATATAGGGTTTCAAAATACTTTCTAATTATCTTCTGTATTTCTGTAGTGTCTGTTGTGATATTGCCTTTTTCATCCCGTATGTTAGTAATTTGAGTTCTCTCTCTTCTTCTGTTCGTTAGCATGGCTAAGGGCCTGTCGATCTTATTTATTTTTTCAAAGAACCAACTTTTAGTTTTATCAATTTTTTCAATGGTTTTTTTGTTTCAATTTCATTAATTTCTGCTCTGATTTTAATTATTTCTTGTCTTCTACTACATTTGCTGTTGTTTTGCTCTTCCTTTTCTAGGGTTTTGAGGTGTAGTGTGAGTTAATTTATTTGCTGGTTTTTTCTTTTTTTGAGGAAAGAACTCTAGGAAATGAATTTCCCTCTTAAAACTGCTTTCATTGTGTCCCATAGATTCTGGTATGTTGTGTCTGTATTGTCATTTATCTCTAAGAATTTTTTTATTTTCTCCTTGATGTCTTCTGTAACCCATTGATCATTCAGTAACATATTGTTCATTTTCCAGGTGATGCAGGATTTTTCCTTCCTTCTTTTATCATTGATTTCCAGTTTCATTCCATTATGATCAAATATGGTGCATGGTATTATCTCCACACCTTTATATTTACTGATAGTTGCCCTATGGCATAATATATGGTCTATCTTTGAGTAGGATCCATGTGCTGCTGAGAAGAACGTGTATCCACTTGATGATAGTTGATATATTCTATATATGTCAGTTAAGTCTAGGTTATTGATTGTGTTATTGAGTTCTATAGTTTCTTTATTCAGCTTTTGTCTAGAGGATCTGTCTAATGGCGAGAGCGGTGTGTTGAAATCACCCACAATTATTGTGTTGTGGTCTATTTGACTCTTTAACTTGAGGAGAGTTTGTTTTATGAACGTTGCAGCACCATTGTTTGGTGCATACAAATTGAAAATTGTTATGTCTTGATGGTGGATGGTTCCTTTTAACAGTATATAGTGTCTTTGTTTATCCCTTTTAATTAACTTAGGTTTGAAGTTGATTTTATTTGATATAAGTATGGCCACTCCTGCTTGCTTCCGAGGGCCATGTGAGTGGTATGATTTTCCCAACCTTTCACCTTCAGCCTGTGTATGTCTTTTCCTACCATATGAGTCTCCTTAAGGCAGCATATTGTTGGATTTGTTTTTTTAATCCAGGTTACTAGCCTATGTCTCTTGATTGGTGAATTTAGGCCATTAACATTTAAGGTTACAATTGAAATATGGTTTGTATTTCCAGTCATGTTTATTTATTTATTTATTTTAGTTTGGCTAGTTTTTCCTCTATGGTTATTTTTCTCCCCCTTTATTGAGATACCTCCCACTGTTAATTTTGGATGCTATTTTTCAATTCCTCTTCTTGTAGTATTTTGCTCAAAATGCTTTGCAGTGCTGGTTTTCTGGCTGCAAATTCTTTTAGCTTTTGTTTATCATGAAATATTTTAATTTTATTGTCAAATCTGAAGCTTAATTTTGCTAGATACAGTATTCTTGGTTGGAATCCATTATTTTTCAGGGTTTGAAATACATTGTTCCAGGATCTTCTCGCTTTCAAAGTCTGTGATGAAAAATCAGTCATTAACCTAATTGGTTTACCCCTGAATGTAATCTGCCTCCTTTCTCTCATGGCTTTTAATATTCTCTCTTTGTTCTGTATGTTGGCTATCTTCATAATTATATGTCTTGGAGTTGGTCTATTACGGTTTTGAATGTTTGGGGTCCCGTAGGCTTCCAGGATTTAGCAATACATTCCATCTTTCATCTCTGGAAAGTTTTCTAGAATTATTTCATTTAATAGGTTGTCCATTCCTTTGGTTTGAACCTCTGTACCTTTTTCTATTCCAATGACTCTCAAGTTTGGTTTTTTAATGACATCCCATATCTCTTGAATAGATTGCTCGTGAGATTTAAGCATCCTTTCTGTGTTGACTATATTCTTTTCAAGCTGATAAACTTTGTCTTCATTATCTGATGCTCTGACTTCTACTTGATCTAGTCTATTTGTAATATTCTCCTTTGAGTTTTTAATCTGGTTTATGGTTTCTTGCATTTCTAGGATTACTGTTTGATTTTTTTTAAGATCTCTATCTCCTGGTAAAGCTCGTTCTTTGCAGTTTGAATTTGTTTGTTTAATTCGTTTTCAAAATGTACTTTCATTGCTTGGACTTGCTGTCTCATGTCTTCTCTAATATTCCGTTCCATCTGAGTTAGGTACACCTTGAGTTCTTTCCCTATCCATGTTTCTGATGCTTCTAGGTCCTCCTGTAGATTTAAGTTGTCCTGCATTGTTTGTAATCCTTTTTTCCCTTGTTTTTTCATGTTGTTCACGTTACTTTCCAGCTCTGTTTGATTGCTGTGTTTCTGCTCTCTCCTATAAATTTGTTTTGATTTTGTATATCTCTGTTGTCTCTCCTTTTTGGTGGTAGATTATACCTGCTAAAGTGGATTCCACTGGGAATGAATTCTGTTGGCCGAACTCTGGTGGCGTCACCTCTCTGCTATGGCGGGCCCCAGGCTCCTTGCTGGGGTGTCTGAAGGGACGCGTGGGACTGGTCTGTCTCTGGTTGGTTTCAGCTCCCGGTTGGCTACTTCATTAAGGCTTGGCTATAGACCTCTTCCTAGAGTCTCTGCGCCATACTTGCTGGGCCGCACCTCGGGGTCTAGCCACGGTCACCAGCGGTCGCCGGCGGGCGAGCGGTCTCTAGCGACCCAATCGCGTGGGCAGCGGGCGGGCGGTCGCCTGCAGGCGGGCGGTCCCCAGCCGCCCAGTCGCGTGGGCAGGGGGCGGGTGGTCGCCGGCAGGCGGGCGGTCTCTAGCCAGCCAGTTGCGCGGGCAGCAGGCGGGCGGTTGGTCTCTGGCCGGTGGGCGGTCTCTAGCCGCCCAGTCGCGAGGGCCTGGCCTCTCATCCCCTGGCTTCTCCTGCTAGCCCTAGCTTCTTCTGCTAGCCCGGCCTTCCCCTGTGTGATGCCTCTCGGCAGTTCAAACTGTACTCTGGGCCTGCAGTTTGCTGGGTGTGGAGGGTGGCTATTGGGAACAGGCACCCTATTGTTTTGATTTTTTTTCACAAGTTCATTCTTCACTGGGTTTTCTTTATAAGTTGTGATTCATACCTGTCATGTAGCTAATAACAAGCCAGGACATTTTTCTCATTTCCCTTGCCCTTATTTTTTTATTTATTTATTTATTTATTTATTTATTTATTTTTGTTTTGCCTCACAAAAGAAATACAACAGAAAGTTTAGGATATAATAAGCTTGACATATAATAATCCTTCCTTTAATTGGAATTCATTACACATTTCTCATCTTTCTCCCCTTTATCCTGATTTCTAACTTAAGGGCTATGACTATTTACTCTTCCCTCTAGATTTTTACCATACAGCATTACAATGTGTTTCACAGGCTTTATTTAAACATTGTGTTACTCAGCTTTCTATAACTGTAACAAAGTGGTTGAGAAAATCAACTCAAACAGAAGAAAGTTTTATTTTGGCTTATAATTTACAGATTTCAGTCCTTGTCTGGGTAGACTCATTGCACTTTTGGAGGCAGCACATCATGGGAAGGGAGCATATAGTATTGTGCCATGAGACACATTGCTGACAAGCATTCAGCATTCAGCTTATGGCAGTCAGAAAGGAAAGAAAGAGCAGAGTCCCACTAGGCCCTATCTTTTAAAGGTTCCACCACATCCCAATAGCACCACGCTAGAGACTTACTTTTAACACATGGACCCTTTGGGGGACACTCAAGGTCCAAACTATAGCAAACAAAATATGGAGTTCCCACATACCACCTATCATACACACAGCCTTCTCCACTATCCATGTTCTTTTTTTAATATTTATTTTTTAGTTGTAGTTGGACACAATACCTTTATTTCACTTATTTATTTTTTTGTGGTGCTGAGGATCGAAACCAGGGTCTCACACATTGCAAAGCAAGTGCTCTATTGCTGAACCACAACCCCATCCCCTCCACTATACACATTCTTTAACAGAGCAGTACATTTAGTATAATTTGTGAGCCTATATAGATATATCATTGTCACCTAAAGTCCACAGTTCACCCTAAGGATCACTCTTGGTGTTGCACATTCTAATTTGATAATTCCATAATGACATCTATCCTCCATTATAGTATCATATATAGTAGCTTCCTGCCCTAAAAATCCTCTGCGTTCCTCCCTTTCCTGACCCCTAACAACCATTGACCTTTATACTGTCTTCGTAGTCTTGCCTTTTCCAGAATGTCATACAGTGTGAAATAGCCTTTTCATATTGGCTGCTTTCACTTAATAATATGCATTTAAGTTTCTTCCATGTCAAGTCATAGCTTTATAGTTCATTTTTTTTTTCTTTTTTTGATTCTGGAGCTTGAACCCAGGGGTGTTTTACCACTGACCTACATTCCCAGCCCATTTTATTTTAATTTATATTTGAGACATGGCCTTGATAAGTTGCTTAGGACCTCACTAAGTTGCTGATCTCAAACTTTGGATCTTCCTTCTTCAACTGTTCTGAGTTGCTGGGGTGATACCCAGCTTTAATTCATTTCTTTTTAATGTTGAATAACATTCCACTGTTTGGAATTTGACCACAATTTGTTTATCCATTATCCTACAAAAGAAAATCCTGGTTGCATTTAGATTTTAGCAAACATGATTGAAGTTATTATAAACATCTGTGTGCAGATTTTTGAGTGGATTCAGGTTTTCAGTTCATTTAGGTAGATACCAAGAAGATTGGTATTTACTAAGAGGTTGCTAGATCTTATGTTACGAACATGTTGGTTTTCTCTTTTTTTAATATTTATTTTTTAGTTGTAGTTCGACACAATATCTTTATTTTATTTATTTATTTTTATGTGGTGCTGAGGATCATACCCAGGACATCACACTTGCTAGGTGAATACTGTACTGCTGAGTCACAATCCCAGTCCAGGAACGTGTTGGTTTTCTAAGGAGCTGCCAAACTATTTTCCAAAATGACTGTCATTTGCATTCCCACCAGTAATGAGAGTTCCTTATGTTGTCAATGTTGAGAATTTAGGCCATTCTGATAGATGTGTAGTGGTATCTCATTGTTTTAATATGCATTTTCCACCTGGCACATGATGTGGAGTTTCCTTTTATGTGCTTATTTGGCCTCTGTTACCTTCTTGGTGATATATCTGCTAAGGACTTGGACCAAATTTTAAAATTCTGTTATTTGTGTCCTTATCATTGAGCTCTAAAAGTTCTTTGTATATTATGAATACCAGTTCTTTCTCAGATGTCTTTTGCAAATAGTTTCTCCCAGCATGTAGCTTATCTTGTCTTGATAGTGTCTTTCACAGAGCAGAAGTTTTTAATTTTAATGAAGTCCATCTTATTAGTTCTTTCATTCATGGATAATATCTTTGATGTTTTATCTAAAAAGCCATTACCATGAAGATCATTTGAATTTTCTCCTATGTTCTCAGTTATGAATTTTCTAGTTTTATATTTTACCCTTTTGTCTTCTGTGATCCATTTTGAGATAATTTTGGTAAAGGGTGTAAGGTCTCTGTCAAAATATGTATTTTTGCTGTAGGTTCCACCACCATTTGTTGAAAAGATCAATTTTCCTCTATTTGTATTACCTTTGCTCCTTTCTTAAAGATCAGTTGGCTGGCTATGTTTATGTAGGTCTCTCTCTCTTGCTGGCTTTCTGTTCTGTCCTGAGTTTTATGTATTATTTTGCTCATTCCACAGGGTTTTTATTACCATAGCTTTTTAGTAAGTTTGGAAGTTTTATAGTGTTTGTTAATCCTCTGAATTTGTTCTTCATCAATACTGTAGTAGTTATTCTGAGCCTCTCCATGTGTACTTTAGAATCCCTTTTTTCATGTCAACAAAATAAATTACCAATATTTTAATTGAGATTCCATTGAATCTATAGATCAATTTGGGAAGAACTAACATCTTAACACTGAATCTTCCATTTATTTAGTTCTTTGATTTCTCTCATCAGAGTTTTGTAGTTTTATTCTAAATATTGTGCATACTTGTTAGATTTTTACCTACTCATTTCACTTTTTGGGGTGCTAATGTAAATGGTACTTTGTGTTTAATTTTAAATTCCAGTTGTTCATTATTGGTAGAGAGGAAACAGGTTGACTTTTGTCTATTAACCTTGTATCCTATGACCTTGCTTATTAGTTTTACGAGTTTTTTGGGTTGACTTAGATTTTCTACATAGACAATTGTGTTAGCAGTAAAAAAAAACCAATTTCTTCCCTCCTGATATGTTTTATTTACTTTTCTTGTCTTATTGCATCAGCTAAAACTTCCAATAAATATTGAAAAGAGTTAGAGAGAGGGGATGTCCTTGCTTGTTTCTGACCTTTTTGAGAAAGCTTTTAGTTTCGCAAAATTAAGTGTGTTAACTCTAGGGTCTTAGTAGATATTCTTTATCAAGTTGAAGGAGTTCCCCTCTATTATAGGTTTCCTGAAAGATTTTATAATAAATGAATATTGGATTTTGTCCAGTGTTTTTTCTGTATCTATTAATATGATCATATAGTTTTTCCTTTGTACCTATTTGATGTGATGGATTACATTCACTAGTTTCAAATGTTGAACCAACTTTGAATCCCTGAAATAAATCCCACTTGGTCATAATGCATAATTTTTTAAAAATCCTTAGATTCAATATGCTAATATTTTGATGAAGATTTTTGCTTGTATGTCTATGACAGATATTGGTTACAATTTTCTTTTCTTATAATGTCTGATTTTGGTATTAGGGTAATGCTGTCCTTACAGAATGAGTTAGAAAATATACTTTCCGCTTCCATTTCTGGGAGATATTGTGGAGAATGAAAACAATTTCTTAAATATTTGCTAGAATACAGCAGTGAAACCATCTGAACCTAATGCTGTCTGATTTGGAAGATTATTAATGGGAAGGGGTACTGGGAATTTAACCCAGGGGTAATTTACCACTGAACTACACCTCAACCCTTTTTATTTTTATCTTTTAGTTTTTGAGAAAGGCTTTCATTAATTTGCTTAGGTTCTTGCTCAGTTGCTGAGGCTGGCCTTGAACTTGCAATGCTTCTGTCTCAGCCTCCCAAACTGCTGGGATTACAGGTGTGCACTTCCCCATCCCCACATGCATGGTGGAGATAATTAATAATTGACCCAGTGTTTCTAGTAGAATAGCCCTCATCAAGATTGTATGTTTCTTTTTGTTTTGAGTTTTTACAGATTATGCCTTTCAAGTTGTTAGCCTATTTCATCAAGTTCTAAAGTTTGTAGGCACAGATGTGTTCATAATGTTCCTTATTATATTTTTAGTGTCTGTGTGATCTGTAATGATGTCTCATTTTTCATTTCCAATATTAGTAATTTTTGTCTTCTTTCATTTTCTCTTAGTTTGTTCAGAAATTTATTACTTTTATTGATCTTTTCAAAGAAACACATTTTGGTAGTGTTTTTTTCTATTGATTTCCTCTTTTCTATTTCATTGATTTCTACACTAATTTTTTTTCTTTTTTTATGCTTCCTTCAGATTTAATATTCTTTTTCTAGTTTCCTTAGTTGGAAGTTTAGATTATTGAATTTATTTTTTTTATTAATATATGTATTCAATGGTATAATTTTCATTCTTAGCACTACTTTTGATGCATCCCACAAAATTTGATGCTGCATTTACATTTTCATTTAATTGAAAAAAAATTAAATCTCTCTTGAGATTTGTTCTTTGACCTATCTGTTGTTTTTTATCAGATATTTTGGGATTTTCAGCTATCGTTACTGAATTTTTGTTTAATTCTGTTTCATCTGAAAATATACATTATATGATTTCTATTCTAAAATTTTTAAAGTGTGTTTTATGGAACAAAATGTGTTCTATTCTTCTGAATAGTCCCTGTGAGCTTGAGAATAATGTGTTCTGCTGTTGTTGGATGAAATAATCTAAAGGTATCAGTTATATCCAATTGATTGATGGTGCTGTTGAGTTCAGCTGTCTCCTTACTGATTTTATTCCTGCTGGATTTGTCCTTTACTGACAGAGGGATGTTGAAGTTTCCAACTTTAAGAAAGGACTCATCTATATCTCCTTGTACTTCTATTACTTTATTCTTGTACATATTAATGCATTGTTAGAGGTTCAAACACATTAAGGATTTTTAAGTATTCTTAGAGAGTTGACACTTTTTTGTCATATGAAATGCCTTTTTTATCCCTGATAATTTTCCTTGGTCTGAAGTTTTCTGCTAATTTTAATATAGCTTATTCTTATTTTCTCTTGATTGTTTTTTACATAATGCTACATTCTCTATCCCTTTGTTTTTAATATCTGTGTGTCTTTATATTTATGGTAAGTTTCTTATAGAGACTATATAGTTGGGTCTTTTTTCTGATCTATGTGGCAGTCTCTGTCCTCTACTTGATATGGGTAAACTGTTGATATCTAAAGTGATTATTGATCTATTAATAACCTATCATGTTTTTAGGGGGGAATATTGTTTGTTTACTGTTTGTTGCCCTATACTTTGTTCCTATTTTAGTCTCTCCCACCTTTTCTGCCTTAGTTCAATTGAACATTGAATATTATTCCATTTTCTGTACATGCTTAGCTTCTTTATTCTTTTTACTTTGCATTTGTTGCCCTAGAGTTTACAGATGTCATTTACAATTAATGCAAACCTAACTTCAAATAACAGTATACTACTTGACAGGTGGTGCATGTTCTTATAATAGCAAAGTATTCTTTTTTCCTCCCTTACATCATTGCTGTATTTATTTTACTTATTAATAATCTGTAGTCATCAAATGCTTTGTTGCTGTTATTATATTGAGTAAATGTTTATCTGCTAAATCAATTAAGAACAAAAATATATATCTTCCCAAATTTTATAAAACTCTTCATTTCTTTATGTACATCCAGGTTTCTGGTCTATATCATTTTCCTTCTTTCTAAAGAACATTTTTTCATATTCAGATTTTTATTAAATTTTATAACGAACAATGTACTTATACCCCTTACCTTTCCTGTAATTTAATGTGGCAATTTTCCATAATAAACTATTCAAAGAGATGCTTTGGTCAAGACTAGGGTGAATTAAAAAAGAAATCCTATTATAAAACCAACAATGTCACAAATTACATTAAAACAAAACACACAGTATTTGCATGTTGTGGTTTACAGTGTTTTCTTGGGACTGGCTCCAACATCATGAAATGACAGAAATGCCAGTTTATCATGTTGGCTGTGGAGGCTCACCCAGTTTCACCTTAATCTTCAGGATCACCCTGGTTGGCTTTCAGACAATATCATTTTAGCTATAGAAAGTGTGGTCTGCCCTGTAAGTAACTGTGCAGTTGCACTTATGAGCTCAATACCTGTGAAATTTCCATTGTGCTCCTTGAGTTCTTAAACCTTCACCCATTGGCTCTCATTTTTTTTCATAGGTCTGCATTTTGTGATGATTTCTCTTGTTCAGGCATGACAGGTGATTGGCTCTCTAATTTTTGTTTGTCTGAAAGAGTCTTTGTTTCTTCTTAACTTTTGAAGGATAATTTCATAGAATGCAATATTCTGGCCAGGTGTGGTGGCACATACCTGTAATCCCAGCAGCCCAGGAAGCTGAGGCAGGACTACCACAGATTCAGTCAGCCTCAGCAACTTAGCGGGATAGTCAGCAACCTAATGAGACCCTGTCTCAAAATAAAAAGGACTGGTGATGTGGCTTGGTGGACAAGCATCCTTGGGTTCAATCACTGGTACCCCAACAAACAAACAAAAACAACAAAACAACATTCTGGGTTTGCGACTTTTTTCATCAACACAGAGTATTTCACTCACTCTCTTGCTTGTGTGATTTCTGAAAAATTCAATGTAACAAAAGCTTTTCTCCTTATATGTAAGGGGTTTTGTCCATCTGGCTCTGTCAGGGTTTTTTATATTTTTTTTCTTTGACTTTCTGCAGTTTGATGTGATATTCCTAGGTGTAGATGTTTTTGGCTTTTATTTGGTGTTCTCTAAGCATCTGATATGAGTTTTATGAAATAGTCATCATGCTTCACATGTTTGTTCTCTTCTGTTCCTTCTTCTCATTCTGGCATCCAATATACATACATGTTACACCTTTCTAGTTGTCCCAGCATTTTGTAATATTCTGTCTTGTTTTGTTTTTTATTTTGTTTTTTAATTTGGTGGTTGTTTTGCTTGGTTGGTTTTTTCATGCTTTTCAGTTTTGCCAGTTCCTATTGTTATATCCTCAAGCTCAGAAATTCATTCCCAGCAGTACCAAATCAACCAATAAGCATATCTGGGGCATTTTTCATTGCCTTTACAGTGGTTTTTTTATCATTAGCATTTCTTCTCTGTTCTTTCTTAAAATTTCCATCTCTTTGCTCATGTTGCCCAATCTGTTCTTGCATGCTGTCTACTTAACCTATTAGAGCCCTTAACATATTAATCATGATTGTTTTAAATTCTCAAAAATCTCTGCCATACTATAGTCTGATTGTGATGTTTGCTCTAAGTCTTCAAACTCTATTTTTGTCTTTTAGTGTACCTTATAGTTCTTACTTGATAATTAAACATGATATATTGGATAAAAAGGGCCTCAGTAAATATTGTTTTAAATGTGGCAACAAGGGGACAGGGGAGGTGTTTTGTAATGCTATGATTTTTTCTCAAACTTTTAGTAAGCATGCAGTTGGACTATGAACTCACAGATGTTTTTCAGCTCTCCCCACCTCCACCCTTAGGTGGGACTCGATGGTTAATGAGAGGTGGAATTTGGTATTTCCTTTCCCCCATATTGGTTAGGTAGTAATAAAATTCCAGCAGGTTAGCTCTGGAAAAATGGTGTTTCTTCAGGGAAAGTCTTATGTGTTAGTCAACATTTTGTCATTGTGACCACAATTTATTTTGGGCTCATGGTTTCAGAGATTCAGTTAATGATCAGCTGACTCCATTGCTTTGGGCGCAAGGTGTGGCAGAACATCATGGTGGAAGGGTGTGGTGGAGAAGCACTGCTTATCTCATGGTAGCCTAGATTCAGAGTAGGGAAGTCAGGTGCTACAGGGAAGATGAGCCCTTCCAGGGTACACCCAATGACTTAACTCCTCCAACCATGCCCAACCTGCCTGTAGTTACCACCCAGTTAGTCCTTCAAATTAGGATGGGCTGATTAGGTTACAGGTCTCATAATCTGAATCATTTTTACCTCTTGAATTAACAGGATCTTTGGGAAAACCACTCAGATCCAAACCATATAGCATCTTGTTAATAACAGAATGTTCTGGGCTGGGGTTGTAGCTCAGTGGTAGAGCACTTGCCTGACACATGTGAGGCACTGGGTTTGATCCTCAGCACCACATAAAAATAAATAAATAAAAATAAAGGAAATGTGTCCATCTACAACTAAAAATATATATAACAAAAAACAGAACTTTCTGGCATATTTAAAATGGCCACTTTCCACTTCATCCTACTGAAAGCATGAGGGGATTTGCCTCTGATCATCACTGTGAGAACATGGTGAAAGCTCATGGAGGTTTAACTCTCAAAAGTGTGTAGACCCCTTAAGTTTAGTCATCCTTCCCCCTCCCTCCCCTCCAGTCCCTGGCATTTCTCACTCTAAGCCTGGGCCACAGAGCACCTCCAGCACTTGGTGGATGATGGTTTAGGTTATGACCCTGTAGTGTTTCTTGCTTTTCTTCATGGACTTTGACTCCCATAAGTTGTCATTGTGTTTACTTTGGATTTTCCAGTTTGGGAGGCAGTTGTTTGCCCTGTGACCTCAAGTCTCTGACAGATGTAAGAAGAGTTGCTGATTCTCAATTTGTCCAGCTTTTACTGGTTAGGACCCGGTAATGACTTCCAAGCTCTCTTTGTGCCAGACTGGAAGCTGCAAGTCCTTTCTCAAGTGGTTTTATAATCTATTTATAGATGTTGATATGAACCTTTTCTTTTTCTTTTGTTTGCTTCTTCTCTTTTAATTACTAATGGCCTTTCTGATTCATGGAGCACAAGTGTGGAGATTGCAGATTAAAATATTTCAGATAGAAGAGATCCAACATGGCGGCGGGTGCGGAGAGATCAAGTCTCTGACCTCTTCAGCTGCGCGGGCATAGGGAGTCTTAAACCATCTAAATACTGTTTGCTCAGGATCACTAGGCAATGCTGAGCTGACATGGATCTGGGGCGAACAGTCTGTGCCTCTCAGAACACACACTGAGCCCAGATCGGCTGAATTCAAGCTCCTGTTTGCCTGCGTCTCGCAGACAAACCGCTGTGACTCAGCACTAAACGATCCCACTGAAACAACTGGTCGGCCCTTCTGAACCTGCGGAGGTTAATACCAACAGAGCCTTCATAGGCAGTGGCCACAGGATTGAGACGGGGCTTGGGAGAGCCAGTCAGGACCCACCTGTTGCATTGGTCACCCGGCAAAGGGAACGATACCACCATGACAGAGAACTGACGTCACCAGAATGCGGTGGAGGAGATAACTTCATTGAAACCAGCGGCAACAGGTGTGTAACCCCCAGCCTTCTGTCTCCACACAGCGGGGAAACCTTAAGGGCCCCTCCCAGCTCTCCCATGAGCTCGATAGTCAGACCAAGGGAATCAGGAGTGGTGTGGGGCCCGCGGCACGGGACCCCCGGCTACCGCTCTCACCAGTGCTGACAACTGAGGTCTCTTGCACTAGCTACTGGTGCGTGGCTACTATAGGGCAAGCAAAATACGCTGAAGGTTCTCAGTCCCAAGCTCCACAAACTTAGGCTCTGAGGGAATGGCAAACAGCGAGAGTGTGCCCAGTCGTTCAAGAAAATAGGGCTCCCGGGAGCAGCAGACCTGGCGTGTAGCCAATATTGTGGTGAGCATCACAGGGGAGCACGGCCTGGCTTGAGGAAAAGTGGGGAAGTAACTAGACACAGGAAAAGGCCCTAGGCACTCAGGATTGGAGACCCGCCCAGTTGGGTAGGAGGAGCTGCTGCACAGTGATTGGTTCCTGTGTATTGAGAGGAGAAGCTTGGCCTGGTGGGCACAGCTCCACCTACTGGAAGAAAAGTTCATCAAACTCTAAGACTGCATTTATTAAATTTTTCTTCTTAATTTGGGTTTTTTTTTCATTTTCATTTTTTTTAATATTTTTTAATTATTTTTAATTTTTAATTTTTATTTTTTGGTTATTTTTAAAATTTTTTTTCTTTTTTTATTTTCTATATTTTTTCTTTTATCTTTTCATTTCTTTTCAATTTCCTTATTCCCCCTTCCTTGAATTCTACCTTTTTACTCTCATTCTCTTTAGTGACTTCTTCCCTTCCCTTCTAATACCTTTCCTCCCAAGCATCAAATAAATTTATAGGAGTAAACACTAACTCAGCAGTCAAACAGAACAAGAAGTAACATGAGCATCATGAAAAAGCAAGGAAGAAAAGGAGTACAAACAATGCAAGACAGCCTAAATATTCAGGAGGACCTAGAGGCATCCAAAAAATGGTCAAATAAAGAATTCAAGGAATACCTTAGACAGATGGAATGGAATCTTAAAGAGGATATGAGACAGCAAATTCAAACAGTGAAAGATCACATTGAAAATGAATTACATAAACAGATAAAAGAAGCAAATAAGCATCTTTATAAGGAGATAGAGATTATTAAAAAATCAAACAATAATTCTAGAAATGAAGGAAACTATAAACCAAATTAAAAACTCAAATGAGAGTATCACTAACAGAGTGGAGCAAGTAGAAGCCAGAACGTCAGATAATGAAGAAAAAATATATCATCTTGAAAAGAGTCTAGGCAACTCAGAAAGGTTGGTAAAAAATCACGAGAAAAACATCCAAGAGATATGGGATAACATAAAAAAACCAAACTTAAGAGTCATCGGGATAGAGGAAGGTATAGAGGTTCAAACCAAGGGAATGAGCAACCTGCTGAATGAAATAATTATAGAAAACTTTCCAGAAATAAAAAAAGAAACGGATATACAAATTGTAGATGCATACAGGACACCGAGCATACAAAATCACAGTAGACCAACGCCAAGACACATTGTTGTGAAGATATCCAATATACAGAACAAAGAGAAAATATTAAAAGCTACAAGAGAAAGGAGGCAGATTACATTCAGGGGTAAACCAATAAGGTTAACAACGGATTTTTCATCACAGACGCTGAAAGCGAGAAGATCCTGGAACAATGTATTTCAAACACTGAAAGACAATGGATGCCAACCAAGAATTTTGTGTCCAGCAAAATTAAGCTTCAGGTATGACAATGAAATAAAAATCTTTCATGATAAACAAAGTTAAAAGAATTTGCAGCCTGAAAACCAGCATTGCAAAGCATCTTGAGCAAAACACTACACGAGGAAGAAATGCAAAACAATAACCAAAACCAACAGTGGGAAGTACCTCAGTAAAGACAGAGGGCAAGGGGAAAGGTAATCATGAAGAAACAAACCAAATTAAATAAAAAGATAAATAATCAAACATGGCTGGAAGTACAAACCATATATCAATAGTAACTGTAAACGTTAATGGCTTAAACTCTCCAATAAAGCGACATAGGCTGGTAACATGGATTAAAAAAACAAATCCAACAATATGCTGCCTCCAGCAGCATATTGACTAAATTAATCAAAAGGGATGAAGAAGAACATTATATACTGTTAAAAGGAACCATTCACCAACAAGACATAACAATTATCAATATTTATGCATCAAATAAGGGTGCTCTGACGTTCATAAAACAAACTCTCCTCAAGTTCAAGAATCAAATAGACCACAACACAATAATTATGGGTGACTTCAACACACCTCTCTCACCATTGTACAGATCCTCCAAACAAAAGTTGAATAAAGAAACTATAGAACTCAATATCACAATCAATAACCTAGACTTAACTGACATATATAGAATATATCAACCATCATCAAGTGGATATACTTTTTTCTCAGTAGCACATGGATCCTTCTCAACAATAGACCATATATTATGCCATAGGGCAACCCTCAGTAAATATAAAGGGATGGAGATAATACCATGCATTTTATCTGATCATAATGTAGTGAAACTGGAAATCAATGATAAAAGAAGGAAGGAAAAATCCTACATCACATGGAAAATGAACAATATGTTACTGAATGATCAATGGGTTACAGAAGACATAAAGGAGGAAATAAAAAATTTCTTAGAGATAAATTAAAATACAAACACAACATATCAGAATCTATGGGACACAATGAAAGCAGTTTTAAGAGGGAAATTCACCACCTGGAGGTCATTCCTCAAAAAAATAAAAAAACCAACAAATAAATGAGCTCACACTTAATCTCAAAGCCCTAGAAAAGGAAGAGCAAAACAACAGCAAATGTAGCAGAAGGCAAGAAATAATTAAAATCAGAGCGGAAATCAACGAAATTGAAACAAAAGAAACTATTGAAAAAATTGACAAAACTAAAAGTTGGTTCTTCAAAAAAATAAATAAGATCGACAAACCCTTAGCCATGCTAACGAAGAGAAGAAGAGGGAAAACTCAAATTACTAACACACGGGATGAAAAAGGCAATATCACAACAGATGCTACAGAAATACAGAAGACAATTAGAAATTATTTTGAAAGCCTATATTCCAATGAAATAGAATATAGTGAAGACATTGATAAATTTCTTAAGTCATATGATTTGCCCAGACTGAGTCAGGAGGATACACACAATTTGAACAGACCAATATCAATGGATGAAATAGAAGAAGCAATCAAAAGATTGCTACCAACTAAGAAAAGCCCAGGACCAGATGGGTATACGGGGGAGTTTTACAAAACCTTTAAAGAAGAATTAATACCAATACTTTTCAAATTATTTCAGGAAATAGAAAAAAGAGGGAGCTCTTCCAAATTCATTCTATGAGGCCAACATCATCCTGATTCCGAAACCAGACAAAGACACCTCAAAGAAAAAAAACTACAGACCAATATCTCTAATGAACTTAGATGCAAAAATCCTCAATAAAATTCTGGTGAATTGGATATAAAAACACATCAAAAAAATTGTGCACCATGATCAAGTAGGATTCATCCCTGGGCTGCAAGGCTGGTTCAATATACAGAAATCAATAAATGTTATTCACCACACTAGTAGACTTAAAGATAAGAACCATATGATCATCTTGATAGACGCAGAAAAAGCATTCGACAAAGTACACCATCCTTTTATGTTCAAAACATTAGAAAAATAGGGATAACAGGAACTTACCTCAACATTGTAAAAGCTATCTATGTTAGGCCTCAGGCTAGCATCATTCTGAATGGAGAAAAATTGAAGGCATTCCCTCTAAAATCTGGAACAAGACAGGGATGCCCTCTATCACCACTTCTATTCAATATAGTTCTCGAAACACTGGCCAGAGCAATTAGACAGATGAAAGAAATTAAAGGCATAAAAATAGGAAAAGAAGAACTTAAATTATCACTATTTGCAGATGACATGATTCTATACCTAGAAGACCCAAAAGGGTCTGCAAAGAAACTACTAGAACTAATAAATGAATTCAGCAAAGTGGTAGGATATAAAATCAACACGCATAAATCAAAGGCATTCCTGTATATAAGAGACAAATCTTCTGAACTGGAAATGAGGAAAAATACCCCATTCACAATATCCTCAAAAAATAAAATAAAATACTTGGGAATCAACCTAACAAAAGAGGTGAAAGATTTATACAATGAAAACTACAGAACCCTAAAGAGAGAAATAGAAGATCTTAGAAGATGGAAAAATGCACCCTGTTCATGAATAGGCAGAACTAACATCATCAAAATGGCAATATTACCAAAAGTTCTCTATAGGTTTAATGCAATGCCAATCAAAATTCCAATAGCATTTCTTGTAGAAATAGATAAAGCAATCATGAAATTCATATGGAAAAATAAACAACCCAGAATAGCAAAAGCAATTCTAAGCAGGAAGTGTGAATCAGGTGGCATAGTGATACCAGATTTCAAACTATACTATAGAGCAATAGTAACAAAAACAGCATGGTACTGGTACCAAAACAGGCGGTAGACCAATGGTACAGAATAGAGGACACAGAGACTAATCCACAAAGTTACAAATATCTTATATTTGATAAAGGGGCTAAAAGCATGCAATGGAGGAAGGATAGCATCTTCAACAAATGGTGCTGGGAAAACTGGAAATCCATATGAAACAAAATGAAACTGAATCCCCTTCTCTCGCCATGCACAAAAGTTAACTCAAAATGGATCAAGGAGCTTGATATCAAATCAGAGACTCTGAATCTGATAGAAGAAAAAGTTGGCTCCGATCTACATATTGTGGGGTTGGGCTCCAAATTCCTTAATAGGACACCCATAGCACAAGAGTTAATAACAAGAATCAACAAATGGGACTTATTTAAACTAAAAAGTTTTTTCTCAGCAAGAGAAAAAATAAGAGAGGTAAATAGGGAGCCTACATCATGGGAACAAATTTTTACTCACACTTCAGATAGAGCCCTAATATTCAGAGTATACAAAGAACTCAAAAAATTAAACAATAAGATAACAAATAACCCAATCAACAAATGGGCCAAGGACCTGAACAGACACTTCTCAGAGGAGGACATACAATCAATCAACAAGTACATGAAAAAATTCTCACCATCTCTAGCAGTCAGAGAAATGCAAATCAAAATCACCCTAAGATACCATCTCACTCCAGTAAGATTGGCAGCCATTCTGAAGTCAAACAACAACAAGTGCTGGCAAGGATGTGGGGAAAAGGGTATATTTGTACATTGCAAACTGGTGCGGCCAATTTGGAAAGCAGTATGGAGATTCCTGGGAAAGCTGGGAATGGAACCACCATTTGACCCAGCTATTGCCCTTCTCAGACCATTCTCTGAAGACCTTAAAAGAGTGTACTATAGGGATACTGCTACATGGATGTTCATAGCAGCACAATTCACAATAGCTAGACTGTGGAACCAACCTAGATGTCCTTCAATAGATGAATGGATAAAAAAAATGTGGCATTTATATACAGTGGAGTATTACTCTGCACTAAAAAATGACAAAATCATGGAATTTGCAGGGAAATGGATGGCACTAGAGCAGATTATGCTATGTGAAGCTAGCCAATCCCTAAAAAACAAATGCCAAGTGTCACCTTTAATATAAGGATGGCAACCAAGAACATAATAGTAACGAAGAGCATGAGAAGAAGATCACCATTAAACAGGGTCAAGAGGGGGGAGGGAAAGAGAGAGAGAAGGGAAATTGCATGGTAAAGGAAGGAGACCCTCATTGTTATACAAAATTACATATAAGAGGAAGTGAGGGAGAAGGGGAAAAAAACAAGAGAGAGAAATGAATTACAGTAGATGGGGTAGAGAGAGAAGATGGGAAGAGAGGGGAGGGGAGGGGAGGGTGATAGTAGAGGATAGGAAGGGCAGCACAATACAACAGACACTAGTATGGCAGTATGTATAAAAGTGGATGTGGAACCGATGTGAATCTGCAATGTGTGTACGGAGTAAAAATGGGAGCTCATATCTGCTTGAATCAAATGTATGAAGTATGATATGTCAAGAGCATTGTAATGTTTTGAACAACTAATAATAAAAAATAATAAAATAAAATAAAATATTTCAGATAAACCATGTTTTGAAGAATATAAACAAATAAATTTACTGAGTGTTTAGATTGATTGCAAAGAAAATCACTTCAACTTTAGGAGTTTCCATTCATAAAATATTTCATTAAGTTCTCAAAAGTTTTCTAGTAGGTTTCAGGGTTTTCATCTTAAAAGAATGTTTTTCCAAAAGCTACCAGAAGCACAAGTGGAGAGAAAATGTATTGTGAGCACAGTTGTAGAGATGGAGTGTGCTGTCCAGAACACCTGATGAGAACAGGCAGGCACTGACTCTGGCTGACACCAGCATGGCTGAAAGAGAAGATAATCTTCCACGGGGAAGGTGACCTGCAGGTGTCAAGAGAAGGGTACCGGTGCCTAGAGGGTCATTCTGCCTGACCTTTCAAAATATTTATAACTTCACCCTTGAACATAGGATGTTTCAATTTACTGTCAGAGACATTGTAGGTGATTTCCATTTATGTGTTTAAAAATGTATCTCTTTTCGCATCACCTCTTTGTGATTAAAAGGGCAACTTATTAATCAGAAACTTTTTCCTTAGGGCTGAGGTTGTGGCTCAGCGGTAGAGCACTTGCTTACTATGTGTGAGGTACTGGGTTTGATCCTCAGCATCACATAAAAACGAATAAAGGTACTGTGTCCATCTACAACTTAAAATAAATAAATAAATTAGAAAAACACTTTTGCCTTCAAATTATGAAATCAAAAGATGATTATAACTACAGGAAAGGAAGCATTTGGATTGTGTATCATTTGGAAATATAATAAAGTTATCTATATTGTCTAATGTTGTGATTTCTTCCAATCCATTCACAATCAGCTAATGTGGGTACAATTTTGATTACATGGCCCATTTTAAATTCTGCTATGTCCTGGTCCAACCAGTGTCAAGATGATTTATTAGAAATAGCTTCCATTGTTTCTTTGTAAAGGCTGATAGGTGCTTGGGCAGAATTTGTATATTTTTCACAGGGGTTTTTGTATGGTGGTTCTCTACTCTTAAACCTTCTCACTTGCCAGGTGTGGTGAGGTGTGCCTGTATCCCAGCTGTGTGGGAGGCTGAGGCAGGAGAATCACAAAAGTCAGCCTCAGCAAAAAGTGAGGCACTACGCAATTCAGTGTGACCCTTTCTCTAAATAAAATACAAAATAGGGCTTGGTATGTGGCTCAGTGGTCGTGTACCCTTGAGTTCAATCCCTGGTATCAGGAAGAAAGAAAAAACCTTCTCAGTTTATCCCTCCTTCTTAAGCAATCTCGAATTCTATTCTTATCTGACTTGGGAACATAAAACAACCTCTGGTGGTAAGCCTGTAAAAAAATGGCTTTATTTGTTTATTTATGTTAGTTTCCCTTAGTTTTTTGTGGCTTTTGTATAAGTCGCTGTAATTTTAGATTATGAGATTTGGCAGGTCAGTGAGCAGGATGCAGGGAATACTGTTCTGGGCCTTTTTGCATGATCTTCCACTGACAGAGGGAGCAACAGGACTTACCATGCTAAATGTTCCTGCTGTGATGTTCATAGTTGAGTGTATTCAGTGCATTTTCAATATACAACCTTTTTAGTTTACTGGGTTGTAACCCCATCATAAGACAAGAAATACCTGTATTTCAACTTTGTCTGTCAGATATTTATTAGAATCTTAAAAACTGTATATGGCAGTGTAGATAATAATTCAGTAATAAGTCAATGGATCAGTAAACAGATACACAAGTATCATTGGTCATTTTGTTTTAGGCTGTTTTTTTTTGGGACTGGCAGTGGATATTTTTCATATCTATGTGTGCAGAGTGGCACACACTAAAGGCACATAATCAATGAATCATGAATGTATAAAATTGTTTCAGTAGAGGTTATTCCTGAACATTGTTCAATGTGCCACCAGATCTCCAGTTTCCATTCACATGCATGTCTACATAATTGAATTCTTTGTCCTTAAGGAAACTAGCCAAGAAGCGGAAGGAGACTATGAGCAGCACCCAGCAGGAGATGACTGTGATGGTGAACTCGATGGACAAGAGTTATGCAGAGCAAGGCACAAGCTGCGATGAAGCCTTCTCCTTCATGGACACACACAATCTAAATGGGAGATGTAAGTGCATCCAATGGCTTTCTGGGATTCCAGGTAGCATTGAGGGATTAAAAAACAAACCAAAACAAGTCTTTACTTTTCCTCTAAGAATTGTTATGCCATATTGCTTTCTCCACTCACTTTACCTGGTTTGGAAATACTACATCTCATGGTTTGCTTAGCAGAGATGTTCCAAAGGTGATAGGACCAGGTCAGAGACCACAGGAAACCACAGTCTTTGTAAATTCTTCCAGAGCAGTGACAGGAAGGCTTCCTCCAATTGAGGAGGAGGCACCTGTTTCTCATCATGCTTTTCTTTGTTTAGGTCCCATTTGTAAGCAAGCCAGGTGTGGAATTGCACAAGGGAAGCCTGTTGTAAAACAGTTTGCTAAATGGCAGTAAAAAGTTAATTGTTTATTTGTTTAGCTGACAGGTTCTGCCTTCATTATAGGGCTATGAGTGGTAATTAATAAATTAAACCGCATTTCAACTTCACAAGCCTTAAACCTCACACCAGGTGGGTAAACTGAGCTAGGCTAATACCTTCCCTTGCTTCCACCTGTGATCCAGGTTCACGGCATTATTTCAGGAAACTAACAATTAGATTGATTATATGATATAAAAAGGAATAGTTTTTTTGTCCCTTGTGATCTCAGATACCAGAGGTAAATCACGTTACCATGACTGATTTTATAGGCCACAGCACAAGTTCATCAAGATTGAGGTCAGAGGTTTCTTTATCCTTTTGTGTGAAATCCATCCCTGCAGACTGCTACTGACCCTGGCTGCATAATCAGGTCATTGATCAGCATGGAGATGGAGAGTGCAGCATTGCTGTTACCTAAGTAATGCACAAAAAGGCTGGTGGAGCAGAGGAGCAGAGAGAGTGTCTGGGAGAGTTTGGACAGTGAGAGCTGGTGTCCTGGTGTCCTGAGTGCACATGGCAGCCTGTTCAGGTGCTGTGGCTCTCCATCCACTCTTCTCTCAGGTCACAGCATGGTCAATGCCTGTGCCTGCTCCCAGCCTCACATTCCTCCTTGAGACTTCATAGAATTCAGTCTCTTACTTTTTCTGTACATAGTGGCTGCAGTCATCCCACATTTTCCTGCTACATTTATGTGCTCTCCACACACACCTGCCCTTACATCAAGCAGATACTGCTTGGTTTTCATTTTTGGTGGCCTTTCTTTGCCCCTCAGTGTCATTTTACTGATAGATATAGAAGCTGTGGTTTCTCACTATACCATAAAGTGTATCCCATTTTGTCATTGGATTCTCTCTGCTTCTTGTAGCAGATGTTACATTTTTCCTTTAAAAGCACGTATGTAATATATTTAATGGCTATAATATATATGGCCTATATTGCACTTGTTGGGGGATGGGGTGAAGAAGATCTTTGAGCTACATACAAGGTTGGTATTTTTGTAGCAGCAGTTATTTCTTGAGCATCAGAAGGTAAGGAACACAGGAGCTAGGGTGTTGCGCCATAGTAGAACATTTCCCTAGTACATGTGAGGCCCTGGTCCCATCCTCAGCACCACACAAAGCAAAAGAGAAAGAGAGAGAAGAAAGGGACTGTGCGGATGAACATATGGTTTCACTTTCAACCCATTAAAGTTCCAAAGTTTTTATTTCATAATTAAATTCCTCACGAATACATTTGCTTAAAATGACCTGCCCCAAGAGTAGGAACCTACATTAGTAGCTTCAAGGCTTTTGAGGTTGGAACCACAGAGAGATTTGCCTTTGGACAGGAAGTGTAATTTCCAAGTTTCTTTTTAAGAAGGCAGTGGATCTGTGGAAATCCAAAAAAATGCTCAGGGAAAGAAGGCAGCCAGAAGCTGGCATCCCTCTGCCTCTGTTGATCTATTTGGCATTGTTTGATGCCTCAAAGCCAGCCAAGAAATGCCACAGGAGTCTTCCCGTTTGCCTCTTACTCTTTTAGCAGTCAGGGGGTCTCGTCCCTGATGGTAAACTTTTTCATAATATTCTATTAATGACCTTAAAATTAGACCTAAAGTACCGGGGCAGGAACTTTCAGGAAGGGCATTTATTAGACCACTGGCTGCCACCCTCATCCCCATTACAAATCTGCAAAGTGCAATATCTTTTAAGGCTGGGAAAAAGTCTAGAAGCTAAGTTGAGTTGCTTTTAGAAATGAGTCAGTGAGGGCTGGGGATGTGGCTCAAGCGGTAGCGTGCTCGCCTGGCATGCGTGCGGCCCGGGTTCGATCCTCAGCACCACATACAAACAAAGATGTTGTGTCCGCCAAAAACTAAAAAAAAAAATATATATATATATAAAATTTTCTCTGTCTATCTCTCTCTCTCACCTCTCTCTTTAATGAGTCAGTGAGAAAAATGTGATTGGAGAATTTCAAAGTAAGCACGAACACATTTACAAAACATGTGGAATAATCTGTCCCCCAAAGCAAGTATGAGATGTGCTTATATAATACAGCATGATATATACTACAAAAGGAGAACATACTGGGGAACAGGTTTAACTTGTGTAACAAAAGACAAATGTATTTTGTGTTCTAGTGTCTTAACAAAAAGGCAAAAATTAAACAGTTATTTCATATCTGCTTTGTCCATTTTTGCCAACCATGTGAAGTTGTCTGCTGATATTAAAGAGGCATCACTCTCACTAACTCTGGTATAGTTTATAAGTGCTCAGTTTTTTTTTCATTCTTGTTTTCATCAGTTATTATTCTTTCTGGGTGAAACATACTTTATATATGTTATCCTTCTGTACTTTAGAAAAATATAAATGACAGACATCCTGGGTTCTGGTCTTTGTCCCATCATTTACTCATTCATCTCCTTAAAAATACAAACACAGGTAAAGGCACTGTCATACTGGAACTGCCCCTGAGCGCTGAAATATGTTAACATGTCATCAGAATAATTATAACATACAGTGTCCACAGGGACACTTCCCACAAATATAATGGTGTAATTGGGTATTAATGTCCTGGTCCAGCACTTGGCATCAAACAAATCATGTAAGTATGTCAGAGGAATATATATATTATATTAGTTATGTTTAACCACCTTACTCATATTTAAGTTGTTATATGTTTATGAAATTTATGTGCTGTTATCATGAATCAGTGAAGATTTTGAAGACAGTTGACATACTATCTTAAAATTAGGAGCTGGCCATTTTTACTAGAATTGGATAGATTGGATTGGATTGACTTTCTTTTTAAAAACAGAACGAGAAGGTTGATAGCATTGAATTTTTTAGAGTAATATTTTGAAGGGATGCAAGCATTTTCATAAGGATTTAATAAGACAATGTGGGGACATGCAGCTTTCACCTTAAACATCAGCTTTATTTTTCATAGATCAAATCATGTCAATATGGAAAGTTCTCTCCATTTCCAAAATGTGAGGAAGGACAGGAATTAGCAATCTGCAAAACACTGGCATCCCCAGTATTCTTCATAAGCCTTGAATGTCAGCATCATACAATGGCAGACTTACTGCAAGAAAAGCTAGAAGTTAGAAGTATGTTGCATTTATCTACTGGGCTGTGGGGTAAGAAAAGTCTTTTTTTTCAATTTTTATTTTATTTTATTTTATTTTTTGTGCCAAAGATTGAACCCAATACACTTAACCCCTGAGCCACTTCTCCAGCACTTTTTAAAATATTTTATTTAGAGACAGGGTCTCACTGAGTTGCTTAGAGCCTTGCTGATTTGCTGAATCTGGCTTTGAACTTTCTTTTTCCTTTTTTTGTCTTTAAATTTTGATATGTTATATATGAGAACAGAATGCATTACAATTCATAATACATTATTATAGAGTACAATTATAGGGTATAATTTTTTATATCTCTGGTTATACACAAAGTAGAGTCATGTACTTCGTGTCTTCATACATGTACTTAGGGTAATGATGACCATTGCATTCCACCATCTTTCCTACCCCTATGCCTCATCCCTTTCCCTCCCTCCCCTTTTCCCCTTTGCCCTATCTAGAGTTCATTCAACCGCACCCCCATCAGCATATTATGGATCAGCGTCCTTAAATCAGAGAAGTCATTTGGCATTTGGGTTTTTGGGATTGGCTTATTTCACTTAGCATTATATTCTCCAGCTCCATCCCTTTAGCTGCAAATGCCATGATTTTATTCTCTTTTAATGCTGAGTAATATTCCATTGTGTATATATGCCACATTTTCTGTATCCATTCATCTACCAAAGGGAAGAAAAGTCTTTAAGTGATAAAGCACTGTTTATTCTCTTAGAGGACAAGTAACAATCCAGAGACACCTGGAGTTGATGGCGTTTGCCATGTGTCTCTGAGTGAATCTGGGAGGTTTCTTTCTGTCACCTGCTTGGAGTAATCAAGGTGATTTCAGAGCATGGTGCTTGAAGTCTCAGGACTCTACAGCTTCTGACCAGCCCTTTTTTGTTTTTGGTTTTTCCTTTATCAACAGCTGTGTCATCACCATCATCCTTTACAATGAAAACAAACACACTGAGCACATCGGTGCCTACTTCCTATTATCCAGGTAACAGATCCTTCCATCCTCTCATCTCTTCATGGCCCCTTGGCAGCCAGAGCCCATCAGCCTCCCACAGTGCCATGCGCCATGTGGTGCTGTAGGAGCGCACTCTGTTGGATGTGCTGTACCCAAGGCTTTCTGTGGCTTTCATGGGGGAAGATAGGGGACCTTTCATCAATCATTTACTGTTCTTTCTCTTTTTGCTTTCTCTGCATTGACCTGCTTACGATGTATGACAGACCCATTTGTGCCAACTGCAATTTTAGGTGAGAATATTTCCCTTTACCACAGTATATTGCAGGAGTAATTGAGAAAGTCGGTGGCCACTCTGGAGGAGACTGAAGTTTTAATTCTGTTTGTTGCAGTAATTAGAAGAAGGATATAGGATGGGGTGGGGATGGGGTAGATGATAAAAAGACTTGGTCTAATCAGTCTGCATTGATGCAGAGGGTTTGCTGCATGTGTGTTGGGGATGATTTCAATAGGTTTAAATGAACACTCCCAGCTCCAGTATCCTCCCTTTCTGTGTTCAGAATTTAACTTATTTGTGATCCCAGGGGAAAAAGCAAAGTGTCATCACTCAGCTGTGTACTTCCAAGAGCTGAATCCTGTCTAATGTAATAGTCATCCTAAAAGTGAAAATAGCTCCTCATTATTTTCAGTTATCACTCAGCACTAAAAATGTCAATTGCAAAAAAATAGCATTTTTAAAATTATGCCCAGTGGTATGCAGAACAATGATCACAGTAGAATCTGGGCCCCCTACCCATCTGCCCAGGGCACCTCCAGCATCCCAAAGTGTCTGTCACACAGTGGAATTTCAAAGGAGCTAATGTTTTAACTTGGAAATAACAGGATGTCACTTTATAATCATCTGGTTTATTATGTATCAGATGTCACTAAAATTGAACTCAAATATTAGCCCAGTGGGGCAGAATGGATTTAAAACGTGAAATATTCCCAGCAGAGGGCTACAGAAAAAACGTCCTATTTGTGCAGTGTAAGAAGGGTGAGGAGAAATGGCATTCCCTGGCTGTGATAACCAAACACGCATGGGCTGCTGTTGCCTTTGAGATGCATAAATAATCTGAATGTGTCCCCACTGTGTTCTCTTTCTACTGTTGTAGGGACAGACAGGCAAGGCACTGACGATAGCAGGAAACAGTTTAATTTGACTTCAGCCAGGTTCAGAGGGCACAATTTTTGCTGTAATCAATTAATTCCCTGACCCTGAATGAGTTTTAGAACTTTATACCCAACATGTAAGGGGAGGGGCTCAGAAGTTCACAGTCTGCAGAAGTTCACATACAGCAGGTTTTTCTTTCACTGTTTTGAGCAAGTTAACTCTTCAAGGACAACACCTGAGAAAGGGAGAGCTTCTCCTGCCCTTTCTTTCCTCCCCCTGCCAGTGTTACCATGGAGCCCAACTGGTAACTTCTCTTATCTTAGAAATGTAGACATCTCTGTGAAGCCCAGCTCAAGGCCGGAGGCCTTGTTACAGGATTTGTCTTTTTTTGTCACATTTTTGCATTTGCAAACACACTTCTACAAACTACTATACTGGATACATGTTTGTGGAAAACAAGTAAAGGGATGTTCAGCACTTGGAGTGCTAATTCCTTCCTGGCCAGTGACCAAGTAAAATAAAGCAACAGGAAAATAGAAAATTTAACTACATTGAATTTATTATTATTATTATTATTATTATTATTATTATTATTATTATAGTCTTAAAATCAATTATGGTGAAGATTTCTGGAGAAGCTTAGTTAAGATTTTTCATGGAGGAGGGGGTGACACTACCTTACTAATAACCTTACTGAACAGGGCCACAACAAAAATATCTTCCAGGTATTTGACAATTCATTGTAGCAAGAGTTCCATCCTCAGTTGTCCAACCCTCTTCCTAGTTCTCTTTATATCTTTGCAACATAATTTCCTCCTGTGCTTCTCTTTCCTCTTAGTTTTTATGATTTCTGGATAGAGGGAAATTTTATTTTCCTTATGGTGTTCTCTGGGCTTAATAAAGTTTGTTGCCTAGGGAAAAAGTGAACTAAGGCATATTTTAGAATAAAACAGAATTTTGTAGTTTTGTATCATTTGAGAGCTAAAAATGCCCACAACCCCTCCTCCCCCACATACATATTTTAATACCAAGTATAAGGAGAAAATGTTTTCATTTTTGTTCTTTCACAAGTGAGGGGCATGGAGTAATCTTTGGCACCCAGAACAATGTAATCCACATACAAATGACATTTGCAAAATCATTGGATAGGCGAAGATTTGCCATTTCTTTGTGTGTAGTAGCATTCATTCCCAAGTTCCTCCAGTAGATATTCTGACCCTGGGGGAGCTTTGAGTGGGGAGGGCTGAGACATGCATTGTCAGAAGGAAGAAAGTGTTCAGATTTCACAGCAGGATTAAGATAAGCTTATTAAACAAATATCATTTTTCTAAAGTCACTGCTTTGTTATGAACACTAATAACATCTTTTAAAGTTGGGTAGGCATGGGGTCTGGGAAAATGAAAATGATAAGTATGCAGTCCCTGCTCTCAGGGACTCCACAGCTTGGTGGCAGAGATAGACAAAGAAACTGCAGAACATGCCAAACTGTCCCCTATATACATGGTCTGGGTGCCATGTGACATGCAGGTGGTAGGAGCAGAGAATCCCTGGGGTCTGAGGGTAGTTGTGTCCTATTTGGTGCTTTAGGGGCCTTGTCAAGTACTGGAGAGCAAATTACCTAGTAAGAAAGAATGGAGCCAAGAAAAAGGAATAAGTATTGCTCACTTGAACCACAGACTAATTACCAATTATTGGCAAGAGGGGGAAGTAGCCAAGACGGTGGAATGGAGATTAGCGAGTAAGGAAGAGTTTCCATTTTGCAGAACTTGTTGAAAGCCATCTGGGGGCACATGATCCTGGTGCCATGTTCGATGGCCCTCAAACATTTCAGAATAATGCACCTGCTCTGCATTTATTTTTTCTTTTTCCCAATCTTCTGGTTTCCCAAATGGATGAAGAAGTATAAGGGTAACTGTGGCAAAGAAATCAGTTCTGCTAAATCTTTCTTGCTACTATTCTTCCCATAATCTCCAGTATAGCTGATTTCGCAAAAAAAGATGTCACATGGACTAAAGTGGAAATAAAAGTTCCATTATTTTTCCTTTGTCCGCTGATGGCAGAAGACATTTTTATCTTAACTGGAACTGAAAGAAAATCTAATAACATGAACATTAAAGACCCAGGGCATAATAATGCCAAATCCTTAAATAAATGGACATCTAAGCTCCATTAAAATTGAAGAGAAAACTCCAGCAGAGTATATTACTGGATTTTAGTCTTAAAGTCATAAAGTCTTAGCTTACCTACTTTCACTATGTAATCAAAAATAACCTCCTTTCAGTTAGCAAATATTGAGAAAAAGAAAGATATGTTTTCCTATCTCCAAAAGAATATTGAGAAGTGGTAATATTATGAAGAAATTGAGAAAAAATTAATGTTTTCTGATCATTCAGGTAGGATAGGTATGACCATGTGACCATTTTTACTGGATTATACAAATAAATTGTGAGTTCACTTTTCAACCTCCATCCCTGTGTTTGTAAGATATTAACTATAGGGAAAAATGTTTAGGAAAAGACAAATGAGGTGTTTCAAATATAATACAGCTTAATAATCAATATCTTACCTCATCCCCATGGGCATTCTTTCCTGCTTGACCCTTAATCCACATTTCTAAGGACCCCTCCCTGCTTAAGATCCCTCTATTTACTGCACCAAATTGTAATGCTTAGTGTCACTTCCTCTTTCTTCCAGAGTTTCTTTGAAGGGCAGTCTGCACCATGGGATTCTGCTAAGAAAGATGAGAACAGAATGAAGAACAGATATGGGAATATCATTGCATGTGAGTGCTGACAGTGTAATTGTGCTGTTGTAGAACTTTCTTTCCACATCTGATAAGATTGACCACCAGGCTCATGCAGTGAGAATTTACAGTGCAATTACTGCTTTCGTCCTGCTGCAAGGGGCTGGTGTTATGTTCATACTAAGGGAAGGAAAAATGATCTGAATACTGCCACTACATCAGTGTGCTCTCCCTGTGGACCCAGTTTTACTTTTAGATTTAAGGTTCTAGGAATATAGGTAATGTTAAAATGTGTAAAAGGAAGACGCATTTTTAGGAGTAACACCCCAGTCCTAATGTTTCCCAGCTGCTTCATGAGAATGAATAGAAATCATGATGCACAGCCTGCCTTCATGCACTGAGCTTGGCGTTCCCTGAGAATATTAACTCATGAATCCTCTGGACTCTGGGTTAGGTAGGTCAGCAATAGCCCCATTCTAAGGGCAGGAGAGTGAAACTCAGAAGTTAAATGATAGTCCCCATATCACAATACTCATTAGCAAAAGATCTAGGATTATATCTCAGAAATTCCCAGTGCTGGTGAAACTGAATGTTGCCAATCCATAATGCCTCAGACGGGTTTTAAATTGAGCCCAACCTCATTAATGTTCCATAATGATGCTGAGACACATGGTAGATTGATGAGCCTCCTTCTCTCCAGGCTCAAGCTATCCATCCCCTGCATTAAACTACTGTGAGTCACACATAACTGCATCATGGTGGTAACGGGCTCACTGTAGTAACTTAACAGAATTAGTAGTATTTACAAAAACATGTAAACTAAACAAAAAAGCAGAGAAAACATCTAGCTCATCGTGCCTTATCACGTGTAAAAGAACAAATTTGGAAGGTTTGGATATTCCAGGGGAGCAGTTAGTTTTATTGATTGTAAAAGTGCAGTTGAATTGCCTGAGTTAACATTTCTTGAGTTGACACCACAGCGTCTATGGCAGTGCTGCCCCAAAGAAATTTCTATTCAAGCCACAGGAGGGTGCTGAGCACAAGGCATGTGACTGGGATGACTGAGAAACTGACTTTTAATTTTTTATTTTGTTTTTATTATTTGAATTTAAATGGTAACAGACTCTTGGTCAGTGCAGATCCAAAGTGTTGGGGCTTCCATATAATATGAAACTTTTGAACCAAGCATTTTTCTTTTCCTTTTGGCCATGAATAGAGCCAAACCACCAGCTTTGCAGGTTACAGATGCTAGCTTTATTTGTTTTGTGGGTTTTGTTAAAGCATGCCATATTTATTTGGTGCTTTAATGTCCTTGTCAAGGTCCTTTGTAGATGGGAGATGCTGCCCCAAGTTCCAGGGTTTGATTGCCTCTCAGTGAATTCATTCACCTGTGGGAGACTTTGTCAGAGACTGGGGACATGAAGGTCATCAAGATGAGATGTTGTCACTGCCCATGGGACAGAGCAGACCAGATAGAGGACAGATCCCCATGGCTGTAGTCTTGCAGTTGACAGCTATGTACACAGTGCCACAGTTATTCAGAGTAGGAAAACATTACTTCTTAGTCCATTCAGACTCTTTCAAGTTCTTTCATGTTCTCTAGGAGCCTGGGGAGGTCTTGCACTAGTTGAAAAATCCAGATTTCTCCAGTGGCTTACAGGATGCTTCACCTCTGCACTAAACTCTGAGGGGATTCATAGAGCTACCATGGACACTTTCCTTCACATGCAATGTAGAAGGGACGTTGATGAGTCATTGTCCTTTAGTTGCTGTAATATCGTCCATCTGGGCCTCATCTGAGCATAAGGCCATGTCAAGGGGTGTCACTTTAGGTATGCTGAGAGAGTCAACTGATCTTTGTGCAGTGTAACTTGGAGTCCATTTCTTCCTGTTACATAATTTTATGCCTGCACTTGGGAGACTCTTGAGAAATATTTCTGAATGATTAATGGGAAAAATGATAGAGGTTAAATATCTCTAATCTGAAAATCTGAGATCTAAAATGCTCCATGATCCAGTATTTTTTGAACACTGACCAGATGCTGCAAGTGAAAAATTCTATACAATGAAACTTTGTTTCATACACAAAATTACTGAAAAAAGTTATACAAAATTCCCTTTGGTCTGTGCATATAAGGTGTATATGAAACATAAATATGTCATGTTTAGATTTAGACTTGGGTTCCATCCCCAAGTTATTTCATCATATGTATTAAATACTCCAAAATTCAAAAAAAAATCTAAATCACTTCTGGTCCCATGCATTTTAGATAAAGGATTTTAACCATATAAATTTAGTGTTCATGGATCATTTACTTCTTCTAGTGACTGTGACTTTTGAATGCATTAACTAATTTACTCTCGTATGCAACACTATGAAAGAGGTAATATTTTTTTATCAATTTTATAAATGACAAAATTAAGGATGACACAGTTAATAAGATGTGGAGGCAGGACTCCAACCTGGGAGCTGCTGTCTCTCCTACCTGATGTGCACTTTGAGGGTTGGTCCCATTGGCATAGTTTAGCCTTTAGCATCACATTCTTCACAGGCCAGTCTCAGTGACAAGGAAACTGAAGGAGACTCTGGCCCTCCTTTCCCATCCTTCAACTCTCCATGCCAACCCACTCCTAATGAATACACAAAAGAACTAAAAACTATACTTACAAGCGGCTTCAAGGTAAGTCCTCTGTCCTTGAGGCTGACCCTTGAAGCTCTCTGTCAAGAAACTCTGGAGCTGCCTCTGCCTTCTGTACAAGTTCTGTATGATGCCTTCATGTCCAACAACTAAGGAGGACAGTAGGCACAATTTATTCATTATTAACCTATTTTTACTCATTGTCACCTAGCTCTGAATGGGCACAGAGAGGACAGGCTGTCAGAGGACTTTTTAGGAATGGGCCAGATGTAAGGAAGAACAGTAGCCAGCAGGGCTGCCCTGCCTGTGTGCTGCCTAGGAAAGCAGGGTGCCCAGCTGGAGGGCACTGGGCAGCATCCTGATCCCAGGGTGGCAGGAAGGCAAAAGAAAGTCACAGGTGGCCCCACCTACTTCCCAGCTTATTATTACACAACGTATACTGACTTTTTCATGAAGATATTTAAAAACCACAAATGCTGCACAAATATAAAATAGTTTCATGTCACTCAGTGAAGTCCTTACTTTCAAGTTGATGTATGGAGAAGGGAAGTCACTTGTCTGTGATCTAGTACGTAGGTAGTTGTTCTTTTGTGATATAAAACAATGAAGGTCTAGTTAAATTTATTAGGAAAGTTTGTTTTTAGAGACTTGGGAATAGGCATGGTTCCTCCAGGCCAGCCTGATGATGGCTCTGTACTAACTGTCTCCTGTAAAAAGTTTCCAAGCTTCAGGCTCCATTCCAAGTAGGGTCCTCCTATGGCCTTCTTATTCAGCATCCTCTCTCCCCGCCACCTAGAGGTTCTCCCACCTTGTCTTGACTTGAGCCTCTGTATATCTAATGTGCACCTGATTGTCACAGAAATATCCTACTCACTCCTCTGCTTAGTTCTCACAGATGGACAAAGAGTGTGTGAACCCATTCCTTCTTTCAATAAGTGTTATTGATCATTTTCTATTTGCTAGATACCACCGTAAAAAGATGATGAAAAATAAATGAGTACTGCCCTCCTGGCAGTTATAATCTGGTACAGGGTTTGGCAAATGTTTTCTTGTAAATGGTCCAATAGTGAATATTTTAGCCTTTACAGGTAACTTAGTTCAATCCTCTGATATAACAAAATACCACACACTGGGTAATTTGTAAATAATAAAAACATACTTCTCATGGTTTTAAAGACTGGAAATTCCAAGCTCAAGATCGAGGTGCTAGCAGAATAGGTACCTGGTGAGGGCTGCTTTCTGCTTCATAGTTGTCACCTTGTTGTGATGCCCTCCAGCAGAGGAGATAAATTCTGTGTCATTCCATGATGGAAGAGTAGAAGCATAAAAGGGCCTAACTAGTTCCTCCAGCCTTCTATAAGAGCATTAATCCTATTGATGGAGATAGAACTTTCATCCTCTAATTACTTCCTACAGGTCCCACCTCTTAACACTGTTCTGTTGGAGATTAAGTTTCAACCTGAATTTTGGACCATTGCAACAGAGCAGCTAGTCTTGGTGTAGATGCTTAGCTGGTACAAAAGCAGCCAGACATGACTGAACCCAATGGACCTGTGACCAATAAACCTTCATTGCAAAGTCAGGCAGTGGGCTTTGGCCCACAGGACAGTATAGGCAGGGATAGAACACATTTAAATCTACCTGATACCCCTATGAATTTATAGTCTGTGGCCCAAGCCAGGCCAAGACATGCATGGAATAATCGATCTGAGGTCCCCATATAACTGGAAACTGTGTTGTGGTGACACTGTTGGGGACTGAGTAGGACAAGGGTGAGTGAGGGAGGAGGAGGCAGTCAGTAAAGAACTATTGGGCAAAAGAAAAGAGTATCATGTGGAGTTGAAAAGTATAGTTTGGAGTCCTTGTCCTATCACCTGCTATCCTGTTGGCCTTGGGTAAGTCATTATCCTTAGTAATATCATAATTTCCTGAGAACCATCACCTTTTATATAAATGAACTGAAATGTCATATGAAGATGGCATTGATTGTTGTCACCTGAAAAAAAAAATCATGTCTTCACTATTTCTCCTTCTGCTAAGCAGACTAAGTAACTGGTCATTTAAAATGAAAATCAGAATTTTGAAGTCTCAGGTTCCCAATGAATAGTTAGTATGTAATTACCAGTGGCCATCTTGCTCCATAGTTGTTAGCCCCACTGTGGACAATGACCCAGCTTTTCCCAGGCTTGGCTCTGGCTTGCATTTCTGAGTGGTTTCCACTGGATGTGGCCTTTCACCTTAATTTTGGGGACTGCATTTTCTAGCTTCCATCTCCCTTCCATCCCGTCTTCCCCACCCCCTGCATTTTCTTTGTGTTTCTTTATTTTCTCAGTGTCTGCATTGTTTTTGTACCTGTCTGGGGGCAAGGACAAGAGACTTCTTTGCTCCTCCCTTTATAATTCAGTCTTCTTCATTCTCAGGTTCTGTAGCACCTTGAGACCTTTTCCTGTGCTCCTGGGCTCTCTTTTCATCTAATTTTTTATCATTTTCTAAAATCCCTCTAGAACTGTATGTTATTGAAAAATTGTTTATTTATATAAATATATGCTTTTCTATGAATATATATATATATATATGTGTGTGTGTGTGTGTGTGTGTGTGTGTGTGTATGTATATATGTACATGTACATACATACACTGGTTATTTATGTAATTCTCTGTAAGGCTTCATCCTGTCATATCTCCTAAGATAGCAATCATTTAGACCACCTGCCAAAGTTATTAATGCTTCTAAAATAGAGGGTCCAAATTCTCAGACAGAACTGTGAATCCACTCCAGCAAATCAGGGTGAATTTGATACCAGACAGAGGATGAAGGAAAGCCATTACCTTAGGCTTCAGTAGCACAACTGCTCAGGCACCAGCACTGGCCTGCGTCTGGGTCCGACCCTGAGGTCTGAGTGGTGTGTCAGTAGGGAGGATGCCCATTCCAGCCCGCATTTCCTGCAGTGCTTTGTGCCACTCTTTTATCATCACCATTTAGCAACTGCTTCACTTAGGCTGTCTGTCACACTTTACAGCAGTGACAGTAAATGTTGGCTATTGTTAAAGTTGTGCAAGGAATATTTAAGGAATGAAAGAAAACAAGGATACTTCTCTAACCATGCTTACGTATATGCCCATAGATGCTTAATGGCTGTTTCTTTATAGGCTTAGAGATTAGTATTATCATCTCCCTGTCCCTAAACATGTATGTAATTGCACAAAGGTCAGTGTCACTGGGAAGTCTGCCTCACAGAGTCAAGGCCCTGGGGTCAGCACCACTACCTCCTGTGAGGAATTGGGGATTCCATCAACCTATCTTCAAGATGCTTGTTAGTGCTTTTCAAAGAACATTAAAACATGCTTGTAATGATCTTGTTCATCGTACGAACACATCCCAGCAGTGTTCGCATATAAAATGGTGTTAATAGCACTTAAAATCTGTTTATTGGCTTTTGCTCCTAAGTAAGTTAAACTTTTCCATTATTTACACTGTAGATTTGCTGAGCTAGCTCTTTCCCAATAAAAACTAACACTCTGTCTGCTGTTACCACCACACACACAGACACAGCTCCTATTACTCTCCACAGTTCCTAGCTATAATTAACTCCAAGTTGTAGGCATACATACCCTAAATCTCCAGCTAAGGAGGCAGCCTTCTTGCAGCTGGCTCTGAGTTCTGGAGGGCTGACTGCTGAAAAGAATGAGCCAGAATCTGCAGGAGCATCCTAGGCAGATTCCAGCCTCCTCTTTACTGTCATTTATTCAACAGATGCATATTGATCCACCATGTGTCAGGCGCTGTGCCAAAATGAAGTCATTCTTTACACTAATATTTATTGAGTGCCTATTTCAGACCAGACACAATCCTACATGTCAGAGACAGAGCAGGGAACAAAAGAACAGACTACTTTGTGGGTATAGTGCTTAACGTTCTTGCAGAGGGGACAGAAAAGTAATCACTTAGTGCGTGGTAAAATATGTTTATCACAAAGTGACTCATGCAACAGCAAAAGTAAAGCAGGGGACAGCGATGGTCTGGGGCATGAGTTGCATTTCTCATGTTGTGGTCAGGAGGACCTCCCTGAGGAAGGGGACACAATGCCAGCCAGGACTAGAAGCAGGGCAACAAGTAGCCATTCCAGACACAGGCTTTGAGGCAGAAGGAGTATGGTCAGGGTGGCAAGGAGGCCAGTGTTAGCAAAACAAAGGGAATAAACAGGAAAGTTATAGGGTGTGTGGACACTGGGATGACCACACAACAAGCAGCTGACAGAGTCCCTAGCTTCATGAACTTGATAGTCACAGTGCAGGGATTAGGAGAATTAGTATGATGAAGTAAATGATCCCATATGATTGCACAATTAAATGAAACTGAGGTTAAGGGCACAAAAGAGGCACATGGGATTTTGAGAACTTAAATTGTAGGGGCTGATTTATTCAGGCAGTATGGAAAGGTGACCCTGAAGATGTGACATGAAAGACAACTGAATTAAGAGGATAAAGTAATCCCAGCAGTTTGGTAGGCTGAGGCAGGAGGATCACAAGTTCAAAGCCAGCCTTATACCTAGCAATTTAGTGAGGCCCTAAGCCACTTAGCCAGACCCTGTCTCAAAAAAAAAGGGCTGGGGATGTGGCTCAGTGATTGACCACCTCAGGGTTCAATCACTGGTATATTAAAAAAAAAAAAAAAAGGGATAAGAACCTGTAACATGAGGGAGCCCCTTACATCTGAGGAACTGGACAGAAACCAGAGTAGCTAGAGCTTGGAGGGATTGGAGGTGCAAGTTAGGCAAAGGAAGAAAAGAGAAAAGGAGAATCCAGACCACAGAGCCTTTTAAGACACATTAAGGATCTTAGTCTTTATTATAATTACAAGGGAGACCACATTAAGGGATTTTGGGGAGTAGGAGAGTGGGTTGTTAGTTAAATTTGCAATGCAAATTTTTGGTCAGAGGAATAGAAAATGGATCAGAGGAATAGAAAATAGAGCACTAGTTAGGAGATCCTGGGTAGCCCAGGTGAGAAACAATAGTGCTGTGGCTAGAGAAAAGTTACGTTATAGATTCAAGAGAAGTAATTGACCAAACTGAAAGATGGATAGGATATGGAATCAGACAGAGGAGGCAGAGATGACTCAGACTTCCAATCTGCAGAAAGATGATGGATGGACATTTGGACAGATAGCAGATGGAGGATGCCATTTGCTCAGGTGGGCAACACTGGAAGGAACCAGATTTGAAGAGGATCTCAGGGGTGAGCTTCAAGTTAGCAGTAGTATGGAAAGCTTATGGGTTTAAGTTGGAGACATTTTGAAGCCTTTGAATGAATTGCCAATAGATGGTTACATAAAATGCTCTGGGATTTATAAAAGAAGGGTCTTGTCCTTGATATATAAGTGAATCATGGGGCAGATAGGTGGCTGGGGAAGCCTTTGGCATGATGAGATTGTCTGAGAAGGAATATAAAAGGCATAGAGAGCCCAGGACCAATCCAGAGGGGCTGTAATAATAGACAATTCGGAGATGAAACTGCTCAGCCTGTATACATGAACATTGTGTTGTGCAGAAATGGGGGTGTTAATATGTCCTGTTGGTATACCTAATATTGTGGAGACTGAGGTAGTGGCAAGGACAGAACCAAGTGTGGCATCAGCTAGGAAGGGGAGAGAGGGCCCCTTCTGAATTTGGATGTCATCTTCACTGGGACACTCCAGGCATCCCCGTGTAATTTTCTAATAATGAGAAAACTAAGAGGGTTCTGAAAACTTTCCACCTAATCTGTCCCTCCAGCTTCTTTTAATCAGTAGACCAATCTTGATGGCTTGCACTGAAGACTTCACGTTTTTTTGTATTGGATTTGTTTTGTAGCAAAGTTCTCTCTGCTAATTAAGTGACTCCTACAGTGCCTCTTCTTTCTTTTCCTTCCTCTTCTCCTCCCCCTCCCTCTTCCTTTCTCTCTTCTCTTCCCCAACTCTCTCCTCTGGAATCTACAATTGTCCTGATCTGGCTTAGCTGTAAAAACCAGAGCTATGGGAAGGGAGGAAACAAGAATTGAGTTGGAGGAGATTGAATTGGCAGGGAGAGCTTTGGCATTAAATTCTGGTAGACAAGACAAGGGAGAAATAGCTTGACACAATTCGTTCAGGAATGCAGAGTAGAGTCTAGAAAAATCAGGAGCAATAAGATTCAAGGATCCCTGCCAGGATTCTGAACAGTGGAGAGTGAGAGTCTCTTAACAGAGAGACTAGGTAAACAAGGAGCCAGAAACAAAGCAAGAAAACCAGCAGACACTGATTCTTCTGCAGAGCCACCTACCATAAAACATGGGTCCCATTTTTGCTCCTTGCTCAGAGCCTCATTGTAAATTATTGTTCATGTTCATGTATACAGGCTGAGCAGTTTCATCTCCATATTGTCTATTATTACAGCCCCTCTGGATTGGTCCTGGGCTCTCTATGCCTTTTATATTTCTTCGCAGACAATCTCATCATGCCAAAGGCCTCCCCAGCCACCAATCTGCCCTATGATTCACTTATATATCCAGGACAAGACACTTCTCTTATAAATCCCAGAGCATTTTATGTAACCATCTATTGTTGTAGAGACAAAGGAGGCAAGGCACTTAAGATAGCAGGAAACAGTTTTATTTGGCTGCAGCCAGGTTCAGAGGGCACAGCTTTTGCTGTAATCAATCAATCCCCTGAACCCCGAGTTAAGGGAGTTTCAGAATTTTATACCCAGCATGTAAGGGGAGGGGCTCAGAAGTTCACAGTCTGCAGAAGTTCACATCAAAGCAGCTTTTTCTTTCACTGTTCTGGCAAGTTAACCCTTCAAGGACAACACCTGAGAAGTGGAGATCTTCTCTCCTTTCTTTCCTTCCCCTGCCAGCTGTTACCTTGGAGCCCAATTGGTAATTTCTCTTATCTTAAAAATGTAGACATCTCTGTGAAGCCCAGCTCAAGGCCAGAGGCCTTGTTCACACATTTCTACAAACTACTATACTGGATACATATTTGTAAAAAACTAGTAAGGGGGTGTCCAGTGCCTGGAGCGCTGATTTCTTCCCAGCCAGTAGCCAAGTAAGATAGGGCAACACGAAAATAGGAAGTTTACCTACATTGAACTCTTTTGTAGAGACTCTTTTGCTGACAGTCCTAAAATCAGCCAGGGTGAAGATTTCTGGAGAAGCCCAGTTAAGACTTTTCTGTGGAGAAAGGGGGTGCCACTACACCTGTGTGGCTGGGTTCAACACCAAGGGGTAGGATGCCAAGCACTTCCTACTGGTCATGGTCACCTAGCTCTTCTGTATCTTGTACCTTGAAACAGATGCAGCAGCATCTTTGGTGATATGTAACTACAAAAGGAGTAAAGCCATTCTTTGCAGCATCAGTGAAGATTAATTTTGAGTCTTCTCTCAGAGGCAAATGTTACTTAGATCACTGTGATTCCATTTTACCTTAACTATGTCATCAGTATTTAGCAGAAAGAGAGAATTGGCTGGAGATGAAAGATTATCAGTGATACACTCCATTTCTGTCCCTGTGGGTATACCTAATTACATGCAAGTTACAATTGCAAGACCATTGCCAATATTGTTATGTTTAATGTGGAAGTATGAAAAGATTTGAAGCTCCTGAGGGGTATTTTTAAATATAATGTTACTTGATAAAAAATGTATAAGTACCATTTTTATTTTTATTTTTTGGGGGGGTACTGGGGATTGAACTTAGGGGCACTCAACCACTGAGGCACATCCCCAGTTCTATTCACAATGGAATATTACTCAGCAATAAAAGAGAATAAAATCATTGCATTTCTAGATAAATGGATGGTTTTGGAGAAAATAATGCTAAGTGAAGTTAGCCAATTTCAAAAAAGCAAATGTCAAATGTTTTCTCTGATGTAAGGTGACTGACCCATAATGGGAGGGGGAGCATGGGAGGAATAGAGGAACTCTAGATAGGGCAGAGGAATGGGAGGGGAAGGGAGGGTGCAGGGAGTTAGCAATGATGATGGAATGAGATATACATCATTATCCAAAGTACATGTATGAAGACACAAATTGGAGTGAACATACTTTATATACAGAGATATGAAAAGTGTGCTCTATATGTGTAATAAGAATTGTAATTCATTCCAGTGTCGTGTATTTAAAAAATAAAATCAATTAAATATTTTAAAAACCTAAAAATTAAAACAATAAAGAAATCTATTTAAGAAGAGGAAAAGTTTATATTGGCCTAGTTTAAGAGGTTTTAGTCCATAATTGAGCATATGATTGAGAAAGGTATACAGTAGAACAAACTGCTGAACTTGTGGTGACCAGGAAGTGGTTCAGTGGTAGATCACTTGCCTAATATGTATGAGGTACTGGGTTTGATCCCCAGTACTGCAAAATACAAATCACACACAAACTGTGGCAATCCTGAAGGCAGCATATACATGGATGATCTCTGTTATAGGAGTATATTCCAAGTCTTATAGAAGCTTAACCAGTTGCTTTGGTTAATGGTTGTTTTCTTTTTCCTTGGCAGATGATCATTCCCGGGTGAGGCTACAGACAATAGAAGGAGACATTGAAGTGGCACTCCCTTTCTCCCACAGAAAAGCCCTCTTCTCCATGGCTGATTTTAGGACTGTCAGCAAAAGAGTCTCTGAGAAAGAGTCCATTGTAGATAAACTTCCTATTTTCCTGTTGCCCTGTTTACTTGGCTACTGGCCAAGAAGATACCAGCACTCCAGGTGCTGGACACCCCCTTACTAGTTTTTCACAAACGTATCCAGTATAGTACTTTGAAGAAATGTGCAAACAAGGCCTCTGGCCTTGAGTTGGGCTTCACAGAGATATCTACATTTTTAAGATAAGTTACAAATGGGCTCCATGGTAACTGCTGGCAGGGGGAGGAAAGAAAGGGGAGAAGAAACTCTCCCCTTCTCAGGTGTTGTCCTTGAAGAGTTAACTTGCCCAGAACAGTGAAAGAAAAAGCTGCTTTGATGTGAACTTCTGCAGACTGTGAACTTCTGAGCCCCTCCCCTTACATGCTGGGCATAAAATTCTGAAACTCCCTTAACTTGGGGTTCAGGGGATTGATTGATTACAGCAAAGGCTGTGCCCTCTGAACCTGGCTGCAGCCAAATAAAACTGTTTCCTGCTATCTTTGGTGCCTTCCCTCGTTTGTCCCTACAACAGCATCAACCCAGACTATATCAATGGAAAGTATATCGATGTATGTATTTTGAAACGCTCAGTGAACTCAGCCATCCTAACACATACCAGATTGTGTGTCTGCTGTGAGATGGGCAGACACACATCAGACAGAAACTAAAAACAAATGTATTAATGTTGCCCCATGCCCCATAGAACTTCACAGTTACTACACAGTCACTCCTTTTCTCAGGTCAGCCTGTTCCTTGGTGAATTTCTCTGGAGTTCTGTGTACTGTCTGATGCTTATGTAGACTAATAATTTTTTTTCCTTTTATTTTTTTTTATCAACAACTTGTAATTATTTGACATTTTTAAAAAATTTGTTTGCATATTAATGAAACACATCTCTCTATTTCCCAATGCAGTGATTTGCAATCTCTTATCATCAGTGTACTTTTAAAGTTGCCTCAAAGTAGTCTGCAGCTGTTTGCCAGGACTTCCAATGCAAGCAAGATGTGTCATTAAATATGTAGGCTGTTTAATTATTGAAGAAGGCTTCTTTGTTCATTTTGAATTATGTTAACTTAATGTTTTACATTAGGATAAATTCTTTAGGAGACAGCCTGTTTTCAGTTGAAATGAGTGAAATCAAAAGTAGCCTGAAAAAATCAAGGGAAGGTTGGGATTCCCAAGTCTACATTAAACAGATTTCAGCTTCTTTGTGATTCCAAAGATGTATTCTGTGCATAGCCATCACCTTATTTTTAAGTCCATCAGGGACAGGTTTTACCCATCATATGTAGGCTCAGAAACCCTAATCCTCAAATCCAAAACATTCCAAAATCTGCTGTCTTTTAGGCACTTATACAGTCCACAGGTTGAAAATTTCATATTTGACTTCATGTGACAAGTAACAGCCAAAACTCAGGCACACAGCACCCAATTTTTTCAGTATCCCCAAAGGGAATAAAAGACTCTCCTGGCCCCTTCAATTGTGATGCATGAACTCCACTTCATGTAAAAAAAAAAGTGTTTGAAATACTGAATAAAATACCTTCAGGCTATATGTATTACGTATATAGGAATCAAACGAATTTCATGTTTAGACTTCTATCCTCCCCAGATATCTCATTATGTATACATAAATATGCCAAAATTGGAAACACTTCTGGTCCCAACATTCCAGGTAAGGGATACTTAACCTTCATATGGATTCTTGTATATTCTGGGATTGAATAGGACTTGGGTGCTACTAAAAGTAACTAGCACCATAATCTCTAGTTGTTTTGTAAAAATAATATATGAACGTTATTTTTTTTTTTGCTAATTGGAAAAGGTTGACATTTTAGTTATAGCTTGACATTTTCAATTATATATTTGTGGGTGGAGCTTGAGGGTCATTATTGAAAGAATAATTCATATCTCATTCATCAAACAACCTTACACCATTTTGATAGTAGCCAAAATAATACCCACTCCAGTTTTGATTATTTTAAAATCAGAATTTCTTCATTAGCTTAATTTCACTTATTACTCTATTCATGGGAATAAAAAGAGATGTCCAAAACCTGTCACTCTTCTCCCCACAGCCTCATAATGTAGAAGCTGAAAAATGAAATGTCTTCTCCAGTTCTCCGCACCACCAGGTCAACTAACTATAACATACCTTCCCCTGGGGCTTCCAGTGAACACGGTTCACCTTCTAATCCCAGGTCCTGTGGTCTCTGTTGGGTCCTCGAACATAGAGCACATTGTCCTAGTCACCTGGAATATGCCTGAAATATATTGAACACTTAGTGTTTGATGAATCACTGACTGAAGGAGTCTATAGGATCAGAGTAGGCATCTAGAAGAGGTCACTTGAACTGAGCTTGAAACAGTAGGTGGGTAGAGATACAGAGGAGAGAAAACCTTCTAGCTCAAGGAAATAATATGAGCAAGACTATAAATAAGTAAAATGCCTGATGAATGAGTGTTAATTTTATTTTGACAGAGAGGAGAGTAATTACTCAAGGACCTCTTTACTCACTTGGTCATTCAAATCTCATTGAGCACCTGTGATTGTTGGTTAATTAATGGGCACTAGAGTTATAGCTGTGAACAATTCAGATTAAAAACAACCAGCTCAATGAGGTGGTGCGTGTGTATGACCTCATTTAAACCAGCTGAAAGAGGTGGCGCTGTTACGGGGAATCCCTCTAGAAAGCACTCCAAGTTCAAATTTCAATCCAAAAGGGAGCTTTATTTACCTGGTCAGGGACTATCATCCACTGCAGAGACTCAAGCTCTATGGGAGGACAGCAGCTTCCTGGTCCATCCAAAGAGAATATAAGCACAAAAACCACAACTCGGTGACTTGCTTATCTTCATGTAAGCTAGCCAATCACAGACATTAAAACAATAATAAGTGGGACCTGTGGGCTGTAGGCAGGACTGGAATTTTCCAGTTAGCAAGCAAGCGATAAACAGAAGCTTTCTTAAGCATTAGTTTTACAGTTCAGTGACCACAGTCCTGGGTTCAAGTAGGTACTAGACAGTCGCATCTTGAATTTGGGCAGGGGCCAGCAGGGTGAAAATCTACTTCAAAGTCATGTAGACACACAAGGGCATTCAAACCCAAGGACCATCGCTGTATCCTGAGTAGGATACAATTTGTGGGGTACAAAGAACAGAAAGACAAATTTTTTATAAGACAACAGCTTTCATTTCAGTTTCTCAGAAACAGCTCTTGTAATAGTTTTTCATATAGAAAGCAGCAAAATGGAGTCTTAGGCCTGTCTATGACAGTTCTTGCTTTATAATTGTCTTATCTAACTTATCAATCTTATATCTATAATCTATATTTTTAGTAATCTATAACCTATATCTTACACTCTTATTGATTATATTTATCAGCTCACACCACTTTAGTGCATATCAATAATACCAGTTATTCAGGAGGCTATGTCTGGAAGGATCATAAGTTCAAGGCCCTGTCTCAAAATAAAAAAATAAAAAGGACTGGGTGTGTAGCTCAGTGGTAGAGTGCTTCTGGGTTCAATCCCCAGTACCACAAAAGCAAAAACAATTACAAATATAACCTTCTGGACATGGTGGTGCACACCTCTAATCCTAGTGGTTCAGGAGGCTGATCACAAATTTAAAGCTAGCCTCAGCAACTTAGCAAGGACCTAAGAAACTTAGTGAGACCCTGTGTCTAAATATAAAAGAATTAAAAACCAGAAGGGCTGGGAATGTGGCTCAGTGGTAAAGCACCCCAAAATAATAATAACAACAACACTAATAGTAATAACATTCTGATCTAATGGGGCTGAAGTCTAATTAGAAGAAATGACAATAAATAAAACGAGTTAATTCTGTGGTATGTTAGAAGGTAGTGTGTACTATGGGGGAAACTAAAGCCATTAGGAGACATAGGCTTGGAGGTGAACTGCAGTCAGTGTGAAGGTGACATTGGACAAAAGCATATGAGGGATGGATCCATGTAGATATCTGGGAAAATCAGTCTGAGCAAAGGGCTTGTTATAGAGCTTACCTAACAAATCTGAAGAAGAACGAGCAGCAGGTGTTGGTGGAGTGGTGTGGGGGGCAACTGGGGAATAAGGAGGAAATGAAGGGAGAGGCCATGGAGCCAAGTAATAGAAATGATGGCAAGACCTCTGGCTTTCAGTGTGCAAGGTGGGAGTGATTTGATGGATCTGAGCGGAGGTCTGACTGCAGAGAGGAGAACAAACTGTAGGTGGGTAGGAGCCGGAGCAAGGACACCTGCTAGATGACTGTGGAAGTAATCCAAAGGGAGTGGACAGGGAGAAATGGGATCCTGGGTCTATACTGAGGGCTGAGTCCATGGGATTTGCTGGCAGATTGGCCAAGGGTGTGGGAGGTAGAAAGGGGTCAGGGATTCCTTTAAGAGATGGGATTGCTGTTTTCTCAGAAGTCTGTGGGTGGAGCAGGTTTGGGTAGGTCTTAGAGAAGAAATGAGTCCAATTTTACACATGTTAAGATGTAATATACATTAGACATCGACATGGAGTGTTAATCAGGTAACTGATCCACATCCAGATTTCAAGGAAAAGATCTGGTTTAGAAATACGAATATAGAATTCATCAGGATGTGGATGGTATTGAAGGCCATGAGAGTGGATCAGATGACCAGGAGAGTGAGGGTAGACAAAGGGAAACCCAAGAACTAGACATTCCAACATCAAGAGGAAAGAAAGAACCTTCCAGCAAAAGAGAAGGCAAGTGGCCAGGGATAGAGGGTGGAGGAAAACCAGCAGAGTCCTGTCCTGGAAGCAAGTGAAGGAAGTATTTTAAGGGTCTCCTTAGTATTCATGCAACTGATGGGTCAAGTAGATGAGGATTGGGAAATGACCATGATGTTTAGCAACATAGTCCATTCCTGGATGGTGCATGACCGCAGTTTATCAGATGTGTCTTTCCTATCTGCAAGACATGTTGCTAGGCATTGGACATAGAGAGTGAATAAGTCAGTTGGAGTACTTGCCTTGTGGGACTTTGTCAGCTACTGGGAAATGAGTGTCTATATAGGTAATGATTCTGTAATTTGAAATCTACAGCTAGTGAGATGTATGAAAGAAATGTTTGCTTATGTTTTTCATTATTGTTTATTTGTTTTTACAACTTTAAGTTGTCTGAGAAATCCGTATACTCTCCAAGTTTCTTTTTTCTGTGTTCCAGCTAACTTTGGGCATAGTACTTGGGGTCTGAAATGGAAAGCATTAGGTCCATGATGATATAATATGTTCCTGGGTAGAATGTTCTCTGACTTGGCTCTGTCTTTCCCAGATACCTATCCTACAATTTCTTTGCTACCTGCTTTCTTTGGCCCCAGCTTTCATCTTACTTGTTTCTTACGTGGTCTTGATAAAAGGAAAAGGTCTTGCAGAATTTCTGTTTCTTGAAATTCCTGGTCCTTTGTACAGCATCATGTCATGGTACTAACAGTGTTTAAGAATGGGTTTGAGTATTACTGTTGATGGAACTGTCTATTCTCCCATAAGCCCTTGGCACATTGCCAGTAACATCCCAAGATACACAAATGAAATTCTACTGCACACTCCCAGTCTGTTTGCATCTGAATAAGAGTGATGGTCATTTTTTTTTCCCCAGGGATCCATAAATTGTTAGTGTTTACTGCTCATCCATCAACTCATAGATAATATATAATTAAGTCACTCATACCTCCTGTGCAAGCATCAGAACAGTTATATTTATGCACCTTCACTTATTAAGAGAAACTCAGTGGTCCTCGGCCTGGCTAATTTAACTTTCAAGTGAAGCAGCTGTTGGTGTTTGTATATGCAAATCATTTCTGCAGACTTAGCATGTGACTTCTGTGCTACATGATCTGCTTAGACTCCAAATGTCTTTCTTCCTTTGTGCTATGAAGTCAATAATGGCTCCTGCCAAAGGGACTTTGCTGGCCAAGTGCAAGCTCTCCTGTAGGCTGCCCAGTGTGCCCCAGCACATGGCAGGTCCCGCATAGGAGTTGCCATGATCTTAGAAAGCACAGACCTGGCTCAGGCTCAAGTGCTTGAATCTGGGATTGAACAAGGACCTTTGAGTTCAGTCCTTGGCACTTTCTGGACCTGAACTAAATTAATGAGTGCCTTTAGAGGAACCCATTGTTAGTTCTTTGAAATTCATTCTCATGGCTTTCAAAGTGTTCTAAGGTAGGCATCATAACACTTGACTTAATAAATTTGATGATAATTTGAAATTAGTGTTTTTATAAATACATATGAAAAATTCAACTGTAAAATACACAAAAAAATCCTGAGCTGCTTGTCTTGGTTAAAAATTCATGTTTTCGGGCTGGGGATGTGGCTCAAGTGGTAGCGCGCTCGCTCGCCTGGCATGCGTGCGGCCCGGGTTCGATCCTCAGCACCACATACAAACAAAGATGTTGTGTCCGCCAATAACTAAAAAATAGATATTAAAAAAACTTCTCTCTATCTCTCTCTCTCTCCCTCTCTCACTCTCTCTTTTAAAAAAATCATGTTTTCACAGGTAGCATGAAAATAAAAATTAAACCCCTTTTGAATTTTCAAAACCAAGCACTTGTACATTAATATAACTAAACAGTCAGCTAGATTTGAAACCCCCAAATCTTCGTATGGCCTCTCACTTAGCTTCCCTTAGTTGAGTCTCTCCATAAGGGAGATTATTCTTTGAAAAAAAAGTACCATTAGAGAAGTCACTTTCTGCAGAATTAATTTGAATGATACTTAATGGTCAGTAACCCTCTCAGTGGCATTCAACCTGTCAGGTGTTAATGAGAAAATACATTTTAGGCAACTATGGAACAGCAAATGCAATCCATTTGAAGGGCTACTTATCTGCCCTTAATGGAGAAGGTCATGCCTAATGCCCTGTTTACCAGACCATGGTGGCCTCCCTTTAGTGCAGACTGGCTACAGATCAGAATTCTCAAACATCACTCTTGTTGGTTCAGAGAGAGGCAAAAGAAGAATATTTTATCCTAACATTCATTCAAGGCTGTGTGCTGCATATTCAGACCACCATCCTCAGATCAGAAAGCTAGACTCTTTTTTCTCATATACGCAACAAGCATAATGCTTCTAATGACTTCATATGGCCAGCCAGAAGGATAGCTGATAACCTACAGTGATTGGTGTGGAGAGGTAAAATTTGTTCATGAGTCACCTTCATTTTTAAAAAAACAGAAACATCTCATTCTAAGAAGTCAACTAAACAGATGATAAGGATTAATAGGAAATGCCATTTTTTATTTTATGTGTTCTTTTTAGTTATACATGATAATGGAGTGTATTTTGACATATATGCATGGAGCACATCTGATTCCAATTAGGATCGCAACCTTGTGGTTGTACATGATGTTGAGATCACTGTGGTGTACTCACATATGTACATAGGAAAGTTATGCTAGAATCATTCCACTGCCATTCCTGTCCCCTTCCCTTCCCTCCATTTCCCTTTGTCTAATCCACTGAACTTCTATTCTCCCTGCCCCTTGAGTGTTATCATCCACATAAGGAAGATGACATTTTAAACACTGTCCTCACTCTTTTATCCCTCTGTTTTGTTCTGAGATAATTCTTTAAAATCTATTCACAGCCAGAACACGAGAAACTACATGAATGGTCCAATTTACTCACAACCAATTTTATTCCCAAGAGATAGTAATACACAGCTTTCCCTTTCATACAGAGGCCACATTATAAATTTATGTATTGAGTCTCTTCTGCCCAGCTCCCTCAGATTCATTGACTTTTCTACCAGTACCTGATTTGGAGCTTTGATGATAAAAGTAATGTTTTTGCAAATTAAAGAAATCCTATTCAAGCCAGATATGTTGCTTTTTCAGTATTTTCTTCCTGTCTGTCTTCTGCTTAATTATTTTCATGTGACAGCTAATATATTGATGGTCTAATATGAACTTCATCATGTATGATTGACTGGACATTAATGCAATTGTAACATTCAAGATTTAGGATTAGCAAAACAAAATTATCAAAGGAGAGGAAGTGGTATCTATTACCATATGCTTAGAGCCAGGACAGAGCTAGAATTTCAGGGCTCACAGCGAGGGCCAGAGAGCATGCAGGTGGGTATTCTAGCCCAGAACTGATCATAGTTCACAATCAAAATACAACCCACAGAGACAGTGTGGGATGCAAGCTGGATGAACATTAAGAAGCACTTCTCCACACTGATTGCAGAGAGCACCTGCTGGCCTCATGGTGGGCAGCCAAGTGGGCCTGGAAAAGTGTTCTTTTTAGTGTTTCATTTCATTTATTAAGCTAACTTCAATAGAGTTTTGCTTTAGATAACTCAGAAAGGCAGTTGTGAAAGAAGATGTTGCAGGTCTCTGGCACATGTGACTGTGTGGGTTACACGTGTGGAGTCCTTCTTCACTTCTATTTACATGTTTTCCCTGGCATCGGTATTTTTTTATTTATTTTACTTTTTAATTTTTAAATGTTATCATTTTTAATTGACACAAAATAATTGTAAACATTTGTGGGAGGTACAGTATGACCCTTTAATACATGCAAACAGTGTGTAATGATCAGTTCAGGGTAAAATGACACATGTGTCACCTCAGTCATGTATTATTTCTTTATGTTGGGAACATTTAAAATCCTTCCACTAACTATTTTGAAATACTCAATTGTTGTCAACCATAGTTATACTACTGTGATATGGGACATTAGAAGTTATTCCTCCGGGACTGGGGTCACAGCTCAGTATTAGAGTGCTTTTTACACGAGACCCTGGGTACCACCCCAGCACTATCACCACAAAAAAAAAAAAAAAAAAAAAAAAACAAGGTTATTCTAATCCAACCACACCCCATACTTCTTCCTTGTCAGCAAGGCTTTCCCAGAGTCATTTATGCACTAAAAATCCCCTTAAAAGAGGATAATGCCTAACACTCCCAGTCCTGTCTAGTACAAGCTGACCCCTCAAAATCACATGCTTAGTTTCTAATAAAATGGATTTAGGATCATCCCCTTCCAAGTTATAACACCTTTTACTACAACATTAAAATAGAAAATTTTCTTTCATATAGCCCTATTATAAAATGTATTTTAGCCACCTGCCACCTCCCCAACAGCACCCTTTATTTTTAGAGTGTTATGGTTATACATAGTAGTTGGGTTCATCCCAACAAACTCATACAAGCATAGGAATCTATTTCAGTTCATGAACCCCCTTTTTCTTCCCATCTCTTCCCTCCTGCTTCTTCTTCTACACTACTAGATTTCCTTTCATTGGTATATTAATCTTATTTGATTGGATCCTTATGTAATCTTATCCTCTACTCCACCTTTCCTTTATTTTACTCTAGCTTCTGCATATGAGAAAAAACATTCGACCTTTGTGTTTCTGACTTTGGTTAGTTTCATTTAGGTGGATATTCTCTATTTCCATTTATTACTGGCAAATGCCATAATTTCATTCTTTTTAATGGCTGAGTAGTACACCACTGTATGTACATATGTGTGTGTGTGTACACATATACTGAGTTTCTTGATCAATTTATCTATTGATGAACGTCTGGGTTGATTCCATAATTTGGCTAATGAATTGTAGACTGTAAATGTTGATATGGCCTTGTCACCATAGTATGCCAATTTTATGGCTAATGAATTTTAGGCTGTAAATGTTGATATGGCCGTGTCACCATAGTATGCCAATTTTATGGTGGTTCCATCCTTGTTTTTTTGAGGAATCTCCAAACTGCTTTCCAGAGTGGTTGTACTAGTCTCTCATCTCACCAACAATCTATAAGTGTTCCTTTCTCCCCACAATCTCGCCAGCATTTATTGTTGTTTATATTCTTGATCATTGCGACTCTGACTGGAGTGAGATGCAATCTTAGTGTAGTTTTAATTTACATGTCCCTAATTGCTAGAGTTGTTGAACGTTTTTTTCTTGTTTTTATTGGCCTTTTGTGTTTCTTCTATTGCAAAGTTTCTCTTTCATTCTTTTACCCATTTATTGATTGGGTTATTTGGATTTTTGGTGTTAAGTTTTTGAGCTCTTTGTACATTATGGATATTAATCCCTTTCTGGAGGAATAGCTGCCCAAGAATTTCTCCCCTTCTGTAGGCTCTCTTTTTGCCCCCTTAATCATTTCCTTAGCTCTGCAGAAGCTTTTTAGTTTGACAGCATCCCACTTATTGATTGTTGGTTTTATTTCTTGTGCTTCAGGGTCTTGTTAAGGAAATCTGTGCCAGCACCTTACTGACCCTATGGTTTTTTTTTTCCAGTAGTTATAAAGTTTCTGGTCTAATACCTAAGACTTTGATCCATTTTGATTTGAGTTTTGTTCAGGGTGGAAGATAGGGTTCTAATTTCACTTTTCTACACATAGCTCTCCACTTTTCCCAGCACCATTGTCCAACATCAGACAGTTTTAGGTTTGTTGGCTCAACCCTTTTAAAATATTTTTACATTGGGACAGGATCTTGCTAAGTTGCTTAGGGCCTCACTAAGTTGCTGAGGCTGGCTTTGAACTTGTGATCCTCTTGCCTAAGCCTTTCCAGCTGCTGGGATTACAGGTGTGTGCCACCACACCCAGGGTAAAATGCCTCTTTTAATTAAAATAATTTTACAAGTCCTAACTGTAACTACAGTCTGTTAATATCCCCACCTTTGACTCTTCCTGAGTACAGGTATGATGCCCACTTCATCATTACTTTTTTTCTGATTGTGCCAATTTGACAGCATTAGCCAGTCAGTTGGGATTCTGATCTTAGCCTAGCTCTTGCTCTGTGGAGTTTCTTGTCTCCATCAAGGGGTTTGCTCTGTGCAGGACCCTTAGGCAACCATGGAAACAGGTATTCAGATGCCCATGTGAGAACACGGAAATTCCTAAACCCAAGCCTCATGCTTTCTATGGGACTGGCCAGACTTGAGTGCTCTGGCCCTGTGGTTCCTCACCTTTAGGAGACACAGAACTTCTTTGAGTAGCTGGTATGATTTAAGATCCTCTCCTCAGAAATAAAATTTCATACATACAGATGTTCAGGACATTTTAATTTGAGATGCTTCATGGACACTACCCCCACAGTCCTATTCATGAATTATCTCAGGTATCACTTCACTTCATTCAAAAGCTTAAATCTGTTTTTGGAGTAGGACAGGAAACCCAAACTTAATTAACTTAAAAAAAGGGCATACATCTCAGGGGTTAAAAAAAAGGTCATAGGTTTCTTACAACTCTATAGCTGTGAAATGCATTTCTAAGAGCTTCAAAATTTTTACTAAATTTAATAAGTTGTTAGTAAAATATTTAATAACCAGATTCCTTATTGAAAGACCATGGAATAGAGTTATAATATTTAGTATTTTGAACCATAATCAGTCAAGGTCTGTGTGTACATTGGATACATATTTGTCTCAGAATGCTGTTCTTTTCTTTTTTGCCTCTGTGTCATTCTTTTATATTTGTTTTCCAGAAGTTTAGCATTAATATTAAAAATTCAATTTTAGCATTTTTGTTAGAAATCACTCTCTCTTAGTTGCAGGAAACTGACAGGTCCCATGGCCTACTTTTATTTCTTAAAAGCAAGATGTACTAGGAGTACCACCATCAGAAGGCCTGGGCCCAGATTCTTGTACTACAGAGAAGTTATTGAACCTTCTAAATTTATTTAATGTAGAGTCCGAGTGCTTAGAAAACTCAGAATGACCAGGATAGTATTTCCTATGTGCCAGACAATGTTCTACACATTTATATGTTAAGTAACTCATTTCATCTTCACCCTGAATATTGAGGATAGGAAATATTGTTGTCCCCAACTTATAGATGAGTAAACTAAAGCGAGAGATTTGAATTTGCTCAGTCACAGACATAGGAAGTAGAAGACCCATGTTCATATGCAGACTATTGAACGCTAGCATCAACATTAATACTTACCTCACTATACTGCCTCCTAGAGGCCACTGTTGGGATTAAATGTTTTCCCAAATACAAATACATAGAAGTACCTGATGCAGAATAAATGCCATGAAGATGTAAGCTCTTCTTAATGAGAGACAGTATAACTTCATGATTAGGAATAAGGCCTCTGGAGCCGTGGTGCCCAGGTTCAGACCCTGACTCCTCCTTTATAACCTGTATGACCTTGGACAGTTACTTAACATCACTATTCTCATTGTGAATGAAGATGATAATAGTTGATCTTGCAGGTTTGTCATACAGATGAAGTGATTTAATATTTCTAAAGCACTTAAAGCGGTGTCAAATACTCAGTAGATGCTACACAAATATTGATAAAAATAACATTCTACTTCACTGACCTTAAAAATGTACCAAAACCACAAAGAGTAGGTCTTATTAATTATGTATGTTCACATCTCCAAGTGTAACTAGTCTTGTATAAAATCCCTAAATAGCTAGTACATAATATTGATTTCTCCCTTGCAAATAACCCTGGGCTGTACATTTTTAGGGCTGTTCCTAGATACTGTGGCCTGTGGAGAATGGACCATCCAGACAGGTCCTGTGTCATGTACCATTGGCCTTGTCACCATCTGCCTTTTATGCTCAGAAACTCTAATGCTCGGTGTCGTATTTCATGATGCCAAGTCAGACTGGCAGACACCACAGGAATGGAGATAGAAAAACAGATATAAGCAAACAGAGATATGAAAAACTGTGGTATATGTGTGTATTAAGAATTGTAATGCAAAAAATAAAGTACATGTATAAAGGCATTAATAAAAAGATAGTGTAAAGCAAAGACAGTGCTTCTGTTCAAAATTCATGAAGGATCACATGGAAGATCTATCTACAATAATTAAATTATTAGCACAAAAATGAAAAGAAAAGAAAAACAGATACCAGGTCTTCGTTTACAGTGAAAAATGTAACTGTCTATCAGACAGAACTGTTCACAACCTGGTGGGGGCATTCTGTGTCTGCAGCTGAAGAGGAAGATACCAAGAGTGCTTCAGGACCAGGACATCAGAAAAGGGGTTTTATTCATTCATTGGGTGGTACCAACCACCTGGTAGATAGCCAGCTTGACACAGATACTCAGTAAGACTATGAGAGTGGACGAGTGCAGAAAGGAGTTAGCATGCACCAATCAGATGATAGAATATTCCATCCAGGCATGAAGGATGTCTCATGTTGGTCTGACCTAGCGTATGCTTCCAGGAAATACCTTGGTGTCATTATCTCTGACATCTCTGGCTATTTGTTTCTTCAGTTAAGAGCTGGTCACCTTCTGTTTTTAGAAACACTTTCTTTTCACATGTGTGAGTAAATCCAGGCACTTTATTTGGAGATAGTCCATCCTGTTAGACTCACTTTGCTTATCTTTGCACGAATCTTGTTTGTACACCCCCACATATACTATTAGAGTCACTTTTGTCCATGATTCTACTTTGTCCATAATTTGAAAAAAAAAAAAAAAGAGAAAAAAAATTCCTCTAGACACTTGAAGCTAAAATCAAGCTTTACTGGGAAAAAATAATAGAAAGGCAGAGTAAAGGTTTATGTAGACATATCTACAGATCCTCAACCCCTGCACAACAGTAGAAGGTACTCTAGTGCTTTCTTTCTGTTTGCTGTTCATCTGTTTCTCATGCATTTCTTCCCTGGGGTGTTATTTTAATAAGGATTTTCAGAAACACAAATATGGTTCATATTTTCCCCACTCAAAATCCCCCTCCAGGTTTTTGGAGCAGTTCTTATTGGTTCACTTTGCTTTCCTGGGCAAGTCATTCATGAAACAGAATGTTCTCGGGGCTTCCATGCAAGTTCTATGGGCTCTTAAAAGAAGATTTTCTCTCTTACATTCTGGCTCCAAATGGAGATGAACACTTGAAATAGGTACAATCAAAATAGCTTTATTTTTTAAATCAAGAGCTTAGCCTTCAGTAAAAAAAAAAACTTTTTTTTTTATTCTTTCAAGCACCATTATGTACTTGAAGCACAAATTCTACGAGAGCTGACATTCGCTAAGTTGTTCCTACATTGTCAGTGGGTTATAGATTATGTTTTGAATTCATTTGTTATGTGTTTTTGAAGATTGATTTAAAAGTAGTACCTAGTGAAAAGTGGCATTCTCTGGTTTCCAATATTAAATAAGGAGGCTTTGAAAAAATGTAATTTATACACAGGCAAAAGTAACCCTCCCCCAATGAGGCTAAAGGTTCCAAATACTCAGGGCCACATTTGTGTGGACCCTGCCTGCATCTTACAGCCATCTGTGGTTTTCCTGGAGAGATGAACAATTGCAATCAACAGCTTATCTTAAAACTTCCTTTAGTTTGTCTTCTTCAGATTAATTTCCAAAGATACTGGTTAATTAACCAAATGGTCAGTTTCATAGATGTCTGAGCCCTGTGCTCTTAATAAACTTGCTCTTTAGCAGTGACAGGTTGCAAATTAAAAGATGAAGTTTCGTAGTTTGTTAAATCACTAGCTTGTTATGGATGCCAAGAACAGAAATAGATCCCTTCAATAATAAACCCTAAATCGACAAAGAGTAATCTGAAGACAAATGATGTCCTATTGTTAAGAAGGTGCCCAGCTCTAGCTAGTCTCAAAACAAATTCTTTTTAAAAAACTCTTTAAATTTTATCGAACATTACCTTTTATGTTTGTGGGGTACAGGTGTTTCCATGCACATTGAATTGTGGAAAGGTCTGTCACTTCAAATGCTTATCAAGTCTTTGTGGTTAAAACATTTAAAATCGTATCTTTTAGTTATTTTGAATATACAATACAGGTACATTACAGCATGTTTCACAATAGCCAAGTGTCCATTAATGGATGAAAGGATTTTCAAAATGTGGTATTTGTACCCAATGAATATTATTCAGCCTTCAAAAATTAACAGGAAATCTTGTCACTTACAACAACATGGATGAACTTAGAGGACATTATGTACTTAGCGGACATTATGTTAACTGAAGTAAGCCAGACACAGACAAATAACATATGCTTTTACTATATAAGTAATTTCATAGATAAGTATTTTCTAAAAAAGTGGAACAAGTGCTTTTTAAATCTTTAAGAGAAGTTTATGTGTGTACCTCATTTAAAGTAGAAAATTATAGAATCTTTTAGAGCTGGTAGAAACTAACAATCTCACAGTCCCACTTCCTTGTTTTGTAGCTTAAATAGTTGGAACTGAAGCAGAAATTGATTTAAATATCCTTCATTCATATAAGTTGAAGTGAGTCCTGTATGCAAAAGCATCTACAAATTAAATATATATGTATGTGTATTAAATATATATATATATATATATATATATATATATATATATATATATATATATATATTCTTTTACATCTATTATCCAAATTCAGCCCTTCAAAATGATGGCGTATTCACAGCACCAGCTTCCCCTTGCCTTCAGTGGCTTGAACCCTCACGAAGTAAATACATTCCTGTACAGCCTTTTTCATCCCAAACCGAACAACCATTTCTGTGCTCCTACCACATGCAGGGTCAGCACAAGGTCAGGTATGCACCAGGGCCTTAGAATTATACAGTGCAGAGATATCTAAAATGTCAGCACACTATCATTAGTTTCTGATTTTGTTGTAGGAGCAGATTCAGGGACTTCTTTAGACTATCTTTTCCCAATTTGGCAAATAAAAAATGAGTCACAATGCAGACGTTGAGCCACTTTTTCTGACTCTGTTCTCTTTCTACCATGGACACAGTTTTGGAAAGCTTGTCAAAGAAGGAAGAACTTTAGTAACCTGGCCCTGGCAGGTCACTTCTGTTTTCTCCCTTCTCTCTCAGAAGTTTGCTGCTGGAAGTTTCCTGATGCTCTGCCCTGCGCTGCCATTGAAGATTTGAGATCGCCTGCACTGAGCTATGTCTAGGGAGCCAATTTATTTCTATTTTATTCATTTATTAGTTTTATTCTCTCCTTTCTTAAATAAAAGAGGATCCTGCTTGCATACTAAAAAAATGCTTAATTAAAGAAGGTAGAGATTAATGAAAGCCTTTATTTCTCTGGCAGTAGCCCCCTGGAAGCATATGAATATAGGTTTTTTTCCCCTCCATTTTACTTCTCTTTGACAGAAGGCAGCCAGGTCCTTTGGATCACCAGACCCCTCCATTCTGAAAATTGCCTTTCATTTTTTAAATTTCTGGATTGCTTTCTCTGTTACAGCATGCACGAGTACCCAGGCTCAGCCTCTGAGAGTTCTCTTTGGAGACAAACACTGATGAACACTCTGTGCCTCAGCCAGAAGGAGGCTCTTGTGCTGTGGACATCTGTCATGTTCCTCCCTTCCTAGGCTCCCTTGCCTCCTCCCAGTTCCCCCTGCACATTGCCATACAGCCTGTCCCAGGGATCAGAGACAAAGTTCCCTGCAGAAATAGTGAGTCTCTATTGTAAAAATTATTGTCAACATTCACTACCCCCACCTCTTTTATTCTTTCCTGTGTGTGTGTTTATCCCTGGAGGCCTAATCTTTACCCCCACCACTCAAATCTGATTTGTGTACCTTCACAACCTGCTTTCTATGTCAAGAACAATAGAAGCCTTTGCATTCCCAGACACAGTGGTACCAATGCAAGTGAAAATGTTTGTGTAACTGCTGGGGGTGGGGGTTCTACAAAAGGGCTAAATGTAGTCCAAAAAGAAAAAAAATCCACATAGTGATTCATTTAGGTAGATAGAGTTTCCAGAAATGCTTTGGAATATTTCAGTTCCAAATGCAACTCATATTAGGAGTTACCCCACTATTGGTTTTACTCACAAATACTCTCTGTTTATGTAGCATAGTCACAGTCAGATCTTTGAATTTTAGCCCTAAAATTCCTTCTATCTATAAATATGTTCTATATCAGTACCTGGACCAAGATTGCTCCAAGAGACAATAGAAAAAACTAGTTATTTAGGTTATCAACTCTAGAGTTGGGCTGCTCAGACTCAGATATCAAATCTGTAAGTAGCTCATCAATCAATATTACCTACAATTCTTATTATTCACACTACAATTCTAAAGATTCCAAAAGACCCAGAGCTTGGTAGCAGAGAAAGAGTGTACAGACTGCAGCTCAATATAGTGTATACTCATATGGGTTCATAAAAGCTAATACATTCTATGCTTGCTAATGTACCAAAGGAGAAACTTAGGTTTTTACCAGCATCCTGTGTTCTCCTTCAACGTACAGATTATCATCATTGTAAACTTCCAAACAAAAGGTAAATATGGGTTGGAAAGACAATAAGCTCTATCATAAGCTGAGAGAAGCACATTTTCCTACAGTTTTTGATGACTGGCAGAAATTGATCAGTTCTAATAGCAGCAAAGGACATTGCTTCATACTTGGGTATCCTAAACACTAGGTGGACTACATGTAAGTGAAGAGAGCTTAGTTTCAAGCACCAACACAGTTTATTCTGGTTTTATCTAGGCTTTATTGAAAGCAATATTTGGGATAGGAATTACATGGGAATGTTTTAGAGAGGAGCCTGAGAGAGCACTGGAGGACACCAAAAGGCTGAGGTGTGTTTTCTTGGGAAAGAGAATAAAATAATGGACAAGAAGCAGTGGGAGAAATAAGAGTTTTATATAAGGAAAGGTGTGTCCCCTGAGCCTGAGTCTGCAGCCTGTGTGTGTTGAGTGGGTGAATAACCAGGCACCATTGTCTGCTTGGCTAGAGGTTGACCAGATGTCTGTGAATGACCAGTCTTGATTTGTGCCAAGGAGGCAGGAGATGGATCAGGCACTGAGTTGCAGGTGTTCCTCCAAGCCACTTCTGAGGACCACTTCACATGGTAGATACATCTGCAGTTTATGGAAGGGCTTCACAGTTTGTAGTAATTGGTATTTGATGATTTCTAAGGAATTACCATTCTTTTTTTAAAGTGATGTAATGGAATCATGGTTATGTTCTTATAAAGATAGATAGATAGATAGATTGATTGATTGATTGATTGATTCATGCAGGAATGAAATGTAGATATACCCTGGTAAGTAATAGTGGTCTTGGATTTGAGTACTTACAGGTGCCTCCCCACACTGACCCATACCAAGTCTCATTATTTCCAGAGGAAAAAAGCAAAATGGACATTGAACATTTTCAGCAACCATTTATTAATAAGTTTCCAAAGCAAGTGTCCTAGCAACACAATCAGAGCACTCGTATTCTGCTTCTATTTTACAAATGGAAAAGATTTTTTCCTAACGTTCCTTGATACTTGTATAACTTTAAAGAACTTTTGTGAATTTGCACTCTGTCATTTTTATACATAAGATTTTTTTAATAAGACCATGATTGTGATGTAAATCATAATGTGCCATGGGTGGTATGAGAGCAATAAAAGTTATTTTTCAAATGATTTTATTTTTAAAAAATATTGATCTGGGATTTTATTACCACATAAATCTGTCTAAATGGTTAGAAGGATATATGGGCATGTATGAGAAGTAAATTCTTGTCAGCCAGGTGTGGTGTCACATGCCTGTAATCCCATCAGTTCAGGAGGCTGACACAGAAGGATAGTAAGTTCAAAGCTAGCCTCAGCAATTTATCGAGGGGCTAAATAACTCAGTGAGACCTTGTCTTTAAATAACACATACAAAAAGAGCTGGGGATGTGGCTCAGTGGTTAAGTGCCCCTAAGTTCAATCCCCACTACCAAAATAAAACAAAACAAAACAAATAATTTATTTTCAGGCTTTAAGAGTAAACCTATAAATTTTTATTTTCATGTTTAAAGATCTTGGAGTTGTTGGTAGAGGAAAAGAAGAAAGAACTCAGAATTTCATTTCTTAAAAAGTTCTTCTTTGGACGTCATCGGAGTTCGGCCGTCGGAGTTCCTTCCCAGCAGAATCCACTTTAGCAGGTGTGTGACTCCCACTCCATCCAGATACAAGCAACCAGGAAACCTCAGGGATCTATCAGGGGGCGTGTCTGTAGGGAAGCAAAGGGAATTCCCGACCCCCAAACCCCCGTATCACCAGTGGCGACTCCCAAATTCTTAGCCGCCAGTTTACCACAGCACTGTGGCTTAAATGGGACGTGCGGTGGGGCTGCAAGTGTAACTAGATCTCTGGGGAAATGCTTCTGGTGAACAGGACCTGGCTGGCTGGGTGACAGGAGGAAGGGGGGGAAGGGCTGGAGAAGTGAAACCGCTCTGGACTGGGAAGACTGAGAGACTTCCAGGAGCTGCCTTACAGGGATTGCTATCAGCACATAGAGGGCAGAAGCTCCCCTAGGAGGGCACAGCTCCGCCTACTGGAAGAGAAGAAAATGAATCTCTAAGACTTCAATTTTTTTTCTTCTTCTCTCTCTGTTCCTTTCTCCCCTATTCCTTCTCTCTTTCTTTCCCGTTTCAAGTTTTATTGTTCTTTTCATTCTCCTCTAATCTATCTATCTCTCTCTCCTTCTTTTTTTTTAAGAGCACCTTCCTTCCCCTCCCCTCCCACTTTCATCCCAAGCAGTTACACAGCAGTCAAACAGAGCTGGGAAGTAACGTGAACAACATGAAAAAAAAAACAAGGGAAAAAAAGATTACAAACAATGCAGGACAACTTAAATCTACAGGAAGACATAGAAGCATCAGAAACATGGATAGGGAAAGAACTCAAGGCATACCTAACTCAGATGGAACGGAATATTAGAGAAGACATGAGACAGCAAGTCCAAGCAATGAAAATATATTTTGAAAACAAATTAAACAAACAAATTCAAACTGCAAAGAATGAGCTTTACCAGGAGATAGAGATTTAAAAAAAAACAAACAGTAATCCTAGAAATGCAGGAAACCATAAACCAGATTAAAAACACTAACGAGAATATTACAAATAGATTAGATCAAGTAGAAGTCAGAGCATCAGATAATGAAGACAAAGTTTATCAGCTTGAAAAGAATATAGTCAACACAGAAAAGATGCTTAAATCTCATGAGCAATCTATCCAAGAGATGTGGGATCTCATAAAAAACACTAAATTTGAGAGTCATTGGGATAGAAGAAGGCATAGAGTTTCAAACCAAAGGAATGGACAACCTATTAAAGGAAATAATCCTAGAAAACTTCCCAGAGATGAAAGATGGAATGGATTGCCAAATCCTGGAAGCCTACAGGACCCCAAACATCCAAAACCGTAATAGACCAGCTCCAAGACATACAATTATGAAGATAGCCAACATACAGAACAAGGACAGAATATTAAAAGCTACGAGAGAAAGGAGGCAGATTACATTCAGGGGTAAACCAATTAGGTTAACGACTGATTTTTTCATCACAGACTTTGAAAGCGAGAAGATCCTGGAACAATGTATTTCAAACGCTGAAAAATAATGGATTCCAACCAAGAATACTGTATCCAGCAAAATTAAGCTTCAGATTTGACAATGAAATTAAAATATTTCACGATAAACGAAAGCTAAAAGAATTTGCAGCCAGAAAACCAGCACAGCAAAGCATTTTGAACAAAATAATACAAGAAGAGGAACTGAAAAATAGCGCCCAAAACTAACAGTGGGAGGTATCTCAGTAAAGGGGGAGAAAAATAACCAAAGAGGAAAAACTAGCCAAACTAAAATAAATAAATAAATAAACGTGACTGGAAGTACAAACCATATTTCAATTGTAACCTTAAATGTTAATGGCTTAAATTCACCAATCAAGAAACATAGGCTAGTAACCTGGATTAAAAAAACAAATCCAACAATATGCTGCCTTCAGGAGACTCATATGATAGGATAAGACATACACAGGCTGAAGGTGAAAGGTTGGGAAAAATCATACAACTCACATGGCCCTCGGAAGCAAGCAGGAGTGGCCATACTCATATCGAATAAAATCAACTTCAAACCTAAGTTAATCAAAAAGGATAAAGAAGGACACTATATACTGTTAAAAGGAACCATCCACCATCAAGACATAACAATTTTCAATTTGTATGCACCAAACAATGGTGCTGCAACATTCATAAAACAAACTCTCCTCAAGTTCAAGAGTCAAATAGATCACAACACAATAATTATGGGAGACTTCAACACACCGCTCTCGCCAATGGACAGATCATCTAGGCAAAAGCTGAATAAAGAAACTATAAAACTCAATAACGCAATTAATAACCTAGACTTAACTGACATATATAGAATATATCAACCATCATCAAGTGGATACACGTTCTTCTCAGCAGCACATAGATCCTACTCAATGATAGACCATATATTATGCCATAGGGCGACACTCAGTAAATATAAAGGTGTGGAGATAATACCATACACCATATCTGACCATAATAAAATGAAACTGGAAATCAATTATAAAAGAAGGAAGGAAAAATCCTGCATCACCTGGAAAATGAACAATATGTTACTGAATGATCAATGGGTTACAGAAGACATAAAGGAGGAAATTAAAAAATTCTTAGAGATAAATGACAATACAGACACAACATACCAGAATCTATGGGACACAATAAAAGCAGTTTTAAGAGGGAAATTCATTTCCTGGAGTTCATTCCAAAAAACCAACAAATAAATGAACTCACACTACATCTTAAAACCCTAGAAAAGGAGGAGCAAAACAACAGCAAATGTAGTAGAAGACAAGAAATAATTAAAATCAGAGCGGAAATCAACAAAATTGAAACAAAAAAAAACATTGAAAAAATTGATAAAACTAAAAGTTGGATCTTTGAAAAAATAAATAAAATTGACACATCCTTAGCCATGCTAATGAAGAGAAGAAGAGAGAGAACTCAAATTACTAACATACAGGATGAAAAAGGCAATATGACAACAGATGCTACAGAAATACAGAAGATAATTAGAAAGTATTTTGAAACCCTAAATTCCAATAAAATAGAAGATAGTGAAGATATCAATAAATTTCTTAAGTCATATGATCTGCCAAGATTGAGTCAGGAAGACACACACCATTTAAACAGACCAATAACAAAGGAAGAAATAGAAGAGGGCATCAAAAGACTACCAACCAAGAAAAGTCCTGGACTGGATGGGTATACAGTGGAGTTTACAAAACCTTCAAAGAAGAATTAATACCAATACTTCTCAAGCTATTTCAAGACATAAAAAAGGAAGGAGCTCTTCCAAATTCATTCTATGAGGCCAACATCACCCTGATCCCGAAACCAGAAAAAGACACTTCAAAGAAAGAAAACTACAGACCAATATCTCTAATGAACTTAGATGCAAAAATCCTCAATAAAATCCTGGCGAATCAAATACAAAAGCATATCAAAAAAATTGTGCACCATGGCCAAGTAGGATTCATCCCTGGGATGCAAGGCTGGTTCAATATACGGAAATCAATAAATGTTATTTACCACATCAATAGACTTAAAGATAAGAACCATATGATCATCTCGATAGATGCAGAAAAAGCATTCGACAAAGTACAGCATCCCTTTATGTTCAAAACACTAGAAAAACTAGGGATAATATGAACTTACCTCAACATTGTAAAAGCTATATATGCTAAGTCTCAGGCTAGCATCATTCTAAATGGAGAAAAACTGAAGGCATTCCCTCTAAAATCTGGAACTAGACAAGGATGCCCTCTCTCACCACTTCTATTCAATTTAGTTCTTGAAATACTAGCCAGAGCAATTAGACAGACAAAAGAAATTAAAGGCATAAAAATAGGAAAAGAAGAACTTAAATTATCACTATTTGCAGATGATATGATAATATATCTAACAGACCCAAAAGGGTCTACAAAGAAACTACTAGAGTTAATAAATGAATTCATCAAAGTGGCAGGATATAAAATCAACACGCATAAATCAAAGGCATTCCTGTATATCAGCAACAAAACTTCTGAAATGGAAATGAGGACAACCACTCCATTCACAATATCCTCAAAAAAAATAAAATATATGGGAATCAACCTAAGAAAAGAGGTGAAAGATTTATACAATGAAAACTACAGAACCCTAAAGAGAGAGATAGAAGAAGATCTTAGAAGATGGAAAAATGTACCCTGTTCATGGATAGGCAGAAATAACATCATCAAAATGGTGATATTACCCAAAGTTCTCTACAGGTTTAATGTGATGCCAATCAAAATCCCAACGGCATTTCTTGTAGAAATTGATAAAGCAATCATGAAATTCATATGGAAAAACAAAAGACCCAGAATAGCAAAAGCAATTCTAAGCAGGAAGTGTGAATCTGGAGGTATAGCGATACCAGATTTCAAATTATACTTCAGAGCAATAGTAACAAAAACAGCATGGTACTGGTACCAAAACAGGTGGGTGGACCAATGGTACAGAATAGAGGACACAGAAACCAATTTACAATATTACAACTATCTTATATTTGATAAAGGGGCTAAAAGCATGCAATGGAGGAAGGATAGCATCTTCAACAAATGGTGCTGGGAAAACTGGAAATCCATATGCAACAAAATGAAACTGAATCCCTTTCTCTCGCCATGCACAAAAGTTAACTCAAAATGGATCAAGGAGCTTGATATCAAATCAGAGACACGACGTCTGATAGAAGAAAAAGTTGGCTCAGATCTACATACTGTGGGGTCGGGCTCCAAATTCCTCAATAGGACACACATAGCACAAGAGTTAACAACTAGAATCAACAAATGGGACTTACTCAAACTAAAAAGTTTTTTCTCAGCAAGAGAAACAATAAGAGAAATAAATAGGGAGCCTACATCCTGGGAACAAATTTTTACTCCTCACACTTCAGATAGAGCCCTAATTTCCAGAATATACAAAGAACTCAAAAAATTAAACAATAAGATATCAAATAACCCAATCAACAAATGGGCCAAGGACCTGAACAGACACTTCTCAGAGGAGGACATACAATCAATCAACAAGTACATGAAAAAATGCTCACCATCTCTAGCAGGCAGAGAAATGCAAATCAAAACCACCCTAAGATACCATCTCACTCCAGTAAAATTGGCAGCCATTCTGAAGTCAAACAACAACATGTGCTGGCAAGGATGTGGAGAAAAGGGTACACTTATACACTGCTGGTGGGACTGCAAATTGGTGCGGCCAATTTGGAAAGCAGTATGGAGATTTCTTGGAAAGCTGGGAATGGAACCACCATTTGACCCAGCTATTCCCCTTCTCAGTCTATTCCCTAAAGACCTAAAAAGAGCATACTACAGGGACACTGCTACATCGATGTTCATAGCAGCACAATTCACAATAGCAAGACTGTGGAACCAACCTAGATGCCCTTCAATAGACGAATGGATAAAAAAATGTGGCATTTATACACAATGGAATATTACTCCTCATTAAAAATGACAAAATCATAGAATTTGCAAGGAAATGGATGGCATTACAGCAGATTATGCTAAGTGAAGCTAGCCAATCCCTAAAAAACAAATGCCAAATGTCTTCTTTGATATAAGGAGAGTAACTAAGAACGGAGTAGGGAGGAAGAGCATGAGAAGAAGATTAACATTAAACAGGGATGAGTGGTGGGAGGGAAAGGGAGAGAGAAGGGAAATTGCATGGAAATAGAAGGAGACCCTCAGGGTTATACAAAATTACATACAAAAGGAAGTGAGGGGAAAGGGAAAAAAATAAAAAAACAAGGGGGAGAAATAAATTACAGTAGATGGGGTAGAGAGAGAAGAGGGGAGGGGAGGGGCGGGGGGATAGCAGAGGATAGGAAAGGCAGCAGAATACAACAGATACAAGTATGGCAATATGTAAATCACTGGATGTGTAACCGATGTGATTCTGCAATCTGTATACAGGGTAAAAATGGGAGTTCATAACCCACTTGAATCAAAATGTGAAATATGATATATCAAGAACTATGTAATGTTTTGATCAACCAACAATAAAAATTATTTAAAAAAAGATATTTTAAAAAAAGGTAGATATCTCTGTGAAGCCCAGCTCAAGGCCAGAGGTCTTGTTTGCACATTTCTTCAAAGTACTATACTGGATGCATTTGTGAAAAACTAGTAAGGGGGTGCCCAGCACCTGGAGTGCTGGTATCTTCCTGGCCAGTGGCCAAGTAAACAGGGCCACACGAAAATAGGAAGTTTATCTACATTGGACTCTTTCACAGAGACTCTTTTGCTGAAAGTCCCAAAATCAGCCAGGCTGAAGAGGGCTTTTCTGTGGAGGAAGGGTTTCCACTTCACTCTCACAGCTCCTATGAATTCTTCTACTGCACCACTTCTCTCAAATCCTCCACTACCTGTTCTTATGACCATCAGGGTAGTTCTCTACCACTTCCTTACATACTTTGTGCATCTCTCCACCTACTCCTCTTATCTTCTCTACCACCTCCTTCCAGATATTTTTTGTCACATTCTACCACTTCCTTTCATATACCATGTATAGTCTTTTACCTCCTCCTTTCGTACTTCATAGTTTTTATACCTCATTTTATACTAAAATTAGGTATAGCCTTCCTGCTGTCCACAGGAGCCACTTTTCCTCTAGACCACATGGTGATGTTCACATTTCATCTACACTCTCCCACAAAATCCTCCTTTTAGACAGAAATAAAGGGGATGTCAACAATTACTGTGAAATGTTCCTGGTTTCTCTACATAATTAGTTTTATGGACTGTTTCTTTCTAGATGAATTCCTAAAATAATGAAACCATTTTGGACACCTAAAGGTTATGTTGGTATAAATTGGTATAAACAAAATATCAGTGGACAGGCTGCACATAAACACTAAACTAGCCTGGGAAATCCCTGTCTGTAATTTCATTTAGAATCCTTCAATCATTCTCTCTTTTTTGGCTAATAATCTTTCTCTTTATTCACTTATTCAACTAAAAACAATTATGTTTAAAAATAAAAAAGGATAAGAAATTACATGGTATACATTATTTTGTCTTAAAGATAAATTTAATTAATAGCCTTGCTTTTAATTCCAATCTTTAACTTCCCATTTTTCAAATTATTATTGTCTTGTATCTTATTTTCAATATGGGCTTATTCCACCTGGATTCAACATTATTTTAATTTCTTATTTTTTCTTACTTTTGTTTTTTTGGTACCAGAAACTGAACTCAAGGTACTCTATCACTGAGCCACATTCCCAGACCTTTTTTGTATTTTATTTAGAGACAGGGTCTCACTGAGTTGCTTGGAACCTCACTTTTGCTGAGGCTGGTTTTGAACTCGCAATCCTCCTGCCTCAGTCTCCTGAGCCAATGAGATTATAGGCGTTTTATAAACCTTCCTATTTTTTATTTTGGTTTCCCTGAAGTTGAGTTTACTAGAATAAAGTTCATGCATGTCCACATTATCATTAACTGTGTTTCACGCTGTAGCAAAATCAGATAAAGAAGAACTTTTTTTTTTGGTTGTTCAAAAGATTACAAAGCTCATGACATATCATCTTTCATACATTTGATTCAAGTGGGTTATGAACTCCCATTTTTACCCCAAATACAAACTGCAGCATCACATCAGTTACACATTCACATTTTTACATAATTCCATATTAGTGACTGTTGTATTCTGCTGCCTTTCCTATCCTCTACTATCCCCCCTCCCCTCCCCTCCCATCTTCCCTCTCTACCTAATCCGTTGTTGTTCAGTTCTCTCCCTTGTTTTTTTTCCCCCGCTTTCCCCTCACAACCTCTTATATGTGATTTCGTATAACGTTGAGGGTTTCCTTCCATTTCTATTTAATGTCCCTTCTCTCTCCCTTTCCCTTCCACCACTCGCCTCTGTTTAATGTTAATCTTTTCCTCATGCTCTTCCTCCCTGCTGGGTTCTTAGTTCCTCTCCTTAAATCAAAGAAGACATTTGGCATTTGTTTTTTAAGGATTGGCTAGCTAGTCTGGTATCGCTATACCGCCAGATTCACACTTCCTGCTTAGAATTGCTTTTGCTATTCTGGGTCTTTTGTTTTTCCATATGAATTTCATGATTGCTTTATCTATTTCTACAAGAAATGCCCTTGGGAATTTGATTGGCATTTCATTAAACCTATAGAGAACTTTTGGTAATATCGCCATTTTGATGATGTTAGTTCTGCCTATCCATGAACAGGGTATGTTTTTCCATCTTCTAAGATCTTCTACTATTTCTCTCTTTAGGGTTCTGTAGTTTTCATTGTATAAGTCTTTCACCTCTTTTGTTAGGTTGATTCCTAAGTATTTTTTTTTTTTTTGAGGATATTGTGAATGGAGTGGTTGTCCTCATTTCCATTTCAGAGGATTTGTCGCTGATATACAGGAATGCCTTTGATTTATGCGTGTTGATTTTATATCCTGCCACTTTGCTGAATTCATTTATTAGCTCTAATAGTTTCTTTGTAGACCCTTTTGGGTCTGCTAGGTATAGAATCATATCATCTGCAAATATGCGTGTTGATTTTATATCCTGCCACTTTGTTGAATACATTTATTAGTTCTAGTAGTTTCTTTGTAGACCCTTTTGGGTCTTCCAGGTATATAATCATGTCATCTGCAAATAGTGATAATTTAAGTTCTTCTTTTCCTATTTTTATGCCTTTAATTTCTTTCGTCTCTCTAATTGCTCTGGCCAGTGTTTCGAGAACTATGTTGAACAGAAGTGGTGAGAGAGGGCATCCCTGTCTTGTTCCAGATTTTAGAGAGAATGCCTTCAGTTTTTCTCTGTTCAGGATGCTTCTAGCCTGAGGTTTAGCATAGATATACAATATTGAGGTATGTTCCTGTTATCCCTAGTTTTTCTAGAGTTTTGAACATAAAGGGATGCTGTACTGTGTCAAATGCTTTTTCTGTATCTATCGAGATGATCATATGGTTCTTATCTTTAAGTCTATTGATGTGGTAAATAACATTTATTGATTTCTGTATATTGAACCATCCTTGCATCCCAGGGATGAATCCTACTTGATCATGGTGCACAATTTTTTTGATATGTTTTTGTATCTGATTCGCTAGAATTTTATTGAGGATTCTTGCATCTAGGTTCATTAGAGATATTGGTCGGTAGTTTTCTTTCTTTGAAGTGTCTTTGTCTGGTTTAGGAATCAGGGTGATGTTGGCCTCGTAGAATGAATTTGGAAGTTCTCCCTCTTTTTCTATTTCCTGAAATAACTTGAAAAGTATTGGTATTAGTTCCTCTTTAAAGGTTTTGTAAAACTCTGCTGTAAACCCATCCGGTCCTGGGCTTTTCTTAGTTGGTAGTCTTTTGATGGCTTCTTCTATTTCCTCAATTGATATTGGTCTGTTTAGGTTGTCTATATCCTCCTGACTCAATCTGGGCAGATCATATGACTTAAGAAATTTATCGATACCTTCACTATCTTCTATTTTATTGGAGTATATGAATTCAAAATAATTTCTAATTATCTTCTGTATTTCTGAAGTGTCTGTTGTGATATTGCCTTTTTCATCCCGTATGCTAGTAATTTGAGTTCTCTCCTTTTCTTCGTTAGCATGGCTAAGGGTCTGTCGATTTTATTTATTTTTTCAAAGAACCAACTTTTAGTTTTGTCAATTTTTTCAATTGTTTCTTTTGTTTCAATTTCATTAATTTCAGCTCTGATTTTAATTATTTCTTGCCTTCTACTTCTTTTGCTGTTGTTTTGCTCTTCTTTTTCTAGGATTTTGAGATGAAGTGTGAGATCATTTATTTGTTGGTTTTTCCTTTTTTTAAGGAATGAACTCCAGGCAATGAATTTTCCTCTTAGAACTGCTTTCATTGTGTCCCATAGATTCCGATATGTTGTGTCTGTGTTTTCATTTATCTCTAAGAATTTTTTAATTTCCTCCTTGATGTCTCTTATAACCCATTGATCATTCAGTAACCTATTGTTCATTCTCCAAGTGATGCATGATTTTTCCTTCCTTCTTTTATTGTTGATTTCCTGTTTCATTCCATTATGATCAGATAAGATTCATGGTATTACCTCTACTCCTTTATAATGTCTAATAGTTGCCCTGTGACATAATATATGATCTATTTTTGAGAAGAATCCATGTGCTGCTGAGAAAAAAAGTGTAACTGCTTGATGTTGGGTGGTATATTCTATATATGTCAATTAAGTCTAGGTTATTAATTGTATTATTGAGTTCTATAGTTTCTTTACTCAACTTTTGTTTGGAAGATCTGTCCAGTGGTGAGAGAGCTGTGTTGAAATTTCCCATAATTATTGTATGGTGGTCTATTAGACTCTGGAACTTGAGAAGAGTTTGTTTGATGAACATAGTTGCACCATTGTTTGGAGCATATATTTATGATTGTTATGTCTTGTTGGTGTATGGTTCCCTTGAGCAGTATGTAGTGTCCCTCTTTATCCCTTTTGATTAACTTTGGCTTGAAATCTATTTTATTTGATACGAGTATGAACACTCCTGCTTGTTTCCAAAGACCATATGAGTGATATTATTTTGATCCACTCTACTAGCCTGTGTCTCTTAATTGGTGAGTTTAAGCCATTAAAATTTAGGGTTATTATTGAGATATGGATTGTTCTTCCAGCCATATTTGTTTATTGATGTTACTTAACATGATTTGTTTCTCCTCTTTGATTATTTTTTACCTTTACTGTACTACTTCCCACTGTTGGTTTTCATTGTTATTTTCCATTTCCTCTTCCTGTAATGTTTTGCCAAGAATGTTTTGAAGAGATGGTTTTCTAGCTGCAAATTCTTTTAGCTTTTGTTTATCATGGAAGGTTTTAATTTCATCTTCCATACTGAAGCTTAATTTCGATGGATACACAATTCTTGGTTGGAACCCATTTTCTTTCAGCATTCGAAATATGTTATTCCAGGATCTTCTAGCTTTCAGAGTCTGTGTTGAAAGATCAGCTGTTATCCTGATTGGTTTACCCCTAAATGTAATCTGCTTCCTTTCTCTTGAAGCTTTTAAATTTCTCTCCTTATTCTGTATGTTGGGCATCTTCATTACAATGTGTCTAGGTGTGGATCTCTTATGATTTTGTATGTTCAGCATCCTGTAGGCTTCTAGGGTTTGGGATTCTGTCTCATTCTTCAAGTCTGGGAAGTTTTCTCGTATTATTTTGTTGAACAGATTGCTCATTCCTTTGGTTTGGACCTCTATACCTTCCTGTATCCCAATGACTCTTAAGTTTGGTCTCTTTATGTTATCCCATATTTCTTGGATGTTCTGCTCATGGTTTCCTAAAAGTCTCGCTGAGCTGTCTATGTTCTTTTCAAGTTGAAATACTTTGTCTTCATTGTCTGATGTTCTATCTTCTAAGTGTTCTACTCTACTGGTAGTATTCTCATTTGAGATTTAAGTTGGTTTATTGCTTCCTGCATTTCTAGGATTTCTGTTTGTTTTTTATAACCTCTATCTCCCTGTATAATTGATCTTTTGCTTCTTGGATTTGTTTATGTAATTCATTGTCGAAGTGATCTTTCATTGTCTGATTTTGCTGTCTAATGTCTTCCTTGAGACTCCAGATCATCTGAAGCATGTAAATCCTCAATTCTTTATCTGACATTCCATCTGCTGCAGCTATTACCTCTTCTAAAGTTGAGTTGACCTGCATTGCTTGTGGTCCTTTCTTTCCTTGTCTTTTCATACTGCTCGCATTTCTTTCTGCTTGGTGAAACTGTTGTGTTATTGAATTTTCCCCCTATATATTTATATTGCTCTTGTATAGTTGCAAAGTCTCCCTTGCGGGGGCGGGTGGTAGCTGTGCTCCTCCTCCAATTGGAGTGATCTGTCTATCACACTGGCAGGCCGCTGGGCCCCTTCTCCAGGTCACGTGGTCTGCCTGCCTTGCGGGCAATGGCTGGGCCCCTCCTTTAATAGGGATGATCTGTCTACCATGCTGGTGGGCCGCTGGGCCTGTTCTCCAGTTTGCAGGTCTGCCTACTTTGTAGACATGGGCAGCGGCTGTGTCCCTTCTCCAATTGGGGTGGTCTTTCAACTAGGCCGGCAGGCCGCTGGGCCCCTTCTCCGGGACGCGCGGTCTGCCTACATTGCGGGCAGCAGCTGGGCCCTTCCTCCAATTGGGGTGATGTGTCTACCACGCTGGTGGGCTGCTGGGCCTGTTCTGCTCATCAGTCACAGGTCTGCCTACCTTGCAGGCACAGGCGGCGGGCAGCGGCTCTGCTCTGCCCCTCCTCCAATTGGGGTGACGTGTCTATCATGCCGGCGGGCCACTAGGCCTAGATATCTACATTTTTAAGATAAGTTACAAGTGGGCTCCATGGTAACTGCTGGCAGGGGAGAAAAAAAAGAGGAGAAGAAGCTCTCCCCTTCTCAGGTGTTGTCCTTGAAGAGTTAACTTGCCCAGAACAGTGAAAGAAATAGCTGCTTTTATGTGAACTTCTGCAGACTGTGAACTTCTGAGCCCCTCCCATTACATGTTGGGCATAAAACCCTGAAACTCCCTGAACTTGGGGTTCAGGGGATTGATTGATTACAGCAAAGGCTGTACCCTCTGAACCTGGCTGTAGCCAAATAAAACTGTTTTCTGCTATCTTTGGTGCCTTGCCTCGTTTGTTCCTACTACAAGAGGATACAGTGGAAGGTTAACCAGGATGAGATAGAGGAAGTGGTGGAGGGCTATGTAGGAGGTGATGACAATATATCATGGAGGGCAACACAGGAAGATATGAGAATAGGTACTGGAGGGCTAAACAAAGATCATGAGAAGAGAAGTAGGTATAAGAGGAGGTGGTGGAGTACTACACAGGAGATTGCAAAAAATAAAAAAAAAAACTATGAAGGAGTGAAGTCAATCTAGAAGATACACGGCAAATGGCAAGTACCTACCAACCAGAGTGATCCAGGTAAAGGACACTGATTTGTGAAACAGGAAAACCTATTCCAGCCTAAGAAGAGATTTGTAATCATATGGGAGCCCCTGAAATTTATTAATGGAAAACACTACTTAATGTCATCATTTAGGTCATCATTTTTGACATTCATTCTAAAAAGTTGTCTTTTATTGTAGCTCCAGTGCCAATGTTCTTTCTTTTGCTGTCACCAATTGAAATTCCAGTGGACTGGGAACTTTCCTAAGCCTATAATTCTGACAAAGTGCTTCGCCTGAGAGCTATCTTTAGAAAATGCTGTTTTAACAGGCTGCCAGTTCTACTACTGAATTTAAGGTAAATAAAATATTCCCAAGTTTTCATCACTATAGAACAATTCTTAGTGTATTTAGTTCTCATTCATTAGTTGATTCTGATTGTTCTTTTAAATGGTAATTTTCTTGGGATATTCTTACCAGTTGAGAATAATGAACAGATCATATCCCATGTACCTGGCCATCTCAATTGCATTTTTCTTTCTATTCAGCTGAAACCAAAAATTATTCATAAAAATTCTACAATCCTAACATAAGTAGCCTCAGAAGAGAGCAAATGCATCTATCAAATAAGTGATGTTAAGGACTATTAATGCAGAAGCCAACTGTTTTCAGTGTCACCATTATAGCTTCAGTCTGTAAAACGCAGTGGCAGATCTTACCTTTTACATTTCACTTCGGCAAAAATGAAAAGATACTAAATGTGAAATTATGGACATAAGTGTTATGGCAGTATCATATTAAAAAATCACATGAAGTTTTGTAATAAGAACTTACTCAGTAACGTGCCCAATTCTCTGACTGTTGAATAACTGACTTTATAATGCTTATTATAGATTATCGCCAGCAGCAACAGTAGTAATAATGGATCAAAAATTTAGGGTCTCTTTTATGTATGTAGCAAGAGCTTTCAAATTAATGCATAAATCTGAGGCTCATCTTTTTCCACATTCACGTTACACCTCCATTGTCTCCGGTTCTGATGGAGTGAATTGGAAACCAAAGAACATGGCAGTGTAGCCTAGTGCCTGGCCTTTCTGTAGCTGTGCCATCCTGGGACCATTCCTCTTCCCTCTGTATTTTTTCTACTTGCTGTGACCCCACCACTCTCTCCCTCTGCTCCCAACCTCTCCATCAGAGCATTTCAGGACTGACATACCCAAAAGGTGCCCTGTTCTTGGGTTGTTCAGCTCCTTCACCTTCCTGGTCCTGTGTCCTCATTCTGTCCTGAGGACCTTGGCTTATTTATTTGCATACAAAATAATAGGGACAACAAGAGTCCTCCTGGACTTCAAAACTATCCCTCAAGAGAAGCTCCAGTCTTCCCTACTCTGACTCAAATGGAAGCCATGACAGTTTCCAGGGCAGCGTGGCCTGGGCCTGAAAGCACAGGTGAACTCTGTCTCTGTTGTAAGGAGCCCTAGGTCCCACCCTGACCATGCCAACTGAGCAATGCCTGCTTGGGGCCTCACTGGACCCCAGGACTATACCTTCCTGTCCTATGCTGACCTTCCTGTACCTGGGCTCCTGTGCTGTTCATTTTGAAACATCACCTTGAACCATATTGCTGCTCTCTTTGAATACAAACCACTAGAGCTAGAGTGGGAAACAGGATTGGAGAGGAGAAAGGCCAGAAGGGCCGTGTTCTAGAAATCCTTTCCCTGCAAAGATGTTGGGGCAAGCAGAGAAGCTTGGGAGCTGGCTGAGCTCATGAAGTCGGATTTTATTCAGTAGCAGCAGGAGGCCATTGGGGATGTTAAAGGAGGGAAGTGATCTGATGTAAAACCACTTTTAAAGAGGTTATTTCTGTGTGGTTGACATGGTTTATCTTCTGTCTTACTCTTGTGGGGATTGTGGTGACTGCAGGGTACACTCCTGTCTTGTTGAGCCCTTCTAAATTGTTTTTGACATTCAGAAGAAGGCCCTGGTATAAAATGGAGGCAGACCACTGGATTTGAAACAGCCTCACAGCTCACTAGCTGTGTGACCTTGGGCAACTTTGACTTTTCTATGCCTTAGCCTCCTTTGATAAAATAGAGACAATTGGACCCATTGCATAGAACGGTGATTTAAAAAAAATTTAGTTGTATATGGACACAATGCCTTTATTTTATTTGTTTATTTTTATGTGGAACTGAGGATTGAACCCAGTGCCTCATGCATGCTAGGCAAGCGCTCTGCCACTAGGCAAGCGCTCTGCCACTAAGTTACAGCCCTAGCCCCAGGATGGTGATTTTTAAAGCTAATGAGATAATACTTCAAACAGCACCTGGGCAGTAGAATTTTACTCAAAAGATGTTAGATTTTTGTGTTTTTGATGGAAAAACAGTTGGTATTTGTGCTTTGCTTTAAAAAATATATTTTTTAATATACCACTTGAGCTTTTAAAGGACCTTGACTTCTCTGCAGCTTTTGTTAACGCACACACACACACACACACACACACACACAAAATACTCTATAGAAATTTGAAAATGAAAAGAAGGGGTACAAGTCATCTATCAAGGTTTGAAATTGTAATGTCTAATTTCTCTCTCTTCCCATGAACTAGAGGACTTCTCTGTACAATAGAGCTCATCCTTGAATGTCTTTTACTTCTGCTTTGATTGTGTTTCATCTTTGTTATTATATTCTAGTTCTTTCTGTGCTTTCCTTTTGTTGTTCTGGTGCTTGGTGGAGGTGAATGTCCCCTGTACACATTTCCTCCTCCACGGAGGACTGCCTGTGCCAATTACTGTGGAGGAAATGGAATGTAGTATTGGCCTAATGATATTGAACTTTCTAGACGTGAGCTTTCAAATGGTTGAGTCCCTTGTGGGGACAACTGATGAGAATCACCTCCTTGTCTATTGTGCAAACATCTGTAAATGTACCCCCACAGGTGGTTCCCACCCAGCCACAAACCATGGAAATCAAATGCAAGGCTATCAGTTTCACATTTTCATACCTTGAGAAAGGAGGATTTTTAGTCCTTTGCTTGCTGTTTTGGATTCCTTGTCTTGGGAATTTAGTTCTTTGCCTACTCTGGGGGCAATCCCCAGGTGACCTTAAGAGATGAAGGTCATGGGCAGAGAATGCTGATTTCCCCTGTTGTTCCTCCCTGCATTTCAGTCCCATAAGGGCTTGGGCACCTGGGTATCCAATACACACCAGAGACACAGATTGTTGATGCAGGATGCTTGCTCTCCCTCAGACTCCACTAGGAGCTGCTAAAGTCACAAGGAAGAGCTCTGGAAGTAGTCAGTTCAGCCTCTCCCTGGCCTCTGGTACACTTTTTTTTTTTGTCAAGAGACATGTGTCTTTGAGTAATAATTAATTCAGATCTCAGGAAAGAATTTTAAATATGTCTAAAAGAAAAGAATAATGAAATTGGTGAGTTTTGTTTATAAACTTTAAACTTGGGTGCCTTCCTTCTTCCATTCCATGCCCTCCCCTAATTTTTTTAATATCATTATTTATTTTACTTATTTATATTTTCTGTGGTGCTAAGGATCGAACCCAGTACCTCAAAAGTGCAAGGCAAGTGCTCTACCGCTGAGCTATAACCCGAGTCCCCCCCACTAAATTTTTAAAACAAACAAAATTTGAATGAAAATTTAATAAAATATCTTGAATCATCAGACAAGAATCTCTAGTGCTCACCTCTGAGCAAATTTTTTTGTCATTGGGAAATATAATTTAATAATCATACAAAAATAGACACATTTAAAATTATATATTTTGTGAATTTATTTAATACCTAAGCAACATAAGTTACCCAACTTGAATCTTGACAGATGAATCTTAGTTATAACAATTTTAATTTACTAGAAAGATTATGTTTTGATATTCACTGTGTTCAACTCTCAATGCTATTTTATATTCTGCATCATTCAGACTCCAATTTGCTTAAAAACCAATATAGTGAATTATACCATATTGCAACCTATTATATCACTGTGTAAAGTGTGAGAAATCATTCATAATGGCAGGCCAGTTGGGAAAAATCTTATCTTTTTCAGGTAATTTCACACTTAAGGTACATTGGAAAATGCCTTGAGAAGGGAACTGGCGTGGGTCACACTGATGATGAGGCCCTTGTGTCCTCATTACTTTTTTCTTAATTAATTAATTTATTTATTTTATAGTATAATACATTTTGACATAGTACACAAATAGAGCACAGCTTCTCATTCCTCTGACTGTACATGGTTCAGGGTCACTCCAGTAGTGTAATCATCCACGAATATAGAATAATAATGTCTGTCTCTTTCTGCCATCCTTCCCACAACCCCACCCCTCCACCCACTCCCCTCTACACAAACCAAAGTTCCTTCATTCTTCCCTACCCCACTCCAGTATGGATCAGCATTGGCTTATCAGAGGAAACATTTGGCTTTTGGCTTTCTGGGATTGTTTTATTTCACTTAGCATGATATTCTCTAGCTCATCCATTTACCTGAAAATGCCATAGTTTCATGCTTATTTAAGGTTGAATAATATTCCGTTGTGTATATATACCACATTTTCTTTATCCATTCATCTTTTGAAGTGCATCTAGATTGGTTCCATAGTTTAGCTATTGTAAATTGAGCTGCTATAAACATTGACTTGGCTGTGTCATAAATTCTGGGTAGGATATTTGGTAGGATATCTGGGCCAAATGGTGGATCCATTCCAACTTTTCTAAGGAATCTCCATAGTGCTTTCTATAGTTGTTACACCACCTTGCAGTCCCACCAATAATGTATGATGTACCTTTTCCCCCACATCCTAATCAACACTTATTATTGCTTGTATTCTTGATAATTTCCATTCTGACTGGAGTGAGATGAAATCTAAGAGTAGTTTTGATTTGCATTTCTCTAATTGCTAGAGATGTTGCACATTTTTTCATTTGTTTTCTTCTTCTGTAAAGTGTCTGTTCAGTTCCTTAGCCCATTTATTGATTAGGTTATTTGGGTTTTTTGGTGTTAAGTTTTTTGAGTTCTTTATATATTCTGTATATTAGTGCTCTGTTGGAGACACCTCCAACAGAGGTGTGGTAAAGATTTTTTCCCTTTCTTAGGCTCTCTCATCACGTTATTGATTGTTTTCTTTGCTGAAAATAGGATCTTTAGTTTGAGCCCATCCCATTTATTGATTCTTGATTTACTTCTTTTGCTTTAGAAGTCTTTTTCAGGAAGTTAGATGCTAAGCCAACATGATGAAGATTTGGGCCTACTTTTTCTTCTATTAAGCACAGGGTCTCTGTTCTAGTGTCTAAGTCTTTGATCCACTTTGATTTGATTTTTGTGCAGGGTGAGAGATAGAGGTTCAATTTCATTTGGCTACCTATGGATTTCCATTTTTCCCAGCATCATTTGTTGAATAGGCTATCTTTTCTCTAATGTATATTTTTGGCACCTTTGTCTAGTATGAGATAAACATTTATGTGGGTTTGTCTCAGTGTCTTCTATTTTGTACCATTAGTCTACATGTCTTTTTTTGGTACCAATACCATGCCATTTTTATTACTATTGCTGTGTAATATAGTTTAAGGTCTGGTATTGTGATGCCACCTGTTTCATTCTTCTTGCTAAGAACTGCCTTGCCTATTCTGGGCCTCTGATTCTTCCAAATGAATTTGTGATCACTTTTTCTAGTTCTAAAATGTCATGGGATTTTTAATAGAAATGGCATTAAATCTGTTTAACAGTTTTGGTAGTATGGCCATTTTGACTATATTAATTCTGCCTATCCAAGAGCAAGGTAGATCTTTCCATCTTCTGAGGTCTTCTTCAATTTCTTTTTTTAATGTTCTGTAGTCTTCATTATAGAGGTCTTTTACCTCTTTTTTTAGATTGATTCTCAAGTTTTTTTGAGGCTGTTGTGAATGGGGTGGTTATTCTAATTTCTCTTTCTGTGGATTCATCACTTATGTATAGAAATACATTTTATTTATAGATATTGATTTTATATTTTGCTACTTTGCTGAATTCGTGTTTTAGTTCTAGAAGTTTTCTGGTGGAATTTTTTTGCTCTTTTAAATATAGAGCCATGTCATCAGCAAATAGTGATAGTTTGAGTTCTTATCTTCCTATGCATATTCCTTTAATTTCTTTCATCTATCTGATTGCACTAGCTAGAGTTTCAGGGACTATGTTGAATAGAAGTGGTGAAAGAGGACATCCCTTCTTGTTCCACTTTTTAGAGGGAATGCTTTCAATTTTTCTCCATTTAGAATGATGTTGGCTTTGGGCTTAGCATAGATAGCTTTTACAATGTTTAGGTATGTTCCTACTATCCCTAGTTTTTATAGTTTTTTGAACATGAAGAGGTGCTATATTTTGTCAAATTCTTTCTCAGCATCTATTGAGATAATCATATGATTCTTATCTTTAAGTCTTTTGATGTGATGAATTATATTTATTGATTTTCATATGTTGAATGAACCTTCCATCCCTGGGATGAAACCCACTTGATCATGGTGCACTATCTTTTTGATATACTTTTGAATGCGATTTGCCAGAACTTTATTGAGAATTTTTGCATCTATGTTCATCAAGATTATTGGGTTGAAGTTTTCTTTCTTTGATGTGTTTTTGTCTGGTTTTGAAATCAAGGTGATGCTAGCCTCATAGAATGAGTTTGGTAGGGTCCCTCCTTTTCTATTTCATGGAATAATTTGAGGAGTATTGGTATTAATTCTTCTTTGAAGGTCTTGTAGAACTTGGCTGAGAATTCGTCTGATCCCAGGCTTTTCTTGGTTGGTAAGGTTTTTATAAAAAATATTTTTAGTTTCAGATGGACATAATAGTTTTATTTTGTGTATTTAGTTTTCTTATGTGGTGCTGGGGATCGAACCCAGTGCCTTGCGCATGCTACGCAAGAACTCTACCATTGAGCTACAATTCCAGCCTGGTTGGTAAGCTTTTGATGGTATCTTCTATTTCCTTGCTTGCAATTGATCTGTTTTAATTGTGTATGTCCTCCTGATTCAGTTTGGGCGGATCATATGCCTCTATAAAATTTGTCCATGTCTTTGGGATTTTCTATTTTACTGGAGTGTAAATTTTCAAAACAGTTTTCAATCTTCTGTATTTCACTAATGTCTGTCATGATATTTCCTTTTTCATCATGAATTTTAGTAATTTGACTTTTCCCTCTCCTTCTTTTCGTTAGGGTGGCTAAGAGTTTATCAATTTTTTTTCATTTTTTTCAAAGAACCAGTTTTTTGTTTTGTCAATTTTTTCAATTGTTTCTTTTGTTTCAATTTCATTGATTTCAGTCCTGATTTTAATTATTTCCTGTTTTCCACTACTTTTGGTGTTGATTTGTTCTTCTTTTTCTAGGGCTTTGAGATATAATGTCGGGTCATTTATTTGTTGACTTTTTATTCTTTTAATGAATGAGCTCAATGCAATGAACTTTACACTTAACACAGCCTTCACAGTGTCCCAGAGATTTTGTTATGTTGTATTGGAGTTGTTCTTTTCTGAAGTAATCTTTTACTACCTGTATTTTCTCTCATATGACTTTGTTGAAGTGATTAATTATTGCCTATAATTGCTGTCTTATATTATTCTGTGCTTCTCAGATCATTTTGATTCTGTACATTCTGAACTTCTTTTCTGACATTTCATCTACTGTCCTGTCAATAGATTCTATTATTGTAGCATCTTTGTTTGTTTGGAGCATTTTCTTGCCCTGTTTGTTTCATGTTGTTCATGTGTCTTTCTCTCTGGCAGTGTGGACCTGAGGTATTACAGTTTGTACTCTATAATCTTGTATAATCCTGCAGGTTACTAATACCTCACCTCTGGTGTAAACAGGCCTGCAAGGACCTTGGTGATGGTCTTCCTGGTCCTGGATATTGTCTCTAGATGGAAGTTAGCTGGGAGAGCCATGCATTGGTAGATGAAGGGGGCCACAGCTCAGTCGGTATCATCCTCTGTGCCTTGCCCAGGGTCGTTCTGCTCCGCTTCCCACAATTTACCTATTGAGCTGCCATATGACAAGAGACAAGGTTAAACATAAAATGTTGACTTATTTGGTGTCACAGAAGTAAAGGAGGGCAGAGACAAAGGAGAGAAGGCAGAACTGAACCAAGAGTAAAGGTGATACCCTCTACTTACACTTTTTTCTTTCTTTCTGGGATTAACTTAGAATATTTTTTGTGTTCAGTTTTGTTTTTAAATTTTGCACCAAATTGTTTTAGTTCTTCTGGATCCCTAACCCTAAATTTAGCCTTGGAAAATAACCTGATCTCATTTATTTTTTTTCTATCCTTATCTTCTTTTCTAGTCCAGGTCAAAGGGTAAGAAAATCATGAAGACTAAAATATATGTTATTAGCCTTCTGAGCCATAAATGCTTGTAAGCACCCTTTATTTCAAACAAATGCAAAGTTACTAACATAAACCCCAAGCAGCGTTAAATGACCATCAGCTCAGTGGTGAGGTGGCCTGACCACGTACTGGATGACATTTTACAAGTGTATTTCCTTCTCAATCAGACAGAAATGGGATTCGTTTTGATTCACAGAATAGGTAGGTTTGGACTAGTCAATAGATTCAAAACAACAAATCCTTTGTGTTTCACAATGACAGTTCCATAGCAGACCAGTGACACTGTGGTTAGAAGGCAGAGAAGATGCCCTTGATGCTGTAGAGCAGGAGAGATTTGAAAGCACACCCTGGACAATTATATCAGAGGCTCATAGAACAGCAGCATCTTTTTAAAGCTTCACTAATTTACTTCTGTGGTCACAGGTAAGAACCAGTGCTTCCAATAGAGAACAGTGACTGGGCAGCTAGGATTGAGCTCTGGCCACCCAAGCAATCAACTGAGCTAAGTTTCCAAGCAAAGCCTTGGGCAGGGAGACCTTAGAAGAGAGATCTGCTTAGCGATTGCCTGCAGTTGTTCAATGTCATTGAGCCCTGGCAATGCTCTGAGGAGAGAGTGATAGTCACACTCATTCTGAAGAAACCATTGCAAAAAATTGCCCTCCACATGTATGAAGATGTGAATTTAGTGTCAACGTACCTTATATATAATCAGAGATATGATAAATTATGGTATAATGGTGTATTAAGAATTGTAATGCAAAAATAAATAAATAAAGAGTGAAAAAAAAAAAGATGCCCTCCTTTCCATGAACTGAAAAGGAATAAAGGGGCTGCATTTTTCAAGCATCTGCAGATAATCTTAATGTTAGTCAATACTTAGCATATGATGAATATAACATTAAATAAATATGATTTGTACACATGCATACAGACTCATTCATTCATTCATCTATTTGTGGAGCTTCTGCTTTGTGCCAGGTGTTCCAGAAGGACACCAAGGAAGTAGAAGGAAGCCAAGGGTGCCCTATTTCCCTCCAGGGGGAACTTGAACTCAGTAATCATAGGGTGTTGCCTAAAAAGAAAGGATAAGCACAGCAGCACTTTGGAAGCACAGAACAGGGCCCTTAGCATAGAAGGTCTTTGGTACAAAAGGATGTTTCCTGTAGGAAAAAGAGAAGAGAGGCGGCTTTTTTTCCTGCATTTACATACTGTCCATGACAAAAGACAGTCTGACTCATCTACTACAGCCACATCCATCAGAGCCATTTCTGATAAAGGTGGCACAGGCCTGTGTACCTAATGAAGGCCACCTCTTTGCTTCAGGGGTCACATTGGGAAGACTGTGTCTACACAAAGATGGACTCAGGGCATTTTTTTCCTCATGAATAAGTAACAAGCTATTAAGAATACAGTGAACATAGCTCTGTGCAAGCTAAAACTGTGGTGATTGATGGAATCTGATATTTACTTGTCCCCTCTGTAACCTTAGATTAAAGTCACTGAAATCTTCAGACTAGACTTCAGGAGAATGGCACGCACATACCAAGGGAATGGGCTGAGATGGATGATGTGGCTTCACAGGAGGTGGCGTGCATGGTCCCATCCCCAAAGGGATTAGATACAGAGACATCAGGAAACTGAGCAAGCCATTGAGGGAGGATAGGAGTGTACTCAGAATTAGCAGAAGGGAATACTCAGAGTGTATGTTCTGCAGGATGGGGAAGGAGGCCTGGGCAGTGGGGATAGGGAAGAGGAATTGAACAAGAACCAATTGCTATTTGCTCCAGAGGAATGTGAGGGTGATTAAATGGGCCTTGGGGTGTGCCATTATTGCTCAGTGTCCAGACCTCAGCACAGGAATGATCATTAATAAATACCTTAAATGTACCTGATGTCCTTCTGTAGCTTTGCCATTCATAAAATGCTCATGTGTGTATTAATTCTGCAGTTGCTTCACATAGCCTTGAGAAGACACTGAGGCTCACAATGACTCAGTAACCTTCCCCAAATCACATAGCAAGGTAAAAGGCAGAAGCAATCTCAAATTCAAATATTTGAGTTCCAGATCCAGTAATCTGTAATGTCAAGATCCTGCAGTACAAGGGGGTCCTGGCTCTGAATGTGCCTGATTATTTGTAAAATTCTCCATACATCATGTGACTCTCTGAGCTTTTGAATTTTAATTTCCTCACATTTTCTACTTGTTGTCTCAAGATTTATACTGTTACATTTATAGCCTCAAGTATGCATGGGCATCAAATAGAATTTGGGCTTTTAAAAAAAATCTGGATTAAAAGAAATTTTAAACTACAGCTTTGTGTACCAGAAGGCATCAGTAGTCCTGGAATTTTGTAACTCACAAACTCCCCCCTAAATACCACCTCTTTTTTCCCCTCAAGCCATAGGGAAGAGTTTTCAATGCTCTGCCAAGAACTAAGAAATTTGAAGCCTGGCCATGTTCTGCCAGGAATCATTTTGTTAAGTGAGAAGTACAATTGCTTAAAACTCTTAACTTCTCTCTCACTTTAGAAAGTCAGACAGAAAATAATGGATTAATTTGACAGATGACACCAAGTAAGAAAAATATTAGAAACAAGAAAAGGCCATTTTTCCTATACAGGCTCATTTCTTTCTCTTTACCACTTCCCTGGGGTATCTGCCAATTGTTAGCAGAAAGAGTAATGTTATCTATTTTTTAAAAAATTTCACTCTTGAGTATTATGGAGATAAATAGCTGAATGATGAAAAAATATCTTACTTTCATGGTAGTAGTTTAGGAGGGGTTAAAAGAGCTCCAATGCAGATAACATTTGATGACATGAGAAACTTCTATCATGAATGAAGAAGTTGATATTTCTATGGGTGCAGTTTGAGAAAGATCACCTTTTTGCAGCAACACTAGAGAGTTCTGTCCACCTATGAAAATGAGAGATCCGTTTGGGTACTGGTAGATTTATTTGCAAGTCCAGAAATTCTGCAGTTGAAAACCTAACTAAGAAAAATAAAATTCTCTTCCATTTTGCTTCAGGGCCAATGCAGGAGACCATCTATGACTTCTGGAGGATGGTGTGGCATGAAAACACAGCGAGCATAATCATGGTGACCAACCTTGTTGAAGTGGGAAGGGTAAGCTGGTGTCCACTACACATGGCCCTTTTGTTCCTTGCTTAGTTGGTAAAAGAAAGTAAGGTATGAGCCAAGCTCTTGAAGTATTATGTATACTCCAAAAACCATTAACGACTCCACTGCTTCCTTTTGCTTGCTGCACTTGCTTATAAATTATCAGTAAACAGCTCAAATTGCTTTCATTTGTTGTGATAGCAACAGACAGGAAAAGCACTCAAGATTTAAAAGCCGTTGTTATCTGGCTATATTGAGCACACAAAAATACCTCTAAGCATGCATGCTGGTTGTTGGTTGTCAAAACCCCATGGGTGTTGCATCAGACATGACTGCATTCCTTAACTTAGGAAAATTGGCTCTAAAAACAGCATGGAATCCAGATTTGCTCTTTAGATTAGAACTTCAGCATCTTCTCTTACATAGATTTGACTTTCCTATGCCTGAGTTTCCTATTCCATTCCTATGTAAAATGGAAATTGTAATCCACCCCAAAGGTCTTGTTTTAATTTCTCTGTAGAAATACTTTCTGAGTGCTATTTTTGTTTAGCCAGGAAACTCTTAATTGGCTGTAATCTCAGCAGTGATTTGCAACTGGATTATTTGCAAAGTGAAATTTTAAAATACAAATTATTACCTACTGCCTTCTTAGAGAAAGCAGTATAGCATGATTTACACTTTACAAATGCAGCCTACAAATTTGCCTATAGTTGATTTTTTTTCAGTGCTGAGGATTGAACCAAGGGTCTCTTACATGCTAGGAAAGTGTTCTACCACTGAATTGAAATACTAAGCAAAACACAGAGATGTATTGCCTTTTAAGATTCTCAGAAGGCATCGGGAAGCAGAAACCAGGAAGAAGAAAGACATTGAAATTTTCCTATAACAAGATAATCAGTAAGTGGAAAATCAGACTAAATAGTCTGAACTCTACTAGAAACATTTAGAAATTCTAGATAAAAATACAAGTATGTATGTTCATACACTTGTCTAATCTCATCAGTAGATATATTGAAAATGTGTGGCTGAACATTTAAGAGAATAAAGAAAACTACCAGGTCCCAGAAGTACAGTGAGGACTAGTGATCAGAGAGAGAATGGACATGGCAGCTTCCCTTGGGAAGCTGGTAGTGATGCTGTGTTCACCCTGGTGAGAGGTGGGTAGCCACAGTGTGCCTGATTTTGGATCTTGAGTTTTAAAGCCCACCACGGGTAGAAAATATCATCTTGGACCTGTTTAATGCTAACTTAACACTAAAACCCACAAAATGTGGAAACTCAGATAAAGGGCAGACTAGGCCAACAGGAAGGTAGGATGGGGAAAGAAGAGAACACCAGCTGTCTCAGGAAATGACAGGGAAGTGAATCCTGAGTTTTCATTTAGGATCCTGATGAATAAGTGCTTCCTCTAACTCTTGGGTCACAATAAAACAACTGATACAAATCAGAAAATGCTTAGAGCTGCAGACCATGAACTCTTTACAGTCAGCCCTCACGTACAATTCCAAAACCATGGATTCAACCCACTGTAGATTGAAAATACTAGGAGAAAATTGCATCTTTACTGAACAGGTGCAGATTTTTTTCTTGTCTTTATTCCCTTAAAAATATATCAGCTATTCATACAGCATTTACATTGTATGAGTTATTGCAAGTTATCTAGATATGAATTGAAGTATATGGGAGGGAGGTTGGACCTAAGTTTATATGCAATACTGTGACTTTTTATATAAGGGACTTGAACATCTATGGATTTTCATATCTTCAGGGAGTCTTGAAACAAATATCCCACAGATACTGAGACATGAGTGTATTAATCTTGTAGGATGCAATTTAAACCGTACCTAAAAATCCTTAAATGATGTTATTAGAAAAGGAGAAATATCAAACATTTAATAAAGAAGATAGAAAAACAGAATAAAACAAAAAAAGAGAAAAAAAGAAGATAATGAATTTAAGCGCATAATCTTAGGAAATAAAAAGCAAAGAAGCAATAATAAGTATCAACAAAATACAAACGTGGTTTGTGAAAAAGCTAATGAAATAGACAACCTCTGCTAATAGATCAGAAATAAAAGGAAGACACCCACATACAGCCAACCCAAGAATTAGACTAGTGCTTTGTATCAGAATAATATGAATAACAAATTTAATAAGTTAAGTATTTTTCTAAAAAAAATATGATTTTCCAAGTTGTAACTAAACAATAATTATTTAATAGTTGCAGTACAATTTAAAAGTAACCAAGAGAAATGTACCATACCCAAATGTATTTATAGGTCCTAAATATTCAAGAAATAGTGCACTCAAATTTTATAAATCATATGATATGTGAAATTACATAAATTTTGTAAATATATAAAATATAAGTACATATTATAAATGTTATAAAAATTATTCTATGGGAATGGAAGAAAAAAGATTGCTCCACGGCTTTATTTTATGAGACTAGGACAACTTTGGAATCAATACCAGACAAGGATTACAGGATAAGGGAAAATTATAGGTGTCACAAATTGATAGGAAGAGCTAAATAGACCAATATGTCAAAACAGAGAACCTAGATGTCAACTGCAGGCCTAAGTAGAAAGATATATAATTAGTAGGGAAAGCTGAGCTTTTCAATCAAGTGAGCTGAGACTTTTGGTTACCCATGTGGACTAAAAATAAGTCCCTCCTTCATAAAATGTCCCCAAATTAATAGCAAACAAAGACCAAAATATAGGAAATAAAGCTTTAAAACTTGTAGGGAAAAGTGCAAAAGAAATTGTTTAAGGTCTTTAGTTTCTTCCTTTCTTTTCTTTTTTTTTCCAAGTATATTTCATAGAAACCAAAAGCACAATACATTAAGAAAAGGATCGGAAATTTTGACTCAATTATTAACAGGTAATATTTTCTGTACAAGAAAAGCTATACTAAGTAAAGTGACAAGAGCGGAGATACCATTATGTAAATCATAAAAACATACTAAGCAATATTTTAAGTTACAAAAGTATAAAACTGTTTATTTTCTTTCGATTTTGTCTCTGCTGGGAGCCTGTTTGGGAGCTGGCTCACAGCCTGGTGCAGCAGGTGCTCACTGTGTGACCAGCCTAGAAGAGGTCTCTCCTACCACTTCTAGGGAGTGGGCTATGATGGTACCTGAGAATCTTCTAGCTCAGGTTGCCATAACAAAGTACCACACTCTGGAAGGCTTAAGCCACAGGAGTTTTTTCCCTTGCATTTATGGAAACTGGAAGTCCAGATAAGGTCAGGCATGAGTGGGTGTCTGGGGAAGGCTACCTTCCTGGCTATGACTTATGTAGCTGCCTTCTCTCTGTGACTTTATATGTGGCCTGAGGGAAAGAGGAGCTCTTTGGGGCCTTTTCTTATAATGACACTGGTCCTATTGGATCAGGGTACCACCTTTATGACCTCATTTGAGTTTCTTCCGTATTGGCTCCTTCTCCATATAAAGCCCCACTGGAGATTAAGGTTTCAACATTTGAATTTGGGGGTATTCAAATCTTCAATCCCTAACAACCTGCTTCATGAGGTTCTTGTAAACATTAAATGAGCTTGTACATATCAGGTGGTTGAAAAAGTTCCTGCACATTATCAGGACTTAGTAAATGCAGGCATTAGCTTAATCTTTACATTTCCACCAACAAACCTAAGACCTTCAGTAATTACCCCCCTCCCCAGCACAAAAATCTATCTACTTTTGCTATGATAGCAATAAATGGCTATTGGGATCAAAACATATCGATGCCACCAAAATGCAAGCTCTTTTGTGGGAAGAGACAGCCTTACTCAAAGACCTCTCCTTCCCAGCAGTGATCCTAGCGTTCTGCAAATGGCCACAAAGTGAATCCATGAGAATAATTTCTACATTGTAATTACCATGTGCTAGTTTAAGTATTAATATAGCCAAGTAAAATATTTTCTCCGTCTTCTCATACTTATATTCCTTCTGCAAAAATGTGCATTCAATGCTGAATCCTATATTCATTTCATATCTGTTGACTGCCCACATCTGATGGGAGAAGGAGGTAGCTGGAGATGACCCTCCCGATGTTTCTTGTACTTCAGAGTAACTGAATTCCCCAAAAGCAATTCACCACCTCAAATTCTGAATATTTGCATCAGGGCTCACTTTCAAGAAAATCGTTAGGTAAATTATTTTGAAAAGTAGATAATTATTAAAATTGCAAATAATATTGAATTTTAAAAAATAAAGGCACACAGGTGTTTTTTTCTTAATTAAAATTCTGTTGGATGCTATATCCAGACTCAGTAGCTTAAGAGGTTAAGTTATTTTCATAGGATAAATCCTTTTACTTTAAGGGAAGCGATAGTGTAGTGTTTGGTTGAATAGTCAAAAGAAGATTGCACTATACAATGACTATAGTAAAACGTGATAATAACAATACTGAAGCACACTGTCTTTGGACAGGACACATTTTACAAGAAGTTAGGTTTCATTTCAAATAAACTGGCTTTGGAAAAATCAAAACTAAAAAGGCTATGCATGTGGCGGCCCCATTCCTTCACTCAGGTACATGGACCCGCCCCACCCAGGCCAGTCATGGTAGATTTTTATGGTGGTGGTAGCTACTCCTTCTGGCAAATCACCATGGAAACTCCAGCCAACAAGGTGTAACTAAAAGAGGGCAGGTAGTAACTAGGTTTCTGGTTTACTTAAGAATCTATGTTCATATCCTTAGATTACTCAATAATTATAGGTCTGGTAAGCTTATTGAGAAAAGAAAGAAAGGAAAAAAAAATCTTCCAGATTCTTACCAGGTTGGTGAGGATGTAGGTAAGCTCTGAAGAAGCGTCACCTCAATGCTTTCAGCTCCTTGGATGGATTTGTCTTCAATTAGTAATGACATTAATGGTGTCTGTCCTTGAAATGTCTGGCATGATTTGGGGTCTTTGACAAGAGGTCATAACTCTTTTCAGGAAAAGAGGCTCACCTTATTCCATGCTGTTTCCCATTACTAATCCTGCACGTTTGTTTAGGAATATTGTCCCTATTTTCCATGCATAAAAACAACAACAAACCATCCAAGAAATCAAAATGACATGGTTTTTAAGGGCAACAGCTACCTACTTAACATGTGTTCTGCACATGGTGCGTCCTTCATGAATTAAGCATGAGCCAGGCAGATGTGTGTTTGTTTACACAGACTTGCTGCTAATTCATTAAGTCAGAGCTGGGACCTGCTTCCCCCCATTCTTGCCCTGAAGCACTCTGCATTAGGTGGCTTTAATTGCTGGTGTTCAAGCCACTGGGAGGGTTCCCTGTCAAAGCACCTGGTACAAGAGACAAAGATGCTACACTCCCCTTCAGCGGGGTCCCCGGTACATCTGCCAGGACTTATCATTATCTAAAACATCCTTGTCACCACCATGTATCCCCTTTCAGCCCCTGTATTCTGGAAAAGGACCCTTGTCAGTTTTCCTGGCACCTGCCAACAGCTGCACACCTGGCATGTGAATGGCACTGGAATGTGCTGTGATTGTTTCCCTCTTTAATGAACCCACCTGAGGGGCATTAAGCTTTTTCTCCAGTAGCCTGGTTCCCAGGCATCCCCATTTACTCTGCTTGTGTGAAGATTCAAAAACTCTGCCATCACATTGCCAGATGTCTCATAACCAAATCTGCAGGACTCTCAAAGGAGATTTTTGCACCGGTAATTTAAGCTAATGGTTTCTAACCATCTTTAGTCAGTTTTATGAAGACCTCATTAGAATGTAGTTGTTTATTAAAAATGCAAATGAGATCTCACAGTCATTTAGGAAAATTACTGTTGAGTCACCATGAATAGTTCTGATAAAAGATGATAAAATATTTTGTGGGCTAAGAGAATTAGGGACCAGAAATGTCAACCTCTGTCACAGTTGAGGAAGGAGTGGATGCTTTAAAGAATATTATCTGCCCAAGGAAGCTAAAATAAAATTGCTTTAACAGTATTTCTCACTAAAAGAATAACAAAAGAAAAAAGCTAGACATAAACACTAGACATGAGGATCCTACATGGAGGCGGGCAGAGAGGCTGCGCTTTTAATGCACTCCAAGTGATGGGGTCATAAAGTCGCAAGGATAACTCTTGGATTCTACCAACGGAGATTCTCCTAGCAAAATTCCACTGAAGAGAGACCGCCCAGGAGCTACTAGGATTTTTTTGAAGCGTCTGGGTGACCCGGACAAGCGGGACCCTGCCAGAGACGCGGAGTTCCAAATCCACCTTCCACAGTCCGAGCACCGCGGGCACAGCTGCAGATCTGTCCACCCGCCCGCAGCCAAAGTGACTGGGTCCTGCTAGACGCCAAGACACAGCTTGGCAGGAAGAAGTCTTTAGCCAAGCCTCCACGAGCCAGGAGCTGAGGCGAACTGGGCCGCACCAGTCCCACCCCTACCCTCGGACACTCCGGCAAGGAGCCTGGGGCCCGCCATAGCAGAGAGCTGACGTCATCGGAGTTTGGCCAGCGGAATTCCTTCCCAGCAGAATCCACTTTAGCAGGTGCGTGACTCCCCATACTGATACAGGCAGCCAGGAAACTTCATTGACTTCTCAGGGGTCGTGTCCGTAGGGAAGCAGAGGGGATCCCAGCCCCCCAGCCCCCCATATCACCAGCGGTGACCCCCAAGGTCTTAGCCGCCAGTTTACCACAGCACTGGGGCTTAAAAGGGACACGCGGTGGGGCTGCAAGTGTAACTAGATCTCTGGAGAATCACTTCTGGTGAACAGGACCTGGCTGGCTGGCTGACAGGAGGAAGGGGGGTAAGGGCCGGAGAAGTGAAATGGCTCTGGACTGACAAGTCTGAGAGACCCCCAGGAGACGCCCTACAGAGATAGCTCTCGGCAGGTAGAGAGCAGACGCTCCGCTTGGAGGGCACAGCTCCGCCTACTGGAAGAGAAGAAGGTGGATCTCTAAGACTTTAATTTTTTTGTTGTTGTTGTTGTTGCTGTTGTCAATATTTTTTTTCTCTCCTTCTTCTCTCCCTGTTCCTTTCTCCCCTTTTCCTTCTCTCTTTCTATCCCATTTCAAGTTTTATTGTTCTTTTCAATCCCCTCTAATCTATCTCTCCCTCTATCCTTTTCTCTTTTTAACAGCACCTTCATTCCCCTACCCCCCAACTCTCATCCCAAGCATTACATCTTCCATTGCGTGTAATTGTCTAAATGCAAATAGGTGAATGTCTCGAGGCTGTCTATAAGACTCCTAAATACCTAGCTACTACCAACACCCTGATCCAATTGCTTGGTAGTATCCACCTTCAGTGGAGAAATCTTCTAAAGCAGCCAAGACATACTAACCATCGTACCACCAGAGCACCCAACCTAAACATATAGACCTAAGAACAAACATCAAATCATTATATGCATACAGAACCTAGAAGCCTTATATGAATTGAATGAATCAGCTTTAAAGTACAACAAAGCCCAACATTTCTAGGCATAATCTCCCACCACAAAAGAGAGACAACAGAGATATACAAAGCCAAAACAAATGTATAGGAGAAAGCAGTTACAAAGCAGTCAAAGAGAGCTGGAAAGCAACGTGAACAATATGAAAAAACAAGGGAAAAAAGGGTTACAAACAATGCAGGACAACCTAAATATACAGGAGGACCTAGAAGAATCAGAAACATGGACAGGGAAAGAAATCAAGGCATACCTAATTCAGATGGAACGGAATATTAGAGAAGAAATGAGACAGCAAATCCAAGCATTGAAAGTATATTTTGAAGAGAAACTAACCACACAAATTCAATCTGCAAAGAATGAGCTTTATCAGGAGATAGAGGTGTTAAAAAAAATCAAGCTGTAATAATAGAAATTCAAGAAACCGTAAATCAGATTAAAAGCGCTAATGAGAATATTACAAACAGACTAGATCAAGTAGAAGTCAGAACATCAGATAATGAAGACAAAGTTTATCAACTTGAAAAGAATATAGTCAACACAGAAAAGATGCTGAAATCTCAAGAGCAATCTATCCAAGAGATATGGGATCTCATCAAAAGACCAAATTTGAGAGTCATTGGGATAGAAGAAGGCACAGAGAATCAGTCCAAAGGAATGGATAGCATACTAAATGAGATAATACTAGAAAACTTCCCAGAGATGAAAGATGGAATGAATTGCCAAATCCTGGAAGCTTACAGAACCCCAAACATCCAAAACCATAATAGACCAACTCCAAGACACATAATTATGAAGATAGCTAACATACAGGACAAGGAGAGAATACTAAAAGCTACGAGAGAAAGGAGGCAGATTACATTTAGGGGTAAACCAATTAGGTTAACCACTGATTTTTCATCACAGACTTTGAAAGCGAGAAGATCCTGGAACAACATATTTCAAACACTGAAAAATAATGGACTCCAACCAAGAATACTGTATCCAGCAAAACTAAGCTTCAGATTTGACAATGAAATTAAAATATTTCATGATAAACAAAAGCTAAAAGAATTCGCAGCCAGAAAACCAGCACTGCAAAGCATGTTGAGCAAAATATTACAAGAAGAGGAACTGAAAAATAGCGCCCAAATCTAACAGTGGGAGGTATCTCAGTAAAGGGGGAGAAAAATAACCAAAGAGGGAAAACTAGCCAATCTAAAATAAATAAATAAATAAACATGACTGGAAGTACAAACCATATTTCAATTGTAACCTTAAATGTTAATGGCTTAAATTCACCAATCAAGAGACATAGGCTAGTAACCTGGATTAAAAAAACAAATCCAACAATATGCTTTCTTCAGGAGACTCATATGATAGGAAAAGACATACACAGGCTGAAGGTGAAAGGTTGGGAAAAATCATACCACTCACATGGCCCTCGGAAGCAAGCAGGAGTGGCCATTCTCATATCGAATAAAGTCAACTTCAAACCTAAGGTAATCAAAAGGGATAAAGAAGGACACTATATACTGTTAAAAGGAACCATCCACCATCAAGACATAACAATTATCAATTTGTATGCACCAAACAATGGTGCTGCAACGTTCATAAAACAAACTCTCCTCAAGTTCAAGAGTCAAATAGACCACAACACAATAATTATGGGGGACTTCAACACACCACTCTCGCCATTGGACAGATCCTCTAGACAAAAGCTGAACAAAGAAACTATAAAACTCAATAACGCAAACAATAACCTAGACTTAACCGACATATATAGAATATATCAACCATCATCAAGTGGATACACATTCTTCTCAGCAGCACATGGATCCTACTCAAAGATAGACCATATATTATGCCATAGGGCGACTCTCAGTAAATATTAAGGTGTGGAGATAATACCATGCACCATATCTGACCATAATGGAATGAAACTGGAAATCAATGATAAAAGAAGGAAGGAAAAATCCTGCATCACCTGGAAAATGAACAATATGTTACTGAATGATCAATGGGTTACAGAAGATATAAAGGAGGAAATCAAAAAATTCCTAGAGATAAACGACAATACAGACACAACATACCGGAATCTATGGGACACAATGAAAGCAGTTTTAAGAGGGAAATTCATTTCCTGGAGTTCATTCCTCAAAAAAAGAAAAAACCAACAAATAAATGAACTCACACTACATCTTAAAACCTTAGAAAAGGAAGAGCAAAACAACAGCAAATATAGCAGAAGACAAGAAATAATTAAAATCAGAGCGGAAATCAACGAAATTGAAACAAAAAAAAACATTGAAAAAATTGATAAAACTAAAAGTTGGTTCTTTGAAAAAATAAATAAGATCAACAGACCCTTAGCCATGCTAACGAAGAGGAGAGAGAACGCAAATTACTAACATATGGGATGAAAAAGGCAATATCACAGCAGACACTACAGAAATACAGAAGATAATTAAAAAGTATTTTGAAACCCTATATTCCAATAAAATAGAGGATAGTGAAGATATCGATAAATTTCTTAAGTCATATGATCTGCCCAGATTGAGTCAGGAAGACACACACATTTTAAACAGACCAATAACAAAAGAAGAAATTGAAGAGGCCATCAAAAGACTTCCAACTAAGAAAAGCCCGGGACTGGATGGGTATACAGCAGAGTTTTACAAAACCTTCAAAGAAGAATTAATACCAATACTTTTCAAGCTATTTCAAGAAATAGAAAAAGAAGGAGCTCTTCCAAATTTATTCTATGAGGCCAACATAACCCTGATCCCAAAACCAGACAAAGACACTTCAAAGAAAGAAAACTATAGACCAATATCTCTAATGAACTTAGATGCAAAAATTCTCAATAAAATCCTGGCGAATCGAATGCAAAAGCATATCAAAAAAATTGTGCACCATGATCAAGTAGGATTCATCCCTGGGATGCAAGGCTGGTTCAATATACGGAAATCAATAAATGTTATTCACCACATCAATAGACTTAAAGATAAGAACCATATGATCATCTCAATAGATGCAGAAAAAGCATCTGACAAAGTACAGCATCCCTTTATGTTCAAAACACTAGAAAAACTAGGGATAACAGGAACTTACCTCAACATTGTAAAAGTGATATATGCTAAGCCTCAGGCTAACATCATTCTAAATGGAGAAAAACTGAAGGCATTCCCTCTAAAATCTGGAACTAGACAGGGATGCCCTCTCTCACCACTTCTATTCAATTTAGTTCTTGAAATACTAGCCAGAGCAATTAGACAGACAAAAGAAATTAAAGGCATAAAAATATAAAAAGAAGAACTTAAATTATCACTATTTGCGGGTGATATGATACTATATCTAACAGACCCAAAAGGGTCTACAAAGAAACTACTAGAGTTAATAAATGAATTCAGCAAAGTGGCAGGATATAATATCAACATGCATAAATCAAAGGCATTCCTGTATATCAGCGACAAATCTTCTGAAATGGAAATGAGGACAACCACCCCATTCACAATATCCTCAAAAAAAATAAAATACTTGGGAATCAACCTAACAAAAGAGGTGAAAGGTTTATACAATGAAAACTACAGGACCCTAAAGAGAGAGAGAGAAGAAGATCTTAGAAGATGGAAAAATGTACCCTGTTCATGGATAGGCAGAACTAACATTATCAAAATGGCGATATTACCCAAAGTTCTCTACAGGTTTAATGCGATGCCAATCAAAATCCCAACGGCATTTCTTGTAGAAATAGATAAAGCAATCATGAAATTCATATGGAATAACAAAAGACCCAGAATAGCAAAAACAATTCTAAGCAGGAAGTGTGAATCTGGAGGTATGGCGATACCAGAGTTCAAACTGTACTACAAAGCAATAGTAACAAAAACAGCGTGGTACTGGTACCAAAACAGGCAGGTGTGGATCAATGGTACAGAATAGAGGACACAGAAACCAATCCACAAAATTACAACTTTCTTATATTTGATAAAGGGGCTAAAAACATGCAATGGAAGAAGGATAGCATCTTCAACAAATGGTGCTGGGAAAATTGGAAATCCATATGCAACAAAATGAAACTGAATCCCTTTCTCTCGCCATGCACAAAAGTTAACTCAAAATGGATCAAGGAGCTTGATATCAAATCAAAGACCCTGCACCTGATAGAAGAAAAAGTTGGCTCTGATCTACATATTGTGGGGTCAGGCTCCAAATTCCTTAATAGGACGCCCATAGCCCAAGAGTTAATAACAAGAATAAACAAATGGGACTTACTTAAACTAAAAAGTTTTTTCTCAGCAAGAGAAACAATAAGAGAATTAAATAGGGAGCCTACATCCTGGGAACAAATCTTTACTCCTCACACTTCAGATAGAGCCCTAATTTCCAGAATATACAAAGAACTCAAAAAATTAAACAATAAGATAACAAATAACCCAATCAACAAATGGGCCAAGGACCTGAACAGACACTTCTCAGAAGAGGACATACAATCAATCAATAAGTACATGAAAAAATGCTCACCATCTCTAGCAGTCAGAGAAATGCAAATCAAAACCACCCTAAGATACCATCTCACTCCAGTAAGATTGGCAGCCATTAGGAAGTCAAACAACAATAAGTGCTGGTGAGGATGTGGGGAAAAGTGTACACTTGTACATTGCTGGTGGGACTGCAAATTGGTGCGGCCAATATGGAAAGCAGTATGGAGATTCCTGGGAAAGCTGGGAATGGAACCACCATTTGACCCAGCTATTGCCCTCCTCGGACTATTCCCTGAGGACCTTAAAAGAGCATACTATAGGGATACTGCCACATCAATGATCATAGCAGCACAATTCACAATAGCTAGACTGTGGAACCAACCTAGATGCCCTTCAATAGATGAATGGATAAAAAAAATGTGGCATCTATACACAATGGAGTATTATGCAGCACTAAAAAATGACAAAATCATGGAATTTGCAGGGAAATGGATGGCATTAGAGCAGATTATGCTAAGTGAAGCTAGCCAATCCCTAAAAAACAAATGCCAAATGTCTTCTTTGATTTAAGGAGAGCAACTAAGAACTGAACAGGGGAAAAGAGCATGAGGAAAAGATTAACATTAAACTGAGACGAGTGATGGGAGGGAAAGGGAGAGAGAAGGGAAATTGCATGGAAACGGAAGGAAACCCTCATCGTTATACGAAATCACATATATGAGGTTGTGAGGGAAAAGGGGGGGGAAGGGAGAGAACGGAACAACAATAGATGAGGTAGAGAGGGAAGATGGGAGGGGAGGGGAGGGGGGATAGTAGGGGATAGTAAAGACAGCAGAATACAACAGTCACTAATATGGCATTATGTAAACATTGTGAATGTGTAACTGATGTGATTCTGCAATTTGTATTTGGGGTAAAAATGGAAATGCATAACTCACTTGAATCAAATGTATGAAAGATGAAAAAAATAAAAATAAAAAATAGATAAATGTAGGGTAATACACACACACACAAAAAAAAAAACACTAGACATGAAAGTCATCTTTCTAAATCACACACAGGGGAGATATACTAAGATTCCAGGTGCCCCTATTACATGCAACAAAAAACGTCTGCTTTTCTGCAGTAGCCTCCAAATCTAGAACCAATGAGAGATGCAAGAGAGAGCAAGGTTGCCCTCTTATAAAATGTGGAAATATTACTTACAAATGATAATTACTTAGGTCATGCCTACCAGTACAAAAATGCATTAATACTTTTTTTACTACAAAATATCTCCATTTATTCCAAGACATCATGAGAGGGAAGGGCCTAATTGTTTCTGTAGACATTGTTGAAATTTTCCTTTCTTGAACTCCCACTAGTCCCTTTCATAGAAGTTTTTAAATGAGCTGGATATTTAAGATTGATACTTTGTAACTTGAGTAATTATAGTAAGACTTGATTCATTTATGTTCATGCAGCCCTCTACTTTGTGACTAAGCACTGTACCCATTTCCACTACCATAAGAATGAAGCTGGTTGCAGCCTTTCCTCCCTCCTGTGTTTCACACTTGAATTTTTCCCTGCTCAGAGGCCATCTCTAGTTGTGTGTTTCATGAATGGCACAAACAAAGCACCTCAGAAATTGAACTTGTTGTTCCTTCCCAGACTCCTACTCCCCACTACCTCTTATTATCCTCTATGATGGAAAATGAATTTTATTTTGTACTCAACATAATACACTGCCAAGCCTTGTAAATACCATCTGAATGTGCATCTACCTCCTGATTTCATGGATCCTCCTTGGTAGCTCATTTTTACTCAGTTTTTTACATCAGCAGCAACATACTTAATGGTGACCCAAGCTTCATACTATCTACTGTCCATTCTATACATCATTAGTACATTCATTTTCATAAATATTGGCTTTTGACTTGCCATGCATCTGCTCAGAATCCCTCAGTTATTCTTGTTGAATTCAGAATACAGTCCATGTGTCAGAATCTGGTTAGTCTATGCCCTTCACAGTACTTTGCCAGTCTCACACACCCAGAGCTTAATTCCTACCATTCTTTTACACATATTAGCGATGTCATGCAGACCAAATGCTGTGGTTAAATGCAGAATGTCCACCAAAAGTTCACGTGTTAAGGCTTAAACACCAGAGTGGCAATGTTGGGAGGTAATGGAAACTTTAAGAGGTGGGGCCTACTGTGTGCCCCGCACTGTGTTTCTCCTGCTTTGATGCAGTCTGCTTGTGTACAGCAGAGCTAACCAAGAGAACCTACCACAATAATGGGAATGCTGTGTGTTGGCGCTGTCCTATCTAGAGCCTCCAGCCATAGGAGATCAGTGGGCTGAAATGTGGCTACTGTGACTGCAAAATTCAATTCTTAGGTTCATATAGTGCATATTTTTTTAAAAAGAGAGAGAGAGAGACAGAGAAATTTTTTTTGTACATAGACACAACACAATGCCTTTATTTTTATGTGGTGCTGAGAATCGAACCTGGGTCCCACCTGTGCTAGGCGAGCGCTTTACCGCTGAGTCACAACCCCAGCCCCATACAGTACATATTAATTTAGATTTCCCATAGCCACATGTGACCAGTGGCTTTGTCTTGGTCTGTGCAGAGATCTGGCCTTCTTTCCTCTGCCTATTTAAATGTAACCCTTCTTATAATCCTAATTTTAAATACTGTTCTTACATTTCCTGATTCTTCCCATCCCCCAGAAAAGAACAGCAGGTGTTTTTGTTTGTTTGTTTGTTTGTTTGTTTGTTCGTTCCTTTGTTTGTTTTAGTATTTTTTTGTTTTAGTTGTAGAGGGACACAATACCTTTATTTTATTTATTTATTTATTTTTTATGTAGTGCTAAGGATCAAACCCAGTGCCTTGCACATACAAGGCAAGAGCTCCACCACTGAGCTAGCACCCCAGTCGAAGAACAGCAGGTTTAAGGAAAAGGCACCATGATTCATTGTGGCCATGTGCTGAGTAAGGAACAAATGTGGGCTTTCCAGAAAGCTCAGGAGAGAGATGTGAGCTGAAGACAGAAATAAACTGTGAACCTGGAGATTCCCTTTTATGTTCAAGTTTCTGCTCTGCGCTAGGCTTTGCACGAAATGGGGCTGGATATCAAGATGAAAAAACTGAGGCATAATTCTAAGAAACAGACCCAGAAAGATTATAGAGCCCAGTGAGAGCCAGAGCCACCTTGACAGAAGCACAGCATTTTGGGGAGACAACAAAGGACTCAGACAAGGAGAGCAGTAAGAATGTCATCTGGGGGCAATCAGGGCTGAGGGAAAAAATGGGGTCTCAAAATAGGAGAAATGGGGTGAGAACTAGAAGACTCCAGAATCATGGGAATTACAAGAGGGTGGAATTCTAAGCAGAGGAGTGAGTGGGTTACAGATACCAGGCACCTGCAGGTACCAGAGGGAGGGAGAAGACGGTATAGGATAAAAAATGTTCATCCAGGCCTCCCACAGATGCTTTCACAAGCTTTATTTCTCTTAGCTCAACTACCCTAAGTCCATATTAAAGATTTCTGTTTATAAAATAGAGATACTGAGGCTTATTAATCTAAAATCATCTGGCCCAGGGCACAGAGCTAGAACTTAGATCTGTCTGGCTTCAGAGTCCAGGCTCTCTTCACAAGTCCGCAAGTGCCTCTCTATTAGGTTTCTGGCACTTATTGGATTTCCAGGAACCCAATGGCAGTGGAAGAGTGGTGAAATATGTGGTAAAGATACAATCATAGCTTCATGTTAAAGAGGTAAATCAAAGAGAAATAGAGCAATACCTAGAAAGAGAAGCTGAGTCAAAACAGTCATTATAGTGCTCAGTGTGTGTGTGTGTGTGTGTGTGTGTGTGTGTGTGTATGTTTAGTAATCTAGTAAGTATGTTGGTCATTTTTTTTTCATTACTATAAGGAAATACTTGAGGAAGGCTACTTTGTAAAGAAAATAAGTTAATTTAGCTCACAGTTTTGGAAGCTAAAACTTTCAACAGCATTATGCAGGCTTTTGTAAGGGTCCCTATTGGCTGCATCACATTATGAGAACACCTGAGTATCTCTGTATCTCCCTTTTTCCCTCTCTTTATAAAGCCACTTGGAATTCAATCATGAGGCCTCTATCATAATCATCTAATCTATTCTAATCACTTTCCAAACCACTAAACTCTATAGTGGGATTAAGTTTCCACCTTATTAATATCATTAATATAAAACATTGGAGATTGAATTCTTGTGTCATTTCAGGGGGGAGTTTGTCCACGTGAACCATATTCATGCCATAGCAGGTAGATATAAACATAATTGGGGGGCTGAAAAGACATAGTAACTGCAATCAGAAATTAAGAAAAGAAGAAAAGAAAAAGGAGAAGTGGCAGAAGAAAATCACAGACAAGATAGGAGGAGATTCCATTGGTGAACAAGCACATATATTTCCCAGTCAGGGTGAATACTCAGTAAACACTGTGGCTGCAAGCAAAAATGAAGCGTGTGCTAGTGCACAGGAACAGGGAGCCAGACAAAGTGATTGAATGCTGTGATAAAGGTTTTGCAGAGTGCTGTGGTGGTTCATAAAAGAGGTGTGTCATCTAGACCTGGAGTTGAGGCTGGAGGGGTTTTACATTCATGCTCCCAGAAAACATAGTGCCTAGGATTTTTGGGGGACAGCAGGTAGCCAAATATCAGGATATCAGTGAGGTGGAAGACCTCTGTAAACATGTTAAGGAAAAGAATTAGGGGTGAGGGAACGATTGGAAATCCTGGAAAGTGCACAGCTGATGCAGACTGTCTGCAAGGAGGCAGGAGGGAGCGAGCCAGGGCACAGATCAGTTCATCCTTACAGGGGACGGGCCCTCAGAGAGGCAGGTACAGATGCACTTCAGCATAAAACATAAATGACAAATGTGGGATGGCACACGCTCCTGAGAACATCAGTTTTCCAGGTGACAAAAGGAGCAAGGCCATGACTGAGACCCTGGAGGAACTGGGGAAAGACCTGTTGTAGGGAGGGTCAGGGATTCTGGGGAAGGGACTATCCTGGAGTAGGAGCTAGCCTTCTCTTCTCTTGGGGAGAGGATGAAGAAGGGAAAGATCTAACCAAGACTGAAGTTGCTGACAGCAGGATCTGGCAGACTGGAATCCTGTGACAGGTGACAACCAAAGTCCTCGTGGAACTGGGGAGGGACAGGCTGTGACTCTGAATCAGGTGTTGTGAGAGTGTCCAGATGAATGTGAACCAGCCAGTTCTTACCTCCGAGCTTTAGTTTCACATCCTTGAAGGCAAACTGACCAAAGGAACTCTAAAGTTTCATGTTATATGAAGAATAGTTTCTATTGTTTGTCCACATTCTGGTTAAGAGATCCACATTTGGATAAGATATATATCTGCCTCAGATGTGCATTAATCCACATGGATTCCAGACCGCTACAGCACTCAAGGTGTTGGTCTGAGCACCAGCAATAGAATACAAATAGGGAGTCTGGATTTTTAAATTATTATTATTATGTTGTATTTTTTATACCTTTATTTAATTTATTTATGTGTATGTGGTGCTGAGGATCGAACCCAGTGCCTCACACGTGGTAGGCAAGTGCTCTGAGCCACAACTACAGCCCTAGAAGCCTGTATTTTTTAAAGAGAATGATTCAGTATGAAGATGTAAGCAATGTTACTGTCTCTGGGAAGGGCCCTCCATTTCTGCTTCTGCTAAAAGTGAATTTTGTAGAAAATCTGGAAGAGAATGTTGAAGTAAGATTAGGTACCATTGAAACAAGTTCTGTCAGTGATTGATCTATACTTTATGCAGACCATAAAAGATGTTTTATCCCTTCTTTAAGAATTTATAGACCTTCTTTTGAAAACAATATAATCTAACAATAGTAAACTCTGATTTTGAGAGAATACATTCTTTTCAGTAGTTCTCCATATTGCTTATATCAAGCCACTGATTTATCAACTGACACAATGGATTAACCTTACCTCCTAAGCACATTTCCATTCCTTTACCTAAGAATTCAGCAGTACTGTGTGGATTTCCTGCATGCGGTAGGAAAGGAGTCCTGGGAGAAAACATGGCTCCTTTGGAGAACTCTTGCAATCATTTAATAAACATATCTGTGTACATCTTGTTGTGTTCTGTGGATCTGCAAGTGAGAGCTTTGCATCTAGGAGAAGATCTCTCTGCTCCCAGAAATAATTCCTGTTCCCAAAAGGTTTAATCCTTAGAAAGTTTTCACTTCATGTCCATTGATCCAGTTTGTTTATCAGATCTGCTTACTTTTTTTAAAAAAGGAAATCAATACTCGATTTTATTGCTACATACAAAAAGTCCACTTTAAATATAAAGATATGGATAACTTAAAAGTAAAAGAATAAAAAATATATATGATGCAAACACTCATTACAGAAATTGGTGTGGTATATTAACATGAGACAGAGCTAATTCCAGAACAAGTCATATACCAAGGATAAACAATGTCAAACATCATAAAGGTGAAAACGTAAGAATCCTAAATGTATATTATCAAATAACAGAGTGTTAAAATATATGAAAAAAGAATTGAAAAGACACAGACAAATAAATTGACTGTACAATACTCCTTCCTCTGTGATTGATAAGAAGACAATAAAAATCAATAAATATAAAGAAGACTTAGACCACACTATGAACCAGCTTAACCTAATAGCCATTTATGAATCTCAACTCCAAACCAGAAAAACATATGTTTGTTTCAAATGTAGATAGCACAATCACCATAAGAGACTCTAGTTGGGTCATAAAATAAGTCTCAAATAAATTACTGAAACCATAAATAGAGGTTTCTCTGGAACCAATCAAATAGAACCAAAATTCAATAACAAAAATAAATCTGGGAAATCCCCAAATATATAGAATAAAACAACAAGCTTTCTTAAATAACTCATGAGTGAAAGAAGAAATCACAAGGAAAATTCAAATATATTTGGAAATGAATGAGAATTAAAACACAACATGTCAAAATCTGGGGGATGCAGCTAAAACAGGTCTCAGGGGAAAATCTGCTTACTTTTGATAGGCAAACCATATTATAAAGGAAATGCAGAAACACATACAATTGCTAAACAAATTGTCTAACTGGGAAATTCTCCTTTGAATACTAAATTAAGTGGTGATTTTGAAAAATGTGAGACTAAAGGGAAATAGGTAATCCCAGAATAAAGTAAGGAGAAAATCTTGAAAGTTTAGGTATTTTAAAACTAAGTACTACATTTTACAACTTAAAGTAACGAGGTTTCCTGTCTAAAACTTCATATTGTAATGTTTATGCCAACTTCTGTCAATGTTTTTCTGATGATACTCTTGCAAATAAATGTAAACATAAATATAGTTACATATTTACATTTTTGCTTGAAGCTAGCTCTTCCCCTCCCTCACATTTATTTATGGGGAAACCAGAACAGATCTCTTCTGCAACTTTCACATTCCCCGGTACAAATAAAAGATTCTTTCCAAATGTGTGCATAAGACACACCTACATACACACAAATACATGTGTGTGTATGCACACACGCGCACGCACACACACACACACAGATACACACTCCTGTCCTCACACAGCCTTACCTTAGCTTCAGAAATGCTCTTCACCTTGGGAACAGCAAACTGCTGTCTGCTCCAAGTACAAACTTCTCTTTGTCTTTTTCTGAATTCTGTATGAGTGGTCACAGTGAATTAAATTTCCAGTGGGGAAGACAGGATTGGTCTCATATTTTTTCCTCACACCTCCTGAGCCTCTGCTGCGGTCCTTGTCAGAAACCCAAACCCCATGGGGTCTTTGTTCATCTCTCCTGCTGGGTCTTCTCCCTGGCATGCATGCAGCCAGTTAACCTGCTGGTGCAGTTGTGTACCTCAACAACAATGCTTCAGACCTAGGAAACCACATTCCTCCCATAAGATTATAATGGATCTGGAAAATTCCTATCACAGAGTATTTTTGCTGTTTATTTTCTATATTCAGATGTGTTTAAAAACACAAGTAGTCATCATTTTGGTACAATTGTCTAAAGCAGTCACAGACTTGTGGCCTAGGAGCAATAGGCTCCATGATAGAGCCTAGGCATGCAGCAGCCTCTGCCATCCCAGTGTGTGCTGGTGCACTCCAGGATGTTCACGAAATGATGAAATCTTCTAAGCATTTCTCGAAATGTATCCCCGTAAGCAACATATGGCTCTGTTACGTGACCTCTCAACTGCTTTAGGTCAGAAAACAGAAGAGAGGAACTTCGAAGACATTTACATTCTGATTATGGACCAGTTTTATCTGGGAAGGAGCAAGACACCTTTGGCCCCCCTGCCTGACCACAGGCTTCTGTAAGCAGGGGCCAGGTGAGTTTCTTCATGAATCCCAAAAGGCTGGACACATCAAAAACACTCAATTAATACTTCAAAAGGAATGGAAAAATAATTACAAGGGAACATGTAAGCTGGTTTAATACAACTTATTTCATAGAAGGGAAATTTCCATTTGGTACTCCCTTTCCCTTGATTTCTTCTTTCTGGTGGGGTTCTTTTTTTTTTGGAATTGGGGGTCGAACCCAGGGCTTTGGGGATGCGAGGCAGACGCTTTGCCACTGAGCTACATCCCAGCCGATTTCTTCTTTCTGGGATAAACAGACTTAAACTTAATGTATACAACTGTTCACATAATAGATTCATTATAATTGAATGAAGTTCACTACAGTTCTATTTGATAGGACAGAAACATACCTACATTTAGCCTACTCTTTTGTATAAATGTTATTGGTAATTCAGCCTAATCCATTATGTCCCATAATTTCCTCTGTGTTTTCTGAAGATTCAAATGCTGCAAATGCTGGCCAAATGACACAAAGATATATAAAGACATTAAAATTACTTTAATAGAAACAGAACTACCAGCAGAATATATGATGAGAACATTTGCTGTTGAACAATTCACAATAGCTAAAGTGTGGAGCCAACCTAGATGCCCTTCAGTGGATGGATGGATAAAAAAAATGTGGCATATATACACAATGGAATTTTACTGAGCAATAAAAGAGAATAAAATCATGGCATCTGCAGGTAAATGGATGGCATTGGAGAAGATAATGCTAAGTGAAGTTAGCCAATCCCCAAAAAACAATGCTGAATGTTTTCTCTGATATAAGGAGGCTGACTCATAATGGAGTAGGGTGGGGGAGCATGGGACAAATAGATGAATTTTAGATAGGGAAGAGGGGAGGGAGGGAAAGGAGGAGGCAGGGGATTAGCAAGGATGGTGGAATGTGAGGACATCATTATCCAAAGTACATGTATGAAGATACGAATTGGGTATCAACCTACTTTATATATAAACACAGATATGAAAAATTGTGCTCTATATGTGTAATAAGGATTGTAATAAATTCCACTTCATGTATTTAAAAAAATAAAATCAATCAATCAATAAATAAGAACATTTGCTGTTGAGAAGGTAAGTTTAAAAGCTCTGGTGATGCTATACTAGCCTAATTACTATACACATACACACACACACACACACACACACACACACACACACACACATCATTTATACAAGTTCACACTTGACCGAAGATAGGCTCTGTCTGGCTTTTTTCTCAAGGTTGCATCTTCCCCTCTGATTCTGTAATAGCCCACTTCCATCTTTAACATAAATTATTCTCATTTCATAACAATCTATATATTGCAACTAAACCAGAAGATAACATATATTTGTCTATTTTCTTTATTTTCTTTTTAGCCTGGTTGATTATATTCTGTCCATCTCTATTTGTTAACAGAGCAGTTTGTGAGATTTTGATGAATGTCCTTCAGGTTTGATAAATTCCCTCCATGTGAGTGTCCACTTGGGTTTCCCAGTAGTGAGTTAGTATCAGTGTTAAGACAGAGGTCCTAACTCCTCCTGGAATCCCTTAGGATTCCATATGGCTCTTTTAGGCCCATGGTTCCACAGGAACTAATGATTTTCCAGGGAGAATCAACCTACCTGGAAAACTAAGTGACCAATGACCTTTGACCAGGACACTCTTGCATGAACCAGCGCATTCCTTCATGCTCACTGTCATACTGAGTCTAGCCTTTCTTAGTTGCTGGTGTTGGTGAATGCTGTGCTTTGGTTCTACCCTGCCTCATCCCATGTGCATGGATGGGGCTTCTTCTCTGGGAAGCACTGTAGGGTGTAACAGGGAATTTCCTTATTCCCTCTCTTTTTGCTGACATAGGGAGGGGCTGGAGGTGAAGCAAACTGCAGTCCATCCACAGAAGTGTCACAGGTAGGCTGTGGAGGTGATGTGACTGAGAAACCCTCTGCCTTCCAGAGGCTCACAGACTTCGATCAAGAGTTCCTTCTCCATCACCGAGCCACGCACAGCTGCACCAGATGCAGCAACTTTTTGTCGTGAATTTGTGCTTACTTTCACTTAATAGTAGCAGGTCCCCCTGAAGGACAGGGTTATAAGCAGACTGCTGGGCAGATGGCTCTTGACCTTTCTTTCTACTCTGTATTTTCATTGCATCTTTTTGGATTAACAAGACGAGTTCTAGAAAAGTCAAGGAAATAGCAGCACCTGCTTATTGGATAATCTACACTGACAATTTGAACTATCATTCCTGGTTTGCTAATCCAAATTTGTAGACAATCACAATGTTGAGAAGACTAGTTTATTTCAATCTGTTTCCTATACTATTTAGCATTTTTTCTTAGTCTTTTTCTAAAAAGAAAAATGTTTTGTTTTGTTGTAAATGGACATAATACCTTTATTTTGTTTATTTATTTTTATGTGGTGCTTAGGATCAAACTCAGTGCCCCACATGTGCAAGGCAAGCGCTCTACCACTGAGCCCCAGACCCAGACCCTTTCTTAGCCTGTCTTTTTTACTAAGCAGGCAAGAGCTTGGAGACTTCAAAGAATGTGCAGCTTTGGGGCTGGGGATGTGGCTCAAGCGGTAGCACGCTCGCCTGGCATGTGTGTGGCCCGGGTTCAATCCTCAGCACCACATACAAACAAAGAGGTTGTGTCCGCCGAAAAATAATAAAATATTAAGATTCTCTCTCTCTAAAAAAAAAAAAAATGTGAAGCTCTGGTTGACTCAGTTCTTCAGGTTCTGAATCTCACACTTTGATGTTAAATTTTTCCTTCTTAGGCAGGATTGGGAGGGGGGAAGAAGTGGAGGATTTTTGTATGGCTCTTGGCAAGCGCACTCATGAATAACTGCATTAATATAGCGATAAAAGACCCTCAATATATTTTTTTTCTTAAGCCATTGCTTAAACATGGAATTCTTTGAACAATAGACAGCTCTCTGATAAGCTGAAAATGGATCTCTGTTGCTAAAGGAAGGGTTTGTCTGTTTCTTTGCTCTTTTTTTTTTTTAATCTCTTCTTGTACTCTGCTGCACTCACAGCCACATAGAAATGTCTCTGAAAACTCAGTTATTTAGTCATTAGAAAGCTAGAGAAAACATGATGTACGGAAGCAGGGATTGTGACTGCATTTGGGAAAATCAAAATGACATGTTAGTGATTTCCTAACTGGGCAATTGGAATCTTTGAGGAAAAAAAAAATCACTGGACTTCTGTGGAATATTTCTTGTAGGTTTGAAACCTTGTCATTAAAAGGGAAAGAAAATGAGTGATTAGGGATGTACTTCAAGCTTCCTGCAATTCTGATTCTATTTTGAGAGTGTGTTACAACAAGGGACCTAAAGGTGTAAAATGGATTTGTACTCCACTCTGCAAAACAAGCAGATAATTATAATTTAAAACTGAAGAATTCCTGCTTTGCAACTGATGGCTGTTTTTTTCTTTCTCATAAAAAGGGAATCAGAAGGCAGTGGGAACATGATCCCCCATCTCAAAGAGAGAAAATGCACCAGGGATTGAGTCATTCTTCAAATGTTTGTTAAGCACCCACTTTGGTCTAGGTGCTGTTGTATGTCAGGGATTCTCCCTTCCCATTATATTACATGTAAAATTAAATGACTTTTATATAGCATTAATGCTTTTATAATGAAGACTAAAGGAAAAATGTAATTAGCATCCAGCTGGGAAGTATTTAGATTGTGATCACTGGTTGCAACTATGATTTTCTTCCTCAATTGTATTACAAAAAGCAAAAGGTGAAACTTATGACAATGAACAAGAATGAAAGCAATTTCCTTTGCTAATGTTGGCAGTAATGAACATATTAGAGGGTGGAGATTTATTCTGGGAGCAGTTTTTCTGCATTTCAGAAACTGACATTTACCTTGCTCAGAGAATGAGTCTTAGCTCAGTTGGGAGCCCTTCTCATGATTGATGGGGCTCAGAGCTTGGTGATGCATAGGCTGAAATCTAGAAAGGCTTCCTTTCCCCCTTAGGAATAAATAAATATTTATTGCTAGTAAGCTTTCACAGTTTATGGGATGCTCACTCTGTATTTGGGAGCACCTCTGCCCAAGTCATTATTCATAAAGCTAACGAACCTCTCTAGGGCTTTGGAAGGTGACAGAGGCTCAACTGCATGTCTCTGATGGAGACTTTGGGGCTGATCAAATGTTGTCACTTTTTCTAGGATAAGAAATATGGGCTCCTAACCACCTAGTAATATTCCTCTGGGATTACTGCACCTATTTAGCAGATGACAATGTTGATTTGCATTGTGAATCCCTGACTGTTTAACTTCTTACTGCTTAAACTCTACTAAAGAATATCTTCACAGAAAAATAAAGCCTCAGCATTTGTGGATTGTTAGACATATTAACACATTGGTAGTAAACAAGTTTTATCTTAAAATCTGTATTTGTTTGCCTCTCCATGTCTTCCAAGAACATAAAATTTTGAACTTATTCTTTGTTTCCTAAAAAGTGCTTGATGGAAACATATGGTCAGCATATGTTTACCTTTATGATGTAGTCAAACCAAAATCATAACTTAATGCAGATATGGTACTTAGTGGTTATCCAGTGAGAAGACAGAGAAAGTTAAATTTGATACCAGATTTATATGCAGTCTTGGTATCAGGAGTAATTTTCATTTTCAAAATACGTTTTTTTTTTTCTTAAAATGTAGGCTTAGAATGTAGACTCATAGTTAGAAAATAAAACTGATATTCAACTTAATTACTATCAAGAGCAAATTTAAAAGCAAAACAAGTATCTTTCCTTCAGTTTCCTTTGGTTCAGTAGCAGGCAGTGCCCCCTCCAATTTACTGATACAAAAGCACTTCTTGATTCCCATGGGTACATTTGCTGACATGCCTGCTTCCTGCAGACTGGGACCATCATTTGAAGACAGGAGACAATGTCTTCATATCTCTGCAGCCTAACACCTTGAGTAATACTTGGAGCACTGTAGTCACAAAATTGTCAGTGATTTGAGGACTGGGTTAAATGTTGACGTGAATTAAAAAGAGAAAAACAGAGTTGCACATGAAAATGAGTTCCCCAGCTTGTCTAGTTGGAAAGTAGATTCATTGTGCCAGCAAAAACATTTTCTGAGTATGCACAGTGTATATGCACAGCATGAGTGCCTGGTACAAAAAGGTACCAGGATATAGAAGATCCAGAACAAAGGTCTTGCATTTCAGTAGCTAGTATTGAGCAGCTTTTAACATAGCCTACATTTTAGTAAGGAATTTCAAAGAACCAGAGACCCATTCATTTATTGGAATTGCACGTGTAAATTAGCATGTCCTCCAAACCCCACCTCTCTTTCCCACCCACAGACATCTTCAAAAGTGTGATTAACCTGTGTTAAATGTAAGAATGACCTTCTTCTTCAGCAACTCATTGTTATCTGCCCTTAGTCTTGCTAAGGAGTGGGTTGTGCTCCTAAAGTGCTCCTAGAGTTTGTTCTTTGGTTGCTCTTGAAGTTTGTCAATTATTTTCCTTTTGTTCTCTTCTGTGTTGTGGCTGACCCATGAAATCCTAGAGACCAGACAGTTTCACTTCACTGGCTGGACGGATTATGGGGTCCCCCACCATGCCACAGGGCTGCTGAGATTTTTCAGGTCAAATCCAAGAGCCTGCCCAATGCAGGCCCATTGGTGGTGCACTGCAGGTAAGCAGAGCTCCCAGCGCCTCTTAAACAAGTATACCATGGGTTGTGGGTGGGAGATGATGGGTATATTTTGGAGCTGAACAAGGTGACAGTTGGACAACATTGTGAATGCGCTAAATGCCTGAACTGCATGTGTTTTAGTGGTTAATTTTTAAATGTGAATTTGACCTTAACAAAAACATTTAAAAGTATCAGCAGCTCAGTGGTCCTTTTACCTCCATTGATGGACCCCTCTTTTCGTGAAGTGCTGGCGCAGGAAGGACGGCTACTTCATCGTCACTGACATCATGTTGGCCATGGCCAAAAGGGAAGGGATGGCTGACCTCTGTAACTGCGTCAGGGAGCTGCAATCGCGGAGGATGAACCTGGTGCAAGGAAGTACTGCAACCCGCCCTCCATCCTTTAGACCTGGTCCCTGGCCTTTCCCCTGCACCCCACCTCCACAGTCCGAGGCAAAAGAAAGTCTGCCAATTCTTTCTTCAAAATCTTCTAGGATACCTGGCAATAACAGCTAATAAAATTGCACAGTGATTTGGGACTGTGCACGATGAAAGTAGGGAAAGGAGTGAAAAGAGCGGATGGAAGAAACAAAAGACAAAACAGCCAACAGAAGGAAACAGGGAAGCAAGAGCTGAGGAACAAGAGGAAGCAGGAAAAGGGCAGAAGGGGTGGGTAGGAGAGAGCCCAAAGGCATCAGAGCAGTCCGCAGCGGTAGCGCCGTAGTCCTGCGCGAACCCCTTCGCGGCTCCGCCCTCCCGCGCCTGCGCCTCCTGCCCCTCCTGGTCCCGGGCGGAGTTGCTGCATCCCTTCTTCCTCTGCTGGCGGTGGCGGCCAGGAGCGGGGCGCTGGGATCAACCAATGGCGCAGCTGCAAGTGGTTAGACGCCCATCTTGGGGCTGATTCCCTGAGCGCCACGGGGGTGGCCTGGCGGGCGGCTGGCCAAGCGCAAGCCTTACACTTGCTTGGATCCCAGCGCCGTGCTGCAAAGGGGGTTGGGGGCGGCGGCAGCCTGGGCGCTGGCTTCCTGGGCGCTTTCTGGCGGCCAGGCGCGTGGGAAGAAACAGCCCCCCAGGCCGGCGGACTTCTAGCCACAGGTCATCATCAAGGGCTCCCAAGGGGTGGGGAAGAGAAGCCTGATGGAGCGTTTCACTCATGACACAGTCTGCGAGGCCTGCAAGTCCACCACCTTTGTAAGGAAGCTGTAGCTAGTCTTACTTAAAGGACTTGACGTTGAAGTTTGTCACGTGGGTGTGGACAAACGTTGTTTCTATGGAAAACCCTGTGAATGGGGTGTCTCTTCAGAATAAAGAGCAGTCATCTTCAATGGTTGGCAGGAGGAATGTGGGGGGTGTCCAAGAAACGTTGAATGGTATGGAGATTTGATATGCAGAATTGAAAGTATCATTCCACATACTGATACATATATTTAGAGTTGTAAGTAGAGGTAGTTCCCGTTTCCAGATGAATTGGATTTAAAGTGTCTTGTAGGAAAACATTATTGCATTTAAACTGTCTTACTGGAAAATTAAAACTCCAATTTTTGTATTTTTTTGTTTTGCTTTTGAGAACTTCCTGTAATGCTTTTTTAGAATCAGTCCTTTTGGAAATATTATGCTCTCTATACCCTGTTGTTTTTAAATGTTAATACTGGGGACATGACTTTAAAATTCAATAGGGTAAATTATATCTGTTTCAAATACCCAATCTTAGGTTATAAGAGTACAGGAAATGAGTTCTATGTTATTTTCATATCTGACATAAAGGTAAGAGCAATTCAGAATTTCTCACTTTTAATAGCTTCATACATACGTATAAAAATGAGATAATAAAGTTGTATTGTGTGCTTAAGAGAAATGAATACAGTTGGAACAGATGGATCACTATGAAAATTTGGGTGCATGTGAGTGAGCTGAGAGATGAATGAAGTTTGCTGTAGAATGAATGAGAAGTGAGATGATGAATGTTTTCTAATCTAGGTGCATCATAGCTGAACCTTCACTTCTAGGAGAGGTTCTTTAGAGACCTTAGGGCATGGACATGGGTGTGGATCCTTGGAGGCTTAGACTGTCATCCTGAGAGAATGTGCATCTGGAACAGTAAAGGTCTCTTAATAAAGCATTGAAACAGTGAAACTAATTTGGGGTTACACAGAACATTTGGGAATGAGCAAAAAACCAGGAGGCAAGGAGACCAGCAGTTTGTTTCACTGTTCCCTTAACAAACATAAACACACACACACACACACAGATCTCCCAACCTATTTTTCCGCACTGGGTGTGGTTGAGTTTTCCTCTTGCCAATTTTTGTTTCCTCCATATGTAGCCTATAGTACTTGATTCAATAAATGTTTCCAATTATGGGAGGTTCAGAGAAAGAAGACAATCCATGACCCAGTCCAGACCATGAACACATTTTAAGAAAGCTAACAAGTCCCCTTAAGTTCTCTGCCTCTGAGTCATGTTTCCCTTCCAGTAATTAGGTTGTTTGTTGAGCACCTACTGTGTGCTGTGTGTTATTCTGCCCACTGGGGATTCAGTGGTAAACAGGACATGGGCTTTGTTTAGAAGTGGATCAGAGCTCCTAGGGAGCTAAGGGCAATATTAGAGACAATAATTGGGAAGCCTCCTCTTTAAAGCACCTCCTATTTGGGATTAAGGGTAAGGAGTGTTCAGAGAAGCCTTCCTTGGAATGTTATGAAGAAAAATTCATTCCTCAAGTTCCTTTAGAAAAATGCTACTTAAATACAGTGTTGGGTGTGGTGTAGCATTGTGGCCACCTTTTAAACAGTTAGCTCCTAGGGTCCTTCTGAGGCTGGTTTTTCCAGTTTCATCTCCATGCACTAGAGTAAGCTCCACTTAAAGAAAGATTTCTCTTTGATGGTGGCAGTTTTGCCTTTACCCTGTCAGTGCTTGTAGATTTCTGCTGCTTATGATAGCACAGCCTGGAAACAACCAGGTCCCTATGCCTATCTGGACCCAGGTTGCTGAGGAAAAGGTGTCTGTAATTCAGAAACTAGATAAGTATCTCCTTAAGTGCCATTTGAAAGTGAATGAGACTTCCTTAGGCATTCTGTAACAGGTTATAATAGAAATCCTTAGGGATTTGAGATGATAGTCTTTTGTGTAAAATGATGAATGAGCAAAATGTTGATTTTTTAAAATTCATAATCAAGTCAGAAATTGATTTGGTTTAAAAGATACCCACATTCACAGGGTATGAAAAGCTACAAAGATTGTTTTTAATCACTGATTTATTTCATGGATATTATCTAAATGGAGTGTGATTTTCAACTGGATTTTGAATCCATGAAATTGGATTACTTAGTCTGATAGAACTAGCATAACTTAACAGGGTATTTTATAAAATACAGGAGTAGTTTTTAAGTTTGAGAAATGGTGGGAATATAAGCTAGCTTGCTATATAAATTTGCAAGTATCTAACTTACCTGACTTATTTTTCTCAAAGAAATACCTGTGTTGTAAGCATGCTTAACTATTGATAGTAGGAATCTGGGTACATGTATGCAGATATACATTCGTGACATATTTTTCTGAATGGAATATGCAGAAGCCATTTCTATCTACCAACACTGAATTCTCGGTCTCTCTCCTATTTGACTCTTTTAGATTTAGCATAAATAAGATTTTTTAAAAGTATATTTCAAAATAAGCCATAAAATAGTTTTTATTTCTACATTAACTATTGGAAGCTAGCTGTAAATTTTGTTTAGATTGAAATGATTTTATCAGATAGGACGCCAGCTTTTTCCAACAGTATTGCATTCTGAAGGAAATAAGTAATACTGAGGAAACTGGGTTCTTATTTTAGTTATCTTAGTTTGTGACTTTGGAAAAGTAATTTAGTTGTCTGTGCATATAAAATATAACATTCTGTTGTAGTCTTTGCTATTTGATCAGCATGTATGATGGACGAGCAAAGGACCTCACCTCAGACCTGAAAGTCATCTCATCTCACAAATGAGGACACAAAGTCTCAAGGAGATAAAATCTATCCATCTCATAGCTGATCAGCAAGCAGTCAGGGATACAACTGAGTTCTTTCTGTCTCTTCCTTAGATCACTATAGGATTTAAATTGACTTTCCTTTGTTGAAAATACTGATGGTTCACACACATAAATTAAGATACTCAAGCCCTTTTTTAGTTTTCTAATGTGGTCTTTTCCCTGTGAAGATAGTGATGTAATTGTTCTGTGGTATCAGTTGACCTTCATTAACAATGCCCCTATCATCATTTGTCACTTGCCTTTTGAATGGCAGAATAACGCTCTAAGAATTACATTTTTTCATCTAGACAGGTAGAACATCCTAATTTGAAAATCCAAAGTTTTGAGTATAGGCATGATGTCCAATGGAAACATTACCTGACCTCTCATATGAATCACAGTCAGAAACATAGAGACACCCAAAAATATACTATAAAGTTACCTTAAGTCTCCATTTATAAGGTGTATGTGAAGTATAAATGAATTTTGTGTTGTGTGTAATTTTCATATTTTATTAGTACATGCAGATATTCCAAAATCCAAAACATTTACATGGGGATACTAAACCTATATATTCCATCATTCAAATATAAACCTTTCACATATTTATAAAAGTTTCCCCAATTAAAATATAGGAAAATTTGCTATAAGGCTGTCTAAACCAGAATTCTCATTTTTCTGGGCAGTAAAATTCCTAAATGTTAAAGGCCAACATAGAATTGCCAGTTTCATTTTGCCCAAGGAGCAACATTGAGGAAAATAAAAATCCACTATCGCCAACTTTCCAAAAGTGACAACTTAGAATGAAATGTGTGTGTGTGTGTGTGTGTGTGTGTGTGTGTGTGTAGCAGGACATGATAGCTCACACCTGTAATCCCAGGGACTTAGAAGACTGAAGCAGGAGAATCACAAGTTCAAGACCACACTCAGCAATTTCGTGGGAACCTATTACAAAAAAACTGGGGATATAGCTCAATGCCCCTGAATTCAGACCCTAACACCAAAATAAATATAAACACACACACACACACACACACACACACACACACACACACGCATGCACACACGAAAGATAAGATACTGGAATTAAAAGGTTCTTTAACTTTTGCTCTGAGAATATTAATTCTTCCTCTTTGTCATTTACAGCAGTACATTAAATTTCCTAACCTGGTCTGAGAGTACGTGGTTTTAGAAGATAACAGTGCTGTTTAACTCAGTTATTGGCCATAGCTCCTGCAGTGTCCTTACCTTTCTGTTCCATTCAGTCTCTGTAGAGATGAGGGTGCCTGTTCTGAGGGCAGGGCCTCTGCAGGAGACATGCCCACTGGGAAAGTGATGGGTGCAGGTCATTCCCTTTCAGCCGTGTCAGCTGTTGATCTGACAGCAGGATTGAGGGGATCCAAGAAACAGGTGAATGTAAGTCCTCTTTGGAAATGGCCATCTGTGGGCTTCCCTAGAATATTAGGTGACATGATGGATAAAATATTGTCACAAGTTTGTATACCTCGAAGAAGCAGAATGACTGTTAAGGGAAACTGCTTGTACCTTTTTTGGAAACCTAGGGCAGAGATTTGTATTAGAAACCTCACAAGAAAAGTCTGATTCTTAACTGTGTATTTTATTTTGCTCTTGGTATTTATATGCAGTCTTCCAAGCCATGACCAATCTGTGCAAGTGTTTTACTTAAGAGAGAATTAGAGAAAATTGTCCAGAATGCCCACTCGAAAAGCCAGACACCACAGTCCTCCAATATTGTTCCACCCCTCCTGAGAGAACCTCACCGACTTCCCTGCCAGATTGATGTAACAGGATGCCTCAGGGAGGAGTGAGCATGAGCAGGAGAGGAGCTTGTATGTGCCCTGCATTGCATGACTGGGTTTGTGTAATGAACTTAATGCAGACTCAGACTTGTGCAATGTCCCCTTTTGTGGAGTTAAGTAGCTTTCAGGGAAAGGGTGCAGATTAAGTTGGGGTGGCTTCTTTCCATTGAATGGGACTCTGAAGTCCTACCTCCAAGTGCATTCTGCCTTCCCCTCACTGCTTCACAGTGAAGGGGAGGGGATTCCTCATGTTTGATAGAGATCCACATTCTTAGAGATGGGCCTTCTTTCCAGTGTGTGGAATGAGCCAGAAGCAGTCTGTTGTTAGATCCTGCTATAGAAGGGAAATAGGTTCCTTTGAGAATGATAGATCCGAATTACTCTCTAGCCTAGGGTGCCAGATACATTGTTCCAGTTAAGCATTGGTTTGAACTAGTAAAGAAAACATGGTTTTCTACAGTTGTCACTCAGATTTTCTTAAGAGGTTCTTATATTTATGTAAGACACCATTCTGCTAACATTTTATAGGGTGCGAAGCTTACCTGGCCTGTCCCTTTCAAGGAGGGAAGTGAGTCATGGAGGGAGACATAAGAAATATTGGAACAGAGGCGAACACCATTGTACTTCAATAGAGAAAGAAACCGATTATTCTCCTTTTGTTCTTGGATTGCACAACCTGACATTTGGAAAGTATTTTGAAGAACAAAAGTACAGACCAAAAATACTACACTTAATTGAGTGTGATGATGATTATTATTTTTAATCTTTATCCTTTAAAGCCTGGAGGAATAACGCAGGCTTAACAAACACTATATATTCCATAGAAAACCTTTTTCCTGTTTCTCCCCAAAATCTGATAGACTCCACTGTTTGCTTTGCAGTGCTTGTGTAATACCTTTCTTTGTTTACAAAACAAAACAGACTACCTCAGGCAGGTGTGTGAGGAAGGAGCTGACAGTGAAGGCTGTCCCAGCCCTTAGTGCTGAAGCCTGGTTGCTGCAGGCCTGGATGGGGTGAAGGAACAGGGCCCTGTGGGCGAGGAGCTGTGCTGATTTTCACTCTCTATCTCACCCATCCTCAGGCCCAACACCCTATTGATTGGCTGAAGAATCATACACCCCAGGGGCTGGGGATGTGGCTCAAGGGGTAATGCGCTCGCCTGGCATGCAAGGGGGCGCTAGGTTCCATCCTCAGCACCACATAAAAATAAAGATGTTGTGTCCACTGAAAACTGAAAAATAAATATTAAGAAAATTCTCTCTCTTCTCCTTCTATTTAAAAAAAAATCAAATATTCCCCCCCCTTCTAATCTGTCACAGCCTTTGCCATCCTGGGTGGTGTGGGTGAGAGGTGAGGTGCTGGAGGCAGGCAAGCAGGCAGGCTGCAGTTCTAGCCTCTGTACCTTAGACAGGTGACTTACCTCAGGTTTTTCATTCTTAAAGGGGGTTGGGGTGGGAAACATGAGGCTTATATTGCTTTCCTCTCTCATGGTACAGGAATAAGGGGATATAGTGTCCCAGGTTATTTATCATTCTGTTCTCCTCATTTGTACTATAAATGTAAAAACTTTGAAACACCCCTCTCCAAAATTCTAACCTTTAAAGACACTGGTGCGTAAATAAGAAATATCAAAAGTGAAACTCACGACCTCAGTGAAATATATAAATATACAGTCTTCCTGACAGCTCTTGTGTTGTCATGGACTCATTCTGAGTTACTACTACTGTAACAATAGTATTTTTTGTATTTGAAGAACATGTTCATGATCCACTGTTTTTGCATCTATCTCCCACCCATCATGGACAACTTTTTCCTCTTTTAATATTTCCTTTATGATCAGGAGCTGGACATGATGAGTAGTGGCCTTTCAGATAGAATCTTTCTCTAGCCTAGGAGAGGAGAAGGCCTCCTGGTGCAGGGACAATCTGGCCTTGCCAGCCAGAGAAAATAAAATCTATATTATACTTGCTTAGCAGAGCAAAGTTCTTTTTAAACGTGTATATGTATCCATACCCATCTCCCTTCTCTCCTCTCCTTTCTTATCTGTATGGTGAATGGGATGAGTGCACCCTAGAGGCAGATAGACCAGGTTCCAATCTTCACTCTAAGGATTTATCAGGGCCAAAACCTTGCGCAGCCCATACACCTCTCTGACTTCCATCTTTTTGTCCATATAAAGGGGACATAACCTCTACCTCATAAAGTGGTTTAGAGAATGCATTGCAATGGGATAATGCACATTAATCTCTTAGAATAGCACCAAAAAAGAGTTAGATCTTAGTCTTTTATTTATGAAAGCAACAAACACCTTTCTCTGAAATTCTCTCATACACATGTACACTGTGTGACCTTGATTCATTACTTAGTTTAGTTTCTCATTGTCAACTCACTGAAAATGCTTGAAATTCTCTCCTTAAGGAATATCATGTCCCAAACTGGATGACATTATGTAAGATACATCCTTGGAAGAAAGGCCACTGTACAAACAGGATGTTAACTGTAGATGATTATGTAAATTGGCAGTAACTTCACAACCACTGTTAGAGCGAAGACCTACTTCAGAGTCTAAGAATCTGAAAATGTTAGGTCTGGGGCTGGGGTTGTTGCTCAGCAGTAGAGTGCTTGCCTAGCATGTACAAGGCCCTGGGTTTGATCCTCAGCACCACATAAAATAAATAAAGAAAAATAAAGATATTGTGTTCAACTACAACTAAAAAATAAATATTAAAAAAAAAGAAAGTGTTGAGTCTGTGGTCAGGTTCCAGGTCTTTGGTGAGGGAGAAGGGAAATGGGCCTAGAAGAAAAGAGGGAGGCTGTCCATTCAGCTGTACTCACAGACATGGGCCATAGTGTTATTTTTGCTTTTTGCTGGAAAAGGATTATGAAAAAAAAAAGTGTTTGCTATTTTCATTTTTGTAACTTCTTATGGCCCAGAGAAAAAAACTAATATTTTGGAAATGTTTGTCTTGAGGGTGACTGAGAAGTCCTGTGGCTGCTAATACCAATTCCTCATGCTCTTGCAAGATTTATGGAAGACAACTAAAGAGGAAGGCAAACAAAGATTATGATCATGAGCCATTTGCAGAACGTTTCACATTTCATTTTTTTCACCCATCTGAGTTTTACTATAGTATTTGATAGTCTTGATTTTGCAGCCCCAACCAAGATGGCAAACCATAATAATGTAATAACACCTTAAATTTGCATCCCACATATCTCTGAGGAACTAACAGAGTTTTTCCAGGCAATATTGAGATTTGATTAATCCCATCATCATCCTTCACAGGCAGGCTCTGAAGAGATGGGGTCTTGGCACAAGCCCTTTCTGCTAACCAGAGATCACGTCTCCAGCACTGGAAGCTTCCCATGAGACCACCTTTCCTCTCTAACTTAATTCGGCACTGAGCTGTGGTATTCTGAGCCCCCCGGAGGGTCAGGCTTCCTCCTGGAGATCATCTTTTATTTTTTCCCCCTAACTTTCTTATACAGGCAAAACAAACTAATGTAGAAAAACATTTATCATAACACCCTCATTTCCAAGTTTATCAGTGCTCTGCTTCAATTAAACATCATCGTCTTATTGACTGAATGCTCCTGGAATTTGCCAGGGTCACTTTGCTTTCTGTGTCCTTATTACCTTCTTCCACAGCATTAATACTCATGTAATCTGTCTTCATCATCCCGATTCGTAATGCTGGGATCAAGATCAATTCTTGTGGGACACTATTCAGTAAGCTTTACAGGAAACCCACTATAGGTATAGCCTTTACTGGAAGGAAGCCTGTCTTCAGTGAGTAAATTAATTTGGCCCAAATTGAGAGTTGAAATTATCTCAACCTCACCTGTCAAGGTATTTTTGTTTGTTTGTTTTGTTTTGTTTTGTTTATAGATAAGTGAGTGTTCTCTTCAAGGGATTCATTATATAGTGCAACATAATGGGACTGATTTTCTGTTGAAAAGATGGCAGACCAGGATATCTAGAAAGAGTAGTTTGGGGAAAAAATGTCCACAGTCCCCTCAACTTGAATGGGGTATATTAAAATTCTCAATTTCGTTTAATGTTTAGAGATATAAGAACTCTTTTTAGGGAATCATATAGACTTAAAATATAAAGCCGTAATGTGGATGAAAACATCTGAATATAGCAATCTGCAAAATGTACATGTAATCAAACTGCAATACAAGAAAGCTTTTCCCAAATGATAAGATAAATAAATACTAGAAGAAAGATGGGAAATGGAAGCAAACATCTGTTTGCTTTCCTCGATTGTGGATGGTATTATGTTTTCAAGAATAGCATCATTGTGTGATTTCCAAAACCCATTCTTTCAATTGATATGGTTTTTCTTTGATCCATATTCATCGGTGTCATACTACTTTTATACTCTTCACTAGGTAAGTTGGTTGTGTATCAATTCCACTGAAAAAGCTCAGCTTGATGATGGCAGATTGTTGAAATTGCACCCGACTCGTGTAAATGATTGTTGTCTTTTTAATGATCAACATCAACATCATCTCTGTCACATAAAATTATTTAAATCTTCAGATGGCCAGGAAAAACACAAATTCTGTCATTTCAGACAGTAAACCAGCACTGAGGAGAGAATTTTAAATCTGTTTGTGGATCCAATTTTTTTAATAAGTCAGGAAAAAGTTTAATTTTCTTTTACTCATTTAGAATCACCTTATTTCTCTCCTCTCCACTCCACTGTTCATTATGTGTAGATACAATCCAACAGATAAAACACTCATAATTTGGCAATAAGAGAGCAATATTAAATAAAGGACATGTTGTACATAAATTGTACTTTTCTTCCCAACAAAAATCTGCCCATTTGCTCTCATGAAAACACATACACCCCCCACACACACACACACTCACAGTACATAAGTATTAATATATAAGTAATGTCCGTTAATGATATTTTCTACCTTCTAATAATCTACAGCCTGAGACTCATTCATATTTTTGGTCCTTATTTGATAGAGTTTTCTAACGAATCATGCTTTTATTCTTTTGGCATTATAAACGTTTTGCAGTTACATGTCTTCTTAGTTAAAACTCTAAACTTGAATATGCTACATAAATATGCTGACATTTATTTCAGTGGACTTTTAAAAGATTATCACTCTAAGTATGTACTCATTCTCTGGTTCATTCTTTCAGGAGAAACCTGTGAGTGGGGAAAATATGTCTTTACAGCGATCTGCCCTGAGGATGGGGATGTGAGCAGTAATCACGCCAACAGCCACAGCTTCAAAACTGATTTGCAATATGCAGGTTTTATTTTAGTGGATATGACCATTTTGTTTTTCAAATGACAGCTTCAATTATTTTAATACTATGCTTTTATTGTCACTGGTAACTTCTCATAGTATGGTTGTCCTTATAATTGAATGCTTCCTCAGTATATTCAAAGAGCAATTTATGGATCATTTCTATTGCTGAGAATTATAACAGTTAATAAGAACTTCATTGCATTATGAATGGGGACAAGAAGAGGGTATAAGGAATGAGAGAGAGATTTTGGCTTTCTGTGTGCTAGGTAAGTAAGATTTCAACCGAGATAATAAATATTTCTTTGAGGAAAGTATAAATGCTTTTCCATCCAGAATCCTTCTAATTAAAAATCTGCAACACAAAATATATAGAAACATATAGAAATCGGGAATTTATTATATATAATGTGTCCATATTTTTATTAAATTTGATTTTCTTTGATTGCATTATAGTTTGCTTTAAAAGTACTATTTTCATTTTCTCTTCTATTAGATTTTTTCTCATGCTGCTTTACAAAAACATGTGCAGATATTAAAACTTTATTATTAACTTTAATATTTCCTCATTTACTCCAAGTACTCACCAGATATTCTTTTATAACCATTTTGGCAGAAATTGAAAGTGGATTAAGCATGGTATATTTTTACTAGCTTGTTGTGTTTGCAACGCTATGAAGAACAGGTTTTCATTCCATTGAGGAAAAGTAGTCAGTAAAGCAATTGGATTTATTTTCAGAAAATGTTTTATACTTTCTAGAAGTTTTTTATTTGATCCTGGGGCTACACAGGAAATGAGATTGTTTCTCCTGTGGGGCATCAGCCTTCTGCATGTTCCCAGCTGGTTATTAGACAGCCACTTCTGTTAAGGGAATTCAAATTCAGCACAAGAGTGTCTGTGAATCTGAGTCACCTCAGAGGGGAGAGAAACCAGTACATTGCCAAATTGCATTAATTTTTATTTTATTTTTTAGGAATGCCACTTTTATTATTAGTGAAAGAAGATAATCGTGTATTATGTTTTCAAAAGCTCCCTATGTAAGAAATTATAGTTGCTGGAACAAGTTGATTATGACTTATAAATTAGAATTCATGAAGTATAAAGCAGATATTTAAATAAAAAATATTTTAAACCTGTAATCCCAGTGGCTCAGAAGGCTGAGGCAAGAGGATCATGAGTTCAAAGCCAGCCTCAGCAAAAGCAAGGGGCTAAGCAAATCTCTGTAAATAAAATTGATCCTATCTCTAAACAAAATACAAAATAGGGCTGGGGATGTGGCTCCGTGGCCCAGTGCCCTTGAGTCCAATCACCAGTCTCAAAAAATAAAAATAAAAAATAAAATATTTTAAAGCAGTTGCAGCCTATTTGCTTGTTTCACTGACTTTACATCCAAAAAAAGAAACTTTCATTTTATTAAAACCATCTTCTTGAACATTCTATTCTCTTATTCATGCAAGGAGTCTTTGAGCATACCAACTCTTTTGATGATTAAATGAGCCAATATATTTTAAAACACTTCACACTTTGTACTTACTAAATGCTGTGTAATTGTTTTCTTGTGCTGTGACCCTCCTCACACCATATCACTGTTGTTTGTGCTGTTTCTGATCATAAATGCAGCCCTGATCCTTTAGCTTTTCTTGTGTTTGTCTTATTTTGTTCAGATCTTAAAAATCCAATTTTACACGAAAATGAAATTATGGATTTGACAGTTGCTTCTAGCAGCAAAACAATAAGTAGAATTCCTGTAAGTTCTGATTTCTTTATACATTTTGAAATTCAGTTACATGTGGTTAGTTACCTGTTTATTTGTGCATTTGTAATTTTTTTCCAGGAATTGATCATATAAACATAGAGTGAACTTTTCCAAGCTCTATACAACAACTTCTTATGAAAGGTTAGGTGCCCCCCTGTTGATCACTGAATCATTACCTAGCTATGGTTATCTACCTGTTGATTCATTCATTCATTTATTCATACATTATTTATTTGGAGGTGCTGGGGATGGAGCCCAGGGCCTCATGCATCCTGAGTAGTCACTCTATTCCAGAGGTAAAGCCCAAGTTCCCCATAATTATAGTTATTATCAGCTCAGCTGAAATAAACTTAACCATAAAACAAAGGAAACGAATCATCTGTTTATATCCACTCCAAAAGACCACTGGGTGGTACAGTAAAACTTACAGTGTGACATGCCTAAAAAAGAGCCAGCAGCTCATGTCATTTGACTGACCCAAGGAAATCAAGTTCTCTATTCACCTGTCATGAGTCTGGATCCTCAGTCTAGGTGTCCAGTGGGAGATGAATGGAGGAAGAAAATGAGGTATACATAAGCAATGCAGTTTTATTCAGCCATAAAGAAAAATTGAAATTATGTCGTTTGCAGGAAAATGGATGGAACCTGATACCTTTATATTAAGCAAAGTATGCCAAACTCAGAAGGTCAACGATTGTGTGCTCTCTCTCATATGTGGAAGATAAAGAGGGCAAAGAAAAAGAAAGGTGTGTGTTTGTTGGGGGTGGGGGGTCTCATGAAAATGGAAAGGAGATAGTAGAGTAGAGGAAAGGAAGCAGGAGGGAAGGGAAAGGGAACATATTGGGGAATGACATTGCCAAATTGCATTTTGATATTCTGTGCATGTAGGAATATGTAATAGTGAATCCCTTCATTGTGCACAACTATAATGCACCAATAAAAAGTATGGGGTGGGGAGAATCTGTTTCCTCCTCTACTTTCTTAAGAGAAATATATTTGTGACTCATGTGACCTTTTTATGACCATTCAATCTTTATGATTAAGTTAGAATTTATTCCTGAAATTCTAGATTTTGTCTCTTCTAATCAAAATGGTTTTGTTCAAGAGTTTGTCCTGGCTTAAAGGAGCCAGTTAAATAGTGATTTGAAAATACATTTTTTTTGTTATTACTCACATTGTTGTTAATACCTTTATATTATTTTCCTTTTGTAATGACAATATTATTTTGAAAAAGGGAAATCTTTAGTCAGACCTCAGAATACCAAGTTCACCACATCTAAAGACTCAATCCAATGACTATGTATAACTGTAAAGCTCTAATTAAACACTAAATAAAGATTCTGTGATACAGATTTGAAAGTGGCTTCACTTTCAATCAGCCTACTATGAATTGGCATTTGATTTCCAGGTCTAAGCAATATTTTTTCTCTAAGTTAATTAGAAGCTACTGAATCTATCAATTATAATCGAGATCTTCACAGTCTAAAACACGTGATAATGTCAGGTGACACCCACAGGTGTCACCTACAGTCTCCTTCAGCATAGTATAGGGAGGAAATTTCTAATATTCAAATAATTACTCAGCTTTATACATTATTGTGGGAGGCCATCCTCGCACGTGATTTGAGTTACCTCCCTGGCTGGGTGAGTGCACTTAGACACAGCTGTGTCAGAGCTTTCCCCACCCTTCTCCAGGTCTGAGGGCTTGTCCATGCGTGTCTGGCTACTGCCCTGAAGACCTTGGGATGCTGCCCCCTTAATCTTCATTGGATGGGATTTTCCCCAGAATTTCTTTTTCCCCAATAAATGTCCACTCCCTGGTGTTCTCTCTGTCTCGCTAGCCTCTTCAGTAAACCTGGATGCCACATTCGGTGGCTGGAGGCTGGAGCTAGGAGAAGCTATCCTGGTGTTGGTTCTAAAGGTAATTAGAGTCTTGTCTCTTCAATTCAAAACTCCCTAATGTTTTCTCATGGTTTGAACCTTCTTTCATGAAGCCAGCATGGGTCAAGGCTAGACATTACATAGATTATGAACCTAACTTTTCAGATAAGCCCCATGATAACAGGAAATTTAGTTTTAATTCAAGCTTTGTCACTAAGTAGTTATGTGACCATCAGAAATTTAGTATCTCTGAGTTGTGGCTTTCTCCTCTTTCCAAGCCCAGGATATAATGGTTTACTTAATCTCTTAAAGTTGTGTCAGTATCATGTGTATTTTTTACTCACTGGGGACCCACAGTCAGCAATTGTTGGCTCTCTTCTCTAGGGGCTAGCAGTTTAGGTGGGAGACAGATCAAGATGTGATCTGGTCTCCTCTAATAGGGATGAGGGCCAGGACCAGTGAGAGAGCAGGGGTGGTCAATACAGAGGAAGGTCAGCTTAGGCTTGGAGAGAAGGTAACTCAGCCAAAAAGCTGAATCTCACAGATGGATGTTGTTCAGGGAATGCATGTGATTTGGAGTGTGTGTGATTTGTGGTCAGGGAGGTTAGTTATGTGACAGGGAATTAAAAAGGAGAGAGACAGATGTTCCAAGAGGGCAGCTGAGGACTGCGCAGGTGAGCCTGACCTGGGAATGAGAAATGTTATATAATCAGAGAGGAGAGAATGGAAGGAGAGGCAAGGGAGATTGAGCTAGTCTGGACGGCCTTGCACTTCATACTGAGGATTGGCCTCAGGGGGGATTTGTTAATTAATGAACAAGTGAAGAAGGACTGCAGTTGCTCAGAAGAGCTAGAGAGGGCCTGGGGCACTGGGAAAGCAAATGGGAGAGTGGCAGGAAGATAGGCCTAAGGAAAAGGTTCTCTTCCTTGGGTTCAGTTAAGACATCTCTAACCTTCAGGGCATGAAGGGACAGGGATCTCCTATATGCTGTGTGTCGATGTTCATAGAAGTAGGGTTTAGAGAAATCAAAAATACTTAGTCCTTTGTAGAAGAAATGAGTCTATAGTGACTAATCAAAGCAATTAGTGACAATAACACTGTTTAAAGTCTCATTAAAGGAAATACTAAAACACTAGAAATTGAAAAATGAGCTTAGCAGGGAATCTGATAATTTATTAGAAATAGCTAATTATATGATGTTAAATCTGTTTTTATAAGCCATACAAATGTGTGGTTTTATTCATCCCTATTCAGAAGAACCATCTGGACCTTTCTCTTGTGCTTCTCTCTGCCTTCCTGGCACTATGTCACTCTCACCCCTTCACCCAGAGTCTGTGCTGGCCACTTGTGAGATTATTATATGTTTTGGGGTGTCTGCAATGCCTGCTGAATGGAAGCAGATAATGTCTTTGTTTACTGAAAGCCAGAGTATGAAATGCTTCTCTGAGCTTGGAAAGGAAGGTCAGCAGTCTGCTTAGAGGATGACTGTGGCTAATTCTTGCCTGGAGCCAGGGTTGACCCAAGTTTTTAATCATACTGCTTGGAACTCATGTTTGTCTCTGAAAAGATGTATGTCTGAAGTTAGAGCTACAGATTACATGAAAGCCCCTAAATGTCATTTATAGTGGAAGCTATGAATTACCCATGGCTGCCTCCCCAAAGTGAGGGTGAGGTCAGGTCCTGTGTTCCCCTCACACTGACCTAATTGCCCAGAAGCCATTCCACAGGGTGGAGGGAAGGAGGTGTAGAGGTTGGTTGCATTTTCCATTAGCAATACAGGAGTTACAGGCTGGTTCTTCCCCCATATATCTGAACCTTTTCTAAATGTTAACAATGGAAGAAATTAGAAATAGCTTCAATTATAAACCCAGAGTGCCAAAACAATGTATTGTCTCAGTTATGAATCTTAGAACTGCTTACACTCTTGGATTGTGGAAACTCCTGGGTCTTAATCACAACTGTTGATTTCAAGAAGCTGAAGGGAGGCATTTCTAGGAGTGTTCCAATAAGACTGAGAACCTTTGGGAGAGATTATCTTGGAAATTTTGACAAAGACTCAACAACTTGAGTATAGATGCTTCACTTTCATCTTTTAAAGTGTCAAAACTTTCACTCATATATATTTGAGTGAAGATTCCAAGTTTGTAGAGGCTTATAAAATCACAGGGAGAGATAGTGACAGCTAGTGTGGTAGAATTCTAGACTTGCAAAGCTGGAGTGACCTATAGGCACACTATGCTTTCCACTTGTCATGGTGTTTCTGGATCCTATTTTAGGGGATGGGGCATAGCTATGTGATGAACTCTGCTTTTTATTATTAGCAGAGCATTTTGTCAACCAGCTCTTACAGATATGCACAATGTAATCATTTATTATGAGAACACTAACGTATACTAAAATATGTCTTCAGTTTCATCCCAAACTATGTTATTATCTTATGCTGCAGTGCTTACCTGCATTAGGTTTTCAGCTACTTAATTAAACTAATATTCAGTACTTTCACCTGTTAGATAGTACAGAAACTAGGAAGAGGTGTTTATTTTTACTCTGTATCTTCATGGCCCTTTTGTGTTTTCCTCAGCTGTATGTCTAGTTCTTATACCTCTATATTTTTAACTCCTGTTTCCCTGTCCAGTATTAGCAAATTTTCTGCTCAGTAAGTCATAGAAAGAGCTCTTTCCAGTTACCAGTGACTAGTTAAAATCCTCCCCTAACAACATTGGAATGTATTAAAGGAGATTTTAGGGTTGACAGTTGGCTATTGGCCCCTCATTAGTTCATCATTCACTCCCAGGTGTCTGTAGATCACCTATTAGGTTCAATTCCTTGGCCAGGATTGTGGTAAATGTTGTCTAGAAATGTCCAGGGTACTCCCCAACCTGTACCAGGAGGAGGGACTCTGCAAAGGAACCAGGAGTGTCTTCCTGAGAGTGTGACATGGATGCTGAGACCTCAAGGGAAGTCAGAAGTGAGGGTCCAGGTCATCCATCAGGTTCATTGATGAACTGAAAGGTGCCGTAGGTTCATTAGGTAGAAGAGCAACTTACAGAAAAGTCTAAAGATACATAAGTAGTGGTCATCCTAGTTAATAAGATTGAAAACTCTCACAGGAGGTTTGGCCAGCACTAAGGAGCATTCATTAGATTTATGGACTTAATGTTCGGGGTGACTATTTTCCTAGGCTAAACAGTATGGAAAATGTACGTAAATGTAATAGGAAATGCAGAAGGCTCACACCATGAGTTTCATAATTTTGTTTCTGAATATCAGTCAGCATCTCCAATGTAATTAAGTGTGCAATGAATGCTTATTGAATTGAACATCAACCTTTTCTTGGAGGCAGAAATAATTATCACCTGAAAAGTTTTACAGATAAGAAGACACAGACCCAAGACCTGTGTTTAACAGTTAGACAGTCAGGAACAGATTTTTGAACTTATATTCTTATGCCTAAATAAAAGTTAAATATGATGACCCAACCATAGAGTGCAGAAGCATGAAAGAATACCTTGACATTACCCTAGAATCAGTTATTAATTTTAAGGAGAAGAGAAATTCAGAAAGATTGCTTCAAATAAGTTATGGCCATACTTCAGACTCTATCGGGAAGGTCACTGTGATGCCTCCTTTGGACACTTTTCTAGATTCTCATCTCTTAGGATCAGCAAGACCAGCTCCCCACATGCCCTTTATCCTTCTCATTCCCTCTCCACCTCAGTCATTGTGTTGGCCCACACTTGGGTCTTTCTCAGATCTCCTAGCCACACCCCACACTGGTGTAGGAGCTTTTATTTTCTTGCTTCACAACGGATCCCAGCCTGTAGCCATTAACATAAATCCAGACTTCATTTAAAATGCAATGTCTAGGTCCTTGTTGGGGCAGCCCCCCCCACAAGCCACACTCCAGCTTGAAGCTATATATAAAAGTTTTGTCCTACCTTAGCGTTTAAGGCTACGTTCCAAGCCCCTCATGGAAACCTGAAACTACGTGTAACATTGAACTCTCTTTGTGATTGTTTTTCTGTATGCATACATGCCTATGGTAAAATTTAATTTAAATGAAGTATAGTAAGAGATTACTAACAATAATAATATAAAGTAGACTAATTATAACAATATACATTAATAAAATTGCCTTGTACATGGGAGCCTTTATTAGGTAAAAGCTCTGAGATACTGCAACAGTCAATCTGATAACTAAGACAGTTTCTAAGTGGCTAATGGTTGGGTAGCATATACAATATGGACACACTGGACGAAGGATGGTTCGCATCCTGGGTGGGATGGGGTGACAATTCATCATACTCCCAGAACAACATGTAATTTGAAATTTACAAGTTGCTTATTTCTGGAATTTTCTATTTAATATTTTCATACTGCTGGTAAATGAAATCACAGAAAGTAAAACTGAACATGAGGTGGGACTACTATGTACATTTAGTACTAAGAATATGCTGGAACCAGTTGTGACACATGCCTGAAATACCTTCATATTGGAAGATGAGGCAGAAGGATCCCAAGGGAGACCTTGTCTCAAAATGAAAAAATAAAAAGAGCTGGTGTAGCTCAGTGATAGAGCACCCCTGGGATCAATCCTCAGTACTGGAGGAAAAAAGAAAAAAAAATGCTGGGTTCCTCCAAGCCATTTTGTTTATTTTGTATTTGGTGTTCCCTAATGGAATCTTCCCTTCTTCCCTTTTCCCTCTCCTCTTCTCTCTTGCCTTTTGCTCCTGCCCCCAACATACCAGGGCTCTCCTACTCTCTCTCTCTCTCTCTCTCTCTCTCTCTCTCTCTCTCTCTCTCTCTCTCTCTCCCCACCCCCCCTTCACTTCAACCACACTCCATCTTTTGGCCCAGGTGATTGCTTCCTTGGGCCTTCCCTGGCCTCCCAGCCTGTCCACGTCCTGCCTCTCTCCCAGCCCAGCCCACCCTGGACTTAAAACACTGCTCAGTGATGTTGGCCCCTCTGGGCCATCAGCCCCTTCAGGACAAGGACTGTCCTCTGTGATTTTACTTCTGTATTTCCAATCCCAGTTCTCTGCCAAGACCTCAATAAGTAAATTTTGCTTGTTTATATTTTTCATAAAAACAATAAAACTCTAGAAGGTATTTAATGGGGAAAAATAGGACTTGATTTGCATATGAGACAGATCTCTGAGGCAGATATTCAGTAAATGGGCTCCTGTGGCTTCCAGAAGAAAAGTGGGTTGTTTTTCAAGTGGATATTTCCCATCTTATTCCAAGTCAGGAGCTTTGGGTGGGAGGCAGCAGATTGTGCTCAAGAGTATTGTCCCTTGAGTTCTCTCCAAATGACCCCAGATTCGTTTAGAGTACGTGAAGTCCAGTCTCCAGGTGGAGCAGTTCATACAACTTATTGTCTTAGAAATGTGGCATCACAACTTCCAAGAACACTTTGGGCTTGTTCTTCACCATGTCTTTGACTAACTGTGTGCCCCTGGGTCCCCCTAAAAACTCTCTTAGTTTGATTGTTTATTTGCAAAATTTCGCATCAAATATAAATCCTTCCACTATCACAGCATGGTCAGGAGGATTAATGCAGGTGGAAATTCTTTGCAAGCTGAGGTTGTAAGAGACGTAAACTATAGTATCATGATTTGCCTACAAAACATGTTGACTAGATTGCTGATCAGTCTCTGCTTCTTCCTTTTATTAATATGCTTAGAATTTCTAAACATTGCCTGTTGCCATTAATATTGTTCATTCATTCTGTGAAATCATCAGAGTTGGAGGAAACCTGTTGTTCCATCCAAGCACCCTGGCCATAAGAGGAGCATTATTGGTTGGAGAAGTTACAAACTACAGCTCTGTTCAGCAAAGTAAGGTGCAAAAATGTTAAGAAAGAACCATTAGGGCCGGGGATGTGGCTCAAGCAGTAGCGCACTCACTTGGCATGCGTGCGGCCCGGGTTCGATCCTCAGCACCACATACAAACAAAGATGTTGTGTCCGCCGATAAATATTAAAAAAAATTTTGCTCTCTCTCTTCTCTCTCTCTCTCTTAAAAAAAAAAAAAAACCATTAAAAAAATGCAACCACAGGGGCTGAGGTTGTGGCTCAGTGGTAGAGTGCTGGCCTAGCATGTGTCAGGCCCTGGATTCGATCCTCAGCACCACATAATGATAAATAAGGGTATTGTGTCCATCTACAACTAAAAAATATTTTTTAAAAATGCAACCACAGCATGGAGTTGGACAATCCTGGGTTCAAATCTTGTCTGTGATCTTGGGGCTATTTATGCAACTTTTTTGAGATTTATTCTCCTCATCAATTAGAGGCAAGGAATAATAATATGTACAGGAAAGGGCAGCAGGAGAATGACTGACATGTACTCAGACAGGACAGCCTTTTACACAGCTGGTGTCTATTCAGTCTTTTCTTAGTGTGGATGCTATGCTGGCTAGTAATAATAGATGTAATGTGTAGATAATGTGGTAACCCCTTTATCTTGCCTATGTCTTTGGATACCTTCTGAGTCCTGGTATTCCTGAATCTCAATTTTGTTCATCATGAGCAGCTTGTGATAGATAAATAATAATTATTATAATAAAAAATGAATCATAATTGTTGGTTGGGGTGAGGAGCTAGGCATGCCAGGCCTCTACTTGTTACTTTATGAGGTGCTTTTTAGTCATCATTACATGTCAGGAGGTACACTTGACTGTTGAAGGAGCTGAGGTTGGAGAAGGTTAACAGACTGGCCCACTCTTACTCCAAAGCCAGGAGCTTTCTGAGTAACACTAAGTCCTGTGCTCAAATCTCAAGTCTCATGACTCACAGATCTCTACCTCCTCCTCCAAACTGGATCCTTTTCTTCTCTGGTACTCTGTTGTCCCCACTCCCTTTGGTCAGGAAATCTCTTCCCTGCTGACTTTTTGCAACCAATGTGCTCACATCCTCCATTGCAGACAAGGACTCTTCTGTGAGTTAATATCTTTACTATTTTTTCTAATATTTAGAAAACACACTGGAGTTTTGCTTCTAGATTATGATTATTGGGATCCTTGGGGTTTATCCTGTGGCTTAATTCTTAGGAGAAATGTTTTCTTTGTTGTTATGTTTAAGCTATTTTTTCCTCAAGCCAAGGGCCATTACAGCCTCCTAAGTGTTTAGGCACTAATTTTGAGAACTTAGGTTTAACAAAATTGTTTTAGGGAATTGGATTATTTTAATCAAACTTTTCAGTCCTTTGTTGTTGGTATTGATGGTCTTTTTCCTTGGCGATTTTAAATTGTCTTCAGAGGATCAAGAAAAGAAAGTACCAGTTCTTGTGATATGCTTTTAAGTAGCTTTTTAACTAGTGCTTTTTAGTTGTTGAAGAAATTTACACCATACGAGCATATTAAACAATTTGGGCTAAATGCTCTTCTGTCCCACTTCTGAATCCTTGCAGGAAAGCTTCTAACACTTGCTAAAATTGTTTCAGGTAAGGAACTCTTGACTTCAAACCTAATCATTTTCACTTTGCATTGAGGTATATATAATCACAAAGATTGAAATGCCATTCAATGGTAAAACTTTAGTTTTTTTTTTTTAATCTGCCATTACCTTATTTTATTATTACTGTGGCTGAGTTGCCCCAGTATGTGTTAACAGAAGGAGCCAAATCGCCCCCCCATCCCCTCCACTTCCCCCACCTGCTTTTAGGTAAGTTTTATTGTATTGAAAAAGTAAGATTCTGGATTCTTTTCTTGCCAGGAAACAAAAGATCATTTTCATTAATGTTGCTTCTTGGATGACAGTGTCAGTCATCTCTTTGAAAATTCATTTTGGAAATGAAGTTTGTTCCTCAAGCATCCTTATAAAGGAGCTGTAAAAATGGCAGGGAAAAGATAATAATAGAGTAGAGGTATTAGAGCATTTATACAAGGAAACTTAGTTTACCTTCCTTCAAACTTGCTTTTATGCAGCATACTTTCATTCCTCTATTTCTCATTTTTTTTCTCAGTCTCCTCTGAAGGGTTCTGTGCATTAGATCAGAGCTCCAGTCTTATTACCAGTGCTTCCTGGCCAGGCACACTGGTGAGCCCAAGCCCCATACTGGAGTCAACAGCCCAGGTCTCCTGTGGGGGAGGTAGGATGAGAGCTTGGAATGTGTGGGGCCTGGAAGCCCTACATTGATCTTGGGTCAGATTTCCCCTCCCTACCATCAACTCCAAATGTGTAAAACACTAATGTTTTGAGTTGTTAAACTACCCCATTTACAATAATCTCAAAAAAACAAGATACTTGGGAATCAATTTAACAAAAGATGTGAGAGATCTATACAATGAGAACTACAGAACCCTAAAGAAAGAAACCAAAGAAGACCTTAGAAGATGGAAAGATCTACCTTGCTCTTGGATAGGCAAAATTAATATTATCAAAATGACCATACTACCAAAAGCCTATACAGATTTAATGCAATTCCAATCAAAATCCCAATGGCATTCCTCATAGAAATAGAAAAAGCAATCATGAAATTCATGTGGAAAAATAAGAAACCAAGAATAGCTAAAGCAATCCTTAGCAGGAAGAGTGAAGCAGGTGGCATCATAATACCAGATCTTAAACTATACTACAGAGCAATAGTAACAAAAACAGCATGGTATTGGCACCAAAACAGACTGTTAGACCAATAGTACAGAATAGAGGACACAGAGAATAATGCACAAAATTACAATTATCTTATATTAGACAAAGGTGCCAAAAACATGCACTGGAGAAAAGATAGCATCTTCAATAAATGTTGCTGAGAAAACTGGAAATCCATATGCAACAAAATAAAATTAAACCCATATCTATCACCATGCACAAAACTTAACTCAAAATGGATCAAATTAAACCATATCTTTCACCATGCACAAAACTTAACTCAAAATTAAATCAAAAGGAATTAAACCAGAGACTCTTGTGTCTAATAGAAGTAAAAGTAGGCCCTAATCTTCATCATGTTGGATTAAGCCCCACTTCCTTAATAAGACTCCGATAGCGCAAGAATTAAAACTAAGAATCAATAAATGGGTTAGATTCAAACTAAAAAGTTTCTTCTCAGCAAAAGAAACAATTTGTGAGGTGAACAGAGAGCCTACATCCTGGGAGCAAATTTTTACCCCTCACATATCAGATAGAGCACTAATCTCTAGGGTATATAAAGACTTCAAAAAGCTAAGCACCAATAAAACAAATAAGTCAATCAACAAATGGGCCAAGGACCTGAACAGTCACTTCTCAGAAGAGGACATACAATCAATCAACAAATATATGAAAAAATATTCTTCATCTCTAGCAATTAGAGAAATGCAAATCAAAACTACTCTAAGATATCATCTTATTCCAGTCAGAATGGCAGCTATTATGAAGACAAACAACAGTAAGTGTCGGCGAGGATTCAGGGGAAAAGGTACACTCATACATTGCTGGTGGGACTGCAAATTGGTACAGCCAATATGGAAAGCAGTATGAAGATTCCTTGGAAATCAGGGAATGGTACCACAATTTGACCCAGCTATTCCTCTCCTCAGTCTATACCCAAAGGACTTAAAAACAGCATACTAGAGGGACACAGCCACATCAATGTTTATAGCAGCACAATTCACGATAGCTAAACTGTGGAGCCAACCTAGATGCCCTTCAGTGGATGAATGGATAAAAAAAAGTGTGGCATATACACACAATGAAATTTTACTCAGCATTTAAAAAAAAAACAAAATCATAGCATTTGCAGGTAAATGGATGACGCTGGAGAAGATAATGCTAAGTGAAATTAGCCAATCCCCAAAAAAACAAATGCCAAATGTTTTCTCTGATATAAGGAGGCTAAATCATAGTGTGGTAGGGAGGGGGAACATGGGAGGAATAGATGAATTCTAGATAGGGCAGAGGAGTGGAAGGGGAAGGGAGGGAGCAGGGGATTAACAAAGATGGTGGAATGTGATAGACATCATTATCCAAAGTACATGTATGAAGTCAGGAATTGGTGTCAGCATACTTTATATACAACCAGAGATATGAAAAGTTGTGCTGTATATGTGCCATAAGAATTGTAATGTCATTTATTTTTTAAAATCAATTAAAAGAATAATAATTATAGATGAAACTGATAAATACAATCAACTACATATTCTTGCTCTTAATAACTAAATTTAGCAAATGTTTTAGAGGTTTATGTTTAAGAATTTTCACAAAGTTTTGTACAAGAACTTATATTAATTTTATTCAAATAGCTTACTGTGATACCTATGTCTTACATTAAGACATTTTTATGCTATGTAATTTTTAATTACAAATTCACCCAATAATCTATTAAATTATCTGTAGTTAAAAAAAACACATTATTGAAGTAAAAAAATATTTTGAGTTGTCTTTAAAAATGTTAAAAATTTTAAAAATATTAAAAATGGATATGCAATGAAAATCAAAATTGAGGAATTATGGATCTTGTAACCTGAAGAGTGATTATAGAGGTAGAAAGCATAGTTACAAATTGTCCTACAACCATTTGCAGAAGGGAACTGACACCAAGACCACCCAAGACCCTTAAGCTTATTTCCCTACCTACCCCAAACACCTCCAAGCCTGTGTTTCATGGTGGCTTTGGGAGGAAAGGCTGTTCTTTGAGGAGCTGGACAGTATGTAAATTGAAGAAAATGCTTAAACTCTTAGGTTTACTCAGGGTAAGTCAGGATGGGGGATTCTTGGGGAATACCTCCAGCAGGGCTCAGGTAATGACCTTCTGTCTGCTGTGCTACTGACAAAGGGCCCTCATAAGTGATTGGAGTGAAAGGGGCATATATCGGGGATCCAAAGGCACTAGCTTTTTTGTTTGTTGCTATGGCGTTTGGAGCTTTTTGTTTTTTGAGACAGAGCCTTCATATGGTTGCCCAAGCTGGTCTAGAACTCCTGGGCTCAAGCAGTCCTCCTGCCTCAGCCTCCTGAGTTGTTTGGAATGCATCTATTCTTAATGGTGCCCTACTATGTTGATTTGTGTTCATTTGGAGAACACTGGTGACATATGCAATAGAGAATCAACCTCCAGGTGTCATCGGCAGGTCCCAGGCAAATGCTTTCCATGAGGTAGATGCTGAAGAATTTTTTTTTCTTTTTGTACTGGGGATTGGACTCAGGGACACTCAACCACTGAACCACTTCCCCAGCCCTATTTTGTCTCCTATTTAGAGACAGGGTCTCATTGAATTGCTTAGTGCCTCACCATTGCTGAGACTGGCTTTGAACTCTTGAGCCTCCTGCCTCAGCCTCCTGAGCCAATGGGATTACAGGCATGTGCCTCCTCTCCTGGCTGCTGAAGAGATTATATGTAGATTGTCACTCCCTGTGGGTCCTGTAACTTTGTGCTTTGTACAAACCCTTCCTGGCTCCTTGTCACAATAGTTCTTCCTTGGTGTGAGCTATTTCTAACACGCTTCCAATGGGCTCCTCAAGGACAGAGGCAGGGTGTGCCTGATTCCTTTTTTTATTCTTCCCCTGAGCCTGGCACAAGGCCTGATTTGTGATGGATACCTTGGAAAGACAAGATGGAGAAAACAAGAATAAAATAATTTTATTCTCATTTATTGATGTCACAATTTGCCCCATCTTATACTAGGAGTCATACAGTACAAGAGCTTGAAAGACCCTCCATGGCAGTTGATGATTTATTGGCACCTGGCACTTGTGGGTGGTGGCTCCCACTTCAGTGTTCCCTCAGTGGCATTCCTATTGAGTGCACCTCTTCTTTTGATGGTCACGTCTGTTTTCCAGTTCACCTGACCTGCAGCAGTAAAGTTTTTCTGCAATGGATAGAAAGTAAGCATACAGGAGCAAAGATACAAGTTGATACATACCAAGGAGTGGGATAACTGGGTCAAATGGTGGTTCAATTCCAAGTTTTCTGAGAAATTTCCGTACTTCTTTCCAGAGTAGTTGCACCAATCTGCAGTCCCACCAGCAATGTGCGAGTGTATCCTGTTCCCCACATCCTTGCCAACACTTATTGTTACTTTTATTCTTGATAATTACCATTCTGACTGGGATAAGGTATAATTAGACAAAGGGAAATGAAGGGAAGGGAGAAGGGATAGAAAAAGAAAAGACTGGAATGAATCTGAAATAATTTTCCTATGTACATATTTAAATACTCCATAGTGAATCTTACCATCATTCTATATCCATAAGAATGGAGTCCTAACTACACTAACATATATTCTGTGTTTGTACAATTATATCAATGAATTCTACTGTCATGTATAACTAAAAAGAACCAAAGGGAAAAAAGGCACAAGTTGAATATCCCATATATAAAATATTTAGCATCCAAAATATTTGAAATTTTGGATATTTTTGCATTTGGGTATTTTGTATAGACTTTGCCAGTTGAGCATCTATAATCCCCAAATCCAAAACATTGCACAATCTAGAACTTCCTGAAAGGATGCTCTCAATCTTTGGTTTGGGTTATATTTTATTTTTATTTCAATCACTAGGGCTTTGGGGGGGAAATCAAGGATTAAACTTGGGGCACTCAACCATGAAACCACATCCCCAGCCCTATTTTGTATTTTATTTAGAGACAGGGTCTCACTGAGTTGCTTACTGCCTCACTGTTGCTGAGGCTGGTTTTGAATTTGTGATCCTCCTGCCCCAGCCTACCAAGCCACTGGGATTACAGGCATGCGCCACTGTGCCCAGTTCACTAGAGCTTTTAAAGGGAACATACTTCCATGTTAGTAACTGACTTCAATCTGTAATTTGTATAAACATGTGTTTATTATGAAATTGGTTATTATGAAATATGGTTAAATTATGATAAACAGGTGAAGTAGGAAGTACAAAGGAAAATGTCTTCACTATTCAAAGCAGGAGAAATACCTCTTAAAGATGTCCTATCTAGGACTAATTTACTCAAAATGTAGTGCGTGTTGTGAAGATTAATGACAGGTAGTGGCCTTTTGCAGAGCTTTTCAGCCTGAGTCTAATGTGCTGGGTTCTTTTTTATTTTTCCAAACCTCCATAACTAAAGGATTTTTTCACCCTGCCCTTTGTTCACAATATGGGACTGTAATTGAGTTCATATTTCTCGCCCAACCTTTCAGCTGTAATTAATATTTTATTGTAGCAGATTTTATCACTAACTAGCAGAGCAGCAGGGTATTAAACTGCATGCGCGCATGTGCACACGTGCACACGCACACACATCCAGAACAGTAGCGAGTTACTGATGCCAGGAAAGCCCCTTGTCATGAATTATGGCTGACAGAACATAAAATATGCTTGTGGTGGCCTGCAACCCTTCCACAGCAGTTTATGGCCAACCTTAGGATCACAGCAGGACAAAGAGAAATTAAAGTTGCTCACACAGACTCTTCAACCCCACAGGTCTGTTCACCTGGCAGTGTGTTACCAAAGTCTGTGTAACACTAGTTACTAGTTTTCACTCATAATTTAATGACCAGGGCATTGTTAGGTCAGCTGCTCTCAGCACCAGTGCTTCATGCAGAACTCTGAGGGATCCTAGCCATGATGACAGCATGTTGAATTCTCACCTAGTTTTAAACTGGAGATGTGCTTCTTAAAAGATAGTTAAATCTTACCAGGTTGTTTGGTGTATTTGGGTACCATTTCAGTTGACAGATTTAGGGAAGGGGTACATCTGAACAAAAAACAGGGCGAGCAGAAATTCTGTGTGGTTACATGGTGAGACACTTTAGTTATATGGGTTTTTTAAGTTTTTTTTTTTTTTGGTTATAGGTGGACACAATATCTTTGTTTTATTTATTTATTTTTGTATGTGGTGCTAAGGATCGAACCTTAGCAAGTGGTTGAGGCAAGCGCTCAACCACTGAGCTACAACCCCAGCTTAGTTATATGTTTATTTTCATGTGATTAATATTTTTATTTTCTCACGTCTTCTACAAATTAGCCTTCAGAAAGATTATCAGTACTCATTTCTCTTCTTTTTAATACGTTATAGGATATATGCTTTGTATCAAAAATTGCAAAACAAGATAAAAAGTCATTCTTAGGTCCCTGAAATGATCAGAAGTGACTATTTTAAAGGAATAGCAAAAGCAGCAATGGAAGAATCATTGCATTTCTGCTTCTCTCATTTTCTCCTTGTCCTTTCTTCTGTTAACAAGCTGGGTAACCCTCAATAAGAAAGAAAGAAAGTGGGGAGGGAGGGAGGGAGGAAGGAAGGAAGGAAGGAAGGAAGGAAGGGAGGGAGGGAAGGAGGAAGGAAGGAAGGAAGAAATAGAATAATGGATAAGAAATATGGACTTAACAACTAAGGTTTTAATCATGCAATGAATTAGGACAAAAATTTGAGTCAATTTCAATTCTACTTCAAGTTTCCTCTCAAAGACCTCAAAGTCTGAAAAAAGCTAAAAACACATTTTATCACATTTGAACTTATAAGTTAAAAAGTACATGCAAGATGTTCAGATGTTCTTTTCTAGATTATACATCATGTGCTATTCTGTATACATGCAGATTTCTTATTTTCCTTATAAAGTTCTTAGAGTTTTGATATAAGAAAGCCTAACATAAATTAAACTTTAAGTTTCATTCCATTTGCAAGTTCTGATAGAAGTGATGGTACATTTTTGATGGATTCATTTTTACTATGGATTGTACTTTAAAGCAGTAGGAAGATTTTATGTTACTTTAAATTCCAGAATAGTAGTAGACCAGCATTAGGAAAGGTGCACGTTTATTTTTCATAATTTTTTTTTTGGTACTGGGTACCACTGAGCCACATCCCCAGCCCTATTTTGTATTTTATTTAGAGACAGGGTCTCACTGAGTTTCATAGCACCTCGCCATTGCTGAGGCTGGCTCTGAACTCAAGATCCTCCTGTTGCTGGGATTACAGGCGTGTGCCACCACTCCTGACCAGGAGTGGTTCAACTTTGATAAACAAAAGAAGCCTTAGTAATAAATTCAAAAGGTTGTAGAATTTTAATTCAGCTCACTAAGCTAGAAACTTCTGATTGCCTTCCTTTCCTTGAGAATTTACTTTTTTGTTTTTAATCTTTTTAGAAAAAAACAGATGGTAGATTTTCAAAGCTAACTTTGAGATTGGAATCCAATGATTGTTGATCGGAAGATTTTATGAAATTGATTAGTGAAATGATGTTATTTGTACAGATGAAAAACACACAGATCTCGCAGTTCAGTCAAGGTACCAGTGACCTGGGTGCTACATGTTAATTTCCATCAGGGAGACAGCAATGTATGGCAGTTGGGCAGCAGAGAGGATTTAGCTATTTTTCATTAGCACTTGGACTTTGATAAAGGGAGATAGAAAAGAGCTGCTTGACCTTTCAGTGCTTAAATTATTAAAGAGCAAATAGATTTGAGGTCTGGATGCTTGCAAATCTAATTTGTCTTGTGGAACAAGGATGAAAAGACTTTTGGGGTTTGAAATTGCTACAGTCAACTTAGTTCTTTCTTTAATATATCTGGAGATGAGTAGATGGTAACCATTTAAAAAGTAATATGTCTGGAGTAGAGTGTATAATATAACTAATACAAGGGACAAAAAGGGAGGCCCATTAAATGATCATTTCAATCTCCTATTTTCACCTAATCCTCATTAAATTGCTGCTTAGGGAAAAAATTACTTTTTCATCCATACTCTCTTAGATGGTGTATAAATTACAGAAGGAAACTTTGTTTCATTAAGAAATGTCTCATTAGGGAACATCAGATTGTATAGTTTGAGTCACAGTCAGGCATTACCTGGCACAGAGTAGTCACTCAAAATATTTATTAAATTAATAAGTAAGTGAACACACACATCATACATAGTAGCAAGGTTGGAGAAGAGAGGAATGAGAAGTGAGAGATGGAGTTGAGAGAAGGAGTAGAGAAGCAAGAGACTCAGACTTTTATTCCCTCCAGGTTCATTATTTGTTGTGGGTCATCCAGGACAAACTTAAATTCTGACCAGCACCCACTTATCACAAAATTTTTTCTTCATAGTTCTTATATTCAGGAAATAAATTTAATGTTAAATTTTAGTTATGCAAACACACGTGTAAAGAGCAATTAACTTCCCCTTTACCAGCACATATAATGTGTAATGTATCCCCCAAACAAAATAGACATGACTTTGGGATCATATTATGATTTCAAAAATATGCATTTTATAGCCCACTTCATTACAAGAGTTATGAGAAACCAAAATGAATAAATTGTAGCCCTCCTCCTCTAGGAGCTTACAAGACTTCTGAAAATAATGATAAACTGATACCAATGGCTAACAGTCTTCACCAAAAAAAAAAAAAAGATATTTTTGTGAGTTTGGAACAGTGTAAGAACATCCCAAAGTGAGGGAATGATTGGAAGCCAGTGGAAGAGGGGTCAAGGAGGGTCTCTACGTTTTATGAGAAAGGTTCCCTGATGAGTTTCCCAAGGGTCTATCCTGCTGGGGAGACCAGTATTTAAATAGCCCAGGCCAAGAAGAAAGAATAGAGACAGAGGTTTGTGTCCAAATTCAGTATCTTGGGGCATGAAAAGTCCAGAAGTGGCTGTATTGATTTTTTTACAGAAGAGATTTAGAATCAGAGGGTGCCCCTTACATGGTGAGAAAGATGAAGATATTTGAGCAGGTTCAAAGTCACTGTGACTGCAGGAGTAGATCTTTCCCTGAAAGTGATTCATACCACAGATAGAGATGTCAGAAGGGAATGAGGTCAAGGTAACATTACCATCTATAGCTCCCTTGAAATCATAAAAGTGAAACAATCTTTACACAATGCTCAAAATAAAATGATTATGGAAAGTAGAGATCAGCTTGTATATTGGTTGCATCTGCAGGGTATTTCACTCAGGGCAGATGGCTCACATCAGTGCCTTAAATAGTACTTGTGAAGAAGGAAAGCATCACCTGGCCCAGTTATTTAGAACATGATGTGAACTGGGCTCCCCTGCCACTTTAGTAGAATAGCACTTCACCTGAGGACCTTGGTCTTCTCCTCAGTAAATGGGAAAAAAATGAAACTTAATATATACATGACTGGGTACTGGATAGAATAATTTCTGTAAATTTTTTTGACTTCAAAAAATTTTTCCGTGTTTTATTTTCCTGCTTTGTTTTTCTGGTTTGTCTTGTGCAGGAGTTTCTGAAAAGTTATTTTTAAATTGAAATTTTGAAAATCATGTCATGTAGCAATGAACCAGAAAAGCTGACTCTTTAAAGGAAGCCATTGTTGAAAATTATTTTATCAAGTTGGGAATTTCTTTACAAAGCATTCTTATGGGTTGTTCATTTTGTGAGAGCAGTTCTTATATGGTGAATAAGAATTCTGGACTTATAAAATGCACATTAGAGATCCAACTAATATACTCATTTCACTGAAAAAAATAAGACCCCTCAAAATCAATTAAAAACTCCAGTTATTTTCAGAATCAGAGGTGCTGGGATCCATGCACTGACACATCCCTATAAAAGCCATTTCAAGAAAATATTCATGCTTTCTCAGTGCTGTTTTTAAAGACATTTTGAGTAAATTCCTTCCATAACTGTCATCTGTGATTATACTACTAAGCAGGTGGCATTTTATCTTTTACTTTGACCTTGACCCTTACTCCTGCTAATTTATTACCTAATATGCAGATTAGTACTATAGCCCCTCCCTTCTGCAGCAAGACCCCTTATGGATGCCTGAAGTCACAGTTAGTATCAAACCCTAGATGCACTGGTGTTTCTATATACACATATTTATATAAAGATAAATTTGTAAATTGGACACACTAAGAGATTAAGAACAATAACTAATAAGCTTATAAAACAATTATAACAAGTAAATCATGGTAGTTATGTGAATGAGATCTGTCCCTCTTGAAAGAATCAAGACATATGTTAATATTTTGGGATTGTGGTTGAGTGAAACCACAGAAGGCAAAAACGATTAATATTTTGGGATTGAGGGTAACTGAAACACAGAAAGCAAAACCACAGATCAGGGGGAATACTTACTGTATTTGCTGCTGTGTCAAACTACTCCAAATTTAGCAGCTTAGAACAAACTTTTTATCTTGCCATGATGGTGTGGGCCAGCAGAGGGTTGGCTGGACAGCTTCTGCTCAGGGCCTCTCAGCACTTCAGTCATCTGCTGGCTTGGCTGGTGACCTTCTGAGGCCACTCACACACATGGCTGCTGCAAATGCTGCCTGTGGGCTGGGAGTCCTTGGGACTGCAGAGCAGAGTGCCCCCTCCAGCTTGGCAGGTTCATGCTGTGGGACCATTTTCTTGGTTGGCTTCTCCAAGAGCAGGCTCCCAAAGGAACCACATGAAGATGCATGTGTAGTGACCCTTCTGCCACATTCTGTTGGTGGCACATGAGTCATTAAATATAGTGAAGCCCACCTCTTGACCAAGAAATGTCAAGGTCTTTGTAAGTAAATCTTTATATCACCACATCCAAGTATCTGTAGATATAAGAAGTCAAGAAGGATGAGAGAAATCAAAGTCTGCCTTACCTCTTTATGCATCCTGTGTCCTCCCTAAATACTTTCTTTCATGTTGTGTCTGTTATGCAGGGAGGAATCTACCAGATTTGCTGGAGCCTCTTACAGAACAACACCCAGTAGCAAGTCGCTTCCTTCCTTTCTTTCTTCCTTCCATCTTTCCTTCACTGATCGAAATGTCAAAATTCACTTTATTGTCACACTGTAAGCCTGTTGGACTTCCTGTGTGTTGAGAAATCACTGCAATGTTGAATTGTAATTAGACAGAATTATAAGTTGAATGGTGACACTCACTTTGTGACTCATTTTGCACCAAATGGTTGTGTTCATAGAGTAAATGTTTGCCTGAATGCAGATTGTGAGTTCACACTAACAAGAACCATGAAGAGGCCTTCCCCAGGGAGGCTGGGATGGGCTCCCACTCCTAAGCTTCTCTCTTATTGTTAATGCTCAGCTGTACTCAGACAGAAACTCTCGAATCACATCATTTTTGTAGGGAATCAGGGTGCTATTCTGTACTATAAGAAAAAGGCACAGGGTTCTGCTCTTCAGGGGACACATCATCCTTGCAGATGTTGTTGAAGCGTGCTTTCCCATCCCTTCTTTATATGTGATTCAAGTGGCCTTGTTCATGGTTTCCTTTTCCAAGTCACATGGAGTTCCAAAGCTTGGCTTTTGAAATTCCAGTCCCTTCATCTCCGTTTTTCTCATGTCCTCTCTTTCCACTGACTGATTATGGTCCAGGGCAAAGGAATGTAAAGAAAAGATGGGAGCCGTAAACCTCAGTTAAGATGAATCACTGTGCATTTCTTTTGTGACTTGTTAAAACTTCTCCTGTGGTCATACAGATGCCACTGAAGAGAATAATGCATTGCCTTTCTTACAAACCTACTGTTAATATAATTTCATTATCAATAAGTTAAAAATCATTGTGAGGTCTGTGTGAGAAAAGTATTGTTAGTGCCCTGCATACAAATAACAGTTTCTAAACATTTTAAATTATGGTGAGTTTTGTTTCTCTCAGTAAATTATTTTGGGTTATTTTGGGTGAGATAGTTCTGAGGGAGAGTGTAAACATCGTCCCTCTCTCTTCTGATGAGCAAGCATCAAGTGAGTGGTCCTTATGTACCAGGCATTTATTATGGACCGTGTTCAGCATGTTTCTTATTTTAGAGGTGCTGGTTGGTTCCCTGCAGTTCAAGGCAGAGATCAGATCAGTTAAAAGATATCACTTATGATTCCCACACACACACACTTTTTTTCCTCTAGTGTTTATCAAATAGTGGTTGAGGAAAAACGTCCTGGAAGAACTAAAAAGACAACAGAGGTCTTGAAGTGCTACCCAGTGCCAATTCACTTCCAGAATGCTTCCATCCTGAACTCACAGTACTACTTTGCTGCAGAATTCCCATCAGACAGCCTCCAAGCTGCTCAGCCTTTTACCATTGATGACAATAAGACATACAGTGGATACTGGAACACTCCTCTCCTCCCCCATAAAAGCTACAAAATTTATTTCCAAGCTGCTAGTAGAGCCAATTGGGTTAGTTTTATAGATGACTGTTTACCAGTGCTATTTTGTGTTATTAATGTGAGCATAGCTTAAGTAAGATGGTAGTAAATAAATGAAGTCATGCATTTGTGTGCTTTTACTTGTAAACAATTTTGTTCTCCTTTAAAATTATTTTCATCTAGAGAAGTTTATGGCAACAACTGAATATATTCATATCATCTTTTTTTTGAAAGTGTAGGGTCAACAATGATGGCTTTTATTTTCAAATGTTCTTATTACCAAACATTGGCTAGACATTTGGCTTAGCTTACTATTTTACAGGAAAACAGTGTAGCTACAACACATACATCCAGCTCATTTAAAGTTTTGTGAGCTCCACAACATCTGTCTTTTCAGCATATTCTGTTCCATTTCTTTAATTCCACAAGACTTTATGCTTCCTATAGCTATGGCTAAATTAGATGTCTTTTTTTTTTCCTCTTAAGAGAAAACAGCTTTAGGAAGATGAGATAGAACAAAATGAAAACTATCATTGAGTCCCACATCTGTCTCCTTTCCTGTTCAGACCAACTAGAGCTCTGATAAAATTTAAGTCTCATTACACAGCAGGAAACATTTTCCAGATTCTTTCATCAATTCCTTCCCTCATGGCACAGGTCTAGGTATTGCTGGCTACTTAACTTTTGCCATTAAAAAGAAAAATCTTTGTGTGGGGGGCTACAATCCTTCCACAGTGCTGTTTGCACAGGACACAAGGATAGGTCTGAGGAAACATTCAACATCAACAGGTAGAGATCATTTGTGTTTAACTCCTTCTTCCTCATGGGGTGTAGCGTTCCCCAACACCATCTGCACTGGAGTCAGAAAATGTATATGAGCGTGGTTCCAAAAGTGAACTAAGTGTGATAAAAGCCATACCTGGAACAATGAAATCTTTCCTTATCAGTGTGATTCAACTCAAACTGCAGGTAATTCTGTTGTTTTAAATACAACATGAATAATAAGTTCCCCCTGTCTATTTAATACAGGAAATTAAAATTGACTGTGTCCATGTGTCCACAAAAGGTGGGTTGAAATTGTGGGAATATCTTGTGGCTATGTCTCTTAAAATTTACTTTAGACTGTGTTTCAAAACTTTTTGCAATGTAACTTCATTGAAATGAGTATGTGCGTGTTTCTGTTTGTATGTATCATATCTATATGTGTGCATGTATAGATGTTTTAGGATTTATGGCAGTTAACACTATTTCATGTAAATACGTTTCATAATTACAATCCATATTGCTATGTTCCAAGCAGTTTTCAATGCTTATCTTTTAAAAATTGTTCTAAAATATTTATTTTTATATGATGTCTATACATATCATAACTGTTTAGATCAATCATAGTGCACCATACCTGGTAAAACTATATTTAGAGAGTTTTCATATACAAGGGGTTAAAATATTTATGCTTCCACCTTCTTTAATGAGATGAGACCCTGCTGTGTTGCCTAGCCTGGCCCCAAATCCCTGAGCCCAAGTGATCTTCTTTTCTCACCTCCCAAATAGCTAAGATGACAGGTGCCTGCCATCAGGGCACACCTGCTATTTTCAGCAGAGATCTAGCTATAATAGCCCCAGAAAGTCAAGTCTACATGAGCTTTTTTCACTGATGATGCCTGAGTCCCAGTAGCCAGGTGATCTTATTACAGAACTTCTGTTTCCCAGGCCTGGTTAAAATTCTGAGAAATGTGATCAAGGATGAGCTATAGATAGGGGGAGTCACCATGTGCTGCCCACACAACACCTTTTAAGAAGAAGGTGCAGATGTGTGTACTTGGACATGAGCAGTAATCTCTCTCTCATTGGTCTTAAGGTGATAAACATTACATATGGAAGTGCATGAGAAAATGCTTTGAGAAATATGCCTTCTTAAAATGAGGCACTATAAATTAACCCTTGTAGTTAAATATATTCTTTCAGACCATCATGGTAACCATGAGCACGAAGAGGTTGTGTGTGATTTAACTTAGAAATAATGAGAAGACATCACTGGGTCTGTGGCATGAGATTACATCAGCTCACGCTGGATATGTGCTGTTGGATAAAAGTATCATTTTGATGTATTTAACTGTCAAGAAACAGTTTGACTATGCCACGAATATGCATGTACATCAAATCTTCATTGCATTCTTGCTTCATGAGGATACATGACTTTACATTTAGTATTAACAAATGTTTATCCTTTGCATGTTATGTTCAGGCATTAGGGAAGCTACTGACCTCATTGGTAAATTGTCCTCCTGGGCTTATATAGGTCTATTTTTGAGAATCTATTTTTGTTGCTTTTAAAACCTTCAGTTCTGAATATCATATTGAACCTGGGTGTGAATAACTTTATTTATAGGACTGAGTTAGTAGTAAATGAAACTATAGTTAATATGTTTCATAAGATATTTTCAGTTATCATCATATTATAAAGCCCTTGAATCAGGTATCCATCCAGGATCTTTGATCTGCAGCTCATGGCCTGTGCTTAAGCACAGAACTTGTGAAATATTGCATTATTACATTCTACTTACTCTCACGGTCTGAAAAAGTGGATCTAGTTTCAGAGTGCCTAATTTATAATGCCTTGTGTTTAACATTACAGTGGAAAGTTTTGAAATCACTTTCATATCTGTGCTGTCATTTATTTCTTCACCACTAGTATGAAAAAGGAGACAGGTTATTCTGCTCTTATTTTTTAAATTTATTCTAATTTGTTATATATGACAGCAGAATGAAATTCAATTCATATTATACATATAGAGCATTTTTCATATTTCTGTACACAAGGTAGAGTCACAGCATTTGTGTCTTCATACATGTACAATGATGTCCAACTCATTCCACTGTCTTTCCTACACCCATGTTCCCTCCCTTACCCTCCCTCCCCTTTGCCCTATATAAAGTTCATCTATTCCACCCATGCTCTGCTCCCCATCCACATTATATATCAGTATCCTTATATCAGAGAAAACATTTGGCATTTGGTTTTTGGTGATTGACTTACTTAGCATTATATTCTCCAACTCCATCCATTTACCTGCAAATGCCATGATTTTATTCTCTTTGAATGCTGAGTAATATTCCATTGTGTATATATACCATATTTTCTTTATCCATTCTTCTACTGAAGGGCATCTAGGTTGGTTCCACAGTTTAGCTATTGTGAATTGTGTTGCTATAAACACTGATGTGGCTGTGTCCCTATAGTATGCTGTCTTTAAGTCCTTTGGGTATAGACAGAGGAGTAGGATAGCTGGATCAAATGGTGGTTCCATTCCCAGTTTTCCAAGGAATCTCCATACTGCTTTCCAGATTGGCTGCACCGATTTGCAGTCTCACCAGCAATGTCTGAGTGTGCCTTTTTCCCCACATCCTTGCCAACACTTATTGTTGTTAGTATTCTTAATAGCTACCACTCTGACTAGAGTGATATGAAATCTGAGAGGAGTTTTGATTTGCATTTCTCTAGTTGCTAGAGATGTTGAAAATTTTTTCATATATTTGTTGATTGATTGTATATCATCTTCTGAGAAGTGTCTGCTCAGCTCCTTGGCCCATTTATTGATTGGGTTACTTGGTTTTTTTGGTGTTAATATTTTTTAGTTTTTTATATATTCTTTAGATTAGTGCTCTACCTGATGTGCATGTGGTTAAAATTTGCTCCCATTCTGTAGGCTCTCTATTCACTGATTGCTCTTATTTTTAAGGTGAAGAAAATGTGTGTATTTGGAGATGAGTAAACTTGCTGGGCTCACTCAGCTAATAATTTGTGGGTCACAAATACAGAAATGTCTGGATCTGGACCTTCTGTTTAATTAGTCTGAGGGGGAGTTGGGATCTATCTGACTTCTAAAGCTTCCCCCGTGTTGGAATAAGCAATTAGGGCTGAGCACCCACTCAAAGCAGTGCTTCTCAACTGTGGCCCCATGGCAGGAGCAGCACCCCTGGGTATCTCTTAGAAATATGCATTCCTGGGCCCTAACCCATACCTGACAGGTCAAAATATGTGAGTGCTTGTACATGCCCTCTGAAAGGTTCCAATATACCCTAAGGTTTGAGAATCACTGGCTTAAAGGATCTGAAAAGGAACAGCAGAGTTCCCTAGTTGGAGCTAGAAGGGATCAGTGTGATGTGGGCAGCTGACAGGGATTCAGGCCCCTGGAGTCCAGGACCTGGGAAACTGTGGAACTGAAGAGCTTTTTTTTGATTGTCAGTGGAGAGTGGACTCAAGTGCCACAGGCCAGGGACATAAGCCTTGCAGAGATGTGTGGGAGGGAGGGGAATTGCCAAAGGGCTAGGAAAACTGGATGGCGGGTGCTGTGAGCAGAGGATATTGCGTGAGGAAGCTAGGGTTCCTTAGAAACAAATGTGAGGAGCAGGAGAAGCTGGCCCCGCCACTGAGCCCTGTGATTTGGGGGTTACTCCCTTTAGAGAACTGCAAAGGAAAGAAGACGCTCAGCAAGAGTCAGTTTGAGGTGTTGCCAGCAGGTGGGGAGAGTCTCCTTAGAAGGCCGTTGAAGATGTTAAGATTTTTCTCTCCTATTAACTCGCCAACCCAGTGGTTCCTTACCCTCTTTTGCATATGATAATCACCTATGGGCAGTTTGCAAACATATCCCTGTACATATCCAGCTTATACCACAAATCTATAAATCAGAATTGCCTTCTGTGCCTCTAATGTGTACCCAGAGGTCTTCTGGTGCTAGGGCAGGGTGGCTGGAAAGGAAAGGCAGGTCTAAGCCTTGCAGGACCTCTGCTGTCCCACTTACATGGAGAGGTGACCACCTGCTCCATTCCCCATCTAGAAGCTCCCTGGAGGTCTGCTTCATCCTCTGCTGACTCTGCTGGGTTTCTTCAGGACCAAGTGATCATGTGCTAGATCTCAGTGTTGTGACAAGGACAAAAGGTATCTTTGCCAAGAATAATCCTGCTGATGCACACCCGAACGTTGCCACTTATGTAACCACAGCACTGTACTAAGTTTGTTCAGGAAAATTCTGTTTTCCTTTAGTGAAAACAGTGCTGCCTAAGCACCCCTAAATTACCTTCACCCTTGAGATCTTGAGTTAAGTGCTTTTCAATTGAATCAGGCTATAAAGAACCATGGGTTTCTTGCTGTTAATGGGACATTTATGAAAAGTGCAGTGAGAAATATCTTCATGGGGTTGATAGAACAAAAATTGTTCCATGATTTAAAACATGGCTTATTTCCCTCCATTTAAACAATTTTTTTAAAGGGGTGTTAATTTTATTGTATTTTATTATTTTTTTCTTTTTTTTTCTTTCTTTTTTTATTGGTTGTTCAAAACAAACAATTTTTATAAGAAAAAAATGATGTTGTCCTGAACAGCCATGTTAAAAAAAAAAAAAATACCCATTTGTAGATATACTTTTCTGTAGTGTTGGTGTCCTGTTTGTTAATATATAAAGTCAGCTAATAATAAATTAAGAACCTATTTTTTAATCGCATAAAATCTGAATGGGGGCTATCATTTTTACCAATAACGCTATACATGGGCCTGAGTGAGTCATTCCCACCAATCCACAGTTCCCCAACATCCATGGAATTTAACCACCTTTGCTGTAGCTAAAGCGCCATCTTGTGGTTCTGGACAGTATTAGTTACCAGAAATTGAACTGCTCTGAGCAAAATCCTTGTTGGTAATCACTGAAATCCCTGCGTTCAAAAGGCATGGTATAAGTGTTTTAGAACTCTTATAAAATGGTGGGAGTGAAATGCTTAAATAACATGTGAATAGGAGGTCAGGTTTAAGAACTGATCAGAACTTTGGGAAATCTCTGTGGCTTAAGGAAGAACCGGTTCAATCTATTCCTGGTCCTACACAACCAATTAAATGGGTCGGCCAGGATAAAGAGCCATCTAGCCTTTTCTAGGTGACAAGAAAACAGAAGCAATAGATATGAGACCTTTCAGAATTTCAATGATGCTCGAGGCCTGAAGCTTGGCTACCTCTGGGGAAAAGAAATTTCAGTAGGATATGTCAGATGGCTCTGTGTTTTAATGTTTCTGTCAGACAGTGTGGGTCAATGTCAGTGTTCCAGGATGCAATATTTATAGGTCTCCCTCTTGCCTGGCATTATCTTGCTTTCAGGGAGACATGCATAGGACTGTCTATGAACATGCTCTGTGGCCTTTGGGTTTGATGTATTCTGGTTTGAATGACAGCTGGGTTCATTAATTATGACTTCTATGTACATGGAGGAAATCCAATAAAAATCCTTATCAAATCACTTAAAAGAAATTGTATAGTGACTTCTTGAAACACTTGGAATAAGCTTGAGACCTCTAATAGAGAATGCATAAGGTTTTACTTGAGACCTGCAATCACTCTGTAGGTAGATAATGATGATCATCAATTTTTTAAACTAACTTTTGAAAAAAATTCAATATTTGATATAGATGCTTGAAAACAAAAGTAGCTAAAAATTTTAAAAGGCCCTTAGAATTCTGGGATATCTTTAAAAAGGTTACACAACCTTTTTGAAGATTGTACAACCTTCCTGACCTGATTTTAAAGGTTCTGATCTATTGATGCTATAGGAGTTTTTCTTGCAAGCATTTATTTTATCTTACATTAAAAAGTGATAAATGTTCATTACACAAAATTGGAACAATATAAATATAAAAATATAAATTACTTGTATTCCTACTGCTGTTAATATTTTATGTATTGGTTTCAGTTTTCTTTTTTGTCACCTTATGTACTGTGGTCCTCCCTTAGCCTAGATTGCACTTTTTTACACTTACCCACAGCCAACCATGATCCAAAACTATTAAATGGAAAATTCCAGAAATAAACAATTCTTAAGTTTTAAATTGCATGCCATTCTGAACAGTGTGATGAACTCCTGCTTCAGCTGTTCCATCCCTGCCCAGGGCAGGAATCATCCTTTGTCCAGAATATCCACGCTTCCTGCCGGTTCATCACTTAGAAGCTATATGGTGACCAGATCAAATGTCATAGCATCAGTGTGTATGTTCACATAACCTGTTTTGACTTAATGGCCCCAAGTGCAAGAGTAGTGATGCTAACTAAATACGCTACAAAGAAGCCAGTAAGTATGTTCCTAACTGAAAAGTTGAAATTTTAAAAAGATATTTTTAAAGAAAGGTCATACACATTTAGCATTTATTACAGTGTATTGTTATAATTGTTTTATTTTCTTATTAGTTATTGCTCTAATTTGGATTTGAATGTCTTCCAAGGGCCACGTGTTGCAGGCTTAGTCACATGGTGACACTATTTGGGAGGTGACAGTACCTTTAGGAAGTAGGGTCTAGGGGAAAGAAGTTTGATCCTGGGAGTGTGCCCTTGAAGGGAATATTGGGACCCTGACCTCCCCCCGCCCCTTTACTTCCCAGCTGCCATGAAGGGAGCAGCCTTCTCTGCCATGCACTCCCACCGTGGTGTGCTGCCTTGCCACAGGCCTAAAAGCAACAGACCCTTTGACCATGGACTAAAAGCCCCCAAACTGTGAACCAAAATAAATATTTCCTCTTTTTGAGTTGATTATCTCTGGTATTTTTTTTTTACAGGAATACAAAGCTTCTTGATACAGTTACTATTATCTGCTGGCAGTCTCAGGACCTGTCTTCCATAGATAAGGAGGAATGGCTGTAGTTTTTAAAATATAGGTTGTGATGATAACGGGTAAAGTTTTATTTTTCCACTAACATTGTAACATAATATCTCCATGTTATCAAATCTTTAAAAATATTTTAATACCATATTACATTTCTAATAGACAAAATATGCAGAGATATATATTTATAGTTACATTGTTAGAAAAGACAAAATTATGCAGAGATATATATTTATAGTTACATTGTTATAAAATTATGCCCAGAAGAAGAAAAGTAAATATGTAAACCAGTATTTTTTCTTATTCCTTCACATTACAAATAATAGTGCCATGGAAAAATCTATCTATATTTCAAATTTATTACTTCAAGTTACAGTACCAGGAGTGAAAAAACTGCAACAAAGGGTGTAAACAGGCTCAGTCACTATATTACTTTCCATGAGGGGGACCCATCAACACTTCCACAAACAACATCGGCGCATACTTCTCATATCCTGGTACTTTGTACAAGAGGCATGATTCACCTAGGACTCAGAATTATCCCCAGGCAGGGTTCCATGTTGGAGCTGGTGTTCTCAGTTTGAATGTCCATATCTTTCATGAGAGGTGCCTACCACCCCAAAACTAGTAAACACAAGACAGGGTTTTCAACTTTATTCCTGCTTGCACCCCATTTCTTCCCTGGTCAGGCTAGGTGCTTCCCAAGCTCATGGTCAGATTTATTGTTTCAATATTTTCTACAGCAGACTCAGAGTCTCTAGGGATCTGTAGGTTAACAAAGCAATCCCCCCACCCTGCCCCACCTTCCCCTCCCTTTTGCAGTGCTGGGGTTTAACCTGGGGCCTTGCACATACCAGGTAAGCACTCCACTACTGAGCTATATCCCCAGCTCCAAGAAAGCAGTGTTCACTGTGCTCTTCTCTCACTTTCTCTTCTCCAGCTAGCCAGCGTCTTTACCTTCTTCTGCTTGTGGCTTGGAATGGTGGCTAATCTCCCCAGGTTATGTGGCTCCACACATGGCCCCCATTTCCTCATTACAGGGCCTGGCTCAGTTCTGTGGGTTAAAGTGTAAATGGTGTTTCTCGCCACCTTTTAAAATGTGAATTTTTCTTGGGAAAGGGAATTCACCAAACTGTTATGGATCGTAATTAGCTTAATAGGAACTAATTTATCAGGTCCCTCTCTCTCCCTCTCCTTGTCCCCTTTTCTCTCTGTATTAGTCAGGATCCACTAGAGGAACAGGACCATAGGAAGTGTATGTAATGATAAAAAGAGGTTTATTATCAACTCACATGGCTCAAGGCTGGGTCATCCCACAGTGGCCATCTGTAGGCAGGGAGCCAGAGAAACCAGTAGCTTCTTAGTCCAAGACAAGCAAGAGGGACAATGGTGCAGCCTCAGTCTGACTCGGCCCAGGAGATGCTGGTGGGCCAGAAGGGCCAAGATGGAGTGATGGGGCAGGAAGGGAGCAGCAGCCCAGGGGGCATTAATTAGGAGCTCCCTGACTGTTCAGGGGGGCTTCATTATCAACCTTCTGGGAGCAGCAGTATTGGTGGCCACATTCCAATCTCCCAGGGCTGGTCTCCAACTTCTGGGATCTAAATCAGCCAGCAGCCCAAACCAACAGCCTCCGCTTCTTCTCCTCCTTCCTCTCTGGTCTGTTTTTCAGCCTCTTCCTGAATAGTGGGTTCACTGCCTTCCGGCTTCCTCCTTCTTCACTGGGCCCCGGGGCAGTTCTTTTCTTCTTCCCCTTGGCCTTTCTTTTCAGCATCTTGGATGACTGGAGGAGAGAGCCATCATTCTATTATTTATTATTGTAATTTTACTTCACAGAGAGGCCCTCTCCACCTCCCACTGTGAGCCGTCTGGTCAGAGGGGGTGCTTTCTCTGGTGCAGACAAAGGCCCCAAGAGGCTATTGCCGTGGGGTGAGAAGTAGAAGATAACTTACTGGCCAGAGGCACCAGTGTAGCCCACGTCCTCAGGTAAACAGACCTTGACGTTATCAACATTTTAAATTGCCACTAAAAATCAAACAGAAATCATTTACTGAGGCTTTGCATTATAGTGTCCTTGGGAGCCAGAGCTGGAGGATTATGTGGGAAGTGACACCCTGATACAAGGAAGGCTTCTGTTAGGATTTAGATGTGAGGTGTCCCCCAAACACTCATGTTACACAATGCAGGAATGTTCAGAGAAGTAATGATTAGATTAGAAGAGGTATAACCTCACCCACAGAGTAATCCTTTTGATAGATCAATAATTTGAAAGGATTGCTCTACTGGGTGGTAACAGCAGGCAGGTGTGGGAGACCAACCTTGCATGTGACTAAGTCATACTCCCCGGCTGGGTGCTGAGGCACTCAGTCACAGAAATGTGGCAGAGCTTTCCCCACCCTTCTTGGGTGCAAGGGTCGGTGTCTCATGCATGGGTTGTCTTGCTACAGCCCCATGGTGGAGCTACATTTACCTGTTCCTTTGTAATATAACCCCTAGTTCTATTTAGGATAGAATCTTCCATGGAAGTGCCTTGTGTGTGTTCCCTTCTCTCACTGTGCCCTTGGGTGTGGCCTACCCAGGTGTCAGTCAACCTGCTGACAGTGGACATCTTGAAGGTAGACTCAGCCCCCTGAAACCTGACCCCTTGCCTCATTTGAATAGCTTCTCCTCAATAAAAGGGGTCAGCACGTGCTCTCGCGCTCTCTCTCTTCCTACGGACCTTTAAGGTCAGAGGAGCTGTCACAGCGACCCCAAAGATAAAGGTATTTGTGTCTCTTGTGTGGTTATTTCATGCAGCCCAATTAGCTCAGTTTACCTGGAGTAACCCCTGAGCCTTTTAGTCTCGAGAACAGAAACCCGGCAGGTAGGGTAGGGTGTGGTGGAGGAGTTGGAGGGTGGGGGGCATGCCGTTAGAGTTTATATTTTGTGCACTGTCTGCTTCCTGGCTGCCATGAGCTAAGGCACTTTTCTCTGCTACACCCTTCTACCATACTGTGCCCCTTCACCTTGGGCCCAGAGCAATGGAGTCAGCAGACCAGGGACAGAAACCTCTGAAACAATGAGGCAAAGTAAACTTTTGCTCCTCTAAGGGTTCTTGTCAGGTATTTTGGTCACCATGATGAAAAGCTAAGGAACACATTTTCCCACCATTTACATGAGTTCTCCACCTTGCATGGGTTATAGGAGGAGCCCACAAAACCTAAACCACCTTCTCCCATGACTGTGTACTTTGTACTAACTTGTAAAAAGAAGCTGAAGGGAAGGAAACGCCACCTCAAAACCTCCTCTCTGACTCTGTCCTCCACATCACCGCCTCTCATCTCTGATGAGCTCTCTACTGTGGATAGTGCCTGAATAGAAATAACTCATCTTCCCTGTTTACTTAGGGATCTAAGATTTCAACCTCTACCACTTACAATTAGCCGATCATTTTATGTGATGCCAAAGCAAACGAAAAGGGGAAAAGGACCCCATGTAATAGTGGATTCTCTCCCATCCAGTGACAGCAGATTCATTTACAGATGAAACCCAAGCAAACACCAAGTGACCAGCACGACTCTGAGCAATTCATGCAAAGGTTATGCTTGCCAGCACAATCAAAGCACACCTGAAAGAAAAATGTTAAATACAGTTATTCATTTATATTAGCCAGGTGTGTCACCCAACAGGATACAAAACATGACTATCTCTAAAGCTGCATAATCTTCATAATTTAAACTAAAGTTATTAGAAAATGTCTCATCTTTTTATTGACACATTGTAATATGTATAACAGTAGGATTTGTTGTTAACCACATGTCCATGCACACAATATAACAACACAATTTTGTCAATTTTGTTCCCTAGTATCTCCTCTTGCCCTCCCTGACCTTCCCCTGATGCCCTTCCTCTACTCCAGTGGTCTCCCCTATATTTTCATGAGATTTCAGCCCCCTCCCCTCCCCACTCTTTCCCTCTCTAGCTTCCACATATGAGAGAAAACATATGACCCTTCATTTTCTGAGTCTGGCTTATTTCACTCAATATAATGCTCTCAAGTTCCATTCATTTCCCTGCAAATGCCATAATTTTGTTCTTTATGGCTGAATAAAGCTCCATTGTGTATATATACACAGTATTTTCTTCATCCATTCATCTGTTGATGGACACCTAGGCTGGTTCCATAACTTAGCTATTGTGAATTTTGGTGCTATAAATGTGGGTATGCATGTACTGCTATAGAAGTTTTAATTCTCTTGGATAAATACCTAGAACTGGCTGGGTCATATTGGTTTTTAATACTCTAAAATTTCAATTTACTATAATAATATGTTAGATGTAAGTGTATCAATTCTGATTTTAATAGATTGATATATTTAGTTAATTACATATTATTCTGTATGTGTTGTTACACTGCGAATCTCATGAAGTGAACTTAGGTCTGTAAGCCATCTCAATTATTAGTGATCCAGGAAGCCTTGGCAAGGCTCCTGCAGTCATGTAAATGAGCACTTCCCAGGGATGTGGCCAGCTCTTACTACCACCTGGGTGATGGCTGTAGCCATCACCAGGTGGTAGAAGGTATATTTTAATATATCTTCTGCATTTTCTTCTCTCCTCAATGAGAGGAGGGTGTGATAGCCAGATGGTCTCAATGATTCAGTGATTCTCATCTCCTGGAATTTGTCTCACCTTTGTGTAATCTCCACCCCACTTTACCAAGGTGGTCAGTGTGACCAATACCATTTACCATGTGGTAGAAGTGACTCTGTCACATTCCATATCAGGTTATAGAGGACTCTGTGACCTATCCCTTGCCTTGAAATTGGGTCATTCACTCTGGGTGGAACCAGTTTTAGTGTCTTGAGGACTCTCAGACCACCCTGTGGAGAGGCCAGGGGGCAGTGAAGGCCTGCCCACACCACTCAAGGGAGGGCTCAGATGACTGCAGCCTCATGAAAGACCAGGGGCAGAATCAGCTAGCTAAGCCCCCCCCGATTCCTGACCCTCAGGACCCACATGGGAGAACATGTTTGTTGCTTGTTATGGTTTGGATCTGGAATGTCCCAAAGTCTCTTGTGCTGAAGGCTTGTCCCCAGTGCAGCAATGTTCAGAGGTGGGGCTTTTGGAAAGTGACTGAATCATGAGGGCTCTCTTCTCCTCAATGGATTAATCCATCCACAGCTGAAAGAGCTCCTGGGAGGTGGGGGGACTTGGCTGGAGGAAGTAGGTCATGGGGTGAGCCCTGGAAGGTGTTTCTTGTCCCCTGCTCCTTCCTCTTTCTTTCTGTTTCCTGGCAGCCATGGCTCAGCAGCTATCCTCTGCCATGCCCTTCTGTGTTGATGTTTCTGCTTTGGAGCCAGCTGACTGAAACCTTGTTCTAAGCAGCCAGGTTTGGGGGTAAATTGATACACAGCAATAGATAACATGGTGCAGTGTTCATCTGTGAAAGGCTCTGCACTTCCCTCCCTCTGCCCCCTCCACTCTGTCCACATCACTTTATGAAATCTCCAGCGCGCAGCTCATGACCAAAAATGAGTCCTCTGCCCAGTGAAGGCCCTGAGAGCTCCTATGGGGCTGGGGCTTTTCCTGTCACTAGGCATTCTTTCTTTATCAGCACATTTCTTGGAAAATGCTCAATGAGTGTTTGCAGAGTAGATCTGGGTGTTTTTGTTTCTTCCACAGAGCCTGAGAAATCATGCTTTGCTCATAATAAGCACTCAGTAGACATTTGTTGATCAAGTAAACAACCTACAAAACTTAATGCCAGTTGGAAATTATCACTCACCCCCCTCCTATACTGACATCACTCAAATATTCTTCATCTGATATTCTGAGCATAAAAGTATTTTAAAATATATAGTACTCATTATGGAAATTAATATTTATAGTTAATTAAAATCAGAAACAACTATACTTGGAATTCTACAATCAGGAGAACTGTCTTTCATCTTTTCCAGGAAAATATACAAACTTTAATATACCTTATAACACAGAGTCGCATAAGCAAAAGTTGTCCAAATTATAATCAAGAAAGGTCTGGCAAGGCTGGGCACGTGGCACACACCTGTTATCCCAGCAGCTTGAGAGTCTGAGGCTGGAGGATCATGAGTTCAAAGCTAGCCTTAGCAAAAGCGAGGCATGAAGCAACTCAGTGACACCATATCTCTAAATAAAATACAAAATAGGGCTGGGGATGTGGCACAGTGGTTGAGTGCCCCCCTGGTACCACCCCCCTACAAAGAAGGAGGAGGAGGAGGAGGAGGAGGAGGAGGAGGAGGAGGAGGAAGGGAATAAAGAACTGGCTTCTTTCCTTTTGTGGGCAGTAAAAGAAACAAAACATGAGTGTCACTGTTAGAAGCTCACACTGACGGTCATATGTGTGTGTGTGTGTGTGTGTGTGTGTGTGAGAGAGACAACAGGTATGGCAAGGGTCCAGTCAGCTCACTTCGGTGTCTGCTGACTGCCTGCTGTGTGCCAGATGCAAGAACAGGTGCTGAGGTCCAGAGGAACGGATAGTGGATAGTGTGACAGATTCCACAGATACACACTAAGCCCACTTCCTGCCAGATGCTGTGCTGATATTTGCAGATCTCACAATGCAGTGGGAAAAACAGACATGGACACTCAACCACCCTGAGGTAACAGCCGTGTGAGTGAGGAGCCTCTTCTGTGGGGCACCAAACAGTGCCACCGACAGCTGAAAGATGCACTTCCTCCAGAGGCTGCCTGTGACCCCCCACATGCTCACTCAGCTGCTAGTTGCTGCACACTCGCTATCCAACACTGTCCTTGGCACACATGAACTAGATGATCTAAAGAAAAATATATTGTTTTTCTGCAACATTACCTGGCCTCAGTATGCACTTGTTTCAACACCATTTACAGCTAGGTTTCTACCGCAAAAGACAAAGAAATGGACAGAAGCCCCTTTGTGCAGGTTTTTATGGCCCTCTGCCAGGATACAAAAAAGATGACAAAAATATGCAAGTCAGATTCCTATGGCCACACTGGCAATGGGAATACCCTGATTGTCCCCACTTGGGAAGACCTGGGCCCCTCTTGTTCTCACCAGAAAATAATTTCTCCATGAAGTGACAAGGTCCAAATGCCCAAAGGGGTCCAGTAACCCAGATTGTTGTCACATCAGAGGAACCTTGAGTCACATTTGGCACAGGAGGTGATTCACATGCCTAATTTAAAACATTTCTTATAAACAATTTAAAAGTTGTCCTCAACTTGCAATTACAGGGATCACCTTCAGGTTGTTGGTGATTTTCTCTCTTCTGATTCTCTGCTTGTCCTAAAGATAAAGGTGTTTTCTGAATTGATAGCACATATTTTTGCACAAGCCAAGGTTTTATTTGTCCTTGTTGGATGTTTGAGGAATGCAATAACTATTATTTTCTATATTTCTGGTTTGATGCCTCTTATTGTTTTTCTCTGATAAAGAAGCAACTTGTAATGAATAATACCTTGATTTTCATGGGTAATCTACAACCACTAAAAATACATTAAATGTAAGATAAATATTTGTAAAAATACTTATCATATAATTTAAATTCTGAAAGCTATTATAGGTAAAACAGCTGAGTCATTTGTAAGTAAAGATGTTGAAACATCAATTGGTAATTATAAATTCAGGTATTGTTGGCTTCTTAAGGTCTATGAAAGACAATATATTTGGTTCTCTTAAATGTGTTTTCATAAATTGTTGTATGTAAAAAACCATAAAAAATTATTCATATGTGAAAGAGTAAAAATATGGCCTTCTTCCTGGGTCTTCATTCAAATATAAGATTACCAAGAATTAAAATCTAATTAACATGTAATTAATTCACATGAAATTCAAGACCCTCAAAAAGTAACCCCCTGAGGGACTGGGGCTATAGCTTAGTGGCTGAGCATTTGCCTACCATGCGTAAGGCACTGGGTTCAGCCCTTAGCACCACATAAAAATAAACAAAGGCATTCTGTCCATCAACAACTACAAAAAAAAGTAACCCCTGAGGATCCTTGACTGATCTTAACAGTAGGAATGCACTATCTACTCAGTCTTGAATGTCCAACAGGAAAACATAATCAAAGACAAATGTTCTATCATATGGGTAAAAGAAAAGTCAGATGCCAAAAACTAGATTTAACATTATGGTCTAAACCATAAAAGTGGGGGCCCATCCCAAGACCAGTAACTCATTTCTCCAAACAGCTAGATCCTGTGAGTCAGGGGTTACCGAAGTGTTTAAAAGCAATGGCCTTGACTCCTTTGCTTGTCAAGGAGGCCTCCCAATTAACCTTGGGACAACATGGAGGTCCAGGTCCTCCCACCAAGTTCAGAACCAGAACATCACTGGTTCATAGGCGGAAGACTAACAAAATATAAGTCCCTCCTGTGAGACACTCCTGACATCAAACATTTGCAGATAGGTCAAACTTCAAATCTAGCTACCCTATTCCCAGACTTGGCCCCTTTAAAAGACCAATGTGTGGAGATTATTGAGCAAACTTTATAGCCAGCTAAACCCAACAGATATGCCTCTTGATAACCCTGTGGCTAAATGATTCACAGGTGGAAGCAGTTTTATTTAAAAAGCTACCATAAAAGCAGAGACTGCAATAGTCAGTTTCTATGATACCATACAAGCAAATGGTCTTCACACTCACACTAAACTGAGCAACCAATAGACCACTTAGGGTTAACTTTGAAGTCAATGTTATGTTTTTAGAGTGTTTTTCTTTTGAGAAAGGTCATTGGTGAATTATGAGATCATTTGAAATATTTAAAACTTCATTGTGAAAAATGACGGAAACTTTGCTGCAAAAGTTACTTTCACTAAACGTTCAAACTTTGCCCCAAAGGAAAACTCATCATTTTTATTCAGACCTTACATTATAACAAGGAAAAAATCTTGAAACATCCACACAGATTCCATATATGGGTTTCTAATGCTGCTATCCAGAAGGAAAGGAAGATATTAATAGCTAAACAGACCCTAATATAATATATAGATCCTCTGGGTTTTCAGTCACCAAATTGCTCTTTTCTCCCCTGCATCTTGCAGGGTTTTAACTTCTATCCAAGTTCAATGAACACATCCTCCCTGGAGCTATGACCGGATGTATGGGTCACTTCTAGGGCTTCAGATGGTGTCTTAAATTTGGAATGTGTTGGTCACCCACTCTTTGGAGGGGACTGGTTTCTTTTTTATATATATATGTTGTCCTGGCATAAATGACAATCTATAAGAAAACAAGGGCCTCAGGACACACTGGCATAAGCATGCTAGAGGACAAATTCTTGTAGGAGTCATAGGGACAGTCACATCTCTTGTTCCCTGGAATAGTGTTTTAGTCAGGTTTTCCATCACTGTAACAAAAAGCGCTGACAAGAACAATTTTAGAGGAGGAAACGTTTATTTGGTGCTGATGGTTTTAGAGGTCTCAGTCCATAGACAGTCTCCTACATTAAGTTAGGGCCCAAGGAGAGGCATAACATGAGGGTGGAAGGGTGTGATGGAGGAAAGCGTCTCAGGACATGACAACCAGGAAGCAGAGAGAGCTCCATTTGTCAAGGACAAAATATGTACTCCCAAGGCACACCCCCAGTGAACCACCTCCTCTAACCATAACCTACCTGCCTACAGTTAGTAATAGTTAATCCTTAGCAAAGGAATAATTCATTGATTACAAAACTCTCATAACCCAATCATGTTACCTGTGAACTTTCTTGCATTATCTCACACATGAACTTTTGGGGAACATCTAATATCTAAACCATAACAAACAGCTTCACCTACCTTAAGGTAACACTAATATTGTGAAAATAGAAGGGCATTATATTCTTATTGGTTGAGTAGGGAGGAGTTTGTGCACACTTAAATTCCACCAGTTGTACTGGGATAAACCCCTCAAGATAAGTAGTGGTTAATATTAACTCATTATGTCAGCTGTCCTATGTATTAGTTTTTGGAGGTGTCCTATACATTAAAATGAGCAACCAATAGACCAGTTAGGGTTAACTTTGAAGTCAGTGTTTTTTCTAGAGTGTTTTTCTTTTGAGAAAGGTCATTGGTGAATGATGAGATCATTTGAAATATTTAAAAAATTCATTGTGAAAACGACATAGACTTTGCTGCAAAAGTTACTTTCACTAAACGTTCAATGGGACACTATTGTGCACATAACTGGTATAAGAAATGCATTCGTGAGAGTATTTTATAGAAGAAGATTGCCATTTTATTTAAAGTAATGTGCTATATTTCAAATTATTGGTGTTTGAAAACAACTGTCCTATAAACAGAATACCAGGACCATGTATATTGCTTAGTAATGCGCAGTGTGTCACACACACTGCTGCCTGGCAAACTCTAATGTGTTGCTCCTTGAGTTGGATTATGGAGAAAAGTGCTCAAGAAAAATCTAACAATGATTTTTTTTAGCATGGGAACAAGGCAGTTCTCCAAATGCTTAAAGTGGTAAAGAATTCACTATTCACTGGTTATGACTTGTTGACATCCCTTCAGAAGACTGCATTCCAAGTACTGGTTGGAAGATGCAAAAAAGACCACACAGGTATTATCTGAAATGACAACAATGATGAAAAAACAAGGTTATATAATTAGATTTGATACCAATAATTAAATTCTCTTTGTAAAATGTTAAGATAATAAATGCTTCATCATTGCAACAAACCATGATACAATGGAACCATCTGGCAAAGCTGGATCATGAAAAAAAAAAAAAGAAAGAGTGGAACCCATGGGCTTCAACCAGAAGTAGTGGGCACCTTCAATAATCTCAATGGTGCTACGGATAAACATGATTGGTTGGTTTCCAAAAGGTATTAGTCTTTGTTCACTCATATAACTGACGTGTGTATTGCAAATGCATGGATTGTTCACAAACTTGTGAACAAAGGCAAATACCTCATAAATTGGTTGGATTTCAAAAGAGACATCTGTTTAGCCTACCTATAACAATGCAGTGAGAAAACCATTGGAAGGAAGATAGTGTAATATTCCTGAACCAAGATTATGTCAGATTTTATTTTATTATTTATCTATTTTATTATTATTATCATCATCATTATTATTATTAGTGATGCTAGGTTCTCCCAGGGCCTTGTGCATGCTAGGCATGCACTCTTCCAACTAAACTATATCCCCAGCCCCATAATATCAGATTTGACATGAGAAATCATACTGTTCTCAAACAGCAAGAAAGATGAAGGTGTCAAAATAAGCCATGTCATGCAAAACTGACAACATGTGGTCAAAAATGTAATGTAACCCTTTGAAATGCATGGACAAACGGGATGACCCTAAAAATGCCAGCCCTTCCCAACCCAGCCACTCACTGGAAGCCTGGCACATTCTGTTTCTATCAATCAGGGCTGTTCCCTTGTCCTCAATGTAAAGTCCCCCTCACCCCCATTAAAGCCTCACCTACATGCTCATGCTCATCTGAGTCAACCCATTTTACCTGAATGAGGTAAAATTTCTGCTGAATCAGACATTCTTATTTTCAGTATCACCAGGAGCATGCAGCCTGCCTGTCACTGCTGCATAAAAGGGCCCCAAGCCAACCAAGTTCTTCCTGCTTACCCTGGGGTCACAGTTGAAAAATACCTTTTGTTGCTGGCTAATGAATCTCCCTGTTTTTATTACCAACAAGAACATACAGGTCAGTGAAACTGAGCTTCTCCAGGTATCCCAGGCCAGGTACTAAGCAGAAAATGACCTGTGAGTCAAGCAGGGAGGTGGACCAGCAAAGTGCAGAGCTGAGGCCCCTGGAGGGTCTCTCACACAGACCCAGGGGCCAGGGACAGCTTTCTATACTAGGTGATGTCTGTGTAAATCTTTCTGCTTGGAGGTCATTGCATGCTGAATTATTACTTCCAAATTACAGCAATAAACACCGTTTCCCCCTTACTGGGCACCTGCTATGGACCAGGCATCATGCTAAGTCTTTCATACTTCCAAATATTGCCAACCCCCTAGCCATTAGTGATAACAGCTGTTCCACAGATGAAGCAAGAGAGGCTTAGAATAGTTAGAGTGTGTGCCAGGATCTTGCAGCCACAATGGCTGGGCTGGAGCTGAAGGCAACTCAAATGCTTCCAGGTAGAACAGTCTCAATGGCAGAGTTCAGACTCTTAACTTTATCAAGAAATGGGTAAGTGTTGACGACTTTTTTTTTTTTTTCACTGTGAAAGGGGAAATTTTTCACCTTAATTATAAATCATAAAGGGATAATAGAGAAAGTGATAATGCCTAATCTGTGTTGAAAATCATCCTTTGGCTGATTTGAAAGGGTCCAAGGCAGTGGACACTGGAGTGCACACAAGAAGTGGGTCAGAAAAGGGATCGCTCATATTCTCCTTTTCCTCTGTCTTCAAAACTCCTAGCCATTTTGCCTTTTCTCGTTCTCTACCCAGCTGATCATGCAGGATTTTCTATTAGAGCCAGCTGGAAGCTCCTAGAGAACAGGATGGATTTGCACCTGCTTTTGTAGAAAAGGGCACAGTCCTCTTGGTGGCATGGACTGTGGAACTCTTATGCTGAGCTGAGTCAGCCAGGTGAGGAGGAGGGCTGTGGGGAGGTCTGACAAGAAGGCAATGATAGCAGTGGTGACCCCTGGAAAAGGGACAAACTCACAAAAAGGGGAAGGGGACGAGGGGGCTGCAGCAAAAGAGTGTGCCTGAGGCCAGAGTTCTGGACAGGCTGAGATGACCCCCTCCAATGGAACCCAGAATCCAGCTAAACATCCACAGACCCCCAAAGGTAATTACTCTGGCAACCTTTTCCGGAGACCGGGTGTGATTTCCAGCCTCTTGCTAAAGTGTGGGGACAGATCTTGGACCCTGTCATCAGTTATTCCCTTCAGAGACTATGAAAGCCCAGGTGTGGCCCAGTGGGAACTCTTCAGCAAGGGTGGCAGCTCAGCAGGGCATCAAAACACGGGCTGAACCTGAGCTATGACTGTGTCCGTCAGCAGCCTTCTTTGGAGGCCAAAGCCAGCATTTTCACAGCCCATTGAAAGTGACATCATGTGCTCACTTCTAAGAATGTACGCATGCACACACACATTATTACATCAAACATTAAGGATTTATTTTGAGACCCTAACACCATGGACAGTTGAAAGATGGTGAATACTGTCTCCCAGTTGAGTGGGTCTAAAACCCACAAAGGACCAAAATCTGGAATTTCCTAGTAAGTCTTACATATCCACAGGAGAAAGACAGGGCCCTGCAGGAGGCTCAGCAAAGAACATAAACTTGAAATTGTAGGACTTAAGAAGCTCTTTGTTCCCTGAGACTGGCAAACCCTAGAGAGTGGGAAATGTCTAGTGTCGGGGGCAAAGGTGAACAGATGACCCTCACTGTAAGGACTGGTGGAAAACAGAAGCCAGACTTCCACCAACAACCGGGTGGCAGTTAGGTCATTAAGCCCACATGTACCCGATGACTGCCTAGCAATTTTGCTGCAGACTTATATCCCCACAGACATGTTATCTTGTGTCCCAGGGCAGGCAGGGGACTACTCCCTGGGGAAAGCACGTTTCACTGTGTGGCCCAGCAACGCGGTCCTATGAGGATATGTGGGCCTGGGTGGACACTTTGCAAGCTGAACAGAAACAGGAGGGCATGGGATGCAACATCATGTAGGTAGATAACAAAGGCTTGCCTGTTAAACAGGGATGCAGTTTACAAGAACACATGCCAATAAACATAATATTAGAAGGGAGGAGGGGAGTAGGTATGAACAGGAGGTAGAGAGTGGGAGAGAAGGACTTGCCTCTGCCATGTTCTCTCTTCCAGAATTTGGAGGCCAGCTGGTTGTCTCTCCTATGGTGGAGGTTATACCCATTCATGCCAGACCACCAGGAATCTACCCCTTCAGGAGGCTTGGTAGGCAGGTGGAACTTTTCGGAACCCCATGTGAAATCCTCCTTGTTCTCCCATCTGGGGGCCACTTGGGCCCTTCCAAAAACAATTCCCATAGTCACAGTTTTCTTCAAAGCTAATTCAAACCCTCTGGGATCCTCTCAGCTTTACAGAAGATGCCACACAGCTGCCATTTTAGACACCTTTAGGCAATAGGTGCCACACACTGTGTGGTCATCAACTGCATCATAATAGAGCATTTCTGAGTTTTGCCAGGTGGGGTGCCTACAGCTCTACCGTGTCACCTCATATCATATTATGACAATTGCAGCCAGTGAACATGTCTCTGATTTGCAGAGAGGGAAACAGGTTTGAAAAGGTGCAGTCACCAATGACTAGGCAGCTAGAAAGAGACAGCCCACCTGTGGTGGCCCCCTCAGGCCAAGATCAGAGAAGATGCAGAGATACAAACAGGTGCCCAGGCTCCATTTCTCTTTCTGCCATATGCTGACTAGGCCCATCCCAGGAACCCCAGACCTGCACACCACTGGGACCACTCTCCATGATGCCCTGGATTTTGCCCTCAGAATGGCTAGGCCCTTTATCCTTGACCCTGAAGACAGAAGGCCTCACCTCCCCCTTTACACCCTCCTGAGAAAGGTTCAGAGTGAGCCAGTCATGCCATACCAGCCTGCAGAAGAAGTGGTTCCTGGCAGTGTCCTTCCTGGCAAGCCCACAGACTCAATCAAATATTTTATTCAAAGCTGATAAAGGATTGCAAGAAGCTCTAGCAACCTCTCCATCAGCTTGGAAGTCAAGGATGAAAGATAACTCTTTTGAGAAATGTGTCACATTAGATTGGGTAGAGAGAGGTGATGGGAGGGGAGGGGAGGGGAAGGGGGGATAGGAAGGGCAGCAGAATAAAATAGACACTAGTATTGCTGTATGTATATACATGTCTGTATAACCAATGTGATTCTGCAACCTGTACACTTGGAAAAACGAGAAATTATACCCATTTGATTCAGATGTATGATATGTGAAGATCATTGTATTGTCATGAGCAACTAATAAATAAATAAATATAAAAAAATTAAGATAACCCTTTTGAGATACCCTAATTATAGTCCTGCCGATGCAACAAAATGGGCTAAATGAGATTCTGATATCTTGTTCAAATCCATAGGCCATCCCAGTCCTATTTAATGAGGCTGCCAACCACTGACTCTTGCAAGGGGAACTGCACAGAAATAGCCCTAAGCCAACTATGTGGGACCTTGTTCAAGTCTGTCATCTGCATATTTCTGTCCGTTTGGCTGTAAGGTGGGCGCTGAAACTGAGCCGTACACACTGAGTATAGTGGCTTGCACTCTAGGCAGGGCCTCTTCCCCTTCAGCAAATTCTTGGCCATCACTTGACAAGATCCTACATCTTGCTGGCTATTTCTTCATCTTTTTCATACAGAGAGGGAAGGAGAGAGGCTTAGATGAACTTACAAAGGTTCTTCGCAGTTCCAGGATCTAAAACTGAGCTGGATCTGTTAGTGCTGCCAGCTGGCCTGCTCTCCACTGAAGCTTTCCTAACTCTCAACTTCCAAGGGTCTAGCAACACCCTCCTGCCACTTACGAAGATTTAATAAACATCTGCTGTGTTCATTAAAGGATATGTGAGGCACAGGGATGTAATGTGCACAAACTGTTACTCCCCTCATGGGACTTATGGCCAGGTAAGTAACAGACTTATCTGGAGCTCAGACCCCCAAGCTCCATACAGTGCCTCCCCTCTGTGAAGTCTTCTCCTGCCGTCCATCCCACTCTGGTCACCTTGAGTGGACTCTGCTGCCACACAATAAAATGTTCTAAAATGATAGGTTTTGAGGCTGAGAATTGTACCTTGATCCTTCACCATTCTCCATCCCAGCACACACAGGGAACTTCATCACATCTACCCAGAGCCCAAATGTGCCGGAAGCTGGGATTCCCATTCCACACGAAGAGGAGGGGACCAAGGAGTTGTTGAGAGTTCAGAGACAGACAATGAAATAAACTGTGGTTTTTATTTTTCAAGTTTTTAATCCAGTAAGTCACATGAACTCTTCTCACAAATCATTCAAAAGAATCAACTCTTGGTGTATTCTCTTAGTGGCTCCATGGCGGCAGATGAGCAGCTCCCACCCCTTCCATCACATGACTGGTAGAGTAGCCTAAGCACAGACCATCAGGACCTCATTGTCCACTAGCTGCATCCTACAAACTTCTGGTGAAGTTCAGGCCTTAGTTGTTTATCCCCAAGCCTACCCATGTCCCAAACAGGCCAGGTAGGCTCAGGAGTGAGTCTCTTCTCCCCAGAATGAAACCTGCAGTGTCACTACCTATCTCAATGGTAATCCTCTGTACACCTGGAAAATGGCCCCATCACAAGTATTGAAACAAGAAGGAAAAGAACAAGCCCAAGATGAATTTATGACATTGACATTTCCTTAATCCAAAAGGAAATAATATCCCTAAATGCTGCTAAGACTTTTCTTTCCCAGAATCAAACCACGGGACTTTTAAAAACAAAGTTTCCTTGGGCTTTAGGATCCTAAAGAATTTTGTGTTAATTAGGACATGTGTTTCCCAGCTGCTAGAGCTTCTGGGTAGGTGACAGTTGGCAAGAGCAGCCCCTGGCCCCTCTCATCCTTCCTGGAAGCCAGGGCTTTGATGGCCCCAGTGGCCTGCCCCACTGTGTTCTGCCCATGATCATGCCATGCCTGGCCTGCAACATGTATGCCACCCTGATACCGGTTGGCTGTATCCTGGAAGGCACATGACTGTATCTGGCTTCATGAGGTTTCTGGAACTACCTAACAACTCTGCCATATTTAGTAACATTTCTCTACTCAAATAGATGTACAGTTTGGATTTGTTTTTTTTTTTTTAACAGATCAACAATCTACTTTCCCAGTGTGATCCCTACCAGTACCTGCAGGATGCTCACACTGTTCAAAGCCAGCCTCAGCAATTTAGTGAGGCACTAAGCAACTCAGTGAGACCCTGTCTCTAATAAAATACAAAATAGGGGGGCTGGGGCTCAGTGATAGCGCACTTGCCTGGCATGTGTGAGGCATTGGGTTCAATTCTCAGCATCACATATAAGTAAATAAAATAAAGGTCTATCAACAATTTTAAAAATAAATACATTTTTTTAAAAATGCAAAATAGGCTAAGGAATGTGGCTCAGTGGTTGAGTGTTCCTGAGTTCAATCCCTGGTATGCCCCCCCCCAACCGCAAAAAAAAAAAAAAATAGATTCCCAAAAGATAAAAACAAAACAAACCAAAAATTCACCACCATTTAGAATCTCTGGTTGCCAAGCAAGATGACCAAATATTGTGTCCTCTTCTTAGTAAGCAATTAGTTCTTTTGAAATCCTCTCTGCAAGATCTTGTTCAGGCACCACCTTTTCAGGAATCCCTCTGCTTCTGTGCCATTCTCACCTTGTCTATCACAGGGTAGCAGCTGAGCACATAGGCTCTGGAGACTGACAGAGTGCAAACCTCAGCTCTGCCACTCACTAGCTATATGACCTTGGAAAAGAGATTTCATGTCTTGGTGTCTCACTTCCTCATCTATGAAGTATAGATAATTATAGTATTGCTTATTTTTCTCTTCAGAAACTAGATAAGCTAATATCTAGAAAGTGCATTGAATGTTGCCTGGCTCATGGTAAACATCACACAGCTGATCTTGTCCACACTGTCATCATGTAGCCCTGACATGCTGGGTTGTGCTATAATTGCTCACCCAACTAAGCGGCAAGCTCCAGAGAGTGCCTCAGATATCCTCCCTACTCCTTGGCATACATAATAGGCATCTGAATATGGGCTGTCTTCAAATATGTGCCTTAAGTACTCCAACTTGCTTGTCTGCCTTACAACTTTTAGTTCTGAAGTATCTTTACAAATATTAAATCAAAGATTTCTCTAAGAATGTCTTAGAAATGAAGATAAAAACCAAGAATGAATTGTTCCTGAACTGAGCTGCTGGGAATTCTCTTGAGGGGAAACTTGGACTTCTGTATCAAAGGTTCTGATGATGACAGCTCTGAACACATCCAAGGAGCCTTGAGAAGAAATGTGAGCTCCTCAGCCCCTGTTCATTCCTGAGTGAGAAGATGACACCCTATAGGTAAGGTCTTATCTTTCACTTAGATTAAGAGAGATCTGAAAGCTGAGAGTGCTAAGAGGAAAGTAAAGCAGAGAAAGTAGGAAAAGTTGCAGAATCAATGTCACAGTAAGGAAACAGCTGCCATTGACTAACAAAGCAAAGGAGGAGACAGATTTCTCACAACCCAAGCAATCCTTCTACGAGTCAAAACATAACCTCCCTAAAAACTCTATGCATTAGCTCCACTAACGGCCACTAAAGTCACAAAATTTTTATAGGTAGAAGATATTTCTAAATAGATTTCAGAAACTTAGACTCGGTGCTGACTATCATGTTATCATGTTCCCTATCTCGTCTCCATTGTCCAATCTCACCAAACTATTGAAATCCCTTAGCAATGTCACCTACTCTTTTAAACTTTGACTTTCCAACCAAAAGTGGGTGCAGTAGTTTCCATCTCTTTTGCCAAACCTTAGAGTCTGTTTTCCCATGTATGTCATATTTAAGCCTCTCCCTAGCCCCAATCCAATAAGATCAGTGTGGAGATGCCTTTCACCTTTACAAATCTAATGTAATACTTAAAAGTAAACTTGAGAAAAAATAGCTAGAAATTGACCCTCACTCTTCAGCATCATTTGGTATTTTCTCTTGGCAAGGGCTCCCATAAGAGGAATCCCAGGAAAGGTCAGTTTGGCTGGGAGCATCCTTGGGGCCAAGTGGTGGTAGAGTTTGTGTTCTTGTCAATTAGATAGATTCATTCTGTCATCTATGTTAGAAATATCAAGGTACGGCAAGAAATCAAACACATGCTCGGAGGTGAGTGGGCAAGGCGAATTTTACTCCTGCCATAAGGTTTGCTGTCTAACTTGGCTAGCAATCACACCTGGGCAGGCAGTCCACCTTTTATCCCTAACACAGCGCTGCCCTTCACCCTGATTGAAGGAGCTTGGGGTTACAATCTATGCCATTGGCTAATTTTCAAAGTGGGGCAGGCAAAGGGGAGGACTATAGTTAAAATGGCTACAAATGGATCCAATTAAGGGCAAATACTAGATTCTGAAAATGGGCCACCTAACTTTCTATTTGTCATATCTATTCACTCTTTTTTTAGTACGAAACTCTTGGATTCAGCTATGCCTGGTGTCTCTAAGTCCAGATCTCCTCTAGTTCCATTTGTCTGCAAGCTTTCCACTGAGGCTGGCAAGAGGGTGGCAAGAATACCCACTCAACTCATGGAGTGGGAGGATGTGTGGGATCATCCTTTTCTACCCAGTTTCAAACAGCCCTGTTGTTGTCTCCACTTGTTTCCCAAGGTCCTGGGACTAACAATGTCTGAGAGCTCCCTGCTGCTCCTGCACACCCTAATGATAGCAGAGTTATCTGCTCCCTCTGGCCCTTGTTACCCCTTTTCCATCTACTTCCTAGCTTTCTAAAATTTTGATGTTGTCACCCCCTCTTCTGATTTCTTTTTCCTTGTCGATTTCTGGTGAGGGGATACTCTGTTGTTCTGGTCAGTGATTTGGTTGTCCACACATACACTAGAGAGTCATCCTAGTCCTTCATCATGCCAAGAAGACAGAGTTTTAACGGAGGTAAGAGGAGAGGAGACATTGGCATTAGTTCCTGTCCACAGAAGGTGTAGGGAGGAGTGTCTGAAACCAGGGGTCCCTGACAGCCAACAAGCAGCCTGAACACCATAGTTTCACTGAGGATAAAGGCTCTCAGGAGGGAAGAGACAGGCAGAGGAGGAAGGTGAGAGAATAGCAAAGAGGAACTGTTAGCTCAGATGGTTGTTTTAGGCCAGCCAGGGCCTCGATAATGCAAGACATTAATTCACAGATGCTCTAACCACCAGGAAAGGCTCTGGTTTTGAAGTGCAGCAGGTCTTGTCTAGAGTCACAGTGTAACAGAGTGACAGAGCTGGAAAGGACACTGATGGCCATCCTTTCATTCCCAGGTGCAGGGCTGCAGGGTTGTCTGAGTTCACAGAACTAATGGATGACCCAGAGCTGGATGTGACCTAGGCAAGCATGATGCCTCATAGTGCCACAGCATTCATGCCACTAGCAGAGGGACATCACCTCCTGCTTATCTGGCACAGGACAGCTGGTGACTTGCTTGGCAGTAACTGCACCCCATTATCTCCTCATTGTCCATTCTCTGCCATCCTAGGGTCCTCTTGGCTCTACCAACTTCCCATCACTTGTGCTACTCTGAGTCTTAAAGATATTATACCCTTAGGTCTTCTTAGGTTCTGAGTTGCATTCTAAGATGGTCACTGTCTTAGTAGGGTTTTGATGGCTATCACAAAAATACTTCGGACTGGATAGTGTATAAGGAATTGATGTTTATTTAGCTCGCAGTTGTAGAGGCTGGAAAGCCTAGAGCATGGCTCTGGCATCCAGTGAAGGTCTTCTTGCTGTATCATAACACGACAGAGGGCATCACATGGCGAGACAGAGCAAGGGTATTCCCTCTAGTCTCTTCCTCTTCTCATAAAGCTGATAATGCTATTGCAGTGGTTCTGACCTCCCCAAAATCCCACCTCTGAATACCATTAGCATACAATTTGAAGATTAAGGTTTTTTTTTATATGTGAACAAGTGGAAGACACATTCAAACCATAACTTTTGCAGGGTTTTTTTTAATATTTATTTTTTAGAAGTAGTTGGACACAATCTTTATTTTATTTATTTATTTTTATGTGGTGCTGAGGATCAAACCCAGGGCCTCCCACGTGCTAGACAAGCGTTCTACCACTGAGCCAAAACCCCAGCCCACTTTTGCAGTTTTTTAGTGAAAAAGTTGGAGCAAGGTGAGACAAGTGGTCCCAGCAGTTGATGATAATGGCCTAGACAAGGTAGAGAGGGTGGCCATTTAGAGAAGTGAACAAACTTAAGATATTCTTTAAGAAGGAGAACTGGAAGGACTTGCTGAGGTATTTACTAATGAAACTGATAAATGAAGTCTGATTTCCTACTTTCTGGCTTACGTGGGGAAATCATGTTGCCATTCAATGCCAAAGGAAAAGCCAGGGAGGAGAGAACTAACTGGTTGGGGAGAAATTGAAGAAATTTGGGGGACATGTTAATTTTGCAGTGTTTCTGACAAATGTAACTGATGGTGGTCTGAAAATACCAAGCAGACATAATCCCTGAACCACTATAGGTCTCAGACTCCTCCTCTGTAAAATGAAAAGAATTGGGTAAAAAAAAAAAATTAGTGACCCCCATCATTGTCCACATCAGCCTTCCTTCCAACTGTTCTGGGTGAGGTGTCCCCCAAAACTCATGTGTGAGACAATTCAAGAAGGCTTAGAGGAGAAACGATGGAGGTGAATTTTTTTTGTTTGTTTTGTTATCTTTTGGGAATCTACTTCTTATAACCTATTTCTACCATTTTCTACATGACTAGGAAGTGAATTTGTTATGAGGTTATGAAAGCCTTAGCCCAATCAGTGAATTAATCCCTGCTGGGATTGAGTGACAGTTTAAGGTTGGTAGGGTGTGGCTGGAAGAGGTGCGTCATTGAGGGTGTGCCTTTGGGGTATATATTTGTTATCTGTTGAGTGGAGTCTCTCTCTGTGCTTCTTGATCATCATGTGAACGGCATTCCTCCAGCACACTCTTCTGCCGTGATGTTCTGCCCTCACCTCAAGCCCCGAGGAATGGACCTGGCTATCTATGGATTGAGACCTCTGAAATCGTGAGTCCCCAAATAAACTTTTCCTCCTTTAAAATTGTTCTTGTAAGGTTTGTTTTTGATCATAGCAGCAAAAAAGTTGAATAAAACACCAACACACCAATATAGGGTGGTGTCTCTGACCTGTTGATTTATTTCTCAGCAGAAAGATCTCAGTAGAGACATGCTTTTGGAGACAGAAGCATAAAGATAATCCTTTAGGGGAACTTAGGCAATCATCTGTGAAGAAGATATGGGAAGAAAAGAGAAGATGGTAGCGTACTGCCCGATCCTTGAGGAGCCCCAACATAAACTGGTTGGGGAGAGAAGAAAGACCCTGATACTTTCTGTCCTTTTAGCACTTCCCAAGGACAACAGGCAAAGCAACGGAAAACCTGTTAAAGCTTAAAAGACTCAAATTTTCCCTCCAGTTGTGAAGCATATGTGCTAGGAAAAAAAAAAGACAACAAATATTAGCTAAAAGCCAGTGTATTCAACTGGGAAATTATTCTGTCTGTGAGGACTGTGACCCTGTTACATCCAGAGAGTAACTGTAAACCTAAAGGAAAGAGTTTTCTAAATAAAGACACTCTTTATTTACTGGAGGTTGGGAAGCAGTGGGGTGGGTAAACAGAGGTTAGATTTGATTATTGCATGTGTGCACATGTAATGAATTATCCTACTGTACCCCATTAATATGTACAATTAAGACGTCAATCAAAATATATTTAATTTTGAAAAACCTTTGAAAACTGAAGATATGATTTCCTATAGTTTGACAGTTGTTTCTCTAGCACAGTTTCTTATGGCACCTAAGCAGGAAGAAATAATTCAGTGATGGAAACGTAATTTTTTTTGAAGGAAGGAATTAGAGGAGGCTACTTGAGGCTCCATAACTCTTCAGGTGTTCCCAACACAAGCTCACGGCAAGTTTGCCCACATTCAACTAAAAGTCCAGAGTGTAGATCAACACAATGAGCCCAACTATAGGGCTCAACACATACAACAGTTACTAGTATGGCATTATGTAAAAATGTGGCTGTGTAACTGATGTGATTCTGCAATCTGTATTTGGGGTAAAAAAGGGAGTTCATAACCCACTTGAATCTAATGTATGAAATATGATATGTCAAGAGCTTTGTAATGTTTTGAACAACCAATAAAAAAAAGAAATCCATAAAAAAACTAATTCATACAAGAAGAAATTTGCTGTCATTTTTTAAAATATAAAATTGTGTGTAGTTTCCCAATTGTTTTTTCTCATCAAGATAAGTAAGTTTTCTGCCCCATTGGGTATCAGGTTAATATTCAGCTTTTTTGTCTATTAAAAGTAAATTTAGGTACTATAATCAGATTAAAAAGAAGACATGCTGCTTACTAATACACTTTCATCTTAATCTATTTAATTTCTGAAACTGCTACCTAAACAAAAATGAACAGGGATGTGTTAATTTTCAAATTACATGTTTCTAAAAAACACAGCCCAGTAACTTCCAGCCCAGGAAAGTCCTCTGACTATGAGACGTAACTAATCATTTGTGACTGTGAGAAATGAAGCTTTAAAATTAAGATTTTTTTCAGACTGTACTAAATTCTGCTGTTATTCATTGTTCAAAAACAAACTTGGTTCATTATGTCCATCAGCATGATATATAATTTCCATCTCCAAAATGAGGCTTATCAGACCTTCCAACAATCTATCAGAAACAAGTGTACTTTTCATGAAAATAATTGAGATTTTGAAAGATAAAAATTTTCATTGCATAGCACTTTTCTAGCATTAGTCTATTGCAAATTAGAATATCATGTTATATAAAAATTATTAATCCAATAGAAATACTTGGGTAGCTTTATTGATTGGAGGGGAAGATATGTTGCATGCTCATTGTATTATAAAATTTGAATATATGGAAATATACAAAACAAACAAATGTGTAACTGTGTCACCATCTAGGGACAGCCATAATTAATGTTTCATAGGCATACTCACTATCTTTTTCCTCACGTCCTCCATGCCACCTACACAGTGTATCCAGACACACAAATTGAGATTGTATTGCACTGCTTTGTGATCTTTTTGTCTTTAGTATATCATAAACAACTTGTCTTATGATTTTAAAATCGGTTCATGATTATCAAAGTCTACATAGTATTCCATACATCACACAGCCATTCCAACACTTAACATTTTCTCAAACTGTTGAACACTAAATGAATACTAATCCAGTTATAAATAAGGGTGCAGTGAACAATCTGCACAACATTCCACATTATCAACCTCCCTAAGCAGAGCGGCCCATTAGTTGCAATCAGTGAACCTACAATGACACCTCATTATTACCCAAAGTCCACAGTTCGAATCAGGGTTCACATTTGTGCATGCTGTGGGTTTGGACAGACATGAAATGACACGTGTCCACCATGCCATGCAAGTATCATCCAGGGCAGCTTCACTTCCTAAAGTGATTTTTAGGTTATACACATTTTTCAAGGCAAGTTAAATATTACCAAAGACTGGATCAATTGATTTCTACCAGCGTGTATGAAAGTGTCTGTGTCTGAATTTTTGTAATATTAATAATTACAAGAAATAAATCTAGCCCCCATTTGATAGCTGAAGGATGAAATCACATTCTAATTTTTTTTAGTGAGTTATGGTGAGTCATATGGTTGTTGGTTATTTGAATCCTAGCAGATGTTGGTTCATGCCCTTTGCCTATTTTAAAATTGAGTATTTATCATTTTATTTTTAATTTATGTGGACTATTTATATCATTTATTTTCAGCTATGTTACAGATAGTTTTTCTCAGTTTAGAGATGGTCTTTTATCTTTTAATATTTAATGGGAGCATTTTGTTAGTTTTTGATATACAGATGTTTTACTTCTTATATAGTTAAATACATTGAAAATTAGTTTGTTCTGATTATTTGAAACTAGAATTTCTCAACAGTGATTTTTAAAAGCTAATTAAGATCACCAACACACACCAAAAATACATATCTTCACAAGGAAATAAAATATTAAACAATAATATGACATTTTAATCTATTATATTTAGTAAATATTAAAAGGCATAATATTATTTATTGATTTATTGACACAGAGTTGATGTAATGCTTAGTATGTGCTAAACACCATCCTAAGCATTTCACAACTATAAATGGGTGGAATCCTCCTAACAGCCTCAATCTATTAGTATGCAGAAGATTCAGAAACTGTAATTACAATCAGCTTTAAAAAAAGAAAGGCAGTCTCTCATGTAATTGCAAGTCCAGAGGTTGGAAACCCAGATGTGGCATGAGAAACAACTCAAACATGTCATCCAGGATCTAGGTCTTTCCTCACTCTGCTCTGCCATTTCTTGTCTCAGCTGAGTTTTCTCATAGGTGCAAGATGACTACATGTTTCCTTGAGCCTGTAAAGAAGGAAAATGAAAAGAGAAGGCAGAATTTAGCTCTCCTCCACCAAGCATGAACTCCATGCCCCAACCTCCAATCTGATGGATGAGCTTAGGTTATGTGTATATTCCTGACCAACACCATCACCAGGATAAAGCCAAGTTCTGATGGGCTTACATGAATCAATATCCCCTTTTGGAACCAGGGGAGAAGGCATAAATAACTGAACAGAATTGTAATTAGGTTAAGATGAAAAGGGAGAAATGTTAAGAAATGTTAAATGTTAAGAACAAACAGTGCCCACCAAACTGAATATCCACTAATAAGAGATTGGCCAAACGCATTCACAGTGCATCCTTGAAATGAAAATTTGTATACCATCAAAAGAAACCAAGTAATATATATATGTAGTGACATAGAAAAATCTCTAAGATGCATTACATTTTAAAAAACAGTAAAAGAGTAGATATCACAAGCTCTCATTTAATAGAAATAGATAAATTGATTATCCTTGGTTATGCACTGGAAGAATACTTTTAAAATGCCTTTATTTTACTTATTTATTTATTTATTTATTTATATTTTTATGTGGTACTAGCCCCTCACATGTGCTAAGCAGGTGCTCTACCGCTGAGCCACAATTCCAGCCCCTGGAAGAACACTTTTAAGGAGTGAGATTAAATGGAAAAATAATGATATATAAATTCTTATTTAAGATTTGGGTTGTTTTTGTTTTTGTGGTGTTGGGTTTTTAAACATAGGATTTCATACATACTAAGCATGAACTCTACCACTGAGCTACATTCCCATTCCTTAAGAAAGCATTTTGGATTTCATAAAGGGATTTCTTTATAACTGTGGTAGGCAGAATAATGACCTAAGATATCCAGTCCTAATCCCTGGAACCTATGAATATATTAACTTTCATGGCAAGAGGGATTTTCAAATGTGATTACATTAAGAATCTTGAGATAGGGAGATTATCCTGGATAACACAGGTGGATCCAATATAATCATAGGGGATCCTCATAAAAAAGTTAGAAAGAGCATAGTGAGAGAAGAAGTGACAAGGGAAGCAGGGGTCAGAAAGAAAGCCTGGAAGATGCTACACTGTTGGCTTTGAAGATGGAGGAAGGGGCCTCAAGCCTCAGAATGCTAGTGTTCTCTAAAAGCTGGAAGAAACAAGGAAATTATTGCATATGTTACTTTGATTTTATCCCAATAAAACCCATTCTAGACATCTGACCTCAAAACTGTAGAGTTATTTTAAGCACAAAGTTTGTGGTAATTTGTTATAGCAGCAGTAAGAAACTGATACAGAAAGAAATTTCATTCTCACTCTATTGAATTAATTTTAAGATAAAGGATTTGAGAAAATACTTGCCTCTGAATTCCTGCTACCAAATACACATAAACACTTTTAATAGTGACATAGAATACATTAACTAAGTATTTCCTTGTCTTCTGTGTGTACAATACACACAGAAGGCTCCCATTCTAAGTTCATACTTAGTGTCTCTGTGACCTTTGGAGAATTATTCATCCTCATTTAGGAAGACAGACAGAATAGTGCTTCCTTTGCAAGACTGCTATGACAATTTAATGAATTTTTGTTTTATTTAGGTATGGTAAGGCCAACAGATCAGAATACTGCCACAGAAAAGATGATTTTATTAGATTTCTTAGAGGAAGGGGCACAGTATTCCATAAAGGGACACATAGAGAAGCACCAGGGTCAATCGGAGCCAGGGACAACGAACAGGGAACTCCTGGGAATACTTGATTAGTTTTCTTAGGAAGGAATGCGTATGGGGGCATGGAAAGGGGGGCTCCCCATGTTGGTATTGGCTAGTTTGATTAATCTTAGTAGGCTCTGGAGTGTAGGGGGTTGCCCCTGCTTGTCTGATGTCTAGCCTTGGGATGATTAAGGGAGAAGGTGAGGGTGAACTAGTGTATCATAAAAGTAAGAGCCTGATAATGCAGGAGGGCAGGGGATATGGGCTCTGATTAGCTGGTTTATATATTAAAGACATGTTCTTGGCACAATTTTTGGTTGTCTCTAGGAATTGATTAGACTGGGAGGGGCAGGCACTCCCATCATCAGATCTCCAGATGTCAAAACATCAGATACAAGCTGGGCATGATGGTGCATGCCTGTAATCCCAGCAGCTCAGGAGGCTAAGGCAGGAGGATTGCAAATTCAAAGCCAGTCTCAGAAACTTAGCAAAGCCCTATGCAACTTAGTGAGAACCCATCTCAAAATAAAAAATAAAAAAGGACTACAGGTATGGGTCAGTGGTTAAGCACCTCTGGGTTAAATCCCTGGTACCAAAAACAAACAAACAAACAAAAAAACCCTCCATCAACAACAACAACAAAAACAAATACAGAAATTAGAAAACGTGGCTAATACATACGAAAATACATCCAGTACTTTTGAAGCACATAGCAAATGTTTTCCCTGCCACTGTGTTTCATCAACCAACTACATTTTTAGCATATGTAAAATAATATTTATGATCTATCTGTAAAATTTGAGTCATGTAGTATGTATTTATCATATAATAATAAAGCCCTATTTATCAACTGCCTGCCATATATAAAGTACTATATAGACAGTCATTCCTTTATATCTCGAATTCCAAACCCAAAGATTCAGCCAATCAAGGATTAAAAATATTTGGAAGAGGGACAGAATTGTAGCCCAGTTGTAGAGCGCTTGCCTAGCATGCGTGAGGCACTGAGTTCGTTCGTTATATTTTACTTATATATAAGTAAAATAAAGATCTATCAACAACTAAAAATATATTTTAAAAATATATTTGGAAGAATAATTGCATCTGTTCTGGACATGTTACAGGCTTTTTTCTTATGATTATTCCAGGGGGTTCAAGATTATTAGTTTATTCAACATTATCAGATATCAAGAATATTAGATTATTCAAACTACACATCATTTCTCAGGGACTTTGAGAACACCCATACTTTGAAAGGAAAAGGAGGAAGAGGGTATTGAGCTGATTCTCTAAGAAGCAGAACCTAAGAGTTATGTTGCGCAGGTTCTCAGGGGCAAATTGTAAGGAAGTCCAGGCAGGGCAAAAAAGGATACACATAAGAATGTGATTTCAAAAGAAGACTGACTTATCCTGAGGGAAAGGTGGAGAGTGAATCCCAATAGGAGCTTGAGGCAAGTGAGTGGACCTTTTATTTCTGAACTATGGACTGCTTAGGGGTAGAAGTGTTTGCAGTATAACTCCCAGCCACCAAGAGAGGTGGATTTGATTGCTTAGGGGCAAACCTTGGGAAAGGTCTTAGGTACAAACAGTTAGCCACAGCACCCAAAACAGCTGGGAGGGGACACAAATAAAGGCTGGTAAAAAGACTCCAGAGCATCTGGCAGAACACAACAGTATCTGATACAAGCCTTGTCCCACCTAGATCCTCTTGCTTTTTATCTTAGATTTCTTACATCCAGCTACAACTCTAGGATACTGGTTGCTCTCAGAAATGGAAACTTAAAAGATGTGACATAAGGAGCAAGCTAGGATCTCCATGGTGCAGTTGATCCCAAGGTTATCGCTGACAGTCATCACAGCTAACTTCTATTGCCCATTTTCAACTCCCCTTGCCTACTGCCCTCATGATCATTAGTGACTCAAGATCTCTAATATCTTTTCCCATCATTAACCTTGGTCCACAGAGGAAAGACCTCACTTAACTTCTCAACAGCAACAACTGTCTCCTCTCCAGCACTGTCAGTATTCTATTGCTCCATAAGTGACCACAAACTTAAGAGCTTGCATCAACACACATTTACTATCTCAGGGTTTCTGCAGGTCAGAAATTTTAAAACATGGCTAGATTCTCTGCTCAGGGTCTCACCAGGATAAAATCAATATGTCAGCTGAGATGAGCTCTCATCTGCCACTTGGGATCCTCTTCTGAGCTCCTTGGGTGTTGGGAGAATTCAGGTCCCTGTGGTTGTAGAATTGAGGTCCTGCTTTCCTGCTAGCTGTGAACTGCTAATCCTAAAGCTAGGAATTTGGCACTGGGAAATGGGATGCTGTTGTAACAAATACCTAACAGTATGAAAGTGGCTTTGGTATCATGAAATTGGTAGAAAAATGGTCGTTGAAATTGCTTCTGGTGAGGGCTCAGATTGAAATGAAGAACACTTTATTGGACACTGGAATAAAGGTGATCTTAGATACATAGTTGCAGAGAACAGGAGCCAAGGCACCCCAGGAGGTACATCCCCCAGACTATACCACCTACCACAATGCGGGGGGGGGGAGGTCTTTACCACCATGTGGCTGTTGAGTGACCCAATAGAAGCTACTGTAAACATTGCTGTGGTTGTGTCACTGTAGTATACTGATTTTAAGTCCTTTGGGTATAAATCGAGGAGTGGGATAGCTGAGTCAAAAGTTGTTCCATTTCAGGTTTTTTTTTTTTTTCCATTTCAGGTTTTCTGAGGAATCTCCATAGTGCTTTCCAGAGTAGTTGCATCAATTTGTAGTCCCATCAGCAATGAATGAGTGTGCTTTGACCCTCACATCCTTGCCAACACTTATCATTGCTTGTATTCTTGATAAATTGCCATTCTGACTGAAGTAAGATGAAATCTTAGAGTAGTTCTGATTTGCATTTCTCTAATGTTAGAGATGGTGAGCACTTTTTCATATAGTTGGTGATCAATTTTGTATCTCTTCTGTGAGGTTTATGTTCAATTCCTTAGCCCATTTATTGATTGGGTTGTCTGTTTTTTTCTTTCTTTCTTTCTTTCTTTCTTTTCTTTCCTTCTTTCCTCCTTTCCTCCTTTCTTCCTTTCTTCCTCTCTTTCTCTCTTTCTCTCTCTCTCTTTCTTTCTCTCTTTCTTTCTTTCTCTCTTTCTTTCTTTCTTTCTTTCTCTCTCTCTCTCTCTTTCTTCTTTCTTTCTTTCTTCCTTCCTTCCTTCCTTCCTTTCTTTCTTCCTTCCTTTCTTTCTTTCTTTCTTTCTTTCTTTTTCCTTCCTTCCTTCCTTCCTTCCTTCCTTTCTTTCTTTCTTTCCTTTCGTGTTAAGTTTTTTGAGTTCTTTATATATCCCGGAGAGTAGTGCTCTATCTGATATACCTGTGGTGAAGATTAAAGATTTTTTTCTCATTCTGTAGGCTCTCTCTTCATATTATTGATCATTTCCTTTGCTCAAAAGAAGACTTTTAGTTTAAATCCATTCCATTTATTGATTCTTGATTTTATTTCTTGTGCTTTAGGCGTCTTATTGAGGAAGTTGATTCTTAAGCCGAAATGATGGAGAATTGGGTCTACATTTTCTTCTAGTAGGTGAAGGGTCTCTGGTCTAAAGCCTAGGTCCTTGACTTTGAGTTGATTTTTGTGCAGAGTGAGAAATAGGGGTTAAATTTCATTCTGCTACATATGGATTTCTAGTTTTTGCAGAACAATTTATTGAAGAGGCTATCATTTCTCCAATGTACATTGATATTCTTAAGTTTAATCAATCATTCCACAACCAAAATATCATATGGCTACACAGGAAATTAAGGAAAATATGTTCAATTTAGTGGTTATTAATTATGAAAAATTCAGGATAATAAAAATGTTTAGTTATCAGAGGTTCAGTGGCCAGATATTTTATTATTTGTATTTTATGTTATTCCATAAAAAGTGCATAACTAAATTCTAGTAATTTATTGGTATTTTAAATGATAATGGTGATTACTTGATCCCATTATAATGCAGAGAAGTGTACTGCCTTACTCAGCTTTCCATCACTATAACAAACATCTGAGACAATTGACTTATAAAGAGAAAAGTTTATTTGGCTCAGAGTTTCAGAGTTTCAGTCTATGACTGATTGATCCATTGCTTCTAGAATTATGGAAAGGCAGCATGTCATGGCAGGGAGCATGTAGTACAACTGTTCCTCTTGTATTCTAGAAAAGAAAGAGATGAATAGGGAATGGAATCTCCATATCCCCTGATGACCAGAATATTTCCTCCTGCCCCCACCTCTTAAAGATTCCACCACCTCCCAATGACACCATGGACTGGGGACCAAGTCTTCAGCACATGGGCTTTTAAGGGCACTATCCAAACCATAGCAAGAACTTATCCACAAACTGTGGGGGTCACATGGAGGGTTCAGATGTCCATTTCCTATATCCTTAAGTGAAATTACACCCAAATCCAGTCTTCATCTCGCAGGATTTGTAGGAAATTTCATCTTAGACATTATCAATTTCTCCCTCAGCTTTTCTCAGCTCAGTAAATTACAAACCCACCCACACAGTTACTTAGATCTATACCCAAGCTATATTCCTTGATCCCTGTCTCTTCTCCACCCTCCCACATTACATCCAGGATCATCCAGGGCAAGCCCCCCAAACCCACCACAAAGCTGTTCAGGCCCCACATCCCTAGGTGACCTGTTATTTTCATCACCCTGGACCGCTGGCCTCCTGTTCCATTTGCTGTCCCCCCATCCCCTGCAAAGCCTTCACAGAGTATCCAGGGCATTTTCAGAGTAAGACAGGTTGTACCCCATTCCTGTGAGAACCCCTCCATGACTTCCCATAACCATGGGATAGTCTATTACCCCCAGTTCACCCTGGATCTGGCCCTGTCACCTCTTAGCCTCCCCTCACTGCCCTCTCCATGGGATCCTTCCTTTTGTCCATCAAGCTTGGGGACATCCAAGTTTGCCATCCTAAAGCTTGTTCCCAGGTGTTCCTCTGCCTGGGATGACCTCCCTCAGGGTCATCCCCTGGCCAGCACTTGAGCATGAGAGTCATTTCTGCCAAGGCCATGCCTGTCCCTTCATCTGATTTTCATTCTTGGCAGAAGAAAAGCTGTCAGAGCACTTGATTGTAAGCTTGATGAATAAAGGGACCTTGTCCCTCTTGTTTAGCACTGAATTTCTCACATGTGGTACCATGAACTGCTTCTTGAATAAATGTTTCCCTGCAGTGTGCTCAGGATCCCAGCCTGCTTGGTGTCTTCTGACCCAACCTCTATGCCACTTTTGGGGCTCAGAAGGCCCAGAGGAAGCAGGGAGGCCTCTTACCATCCTCCAGCCTCCCTAAGTGCCCTAAGCAGAAAGATTTGTTCCCTGCAGTACCATCACCTCCCCAGGAATTGCCACCGAGCAGGATGGGGCCCTCCTCTCCCCACCCCAGCAGGATGGGTCTCTCCTCAGCTCTACCTGAGCCTGACCCTTCAGACTGAGCAGGGTTAGGGACTTACCAGGCCCCAGGTGGGAGAGTTGGAGCCCTGCTCAGTCTCCCCTGCCTCCTGAGCATTCCCAGTGCTCAGCTGAAGCTCCTCAAAGCATCCAGAGGGAGGGGTTATTTGTTTGTTTAAAATACCCATAGCATTTAAGTAGCTTTCTTTTTTCCTCTGGGAAAATCTTTCAGGTTGAGAGTAGGAATACACAAATAATGAGGGAAAATATTGAGCAAACATGAATTATGCTGCCAAGAAATGCTAAGTGAAAACTCCTGAACACAAAATTATATAAAGTGGTCGATTATGCTTTTTAATGCACAGACAAAACACTGGATCTCTAGGTGTAATCACAACTCTTTTGACTTTTTTCATATTTTCTTCATTTTAGGCAATGAGAGTATGTTGCTTTTATAATTTTTAAAGGTTTTTTAAACTGTGCCTTTTAAAATATTTTTAAGATTGAATTTCTACACCTGGCAATTTATCATTTGAAAATATTCAAATGTGCATATAAATTTTATTACAAGCGTGTTCACTAAATAATTTTTCAGGATAGTGAAAAAGGAAAAACAAACTAAACATAAAGAGATTACCGATAATGATGAATTATAGACAGACCTTTAAAATCATGGTTTTGAGGAATACCTCATATTATAGGCAAAGGTTCGCTATGCGGATAGCTTGAAAAAAAATTGAAACAAAATGTGAGCACATTTTTTCAACTATATATAAATACTTAAGGGCTGGGGAAGTGGCTCAAGCGGTAGCACGCTCGCCTGGTATGCGTGCGGCTTGGGTTCGATCCTCAGCACCGCATACAAAGATGTTGTGTCTGCCAAAAAATAAAAAAAAAAAAATATTAAAAAAAATAGTTAAAAAAAAAAACACTTGAGAGGATAAAGCTAAAGTTAGCCTTAATTATTTCTCAGGTGTAATAGGCAACATTATTTTTTCTCTTTGTACCTAAATTTATTTCAAAAATAGACATTATGTATTACTTTTCCTGTAAAAAAAAATCACTATGGATACTGAAGGACAGTTGTACCGTGTGCCCAGCGCTGTATGTGGGTTTTAGATAGACAAGACACTGAAGAAGAGACCTCACTCACAGGACATGGTAAGCCAACTTGACGTGGCTGGACCTCACACAGGGCAAGCACTCCTGTGTCAAAATAAATGCCAACACAGAAGGAGAAAGCCAGGTAGACAGGTCCCAAGAGAGGGATTACTGCCTTCTCACCTTCATATTTGGATCTTGTGCCAACACGGGACAAAGTAAAGCTATTGCTCCGTCCTGTCTGGGAAGGGTTCAGAATCCAGGTTTTGCAGAGGGAGACTGGAGTCAGCTCCCCACTCAGCTCTGAGACTCAGCCATGTTGCTTGATCTCTGCGTTCTCAGTTTCTAGGGAGCCAGGACTTCCACTTCAGACCTGTTTCTGTTAACTGAGTAGCTCCTGGGATGTGTTAGTGGCTCTATTATTTATGGAGGGTCACAGGACAATGATAATGGCCTGATACTCTGGAGACATTCCCAGGGGCCCTGTCCCAGCACAGGTCTATGACTGAGCAGGAGCCACAGTGGTTCTCAGCCCAGCTACCTCCACCAGCTGGAGACAGGAAGAACAATTTCTTCCTGGGTCTCCAAGGTCACCTTGAATGTGGCCTCCTGGGGGGAGAGCAGAAAATGTCTCAATAGAGTTACAGAGCAGCTGGATAAGCCAAGAGACAGAACAGGAAGCTCTCCCTTCCCAGGCCTGGCTGAAGCACTGCTGGCCTGTGTGCATGACATGCTGACATCAGTCTGTGCTGCCAATCCATTCAGGCATCTGAACTCTTCTGTGAATTATAGCCTTCTGAGTTGCTGAGCCCCAGAGATAAGACCAACAGTTGCCTCAGCCTCTCCCCAGCTTACCTTGGAGACTTGCCCTGGCTTAGATGTATCCCTGGGCTCAGAGGCCACCAGTACAGTCTTGCACGCTCTGCCCTTGTCCTTGCCTTTGTGTCTCAGGCTACTGATCCCTGGTCAAAGTCTGCACCATGCAGTGGAGGTGTGGGTGTTAATGTAATTCACAGATCATTACCTGGGAGGTTCTGCCAATTGGTGCCCTATGGATACCACCTGGGGCACCTCATTTTCCACTAGCCGTGATTTCTTGGGCTGCACTTAACGGGATATTCAGTGTGGGGTGTCATGGAGACAATGTAGGCTGTGGGAAAGCCAAACTCAGATTTGAACTTGCACTTTGCTGTGTGACCCAAGGTGACAAGCACATTTCTTACTTCACCTCAGGGTCTCACAGTCCCCACCTTCAAAGGAGCAAAATATTCTGTGTAACATGAGAGAATTAAATGAGATGATAGGAACACACCTAGGGTGGCAGCTGGCCTTTAGTGGGTGTTGGAAAATGCTTTTTACTTCCCAATGAACTTTAGAAGACCCTTTAGGAGTCATTATCTAGGATTTTACCTTGGACCAACCAATCTGTCAAGAAAAGTTGTCTTTTCCTAATCAGGACTTTAATGTAACTGAGAGAAATGAGTGGTGGAGCCTGGCAGTACACAAGGGTTCCCAAGGTCCTGCTTTCCACACCTCCCTGTGGAGGGCTCAGAGTGACTCACTCCTGTTCCAGGTAATCCTGGCTTTGATGGTGCAGACAAACACCATCTGGTGTGGCATTCTGGCCTTCTTTGCACTTGTTGAGCTGAATAATCCCCTCTGGTGATGTGGATGTGAAGGGCAAGTAAACAACTTGAGGGATCCAGAAACAACTTAAATTATCCTGTGCAGCTGCATGCCCACTGAAGTGATTTCTGTCAGACTTCCAATTAGCATTCACTAGAGCATATTCTATCCAACCTGAGTTCAGAGGGATATAAGTAACACCTTTGTGGAGGAGGGAAGGATGCCTCTTAAATGCATTGGGGGGATGGATGGAAGGTTAGAATGAGCACCTTTCTTTTTTTCCATTGTTTATTTTTAACATTTTTAATTTTTTTCTAATTATTTATATATATGACAGCAGAATGCATTTAGTTTAATTGTACACAAATGGAGCACAACTTTTCATTTCTCTGGTTGTATATGATGTAGAGTTGCACCATTTGCACAATTATACATGTACCTAAGGTAATGAAGTCCATCTCATTCCACCATCTTTGCTACCCTCATGCCCCCTCCCTTCCCTCTTCCCCTTTACCCAATCCAAAGTTCCTCCATTCTTCCCATGCCCCCTCAATTATGGATCAGCATCCACTTATCAGAGAGAACATTCAGCCTTCGGCTTTTGGGGATTGGCTGACTTTGCTTTAGCATGATATTCTCCAAATCCATCCATTTACCTGCATGTGCCCTAATTTTATTCTCTTTTAATGCTGAATAATATTCCATTGTGTATATACTCCACGGTTTCTTTATCCATTCATCTATTGAAGGGCATCTAGGTTGGTTCCACAGTTTAGTTATTGTGAATTGAGCTGCTATAAACTTTGATGTGGCTGCATTACTATAGTATGCTGATTTTTACCTATGTGTGTACACTGAGGAGTGGGATAGCTGGGTCAAGGTGGTCAAGAAAGGTGCTCATTCTATGTTTTTGTATGTGATTTGCCAGAATTTTATTGAGAATATTTGCACCTTTCTTGACCACTTGTCTTTTTAGATCTAGATGTTCTCCTGTGGCTGGTCAATCCCCCTGTGGAAGATGGATGGACAATGTTTCCCAAACACACTTGACCATATAGCTCCTCTTTTGAGGAATTCCTTAGCACATTACAGAAGCAGGATTCTTCTGAGAAATATTTCTAGATATACTGTTGGGTTTTTTTTTTTTTTACAACTTTATTGAAGCGTATTTTGCATATCATATCCAGCTGTGTGATTATTAACATAAATCAATTTTAGGACTTTCCATCCACCCAATGAGATAAATCCTCCTGCCCATTAGCTGTTAATCCCTATTCCCACCCCATCGAGGCAATCACTAATTTACTTTCTATTTCTATAGATTTTCCTTGAGAAACATTGTTATTTGGGAGAAGGTGGTAAAATATACATAAAATTGAATTTACCATTTTAGCCATTTTAAGTGTACAATTCAGTGGTGATAAGTACATTCACACTGTTGTATAAACACTATCATTCTCCAGAACAGGTTCAATATCCCAAACTAAGTCTATATCCATTAAAAAACAATTTCTAATCCCTTGAGGCCCTGGTAACTTCTGTTTTACTTTTTTCTCCATAAATTTGACTACTTTTTTACCTCATATAAGTATAATCATGCAGTATTTGTTCATTTGTTATCTGGCTTATTTTACTTAGTATGATGCCCTCAAGGTTCATTTTTATTGTAGCATGTATCAGAATTTCATTCCTTATTTTTAAAAAGTTTTTTGAAGTTAAATACACAATGCCTTTATTTTATTTGTTTACTTTTATGTGATGCTGAGAATTGAACCCAATGCCTCAAGCATGCTAGGCAAGCACTCTGCCACTGAGTTACAGTCCCAGCCCAAATTTCACTCCTTTGTAAGGCTGAATAACATTCCATTGTATTACATTTTGTTTAGCCATTCTTCTGAAGATGGATACTCAGGTTGCTTTCATCTCTTGGCTATAGTGAGTAATGCTGCCATGAGTATTGATGTACAAATGTCTTTTTGAGTCCCTGCTTTCAACTCTTTGAAGTAGATCCTAGCAGTTGAATTTCTGGGTCACATGGTAATTTTACATTTCACTTTTTGAAGAACCACCATATTGTTTCCCATAGTGGCTGCATTGTTTTACATCCTCATCAGCAATACACAAGTGTTCTAACTCATCATCAATACTTGGTATTTACTATTTGGTTTTTGGTTTTGTCTCTTTGTTTATGACTGCCAATTTAAGGAGTATGGAGTAGTATCTGATTGTGGTTTGAATTTGCATTTCCCTAATGAGTAATGACTTGGAGCATCTTTTCATGTGCTTATTGGCCATCTGTTTATCTACTTAGATACCTATCTACCTGAGTCCTTGGCTTGTTTTCTTATCAGGTAGTTTGGTTGTTTTTGTTAAACCATGGGTATTCCTTTATATAATCTATTCATCCCTTGTCACTCACAGGATTTGCAAATATTTTCTCCCATTCGGTTGGTTTTCACTTTCTGGATAGTGTTCTTTGATGCACAAATGTTTTTAATTTTGGTGAAGTCCAATTTATCTATTTTTTCTTTTGTTGTCTGTGCTTTTGGTGGGAGAACTATTGCTTTTGCTTTTAAAAGATCAAACAGAAAAAGAGAACCTGTCCATGAAAGTTAAAAAAAAAAAAAATGTCTGCTATCCTAATAGGTATTCTTATTATTCCCTAGAAATAGTTCTTTTTTATATAAAAACTCCCAAATATTCAAGTCTCAACTGTATTTCTTGGCATATGATTAAACAGCAATTGTTGTTCTTACTGAATATTCTTTATGCACATGTCAGACAATCAGAGACTGAAATATCAGCTGTTGTCGGTTCCAGAGCTCTATCCTGAGTTGAGAGGCATATGTATTAGTAAAGACCCAGTTGCAAGTGACAGGGAACAAATTTGAAAAGGCTTAGATAGAAAGGCAAATTTACTGGCTCATGCAGCCAAAATGTCAAGGAGGAGTATAGTGGTTTTAATTAGGTCTAAAGGCTATATTCCAAATATTTATCTTTTATTCTTCCTTCCTCCTTATTCCTGATGTGGCAAGGCATTATGTGAGGACTCTTAGTCTCCTTGACCCAGAGCACCTTAGTGATCATCTAGTTTTTCACCCCTATTTCTCAATGATGGCCTTCTTGCCAGGTGAACAAGGCAAAGTAGTTTGGAGGGTATATTAGTCTTTTTGTATGATGCTATAACAAAATACCCAAGGCTGGAAAACTTATAAAGGTAAGAAGTTTATTTAGCTCTCAGTTTTAGAGTCTTAAAGTCCATACATTATGGCACTAGTTGTGGTAAGGACTTCGTGGGAGATGGCATCATGGCAGGGTTCATGCAAGAAAGATCACATGGTGATTTGGAAAGCTAGGGAAGAGGTAGTCTTGCTTTTATTATTACACCCTCAGAAGAACTATCTGTGATTCCATGAGAATGATTTGAATCCCTTCTGAGGGCAGGAACCCCAGCGACCTAAAGGCCTCCCACTAGACCCTACCTCTTAAAGTTCTTACCACCTCTTAAAGTTCCCACTGCCTCTTAATGTCAACAACTAGGGAACTGGCTTCCAACACATAAACCCAGGGGACAATAACAAACCATATTCAAACTAAAGGCAGAGCAGGCGAGGACACTGCCCTCTAGCAGACATGGAAAGGTATGTGCTGCAAAACCTTTAATCAACATCCAGCTCTGTTCCCAGGGACTTGCCAGGCACAAAGGTTTGCAGATTGATGGGCTGATGGGCTAAGGTTCCCCAGAAATAGGTCAGAGATTCCATTTCACTGACTTCACATCTTGATTTAAGAAGAACTATTAGATGTCAAAAACACAATCCAAAAACACTTTTTTTGAAGGATGTGATTTATTCTATTATTTTAAAAATCCAGTCCATCCCATTATATATTTTTGTCATTAATTATATTTAAACACATTCCTTTAGTAGACTTAGAATGCTTTAATTTGATTCCTTTGATGAATATTCATTTCAAGGTGACAGCCAGATGGCCAGTAGGCAGGAAAACAGTTTATCCTTTGAGCAAATTTCTTATTGGTGCATTTCCTTGTATGTTGTCATAAAGGCTAATCCCTCACCACACATTAATTTTATGACTTTGTGAATGCCAAACTCCAACGCACTTTTCAATCTACTCATGGACTGAATCATCTTATTTTCCCTTTGCATAAAAGAAATATCATTTTATATTAGGCATGAATTTATAGCAGGCTTAAAATTTAGCTTGTTGGAAGCTTTCTGTTAGGAAGCAAAGTTTGTAAAAGACCAACTCAGCTTTATGTCAAAACATGAAAATTTGTATTTTTAATCATTGAGTTTCCAATAGAAGCCTTGTTTTGATTTGTTACGCTATGTCTTTATTTATCGGCTGTGTTCAGACTAACTATAATACCAAGTGTCCCATTATCCTCACACCAGCTTGTCTCCATAGCTCATGTCCATTTTTCATTCTCATTCTGCTCCATCATTTGAGTAATGATAACAACAGTGATGAATGTAATAGAAGTGCTCAGTCAGTGGCACCACAGTCCCAAGGGGACCTCCGGGTGAGTAATGGATCACCCTCCTGTGTACAGATGCTTTGTATGCATCATTGACTCCAGAAGCAGCTCTCAGAGCAGGGGTCTGTGGGTCTAACATTGAATTTTATTTTTTATTTCTACTCTAATCATGATGAACAGTTTCTTTTATTTATTCACCAGCTTCTGGTGGTTACATCAATAATCTGTACTAAGACACATAAATAGTATTTATTATTAAAAATATGATGCTACCAGGTGCAGTGACACATACCTGCAGTCCCTGCTGTCTATGAGGCTGAAGCAGGAAGACTGCTTGTGCCCAACAGTTTTGGATCTGTCTGAGACACATAGGAAGACTCTTTCTTAAAAAAAAAAAAAAAAAAAAAAACAATGATGCTAGGTTAATGAAATTGACAGGCACAGCATACCATTACACTTGACTTGGCATTTTTTAATCTTGGGTTAAGTTATTGTCATTTTCCACTGAAGCTCAATAAGTACATGCACTGTTGAGAGCCACAGCCGAAGGGGCTCCAGCAAACTTCCAGCTGCCAGGTGATTGGCTCCTCTGCAGTGATGTTCATTGGGCTGTTTCCCCCGCCCTTTCAGACCACGGAGCTGCTCACTGGGGGATTCTTTTGGCTCCGCCCACATGACCCAGCCAATCGGCCTCAAGAGCCAGAGGAGTAGGGGGTTGAGAGGCTCCCCGGAAGCCAGTGGTGGCAGTTGGGCTCTGAGGGAATTCCTGAAGAGCTCCTGTGGTGCACTGTGTGGGTTCTAAAAATACAGTTCTTTCTGCTTGATAAGTGGCTCCTGAATTGTGCCCAGCCAGAATGCAGCATTTTCCACTGAAACTCAATAAGTACATGGACCAGGACATGGTTTAGACATACCTGATCAAGGGGGAACACAGAGAAAGTCCAAGTTTGATGAAGATCCATACAAGGTTCTTATTGAGGACTTTGAAAGGGACTTATCTGGTATTATCATTAGAGAAGACTTGATCAGACCAACATAGATTCCTGAACCACAAATCCAGCATTAAAAATTTGTGAGTTGATTTTCTCAATACCCTGGTGAGGTCAATATCCTTCCTTATTCAATTGATTAGGAAAATTGAGATCAGAAAAGTGTAGTGATTTATGTTACAACTCTGGCAATGGGTATTGTCTAAATTGGTTTATATGGATTGTAGTTACTTTGTTAGAAATTAAAACAGAAAATGAAAAATATTGTTTCATGTATTTAAGATAACAATAATAAATATATTTCAAATTTAAAAATATTGGCACCATATGTGAGAGAGCCACTTAAAATCCACAAAACTAAATCACAAAATAGTCTGTTCTTTCAATATTTCAGCTGAACCTCCTCTGGCCAATGGCAGCTTGTCTTTGGGGGTTGCTGCTCCTGTTCAATTCCAGAAAGAAAGATATAAGTACAGAGCCGTGTTCCCCAGCTCCCTCCCTCACAGCACTCAAACACCCAAATCAAGCTGTTCCCTCTGAGTATGACAGTAAAGTACAAGTATGGGTGAAGAGGGTGAACCAGTCTGGGAGTTAAAGAGGATTTACATCAGGAAGTAAAATGAGAATGAAAAGATATAAGAAGGGATGGGAAGAGTACCGCCTGAGCCAGTCCATAGGCTGATCTCTGGAACAGCTTCTGTTTGAGAGTTGAAGATGGATGAGGCTAAAATGACAGAAAGAGTGAGGTCCTTTAGCAGTAGCCCAGGTCTAAGCAGGCTGGGGTCTAGATAGACTTCAGGTAATGATTCTAAAAAATCTGGTGACAAAGGAATTGACATGGTGCTCAGTCACCAATCAAGGTCAGGTGGGGATATAGAACCACAAATTGGCTGGGTTATTGGTCCAGGAAGCAGGGGCAACTGTAGCTGGAAAGGCAGCTAAGGCTGAGTGAACCAGGTCTCACTAAGTTGCTTAGTAGCTTGTTTTTGCTGAGGCTGGCTTTGAACTTGTAATCCCCCTGTCTCAGCCTCCCAAGATGCTGGGATTACAGGCTTATGCCACCATGCCTGGTGCCACATTCGTTTTTAAGGAATTCCTATATATGAGCATGTGCTACAAATGACTTTGAAGCAATTGTTAGACCCAGATCAATTATGCTCACTGTCAATGATTTTAAGAGAATCTGGACATGGTCATTTAGACTCCATATGAAGCTGAGCAGTGAGAATTTCCTTAATAAAACTCAAAGAGTCATGGCAGTTTCTGCCTATAGTTCCAGTTATTGGGACGGCTGAGGCAGGAGGATCACTTGAGCCCACAAGCTGGACCCAGCCTAGGTAACGGAATGAGATCACAACTCAATGCATTCTGCTGTCATAAATAACAAATTAAAACACACATAAGCTCTGGAATCACACTGCTTGTGTGTAACCTTGGCTCTGTCACCCTGTGACCTTAGAAAAGTTACCCAATTTGTCTGCGTTGGTGTTCTCAACTACAAAATGGATAACCGAATGAGGGGACTCACCACATAGACAAAATGTGAATGATATTAAGAGGCATAATCTTACCCTATAATAAGTGCTAAGGATGTTAACGTTTTGGAAATGCAACATCTCAATCACTTTTCCACAACAATAAATATAGACCAAGGCTGTTTAAAATGAAAAAATACAAAATAGGGCTGGGGACATGGCTCAGTGGTCAAGTGACCCTGAGTTCAATCCCTGGTACCAAAATAAATAAATAATGTGGCTTCAGTTTGGTTTTATGTGATCAGTCAGAGATAGTCAGATTCCCAAGTTATCCTTCTCCCCTGTTATGATGAGGTCTAATTTATAGCATTGACCTCTATCTCCTTACATGTTCTGGAAGTCTGCCATGTCTGTGTAAATCTGTATTCTTCAGACAAAAGCCCAACTAATGGAAACGGAACCTTCCTTATAATCATTCTAAAATTTTAAGTGTTTAATGAAAACCTAAAAAGGAAAGATGGAGACATAATGGAGAGTTGCCTGATCATCGTACTATATAATAATCGATCTTGTAATCACTTGCTCAAAACCATTTTCCGTCTAGAATTCCTGAAACTTACATGATCAGGTTGAGATACTCCTAAAACTATCACCTTAACATCAACACATTTTAATTTTCATCTTCATATAAAATTTAAGGAAGAGAAATCTCTGCAGCCACGTTCATATTCTGATGGGCTCTTATTTACTTCTCCATACAGTGATGCAGATGTGCATGTGTTTGCACCTTCTTATCTCAGACTCAAGTACATCACATAACCCATCCCTACAGGACCAGATTTGTCCCAGGCCCTCTTTGAAACTCCCCATCCTGCTCTGAGTCCAGAGAAACTAGAACTGACTTGTGAGGATGGCATGGACCTGTCTCCCTGGCTGTCTGGCTGAGGCTCAACTAAGAAAGGGAGGGCCTCAGAGGTCCGAGGACCTAGGAGAGTGAGGACAAGGTATGGATTCCCAACCAATTGCCTTGGGTGACTGTATCCTTCTGCAGAAAGCTCCTATCTGGCATCCCTGGTTCTGCTATCTACTTCCCTTTGAGCCTTCAGTCCAGGGAAGGGTAATTGCTCCTGCCATATCTTCCTGCCCTACCCATGCATTTAAAAAATGGTGTCTTTGGCTTTTGCCTCCCAGGAGCCTTTCAGCCCAAGCACCAGTTCTTCCCAACAAGGTCCAGGTCCCCACTCCTCTGGCGTCCTGGGCCCAGCTGGATCTGGACCCGGGCACCTAGCATTCCAGCATGCCCCATCCTACAGGCTGGATTTGATTCTGAAAGCCAGAGACTGTTGCTGTTTTGAAATGGACAATAGTAGCCCTGCTGGACAGGGGAGCCAAAGGGAGGAACTTGGAAAACCTGGGTGAGTGAGCACTTCCTTATATGATCTCCACCCACAGTCAGCAGCACAGGAAAGGGGGAAGTCATCCATTTTCAGTGTGGTCTTTACTGCTTTCTGTGAGAATTGCACTGTTCATGTCACCACCATCACTGTGGAAGAGTTTCCCTGGACCTGTGGTATTTCTGGGTTGATTTTTATGCACCAACAACAGCTGTTGAAAGTATAACGGAGCACTTGTGTCAAGACATCCATGTGATCAGACCAAATGTTGTAAAACACCCTCTGACCCAGGAAGTAAAAGAATGTGAAGGCATCATTCCAGTCCCACCTGAGGACAAATTATATTCTGCAAAGAAGAGAAAGTGAGAAGACTGGCCAGATTTTAGCCTTCAGTTGAATTGTCTGGGGCCTGAGCAGCCTGGGTGAATGGTGAGAAGCTTGGCCTTTATATGGGGGGTGGTGTGCAGGTGTGGATGGCTTTCTCTTGATTCTCTTTGCTGCACGGAGAGGAGAATGACTTGCTGAGAGCTGCTCTGTAACCTGTGGATTCTTCTTGGTTTCATTTGCATTATGTAATTTCTTGGTCAGTGAGAACTTTCTTCTTAAAACAATAACACAATTTTGAAGAGCAAAACATAGAACTGGCTTGGATTGTGAGCTAGTAATTCAGACTGAATAACCATGCAAAAATAAAAATTGAAGGCCCATGTATTGTGTGGAGAAGATTTAATCAGATAAATAAACATTTATAAACTCAAAAAAAAATAGTGCCTCTATTAAACTCTTCTCAGATCACCCAGTTTGAGCATGCTACTTGATTCATCCAAGAGTTATCTCATCCTTGATTTTCTTCTCCATAGATGGAATGTGGTTAGAGTTCCCATTACTGCTTTGAGGCCATCGTGAGGATCAATGAGGATTTCAGATGTGAAAATGTTGGATGAACTGCAACAGTTTTAGCTTTTTCAATTGTTTGAATGGTCATTAATCAACTCAGAAAACCTCTTTCTCAAATACATACCCTGAAACCCTTATGTCCTTTATACAGAACTCCTTATAAGGAATGCTATTTCCAGTACTTCCATTTTAGCACTATACTCATGGAAAGATGTAGCAAAGTTATACCCAAAGGACTTAAAAACAGCATACTACAGGGACACAGCCATATCTATGTTTATAGCAGCACAATTCACAATAGCTAAATTGTGGAACCAACCTAGATGCCCTTCAGTAGATGAATGGATAGGGAAACTTTTATACACACACACACACACACACACACACACACACATGAACATTACTCAGCAATAAAAGAGAATAAAATTATGGCATTTCATGGATGGAGTTGGGGAATATAATGCTGAGTGAAGTAAGCTAATCCCCCAAAACCAAAGGCCAAATGTTTGCCGCAGCCCGGCTGGCTGGGCAAACTAACCGGGGGGTGACGAGCAACTTGTGTAGATTGATACAGCAGGAGTAGGAGCCATTTATTGTAGGACCGGAGGGGTATATATACATTCCACACAGCTTATCTTAATTAATATAAACTAGATACAGCAGTTAACCAATAAGGAATCTCCACACTTAATGGCTCGCTGGTGTTACTTCACAAACCACTCCCTCTGCAAAATGCCAGGCGCCATCTTGACTTGTTTGCAGACTCTAACAAATGTTTTCTTTGTTATGAGGATGCTGACTCATAATGGCGATGGGGGGTGGTGGGGGAGCAGGGGAGGAATGGAGGAACTTTAGATAGGGCAAAGGGGAGGGAGAGGAAGGGAGGGGCAAGGGGGGGGAATGAAGATGGAATGAGTTAGGCCTCATTACCTTAAATACATGTATAAAGACATGTATGGTGTGAAAATAATTTGTGTACAACCAGTGACTTGAAAAATTGTGCTCTATATGTGTAATATGAAATGAATTGCACTCTGCCATCAGGTATAACAAATTAGAATAAATAAATGATTTAATAAAGATGAAAAAAGAAAGATGTAGCCAAAGAGGGCTTGAATAATACTGTCACAAAGTTACTTAAGTTTAGCATTTCATAAATTTTTTTTCTTTTATTGTTTTCTGTGCTACTGGGGGTTGAACCCAGGGCCTCACACATGCTAGGCAAACACTCTACCACTGAGCTACATCCCCAATCCCTTTTTTATTTTATTTTGAGACAGAGACTTGCTCAAGTTTTCCAAGCTTAGCTTTTTCAATTCTCCTGCCTCAGCCTCCTGAGTATCTGGATCATGAAAATTTCTATCAGTTTATACCTTGTGATTATCTTGTTGTGATATAGAAATCAAACATGAATTCATCATCTGTGCTTCATTCCAAACTGACTCCATTCTCACAGATGCCATACTAACTGTTCCCCTTGTTGCTTCTCCACGTGAAAACCAGATTGCTATCCCCTCTGATTTGGACTCCCATGTTACTGACATTATGGGCTTTCATGACAATGAAACAAATACACCATATGGAAAAAAAATCCCACTGAGAATTAAAGTAATAAGTGTGGGCCTAGGGGACAACAAACCAGGCACAAGCGACCGCTTTCCACTAAAGTGCAGGTAGCTCTTAGCCATCCTCGGAACTGAGGAAGTAAAGAAGTTCATCGCTGTGGAGATTTCCTAAGAAAAGAAAGAGCAGTTTTTTCTCATCTCATACACCTGTCAGGGCACAGCCTTTAGGAGAGTTTGGTATTTTAACTCAGTTTCTTTTTTTTTTTCCAAATGTAACTGATTGTATATGACAAATATATGACATATACAATACTTAAAAGGGGTTAAAAAAATCTGTCCTAATTAACTGGAAAAGGGGAGACTATAGGCTAAAGATAGAAACAAGCATTAGTTACACATGACAGTAGAATATACATAAATGAAGTATAACTTCCCATTCTTCTGATTGTACATACTGTAGGATTACACTGGTCATGTTTTTTCATGGTGCTCATGTTACTTTCCAACTCTGTTTGACTGCTGTGTTTCTGTTTTCTTCTTTAAATTTGTTTTGGTTTTTATAGTTCCAATATCTCTCCTGTTCTATCGCTGAATGAGCTGCAATCTGTCGAAAACTGGCGATGGTGATGTCAGCTCTCCAAGATGGTGGCTGCTGGCTTCCTCGGTGGGCTGTCCGGTGTGGAGGACAGAACTGGACCACTTCCTTCCCCCGTCTCAAACCCAGAACTCAGCCCGAAGCACAGTGAGGGCACAGCCCGCAGGAGCCCACAGAATCTGCAGCACCGTTCCTCTACTTTGCTAACTCGCCATTTCCCGTCGCGCTGCAGTCCCTAACAGTGGGGCGGGCCACCCAACAAACAGCTTGAATCTCCGGGGCGCAGGGTTCACTTGCAGTTGCGCCCCAGTAACCAATCCTCGGGCAATGGAAATCCTTCCTCTAGGTTTCGGTGCACCCCAATTTTGCTGGAAATTCCTAACAAGATAGCTTTTGGCCGTTCTAACTCATCATTCACCTGCGCAGTGACGAGGGGCACAGGGGTGATGCACTCTATTCGCCGCCATCTTCCTCTCTCAGATTTTAACTCAGTTTCTGATGTTGCAGCAGATGTGTCCTGTGAACTGCTCTGTTTCCTGTGCTCCAAGGACTAATTCTCCTACATGAAGCCATTTGCATTGTTCATAGCCAAGTGCTTCCTGGCTCTGAAGAAGAATGTTGTTTCTGCTGAAATTCAAGGTGAACTACACAGAGACAAGGTCCCCAAGTGCCAAAATGTTACCACCAAAGCTCAAGTCAAACCACTCCTATCGCATAAGGAAATTTGCTAGAATTGGTTGAAGATTCTGTACCAGGGAACCTGCCACGACACAAGATTTCCATGCTATATCAGGGTGATCAACCCAGATCCTTCCATGGCCATGGAATTGAGGATCTGAGAGTTTAAAATGTCCTTATTGATCCCATTTGGAAGAATCCCAGCAGGGAAGATAAGCTCAGAGGATGAGAGACTTTGTCGCGCGACCAGCGCGCGAGCTTCATAAAAGAAGGTTCGAAGCATAGAAATTTACTAGTGAGTTTTAAAATTAAAGAGACATACTCTCATTACCTTTAATTCCCATCTCCAGAGATGGCTTCTCCTTTCTCCCGCCTCCAGCCACCTAATGCAGTGTCGAGGTTTACAGAAGAGGCCAGCGAGAGAGAGAGAGAGAGAGAGAGAGAGAGAGAGAGAGAGAGAGAGAGAGAGAGAGAGAGAGAGAGAGAACACGCCAGGGAGTGAGCTTTTATTGGGGAACATAAAATTCAAGGGAAAATCCCATCCAATGAAGGTTGAGGGGGGCAGCATCCCAGGGTCAGGGCCAGTTATTGGGTCTTCGGGTCAGTGGCCAGGCACGCCTCCACACGGACAAGCCCTCGTACCTGGGACAGGGTGGGGAAAACTCTGACACAGCTGTGTCTAAGCACCTCTCACCCATCCAGGGAGGTAACTCAAATCACATGTGAGGATGGCCTCCCACAAGAGACATCAGAAAGGAGACCAGTGTGGCTCTCTAGGTTATAGAAGAGGTCACTGAAGAGGAGTTCTTGACACTTGGCAATTATTTGATTGTTCCCTGCCCATTGCCATGCTTTCCTAAGCCCAGAAAATTTTTAATTTACTTATTTATTCTAATTAGGTCTATATGACAGCAGAATGAATTTTGATTCATTGTATATAATTGCCCCACAACTTTTCATTTCTCTGGTTGTAAATGATGTAGCGTCACACCACATGGGCAAGTCATACATGTACCTAGGGTAATGGTGTCCATCTCATTCCACCGTCTTTCCTGCCCCCTGTCCTCTCCCCTCCTCCAGAAACTTGTTTTAAATTAGAAAATGTGACCATTTGCCCTGGCTCCTCTCCAACAAACAGCATCTGCACATTCACAACATCAGTATTTTGAGGTTGCTGGAAAATGAAAGTATTGGGCCATGGGAGCTAATTAGATGATGAAATCTGAGAAGAAATCAGAGATGTTTAAAATTACCCGTCACTTCTTTCACTCTTAGACATTTGCCAAAAGTTGTGTTAGTCAGTTTTCTGTCTTTGTGACAAAATACCTGAGAGAATCAACTTTTAAGGAGGAAAGTTTATTTTGGCTCAGTTTCAGAGGTTTCAAACCATAGTCATTTGGCCCTGTTGTCTTTGGGCTGGTGCAACATGGCACATCATTTATTTGTTGACTTTTTATTCTTTTAATGAATGAGCTCAATGCAATGAACTTTACTCTTAAAAAGGGTGTGGTAGAGCAACCAGCTCACCTCATGGTAGCTGCAAAGCAAAAGCAAGAGGGTCTGGGTCCCAATATCCCCTTCAACGTCATGCTCGCCTGTGACCTAACTTCCCCCTCGCCTACCAAAGTACTTACTACCTCCCAATAGTCCACAGACTATGGGCCAAGCCTATAACATATGAATCTTTGACGGGCTCATTAAAACTACCGCAGTTTCATTTAGGTGACAGATGTTTACCCTTGGTGTGTGTGTAAAACACAGCCACATTATTCTTTTTTAAATTAAAGTGAAATTACATTTATCCACCAGAAAGATTTATTTGTTCTAGACTTCTGGGTCATGAGACCCATTCTTCATTCCATATAGCCCCAGGCTTAGAATCGCACTTCTCCAGTTGACCACACACTGAACAATATCTGGTATGTAATACACACTTAAGAAAAAAAAATTGGGATGAAAGAACAAATGAATGTTTTGGTCTTCTAGCAGCTATGCTTGTATCTTGTCTTCCTGCTTGCTCCTCCTCTCCTTGGGACAGAAATGCAGACAACTCTCCCCTTGCCTATCCAATCAACCAATCACCATGTCCCGCCAAGTCCACCTCTTCTTTCTCTCATCTTTCACTTTTTCTCAGTCCTCACTGTCATGCCCTTTGTTGAGATCAATGTCTTTCCCTTCTCATCTTATCCATTTTCCTAGTCCTGCCACTTTCCAATTTATTGTCTACTCTAACCAAAGAGATGTCTTAAAACTGAAAGAAATTCTTATTTTTCAAAGCCCTTCAAAAGCTCTCTATTAAGTCCAGATTCTTTTTTAATTATTTTTTTTGTTTATATATGACAGCAGAATGCATTACAACTCACATTACACATATAGAGCACAATTTTTCATATTTCTGGTTCTATACAAAATATATTCACACCAATTCGTGTCCTCATACATGTACTTTGGATAATGATGTTTATCACATTCCACCGTCATTTCTAACCCCATACCCCCTCCCTTCCATTCCCACCCTTTTGTCCTATATAGAGTTCATCTATTCCTCCCATGCTCCCCCTCCCTACCCCACTAAGAATCAGCCTCCTCATATCAGAGAAAACATTCAGCATTTGTTTTTTGGGGATTGGCTAACTTAAAAACAGCATACTACAGGGACACAGCCACACCGATGTTTATAGCAGCACAATTCACAATAGCTAAACTGTGGAACCAACCTACATGCCCTTCAGTAGATGAATGGATTTAAAAATGTGGCATATATATACAATATTATTCAGCAATAAAATAGAATAAAGTCATGGCATTTTCAGGTAAATGGATAGAGTTGGAGAAGTCCAGATTCTTTTTCTTTTAATATTTTTTAGTTGTAGATGGACACACAATATCTTTGCTTATTAATTTATTTTTTATGTGGTGCTGAGGATTGAACCAGTGCCTCACACATGCTAGGCAAGCACTTTGCCACTGAGATATAGCCCCAGCCCAGTCCAGATTCTTTAACACAGTGTCTGGGACACTTCCTGAGCTGGTTTCTAGCCTGTGACATCATAACTCACCCCCACCCCGCCTCCAGTTTGTTTTTCTAATACTCCAAGCAACAAAGGAATTTCCACACCTCCAGCATGGCTTTGAAGCTAAGGACACCCTATAACCAGTAGTGTTCTTTCTTTCTACCTTCTCAGGGATAACTTGTGCTCATTCTTAGTTCTTCCCATAGATATCAATCCTTTAGCAGACCTTCTCTGAACACCAAGTCTAACTTAGTCTCTCTTCTGCATGCTGTAGAGCCATGTGGGTGAGAACAGAGGTTCTGCAGTTAGAGGAACCATGATTGGACTCTGCACACTGGCAACTTAACCTCTCTAGAGTTTGGTGTCTCCCCTGTAAAATCTGGGAAATATCGATTCCTTTCTAATTGCTGTTGTAAAAATTGAAGGAGATAATCTATAAGCACAGCACAAATAGGGATTCCATAGACACATGCTCAATGAGCATCCGTTACTCTCCTTTAGCCTGTGTTGCCAGGAATAGGAGGCTGGATAGGTTAATTGAGTTTCTTCTGTTGGGGATTCATGGCTGTATCTTTGCCACACTTCCTACTATGAAGTGCCCCTTTTCCCCACCCCACACACCCTTAGGGTCCTGTTCCAAGTACTCCTACCTCTCCCATGATGATGCTATCCCCAAGTGACCCTTCCATTGTGAGTTCTTAGAATATTATCCATCTATTAATGATAGTAGGGCTTCTATTATTGGGGACCTCCTATGTGCCCCATACTATAAAGCATGATTGGAGTTTGATATCTAATTAATACTCCACTGGTCCCAGAAGGATGAGCTCTGACTATCTCCTCTTCCCTGAATAAATGAGGCTTGGGTAAATTCTCCTTGTCATGAATGAGAGAGCTGAGATTTGAATCCTTCCTGACCCCATGGCACACCCTGCCACTTTTCCTGGTTATCAGGTGCACCATCCTTGTGGGTTAACTCTCTTCCTTCCCCAAAAGAGAAAAAGCACTGTGGTGCTAGAGAAGGACAATCTTGTTCTCTAAAATATAGTGAATGTGACACCAGGAGCTCTGGAAGCTATCTAGATGTGACAGATCCAGGGAGTTGGAGCAAGAGGAAGGTGACGACTGTGATGGAGGGCCAGGTTCTAGGGGCTAGAGGGCCAGGTTCTAGGGGCTATTGCTAGAGTTGCCCTGATTTAAACTTCTGTGGCCTATGACTTTGAGGGAAGGGGAAACCAGAAATTCCATTTACTAGTCTAATAACAAAAGAGGATCAAAGTTTATTTGGAAGGGGATTCCAGAGGAATAGATGAATAAGCCAGGGAAGGGAAGAGAGCTAATCAAAAGTTCTAATGAGCAGATTACTGCTGCAGGCAACCAGGGCTGATCTCATTAGGGATCCTGGGAAACCATTTAGACTAGTCAGTAAATTACAGCTCCACCCAGCCTGTTAGTTTGTTTGTGATTCACAAGCAAGAATGCCTTTATGGTTTTAAATGATTGAAATATCAAGAAAATAATTATATTTTATGACATTAAAGTTCCTGAGATTCGAGTTTTAGGGGTGATAATGTTTTCTTGTTATAAAATCTTGTCCATTTATTTACATATCATCTGTGCAATGACTGCTTGAACCCTAAAACTGCTGAACAGACTAGTTACGGTGGAGACCAGATGATCCACAATAATTAAAATATTTACTCACTGATTCTTCACAGGAAAGGTTTACAAACCATGGTTTAGATTTTCTTTTTTTATGTTTCCACATTATCTCTCCCAAAGGACAAGGATCCTTCTGGATCATTGTTATAGGGATATTCCCAAGGGCTTTAACTTTCAACACTTGTAACCCACTCCTTGTCCATTCAGCCACAGAAACTCTCCAGAAGAGTCCCAGTTCTTTATAGTAAGAGGCTGACTGCATATTTGGAAACCAGTGGGAGCCAAGGTGATCCATGTAAGGTACAGAGAGCTCCTGATAACTGAGCAATTTCTCCAAATTGGAGAATTCCCACAGCCCATTTTTATTGGCTGTCAACCATCGTACATTGAGGAATTAGCCTCATGTAAAGATACAGGAAGGAGCAAACATCCAAAGACAGTTTGTCAAGAAATTGTCTCATTATGATAATTTCTCTAAAAATGGAAAAGTATAACCAATCCCCCATTGAGATGATGTGATGGATCACTATGTGCAGTGAAGGTGAAGACTGCACCAAGAACAAACTCACTGTAGCAAGATCCATGCAAACAAGAAAGAGTGGGGGAGTGGATAAAACAGGAGATGGGGGAAGATATGGGGAAGCCATCTGTACTTAGTGCTGCCTGCCTTAAATTTTTGTATCCTGAAGCTTTGGAAGAAGGGACAAAGGAAAAAAATAGAATTTACTAATCTGGGAAGAGGTCTAGTAATAGGATACTCAAATTTACACCTGAAGTTATGAAGAGTAGTTGATATTACTAGATATTCTTGGTCCTTACGTATAAATGGGAACATACTCATTCATGAAATGAAATGGGATGTCTCCTCTAGGGGAAAGTCACTGGTTAGTAAGTAACAGAGTGGATACGAAACCTGAGTTTTCTGTCTGTTGACCCTTGCATGTCACCATATATGTACCTCATCTATCATCTTGACTCCCTGTAGCAAGCTGTAGGTGACACAGAGGCATTCCTCTGTGGGTTTAGGGACTGGGATAGAATTTCAGTCAGAAATTTCTAATGGGATAGAATTCAGTCAGAAAAAGACAATCCAGTAGAACAAGACAAAATGAACAACATAGAGAAAACAGAAAATCAAAGAAAATGAAATAGGAATGAGCAATACAAATAACGTACACCTTAACTAGGAGTAGTTCTGTCCGTAGATTTCTATTAATGGGGAGAAGCATTAGCTCAGAGCCTGGTTCACTGTTTTAATCAAGAAGATATTTTCTATAGTTCTGGAGAGAGCAGAAAAAAACATTCTTCCTATTTTTCCACACAGGTGGAGATAGGGAGGAAGCTGTTGGAAGGATAGCTGTAATCTGAATTGTCCTTTCTTAAAAATGATATTTTTCTTTCCAGGGAGCTCTTGAAGTGCTTTTCTAGTTAAGGAATGTGGAGGTTGAAGTGGGGGTGTATGTTTGCTTTTAGTTGCTGTGACAGATAACATGAGCGAAAAAAATTTAGAGAAGGAAAGATTCATTTTGGCTTATGGTTTCAGAGGTTTCAGTCCATGGTCAGCTGACTTCAAGATAAAAACATCCTAGCAGAAAGACATGGCAGAAGAAAACTGCTCACTTCATGGCAGCCAGGAAGTGGGGGGAAGGGCAGGACCAGGGACAAAATATAGTCCCAAAGAGTATATGCCCAGTGACCTACTTTCTCCAACTCTGCCACACCCGTGTAGTTTTCACTGCCTCCCAGTAGTCCATTTTAAGTCTTTTGGGGACATTCCAGATCCAAACCATAACATGATGGGATGTTCATAATGGAAGTGGTTCTATGAACCAGATTTGAGATAGCATTAATAATATTCCAACCAATGTTTTATCAAAAGAGTATGTGCCTTAAAATTCTAATTACATAGTAGATTATCAGCCAAAGAAATACGCCATCTTCATAATCATAAGAGGGCCTAGAGCCCATTTCCTTTCCCATTCAGGCCAGCCCTTTGGTGTTTTGGGGTGCCTCTTCTCTGAAGAAGATCCCAAGCCTACCTTGAGTACCCTGTGGCCACTCTGGAAGTGGTATAAGATATCTATCTAGTCTCTCCAAATCTGATTCAGAGATAACGACTCTGGGTCTTCAGGAAGGTTGCTTAAGAGATTCTCTTTATTCCATCTAATTTTATTCAAGTAGGTTCTGACAGCTGAACCTTTTGTATTATATTTCTGAATCCTTTGGGTACAGCATATTTTTGCCCATTTGAATGGCTCTTTCTGTGAGCATCTTGAAGCCCTAGTAGACTCTAATAGGTAACAGGGTGAGCTTCTGCTCTTAAATGGGTCCCTGTCCTCTAAGGAGCCAGAGCATGTATATGACCACCAGAAAGCTCTGTTGTTACTCATTTGACTGCTAAGAGCCTCATGTGAACATGGAAGAAACAGATGCAGTTGAGATTTGTGAAATGGTGTCATAACTTGCAAGCTGGCTTTCTATGTCCTCATTACTTTAGACTAGGGGATCTGACTCCAGGCAATCATATCTTAATTGTCTATATATCTTTATTTAGCAAAAAGCTTATACAACATTTGCCTTTTCAAATGAACATGTTTTAGATAATTAAGGTGGAGCATATTTAAAACTTCTGATTTAACAAAATATACCCTAAACAAAATGGAAAGACACATGCCAAACTGGGAAAAATACTGTAACAGTTATGACATGAAAGAATTAATATGAAAAATATTATAAAGAGCTCCTGGTTAACTGGAAAAAGACAAAAAAAATAGTAGCAAAAATGAACAAGAGAAAGGAAAAGGAAAATCAAAGAAGATGAAATAGATGTGACCAATAAATATACTAAATAATACTCATATTCACTAGAAATCATGGAAATGAAAATATTCAAAAGCAAGATGCCATTTTTACCCAATGTAATAACAAAAATTTAAACATTTTATATTAATGCTCCAGTGGAGGAAAGGGAAAAGCTATTCTCAATGTTGCTGGTGGGAGTGTAAATGTACATGTCAACATTAGAGGAGAATCTGGCAGTATCACAATTAAAATGAGCCTGTCCTCATGGCCAACCATTCTGCTCTAGGTATTTACATCAGAGAAATACTTGTGGGGGCAGAGGCTGCCAGTTATCTCCACATCTATTCCTCATTTCTTTTGTTGTAATAAGATTGCCAGATAACCAGCAAAGAACTACATTTCCCAGCTTAATGTGTCCATGTGACCAAATTTCAGCCAATGGGATGTGAGAAGAGACTGCAATTTTTAAAGACATTTCCTTATGGGAAGGAATATACCCTCTCCTCCTTTTGTCCTTTTTATCCATGGCCAGTATCCTTAGGAGGGAAGAGAAAGGAAATAAAACAGACATGCATGAGGCATAGACATGTGAGGGTGGAGACTGACACTAGAGTAATGCATCAATATGTCAAAGAATCCTGACAGCCAGCAGAAGCTGGAAGAAGTAAGGGTGTCTCCTAGAGCCTTCAGAGAGAATGCAGCCCTGCCAATGCTTTGATTTTTGGATTCTGTGTAAGAATACTTCTATTGTTTTAAGCCACTGAATTTCTGGTAGTGTGTTATAGAGTCCAGGAATATGAATATACCATGATATATACTCATTTCATAGAATATTTTTCAGAAGTTGTAAAGGATAAGTTCCACTTATATGTATTGACATGGAAAGATCATGAAGATATTGGTGCATGATTAAAACATGTGATAGAATCATATCCATAAAAATACCATTTACATTTATGGAAACCATAAACAAATCTATGCTTTCTATGGGAACAAATAAAAACAGAGACACATCTGATGTAGATCAAGTGAAGAACAGTGTTGACTTTTGGGTGGGATGGAGAAATAAGAGAATCAGAATTGGGGAAGGTAGTCAGAACCTATTAGCTTTATGAAAAGTGATTCCATTTTTACAAGATGAATATTTACAATCGAATTGTGTAATAAATAATATAAACCCCAACATGGCACTCCAGATCTGGGAAAACGAGTGGCAGAGAAGATCCTTGTTTTGGCCACTGTTTCCAAGGTCTTGGAATATTTTTGGGAGTCTGCCCTGTCCCACCTGCTTCCTCCAAATGTATGCATGTTCTTATCCCAGAACCTGTGACTATTACCTTATGCAAGAGGGACTTTGCAGATGTGATTAGGGATCCTGAGATTTGAATATTATCCTGATTATCTATGTGTATTTGATTTAATCACGGGGTTCTTAGAAGGCAGGGTCAGAGAAGATGTGACAATGGAAGCAGAGGCTGGAGTGAGGCACTTTGGAAATGGATAAAAGGGACCAGTTAAAGAATCCAGGTAGCCATGCACAGCTGGAAAATCAAGGAAACAGATTCTCCCTAAGGTCCTACTGAAGAAACCAGCAGGCCAACACCTTGACTTTAGGCCAATGAAATAGATTCCAGACTTCTGACATCAAGAGAATAAAGTTGTGTTGTTTCAAGCCAGTATGTTTGTTGTAATTTGTTATAGCAGCAACAGGAATGAATACACTTTTCTGTCCTTACTATCTATGCCTGATAAACACAGCAAACCTTTTTTTTTTTCTGTGTTTAGAAGAAAGAGTTTAACTTTGGGGGCATATATATTAAGTAATATATATTTATTTTGTGCTGCTAGAATAAAATACCACAGAATGGATAATTTGTAAATAATAGAAATTTGTTTCTCACAGTTCCAGGGGCTGGTAGTTCATAAACAAAGCTCCAAGAGGTGAAGCTCCATCTCTGCTTCCAAGATGATGTCTTGTTGTTGTGTCTTCTGGGAGGGAAGAACATTGTGTCCTCAAATGGCAGAGGACAGAAAGGGCCCAGCTGGTTCCCTCCAGTACACATATAAAGTTGCTCATCACCTCCTAAAATCTCTACTTCTTATTACTATCACCCTGTTGATTCAGTTTGAACCTGTACATTCTGGATGGAGGCATCCATTCAAACCATAGCAGTATTTGTCTGAACTACTGAGTTACAACATGCTTGCTTTTCAATGCTAACCTTATTAGAGACATGCTGGCTTACACAACCAGGTTTAATCATCACTTAACTATCCTGTGTAAGAAAAACAGGACTCTTCTCTGTTTCCCCTGACACTATCTATGTACACTAAAAACTTCTTAGAAGCCAAGATGGTACATGTTTAGGATAAGAAAGTCTCTGACTTTCAAAATTTTGTCCGATGAGTCTTAAATTTCTGGTTACAGTGATAATGAAGACTTTTCATCTTCTAAATTTGAATTCTAAATGTCTTCAGCTATTTGAGCTCTGCTCTGGGAACCACAGCAAGCTAAGGATGAAACTGAAATAGTCCATTTTTTACCCCTTGGGATATGCCAACCAAATTAGAAATCAGAAAGCCCAGAAATGAAGAATGATTGTATTAAAACTCAGACACAAATGGCTAAGGAACTCTCCTCTCATAAACAGAAACTCCATGCTATGGATGGCCTCCCTCATTACCAGGAAATTCCACTGGATGAGAATCCTCACTGGGAAAAGAGCTGACATCTCCCCACTGGCTGACCCTGATGTGCTGGGTGAACAGTAGCTGGCCAAGGGCTGTCTACTCATGAAAACTGTCAACACTACTCCCAGAAAATAGAAGACAAGGAGATGTGTACTGCAGAAGCAGGAGGGATATTTCATCTTTACAAAGCATTATCTTAACCCTAAAAACAGTTTTCTACAGAAGACACAAATTCTCACAGAAGACACAAACTTCCACAGAAGAAACAAATTCTCTCAACTGAAGTTCTTACAACTTCTTGTGCAGGAATTTTATGGATTTATCATCTGATGCCCTGCTGGTAGTGAAAAAGAGGAATATAGTAACATTATCCCTATGTGCATCATTTTTCCTCTATGATTGTGTGTAAAGAAGTGAAAGATATAGAGAACTTGAATATGATCAATCATTTTCAGAATGTTTTGAAGTGTTGAAACAGACAACTTTTAAGCACAAATTATAAACTAATTTTATGCCTGTACTAAGGAAGAATCCAGAAGAAAGTCAAAGCTTCCAGATGAACTTACAGAGGAATAATGTGCTTCAGTGGACCACCTCCTTGAGCCAGTTCTCTCTCTGAGATGTTGACCATTTTGAATAAGAGGGTTCTCTGAGATCCACCTCTGCACATAGGTTGCCTTTTGGTCAGAGAAAAGAAGGTCATCTTGAAGGCAGAGGGTGTTTTGGTTACCTTCTGTTGCTCTGAGTTCACCCTCAACACATGGAATACATGAGAATATGTTGCTTTTCAAAGTTCAGACTGAAAACCTGCTGCTGCACACCCTACTCCACCATGAGGTACTGCTTTTACTAAAGATCAGACACCAGCTCCATGACTCTTGGGACTCATCCTGTCATTGGACAGGATTCATTCCTGATGGGAGAACTGACAGCATTTTTCCGTGTGCCTGTCCACAACTCCATTTCCTGATGGGTAAAAGGACTCAGCTCTGAGAGATGACAGACGTGTTAATCAGCTTTCCACTGCTGTAACAAATACCTGAAATACTCATAACTAAAAAGAGGAAGGTTTATTTTGGATCCAGTTTCATAGGTTTCACTCCATGTTTGGTTGACCTGTTGCTTCTGGGTCTGTGGCAAGGTGGTGCATCATGGTAGGAGCAAAGGAAGCTCACCTTCCAGCAGAGGAAACAGCTCACCTCCTGGACCCAAGAAGCAGAGAGAGAGAAGGGACTGGGGTCCCAAAATCCCTTTCTAGGGCATGTCTCCAGTGACCTAACTCCCTCTAAATAGGCCCAGCCTCATAGGCTTCACCATCTCCCAGTTGTGCCATAGACTGGGGACCAAGCCCTGAACACACGGCCTTTGGGGGACGTTTCCGTTCCAAACCACGACAGTAGAAGAGAAGGTCCAGGGTTGTCTTGTCTTTGAAAAAAAACTGAGAAGGAAGAGAACATATCAACCCTTCTCTGACCTCTTTTGTCATCCAGCTTGAACAAATCTATCACCGCTTCCATTAAAGTTAGATTCAATTGTAGGGTAAATGCTTATGTTAGGAACGACTTGTCTTCCAGACCCCTCCTTGTCCACTTGGTTTCCCCAACCACATTTCCTTCCCTTTCCCTCTCACCCTGGTCAGAATGAGCAGCTTTTCAAGACTGTTGCCTCCAGAAGGAGGAAGCACTGAGTTAGATAGCTCTAGAATGAGGCACCAAGAAGTAGCAACGTCTATTTTTCTAGACTGTTCCAAATGTTACACAAGAGTTTGTTGTGCCTACCTGTATGAAGCCTGTATAGACACATGACTGCTATCGTTTGGATGTTGGATGTCTCCCAAAGGCCCATGTGTTAAAGCTTTACTCCCTAGAGCAGTGCTATCTAGAAGTGGTACAGTCTTCAGGAGGAGCCTAGTGAAAGGCCTTTAGGACATTGGGGTGTGCACTCAAAAGGATTAGTGGAACCCCAGTCCCTTCCTCATTCTTTATTTGCCCTCTGAGATGAGCAGTTTTGCTTGACACATTTTCTTGCCATGATATGCTGCTTTGCCACAGGCCCAAAGCAATGGGGCCAATTAATCATGAACTGGAATCTCTAAAACTGTGACCCAAAACAAACCTTTCCTCTTTGTAAGTTAATGGCTTCATGTATTTTGTTATAATGATGGAAAGGTGAGTATCACAAGAACCATGCACATTTTATTTTTTATAGCTTTATTGAGGAAAAATTGAAGTACAATAAAATGTGCATTTTTGAAGTATGCATTTTGACCAGTTTTGACATGAATGTAACTAATACAATCATTATACAAAGCACAACTTTACTTTTCTTTAAAAGTTGAAATCATTCAGACTGTTCCTTGCATGATTTATTACATTACATTAGAAATAGTTATTGATTTCTAATAACTATCTCTAATAAATATTTCACAGTTGAATGGCACACATATAAATATCTCTGAAGTGAGGGAAGAAAGCACTGGAAAAGTAAATAGAAAGTGCTTTGGACTAAATGATAAAAGCCTAAAATATCAAGATCTCTGGGATGAAATAGTACTCAGATGAACATTTATAACTTAAAGTACCTGTAAAGAACCTATATAACTTAAACTATCTTAAAGAAGGTAGAAAAATAAATTATTTTCAAATTCATAGTATGAAGGAAAAAAATAAGAGTAGGAAAAGAAATATATGAAACAGAGAAGATATAATACATCTAAAATTTGATAAAAAATCAAACAAGTCTAATCAAGAAAGAGAAAGAATACAAAAATTAATATCAATGGAAAGGAAGCTATAAAAATAGCCCTACAAATGTTAAAAATATATTAAGGTAATATTACAACTGTATTACAACATATGTGATAGCTTACATAACATGGTCTATATTAGAGAAGGATCCATGTGCTGCAGAGAAGAAAGTATTCCATCATTGCTGGGTGAAATAATCTATCTATGTCTGTTAAGTCTAAATTATTGACTGTATTATTTAGTTCTATAGTTTCTTTGTCTAGTTTGTGTTTAGAAGATCTCTCCAGGAGTGAGAGAGGTGTGTTAAAAGTCACCCAGCATGACTGTGTTGTGGTCTATTTGATTCTTGAAGTTGGGGAGGGTTTATTTGATGTACATATATGCTCCATTGTTTGTGAAATAAATATTTATTATTATTATGTCTTGTTGATATATAATTCCCTTAAGTAGAATGAAATGTCCTTCTTTGTCCCTTCTGATTAACTTGGGCTTGAAGACCACTTTTTCTGATCTGAGGATAGAAACCGCTGCTGTTTACACAGTCCATGTGAGTGATATGTATTTTCCTACCCTTTCACTTTCAGTCTGTGGATGTCTCTGCCTATAAGGTGAGTCTCTTGGAGACAGCATATTGTTGGGTCACGATTTTTCATCCAATCTGCCACTTTATGTCTTTTGATTGATGAGTTTAGGCCATTAATGTTCAGGGTTATTATTGAGATATGATTTGTGTTCCCAGTCATTTTGGTTCATTTCTAGTTTTTAAATGGAATTAGTTTCTCCTTTGAGCGACTGTTTCTTTAGTGTAATTCCCCCCTTCGCTGGTTTTCACTTTTGTTGTTGTTGTTCATTTCATCTTGATGGAATATTTTGTTGAGAATATTCTGAAGTGCAGGCTTTCTGGTTGTGAATTCTTTTGATTTTTGTTTATCAAGAGAGGTTTTTATTTCATCTTCAAATCTGAAGCTTAATTTTGCTGGATATAGGATTCTTGCTTGGCATCCATTTTCTTTCAGAGCTTTGTGCATTTTATTCTAGGACCTCCTAGTTTTGAGGGTCTGGGTTGAGAAATTAGCTGAGGTCTGTATTGGTTTCCCTCTATATGTAATCTAATATTTTCCTCTCTTAGCCTTTAAAATTCTATCCTTATTCTTATGTGAGGCATTTTCATTAGGATGTGCCTTGATGTGGGTCTGTTGTGATTTTGCACATTTGAGGTTCTGTAAGCCTCTTGTAGTTGATTTTCCATTTCATTCTTTAGATTTGGGAAATTGAAAAGATTGTGCATTCCTTTGGTTTGTATCACTGTACCTTCAGCTATCCTGATAAATCTTAAATTTGGTCTTTTCATGTTATCCCATGGTATCTTAACACCTTCTCTCCATGGTCTACTCTGTTTTCAAGATTATATATTTTGTCTTTATTGCCTGAGGTTCTATCTTCCAAGTGGTCTAATCTGTTGGTGATGCTTTCTATTGAATTTTTAATTTGATTTATTGTTTCCTTCATTTCAAGGATGTCTGGTTGTTTTATTTTTTTATTTTTTCAGAATACCTATTTCTTTAATGAAGTAATCTTTTGCTACCTGTATTTGCTCTCTTACATCATCCTTTACTTCAGAGGTCAGTTTAACCATGTACATTCTAACCTCCTTCTCTGACATTTCTTCTACTGTGGTGTCAATGGATTCTGTTATTGCAGTAACATGGGGGTGATTTGCTTCCTTTTTTTCATATTGTTAGTCTGTCTACCCATTTAATAGTATGGATCTGAGGTAGTAGAGTTTCTACCCTGCGGACTTATAGGGTCCCTGAAGGTTTCCAGTACCTCACTGTTTAGGGGGAGACAAATAATTACAACCAATGCAAACAATTTATGATATTAAACCAAATAGTTACTACTGCAATGTCTACAATGTTAATTATCACAATTAATAGAAATGATATGATCAGTTATTGCCATAATAAAACCAGCAAGTTTGGCAAAAGGGTTTACATTTTCAAATGGTGGACAGAGAGAAAACAGAAGTGATATAGGATGTGATGATTATGAGGGAGGAGGAAAAAAGACCAAAGAAAAACATTAATGGAAGAGGGAAAGAAAGAACAATAGAGATTGACTATTAGCAGAAGAAAAGAGAGAATCAAGGGAGACAAGTAGGAAAATATATATATATAAAGAATTTTTTTAAAAAATTAAAAATAAAAATAAAAGTATGCAAAACAAAACCAAAATATACTAATCAAACATCCTAGTTCTCAAAAAACTAATTCATGTAAAATAACTGGCTTCAAAAATGCTAGAGATGAGAAGAAAAGAAAAAAGAGGAGAGTGTATAAATGTCCATGTAACATTAAGGTCACAATTAAACAGAGAAAAAGAATTTTTGAAAAAAGAAAAGGGAAAAAAAATGAGGATAAGTTAAAGAATTATTTTGGAGTTCAAAAGATTCTCAGTTTCTCTCCTCAGCAGTTTTAGGTGAGGTCTTCTGGAGTGTAATGCTCTACCCTCTGAATTTCTGGAATGAGAGAGGTAATCCTGTAGGAGGGTTCCTGGAGGCGGGGTTTAGGCTTAGGTGGGCTCCAGGCTCTTGGCTAAATGCCAATTGGTCTGGAGATTTTAAATCAGCCCACTTCCAATGCCCAGTCCTTGCTGGTCCACACTGGAGAACGTTTCCCCAGGGATCTCCCCTGGGTTCCACTCCTGTGGTGGGAGAGTCAATTCTTAGTTCCTTACATCACCTGCAGACCCCATGTTTCTTGGTCTTAGGTTCAGTCTCCAGACAATTTCTTCCACTTCTGCCTTTCCAAGTTCCCTGCCAGATGAATCTCTCCCAACCAGTCCTGCAAGCACCCAGATTGGAAGGGGAAGGGAAGAGCCGGATGGGTTTGTGAGACCAGTTTTCCCCTGTGTAACCCTCTCACGTGTGATTTTCTCCTGGTCACTGAAGCACATTGTGTCATACAGCAATTGTTTACTAGGCCTGTATTTTGGGTCAAACTCTGGTTTGCCAGGAATCAGCCCCCTCAGGGGCTGGCTATGCTTGTAGAAGCTGCAAAATGGTTTCTTGCAGGCCACCTGGAGAGATGGCAGCTTCTTTCCCTACACACAGGTATCTTGCAGTGAATCCTTCAGGTTTGCCAGGCAACGTCCTTGATCTCTAAAGTCTCCATACCCAGACAGGCCTTGGGCCTCCCCAAAATGCAGGTTCCTTTACTTCCCTTATCCTACCACTGTGCTCACAAAGGAACCACTCTGACTGGAGCTTCTGGCCTGGCTGTGGCAATGGCTATGCTCCTGGGGATTTCTTCCTTATTTTATTATATCAAACTCCTGAGTCAGTGATGTGCTTTGAATGTCTCCCCACTTGTTTTGTTCACTCACCTTGCTGAGAAACTGCCTGTTGGTTTTCTTGGTTTCACTTCACGAAGCAGCCAGGAACACAATCTCCATCTTGAAACACCCCCCCCACACACACACACCATGCACATTTTAACCATACCTGTATCTACAAACTGGCATATGTGTCTCCATGAGCCCCACCACAACCACTTCTAAAATAAAAAATAAAAGAGCAGGTATACACCCATACCTTCAGGTAGATCAGGGATGGATGAGGAGGGAACCACTTTAACTTTGACAAAACCTTTCTCTGTTGTAATATGCCAAAGTATACACATGTGTTGTATAAACATGTACTTGTGCATAATGTATATGTGACACTGACATCAGGGACAAGTATGTTTTGGATGATGTATCTAAAAGTGATCTACCTCAGCTGGAGTAATCTACCTCAGCTGCCAGTGTCTGTGTAAAGTCAGTGATTTCACCCCTGCCTTTGTACTTGGAAGTTGTGTTTCAAGTGTTCTCAGCAGCTCCAAGTGTCTGAGTGTCCTCTTGTGGGAGAGGTTCAGCGGCAAGTGGAAGAAGAGTCTGTAGCTAAAATAAATTTAGGAGAGCAGATTGTACTTGGCCACTCCAACAGTAGATAGCCCAAGCATCAACAGGTCTCCTTGTGTCTCTAAGTTTCTCACTTCTTGGGATGCTGCCAAATGTCTATGAAAGAGATCTCATACCTTGCTAAATATCAGTCAGTGATGAGCAGAGGTAATGGCACATGTAGGATTTTGGCACCTTCCTTTCTCTAGACACTAAAGAGTTTTGGGTTTTGAATGGCAAGTCAGCATCTTCTCAAGATTAGGCCTTGTTTAGTCTGTGCCCACGAGGGAGATTTGTCCCCAGGATTCCTGGCTCTTCTCAGAGCGCAATGTGTGACAATCTCCTCTATGTAGAAGACAGGAAGGGTGTTGGTGTTTGGTATTTGAAAGTAGTAAGATGAGTACTCAAGAAAACTGGTCGTCTTTTTGTATGTATGTGATCAGGGATGGATGATTGAACCCAGGGCCTCACACATGCTATGCAAGCTCTTAACCTCTGAGTTACATCCCCACCTCTCAGCCATCCTTTTGAGTGAACATTCTCCTGGCTGAAGAGAGCATTGCATTCTCATCTGAAGTGATTTCTCTAGTATATATCTCTATTCTTTCAGTGTGCCTCAGTCACTTATTTTTTTGAAACTCAGTTGTGGGATTTAAAAGAAAAAAGGTAATAAATTTTTTGAAATGTTAAAATTTGTTTGGTTTTTGGCATGCTTTTAATGTTTTCTCTTTTTTATTTTAAATTTTCAAAGTAACAATACAATAAAGTCACCCCAAACTCATCAACTGCTGGTCCCTTGCCATGCCCTTGTCTCTTTCTCTGCACATACCGCCTTCTTACAGAATCATAGGGAGGTGGGCACAGATACCAGGACAGGCCCCTGCATACAGCCCTACAACCTCTGTATCCTGAGGAAGTCAATATATGAATTCCAGAATAGTTTTTTTTCTCCTTTTAGCTCAGACTAGAGTTGAAAGTTCACACATTTGCATCTGGTTCTGACATCTTGATCTTCTCCCCCTTCCTGTGGAACAGTCCTGTCACCTCACTGTTCTTCATGACAACAAGTTCTTTGAAGAGTTCCTGCAAAACATCCTACATTCTATATTTGTCTGATTCTTTCCTCATGATTTTATTTAGGTCAGACATTCCCACCATGAATACTATTTTGTGAATTTGTGAATTTCTCACTACTTCACAACAGGAACACACAGAACAGTAGGTATTTAAAGTCAGAGTAACAATTCAGTAATGCAGGGTTCTTCTGCAACTCCCCCCATGCTGTTTTCCACAGAGATAATTCTGCCCACCCCCAACATAAACAGACAGTTGGTCCTCTATGCCTTTTGGATTCTACATTGCAAACTCAACCAACCATGGATGGAAAATATTCAGAAAAAAATTTGCATCTGTACTAAACTTGTACAGACTTTTTTCTTGTCTTTATTCCCTGAACAATAGTTTTTTTTTTCCTAAACAACTCTTTACATAGACTTTACATTGTACTAGGTATTATAAATAATCTAAAAATGGTGGAAAGAATATGGGAAGAGGTTCACAGCTTTTATGTAAATATCATGCCATTTTATATAAGAGACTTGAGCATCCAAGGATTTTGATGGGGTCTTGGAACCAGTCCCCCACAACTACCAAGGAATGACTATATTTACTCATGTGTTCTAATTTAGAGTCCACATGCAAAGTTTTAAGCTTAAAGTATCAGCACCATTTAAAAGAACACATCCAATACCACAGTTAATAAGATTTCTTTGTCCTGGGTTGTATGTGTCCTTGGAATATATTCCACTGAAGGTGTGCTCTCACAGAATTATTTTTCAAGTTACTTTATGTAATTATTTATTTTATGTTCACACTATAGATAATGTTAAAGAACTATAAATAATTAGTATATTGTTAACAGTACTCTGTTAAAATAAATGTAAAAATGTTGTGATTAATTCCACTTCCTAGCAGAATAAGGTAGGGGAATAAGAAAACAGGAAATGCACACAGACCAAGCAATATCAGCAAATTCTTGGAGGAGAAGTGGTAACTAATTTGGCAAAGAAAAGGAAGCCACAACTCCAAGTGTGTGTCCCAGAATCACAAGTTACAAAAGGAAGTGGCCCACACTCCCTTCCCTGGACACAGGAGGCTCTGGGGCCACAGGTGCAGTGGAGAACAGGGCTGAGGCATGGGGAGAACACAGGGGTCGGGAGCAGATGAAAGTCTTTATATGGAACAGTTGGCCTCACAGCTCCCCCTATTTGCAGATGCCACAGAAGGTTCTCAGAGTACACTTCTTGGGGACCCTACACTGTCCCCTAGGGAAAGACCCCTGGCTTAGCTCTTTTCTCCTGAGCCCTTCAGAATCTGTTCCTGATCCTTCTCTCCTGTGTTCTGTGTTCCAGGAAGTAAGCCATCAAAGAGTGTCCCTTGCACTTTCTCCTTCTGGCTTCTGGGTAGGTTCTGCTGGGTTGGCAATGCACTGGTGTGAGGATCCTGGACTGCAGCAGACAGAGGCTGTCATATTTATTGTCCCTTTTCTTCATGCCAGACTGTAGTTTGGCAATGGCTTCATTTCCCTGTGATGGCAATGGTTCCTGTTAAGGAGCCCCTCTCCCAGAGCTGAGAGCTTTTAGGAGAGTCCCAAACTTTCTACTCCACCTTTTATTTTCACACTTCAGGTGGTAGTGTCTCCCAGCTACTACCCAGGTTTCCAGTCTCACCCTGAGCACGCACCCTCCACTGTTGTTCCTCTTAGGACAGGGACAGGAGTGTTACATGAAGAGGCTATGGGAGGGTCAGAGCATGACATCTATTTCCTGCATTGACAAGGGTGCACACAACCTTCACAGACCAATAATGGTTGGTGCCCTGACAAACTATCACTTCCACACTCAAAAACTAGGCCTATCGGAAGCTTCCAACCTGCTCCTAAGTGACTCATCTTGGTCATTGAACCTTAAGCAACAGTATCACACAGGCAGACATCAACATATGGTCGGCCAGATGCTCAATATTTTCCCTCGTAAATCTGAATGAGCAACTAAGGATCCAACTGAGGAAGACTACCATATGTAGACAAAAATAAACACACATAAAAAAGTGGGGAACAAAGGGAAACAAACTATTGAGGTAAAACTTTGAAATATAAATTTAAAAAAATAATTCTCAGAGATGTTCAAAATGATACTGAATCCATAAACCAAGCATAAGAACATAATATTGTTATTTAAATTTTGGATATGAAGTCAAATGTATTATTGTTCAAAAAATAACCACTGCCTCTTGTTGAGGGAGCATTGTACTTGCCTACAGACTTGGTCATGTGACTTGCCTTGACCACTAAACTGTGAGCAGAAGTATCAGACCAGGCTGACATCCACGTGTGGTTGGCCAAGTGCTTGTTCCATGTGTGGATTGTGTAGTCACCCTGGGTCTCAGTGTGACAATAATGCACAGCAGAGCCAAAATCAACCTGTAATAGATGTGTAGTTTGAACTGGCAAGAAACTTCACTGTTTGAATTCACTGAGATTTCAGCGTTGTGACCACAATATATACTAGCCAATGCCGAGTGATACAATATGCAATATTTCCACATCTTAAAAATGCATTAAAAGATCTGAGAGAGAAAAATTCAAGAAAACCTCTTGGAAAGTAGAATAGATAAGAAGATGGAAAACAGACAAGAAAAAAAAAATGAAAGTAGAGATTTGGCCAAGAAACCAAAATAAAAATGCCAACATCCAAATAATATGTTTTATAAGTGAGAGAACATAGAAAATTACTGGGAAAAATTTATCCAAGAAATATGAAAACATTAACCTCAATGGAAGGATTGTGGGGTTACAAATTAATATCCATTGTCAGCCAAGCACCATCAGTAAAAAGTCTAACACCAAAGCACATTTTCAAGAAATTCCTCATCACCAAAAAATGAACAGCTCTATAAGATTTTGTAGAGGAAAAAAACAAAACAATGTTACACAAAAAAAGGAACAAAAATTCACTGAAAAAAAAATAACATCAGGAATTTAAATGATAATGGAACAAAGATCTTTAGAATTCTAAGAGATATTTATTGCCAAACTATCAAAAATATATGAGAAGAATAGAATATTTTCACTCATGCAAAGGCCTATAATATTACTTTGTGAACTGTCTTTCCAAGAAAACTCCTTGAGAATGCTCTCCCATAAAATGAAGTTATAAACCAAGAAAGATAAAGACATTGAACAGAAAACAATGTATTTAACCCAGGATAGCCCTAAAGACAAGACACAGATGCTGTCTATACTCATCTGTGAAGCAAACATTTCACATTGAAACAGAAATTTGAAGAACTCCAAATAATGTGAAATTACGGTACAATTATGAATTGAATATGAAATAATGGTACAATTATGACTGCTGCTAAACGTACACTAAATGATATACACTCAGGCACTGCATATGTTTCAGTGAACGACAAACCACTTATTACTGTAGTCCCATAAGATTATATTACCTAGTGACATCATAGCCAGCTTAGTCTGTGTACATATGTCATGATGTTCACACAATGAAAAAATCACTTATTGATAACATTCCTTGGAAGGTCCCATCATGAATAACACATGGCTTTAATAGAAAAGTCCCCTGTGCATTTCCATTGTAATAGGATGGCATGACAAAGGTTTAAATTTGCTCCAGAGAAGACGGCACAAATAAAAAAGTTTTCCATTATTTGACAACCATAAAAGTGATAAGTTTGAAAATATAGATGGCTAAATGTCTATGGTACATCCATTCACCAGCTGTTAAAAAGAATGAGGCAGATGTGTTTGTATAATAAAGAATAATCTATAAGATGTATTTTAAATAACAAAATCAAGATACACACAAAAAATCAAAACATAGAATAGCATGTGTAATATGCTACCAGATATGTGAGAACACATAGACCCACAAAAATATCCATATACACAGAAAATACCATATTTGTAATAAGGACATGAGATAAAATTTAAGATGCCCAGTTAAATTTGAATTTTGAATAAACAATGAATATTTTTATTATATTCTATGCAGTATTAGGGGGAAAACAACCATTTTTATTTGAAATTCAAATTTAACTAAGCAACTTGCATTTACATTTGTTAAATCTTCCAACCCTACTTGGAAGGTGACAAAGTATATGAAAATTAGTGTTCTGTTTGCAAAAATATACATGAAGGCCTGAGCACACACAGCAAAGGAAAGCAACAGCCCCTCCAAGCTCATGTTTCTACACTGAACACAGTTTGCATGGTGTGCCCTGCTGTTGTGAGATGTAGCACCTGGTTGAATTACTAGGAGGCACTGCTTCTGGTGAAGGTGGCTCGTCACCCAAGGAAATCACTGGCACTTAGTATAGAGAGCAGCCTGTGTCTGCCCTTCAGGCACCAATGGAGCTGAGGGCAACTCCAGACCATATGTACTGTTCATATGCTTCAACAGTTTTCTCCTAACACCAAGATTACTCTGTTTCTTCCTGTGCCACACTCTCCCTAGCCTCACCCCCAAGGCACCACTCTTCTAACTCCCAGGTAGAATCCACGCTTATAATTGCTTCGCAATTGGGTCTGAAAATGTTATAATATTAGGGGATTTAAAAATTTATTACATTCCCTCTGCAGTCAGCTATAGTGCGATTTTGTTTGAGCTCATTTGATGAGTTCCCACTCACCACGGAGTAAATGTTAGTGACACATTTCTCTGAGGCTCAGGAATGAGTTCTCCCTCTCCTCCTACAGAGTGAAAGGAACACTTCCTCTTGGGTGCAAAGAGAGGTGAATGCTCCTTCTTACCCTTTTTCAAAAACCTCTGCTCAAACCCAGCAGACTTCTCTTTTCCATCACCAGCTGTGACTGCTAAAAACTAAGCTTTCCAGTGTCATTTATTCAACAAGAATTTATCAAATGCCTACAGTGTGCCAGGCTCTGGAGACTCCAGTATCATATTAAGGTATGTCCAGGTGCAGCCAGGGTCATGGTGAGATGCTGAACCCTGCAGGGACAAGCAGTCTCCGCTAAGGAGACTCAGCAGACTGTCCCACTCTAGCCCTTATTGTCAGAGAGGTTCAGAGGCCCCAGGCAGCCTGCTCAAGGCCATGATGCTGGCTGGCAGCTAAACCAAGACCGACCCTCTGTCTATTAGACCTGAACCTTGGCATTTCTGGCTTTTTTACATTGCTTTCTTCTTTCTCTCCTGGGCCACACAACCCACACCCTCCAACTCCCCTGCTGGCTTGCCTTTCCCCTTCCAGACTTTAACAAAATGCCACACACCAGGAGGACTGAATTTCTGAGTAGGCACTGAGGAGCCTGCTGCTGTCCCCCCTGGAATGTATCCTGGTAACATGAGTTAGGAGGGAAATAGGCAGAGAGACACCCCCATTCTCCACTCCCACTCCCAGCAGACTGTGCCGCATGAGCCTCCCTATATTACTCCATTTCTCTAACTGTAATGAAATACACCAGGCAGGCCTCTTTTTCAAAAAGAGGTTAATTTGGGCTCATAGTTCTGGTGAAGGTCAAGGGCCCACATCTGTGGTGGCCTTGCTGGTGGAGTCCCAAACACCACACAGCAAGATACAGGGAGCAAGCATGTGTGCTGCTGCCTCTCTTTCTAAAGCCACCAGTATTCAGTCACCATGACATTGTCTAACCCTCACACCTCCCAAAGGCCCCATCTCTACACACTGCAATCTGTTTCCAGCCTCTTATTTCCTCAAAATGGGAATTAAATTTCAACTCGTGAATCCATGGAAGACACACTCCAGCCATTTCCAAACCAGAGCTTTCCCAGAGACCAGTGTGTGGCCTGTGAGCTGCATCTCCTTGTGAGTCACAGTGAGCATCATCCAACACAGCAAGCCTTCGCCTCACATCCCATGGTTCCTCTCCTCTTGAATCTCTCAAATAAAATGTTCTCCCTTCAGTTCTTGGAAGCAGTTCTGCTTTCCAGAGGATCCAGCTGAGAAATCACTGCTAGGAGGTCTCAAAACCGAATTTGCAAGTGCCTCGGGGCACATCCTTTATGCCTCTCTTGCCCATGAATTCTCATCTCACGAGCTGTTTCTGGGAATGAACCTGAAATATCATTTAGTTACTAAACATTTGTTTTCTGTTACTGAGAACTTGTAACCCTTCTATTCATCCTTCCCTGCCTTATTTTCTACATAGCACCTATTACCATATAAATTATTGCATTCATTTTCTCCCCTGTGACCTCCCAGCAGAATGTGAGCTTCTGGGTTTTGTTCAATGCTGTCCCTTCAGCACAGTGAGCAGTGCCTGCCACAGAGTGGGCACATTGTTTGTTGAATGAATAAATGCTACACACCAAAAATGAGACAATGAACAGGAAAGAAATGTCCCAAGCCCCAGGGAACTTTCAGTCTACAAGGAAAATCAACAAAATGGACTGTTCTCCTTCTACTCTTCAGCAGAAGATCTGGCTGCCTCTGCCATGTCCTCTACCCTGGAGTTCCCTTCAGCATGTGGCTCTGGGTCTTCTCATTCTAAATGGATCATTCCAGTATGTTCTGCTATGGCATATGCTTGCACCAAGGATGAATTTTCCTTGTCCTCTTTGAACATCAACCTCTCCCCTAACCCTATGTTTGCTCCTGACTTGTCAGATTTGTATCCTTTTCCTTCTGGAATCTTGAGGTAGGTGTTTCTTTTTTTTAATATCTATTTTTTAGTTGTAGTTGAACACAATACCTTTATTTTATTTATTTATTTTATGTGGTGCTGAGGATAGAACCCAGGGCCTCACATGAGCTAGGCGAGTGCTCTACCACTGAGCCACAACCCCAGCCCGTGCAGATTGTCTTAAACTCAGTCTTTATAATGGCATACCTTATGCCCCTCAAATGTATTTTTATTTTTTTTAAATATTTTTTATATCTTTATTTTGTTTACTTTTATGTGGTGCTGGGGATCGAACCCAGTGCCTCACGCATGCTAGGCAAGCGCTCTACCACTGAGTCACAACCCCAGCCCACAAATGTTCTTCCAGTGAAAAAAAAGGCAGATTGTATTAACACTAAAAGGTAAAACAGAAGTTCAACTTTCCATAACATGTACATTCTGAGTGACCATCAAAATTCCTGAGAAAACTAACTTATAAAGATAAAAGTTACAGATAAAATATTAACTCACTTATAAAAACTTACAAAAATAAAAGTGTTTATTTTGGGCTGAGAGTTTTGGAGGAGGTTCCAGTCCATGATCAATTGGCCCCATGGTTTGGGGGCTCTGGTGAGGCAGCACGTCATGGTAGAGCAAAATCAGTTATATCCCAAGCCAGGGAGCAAAGAGGAAGAGGAAGGAATTGGAGATATCAAATTTTCAACACATAGAGAGAGGTATAGAAATAAAGATGTAAATGTAGACATGAATACACGGGTACAGATGTTCTCTGTGCTAAGAAGCCTGGGGACATCAAACAGCCCAATAGCAATGAGCATATTGTGGTGACCGCATTCTGATTTCTAAATCCCATTTTCCATTATGAAGAAGCAAGGCACCTTGGAACAGTGGCTGATTCCAGAGCTGGAGCAGAGCATGTACAGAATGATCCTGGAAGAACCTCTTCTTGTGCCAGAGGTAGGACAGTGCTCAAAGAATAAGAAGAACTGCCAAAGGGGTGGAGCCAGCTTGAAGGGGCTCCTACTGACCAGACCTGAGACATTTTTGCGCATTCAGATACATCATGATAGTAACAGAATATATAAGGCATAGTGTCAAATTGCAATCCACAGAAACATGTTGCTACAAATAAGAAAATAAGAGAGTAACTTGAAAGTTTCATGAGGAACAGGATGTTTGCATAGTATGCAAGACTTTCCTCCCATAATACTTGATATTTACTATGGGAGAAAAAGAATATCTTTAAAACAGGGAAATTGGCAGGTACCACCTTAATCAAGTAATGAGAGTAAACATGAGAAGTAATGAGACTAACTGAAACATACTCCATCATATGTATAGCATCACTATCACATTTCTGAAAAGAGTCATAGTTGAAGTTAAGTCATGAGGTAACATCAGACCAATCCAAACTGGATGACATTCTACTAAAATAGTCCATAATCTCCAAAAGTCAAGGTCATGAGAGTCAAGGAAAAACTGTGAAATTATTCAAGACTGAAGAAACCTTAAGAGATAAACAGCTGCTTGCAATGCAAGACTTTAGGCTGACTTGTTTTGCTAAAGAACGCCTTTAAGACAAATAGCAAAAGGTAAAGGGGTTTGAGAATGAGATGGGAATAATGGGATATCATGTGGGCAAATTACTTGCAAATGACTAAGGAAAACATAATTGTGTACTGTAATTACAGTTTGCCTTCAAGTTTGAAATTGTTTCACATTTTTAAACCAAAATAAAACAAATATTACAAAATAGCAATAGGAATGCAGCACGCTTAGAACAACAGGAAAAAATAAGTGGATTAAACTTTAAAGACAGCTTTACTTAGTCTCGTGGTAATGGGATGTCATACTGAAAACATTATCACAGGAGAATACAGAAGTCAGGGAACTTCTGGAAGGTCAGATTAAGGCTACAAAGAGATGCTGTGCACATCAAGATTGTACGTGCAACTGTAAAGAACAGGGTGTGACCAAAAAGGTGAAGTAGCTCAGCTGCTTCCACCAAGAGCAGCATGTTCAGGGGTCAGTTCTCTCCTCTGGCCTCACCTATGGAAGCCAAGATAGGCTGCTCCTGGGAGCCAAGTGAGGTCTCCTTTTGGGAAAAGCGATAGGGAGTGGAGAGTTCCTGTTTTAACATAGCTTTAAATAGGGAGTTATAATAGCAGGGGGTATCAATAATTCTTTTGAAAGGGGGAAATAAAATTATAATATACAAGAAGTGAACCCAGGTGAACAGGCAGGGAAAATAATTAATCATTTTATTCTCTTAGGGAAAAGCAAGCAAGAGGCAGAGGATGATATATGTGAAATAGATGTTAAGTGGGCAGGATGCACTGGAGGAGGAATCTATAGCATAAAGGAAGGAGAAGTCCTCAGGATTAGGAGTAGAAATAAAAAGAGCTCTTCCAGTACACAGGAGAAACTCCATGGGTCAGCCAGTGTTTGGATGGGGGGAGTACAGGCAGGGGGTATAACCTGGCAAAACAGAGGGTTAGTTTGTACTCACAAGTGAGATAAGCCAAGGGCAGATGCAACTGAAGTTTGATCCAATTGAATGAGTGAGTTAGAGTTTCACTGGAACATGTTCCACCCTTGGTTGCCAGGCCGTTGGACTCTCTCATTATGTCAATGGACTGTCAGGAGGTGAACCACCAGAAATAGAAGCAAACCGTAATTACAGGCAGGACCACATGGGATCCTGGGAGACACTCAGGGGCAATTTGTCCATTAAGTGAAGGAGGAAAGGGGAAGGCTTTGGCTTATTGATCCCATGTGCTTCAGAGAGCTAAAGGGTTCCACCTGTGCTCTTCACAGACTGATGAGCCATGGAGTTGTCAATGCAGATGATCCTATCTATTCTAATTCCTGGCCTCACCTATGGAAGCCAAGATAGGCTGCTCCTGGACCCAAGTGAGTTGTCTTGAGTTCTGAGCAATGAAGGAAGCCACTGCTTAGGTGGCTGCCCTTCCTCCTAACCTCAGAGTGTGAGGCCAACAGAGGAGTGAACTGACCCCTGGACATGCTGCTCTTGGTGGAAGCAGATGAGCTACTTCACCTTTTTAGTCACACCCTGTTCTTTACAGTTGCACCTACAATCTTGATGTGCACAGCATCTCTTTGTAGCTTTAATCTGACCTTCCAGAAGTTCCCTGACTTCTGCATCCTCCTGTGCTAATGTTTTCAGTATGGCATCCCATTACCACGAGAATAAGTAAAGCTGTCTTTCTCAAGCAGGAAAATCGTATGTTTTTTTTTTTCCTAAATTAGAAAACTATTTACACCTCATTCATGGTGTGGAAAGAGATACCATAAAGCAAAGCAGTTTTCTACTAAATATCTACCATTTTCTGTGAAAATTCTGACATGCTGGGATAAACACAGATTTATTCAGAGGTCCCATTTTAATACTAAGGAAAATTGAAAACATGCAAAGATCTCTCAAATGTTTCCCTCTTCTGCCAACATTTTTAACTGGGGTATTAGCCATTTTCACTTGATTTTGTGTAACTGACAAGTTCAAAGCACATTGGCAATCGTGATCTGCTTTTTCTGTCTGTACCAGCATCAGCATAGAATGGTGAGGATTCTTCACACATCTGCATTCCTTATTTGTTAGCTGCAAAGAGCATTCATGCACAGCCTCCTAATAGATAGGGAAACGATGATCTTGAAAGAATTTAAAAAGTTCATATTCCATTTTACAAATACACACACACACACATGTGCATGCATTTACTGGTTAAAACTAATTATCAGCAAAATTGCAGTATACAACATCAACATGCAAAAATAAATTATGTTCATATATACTAATAATGACCTGCCAAAACTAAGAAAACAATCCCATTTTTTAACCAAGGACATGAAAAACTTGTATACAGAAAACTATAAAATGTTGCTGAAAGAAATTAAAGAAGGCACTAATAAGTGAAAAGACAGCTTTGCTGATGGTCTGGAAGACTAATATTCTTATAATATCAATACAGCCCCAAGTTGCCTACAGATATATTTCAATCTCTACCAAAATTCCAATGACATTCATTTTTTGCAGAAAAAAGATAAATTCATCCCAAAATTCAGATGAAATATCAAGGGACCCTGAAAATCACCAAAACAGTCTTAAAAAAGAAGGCTCAAGTCAGAGGTTTCATACTTTCATACTTTGTAGGTTTCAAAACCTACAAAATTATAGTAATCAGAACAATATAGTTTTACTGACTTAGAAAAAGACATATAGACCAATGGAATAATATAAAGGATCCAGAAATAAATTCACACATACACATTCAAATGATTTTCTACAAAGGTGCTCACATGTTTCAATAGGGAAAGGACTTTTTTTTTCAACAAATATCCACATGCAAAGGGAGGAAGTTGGACCTTTACCTTACACCATAATTGATTAACAATTAATTACTAATTAATAATTAACTCAAAATTGATCAAGGACATAAACTTCATTGCATTGAATTTTACAATTTTTCCTCCTAAGCTTATTGAACAATTTAATAACTACTTTTTGAACATGACACTAAAAACACAGGCAACACACACACACACAGGTAAATTGTGTTACATCAACATTTAAAACTTCTGGCCAAGTGTGGTGGCTCACACCTGTAATCCCAGCAGCTGGAGAGGACAAGGCAAGAGGATCACAGTTCAAAGCCAGCCTCATGAAAAGTAGGGCGCTAAGCAACTCAGTGAGACCCTGTCTCTAAATTAAATACAAAATAGGGCTGGGGATGTGGCTCAGTGGTTAAGCATCCCTGGATTCAATCCCCGGAACCCCCCACCCAAATTTAAAACTTCTGTGCATCAAAGAACACAAGAGCATGAAAAGGCAGCTCACAGAATGAGAGAAAATATTTATAAATCATAGATCTGATAAGGGATTAATATCCAGAGTATTTGAAGAACTCCTACAACAACAACAACAAAAAAAAAAAAAAAATACGAGCCCAATTAGGAAATAGGCAAAGGACTTGAGTAAACATTTCTCCAAGGAAATCTATATGAATCACCAACAAGCACATAATGAGATTCTCAATATCTTTAATCATTAAGGATATGCAAATCAAAACCATAAGAGATTCTGCCTCAAATAAATTAGGATGACTTCTATAAAAAAATAAAAATAAAAAAATTACAGAAAATAACCAGTGCTGGTGAACATGTGGAAAAACTGTGACTCTTAGGCACCGTGGATGGGAATGTAAAATGGCACAGTCCCTATGGAAACAGTATTGTGGTTCCTCAAAAAATTAAAAATACAACTATCACATAATCTAGAAATCCTACCTCTGGATAAATGCCCAAAACAATTGAAAGCAGAGTCTCAAAGAGATATTTGAACCCCTATACTCATAACAGCATTGTTTACAGTAGGCAAAAAAGTGGAAGCAACACAAGTATTCATCAACAGATGAATGGATAAGCAAAGTGTGGCATAGGCATTCAGTAGAATATTATTCAGTCTTCAAAAGGAAGGAAATTCTGATAGGCTGCAATATGGTTAGGCCTTGAAGACATTATGCCAAGTAAAAGAAGTCAGATTCCAATGGACAAGTACCAGATCGTCTTCCTATGAGATGAGATATCTAGAATAGTCGAATTCATAGAGACAGAAAGTAGAAATGGCAAAGTTTTGTTTAATGAACACAGATTGACGAGTTCAAGAAGATGAAAAAGGTCTGGAATTAAATAGATGTTATGGTTGCACGATGTGAACATACTTAATGCCACTGAACTGTACACATAAAAATGATTAAAATGGTAAGTTTTATGTTTTGTATTTGACCACACCAAAAATTAAAATCAAATTATATTTCTGTTAAGCTAGGTTTCCGTAATGTAATGTCATCAGAGGTTGGTGTGAGTAACAAAACTAAGTTAACATGACACCCAGTGCTCTCACTGTAACCCTTGGATGGAGGAGACCAAGGCAGAACAACTCTTATTTTTATATTTCTACACATTTGAAACTATAGGGAAGCAGATTTTGACCCAATGGAATCATTAATACACTGAAAACAAAATCTAAACCAACATATAAAGATTAATAAAACAAAGCATAAGAAACAAAGCAAATAAAGGCAAGACACTTAAGAATCACACAATGGAAAAGGCTAAGTGGCAGGGAGCTAGAAGAGGATACAGCAGGCTCCGGGTTCTCCTGGGTTTCTATAGCAGGAGGCCTCAGTCTCCAGGGGTGGTAGAGACCTCCCAGATGGATTCCTGCCTTGGGAGCAGGTTTGTTTGTGGCCCTTGAAATAAGGTCCACAGCTGCTTCCTCCCTCAGGCCAAGACACCATCTGCCTAATAATAAAGGCAATAGCAAGGTCACCGTTTCTCCAACTTCACTGTGGTTAGGGGCAGCTGATCCCCATGGGTATTTCTTCGTCCTCCCTACAGTTCAGCACCTCATAGAGTGTGTGGCCCAGAACAGATCCTCAAAAAGTGGTTAAGTTATTCCACAATGTGATGAGTTAGGTACATATGTATGTATGGTCGTTGTTACCAATTTGCATACAAGAACACTGAGACTTAGAAAGGTTAAGATACAAGCCAAGGTCAGCCAGTGATGGAGCCACTGTTCTAGCATCTAGATCTAGCTGTCTTTCCAGGGCTCCCTTGATGTCTTCTGTACCTATGCAACAGGCAGAAGATCCCTTAAGGATGAAAATCAGAAGTTACTCCCTTACCCTCCATCTTTAAAAGCTTCCCAGACACCTTCACAGAACTCAAATGAAAGTTCTTTTGATAACCTATGAGGCTCAGCTTATGATATGCAAGTTTCCAACCTCCTACCCAGCTCCAGCCCTCAAATGACCTTATCGCATCCTGACTGCATCCTCCACCCAGCATTGTGACCTCGGGGCCTGTGCACTTCCTGTGCACTCTGCCTGGAGTGGTTTCCTCCAGAAGTCACAGTCCCCTTCCTTCACTCATTCATGATTCTGTTCAAACACCACCTCTTCAGCAAGGCCTTTGCTGACCACTTTATCTCAAGACATCACATCTCACCATCTTTATGCATCCGAATTTATGTTATATAACAAATTGCTCACTGGGCATTTCCCTCTCTGAAGAGAAGCTTTATGAATTTACATACTCTTCATATTTTAGTAACTGCATCCCCAAACTGAATATTCAGAAAATATATAATGAATGAATGATAGACCTCTTGATTTGATTTTAAGAACAGTAATTGACTCCACCAGGTCAACCCCTTGTTACCATAAAACTTGTGCAAATTGTCCCTTGAGCATAGAAAAACCATGTCATAACAGGTTCACTGAGAACAGCATCCCTTCTCTGCACACAACACTGTATACCACACTATCCCATATACCTACCACATACATCCCATCTGTACACACAGCACAATGCCTGTTCCTTTCCTTGTCCTGTGCTATGTCTTGGTCCTTTCTTCCTCAGCCCCCTGGACTCCCTAACAACCCAGATTCCCAGGCTTTACACCCTTGGAAAGGTGCTAAATGAATCACCCCACCAGCTAACTGGGTCATCCCATAGGAACAGGCTGTCCCATTTCAGAACCTAGGAGATGTCTTCAAGGAGAAGTACAGGGGAAGCAGAGAGAGGAGCGCAAAGGAGTATTGGTCTCTCTCCTTTACCTCTCATCTCCCCTGGACCCAAGATTTTTCTAAAAATAAAATGCCATTCTCACTTGCAAAGCTGCTGCCTTTGGCCAAATATAAGGAAGAGCATATCCCTAATCCAAACTCTCTGAGTGAGATGGACAGCCAAGGAGAGCTGGGGGAGTCTCTGCCCCAGGAAGCCATGAGGCAGAATGGTGTCAAGGGTTTCCTGCATCAGGCAGGTTGCAAAGCGTGAGCTCCAGGGGCACTCATGTTGCTAACATGCACCAGCGTTAGCTCTCTGGGGAACTGACTGCAGCTGCTATTTTATAGGCTGCTAATTGTTGAGCACTAACAAAGCTCCATCATCATCACATAGTAAAAAACTCTTTTCTGCTTGTATTGCTTAGATTTTGCTGCATAACTAAACACCCCAGAATTTAGTAGCTTAAAACAACCACCATGTCAAGCACCACAGTGGCACATGCCCATAATTCCAGTGGTTTAGGAGGCTGAGGCAGGTGGATGCAAGTTCAAAGCCAGCCTCAGCACTTAGTGAGGCCCTAAGCAACTTAGTGAGACCCTGTCTCAAAATAAAATTTAAAAAGAGGCTGGGAATGGACTCAGTGTTAAATGCTTCTGGATTAAATTCCCAGTACAAAAAAAAAAAATGTTTTTCTGTACTAGTCCGTGGATTCTTGTTTTAAGCTAAGCTCACAGAGGCAGTTGGTCTCTATTTTATGTGATGGTAGGGGCACTTGGACGTGTATTTGCAATCAGCAGTTAGTGTCCTTATTCATGTCTGGTAAGTGGTAGAGTCAATGGGGAAAACCAGGTCATGTCTCTCTCATCTAGCAGGGTAGGCAGGCTCCTTCACAGTGATGGTTCCAGAGATTTTATGAGCAGAAAGAGGACAAGGGCCAATGTCCACTTACCTCCCAAGCCTCTGCTTGCCTCACATTTACTAACACCACACTGGCCAAGTCACATCAGCATGCCCAGATTCAAGAGGTAAAAAAGCATAGACTTCATTTCTTGCAAAACTTATGTTGCATGGGGGTTTCAACATGAATGGGAAGAATCTGCTACGAAGTTTGCAATCTACCAAAGTGTCTATCTCAGCACAATGCCACATCCAAAAGAAACGTAGCCTAACCCCCAAAGAAAGACTTTAAACTACAAAACAGCAGGAACATTTCCTAGAAACCCTTTTACCCATACATATCCCTGAGGTCCAAAACTTCAAAGCAATTGCCAGAGCCTTTTTTCTATCTTATCCCCCAATTCCCAGTCCCTACAGACTCCCTTATTTTATGTCCCCTCTCATTTCCCACCAACCTCCTGCCCCTCACATCTTTTTCTAATTTTGCCCTTCTTCCCATCACTAACTCCCTTCCATTCACAAAACTAATCACAACCACAAATAGCCAGCAGAAGAGAAATGCAGACACAAGATCCTTCAGAGGGCTCAGGAGGCCTGGATATCTATCCATGTTGGTTTATGTATAGCTAATAAATTCAGAAATTCTAAGTGATAAATGAACCCCTCCCTTTCTCCCTCTCTACATCTTTCCTTATTCCTCTCTGTATTTTCTCCTCTGTCTCTCTCACTCCCTCCTTACTCGACATTTCTCCCTTTTTTATATATCTCTCTCTTATTCACTTCTCCTCCTTTCTTCTTCTTTCTGAGCATTCTGTTTAAGAATTTGCTATATTAATCAAAAATATAAAACTATATTTTGAGTCTTTGTAACTTCGAGTTATGTTATAAAAAAAAGATGTTTACACTGATTAACAAGAATAAAATACCTAAAGGAGAAAGGAAACGAGGTGGGGAGCAGAAACCATCCACCTGCACAGCCCCACCTACAAATGAAGCAGCCTGAGGTCTTGGAGGTTGATGGAGCCCTTGAGACCATTGGAGCAGTAAATTTCCCTCCCCTTCCCAAGGGTTCTGCTGGCTCATTTTCTTACTTGTTTGATGTAGCCTGAAATTGTGCTCTCTAGAGAAAATACGTCTCTGTCTCCTTTCATCCCTCTTTTACTGATTTATTCAGCGCCTGATCACTGCAGTCCTGGGCACTCGGGCATAGTACAGTGTTTGTCGGGGTTTGTAGGGTCTCCGTCTTCACTGACTTCATTCTTCTTTAGACTGTCATGAGACTACACCTCTGCAAATTGCCTATGCAACCAAAAATCTTCGTGTGTGTGTGTGTGTGTGCGTGTGTGTGTGTGCTGGGGATTGAACCCAGGGCGGTTTGCACATGTGAGGTAGCTCTCTACCACTGAGTTATGATGATCCCAGCCCCAACCCCATGTCCCTATAATCTAGGAGGACCTTGAGTTTCCCTTCAGAGTCTTAGGAAGCTTCTTTAGGCAAAGCATTAGGCTCCTTGAAACTTCTGCAGAAACAGTAGGATGGCAATACCTCTAAATCAACTGATATGAACCATTTGATTAGATTAATAATAGGTAGATAGATAGGTGGAGACAGAGACACCCTATTTTTTGAAACAGAATCACCCTTTTTGTTCTGGAAATATGAGACCTAATTTCTTTATCCTGGCCTTTAAATATTAAAAAACAAAAAAAAACAAAAAAAAAACACTTCATGTCATACTGCAGTTTCTTGCAAATTTTCCCCTGCACTGTGCAGATCCCTGCCAGGGTGATGGGGAAGCTGGCTCCAAAGGAGGGTAGTTACAGCTTAATTGTGGCTCAGGCGGGGGGGGGGGGGGGGGGGGGTGTAATTAGTTTGTGGTCATTGTTTTTGCTTTCCCAGAGAGTGGCTTCCCCTGGCCTAATTTCTTCTGGGCCTCCAGCCCATTGCCCTCTGCTAATTAGCTCGGATATTGAAAGGCCTTTTGATGTCAGTGTTTGAATGTGTGTTGTAGTCTGCTGTTTCATGTTTTGGTCTTCAAACTACTCACTACAGCTAACAAATTTTTCTGTATTTCAGAATTAACACGGATACTTCCACAGTTCTCTTCATTATATTTTCAAAAGCTGTTTTTGGGAATACCAAGAACACCTTCACTATAGAAATTGTTGAAAGCTATAAGCCTTTGTTCACAAGCTGTAAGATGATACAAATGTATTTGTCTGTCAGTACCCACAGGAACCCCAAGATACCAAAATCCATGGAATGTTCAAGTCTCATATAATATAAAATTGTGCACATCATTTTGTATACTTTAAACCATCTCTAGATTACTTATTGTTACCAAACAAGGCCTGTTGTGCCCTCCACATGGCATGCCAATTATTGAAATGAGTTTTGCAGAAGAGTTTATTTGAAAGGTGGCCAAGCATGGAGGAAGAGACTCAAATCTCAAAATCACCTCACTGAGGAGAAAGTCTGGGTATATTTATGGGGTAATGAAACAGAGTAGTCTGGGGCATGGGGAAATGAAATCAGAGGTGATGTAAATCTAAGGTTTTGGCTCTCTGGTATCCAAAGGTCACCAGTAGTGACACAGTTAGGGACTTCCATAAAAAACATACCCCATATTAGAAGCTAGAAAGTGCACCAACATCACATGCCAGGACATGGGAGGCTGGGTCGTTGGTGTGGCCTTCAAAGACTGTCAGCTGCAGAGTCAAGAAAACCAAGATCATTAAGTCACACCTACTGAGGCAGGACAATGATTTGCCTTGCTCCAAAGCCCAATTAGGAACTTTCCCCAATGGTAAGAAGCAAATTTCAGGGGTGAGGGGCAGAGGCACAGGTATGACAGTTACTGAAGTAACGCACAGTTGCTGTTACCTTTTCAATATAGTGACATGCACGGACCTAGGTGGGGACTTAAGATTGTAATGAGCTATGAGACATAGGAAGCCTCATGATAGAGAAGAGCTCAGGCACAACTACCCCCCCACACACAGGTGATGACATCAAGAGACCTCATCCCTGCCTACCCTGAGTATGCCTTAAAAGCTGTACACATTTGTCCTTTTCTTTTTTGAGCCAGACAGACACTCTCCTGATCAATGCTGTATCTCCCTTCTGCCGAAGAAAGATGTCCAATTAAAAGTCTTTGTTGTGCCTTTATCTTATTCTTCTGTTGGAGACTAGAACTTACCAAGCCAATAAGAATAGAACATCTGTGCAGGCCCAAGTGAAGAGTGGTAGTTTCAACAAAGGTGGCCTTCAAAATCCTTGAATATAATCTAGACAACTGCTAGGATCATAATCCACATGTTACCTACACCAAAGCTAGTGAGAGACCCATGGTGTATAACTCAGCTACATGACCTCCAGAACTAGTGATTTTTTAAAAGTCAACTAAAAGCAAAAATAACAAAGCAAGTGAAGCTTAAAGATGTATTTGAATTTTGCCTCAGACTCATTATGTTCCCTAGTACAATGGAAATGCTATGTAAATAGTTGTTACACTGCATTGTTTAATGAGTAAGGAGAAGGAAAGAGCCAGGTTCAGTACGAATAAGACATTTTTCTGGGTATTTAAGATGGATCCATGGTTGGTTGAATCCATGGCTGCAGAACCTGCTGATATGAAGAGCTGACTGTGCTTTTATTTTATTTCTAATATAGGAAAAAGACACTTATGAATTCAGATTAGTTTATCTCTGTGCTAATTCTGATTCCAAACAGCATCAGAAGCCTGACTTTGTCTGAACACGTAGCGTGGATGCACTCTTATGGGAAGGCTCAGATGAACCATGCATAAAACCAAATCCTTGGTGCTTAACAGAGGCTGGGGGAGGAGAAGGGAAGGGGAGATACCGATAAAAGGAGACAAAGTTTTAGTCCAGAGGAATAAGCTTAAGTGATCTATTGCATGGCATGACGACTATAATGAACAACAATGTATTATATATTTCAAAATTACTAAAAGAGTAAATTTTAAGTATTTTCATCACAAAAAAAAATTTTAGGGGCTGGGGATGTGGCTTAAGCGGTAGTGCGCTCGCCTGGCATGCGTGCGGCCCGGGTTCGATCCTCAGAACCACATACAAACAAAGATGTTGTGTCCGCCAAATACTAAAAAATAAATATTAAAATTCTCTCTCTCTCTCCCTCTCTCTCACTCTCTCTTTAAAAAGAAAAAATCTTAGAGGTGAAGGATTTGTTTCTTAGCCTAATTTAATTATTACATATTGTAAACATTTATCAAAACATCATGTTATACCTCATAAATATATACATATATATTATTATTCATAAACTTAATAACTATTTAATTAAAATTCACTACCATGGAAATGGTGTCAGGGACCTATACCTGAATCTGCCATGAGCAGGCCAGCCTCTCAGCCTCTCCTGGGTCACACCTGAACAGGATATTCATTGGGAATAGGAAGGTTGCTTGAAGCAGGAACTCTAGGACCTCTATACATCCCAGCAGGATGTGAAGAGCCTGAGAGGCCTGTGCCCAAGGCACCCTACCCCTTCAAGCAGCACTCAGGGAGGCACCTGGAAACCCTTCTTGCCTCCCTAAATTTTATATACTCTCTTCTAATTAGCACAATCAGGCTTTCCAGCCACACTGTTCCATAAGGTAGCCACGAGTCCTGTGTGGCTGCTGAACACTTGTCGTGTGGTTAGTTTGAATCGAGGTGTGCTGTGAGTACAAAAACACACTGGATTTCAAAGACTTTGTAGAAGAAACATCAAATATGAACTATTCATCTTGAAACAATGACGCTATTTTAAATATATAGTATGGGAGAAAATACATTGCTACAATAAATTTCACCTGCTTCTTTTTACATTTCTTAAAGGGTTCACTAGCAAAGTGGAAATAACACACGAGACCTGCCTTCTGCTCTGCTGGACAGCACTGCTCTGGTTGCATGATTGTGGACCATTCATTAGACCATAGTCAAGTTTGCTGGCCTGAGCTCCATTCTGTCTCTCTGAGGTGCACGTGTCTGTTTTGACCTGTTGTTATGTGTTTCTTTAAGGTTTCACTCAGCAGACTCTGAGAGGATGCTTCATGGGCAAGTGAGGTACCGGGGACAGAAAAGAGGCAAATCCTACATGAGGCCAGGCCCAGAGTCTCAGGCTGTACTCAGGCAGGTGAGCTGGGTTTCACATCCACCTGTCTCTTGGCCAGGAATCAAAGGTTGACCAGGAGGTGTGTAAATTCCCAGGCTCTCTGGGGTCTGCTCCAAAGCAGCCTATTGAAGTAGGGCCAAGTACTGGGTTTTAGGAGCCAAAACTCTAGAGGAAGGATGTGGGGGCTGAGGGTGTAACGTAAATATACCATATATATTTAGCAAGAATAGGACCTGGGTTCAATCTCTAGTACCAGAGATAGAAGAGAAATTTTTAAAAAAAGAAAAATACATGATATGTATGAATAGATTCAGAAAAGAGACAGTTGGGCAGTTGGGTTTTATTGGGAGTTCTGACTTCATCTCCAGGTCAGCAGGAATCACCAGGTCCCTCCTATTTCTTGAGGAAATACCCATTTGCAGCCTCACTGTGGACAACAAACACCATGGAGCAGGACCCCAGCTGCCTGGAGTGGGTTACTTGTTTCTGTTCTTGGGCTTTCCTCCCTCAGGATCCACTGGGCCCCTGCACTCATAGGAACTTCACCAACGAGCAAAAGCCAACAGACCCTGAAAAGCTCTACCATTCTTTTATTGCAAATTCAGCTTCTATGGACAAGCCTAGGTTTCCCTGATGCACCAGTTTTATTGAAAAGTGAGGGGGCCATCGATTGTGAAAGCAATGGTGTGATAGAATCAAAGCCCCCCCACCAAGATGTCCATGTCCTAATCCCTGGAAGCAAACAGGGACTCTGTGATCTTATGTATCAAAGATATCAAAGAGAGCTTGGCAGACGTAAAGGATCTTGAGATAGCGAGATTGTCCCTGGAAGATCTGGGGGAATGTCATTATCACAGGGATTCTTATACAGAGGCAAAAAGTCAACATTAGGGAAGGTGTAAGGGCAAACACAGAGGTAGAGTGATATGGTGTAAAGATGGAGGCAGGAGCCACAGGTCAAGGAAGGAGGCAGTCCCCAAATGTTAACAAATATGGAAATGGACCTCCCCCTGGAGACTCCAGAGAGAACACAACTCTGCCAACACTTTTAGCCCCATAAGAACCATTTTGGGCTTGTGACTTTCCTAACAGTGTGATAATAAATTTGTGTTGTCTTTAGTCACTAAGTTCATGGTAATTTGTTTATAGTAGCAGTAGATAACTAATAGTCAAATATATAAAAAATGGTTTATTATTCTCCTATGCTACATACTAAAATAATGGTATCCATGTTTCCAGATTTGATGACCACCCTGTGGTTCAAAAGTTCCCATGGAGTGCTATGGCTATGGCTTAGTGGTAGAGCACTTGCCTGGCCCACATGAAGAACTGGGTTCGATCCTCAGCATCACATAAAAATAAAATAAAGATATAAAAAAACTTTCCGTGGTTCTCTGGTGAACAAATTAGAATGGCCCTTATGTTAAGCAGTTTCTCATTACTGTAACAAAATATTTCTCCAGGCAGCAACCTGACATTCATTTTTCTTTCTTTCTTTTTTTTAATAATCTTTTATTTCTAGTATTGTTTAAGAGAAGCTCCAGATTGTCTTTAAAATCACTAAATCATTTTTTTATTTGTTCTAATTAGTTATACATGATAGTAGAATTCATTTTAATGTATCACACATAGATAGAGTATAATTTCTCATTCTTCTGGTTGTACATGATGTAGAATCGCACCAGTCATATAGTTATATATGTAGATAGTGTAATAATGTCTGATTCATTCTACTATCCTTCCTATCCCACATGCCCTCCCCCTCTTCACTCCCCTCTACCTAATCTAAAGTAACTTCATTCTTTCCTAGCTCCCTCCATTCCTTTTACTGTTATTAAACAAAGAGAAACTGAAATTTCTTCCAGAGTCTCCCTATAACAAAGAAAAATTCTATGAAAATCTCTATGATTGTACCCAAAAGGTAACTAAGAGCAGGATATACACTTATTCAGGCTCTGCCCTGAACAAGAACATCACCTATAAGGGGAAATTGTTCACATGAGAGACACATTAATTATTGTGGATTTGGGGGTCTTTATTATATCTTTCTCCACTTCAAAGATGGGCAATTGTGTAATTATTATGACAATTTTCCAGGAGATGGCAGTAATATATCTTACTTTAGCAAATTCAGTATACACTGACAATTTTCAAAAGACAGAAAGGTGACTTGTTCCAATAATATAGAATATAATTCTTCATTAACTTATGAAAAAGGAATCAGTCAATAATCACGGATCCTTGATCATACCCATCTAAATAAATTTGTGCTTTTAATAAAGGACTTATTTTTCTATCTGAAATATTAATCAGTAAGCATCTTAGAAAAAAATTAAATCCACCATTGATATTAGAGCACTGACAAAAGTTTATATTTTATATTGAAATTTCTGTCATCCAGATTGTTTACTACACCAGAATAGAATAACTGAGCTTCCAATTAAAATCCTACAGTACTTCTATTAAGATACAAATTATACATTTCAGTAGAATACATTTATGCACTTTGATATATCAGACATAAATGCAGTAGAATACATTTATAAGACACTGTCATGAATAACTTATTAGAACAAATAAAAAACTAAAAAGATAAAAATCAAATCTCTAAGAAAAAGCTTTCATTTTCAATTAATAATCTACAAATAATCTGACTTATAGTACTGTAATTGTTTAATTTGTTGTTATAAAAAGTTTTGTCAGTAAAAATAAGTGCTGTTAAAACCAAGAAGTTTGTTAAATACGTGTTATGTTTTAGTGTTAAAATTTCCAAGAAAAACACTAAACAGGGCAGATATTCCTTGACTTATCATGGGGTTATATTTCCATAAATCCATCATAAATTGGAAATATCTTAAGATTAAAATGCATTTCATAAACCTAAGCCACTGAACGTTCTAGCTTGGCAACACAGCACATTGTAGAACATTGGTGGTTTCCCCTGGTGATCACAGGGCTGCCTGGTACCCATGGCTCAGAGCCCATGCAGCATCATGAGAGGATCAGACCACATATCACTAGTCCAGGAAGAGATCAAAATTTAAGGTTTGAAGTATAGTTTCTGAATATATATAACTTTTGTATAATTAAATATCCAAAGTCATATCATTGTAAGTCAGGGACCATCTGTAGATGGTTTCTCTCAGATTTCAGGAGGAAAAAAAATTAATCATCAGTATCAGAAAACAAAACCACAAATGATTAAAATTATTTTGATCATTAAGTAAATCTTTGAAGAAAATAAGACATGAGAGTAAAATGAAGCCACACCAGAGAAGATACAGCTGTCTCACTGACAAGCAGCATGTGTTCAAATGCTTTGATTCTATGTCAACCATAACTGATGGATTTCTGGGAAAACTGGAAGATTTCTTTTCAAGAATGCACTGAAGCAAATACATTTTCTGTCCAGCCAAGTACATGGTCATGTGACCTGAATATTAAAAGCCGGGCTCTGTAGTTGAAAACTCTTGCTGGAAACATTCTAAAAGTACCTCAGATAGAAAGATTTAGACTTGCTACACACTATTTCTTCCCAAATGTAGAAAAAATAATCAACAGATGCTCATTAATTTATTCAACCTCAAAGACTGTATCTGTCCACACTGTGTGTTCTCTACAGCTCTTTTCTATGGGTGATGTCTAGCATACAGAGGGATAGCTAAAAAAAAAAAAAAAATGAAAATGATAGGATTTTCTCCATTTGGCAGAACAATTATAAAATGTAATAACATCATAATGGAACACTGTCACAGAAGAATCAATGTGAAATGTTCACATTATCTAATGAATGAAACACAAAACCACATAAAGGTGTTAACAGAAATGACGAATGAAATAACTTTGAAAAAAGTAAATCTGTATTTGGGGTAAAAATGGGAGTTCATAACCCACTTGAATCTAATGTATGAAATATGATATGTCAAAAGCTTTGTAATGTTTTGAACAACCAATAAAAAAAAAGAAAAAAAATGTACATACACCATTAAAATAAATAAATAAATAAATAAAAAAGAAAAAAGAAAAGAAGTTGCCACCCCTAGGATGAAGCCGAGCCCAGAAGTGTGTCCCAACTACATGGAAGGACCAGCCTGGAGCATCAAGGTCAATCCTCAAAAAGAGAAAGAGTTGCCCCCAGAAGGAAAGCCTGAAAGGAGCAGCTTCTGTGACACAAGAGTAATTGTGGAACCTCAGGAGAAGCCTGCCGAGGAGTCCCTTGGTGACCAAAAGACAGTCATTGACAAGCCCTCTCCCCACCTATAATTTTTGGATGGCTCCGACATTTAAAAATGGGTTTAGAAATCCAAAAGCACTCAGCTAGGATAGTGGTGATGGAACACCCTCCTTGAGGAGGCAACTGGTGTGGTGTGGAGAAGTCTCCAGGGTCAGCTTCTCTCAGGAGGAGCCTGTCTCCCTGAAGTACTCAGCAGTCTCAAAGCCTTCTTCACTCTCCACTGACTACAACATGTATCCCTCATTTGTACACAAGTCCTTGGTGTGACTACACCAGCTACTGGGCAAGCAGCCCAAGACTCCTGGCCACCCCTCTGTGGGCAGCAGCCAGGACACGGCCCAGGTTGGGACAAGAAGCCACAGCCTCCTAAGTGAGCATCCAGAGCACTTCCAGTGACCCAGAATTCCCATTCCCTGCAGGTCTCCAGAAGCTCCCAAGAAGAAATGCAGGAGAAAAGGACATTCTGAAAGCAGACACCACCTCATCCCTGTGGCAGACAGGCATCCAGCTCCCTGACATGGGGCCATGAGGAGACCAGCCTGAAGCAGGGCTTTATCAACACCCAGTGCCACTTGGACATGCTGTACTCCAAGTTCTCTTTCAAGGGGATCTTTACAAGGTTCAGAAAAATTTATAGCGGCTCCTTCCTCACCTCCAGGGCTGCATCTCTGACTTCTGTGACACTGGGACACTGACAGTCTGCCTGTAGGAGGAGCTGCTAAAGAGGATCTGGTCTGGGGGGCCTTCAGCTGTCACCCCCATTTTGCACTTTACTATACTGGGAGCCAAGAGAAATCTGTTGCAGGCCTGTGGCACCAAAAGGCCATAGTCTTTGGGTAAATGAGCTGGGAGTGCTCTTAGTAGTGCACTTCGCCCGTCCCAGAGCAGGGCAAAATAACCAAGGTCTATGTGGTCAGCTTGTGTCTCTCTCTTTAGATGTTAAGACCGAACAGCAAGGATTTATTTTTTACTTCTAGAGCTAACAAATTTATAATTATAAAAGTTTTTATGCCTCTGTCCAAAAAAAAAAAAAAAGAAATGCAGAATACTATGTATTTATTTTAGATAAAATCCCAAATGGAGCTACATAAAGCAGATGATTATTGTTGGATTTCTAGATTTTTCAAGATTCAAATACTCTATACATGAGTATTTCATGGGATTTGGCCCAGAAGGCAATGTGAATAAAGAGAATCTATGCACATATTTAACAGAATAACACCAAAATAGGATTTAGACAGAAAATATCTGACAAGCCATTAAATATGCCTAGAAAATAGAATAGGCTGCAAAAGCAAAGGAAAAAAAATCTAGGACATCCTATCTTCCTTGTTTTGCATACTTTCAAGCACGCTAGTGAACACTGCAGAGAAAACACCTTTGATGACACTGAATCATATCCTAAAATGATACAGCTACTTTGCTGCTTCAATAAATATTAAAGTATATTAAGAACATATATGCCAAGCATTCAATTGAAACTGTGGTTGAATCTTATTGGGAAGGTAAGGTTAGTGCCATCAGGCCTCAGATTAACCCATGTGGAAAATATAAATTAAGACACATTTTAGAATGCAAGCCAAAGATATTGTTTTTAGATATCTATTTTCAACTGCATTTTCTCAGTAATAATTTGGAATCATGTTTTAAGTAGAAAATGATGCACTAACAAATTTTTCTTTCTTTTTTTTTTTTTCTTGGTTTTGGGATTGAACCCAAGGGCGCTCAACTACCGACCCACATCCCCAGCCCTTTTTATTTTTTATTTTGAGACAGGGTCTCTCTAAAATGCTGAGGGTCTCACTAAGTTGCTGACACTAGCTTTGAACTAGCAATCCTCCTGCCTCAGCCTCCAGAGCTGCTGGAATTACAGGCTATGATTACCTAAAATCAGTAACAAAAATTGAATGTGCACATGAAAGCACCAAAAGGATTAAGAAATTCTTTGAAGAAAAATGAAGCAATAATATTCTTAATATAGTATTTAGAGCAAAACAATTTGCAGTTTACTGACACTGAAACCAACTTCTCAAATGTAGAAAATACTAGAAAAAGAAGGAAGAAGACTCATTTTGATTACACCTCAGAATGTATGACCAAACACCAAATTTCAAAATTACTTATTCTTTTCTCCTTTTTAGATATAATATCCCTTTTTGAAGCTTTTTTGAATCTTAATTTTATTAATTTATTTTTATGTGGTGCCAGGGATTGAACCCAGTGCCTCACAGGTGCCAGGCAAGTGCTCTACCACTGAGCTACAACACCCGCCCCCTTGAAATTTTTCATATTGAAAAAATTATAGCCTTTTATTATTTATAAAGCATCCATAATTTGAAGATTAGAATAAGCAGTCGTTCCTGCAACTAAGTTAAATTTATAGTTGAAGTTGGCTGATAAACATGGTGTGTTATGTGAAATTAATGGACTAACAACATGAAGAAGAAGTAATGAACTTGGGTGACTTTTAAACACTAATATAAACCCTATGGAAGAATTGAAATATATTGCAATACAATTTACCAGGTGCATTTCTGAATATTTTTGTAGCCTTCAAGCTATATTTAACTTTGCCATTTACAGCCACCTATAGCTTCTTAAAATTAAATATTTAAAAGATTTACTCAAGAGCTACAATGTCACTGGAAAGTCTAATGTCTATTTTTCTAGAAAATGGTGTTCTGGAGCAATTATGCATTGGATCTGCTGCAGAAACTTCCAACCAACACTAACAACTTAATGTTCCTAATTATTGATGTTGACAATTTGAATTCTATGCTATTTTATGTTCATTTATTTGATTTGTAAAACTTTATTTTTTATATTTTTATTAAAAATTCTGTTTAAAGTGTGCAATAAGATGTTTGGTATGTATCATGCATAATGTAGACATAACTCAGTCTAGCTGATTGAAACATCAATCTCTTCACATAGCTACCTTTCCTGTGTATATGTGGTCAGTCATTAAGATCTATTTTTAGGAGATTCAAGATGGTGGGTTAGAGGAACACTGCATGCCTAGTTGCTCTGTGGCTCAAGATTTAGGCAGCAGTAGTATAGCTTCTCAGTGAGGTGGGCGAAAGAGGGATTTCACTAAAATTCAATATTGGACAGTGTCTTGCAGACTCGGAAACTTGGGTGCATTGAACAAAGAACAAAGAATACACTGGAGCCAAGCTGGTTGTGATGGTGTCAGTGCTGGTTCACCACAGAGGGAGGGAGAACACCGAGAAAAACACAATGGACAGATTTGGTACAGAAAAACTGAGATCAGAAAAAAGCAGCCTGTACGATTATCAAGAATGCAAGCAACAATAAATGTTGGTGAGGATGTGGGGAAAACGTTCACTCATGCATTGCTGATGAGATTGCACATTGGTGCAACCACTATGAAAAGCAGTATGGAGATTCCTCAGAAAACTTAGAATGGAACCACTATTTGACCCAGCTGTCCCACTCCCCAGTCTATATTCAAAGTAATCAAGAGTAGCATACTATAATGACACAGCCACATCAATGTTTATAGCAGCTCAATTCACAATAGCTAAGCTATGGAACAAACCTAGGTGCCCTTCAACAGATGAATGAATAAAGAAAATGTGGTATATATACACAATGAAATATTACTCAGCCATAAAAAAGAATGAAATTATGGCATTTGCTGGTAAATGGATATAGCTAGACACCACCATGCTAAGTGAAATAAGCCAATCCTAAAAAACCAAAAGCTGAATGTTCTCTCTGATACGTGGATGTTAAGTCACAATAAGTCAGGGAGGGAAGAATAGAAGACAAAAAAAATTAATTAGACAAAGGGGAATGAAGGGAAGGAAGGAGGTATGGGAATAGGGAAGACAGTAGAATGAATGGGACATAACTCTTCTATGTTCATATATGAATATACAACCAATGTAACTCCACATAATGTACAACCACAAGAATGGGACATTACACTCCATGTATGTATGATATGTCAAAATATATTCTGCTGTCATGTACAACTAAAAAGAACAAATAAAATAAATAAAAATTTTTTTGTTTGTTCTAATTAAACATGACAGCAGAATGCGTTTTGACTCATTGTACACAAATGGAGCACAACTTTCCATTTCTCTGGTTGTACACAATGCAGAGTCACACCACTCATGCGATCATACATGTCCATCTCATTCCACCGTCTTTCCCACACCCATAGCCCCTCCCCTTGCCTCACTCCCCTCTGCCCAATCCAAAGTTCCTCCCTTTTTCCCTTGCCACCCCCCATTATGGATCAGCATCCACATTTCAAAGAAAATATTGGCCTTTGTTTTTCGGGGACTGGCTTATTTCATTAGCATGGTTTCTGAACTTAGGTATCCAGAGGCTGCACTGTGAATAGTGTCTGAAAAGTGCTGTGTTTCTCAACTGGCAATAGAGAGCTGAGTGGAGAGCCATCTCGAGGAGGCCACACTGCAGCTGCTACTATGGAGCCAGAAGATCACAGCAGACATTGCCACACTGTCCTGGCAAGGGCCTAAATTGTGGCTTAGAATGTACTTAGCAGAACATGAGTGAAACAGGCCAGAGAATACCCAGGGAGATTCAGGTCAGAAAAGTGAAGAGGAGTCCAACTTGCTTTTCCTTTGAGTCTGGAGGCTTATGCGACCAGCTGGAGGGGGCAGGAATTTGAACAGGTGGGTGTGAACACACTCCAGGACTAAATTCAGGAAGGCTGTGCTCAGGGACAGCACAGTGTGGGAAGGATTGGCTCCCCTGCCCCATGAGTAGAATTCTTGGGAGACTCCTGAGATTTAACTCCTGACAGAGACTGGAATTGTTGGGCCCTAGGGTTGTGTTGATCTAATCTCTCCAGAGCAGATATGGCCCAACCAAGGCCCTAAACCTTGATTAGATCTAAGCCCCAGCCACAGGAACTCTCCACATAGAACACATATCCCCACCCTGGGAATACATGGATTTCTTTTGTGCAGACCAAACTCCAATGGACAGTACTTCTCATTCCATCCTATCTTGTGCTGCTGAGAAGGGAAGCTGAGACCTGTGTCAACCAGCTTTAGTCCCAGGTCACTCCAGCTGCAGCTTGGCGAGCAACAGAAAATGAGGAAGGGTTTAACAATCCCCAGCCCTTGCTCACTCACTCACTCTGTCTCTCTATCTCAGTACATAGTCCAATAAGAAAATGGAAAGAAGGACACCTGGGCATAGGCAGTGACCATCATTCTCATGAACTATTTTGACCTGACCTCTCAATGGAGACAATTCCTTCATTTTTAAGAAACATTTTTTCTTTTTTCTGGAGGCGGGGTACCAGGGATTGAACTCAGGGGCACTCAATCACTGAGTCACATCCCCAGCCCTGTTTTGAATTTTATTTAGAGACAGGGTCTCACTGAATTGCTTAATGCCTTGCTGTTGCTGAGGCTGGCTTTGAACTCACTATTCTCCTGTCTCAGCCTCCTGAGCCACTGGGATTACAGGTGTGAGCCACAGAGCCCAGCTACTTCTTTCTTTTTTCCTTTTTTTGGGGGAGGGGAGGCGGGTGTGTGTGTGTGTGTGTGTGTGTGTGTGTGTGTGTGTGTGTTCTTGCTGTACTGATTGGTTCATGGACATATATACATATGTTTCTTTTTTCCTCATTTTTACTTTTTGTTTTTAAATGTAGTTATTCCACCTAGCCTTGTCTTTTTTTTTTTAAGGAAGAATTTTTTTAATAACTTTATTCCAATTATTCATTTGTAGGTGGTGCTGAGGATTGAACCCAGGGCCTCACATGTGCTAGGCAAACACTCTACCACTGAGCTATCGCCCCAGCCCTAGCCTTGTCTTTTGAGGGTTAAGGTTTTTGGGTTTTGTTTGTTTGTTTAGTTTTATTTCTGTTTGCTTCTCTTATTTTTTTTCTCTTTTCTTCTTCTTCTAACAGCCAAATTATATTGTTTTCTCTCTCTCTCTCTCTTTTCCTCCCTCTCTCCCTTCTTCCCTACCTTTACTTTGCTTTTCCTATTTTTCTCCTCCTTCCTTATAACCACCACCCACTAAAGCTCTTCTGCATTCTGTCTGTTCACTATTTTAAGTTGTAAACTCTGTTCTATCTTCCCATCACATTTTCTTTTCTCTTAATGAACTGCATTTTACCATCTTTCAGAACAAATTGATTACTATAATTCTTGCCTCCACCATTCATCCTGTTGCAATTATTACTGCTGTAGATCCCATTGTTGAAACCTGTTGTTTTCTTTAATGCCAGATCTAGTTCATGGTTACTTAATGATTTTGCTGTTGTCAGTCGCTGACACCACAGTTCCCGGTTTTTTCTTTCGTTTTGTTGTTTCGTGCCTGTGTGGTAATTAATGTTGTAGATGTCATAGTAGGAACCAGGTATTTATTTTAATGCTGTGTGTTGTTTGCATTGGTTGTTGTTGTTTGTTTCCCCCTGTCTGTGAGGTGCTGGGAACCTGCAGGGACACTACAAGTTCACAGGTCAGAGACTGCTGTTGAACTAAACTCAGATAAAAGACAGCACACCTTGCTCCACATACAAATTAACAACACTCAGTCATCAGTTATACTCTCTTACGAAGAATAGAAGAGACAAAAACTAAAACTAGTGATCAGGCCCCAAGTAGGAATAGATAGGGGTGGACTCTCAAGCCTCTCTCATAGACATCCACTGCTACTGTTAAAGAAAAATGGAAAATTATGGCAATGAAAAGAGGCAAGTGGCACTTGGAGATGCAGAAGAGCAAGGTTTATTCAGCAGCAGTGCCGTCTCAGAAGAGTCTCCTCTGAAAGCTGAGCACAGCCCTTTGTTCTCAGTATCTTTTACACAGTACAGACTTCCGGGTTTCAAGACTTTCTCAGTCAAGTAGCCTTGATTTCTCTCCCTTTTTCCAGGCAGCTCTGGTTCCTGCCACAGCTGCTGAGCAAGCATGATTTCAGAAGCAGAAACAAGCAGGTTGCAGCTATTAACAGAGATAAAAGGAAACATCTCAGGAAGGAGTTGCTGCTTCACTATAGAAAAAAAAAGAGAGAGAACTGACACAAAGACTGTGGATACCACACCCATCATGGATCACTCTAGGACACACTGGCAATGAAGGCTGTGCCTAAAAAGGCCCACACACAAGAATGGAAGAGTAATACATCCCAACAGTTGCATAAAACCTCCCAACACAGGAATACAAGAAATATGAAAAAACAAGGTAACACATCACCACCTAAAGGTCATAATTCACCAGCAACTGAACTCCCCCAGTATTAGTATTAAAGTGGATGAAATAGCAGATAAACAATTCAAAAGAATGATTATGAAAATGATCAATGAATTCCAAGAGAACACAGGAAAGCAACTGAGTGAACTAAGAAAGCCAATGCAGAATATAAATGAGAAATTCAATAAGGAGGTAGAGATATTGTAAAAGAACCAAGTCAAAATCTTGGAAACAAAAGACATAATAAACCAAATGATTTTTTTTCTCTCTCTCTCTTTAATAGAGTAGGCCATATTAAAGACAGAATCTCAGAGCTGAAGAACAAAGTGGCCGGTCTTGAACATTCAGACAATATTAAAGAAAAGAAGTGATCATGATCAGAATATATAAAATTCTGGGAAAACATTAAGAGACCAAATTTAAGAATAATTGGAATTGAGAAGTGTTGTAAGATGTAAGCCAATAAAATAAATCACCTATGTAGGGAAATAATCATAGAAAACTTTCAGATTTGAGAATGAGATGAATATCCAGATACAGGATGCATTCAGACTCCCCCAAAAAGAATCTCTTCATGACACATTATAATTAAAATGTCTAGCATACAAAACGAAGAACCTACCTCAACATCGTAAAGGCAATATATGAAAAACTTAAGACTGATCTCATAGTAAATGGGGAAAATCTGATACCATTTCCTTTAAAATCTGAAACAAGACAAACATGCCCACTCTTAATTAATGTAGTGTTGGAAATTCTAGCCACAGCAATTACAAAAAGGAAGAAGATAAAAGAGATAAAAACAGGAAAGGAAGAAGTCAAATTATCACTGTTTGCAGATGATATGATCCTATACTTAGAAGATCCAAAGAATTCCACCAAAAAACTGCTGACGCTAATAAATAAATGTGATGAAGTAGCAGGTTACAAAATCAACATTAAAAAATGAATAGCTTTCCTATATAACAAAAATGAATCTGCTGAGAAAGAAATCAGGAAAACAAATCCATTCACAATAGCCTTTAAAAAAACCTAGGAAGAAATCTAACAAAGGAGGTGAAAGACCTCTACAATGAAAAAATATAGAACATTAAAGAAAGAAATTGAAGAAGACCTAAAAAGATGGAAAAACCTCCCATGCCCAATGGATAGGCAGAATTAATATTGTTAAAGTGATCATATTACCAAAAACAATATATAGATTCAGTACAATTTCCAACAAAATACCAATGACATTCTTGACAAACTAAAAAACATAGTCCTAAAATTCATTTGGAACAATAAAAGACCTAGAATAGCAAAACAATCCTAATCCAAAAAAGTAATGCTAGTGGCATCTCAATACCTGACTTCAAGTTATACTACAGGGATATAGTAACACAAACTGCATGTACTGGTATAAAAACAGATGCAAAGACCAATGGTACAGAATAAAAGACAAACCACACATCTACAGTCATCTGATCCTTGAAAAAAATCACCAAAAACATACACTCGAGTAAAGACAGCCTTCTTAACAAATGACACTGGGACAACTGGTTATACGTATATAGAAGAATGAAACTAGATCCTATCTCTCACCTTGCACAAAACTCAACTCAAAATGGATCAAAGACCTAGGAATTAGAACAGAAATTATGCAACTCCTAGAAGAAAATACAGGGTTGAGACTGCTAGGCACAAGATCATGTAGGCACAGGCAATGACCTTCTCAATAGGACCCCTAAAGCTCAGGCAGTAATGCCAAGAGTTAATAAAATGGGATAGCATCAAATTAAAAAGCTTCTGAACAGCAAAGGAAACAATTAGGAATGTGAAGAGAGAACATACAGAATGGAAGAAAATCTGCTAGCTTCTCTTCTGACACATGATTAATATTTAGAAAATATGAAGAATTGAAAAAACTTAACATCAAAACTCCAAATAACCCATTTAATAAGTGGATATATGAATTAAACATAGAGTTCTCAAAAGAAGAAATACAAATGACCCACAAATATAAGAAAAAAGGTTCAACATCATTAGCAATTAGGGGAATGCACATCAAAACTACATGATTTCATCTCACACCAGTCAGAATGGCAGTCATCAAGAACACAAATAATAAAAGCTGGAAAGAATGTGGAGAGAAAGGAACATTTTTACACTGTTGGTGGGATTTCAAATTAATGAAACCAAGTATGGAAATTAGTATGGAGGTTCCTGAAAAGACTAGGCATGGAACCACCATCGACCCAGCTATGCCCTTCCTCAATATTTATCCTAAAGAATTAAACTCATCATACTATAGTGATAAATGCATTCCCATGTTTATAACAGCACAATTCACACTCATCAAACTATGGAACCAGTCTAGATGTTCATCAACAAATGAATGGATATAAAATGTGGTCTATATAAAATGGAATTTTATTCACCCATAAAGAAAAATGAAATTATGTGATTTGCAGGAAAATAAATGGAGTTTGAAGCCATTATGTTAAGTGAGATAAGCCAAACTCAGAAGGTCATGGGGCATATGTTTTTTCTCATAAGTGGAAGCTAGAGAGGAAAAAGAAAGGAGGGAAGGATGGGAATCTTATGAAAATCAAAGGAAGATTAATATAAGAAAAGATCTAGGGAGTGGGAGGAAGGAAGGGAAGTGGGAAGTGCTGGGGAGTGACATTGGCCAAAATATATTGGGTTGTTTTCTTCTTTTTAGTTACACATGACAGTAGAATGTATCTTGGCAAATTACACATATCAAAATATATTGTCATATTGTGTGCATGTATGAATATGTTAACAACAAATCCCATCATATGTACAACTATAATGCACCACTGAAAATGTGGAAAGAAAAAAATCAATCCACTTTTATCAAATTTCAAATATACAATGTGGTATTATTAACTATAGTCAGCATACTGTACATTAGATATGTAGAACTCATTCATTCTATGTAACTGAAACTTTGACAAACATCTCCCCCTCCCCTGACAAGCGGTTTTTATCATTTTACTCTATTTCTATGAATTGTGTTTTTTTTTCAGATTCCACATGTAAGTGATAATACACAGTCTTTCTGTGTCTGGTTTATTTCACTTAGGATGATGTCCTCCAGTTTCATATGTGTTATTGCAAATGGCAATATTTCCTTTTTTAAGGCTAGATCATATTCCATTATGTATATCTACCACAATTTCTTTATAAGTGGGTGAATATTTAGGTAATTCCACATCTTGGCTATTGTGGCTAATTCTGCAGTGAACATGGGAGGGAAGGAAGATGTTTCTTCAAGATACTGATTTAATTTTCTTTGGATATATATTCAGAACTGGGATAGCTGGATTGACTGGGAGCTCTATTTTTAACTTTTTGAGAAATCTCCACACTGTTTTCCATAATGACTATACCAATTTTGGTATAACTGTTCCAAACAACCTAGTCCCAATGTATGAGATCCTGCCCTAAGATGCCATGAGACGGAAGGAAAGCTGCAGACAAATCCAGGAAAGCACAGCAAGCAATTCATTGAGGACTTACAGGTAGAAGCATGGTCCTCTGAGCAGCAATTCCAGGTGAATTCCTTGATTTGGGCCAGAAGTGAGGGGCTTATAAAGTGACTTCATGAAAGTGGAAAATGCACGGGGTTTATGTTAAGCTAATGTCAAGGACATAAGACACATACCTGGTGCTGAGAGCACCAGCGTCTGGTTGTAAAGCTTCACACTACTCTAAGGGCTTTGTTTATTTATGGTATACTGGGAAAGCAGATCAGTGCTACCCAGGGCAGTCACAGTAGTTACAACTCAAGATGGCTGTAGTTGTGTCAAGCCGAATCCCTACAGTAACTTTTAAATAATTGCTTGTTGTATTTTATTAAGAAGAAATATGTGTAATACTAACAAGATTTTACTTATGGAAGGGACAGATTTTCCTAGGGGTGCCATGTAGGTTAGCATGGCTCTAGCTGGGGAAGCTGATTGAATACTCTATGAATTAGTCCAGTAACATCACAGACTATGCAGAACTGGGAGCACATTTAGAGCTTACCCGATTTGTCCAACCACCAGGAGCCAAGGTAGGGACCAGCCAGCCGGAAGAGGTGGTGATGATTGGAGGAATCATCACGAAGGCCATGAGAACAAACCAGAGCTTTTTATCATAGATTTCAGCATCAAGGACCTTAAGAGACCCAAGTTCCCCCTCTGCAAAGAAGCTATGAGAAGAACCTCTCCTAAACCAGTCACAGGAGGAGAAACTGGAGTAGTATACTATGTAGTATGTCTCCAAAATATAAAGAGGCTGGACAAACACATTGTCTTTTATTTTTTACTGGTAAGACTGCAAAGTATATCTATTCCTCCTTGACTATTAGGAAGATTTCATCTTTTCCCAGACCATTAACACCCCAAAGTGTTAGTGACAGATGCTTGGAGTTTCATTACACATGTCTCTCACCCTCGTCTACACTTGTAATTTACTAAGGCATCTGGATTCTTGCCATTTATACTCAGCAGCTCCACTTAGATGATATGATCAATGGAGTGGACCAGCAGAGCCTTTCGTGGAATATCCAGATAACCAGTATGCCTATAGATTCTATTATGACAGAGAATCAGACAGTTAACATAGCTCAGCTCAAGAAAGCCCTGGTGTACTCACCTGTAAACGCAAGCTTTTTAAAAATTCTTTTTATTGATGACGGCTGGAAAAAAATCATTGCTGGATCAATAGCTACATATTAAGTACCAAAGGGGAGCATAATCTGTACCAATAAAAATATCACACCCAGAACAGCCATTGCAATTTATTATATTTTGTTTACATCTTCATAACCCACTTGGCATCTTCCACAATCCATCTGGACCATGTAAGAGCCATACCAGGAATTGAATGAATTATGGCAGGCCCACACTCCTTATATCTTTGTCTTTGATGGCAGTGCTAATCACTGCAGGATCTCCCAGGGTGTGGAATTGCTTCTGATTTGCTCTCTCAGACAAGCAATGAAAATGGGAAGATCTTATCACCTTCTGGTCAAGGTATCCCACAGAAGTTAAATTCTGAATATCCAGGTTGCATATACCTACATGCTTAGCAGGCACCCTGGGGAGACCCAGGCCACAGCATCCCAGAAGCCCTGCGATGATAGAAAGTGAGAAGTTCTTAACGTGGGCCTGTTGAGATATAAGGCACCAGCAGGCCACACTTCCTAAAGCTATTCAGAGTCTGCACTATGTGAGTGGCTGCAGCTATAGTTGGGGGCTGACAGGATTTGAAGCAGCCCAGAGACACTGAATGCCTCAAATCCTTAGCATGAGGGGTAGTAGATACAGAAAGAAATTTCTACTAAACTGTCAGTTCTTTAGAGACCCAAATCCTCCTTGATCAAAGGGCATGGGAGTTCTCATGTAGAAGTGATGTCGTCGGGAGGGAGAGATAAGCCTAGGCAGATAGGGAGATGGGCCCAGGGGTAACTTCTGGGCAGTAGAGTACAAACAGTACCTACAGACATTTGCTAAAAAAAAAAAAAAAAAAAAACTTACAAAAAGGCTATTTTAAAAATCAGGACCTATATGACTGGAGTCCATCTCCAAAGAAGGAAAATGCCTGATTGATATTTGATTGGACTAAAGGCTGCATGAACACTTCATGAATACTCAATGCCTTACCCAGGAGTGGACAGGGATTGACTTCCTTAAACCTATAGATCTACATAAACCCCTAGACAATAGCCACTCTTCAGTATCCCTCTCTGGGGACCCCTCCCTCTTAGGGAGCTCTGCTTTCTTTCTATTACTCTAATAAATCCTGTGACTGTGCTCTCATCCTTGTGTTCATGGATTTTATTCTTCAAATTCTTGAGGCAAAGAACCCAACCCTGTGCTCCAGAAGCATTAGTAAACATTTGTTGGAGGCGTAAATTTGAAAAGTAACTTCAAAATAAATCAACATCGTATGGAATGATCCAGGTCACACTAAAAGATGTGGCAAGCATGGATTTTACCACGCCTAATCACATCTAGAGAAAGGAAAGTGCCCCTGTTAAATCATGAGAGCCTAAGCATGCCTGGACGCGGGTTGGAGATGGACGGTGATGTCCAGCCTGACTTTGGGAAGCTGCACAGCATGGCAAGGGAGGGACTCCGGACAGAGGGGGTTTTTATAGACCCTATCACTCACTGAGAAATGCTTTTTCTTCTGTCGGATTTCTTAATTATATTCAGAGCTAAGAAATTGAAGAAGTCACCAGAAGCAACAGACTAAGACTAGCCCACTTCCTCAGAAGGTTGGTGACTCCCTGTGAGCAGAAACCACCAAGGTTGGAGTGCTGGGCCGCCTGCAGGGAACCCCACGTGTCTCTCCCTGACATGAAGAGGGACAGCGGTAAAGTGAACAACCTTCACCTCTGTGGATTCTTTTAGTACCCTCCTCCTCAGTAGGGAAAGCATAGAGGTTCAGTCACCAGACGATGGCTAAGATGTCTGCTGGGTTACTCTAAAGTCTGAGTGGGCTGTTTATGCAGAGAACAAAATAGAAAGAGAGAGAGGGAGAAGGAGGGAAAAGGAGGAAGCTGGACAGGTTTTTCTTAACTTGTGTGTGTGTGTGTGTGTGTGTGTGTGTGTGTGTGTGGCAGAAAAACCAAGGTTCATCATTAACAAGTCTTTATTCCAAATAAAAGGACTAGTCCAGTGGGGGGCAGGTAATGGATGGCTTGGGCTGTGACTAACAGCTGCAGACTAACAGCTGCTTGGGGCAACCTCACCTGACTTAAGCTGCCTGCATGACACTCTTTGAGAGATAGCATTCCCTGGAGACCGGTCATTGCACACCATGAACACCAGCAAACACGTGAAGCATGAAAATGCAGCTTTGTTGGGTTTAATCATCAGCCTTGAATAACTCCTTTCAGGATAAGACAAGAAAAATCTTTAATTTTTTTTTTTTTAGCAGCATGACCATCACTGAGGAAATACAGAAGAATATTTGAAATAAATAATAAAATTATAATTTTGTGATGGAGGTTAAAAACTTCTTCCAAAGTTTTAAAATCCTTCATGTACTTTCCCACTTGCTTAGGTACTAGAGGTAGACAAAAAGAGATACCTTATTCATAGGTTCATTATTTTTCTAACATTTTTCTTTTATGTCACCTTATTTTGAAAAAATTTAGTATAGAAAGAAGCAATTTGAAAGCACTCCGTTTTAATAATTCTAAAGTGCTATATAAATGAAAGGTATTATTGCTTTCATTTTTAACTCTAAAGCAGAGGGTTGCAACCTGTCCCACGTCTATTTTTTTAAAAAACAGATGGACCAAGAACAAAGTATGGTTACATTTTTTAAGATTTTTGAAAAACAACATAGCTCTCAAGGGTGAAGCAATGGTGTTTTTTCTAAATAAATAAATAAAACAAAAATAGGGCCTTATCTATTGTATAAGGAAGTGGAAGTATGGGCTGAGACCCTAAGATGAGAAATATCAGGTGCCAAACTGAGGTCCCAAGTAAGAATTGATGCATGTGTTTATTATCTTCATTTAACCATTACACATGTATACATATTTCAAAACATATGGTACACTATAAATACATATAATTTTTACCAATTTAACTAAGTAAGTAAATAATTCCCAGCAAACTAGGAATTGAACCCTCCCCCCACTTAATAGAATGCACCCCTATCCAGCTTGTTCCCTCCAGTGAATGTGCTAATCAATGTTAAGTGTTGTTGTTTGACTTTCCTGTGGTATGGAATGATTTGCTGTGTGATGTTGTGATGCATAGAGTATCCCCCCAAAACCTATAAAATCTCACTGAACAAAGGACCAGGACTCACTCCCTGGGACCGCTGCATTGGGAACAGTTGTGAGTCCAGGCTCCAGCTTACAATAAAGACTCTTGTGTGATTGCATCAAATTCGGCTCCTGGAGGTCTATTGGGGTCCCAGGAATCTGGCATTACAGGTATACAATGAGCTGACCAAGACTGCACCCTGAGCACCAGAAGACCAGAGGCACCAGAAAAGAGGGACAGGGGAAGAATTTTAAGAATGAATTTTGCATTTCCCAAATGAAACAAACAAACAAAAAAGGCATGAGATGATCATCCCTACCCATCATGATGACAATTAGAACTCCTCTGCCCTTTAGGTGAGTTTCCTAGGGCTACTGTAGCAAAGGACCAGACTGGTTAGTTAAGAACAATCAAACTTTATTCTCTCAGGTCTGGAAGCCAGAAGTCTCAAATTCAAGTGTCAGCTGGACAATGCTTTCGGTGAAAGCTGTAGGGGGTATCTTTCCTTGTTTCTTCAAGACCCTGATGTTTTGCTGACAGTCCCTGGTGTTCCTTAGCTTCTAGCCACAGCACTTCAGTCTCTGCCTCTGTTGTCTCATGGCGCTCTCTCCTTTTGTATGTCTGTGTCCCTTCTCTTCTTCTTATAGGGTCACTAGTGATATGGCATTGAGGGTCCACCCTTCTCCAGTATGACCTCATCTTAATTTAATCATATCTCAATGATCCTACTTTCAAATGAGGCCACATTTGGAAGTACTCTGGTTAGGACTTCAATATATCTTTCTGGGTTACGTAAATTCAACTTTGTAAATTTTTGTTGAATTTCATCTGCTTTTTCTTTTGAATTACACATGGCAGGGGAGGTGGTAGTGAAGAACATACTATTTGGTGCTCAGGACTTGTTATGGTTTAGAATTGTCCCTCAAATGCGCATGTGTTAGAGGTTTGGTTGCCAGCCAATGACACTATTGGAAGGTGGTGGAACCTTTAAGAGTTGGGCCTTGTGGAAGGGAGTCTGGTTATTGGGGTCATATATCAATTTAATACTTTATTTTTATTTCGTGAATTAGGATTTATAACAGACTACAAGGGTTACAGGTTGGTTTTGCCTGACAACTAGATGAAGAGCAGGTTTTTTTTGTTTTTTTTTTTTTTATCAGTGTCATTCCTATAGAACACAAAAGAAACTCAGTTCCTTGTCTTGTGGTACTGGGAGTGGCAGTGCATTTGGGGTTCCATCCCCAGCACCACCACCACCACTACAGGAAAAAAAAAAAAAAAAACTGTTAAAACATTTTTCAATTTGTGATATCATGCTTGCTTTTGCAAAACAAATATTTCCCTCATAAATGTAAACTTCTTCGAGCTCACCTTGGGAGCAATGACAGACTTTTACAGATCAGATTGTAGTGAAACAGACACGCACTATGCATTACCAAACCTAGTTCTAAATACAGCTGAAATTTGGTGGGCAACGTGATCATTCTGTGCAAGTGTGCCAGCTCCTATCATATTTAGAACCCTGTGTTCCGAAGTGCTCAAGTTCACGCTGAGGAATTTGCTAAACAAATCCCTGGCAAGGCATGAACACAGTGATTTGTAGGCATGAATCCTTTCAGATACAGAAGGCAAAACATAACACCAAGTCCTTAATTCCTAAACTTTCAGAATTTCAGCCTCCTAATCAGTTTGTTGACTCACTTGCTTCCTCAAAGGCGCATGCCATTTATTACTTAAAATCTGAAAAGTAAACGGAATAAAAATTTCTGAGCTTTGAGAGGCAGCAATGGAGTTAAGATAACTCATTTCCTGTGTTTCCGTGGAAAGTGCAATACACACGAGACACGAAAAGACCAAGCAACAACACGGTGGCCGGGGGCTTCCACCCCTGAGTGGTGTTTATGTTCGAAAGTGGGTTTAGACTAGAACCTATCATTGGCACCGCGTGATGCGGGAGCCTGGCTTCAGGACCTCTGAGGGCCCTGGCCAGACTTTTGAGTTTAGCGCAGAGATTCAAGAAAGTATAGAAAGTATAGGGAGAGACATCTAATAAAAGCGCATGGTGTTTGGGGACTGCATTCAGTTAAAGTAGGGAAAGGAGTGAATAGAGAGAGGATGAAAGAAGCAGAAAAGACAAAACAGCCGACATAAACAAACAGGGAAGCAAGAGCTAGCGAATTGGAGGAAGCAGGAAAAGAGCAGAAAGCCAGAAGGCAACAGAGCAGCCCTCAGCTGCAGGACCGCAGTCCTCCAGTAGGCAGGGGGCGCACGCGCGCCTCCTCGCGGCCCCGCCCCTCGGCGCCTGCGCTTCCTGCCCCTCCTCGTCCGGGATGCTGTTACCGCTGCTGCGGAGTAGCTGCTTCCCTTCCTCCTCTCCCGGCGGCAGCGGCGGCGGCGGCGGCGGCGGGGAGCGGGGCGCGGGAATCCGGCCGGCGGCGCAGCTACAGCGGGGAGCCCGCGGGCCGCCGGGGCCGCTCGAGTGGGCGGACGCCGAGTTCGGGGCCGAGGCCCCGCGCGCGGCGGAGGCCGAGGGGGCGCCGGGGCTTGGGGCGCGCGGCCGCGAGGTGGGCGGGCGGCTGGCCGAGCGCGAGCCGTATGCTTGCATGGATCCGGGTGCCGCGCTGCAGAGGCGGGCCGGGGGCGGCGGCGGCGGCGGCGGCGGCCTGGGCGCGGACTTCGCGGTGCTGACCGGCGGCCAGGCGCGTCGGAGGAAACAGCCCCCCAGGCCGGCGGACTTCAAACTGCAAGGTCATCATCATCGGCTCCCGCGGGGTGGGAAAGACCAGCCTGATGGAGCGTTTCACCGACGACACCTTCTGCGAGGCCTGCAAGTCCACTGTGGGTAAGGGAGCTGCGGCGGGTCGCCTGTCGGCCTAGTTTCTCCTCGAGGCTGTGGGCCTTTCTCCAGCTGTAGGGGCCCGGGTAGCCTTGCCTCTGGCGTGTGGGCCTTTCGATGAAATCTGGGAACTTCGTGGAAGCCTCTGAGTCCATTCTCAAAGCCAGACAGATTTTCGTTGGGTTTCTCTACGGAGATTCGTCCCTAGCCCCCGGTCCTCGCGTCCCGGGTGGGAAGCGGGGTCCTGACCAAGAGCCTGGGCGATCTCCTGAACCCTCCACGGCCCGGGGCAGGAGGTCAGAGCGATGCATCCGTCTCCGCGGAAACTCCCAGCCCTTTCCAGACTCACCCTAGGAAAACTGAGTTGCGGGGGGGGGGGGGGCGGGGGGGGCGGGGGGGGATCAGACAGGCAGTGGAAAGAAGTTAAAGCGAAAGGCCACTCATCTTTTGTTAAAGCTCCTGGGTCATTGATAGAGGGTTTTGACCTCTTAGGTTTGCCTTGTGTTGGGGAATGAACTGGGGTTTATTTTCTTATTTTGAGCCACGTTCACGAATGCACCGAAATGAAGTTTAAAATTCCTTACAGAGACTACTAAGACAAAAACTACACTTAAGTTTCTTGTTTTAACTACAAATGTCTGGCAGAGGGACTTCTGTGTTTATCCCTGACCTCATATAACCCGGTGACCTGCAAATACAGTAAACATTACAGTAAGGCTCCAGGTTAATATCCTCAGAATCTAATCCTGCAACTGCAAGGGAAATTTTTTTAATGAACCCAGACTTACAGGATTTGTCATTGAAGTTTGTCATGTGGGTGTGGACAACAGTTCTTTCTTTGGAAAATCCCTTAAAAGCTGCCAAAGGTAGGGGAACCCTGTGAATGGGATGTCTCTTCAGAATAAAGAGCAGTCATCTTCAATGGTAGGCAGGAGGGATGTGGGGGGGTGTACAAGAAACATTGAATAGTATGGAGATTTGATATGCAGAATTAAAAGTATCATTCCACATACTGATACATACATTTAGAGTTGTAACAAAATGTAGTTTCAGTTTTGAGATGAATTGGATTTAAAGTGTCATGTAACAAAACATTATTGCATTTAAACTGTCTTACTGGAAAATTAAAGCTCCAATTTTCTATTTTTGTTTTGTTTTCAGAACTTCCTGTAATGCTTTTTTAGGATTAATCATTTTGGAAATAATGTTGCTTTCTATACCCTGTTTGTTTTTAAATGTTAGTGTTGGGAACATGGCTTTAAAATTCAATAGCATAATTATACCTGTTTCAAATACCCAATTTTGGATCATAAGAGTACAGGAAATAAGTTTTATGTTGTTTTTGTATCTGACATAAAGGTAAAAGCAATTCAGAATTATTCATTTTTAATAGCTCCACACACATATAAAATGAGATAATAAACTTGCATGTGTACTGAAGAGAAATGAATGCAGTTGCTAACAGGTGGATCACTATGAAGACTTGGGTGCATGTAGGTGAGCTGGGTGATAAATGAAGTTTGCTTTAGAATGGGTGAGAAGTGAGATGATGAATGGTTTTCTAACATAGGTGCAGTGGAGCTGCATCCTCACTTCTGGGAAAGGTTCCTTAGGAACTTTAGAGGACACAGGTGTGTATGCTTGGAGGTTCAGACTGTCATTCTGAGAAGCATGTGCCTGTCCAGTGGGCATCTGGAACAGTGAAGGTCTCCTAATAAGGCATTGACACAAAGACAGTGAAACTAATTTGGGATTACATAGAATATTTGGGAATGAGCAAGAAACCAAGAGGCAAGGAGACCAGCAGTTTATTTCTCTGTTCCCTTAAAAAATATGAATACACACACAGATCCCGTTACCTATGTTCCTGCACTGGGTGTGGTTGAATTTTCCTCTTGCCAATTTTTGTTTCCTCCATATGTAGCCTATAGTGCTTGATTCAATAAATGTTTCTAATTATGGGAGGTTCAGAGAAGGAAGCCGATCCATGGCCTGGTCCAGAACATGAACACATTTTAAGAAAGATAACCAGTCCCCTTAAGTTTTCTGCCTCTGAGTCATGTTTCCCTTCCAGTGATTAGGTTGTTTGTTGAGCACCTACTGTGTGCTGTGTATTATTCTGCCCACTGGGGATTCAGTGGTAAACAGGACATGGGCTTTGCTTAGAAGTGGATCAGAGCTCCTAGGGAGCTAAGGGCAATGTTAGAGACAATAATTGGGAAGCCTCCTATTTAAAGCACCTCCTATTTGGGACTAAGGGTAAGGACTGTTCAGAGAAGCCTTCCTCATTGGAATGTTGTGAAGAAAAATTCATTCCTCAAGTTCCTTTAGAAAAGTGCTACTTAAATACAATGTTGGGTGTGGTGTAGCATTGTGGCTACCTTTTAAGCAGTTAGCTCCTATGGTCCTTCTGAGGCTGGTTTTTCCAGTTTCATCTCCATGCACTAGAGTAAGCTCCACTTAAAGAAAGATTTCTCTTTGGTGGGGGCAGTTTTGCCTTTCCCATGTCAGGGCTTGTAGATGTCTGCTACTCATGATAGCACAGGTCCCTATGCCTATCTGGACCCAGGTTGCTGAGACAAAGGTGTCTGTAATTCAGAAACTAGATAAGTATCTCCTGCATTTTAAAGTGAATGAGACTTCCTTAGGCATTCTGTAACAGGTTATAGTGGAAATCCTTAGGGATTTGAGATGATGAACTATTGTGTAAAATGACAAATGCGCAAAATGTTGATTTTTTTTTTTTATTGGTAATCAAATCAGAAACTGATTTGATTTTTAGGTACCCAAAATTCACAAGGGTATGAAAAGCTACAAAGATTGTTTTTAATCACTGATCTATTTAATGGAAATTATCTAAATGGAGTCTGATTTTCAAATGGATTTTGTATCCATGGAATTCAATTACTTAGTCTGATATAACTAGCATAACATGACAGGTTATTTTTTAAAATACGGGAGTAGCTTTTAAAGTTTGAGAAATGAAAAAAAAAAAGCTAGTTTGCTGTAGAAATTTACAAGTATCTAACTTACTCGACTTATTTTTCCATAGCAATGCCTGTATTGTAAGCATATTTCATTACTATCACTATGAATCTGGGTACATGTATGCATACGTATATTCATGCGATTACTTTCTGGGTAGAATATGTAGAAGCCATTTCTATCTAGCAACACTGAATTCTTGGTCTTTCTTTCTCCTATTTGACTGTATTAGATTTAGCATAAATAAGCTTTTTTAAAAGTGCATTTCAAAATAAGCCATAAAAGTGTTTGTTTTATTTCTACATAACTATTGGAAGCTAGCTGTCAATTTTGTTTAGATTGAAATGATTTTGCCAGGTAGGATCCCACCTAGTTCCGACAATATTGCATTCTAGAAGAAACAAGTAAGACTGAGGAACCTGGGCTCTTGCTTTCGTATTTGCCATTTACTAGTTTGTGACTTTGGAAAAGTAATTTAGTTATCTGTGTCTAAAATGTAATATTCTATTGTAAGTCTTTGTGATTTGATGAACATGTACTATGTACCAGCAAAAGACATCACAGCAGTCTTGCAAATTATCCCCATCTCACAAAACAGTACATAAAATATCAGTGATGTACACAAACTACCCAATGTCACAGCTGGTCAGCAAGTAATCAGGGCTACAACTGAGTTCTTGATCACTTTAGGATTTAAATTGACTTTCCTTTGTTGAAAATACTGATTGTTCACACACATAAAGTAAGATACTCAAGTCCTTTTTAGTTTTCTAATTTGGTCTTTGCCCTGTGAACATAGTGATGTAATTGTTCTGTGGTATCAGTTGACCTTCATTAACAATGTCCCTATCATCATTTGTCACTTTTGCATGGCAGAATAATGCTCTAAGAATTGCATTTTTTATCAGGTAGAATATCCTAACCTGAAAACCAGAAAGTTTTGAGTATAGGCATGATGCCCAAATGGAAACATCACCTGACCTCTTGTGATGAATCACAGTCAGAAACACAGGCACACTAAAAATGTACTATAAAGTTACCCTCAGGCTGTATTTATAAGGTATATGTGAAGCATAAAAGTTTTCCCAATTTTTCCAAAGCAAGTATATTAAAATATAGGAAAATTTGCTTTAAGGCTGTGTAAGCTAGAATTCTTATTTTTCTGGGCAGTAAAATTTCCTAAATGCTAAAGGCCAACGTAGAATTGCCAGTTCCATTTTGCCCAAGGAGCAATGTTGAGGAGGCAGGGGGAATCTACTATTACCAACTTTCCAAAAATGACAACTTAGAATGAAAATTTAAAATATATATATATGTGTGTGTAACTGGGCATGATAACTCACACCTGTAATCCCAGGAACTTAGAGAACTGAGGCAGGAGAAGTTCAAGGCCACTCTAAGCAATTTCATATGAACCTGTCACAAAAAAGACTAGGGATATAGCTCAGTGCCCCCCTGAATTCAGCCTGTAGTACCAAAATACATATAAATAAATACACACACACACACACACAAAAGATGAGATACTGGAATTAAAAGGTTCTTTAACTTTTGCTCTGAGAATATTAATTCTTCCTCTTTGTCATTTATAGCAATACATTGAATTTCCTAACCTGGCCCCTGAGAATGTCTGGTTTTAAAAGATAACAGTACCTCAGGGAGTGCTCTTTAAGTTGATTACTGGCCACAGCCCTTTGAATGTCCTTACCTGTCTGTTCCATTCAGTCTCTATAGAGATGAGGATGCCTGTTCTGAGGGCGGGCCCCTGCAGGAGACATGCCCACTGGGAAAGTTATGGGTGCAGGTCATTCCCTTTCAGCCATGTCAGCTATTAATCTGACAGCAGAATTGAGGGGATCCAAGAAACAGGTGAATGTAAGTCCTCTTTGAAAATGGCTGTCTATGGGTCTGCCCTAGAATATTAGGTGACATGATGGATAAAATATTGCACAAGTTTGTATACCTGGAAGCAGCAGAATGACTGTTAAGGGAAATTGCTTGTACTGTATTCTGGAAACCTAGGGCAGAGATTTGTGTTAGAAACCTCAGAAGAAATGTCTGATTCTTAACTGTGTATTTTACTTTGCTCTTGGTATTTATATGCAGTCTTCCAAGCCATGACAAATCTATGCAAGTGTTTTACATAAGAGAAAATTAGAGAAAATTGTCCAGAATTCCCACTCCAAAAGCCAGACACCACAGTCCTCCAATATTGTTCCACCCCTCCTGAGAGAACCTCACGGGCTTCCCTGCCAGATTGATGTAACAGGATGCCTCAGGGAGGAGTGAGCATGAGCAGGAAAGGAGCTTGTATGTGCCCTGCATTGCGTGACTGGGTTTGTGTAATGAACTTAATGCAGACTCAGACTTGTGCGGTGTCCCCTTTTGTGGAATTAAGTAGCTTTCAGGGAAAGGGTGCAGATTTAGTTGGGGTAGCTTCTTTCCATCGAATGGGACTCTGAAGTCCTACCTCCAAGTACATTCTGCCTTCCCCTCACTGCTTCACAGTGAAGGGGAGGGGATTCCTCATGTTTGATAGAGATCCACATTCTTGGAGATGGCCCTTCTTTCCAGTGTGTGGAATGAGCCAGAAGCAGACTGTTGATAGATCCTGCTATAGAAGGGAAATAGGTTCCTTTGAGAATGATAGATCCAAATTACTCTCTAGCCTAGGGTGCCAGATACATTGTTCAGTTAAGCATTGGTTTGAACTAGTAAAGAAAACATGGCTTTGTACAGTTGTCACTCAGATTTTTTAAGAAAATCTTAAAAACGTAAGACACAGTTCTGCTAGCCATTTTATAGGGTACAAAGCTTACCTGGCCTGTCCCTTTCAAGGAGGGAAGTGAGTCATGGAAGGAAACATAATGAAATGTTGGAAAAGAGGCGAACACCATTGTACTTCAACAGAGGATTATTCTTTTTGTCTTCTTCTATTGCACAGTTTTGACATTTGGAAAGTATTTCAAAGACCAAAGGTACAGACCAAAAATACTACCCTTAATTGAGTGATTATGATTATTTTTAATCCTTATCCTTTAAAGCCAGAAAGCATAACGCAGGCTTAACAAACACTATATATTCCATAGAAAACCTTTTTCCTGTTTTTCCCCAAAATCTGATAGACTCCACTGTTTGCTTTGCAGTGCTTGTGTAATACTTTCTTTGTTTACAAAACAAAACAGACTACCTCAGGCAGGTGTGTGAGGAAGGAGCTGACAGTGAAGGCTGTCCCAGCCCTTAGTGCTGAAGCCTGGGTGGGGTGAAGGTACAGGCCCCTGTGGAACTGGAGCCGTCCTGTTTTTCACCCTTTCTTAGCCCAATACCCTGTTGATTGGCTAAAGAATCACACACCCACAATCAAGTATTCACTTCTAATTTCTCATTCTAAAAGGAAAACACAATTTTTTCCTTGGCCACCAGAGATTTCCGTCCTGGGAGGTGTAGGTTCTACAGGCAGGCAAACTGCAGTTCTAGTCCCTGCACAATTGTCAGTATGTCCTTAGGCAGGTGACTTACCTCAGTTTTCATTCACAAAAGGGGATGGGGGTGGGGGAAGTGAGGCTTACGCTACTTTCCTCTCTCATGATATAGGAATAAATGAGATACAGTGTCCTACATGCCTTGTCAGAAAAGGTTTTTTATCATTCTCTTCTCCTTATTTGTACTACAAATGTAGAAACTCTGAAACATCCCTCCCCAAAACACTATCCTTTAAAGACATATACGATTATGCAGGTGAATATGAAATATCAAAAGTGAAGCTCATGACCTCAGTGAAATACATAAATATACGGTCTTCCTGACAGCTCTCGTGTTGTCATGGACCCATTCTGAGTTGTTACTACAGTAAAATTAGTATTTTTTTTTTTTTTTTTTTGTATATGAAGAACATGTTCATGATCCACTGTTTGTCTCCCACTCCTCACAGACACCTTTCCCCTCTTTTAATATTTTCTTTCCTTTTTCATCAAGAGTTGGAAATGATGGGTAGTGGCCTTTCAGATAGAGAATCTTTCCATAGCCAAAGAGAGGAGAAGGCCTCCTGGTGCGGGGACAATCTGGCCTTGCTTAGCAGAGCAAAGTTCTTTTTAAATGTTAAATATGTATCCATACCCATTTCTCTCCTCTCCTTTCTTTTCTGGTGAATGAGATGAGTGCATCCTAAAGGCAGATAGCCCAGTTTCCAATCTTCACTCTAAAGACTTATCAGGGCCAAAACCTTGGACAGCCTACAAACCTCTCTGACTTCCATTTTTTCATCTACACAATGGGAAAAGTCTTAATCTCTGCCTCATAAAGTGATTCAGAGAATGCACTGCAATGAGATAATTCTCTAATTAATCTCTTAGAACAACACCAAAAAGGAGTTAGTTCTTAGTTTTTTTGTTTGTTTGTTTGTTTGTTTTTTGTTTTTGTTTTTTAATGAAGGAAACAAACACCTGTCTCTGAAATTCTCTCAAATACTTACAGGAAAATGTAACTGTCCTTGAGATGCAATGGTCTCCAGGTAGAGCAAGTGCCCAGAGCTCCCAGTTTCACCCTGCCGATGTAGTCCAACTATGCTGTGTATGTGTTCAGGTCAAGTGCAAGGCTGTTTCTGTGCTTGTGCTTCTGCGTCTTGGAGATACACATAGGTGGTCTATATTTGTGTGGCCTGGAGTGAAAGAGGGGTGGATGATGGACATGTGATATCCTTGCCTATTGAGTATTTGAAATGACACATGGTGGTTTTACTATTTTAATAGTACCTACCTGTGAATTGATTGCAATATTTTACAATTACAATAATAAAGTAGTTTCTGTTTCATTTAATTCTCACACATAGTATAGGTAGGAAAAGCCAGATGATAGGTACCTAGGATTTCACTCATTAGGGTACTTCCTGGGGGTGGTACAGGAGTTGAAGGATAGGTCTGGTAGCAGTAAGCTGGCATTGCCTTTTCCTTTATAAGGAACACTTTCAGTCTGCATTCTTCTGCTAGGTGGTATAGTTTTGGCAGATCATTGGCCTCAGGTTCAGGCCACTTGTTTTATTATGTTAGATTCACTTCTGTCTGGGTGACCTTGACTCATTTCTTAGTTTAGTTTCTCATTGTCAACTCACTGAAAATGCTTGAAATTCTCTCCTTAAGGAATATCATGTCCCAAACCGGATGACATTATGTAAGATACATCCTTGGAAGAAAAGCCTCTGTACAAACAGCATGTAGATGATCACTGTAAATTGGCAGCAACTTCACAACCACTGTTGGAGTGAAGACCTACTTGATTCTGAGAATCCTGCTGTTTGAAAGTGTTAAGTCTGTGTGGTACAGACTCCCGGTCTTTGGTGAGGGAGAACGGAAATGGGCCTAGAAGAAGGAGACTGTCCATTCAGTTGTACTCACAGACATGGGCCATAGTGTTATTTTTGCTGGAAAGGATTATAAAAAAAGAAATGTTTGCTATTTTCATTTTTGTACTTCTTATGGCCCAGAAAAAGGAAACTAATGTTTTGGAAATGTTTGTCTTGAGGGTGACTGAGAAGTCCTGTCACTGCTAAGTATACCAATTCCTCATGCTAGTGGGAGATTTATGAAAGACAACTAAGAGGAAGGCAAAGCTTTCTCTTTAGCAGCACTTATGATCATGGGCCATTTGTAGGATGTTTCACATTTCATTTTTTTCCACCCATGTGATTTTTACTATAACAACTTTTCATTGTGAGCAGTGGTATAAACTTGAATGTTGATTCTATTGTTCTGCTAGTATTTGCTTTAACCACAGGCAAATTACCACTTACAGTCTCTGCCCTGGTATAATAGTGCCCCCCTCATTGGGCTGTGGGAGTATTGACTGGGTTAAATGCAAGACAGAGTGCTTAACAGATATCCATTGTCCTTCTTGCTTAAGGAAATTAAGGTCAAAGACAAGTCATACTGATTCAAATACAGTAGTCTAAGTCCATTGATAACAGGGATGATAACACCATAACCTGGGTCCTTTCTGGAAGCTCATTAAAACATAATAAAGGCTTCTATAAAATAGGTAAGCTTAAAGAAAAGTAAGCTCCTGTTACCAGAATAATCTGCTAGTGGATCACTACTTCATCTAAATGATGAAATGGTAATCCACGGGGATAAGGGTACATAGGGAGAGGATGAGCCTGTTAATCAAGATAGCCCCTTCCTTTCAAGAATTATGAGAAATGAAATAATGTCTATACACAAAGACATTTCTGCATTCACTATTTCATTCTACCTGTCCATCCTGTCTCCATATCATGCCTTTTTAAAAAAAATTAATCAGTCCTGAATTTTCTTAATTTTTTCAAAAATGCTTAGCATTTTTCCATGTATATTTAGCATTTGATGGAGAGGGTGGTGCTGGGGTAGGGGTTGGCGACCATATATCTAATTCATTGGGTTGCTGTTGAACACCAGGCAATATCCTACATTTCAGGGGCCAAAGACGGCTTATCCTCAGAGTGCACATATTCAGTAGGGGAGGCCAATGAAGGATCCATGCAATAAGGCCTAGAAGAGTTCAGATTCACAAGCTGGGGACATAGATGAAGAGTGAGAGCTTACTGGTGGATGGAGAATGATTACAGTGGGAAATCTAGGATTTAAAAGATTTCTGGGCAGACAAGGAGGTGCCCTAAGAAGAGAGAACAGCAGAGAAAGGTAGTTAATGGCCAAGTGTATAGTGTATTAATTTAGATCAGTATTACTAAGCTTTTGGGGAATTATTCCTATTGACTGGTAGGGTGGCAGAGACTACTCGCTACCCTGTTAGTCAAGAAGCCTGTAGGACACTGGGTTTTCAACAAGGTTATAGATAACAATTAAGGTCACAACCTTTTCATCCCTTGCTTTTGTCTTTTTTGGGGGAGGGGGGAGAGGGGGACCTGTGCTAGGGATTGAACCCAAGGAGTCCCACTGAGCCACACCCTTGAATCCCTAAGTATCCTAGGAGTTGCTCCCCAGTGAGGGGCTGTCGCTGTGCTGACCTTTCCTAAAGCTGATGTCAAATATTTGAGGCCATTTCTATTACATGCAAATATTACAAATAGGTAACACTGAAATATTTTTGATGTAAAAAGATTTTTAGAATTGTTTGGCTGTGATACAAAGGTATGTTTCCAAGCCATAAATTGGATCAAGTTTTCAATTATTACACATTATTATTAGGGGTGGGTAGGACTATTTTAATGTGCTGTTGTCTTTTATGGAATTTTGGACTTAGCCGCTGGGTATTTTGTTGGTGGTGATGTTATTGTCTTTAATGTACTCACTTAAACTAGATAGTCTTCATGCTGGCTAAACAGACTCATAATTCTTTTTACCTTTGTTTATTTCCTGATTTTGAACATTAATGCCATGTCATTTTATTTTTATTCATTTGTGGTTTCAAAAATAATCCTCATGTAGGACTGCTGAAAATTGATAAGTGGTTCATGTTGGTTGAGAGTATTCAGATTCAACAACTCTTAGCAGAGAAAAAGGCATAATCAAAATCCCATGGACCCACTCTGGAGATCTCCAGGGATTCTCTTGGTTGATTGGAAGCCAACTCAAAGAGGTATCACCTGCCAATTCTTTTCAGTAAGGTAGCAGTCACTGTGACAAGTTTTTTTTAAAGTTAGAGTTCTCTTAACGGAAATTTTAAAAACAAACCCATTTGTAGTTATCTGGAAATAAAGGAGCAATAGGATAGTAGTTGCAATAATATGAATTTGATTTGTTAATTCCATTGCAAAGTAACAGGGAAGCAAAGAAATCTTTAGGTTAATATCATGCAGGCAGTGTTTTGTCATTCAGCTGTACCTTTAAAAGTAGAACATAATGGTGTCTCCTCACCGTTACTTGAGTCTGAGAGACATCATTTTGAAGTTTGCCGTTTGTTCCCTTGTGGTGAGGGTTAAGGACTCTGTTCAAAGATATTAGTTGTACACAGACCCACTTCTAGGTTCAACACAGTCTGTCATTTGACTTTGGAAAGCAGATCAGCTTCAGAAATGAGAGTGAAATTGAGTTAACCAGCTTTGTCCAGTGGCATTTGAAATTGTGTCTGATATGAGGGATTAAGAATTGAAATGTATTAAAATCTTATAGCTTGTTTTCTTGTGATGTTTCATATTTGTACAGCTTTTCTTTATTGTACAGACTAGGGCCTCCCCTTCACCCACAGGGCTATAAACATGTCTTTGGTTGGCACTGATATCTACAGTGTGTTACTAATTATAAAATCAGTCACATGGCTTTCTCTTCACCTAGAACTCATCTGACTACTGCTGCCTCATGTCTCAGAGATGAAGGGTCAAGAAACAGGCAGGGTTCCCATGCTTCCTGCTGCCACCATACCACAGTCACATATGGGCTACCTACCTGTCAGTGGTTGGGGTGATCCCCTTAGGAAGCTATCAGGAAGTAGGGAATGTTTCTAGTGCTCACATTTAGCCAGCACCCCCTTTGTTTTTCTTAGTTGTGAAAATTTTGTTTTTAAAAAAATATCTCAAAATATTTAAGTCTTCTATAACCAAAAGGCATGTAAGGTAACATATACAAACATATACAAATAAAAATTTGGTTTTAATGGGCCAAATTAAAAAGGGAAGATGATACATGATGGTTTGATTAATAAATATTAAAATGAATACAAATTAAATTTTATGTTAATTTGTATAAGTAAATTTTAATAATAATTTCTCCCTCTTTCTATGGATAAATAAATAAATCATGTTGATAGTCACCAAAGGTTTTGTGAGTGTTGAAAATTTTAATATGATAATTTCCAAAAGGCTGTTTGAAATCCAGGTTGTTTCCAGTGTTCCCTATGGGAAATTTCCTCAAGATAGCACCATTTGCTTATGTAATTATTAAGTATGATTTTTAAATGACTTTTATGCTGAATTGTGATAGTCATAAGTTATATTCTGAAGAGATGCTAAATAGATGGTTCAGAAGAAACACAACAGGTGTTGACTTTGCCAGTTGTGTGTAGAACATGAGGATTACCTGGAATTGCAGATCCTCATGCACTTCTGCCCTATCCTTGAACTTTGTGATGCTGGTTCTTTTATTTCTGTGGTAATGATACCAAAACAAATAGGATTTTTTTAAAATGATAAATTGTCTCTTTCTTGTTTTTCTTCACATTTATTTGTTTAATTTACAGGTGTTGACTTTAAAATCAAAACTGTAGAGCTAAGAGGAAAGAAAATTCGATTGCAAATCTGGTAAGTGGCAGAGTATGCCCCAGTAACGTGCCGTGTGTATTTAACAATCCACACGCTTGTCTACTAAAATGAACTCTGTGAGCTGGCTCACCTCCCCTACTTTTCTGCTCCTTTGCTCATTGTCAAATCAGATGAATAGCATTTCCTTCATGGGAGAATTTAGCAGCATCTACTTATTTCAGACTGCATTTGCACATGAGGCATTGTGTTGCTTTCATGAAAGCTAGTTGGGAGCTTTACACCTCTGTTTTTAAATCATTTGACATGATCTCAAAACTGCCATCACTAACATCATTGTTCAAATGCATGTCTTCATGTCTTTAAAGTTATTTTGTGTGGTAGTATTTCAAAGAGAGCCCACTGTATTCACAACCAGATTGGCAGGAGGTGAAGGCACATCACCTGGGAACTGTTCAGGTTGGGGCTGTGCACAGGTATACCCCTTCTAGCTGTCCTGCAGGTGGCCCTTCTGCCTGCCAGAAGTGAATCCAGAGGCCCCTTCCTGAAGAGAAGTTCTTTTCTCAGCTCAAATCAGAATGAGAGACCACACCAGCTGCATTTTAACTATGTCCAGCACTCACATCTTTCCCTTCTCTATTACCAGCCCAAGGATAGCCTTCAGAAGTATTTCAGATTGCCAGAGACCTCTCTGGAAGAAAGGATAGGCTCTGGTCATTGGAGCTTGAGAAGTGGCACGGCTGAGCTGTGCCAAGGATGCCATTGTATTTTTCATGATGCCTATGCAGTACACTCAGCTTACTAACTCCTCTCGGCAGGTTACCCTCAGCTCTGACTGTCTGTCCACCATCTGTGTGTGTTTGCTTTCATCTTCGTTAATCGCTGCTTCATCTGTGGCATCGCCGGTCATCTAACGCTTGAATGTTAGTGCCATGTCTCCATCCTTCATCCATGTCCCTGTCTGGGGCACTGCTGGAGCTGAGCCAGCACTGGTCGCCTTCCAAGTATCTGAGGTAATATCTTCATTTAGACATCTGCAACTCCATAACCCACATTGAGGAGTTTGGGGCTTTTATTTTGTCTCATGTTTTTGTTTTAGACTTGGATTATGCAACATTAAAGTCTAAGCTTAATAGTGAATAACAAAAAGTAGGTATATCATATTCTAACCCCTGAAAAGGCAGCAAAGTTTATCTTGTACATTACTGCCCGTCAAAATATATGGAAATGCAAAGGTGCTTTCCTGAACTTCTGCCCACCAAGACTGTACTGGTGGCACTGCATACATCTGGAGTTTGACTGCAGTGCCTCTGACTGACCTAGGTGGCCTTCCTTAGGGAATTCGAGTCCACAGAGAAGAGAGTGATGGTAGGGTTCCAGGACCACATGGTGCACTCAGACTGCTTTTCCCTTGAATGTAAAACATTCTCAAAAACAACTCTCTTGCTTTCCTCTTGTCTCTTCACTCCTCAAGCTTTATCAGCTGACAATATGACATTGGTAAAGATTAATGGAGGGAGGGACAATGAGATGATGCATTGGATTTATTGAAAGGTTGATTTGCAAGTTTTCTACATGGAATATTCCAGTGATTCAATTAGGAAGTAGGATTCTTGTCTTTTCTTGAAGGGGTTTTCAACAGTGAATCATATGTCCACAATATTCCAACCATTTTGTTAATCATATAATTACTTAAAATAAGATTTTTTTTTTAATCTTCTGAAATGTTTTATTTAAAAGATGAAAGAAACCTGCTAGGGTGTAGTTTGGTGTAGAGAATTTACCTAGCATGTGCAAGGTTTTGGCACTGCAAAAAAGAACAAAGGGGGAAAAAAAAACAAAACAAACCTTTCTCTTCTTTTTTTTTTTTGCTGTGCAGTAGATTAAAAGGAGATATTGGAATCATGGTTATAATTTTTTTACTTATTTAAAATATGGATTGATTGTCTCTTATTCAAAATGCTTGGGACCAGAAATATTTTGGACTTCATAACATTTGCATAAATATAATAAGATGCTTTGGAGGTGGGATCCAAGTTCTAAACATGAAATTTATTTATGTTTCATATACATCTTAACCATAATAGCATGGAGGTGATTTTAAACACTATTTTTAGTATGCCTACATTTTGACTACTATTTGTCACTTGAGGTCAGATATGGAATTTTAAGCTTGAAGTTTTGGCTCAGGGATGCTTGACCTGTATGCATGGCTTATTTTGGAGAAAAGAGCAATCCTTGTGCTGTTGTAACGTGTTTGGTGCAGTTGTGTGGTTGTGTTTCACTGTCATTAGTTGAGGGCATGGAAGCAGTCACTGGAGGCAGAAACAGTTCAAGGGGACACAGGACCACCACAGTCATATCACCTATCAGTTTTCAGAGGGGCTTGTTAGAACAAATGCATTTTTTTCTTGGTTATTTTTGTTTATAGCCCATCTTAGAAAATATTCACTATAGAGAGGGCCTAAAGGTTTAAGTACCCAAAGCTGCCATTGTCTTTGTCACAGTTCTGTGTCACATTTTGTCATTGCCACATTTTTTCAGTTCCTTGATTATCTATGGTCAAAAAAGAGCCATTTTTTTTCTAATCTTTAGAGAAGTATTTCTACATGAGTGTACATAAGAACTTGAATGTAGGTGTTGCCAAAATGTATTGATTAGGATATAGTTTCATCCTATCAGCCCAGTCTTCACTGCTGGGAAATTTTGTTTCAACTGGTGTTCTTAGGTTTGCATCAATTAATTCTCTGCTTGTAAGAAGTAGAACATTTTATAGCTAAAATTGATTTTTTGCCCTGTAAATTAGTAACTGTATCACTTACATATATTGTTTAAGCATTGTTATATACCAAACTGGGAAAACAGAATTGCAGGAGGTTTCAATTTGGAAATTGCTGGCTGTAGTGAATGATAATTTAGTTGCATCAGTAAACTTCAAATTTATATAAATCAGCTTTTTATCATTTCTTGTGAAAATTCAAGTTCATGGAGATAAAGAACACAAATATTAAGATTCTCTATCTTCACAGAATGACAGAGGCATAATTAGCGCTTTACCTTGTTATGAAATTTTTTGAAATTTTTTGAAATTTAATAATTTAATTTTTTGAAATTTAAATTTAATTTTGTGGAGTTTTTATGATGCAACAAATAATAGTTGGATGGAAACATTTTATTTACCCAATCCTTTGACCATACATGATAACATATTTAGTGTTCAAAGAAAATAAGTAAAGATGCTTTTGAGAAAAATAGAAAACAAAGACTTTCTCACCCCATATCTTTTGGGAATATGGAATAATTCCTTAAAGGAACATGCTTTTCCACCTCAACTATTCAAAGTCAGACACAAAAAGATAGAAATTAGGGCATGGTCTTAAATGGGGAATGATGAATTATTGGGGATTGATTTGTAAATTCCATATTTAAAAAGCTCATTTCCTATGTTTCACTTTGAAAAAAATAAATGATCACATATTTTGATTGTGATATATAACATTCCTGTGGCTGATTCTCTGACTTTTCAAAGAAGGTTATTCTACAGAAGGTTATTCTACATAGTTTGTTGGTCTTGCTTCATAATCCAGCTCCATGCATCGGATTTAGTTAATGCATATGCAAAGATACCTTGTATCTCATATAGTTAAGTCAGCCTGAATTTTTCCTGCTGGCTGGGGGGTGGGGGTAGGGAGATAGGCATGTTTCTCGTGTTTCCTCATAAATAAACAGCAACAGAATACATATTTGTGCAGGAATGTGGATTTGCTTGCTTTCACTGTTGTTTGGGAACTGATTTTTGCTCCTGTTTCCTAGGGACACAGCAGGTCAGGAGAGATTCAACAGCATTACCTCAGCTTATTACAGAAGTGCCAAGGGGATCATATTAGTATATGATATCACTAAGAAGGAGACGTTTGATGATTTGCCAAAATGGATGAAGATGATTGATAAGGTATATGTTTGTATTTTTCTGTCCAATGTGAATTCTGTTTGTGGGTATCAATCGTGAAAGGAAGAAGCTGGAAACACAAGGAAGGAGCATGATTTTGCAAAATAAACATCATTTGATCATATCATAACCTTCAGGTAGGTATTTAGTACTATGTGATAGATGAGTCAGTGAAGATCTAAATTATCCAGAATCAGCTGATAAATAATAAAACTAGGATTTTCATTTGGTACACTGGACTCTGATTTTAAAGCCCAAACATGCTCAATCTATTGTCCACAGCTGTTTCCATGGCATTGGATACATGTTTCTGCAAAAAGGCTAGTTAGATGCTCATTTCCTGCACTTGAGGAGATGGCCTTGTTCATGGTGCCTGTGGGCTGTCCTGGGGCCTCAGCTGGACATCTGCCCTTGGGATTGTAGATATCTTTTGGATTCTCTTTTTGATCAAGAGATTTTTCCTTTAATTCATGATTGACTATATACAGAAGACCTGTGTCTGCATAATTGATATAAATCACGTTTTCTCTGGGAGATGTGTACCCCAAATGCACATTTAGAAAAAAGAGCAGTTTGGGGTAAGATGTGTTAGTATGGAACTGACCACAATTTGAGGGTTTTCTTCCCCTTAAGCAATAATTTGATGTTTTTAATTCCTTTATGACACTAGCACACCTATTACAAATTTGGATTTTATGTACAAATTTTATTGAAACCCAGTTGTATTTTGTCTATAGTTTTATTGATGATGCTGAAGAATGTTCGTTTCTAGCTTTCAGTGTGTACCTCTTTGAAATGTATTAAAGAACTAGACTTAAAAACATAAAGCAGACCTAGGTGGGGTGCCTGCCCTCAGCTCACTCCACACTTGGCCTTGGTCACTGGAGACTGAGTTCTCCTTATACCCAAGTAATACCCAACCAGCCCATTTTGTCAGCCACACAGTATGCTAATCACAAAACAAGTTTTGCAAAAGACTAAGCCTGAAGGAGCAGACCCTAGGCTTAATTTGCCTTCTTGGGGATATGGTTTGGGGATATCTGGGAGATAAAGCAGCAGAGTGATTTAAGGCAATAGTCCGCATGTGCATAAAGAAACTTCATGGCCATTCATGGGATAAAGCAAGAGGATTGCAAGCTTGAGGCCAGTCTGGGCAACTTGGTGAGACCCTATCTCAAATTCAAAAGGCCTGGAGATGGAGCTCAGTAATAGAGCACTTGCCTAGCTAAGCATGCACAAAGCCCTAGATTCAATCCCCAGTACAGCCAAAAAATATAAAAAAGAAATATAAAGGAAGAAATGCCCTAAATCCTAAGGGCCCTTTTAGATACTGGAGGTTGTGAATCTGCCAAGAACTTGAGCTCCGATGCTCAAGTCTCTTTGGTTCAGGAGTTTTGCACTTTACCATTGTACAAGAGCTGTCATTCCTTGGGTGCTCACCATGTGCTAAGTACTGATACCTTTACTTGGCCAAGCAACTTGCCAAGGCAACACAATTCAGATGTCTTTTGATGTAGTCTGTTTCAAATACTTTTAGGAACAAAATTTAAATGAGTTACTCAGTATTTTAACCTTTTTAAAGAGAGAAATTTTGTTGTGCCTAAATATTTTAGAAATTTTACAAATGTGTCTTTTGACTTTTTCTGATTATGAATTAATGATACTTCATTAATAAAATTTGGAAAATCAAGAAAAGCACAAAGGTAAACTTAAAATCCTGGATTCAATCCATTTAGTTGTACTTTCAGCTTATTTCACTAAGTATTGTCTTGAGAACCTTCGTTTGTCATTAAGTGTTTTTCCAAAGCATAGGTTTTGTTTTTGCTTGAACGACTGTGTTTTATTGTATTTTGTTTTATTCTTAAACCATCTTGTTGAACTCTAGGTCTTTTTCAGTTGATGACCATTTTAAGTGTGGCCTACTTTTCCAATCCTTTCTTAAGACAGAGTCTTGGAAAATGTTAGGTCAAAGGCCAAGAGCATGGTAGTTTGGAAGCTTGTCATCAAAGTACTTTCTAAAATTCTGTGAACTCTGTCCATTACCAGCCCTCCCAGGAGGTGCTAATAAACGATGGAAGGAAATGAGCACAGAAGTAAATGAGTGACAAATACTGTGCCAGTTTACCCTCGCTTTGTTAGTGTATGACAGTACCCACCTTTGAAATTCCACAGTATGCTTCAGAAGATGCTGAACTTCTCTTAGTTGGAAATAAATTGGACTGTGAATCGGACAGAGAAATCACCAGACAGCAAGGTGAAAAGGTAAGAAAATGGTGAAAGCCATGGTTCCTACATTCTGCATCTTACTGTTTTTTCATAAATTGCATATTCTTTTAAATTACAAAATAATTATCAAGTAGTGATCACTGCATCACATCCTTCTCATTTGTTTGTTTTTTTTTTCTTCTATTTACTCCTTTAAATTCATTTTGAAGTGGAGGAGAAAATAAAGCATGTTATTATGTACTTGCATTATTACCTAAACTGACTTTTTTTTAGAAAAAAAAACATGTTTTTATGTTATAAAATTGCTTTCATGATTTTCTTATTACTCTAGTGTATTTAACTTTTTTTGTATTTAACTTCTTTAGCTTTTGCTAGGGATTCAATCATGGAGAAGAAATGATATTCTCATTGTAAATGTCAGATCCATTATATTTTTAGAACCTTAGGCATATAATTCAACTTAAATGTTCTAATATCATCCAAGGAATTTGGGGTTTGGGGTGTGTGTGTGTGTGTGTGTGTGTGTGTGTGTGTGTTATAATGTAGGAATTTGCTGCACTGTGATCTTAACATTTGAGCATAAATGGGTCTTTACAGACCTTGAGTCCCTGCTTCCCTTAAAGCTGAAGCCCAAAGGCCATGGCTGCCCATCAGAAGCCAGGCCTAATGCACAAACACTGGTCCATGTTGTGCTTCACACAGAGAAAACAGATTACGTGTGTCTTCTCAGTTTGCACAGCAGATAACTGGGATGCGGTTCTGTGAAGCAAGTGCCAAGGACAACTTCAATGTGGACGAGATATTTCTGAAACTTGTTGACGATATTCTGAAAAAGGTAAAAAGGAATATGTCATGAAAGGATTTCATCTAAAAACCTGTTGTTTCCTTTATTGCTATTAATTTGCTGAAAATTTTTTATTTTAGAAACAAAAGTACAGTAGTTGTCTGTGCTGGTTCCTGAACCTAAGTAAAGTATTTACAACTACTGTACTTAGGTTCAGGAACCAGCACAGACAGCTTGCTATGTAGCTGTTTCCCATCCAGGGGTTTTTGGTGTCCTTAGAATTGATGAACAATATTTTTGCTTATCTTTGAAATGACTTATACAAGGCAGAATAATTATGCCAGGAGAGGGAAGGACTGACTGCCGCTCAGTAGATGAGAACTTGTCTTGCCTGCATGAGACCCAGTGCTAGGCCTTCCCTCGCACTGTAAAAGTGAATAAAAATAAGATAAAGAATGTGGGGCTGGGAGGGTGATATAGCTCAGTGATAAGAGGACTTGCTGAGCATGCACAAAGCCCTGAGTGCCATCCCCAGCACTGCAAGTGAATGAATTAAGTACTATGTTTGCTTGACATTTGCTTTTCTTTTTTCCTGTTTTTCTATAAGAATTAAGTTCCATATTGACGGTAGAGACCTAGGAAAGTACACAGACTTCATTGCTGAGGAGAGCCTCGGGCACTTGTTTTCTCTTGGCGCCCCACTCTCTATAGGAGGCCTTTTGGTAATGCTGGGTTGCAAGGAAATAATGTTTGACAGCTTTATTGAGCAGTAGTATTTTTTTCAGGCATTTGTAGACTTGTATTTAAAGGTTTTTAGTAAGTATTTAAATCTATTCATACAGTTTACACCTTGGCATCTACTAGGGATTGGTTTTAGGGTCCCAGAGGATACCAAACTCAATGGATATTCAAGTCCTTTATATAAAACAGCGTAATATTTGCATAGAACATACATATAGCCTCTCATATACTTTAAATCATCTCAGATTATTATGATTCTTAATTCATTGTTAGTGCTATGCAAAGTTTTTATGAGAAACTTCACATATTCAGCATTCATCTTCAACAGATTTTTCTTCTAGATAAAAATCTTCCAAAATTATTGCTATGGATGATGTATCTGATAGAGAGGAAAATTATTGCTGAGTATGCTTTTTTTAATAATTCTGAAATTTACCAATGAGGACCAAAAAAACCCCCAGTAAATTAGTTTGTACTATTTAGGAAATAATGACAAGGGGAAAAAATCTGCATATTCATTACAGGTGCAATTTTTTTTCAAATATTTTCAGTTCAAGTTTCAATTTATCTGCAGATACCAACAATTATAATTTTTCAGTTCAAAAATTCAGAAATTTCTTATACAGTGGTTTTTATGTAATTTCCAACAGAGGCTATTACTTTCTTTAGTAAGCATGTAACTTTTTAGAATGCAGACCATTTATTTCATTTATTTAAAAAAAAAAAAGTAAGTCTTCATCATATTGGGTTCTATGAAAGTAAGTATTGGGGTTGCTGGTCTCTCCTGCCATGTGGTATGAAATAAACTGGGCAGTGTTCATATTGTAACTTGGAGTGCCCTGAACTAGGTTTTCATTTTGTTTGTCTAATTGACCTTTGATGATCATAGAGCTTTATACTACATTTTTATTTTTTATTTTTATTACTTACTTATTTTTGTAGTGCTAGAAATCAAACCCAGGACCTCACATTTGCTAGGCAAGTACTCTACCATAGATCTGCACCTCTGGCTCCTTTCAGAGAGTTTATAAAACACTTTTTAAAAAATATAATTGTACAATTTTTAAAACATTTACCTCTTATAAGGTTAAAATGTATTTGTGTTTCTCATTACCCTTTAGATGCCTCTGGATATTTTAAGGAATGAGTTGTCCAATAGCATTCTCTCATTACAACCAGAACCTGAAATCCCGCCAGAATTGCCTCCACCAAGACCGCATGTCCGATGTTGTTGATTTGCTACTTTGAAACAAGGTGGAAATGATTCCTGAAAAGGGGAAAAAACATTCTATTCTGCACTACAATCATTTTGACAATTTCCTTTCGCACTTTGTAATCCAAGTCAGAGCTATACACTAACTTGTAAATATGCAAATATGCAATCCTGGGTAAGTTTGGGTTATAAATTACATATTTCCCTCCAAATTATATTTCATTCATAGCCCCAGTGTCTAGTGTACATACACTGGGAAACATAGTACTTCTAATATGAAGAATGGGAGAGAAGAAAAGTATAATGTTTCTTAAATAATATAATTGTCCTTGTTAATTATACTATGAGGACAGAAGATATTCTGATAAGAAGAAAGAATGTGGTGCTTTGCTTACTGTTTTAAAGAAAATTTGTAAAACTAAAGACTTTTTGTGGGAAAAAAAAAAAAAAAAAAGCTACGTTAAGTGCTTTTTTCTTTATTTACAAGACATTTCCCCAGCTGTAGCATCTTTGGAGTGTTTCTGCCACAAAGCAAAGCTCCACTCATAGCTGTTGAAGGTTATTTATTAATGTTCTCTAATGATAGGATATTCCTAGCTAGAGGGTTGGATTTGACTTGGTCCTGAGGCCACAGAATCTCTCATGGTTTCCTGATAGATGTATCCTATGCTTTTAAGAAAGACAAAAATTCAATAAAGAAGTGTTTTGAAACTATAGAAAAAAAGATTTTAAAACAACGCTGCTGTCCTAAACAAATCCTGTTTAAAGGAATTTTAAAGAGATTCATTTTATTATATCAAAGAACATACATGTATTAGCCTAAACATCCTGTATCTTTGTAATGATAAAACTTTTCCCCTTTATGGTGAAGCCTATTCCTATTAAGCATAGACTGTGTTCAATATTTGTTTTTTTGTTTGTTTGTTTGTTTGTTTTTTGGTTTTTTTCAATTTTTTTTCTTTGTCTGATAATGAATTTGTGAACTCTATCTTTGGTATATCTTTTATTAAACTGCACTGTTGTGTTTAGTCAAGGTAAATAAGTAAGTATGTATTTGAATAACTTGGCGTGTCCTGAGTGTTGTGGTATGAGAAGCATTGTGGTCTTTCTACACTAATGAAGTGCAAATAAAATTTTGTATTTATGAATGACAGTTGAGTTGCCACATTTCTTTATAATTTAATTTTAAAGCATATTATATGATAATTTTCTTCACAAACTCCATATATTTTTTAAAATTTTAAATGAGAAAAGTGTGGCATCCTCCACTGTGGAAAACAGTCTTGAAGGGTTAAATGTGTAACTATATATGACCTAGCAACTCAGCCTCTAGTGGTGTACTCGGAAGCAACTCATCAGGTCTCAAACAGACATTTGTACCAAGGTCCACAACATTATTCACAGTAGCCAAAAGGAAGGAATAACTCATGTGTCCATCGAAAGAGTAATGGATGTGATTTATACTGAACCTTAAAGACATGTGAAGTGAAATAAGCAATATCAGAAAAGCAAATACCATGTGATTCCACTTTTGAAATGTGTATAGAGTAGTACTATTCATAGAGACAGGAAGAATAATGATTGCCAGCGATTGCAGAGAGGGAAAGGCCGAAAGTGGTGTCTGATGGGTGCACAGTTTCAGTTGGGAAAGATGAAAAAAATTTGGGAGATGGATGGTTGTGATGGTAGCACAACAATGTGAATAGACTAATGCCACTGAATCATACACTTAAATCAGTGTGTGTGTATTTGTGCAGTGTCCTCAAGAAAATTTTTTTTAATGTATGTACCTTTACCATCAACAACTTTGATCATTGATCGTGCCAGTTATTTATTATCTCACCTCCAAGCCTCGTGACTTTGGGGCTGTGACATTGACCATGTTTGCAAAGCCCTCTTGTTCTCCTGGTTAAAATCTGCTGGTGGAAGAAACTCCAGAAATTTGGGAGGGAAGAAGAAATTTGCTTGCCATTTTGGCCCTAGAATCTAGCTTCCTGTGGAACCCCTACCTCCATTCTTGCTAAGCATCTGGGCTCCTCACTATCTCACCCACTGGACCATCCTAGCACCTCCTTAGTGTCCCCTTCTTAGCGTACTGTACCCCTTGACCCTGCCCCCTCAGTCTGAGCCCCCCTCTCCAGAAATGCAGTTTCACAAGAGTCCTTTGAGCTCTAAAGTTTGACAGTACCTCTTCATTTTGTTCCCTGAGCCCTGGGGGTAGTAACTGCTGTCTTCAGTTACTAATTGCTGTGTCACCTTGGCATTCCCTTTTTGTCAGCTTAGCATTTTGACACTTGTGCAACTAGTTCCCTGTATTGAATCCCTCTGTTTAAAAATACCTCACTGTGCCTGTCTTCCTGGCACTTAGCAGGAGTGGCCTCAGAAAACATACTCTTTAAGGGTTTAGGAAAAAGTTTTATTTCCATGGGAATTTGAGGCGACTTCAGTAATTTAGCATCTATTTTATATTTATTGCTCAATCTTTGTTGCTGCATTTGTGCCTGTTAACTCTGTTATTTTTTTTTTTTTTTATGTTGGGGATGGAACATAGGGCCTTATACTTGCTAATCACCCGCTCTACACCCCAGCTAAAAGTTTTGGTGTTTAAAGCAGGACTTTGCAAAAAGTGTCTGTGTTTTGTAGCTTTTAATTTTGATTAAATTTCTGTTCTTGGTTGACTTTGGGTTTTTTTCTTAAATGAGTTTCTCAGTTTTGTAACAATAAGACTAGGACTTTTTTAAGTTTTCTGAATTATTATCCTCCATAGTGTTTTTGGGGCTGGTTATTCAAAATCCATTTTGACATTGGTTCTCATGACTAGTTAGTGGCCTGTCTTCCCTACATGATGGATCAACAGGCCATCATCCATCATGTGATAAGTTGACATTTAGTTTAGTCTCTTGATTTTTTTTCTATTCTTTTTAGATATACATGATAGTAGAGTCTATTTTGACATTACTCCATACATGGAGTAAAACTTATTCTGATAGGTTCCCATTCTTGTGGTTGTACATGATATGGAGTTGCACTGGTGGTGTATTCATATATGAACATAGGAAAGTTATGTCCAACTCGTCTTTCCTAACCATCTCTGCTCCCTTCCCTTCATTTCCCTTTGTCTAATCCAATGAACTTCTATTCTTCCCTCCCCCACCTTATTGAGTGTTAGCATCTGCATATCAGAGAGAACATTTGGCCTTTGCTTTGGGGGGATTGGCTTATTTTATTTAGCATGATAGTCTGCATTTTCATCCATTTACCGGCACATGCCACAATTTCATTCTTTATAGCTGAGTAATATTACATTGTGTGTGTATATACCCCATTTTCTTTATTCATTCATCTGTTGAAGGGCACCTAGGTTGGGTTCTATAGCTTAGCTATTGTGAATTGAGCTGTTATAAACAATGATGTGGTTACATCACTGTGGTATGTTGATTTTAAGTTCTCTGGGTATATACCAACAAGTAGGATAACTGGGTCAAAGGGTGATTCCATTCCAAGTTTTCAGAGGAGTCTCCATACTGCTTTCCAGAGTGGTTGCACCAATTTGCAATTGCACCAGCAATGTATGTGTGAACCTTTTTAGTGTCTTGATTTTTAACTGCCCTTTTAAAAAGGATATCTTACAGGCTGGGGTTGTGGCTCAAGTGGTAGAGCATTTGCCTAGCACATGTGAGGCACTGAGTTCAGTTCTCAGCAATGCATATAAGTAAATGAACAAAATAAAGGTCCATCAACAAGTAAAAATATATATTAAATTTTTTTCTAAAAAGGGTATCTTGCATTTTTATAGCTCATTGCCTTAGTGTCTCATTTGATTCTCAACAGAAATATTTCTCTGAAATAAAATAAAGCTAGGCAGAAAATAAATGTTCAGTCATCCATGCAGATGAAAAGGAATGCAATCCAAGAAAGTACAATTAAGAATCTCCTAACACCACAAGATCTGTAGACTGCTAGAGCCACAAAGTCATATTTATATCTGTGAACTAGACATTAAACATAGTTGGAATTGGACTTTTACTTGGACATTTGTGAATTTCTTATAAAGCAGAAGGGAATTGACAGGTTTATCTCTATGTGCTCATCCTGTCTCTTCCTCTTTTACACCTTCTGGATCTCAGAAATGCTGTTTTAAGTTGACAGGCAACTCTATTTAAGAAATTGCTTAAACTTTTGAAATGTGAGGGATGCATATTTGTTGATGACACAGAAAGTGAGGTTAGTCTTACTTGTGTCTAGCTGTAAAACAGGTTACCAAAAACTAATTTTGTTTTATTTTAAATTTTTCACAAGTGACTTATATTCCCAGCAAGAAAGATTTTTGTTGTTGTTGTTTTGCCTTTTTGTTTTTGTTTTGGCACAAGGGATTAAATCCAGAGGCACTTAACCACTGAGTCACATCCCCAGCCCTTTTTATATTCTAAGTCAGTATCTCACTAAGTTGCTTGCTCACTAAGTTGCTTACGGTCTCACTTAGTTGCTTATGGCCTCACTAAGTTGCTGAGGCTGGCTTTGAACTTGTGATCCTCTTGCCTCAGCCTTTGCAACTGCTGCATTACAGGCATGTACCACCGTGCCCAGCAAAAGCTCTTATCTTCTGAATTATTTGTGGCCTAGAATTTATAAATTAGGCCTGCAACCTGCAGTGAAGAGTGGGTCAAAGGTTGGGGGTGTCGCTCAGTAGTAGAGCCAGTACTTAGCATGCACAAGCCCTGGGTTTTATAGCCCAGAACTGGAAAAAAAAAAAAAAAAAAAAGTCACAATATGGTCTACTGCACACTGTAGTCAACAGAGTTGAAATTCACTGTGCAGTTGTGCTATCCAGGGCTCACTGAGCTTGAGCTTGGGTGCCCTTAAGGAGATCATCAAGTGCAAGAGACAGATCCACAACTGGAATAATACAAGGCAGAGCTTCCATTATTCATTATTCACAAAGACTTGAGGATACACAGAGGAGTGAGAAGTATGGCCAGTGGAAAGGTTGGGGAGCATTCCTTGTTAACCTTTAGGATGAGCAGACTACCAACCAGTGAAAAAGCAGATTCAAAGGATGGTATGCTCAAAATCTGTTAATTTGGAACTAGAAGGAATATTTGGAAAAAGAATGTACATAGTAAAACATGTACTGCTCTATCAGTTATAATTTCTTAAACACTTGGTTGCCCCTTATAAATGATTAAACCTGTTTTCAGGATAAAGAAACAATTTCTAGAAATGCAGCTCAACTGTCTGCACACACACAAAATCTAAAGCATATTTCATTCTAGTATCTCAACAAGTATCATTGAAAGGATTCTACAATTCTGCCTTGGTGGTTTTAGTAAGGGCAAGCTGATGGACTTGATCCATCTGTGGACCCATAGGTGCAAATTATAACCCTGTATAGACAAACTGGGAAGAGGGTAACCCAGCCCATTCTATCTGCTATTGGCAAAAAGTACCCTCTGTGCATGCCTAGTGAGGTGGGACATTTCCCACAGCACACCATGGCCCAGTGATAGCTCCTAGAACAGTGGGAACTTCATCACTAACTGCTATTGACCATGGAGGCTCAGGGTGTTTAAATCTTGGATGAGAAGACAAAATAATCTTTAAAGTCTTATGAGATTAATTTCTTTTAAAAATAGCAAAACTTTCTGGGGTTAGTTCAAGTATGGTTCCAAAAATGCTTGTAATTAAAATGTACGTTTCATTGTATCACAAAAGAATGGCCTTTATTGGCCCTCAAGGTGGTGGCACACACCTGTAATCCCAGTGCTTTGGAAGTCTGAGGCAGGAGGATTGCCAGTTTAAGGCCAGCCTCTGTAACTTAGGCCCTAAGCAACTCCCTGTGTCAAAATAAAAAGGGCCAGGAGAGCTGGGGATATAGCTCATTTGGTAGAATGGTTGCCTCCATACACAAAGTCCTGGGTTCAATCCCCGGCACCAAAAAAAAAAAAGGACTGGGGATGTGACTCAGTAGTTAAGTGCCTTTGATTTCATTCCCTGATTTGCGGGGAGGGGGGGCGGGGGTGCGTATTAAAAGACAGGAATAGAGATGCTACCCCAGTAGGCCCTTTCCTGAAGCTCTCTTGGGAAAAGACTGGTGCTAGACTCCGTCTGCTTTACATTCAGGTCTGCTAGTTAAGCCCATGTATCTCCCCAGGTCCCTCACCCCTTGATTGTCTCAATCCCAAAATGCCCTTTACTCCAAAAATTGTGAAACAGAATAAGGTTTGAGTTCAATTCATAGCCCTGCACAAATGTGTATTTTCTGATTTTGATCATTGCACTCTAGTAGTATACTAGAGAGATAGGAAAGAGAACATGGCATCTCTCTCTGTTTTTGCAATTTTTATATGGATCTAAAATTACCTTAAAGTGATTTTTAAAGTTACACCAGTGATAGCAATAGCTAGTTTCTTGGGTGTTTGCTGTGTGTTGGGCCTTGCTGCAGAAAGTTTAGATGCTAATTCAACCCTCACAACCACTAGGCAGGTAGCAAGTAGCATTAATATCCCCATTTCTCAGATAAGGAAGTCAATTCCCAAAAGATTGTAACACAGTCAAGTGGTCAAGATTCAAACCTACACCATCTGGCTGTAGAGACCACACTTCTGACCACTGTGCTTCACTATGCTTATGAAATAGTCTTACTGTGAGCTAGCTAGGAACTGAGGGCTATTTCAGGGGCCCTAAGCCCATAAGGCTCTCTGGCATACAGTGCTGTAGAGACAGTAAACATGTTAATGCTTATCCCCTGGGTTTAGCACTAACAGGTTGTTGGTGGTTTTGGCAGAAGTTTTTTTCTAGAGTTGTAGTTGGGTGTCAGACTGCAGTGAACAGTGAGAAATGAATTTGAGGTGTGGGAGTAGAGTGTGAATGGGTCACGAAGGAGAGAGGTCAGGGTTTCAGCTGGGGACAGCTTGCCAACTTGTAGCAATCTGAGCTAATGTAGGTCAAGGGGAAAGGGACAGCAGAAAAAGAGAACTTGAACATGCAGGAGAAGGGTGAGTTTGGGTGGACCCTGGCCCCCAAGGTTGTAAGAGGGGATTTTCATTCACTGGACACTTAGGACAAGAGCAGGTCATCTGTGAGGCAGGGCTTGAGAAAGTGCTGGTGTAATAGCGTTGACATTGGAATGAGTATTAACTGCAGACCTTATTCCAGTCTTGCTAGTCAAATTCTTTATTGTTTTTGTTTGTTTGCAGTGCTAGGGAATGGAACCTAGGGTCTTGCCCATTGTAGGCAAGCTCTCTAACACTAAGCTTCCTCTCCAGCCAACCTTTTTTAAAAAATAAAATAATAATAAACAATCATGCTCTCTTTCCAGATCTCTTCTTTGGCTTCTGTGGCTCGTAAGGTTAGTGGCTTCAGAATACTCTAGGCATCCCTTTCTCTGCTTGTCTTTTATGTTCCCAGGGAGGAGGAACTTTGTTGGCTTCTATTCAACAGTTGCTTCCTGGCTTCTTTCATTTTGCTCTAGTATACCTGCTTCCGTGTGCTTCTGGGCGGCTGTATCTTTCTACAGCCATGGAGTGCTGGTGACAGTTATGTACCACCATGATAACTCCACCCTTTTGCCTCTGACAGTTGGTTGAGGAGGGTCATGTGACCTGACCACATGTCACCAACAAGAAGGAGTTCAAGCCTGCTGGGGGGATTTTGGAAAAGGCTTTTCCTCTTAAAAGATATATACATATGTCTTTTTCTTTGCTTCCTTTAGAAGTGTCATAGGCTGCTCGGAAATGCAGCAGCCATCTTAGAACTATCAAGGAATTCTGCCTTAAAAGTCGAAATATAGAGGAAAGTAGATGAGAGAAATGGAACAAATCTAGGCCCTTTCATTTTAGAGTCACCGAGTTAGCCAGTCACAAGTCTCTGGTTTTCTTTCTTTCCTTCCCCCTGGCCCCAATTTGGTGCTGGGCATTGAACCCAAATGTGCTTTACTATGGAGCTACATCCCCCCCCCCCCAGTCCTTTTTCATTTTGAGATAGGACCTAAGTTGCTGAGGCTACCTTGAACTTAAAATCCTCCTGACTTGAGTCTCCCAAGGCTGGAATTAAAGGTGAGCACCACCATGCCTGACAAAGCCTTTGATTTTTGAACTAGGTGAGAAGATGTCCATCTATACTGCTTTTATTGGGGATGTTTTATCTGTTCATTAACAAGTAAAAGCATCCCTGCTACCATCCCAGGGTTCCATCCTCAGCCCAGTGCTCAGTGTAGTCACTCACCCTTATCTATGGCCCAACCTCCACCTATATGCCATGACTTCCAATCTTTAGCATACACCACTTCCAAGCTCCAATATGCAGATCAAGCTACCTGCTGGCCTCTTCACCTTGATTTGCCATAGACATTGTAACATCACCTGCCGTTAATTTAAAAGATGTTATGTCCCATTGGTGAACCATCATTTCCAGCTTGTCCTTCTCTATTCACATCTCATGAAAGGAGCCATCATCCACCCAGTGTCCCAAAACTGAAACTTGAAAATGATCCTAGACCTGTCCCTCTTTATTCTCTATATGCAGCTGATCTTCAAGCCCCACTTAATAAAACTCTCTTCTCTCCAACTTTGTGCATTATTCAAAGCCCTGTTGTTCCTCATTTACATTCTTGCAAGAATCACTGATTTGAGCGTGTATTCTGTTCTCCCTGACTACATAAATGTTCCCAAGCTTACTGTGACTGTTAAATGTCTTTTTCTCATCGAAACACATTCAGAAATCTCAGTTACTCTGGAGCAGTTTTCTCAAATGGAGAGATTTTCTCCCAACTCTACACGGATTTGAAAATAGCCCTTCTAAATACTTAGACAAGGCATTACTTTGTCTATTTAACTTGAGTCTAGGATACTAGAAAACTTCTCCAAATCTGCACTAGCAAGGAGCAGAACTCAGAGCTCCAGGTCATTAAACTCCTTATTGTCTTCTCTCAGTCTCTGAAAAGATTTACTAGCCCTTGACTTAACTATATGGTAACATGTTTCTTGTGATAATCTTTCAGTGGGCCCAAATCTTGTGCTCTTAATAGCAGTTTCATTTGTTATAAAAGAGACTCATGTTGCATAAAAAAGCAAGACTTAACTGTATTCCATCTACAATAAACTCACCCTAAATATAAGGACAAAACTAAGTTGTAAAATGATGGAAAAGATGTATCATGAAAACACTAATTTTTTAAAAAGCTGCAGTAGTTACATTATTATCCGATGAAGTCAATTTCAGAACAAGAAGTTGCAGGAAAAAGAGTGGTATACAATAATATGAGTCAATTTACTAGAAAAAACATTCTTAAATATTCATGCATCTAAAAACAGAACTTCAAAACATGTAAAGCAAAACTTGATAAAACTGAAAGGAGAAATAGAGCCACAATGACAGTTGGGAGATTTCAATTCTGTCTCAGTCATCAATGGAACAAGTAGGTAGACAATCAGTGAGGCTATAAGAGACCTAATGGACTTAATTGACCTAACTGAATCCTATCCTATCTGATCCTATCCTATCCTTATAAAATACATATAAAACATTCACCACGATAGATCATATACTGGGCCATAAAAACAGATAAATATTTTAAAAGGAATGAAAATGCAAATAAACATCAAAATTTGTGGGTGTATCTGTAGTGCACAGAAGAAAATTTATAGCATTGAGTGCTTATATTAAAAAAGGAAAAAGGTCTTAGATAAGTGATTGAAGTTTTCCCGTTAAGAAAGTAGGAAAAGAATTGTAAGTTAACCTCAGTGCAGCAGAAAGAAATAATAAAGATGAAGTATGAATCAATGAAATTAATAAAAACAATAGATGAAAGCCAATAAACCAAAATCTGTATCGTATCCGTTCAGCTCAACAACAACAAAAGGAAAACCCAATTATAAAATGGATAAAGAACTTGAATAGATATCTCTCCAAAGGAAACACACACATGTCCAACAAGCACATGAAAAGATGCTCAAAAATCAATAATTAGGGAAATGCAAGTCAAAACCACAGTAGGATACCATTCACACTCATGAGAGTAGGTATTATCAAAAGCTACCAAAACAAACAAAAGAAGAAGAAAAAAAAAAACAGAAAATCGCAGGTGTTAGTGAGAATGTGGAGAAATTGGAGTCCTTGTGCATCTCTGGTAGGAATATAAAATAATGCAGCCATTGTGGAAAACGGTATGATGATTCCTCAAAAAAAAATTAAACTTAGAATGACCATGTTATTCAAACTTAAAAAGGAAGGAAATTCTGTCCCATATTACAACATGAATAAACTTCACATTTGATTAAATGAAATAAGCCAGTCACAAAAAGACAAATGATGTATAGTTCCACTTATATGAGGAACTTAGAGTAGTCAAATTCTTAGATTTAGAAAATTCTGGGGCTGGGGATGTGGCTCAAGTGGTAGCACGTTCGCCTGGCATGCGTGTGGCCCGGGTTCGATCCTCAGCACCACATACAAACGAAGATGTTGTGTCCGCCAAAAACAAGACAATAAATATTGAAAAATTCTCTCTCTCTCTCTCTCTCTCTCTCTCTCTCTCTCTCTCTCCCTCCCTCTCTCCCTCCCTCCCTCCCTCTTTAAAAAAAAAAAAAAAAGAAAGAAAATTCTGCCAGGAGCTGGGGAGAAAATGAATGGGCAGTCACAGAATACAAGGTCAACATACAAAAATTTATTGTATTATTATATATTAGCAAGAAACATTTGAAGATTGAATGTCTTTAAAGTAACATTTAAATAGCCCCTCCTTTGAAAGTCCTCAAAGTTCTTAGTACAAATCTAATAAAATATGGGCAAGAACTATATACTGAAAACCATAAATCTTGATATGAGAAAAAAAAAGACCTAAAAAAATGGAAAGAGATACTGTTTTTCATGAATTTGTAAGGCTCAGGCTTATTAAGGTGTCCATCCCCTCCAGTCTTTTATATCTATTCATTTCCAATCCTATCAAAACCTCTACAGAATTTTTTGTAGAAATTGATAAGCAGAATTTGGAGGGAAATGGATGGCATTAGAGCAGATTATGCTAAGTGAAGCTAGCCAATCCCTTAAAAACAAATGCCAAATGTCTTCTTTGATATAAGGAGAGTTACTAAGAACAGAGTAGGGAAGAAGAGCATGAGAAGAAGATTAACATTAAACAGGGATGAGAGGTGGGAGGGAAAGGGAGAGAGAAGGGAAATTGCATGTAAATGGAAGGGGACCCTCAGGGGTATACAAAATTACATACAAGAGGAAGTGAGGGGAAAGGAGGGAAAATATAAGGGGGAGAAATGAATTACAGTAGAGGGGGTAGAGAAAGAAGAGGGGAGGGGAGGGGGGAGGGGGGATAGCGGAGGATGGGAAAGGCAGCAGAATACAACAGACTCCAGAATGGCAATATGTAAATCAATGTGCAACTGATGTGATTCTGCAATCTGTATATGGGGTAAAAATGGGAGTTCATATCCCACTTGAATCAAAGTGTGAATTATGATATATCAAAAACTATGTAATGTTTTGAACAACCTACAATAAAAATTAATTAAAAAAAAAAAAAGAAATTGATAAGCTAATTCTAAACTTTATATGTAAAAGCAAATGAACTAGCATAGCTGGAGTCATTTTGAACAACAAGTTTGAAGAGCCCCACTATTGCACCTGATTTCAACACTTAACTATAAATCTACAGTAATGAAGACATGGTGGAGAAGAAATACATGTATAGACAAGTTGAACCAAACAGAGTCAAGAAATAGACCCACACATACATGGTGAATTGATTTTTAACAAATGTGAAAAGAGGCAGTTCAATGGAGAAAAGATACTTCTTTCAATAACTGGTGCTGGAATAATAATCCATATACAAAAAAATGAACTTCAATTCATATTTCTTACCCTATACAAAAACTATTTCAATGTCACACAGTGTCACATAGATCTGTGCAATTTTTACATTTTTATGTATCAGTTTAAAAAAACAAATTTAAAAACTAACACAAAATAGATCATAAACCCAATGTGATACCTAAAACTAAAATCTTCTAGAAGAAAACATAAGGGGATATCTATTAGCAAGCTCCTAACCCCTCATATCTGTGAGATAAGATTATGGGATTATTGTAAGAAGAAATAAGAAAGCTCAATGAAGGCGGCTAACATTAACAGTCCCTGTTTGTCTCATAAATATTGGTTGTTTTGTCATGGCCTTCTCCCCCACCTCATGATGGATCCTAAAATAATTTATTACAGCTAATTTTTACAAAAGCCAATTGAAGTATTAAGTGTCCATAAATGAATTGAACACCAAGACCTGGGTGGCCATCCATTCAGTAGAGCATTTTCATTAGATTTCTTATATCCCACCAGAAACAAAGGCAGCCCTGCCATCTGCTCAGTGATTTTGAAACAGGGACTGCTCAGAGCCTGAGATTGAGTACATTCCAAGTCTTAGAAACTGAATACAGTCTTCAGAACTCAACTGCTTGATTTTATCAGAAACTCTATGACACATAGTTCAAAGTCATAGTCTTGGCCTTTCTTTAGCATTGTTTCCCAGGTGAGACAGCTCATATGAGAGGTGGATAAAGAACCCCTGATCTTGGCTCCCAGGGATTGGGCTGTTGACACATGCCTTCATCTGACATAGAACAACCTGTGGAAAACTCTTGTAGAATCCATTATTAAATTTAGTGAAAGTATGCTGTTGAATACACTGTAAACCTGAATTTAAATGAATACACTGTAAACCTGAATTTAAATTTATTTAAACTTTACATATCCAAAAAAAAATCAAATACCTTCACTGCCATCAGCTCTGAAGAGCTGCTGCAATAATGAAAAATTTCCACTAGGAGGAGCCAAAGCACCAATGACAATATTGCAAGTTTGCCTCCTTTCTAGATTGTAAAACATTTGTAAAATGTTTTCCAGCATGTATAAAAGATATATGTAATTAGAAACTATCAGTTAAATATTTGGTGTAATTCAGAATGGGAATATAAAATTTTAAAATTACACTCTACATTTTGACAATAATTTGAAAACTGAAGAATCCAGTTTGAACCCAGGAGAGTTCCTAAATAGAAAGCAGACAGGGCCCTGAGTGGTGACACATGTCTGTAATCCCAGTGGCTCAGGAGGCTGAGGCAGGAAGATCACAAGTTCAAAACCAGCCTCAGCAAAAGCAAGGAGCTAAGCAATTCAGGTGAGACCCTGTCTCTGCATAAAATACAAAATAGGGCTGGGGATGTGGCTCAGTGGCCGAGTGCCCCTGAGTTCAATCCCTCATACCCACCCCACCCGACCCCCCCCAAAAAAAAAAAAAACCTGATATGAAAGTGTTAGAAGTGGAAAGTGTACATTTGGGAAAGTGGGAAGTGTTTGATTGGGGTTTTTTTTGGTGTTAGTTTTAGGCCTTCCCTATGCTCTCCAGGCTAGTTTCAAACTCCTGGACTTGAGTAATCTTCCTGCCTTAATTCCTGAGTGCTGAAAGTACAAGGGTACACCCTCCACACCTGATTTTGTTTTATTTTTCTCTTTTTGGTACCAGGGATTGAACCCAGGGACACATAACAACTGAGCCACATCCCCAGCCCGCTTTATATTTTACTCTGAGAGAGGGTCTCCTTAAGTTGCTCGTTAAGTTGCTCGTTAATTGCTGAGGCTGGCTTTAAACTTGTGATCCTCCTGCCTCAGCCTCCTGAGCCACTGGGGTTACAGTGTGCACCACCCCAGCCGGCATACCTGGCAAGTTTTAAAGCTGTATCTTTGAGGACATAGATACAGCTCAGAGGCATTCTCTGTGACTCTTTCTGCACAAACCATTATGCATACATGAGACCCTGGGTTCAATCCCCAGTATGGCAAAAAATAATGATTCTTTGGGTAAAATGTATTGTTTGCTTGTTTTCTGGGTGCAAATAAAGAAAAAGCTGTATTTTATTCACTAAACCTACCTGGTATTTATTTGCTTTTAAATGTTAGTCATAAACCACACTCAAAGATCAGGACTCTTGAGTATGCACATCTAGCAGGAGCAAGACAGAAAGACAGTGGAGTCCTGGTAGTGATGCCACAGGGAGGGAGGTGATAAATCCCAGAAGTCACAACTGAGAGGAAGAAAGGAACTGAGTGGCTTTTCCCTGGAACCCTGGGGAAGGAGTTTAATGAGGAAACAACACCCTCAGGTGCAGTGTGAGAAACAAAGAAGTTGGAATTAAAAAAGCTTTTTTGAGAAGAAAAAATGGAGGAGAAGCATCAGATGAATGCTATAGATTTTGTAAACGTGAAACCTGGGCAGTGACACCATGGAATTATGATCCTACTTTCACCAACTAGAAGCAAAGCATGACTTTAATATGATTCTAGTTAAGTAATGATTAGGTTTCTCTCCTAGGCAAGGGGGTTAAGCAGACACAGAGCTTGGAGAGAGATCATCCTGGAGTTAACAGGAGCAATAGGTGCCAGATAGGAGTTGATGAGACCAAGGTCATTTTCTCCTGGCGTCTTAGATAAGGAACCATCAGCAGGGCCTTCAGTGGTGCAGTCAGTCCTGAAGGGGTTCTGGTTTGGTTCTGTTCTCTTTTGGTAATTCTGATTGCAGAATAACTTACCTAAATAAAAGGACTCTAATTATGAGCTGTGCATGTTCAGTTTTTCTCAGAGTGACCAGACCTATTCCCCCAATAAGAGCGAGCTGCATTAAAACCTCAGAAGTTCCCTCCTACACGATCTCTCAATTTCTCACTCCAGAGATCAGCTTATTGGGGTTTGAACTATATATACGAAACACATGTTAAGGGTTCTTCTGTGCCTACTTCTTTAACTTGACGTGGTATTTGTGACCTTTACCCAGGTTGTTGAGGGAGGTTGAGGTTCAACCCTGTTGTGCGTAGTATTCCACCAGAGCTTTTCCATTTGGGGTACTCTCCATTCTATGTTGGGGTTGTTTATGGATGATATGAACATTCTGCTTCCTTCTTTGGGTGAACATGAGTAAAAATCTCTGTTGGGTATTTCCTGGGAGTAAAGCTCTAGGTCATAGACTATGTAGGTTCAGGTTTAATAGATACTGACAAGTTTCCTCACAATACTGGTACCAATATACACCGCATATATATACTAGTAGTTCTATAATTAAGCTGAAACTATTTAATATTAAAATAGAAATTTATTCTTCCATAGTAAAATAATAATTATCCAAATGACTAAATATTTAAATTTTTTAAATAATACAATGAATATTTAAATTCTCTCAATTATCTAAAAAAATCAAATTACCATTTAAATACTAAAAGAATATTCAAAATGTTTGGATAAATAAGTAAATATAATTATTTGTTATAATTTTATTAATATAATTTCTTAACAACTTGAAACTTCCCATTTTTTCCGTTTTATCCATTCTGATGGGTATGCAGTGGTATTCCATTGTGGTTTAATATTTTCTTCCTATCCTTTGCCCATATTCCTATTGAGTTATTTGCCTTCTCCTTATTAATTTGTAGGAGCTCTTCACATATACTGATACTCTCCTGAAACATTTTTACAGAACTATAAATGCTAATGCATGATGCCAAAAGAACCCAGTGGTTTTGTGCAGACTCTCAGGGAGAAAATAATAGAGAATGAGCCCTCAGTCAATGGCAAGTGGGCTTCCCTGGACTGTGACTGAAAAAGACCAGCAGATACTAACACCATTGCTAGGAGGAATTCCAAGAAGCAAGGGCATAAGTTAAACTCGATCAAAAGAATATCTGACTTAGTGCTTTACTGGACAACTTTTGAAGCATCTTCCAAAGAAAGCTTTAGAGAGCAAGTTCTAGAATGGAGCATTTCTTCAAACCGAATTGGTATTTAAATACTTAAAGAATTTGAATGTTAAGATAATCCAGATATAAACATTGTATTATTTCAATAATTTACATATTCAGTCATTTGAACCATTATAATTATTTTATTATAAAATAACAAATTATCATTTTAATATTAAATAGTTTCAGCTTAATTATAGAACTACTATCATACACTGGTACCAATATTGTGGGAATCTTACTTGTCAGTGTCTATTAAACCTGAATCTACATATTTATGACCCAGAGCTCTACTCCTAGAAAATAGCCAACATGATTGATTAGCTTAGCAAGAAGGGTTCAGATATGGATAATGACTTCCTATAAAATGAGTCCCACCTGGCACTCAACACCATCTTGGCATGGCTTCTGTGTTGGAAACAATCACTGTGATTCAGCTCGCTCTTCACGCTGGTGAATTTATAAAGAAAGTAAGTATTGGCCATTTTTGCCGAGAGTTAGGGCTTTTCCATTTAGCCTGTGTGAGACTCAGGAAAGCTGGAGGTTTTCTTAAGTGGTGACCCCTCTGACTCAGGTTTCAATGCCTGTGTTTGTAGCTCCTGGGAGGCTGTCCCATGAGTCCTCTTACTCACAGCCATGGAAGAGTCAAGGACAGGGCAGTTACTCACCTGAGTGGTCCCTGGAAGATCTTCTCTCCCCAAGTGGGTAAGACAGCAGTGTAGAGAATATATTTCATGTGAACCACTGGCACCTGCAGATCAGTCTAACCTGCTCTAAACTAGCCCAGCACAAACTAGTTTTGCATTTTGTGTCCGGCATAATTTGTGATGACTATCTGAAACTGCCACATAAATTACATACATGTCACATTCCAAGAAAGGTCTCATTTCATAGGAAGAAATACTTAAAATTCAAGACAGTGCAAGATCTCTAGCCATCCCCCAGCCGGAGATATAAAACTGTTGGGCTCCAGGCTGCTGGGCACTGCACTATCTATGCTATTTCCAACACAAGCCTGGCTTTGTCATCCACAAGGTCACTCCCTGTGCCTCACTGGCCACTCTCTGCCCTGAGGCTACAGGCAGAGGCAGCCAGGGCCTTCTCTTTCATTTCCTTTCTCTCCTTGACTCTAAAGATCCAGGTCGCTCCTTTCTTTTTTTACCTTTCCTCCTTGGGCAGGATTTGAAAGTCCTCCAGGATGTTTTTTTCTTCCCTACCCATGCCTTTATTTTTAATGTCCAGCAGCTGGTTCCTTTCAGATTTTGACAATTACCTTTCCTTGTCTCCACCTTCATGCAATTTTCTTTATCATTATCATCATTATCATCATCACTATTTATGATTTTTTCCTTCATTTTTAGAAAAAAAGAATTCTGTAAGTCCTGCATATGCTGGAAATTGTCTTCTGAACCCCGAGCCCACCACACTCCCCTCCCCCTCCACACTCCCCTCCCCCTTGCAAGTTTAGCAGCTGCTTGGCCTTCCTCCTCTTCAGGTCCCCATCCTCCCTGTCCCTGGAGGCCGTCCTGTTACTATGGCAACTAGCAACCTGCCAAATCAGGGAGCTGGGGCTGCTTGCTGGGGCTTTGGGAGTTGGTCCAACCAGTCAATCTCCCTTACCCCTACATGGATCGTCCCATCCTGTGCCCTCTCAGTCCTAGAAGGATCCTACCAGCTGTCTTCCTTCATTTGTCTGGCCAGTTACTTATGGGGGTGAAGTTAATGCCCAGGTGAGGGTCAACAGAAAGCTCTATTTTCCCTGTGGAAAACGCAGTATCCTTCTGTCCTTGCTGTAACTCCGTTTGAAAGTCAGGAATAAATGTCTCTTGGGCTGAAATGATGGCCCCATTTGGTCTTGGTGTCTTAATGAGGAATCTGGCTGGCAGCAGAGGCCAGAGAAAGACTCTAAGAAATTGGAGGGGGGAAAACCTAGACAGATTTTATACCTCAGTTGCTAAGGCAGCTTTTATGGTCCATCTTCAACTATACGAGTAGCTCCCTGTCCTAGGAAGGGTTTCTATAGTGCCCCTGTGGAATTTCTCTCTCCGACTTGTCTCTATAAATCCAGCTTGAACACAACACCCTGGGCTCACAATCATTTATAAGCTACTTTATAACAAAGAGTCTCAGGCTCCAGGACAGACAACTCCCACAAGGAGGGTGGGGCAGGAGCCGGAGCTCAGCTGTGGGTGGGGACACACCACCAGCAGCCAAACTGCACTTGTCCTTAATGACTCAGCTCTGAGCAGCTGCCAGCATCCAGGCCTCAAGGTCAGATCTCCATTGACTAGTTAGTGGTCTGGGCACCTACAGATCACCAAGTTCAAAAGGATAGTAAAGCCCAGTGTGATGGCTCACGCTTGCAGTTCCAGCTACTGAGAGGCTGAGGCAGGAGGATCACGAGTTCAAAGCCAGCCAGGGTAACTTAGCAAGACCTGGACTCCAAATAACAAAAAAAAAAAAGAAAGAAAAGAACTAGTGATGTAGCTCAGTGGTAATCTGTCCCTGGGTTCAATCCTAGTGCTGGGGGGAAAACAAGGTAAAACCACCACCACCCAGAACAGCGGAATGTCCAGGGGAAATGCCCTGGACTAGAGTGGATTTCTATTTCATTTTTAAGTTTGAAAAATTCTCTGAATTCCTGAGACCTCCCTTTTGTCTCACCTATAAAATGAAATCCTGAGGAAGAGGAGAGAGCATGCCTGTCAGGTTTCCAGGACAAATAACCAGTCAAGAATGTTCTGATTTCCATCATTTCGTTCCCTAAAGAAGGGCCCATTCCTGGGATCCAGGCTGAGCACAGGACCAACCTGCAGAGTGGTCAGGGTAAATCTGGCCCCCAGCTGCCTGCACACAGCTTCCCATGCACTTGCACCCCTGTTCAGCATCTTCCCCACCCTCCCCCAGGTAACCAGCAGCCTCTTTTCTCCGAGAAACTGGAGCCTGGCTTTCAAGGATTTATTATTGGGCATTTGGAAGTTCTTCCAAAATGACTCAAGTGTCGGGAAAGGACAATGTGTGACTTTGTAGGGTTGGAACTGGAGCCCGAGGCTCTGGGTGTTGCTGAGAGTGCTTCACAGCCCTTCATCTCCTAAGAGCTCACTGTGAGTCTGGCAGGTGTCACTAGTCCTGTGGGGAGGAGTCATCACCCCACTTCACAGAGAAGGACACTCAGAATGAATTTGACCAGGGCCTCCTGGTGACAGTAAGCCCAGATGCTCCCCTCTCTCCTCCCTCCAGCCTCTGAGGGCTGGCATGTTCCTTTAAGTGCCAGCTCAAATGACAGTCTCTACAATGCTTTCCCTGTATGTGTTTTTATTTCTGTTTTTGTTTTTAGTGCAGGGATCAAATCCAGGGCCTTCCTCCCTCGTGCTAAGCAATTACCGTACCACTGAGCTACAATCCCAGTCCACTTTCCTCATTTTAAAATTTATATTATTTCCTATCCAGCATTTGGTTTTAGCACTTAGCACTTCTGTGAAAGCATATTCTATTTTGAACAGTTCTTCCTTCCCTTCCAAAGGTGCCACCTGATTTCCCTTACCACAAACTACTTATGCAGTTTTTAAGTATTTTACAAATGGACACCCAAGGTATCCTATTGTAGGGAATTTACAAAACACTAGCCAGCTGTGTTTCTATCTGTTCTTGTGATGAAGGCTGCCTATTCAGAGCCTAATCTTCCTGTAAACACTTTTGTAAAAAGAAGGATCTTTTTTTAAAAGTTTGGGGGTGCTGGGGTTGTGGCTCAGTAGTAGAGCACTTGCCTTGCGCACATGAGGCACTGAGTTTGATCTTCAGTTCCACATAAAAATAAATAAATAAAATAAAGATATTGTTCATTTACAACTAAAAAAAAAAATTTTTAAAGAAGAAAAAAAAAAAAAAAGCTCGGAACGTAGCTCAATGGTAAAGCACTTGCCTAGCTTGCCCATAGACCCTATATTAAATCCCTAGCACCAAACAAAGGAAAAAAAAAATTTTCCTACCAAATATCTAACTGGGAACTTTGGCATATTCATATGGGTTGCTCTGATCTTGGCTTCCAGCTGTCCAAGATTCTACATGACTTCTTGGTTGATTCTTCTGAATATTATGAGACCTGTATATGCCAAGGAAAAAAATCCATAGGTGGGGCTGAGGTTGTGGCTCAGTGGTAGAGTTCTTGCTTAGCATGTGTGAGGCACTGGGTTCAATTCTCAGCACCTCATATAAATAAGCAAATAAAATAAAGATCCTTCAACAACTAATAAAAATATTTTTTAAATCCATATGTGAAAATTCATACAAAATAATATTGATTAATCATGGTCATTACAAAATGACCATTTTGCTTTGCAAAATCATTATCAAGTTGCTTTAAATAGTAAGCTTCTTTCTGTGTTTTAAAATATGTGATCCAAATGGATTAAATGACTTTTCAGGAACATAATCATTACTATATTGATGCATACTGATAGGACCATATTTCTGTTTTCACTCATTCATTTATTTGTCCATCCTTTTTCCTAATAGGAGGGGAAAGAACTCTGGGAAAAGAGACTTTCTGTTAATGTGGTTTTCTTGACTCAGTTGGCTGGTGAAGAAGGCTGCTTGGGACATGAGTTATAATTACTTTTTGGTCTGTCTCCCCAGCTAGACTGGGAAATGCTTTGAGGTCAAGACATTGTTGTTTTGGTTTTTTTTTTTTTTTTTTTTTTTTTTTTAAAGAGGGACTGACCCACAGCAAACATGCAATGAATGAATTTTGACAAACCAAATTTGTCTGCCAAGAAAGGAAGGAAAGAATCGAGAAGGAAGGAAGAAAGAAAGAATGAATGATTTTATTTATCAGTGATGTGACCACACAAGCACATGGGTGGATGCATTTAAACCACAAACTTACAGAGTTTATTCAGGAATTGCTGCTTCTCTATAATCCTAATGCAAACAGAAGTCTTTACACTCAAAGAAACTTTCTTGGCAAGATACAAAGTGCACTTAGCATTAATTGCCATCTAAGAAGCAAATGTAACTCTTTTGTGAAAACACAAATTACATGATTGCCTCTTCTTTTGCCTATTAATACAAATGAAATAGATGGTGAACAATAGAACTTGCAATTCACATAGCATTGATTGGAAGAAGGATTAGGAAGCTAGAGAACAGGTGGACCAGAATGTGGTCCACAATTCTCAGTGGACACTAAGGTCAGTCTTTAATAGTTAAGAGACTTAGTTGGTTCAAGGCTGGGGCTCATTTCAATTTTTTCCCTCCCTTCTCCATTTGAATTTTACCCAAGAAAACAACACAGCCTGTTGCCTAGGTAACTGGCTGTCCCGCTGCCTGGCACACATTGAAAACCACACCCTCTCTCCTTACAGATTTGCATTTGCAGCTGGCTCTGGATGACCTTGTGGGAATGAAAGCTAATCGGATCTGTGATGAATGAGGGTGCTGGGGCCCTCCCTATCCACCTGATATGCTGAGAATAGGACTCCAGGAGGCCCAGCATCTGCTTCTACAAGGAGCCTGTTTAAGCTGTTACTCATGCCCACTTTGTCCTTTAAGAAGGCTGGAAAATGTTTTTGTTTTAAAAGTGATAATAGTAGCCATAATAATGCATTCGGGGTTGTCACTTCATGCAAAGCCCTTTGGATTCTAACTTTGACCACGTTTTCTTTTTACAATATTCCCAAAGAATCTGTAGGTTAGCATTGAACTTGAGACTTACTGAGATGAAGACAAAGACCTTGGGCTCCCAGTTTAGTTATGTTAATTAAAATTTAAAAATGGAAAAGGGGGGGAGGTGAGGAGAGTATGCCTGGACAATAAGGGATCCCAGTCATTTGTCCACAGGATAAGTCTTTATTCTATAGCTTTGGCAACAGCCGCTCCTTTCTTTGCCCCATTGTGTGCCAGTTGGCTCAGTGACTTCTGAGAGGGCCAAGGCGCCAGCTGTATGCTAAGTGCAGAATCTGGGAGTGGGGTTGCTGGAGGAGAAGATCCTTATGTGATTACTGTATTTCTATATCACTAGTTTTCTCCTCTTCTTTATGTCATAACAGTTAATACCTGTAGTTATTTCTTAGTTGCTATTCTAAGCACTTTGTATATATGAAATGACTTCATTCTTACACTAACCTATGTGACAGTCTCTGTTTTCATGGCAATATTAGAAATAGAACAAGAGAGGTGAAGTGACTTGTCCAGGCTTCATGTGTAGTAACTGGCTGGGTGAGAGTAGGGTCTGACTTCTGAGACTGTCCCCCAACTTCCCCATAGGTGTGGCCTGAGTGAAGTGCTCAGCCCAGCAAGAGGGAGGAAGGCAAAGCTCTTGAAAGCAGGTACTGGAGGCTGTGCCACACTGACTCTTTTCCAGTGATTCCACTCACTTTCAGGTCTGGCAAGCTCATGGTGAAATCTCTATCTCTCCACTCCTACCCCATGCTCCTTGTCCTTGTAGGGGCAATGGGGGAGCTTTCCCCTTCACCCTCTGAAGGTTTGCTGAAAGAACTGACAATAGACAGATTAACAGGAAAAAAAGCATAGAAATTTATTGGGTGGGGGGTGGCTCTCAGGAGAGAAATTATCCAATAGTTTAGTGAAGTTCAAGCTTATGTGCTCTTCTTTAAGGGGGAGGGGGGGGAGGTGGGCAATTAGAAGGGGTAGCAGATGATTTTTTAGGGAGAATGAATGGGCCAAGAGGGCAGACAATGGTTCATAAATGATTCTCTTTGAAAAAAGGAATAGGCTCAGGACAGGAACAATAACTTGTGACATCTATCCAAGTGTGATGACATTCTTCCATCTCCCTTCCTACTGTAGTTTAGTTAATGAAACTGCAGAGAGGAGACCAAAGGCAATTTTTCCCTCTTGAATCAGTCTGTTTTAGGCAGATAAGGGAATATCAGAGTAAACCTCTTCTAGCATTTGCTGCTTTCCAAGAGCCTTTCATTGAAAATAATCAGCATACGAGGATGTCATGTTTGGGGATGAAATTCCTGGAACTCCTTCTTCTTTCCTTGCCCCTTCCTGGAGTACTATAGCCAGGGAAGCACAATACAGTATTCCTGCAAGACAGTGAGCATCTAAAGGAAAAGAAGAGAGCCTGTATAGATATCAAATACCTAGGAAAACAGGTAATTAATTCACAGTTTTAAGCAATCTTTTCTGAGCACCTGCCAAGTGTAACAGGGTGATGCACTGCCAAGAGAGCAGATAGGGGCTCTGTCCTCCTGCTAGGTGGGGCGCTCCCATGCAGGAGGACAAGGAGTGAAGGAGCAGAGGTGCGGGAATGCCTTCAGTGCCATGCTCAGAGAATACCCCAGAGGCAGGGGTAAGTCAGCCAAAAGGCAAAGGACCAGTGCATCCTCAAGAAGGCAGGGGGCAGGCCCTCAGAAGGACTCTAGAAGAGGAATGGGCAGGATGTGTTGGGCAAGCAATGGACAGAGGTAGAAGGTGAAGTCAGTGGTTCACGAGGTCCTTGGTCTTGAAGAGGAATCTGCGCTTTATTCTTACTACAAACATTCACCTAGGAAAAAGGAAAGCAGCCTGAGGTGGAGATTGATCCAGCTGGCAATTTGTTTTGAGGTTTTGATGATGTTGTGCATGTACACATGCTGACACACAGCATGATTAAAAAATGGGGGTTGTTGTTATTGAGTGCTTCCTGTGGGTCAGAAATCTTGTCTGCATCACCCTTCAAACCTGAGTTCACCCTGCACCCCTGTTGGGGCTGGGAGACTTACGATCCTACCCAGGCCCAGCTCAGGCCCAGTGGTCTCCTCTGCCCATGCTGCCTCAAAAGATGGCAATATTGAGAGCAGTGAGCATTTACTATTTCCAAAGGGCCAGGAATTGCTAAGGGAGATACATCACAACACATGTCTTAAGAAAACAAGTACCACCTGTAAGTGGTTTAAAGAGGGTTAGATGTGAATTTGTATTGAACAAATTTCATTTCAACAGATGTGGTGGATTTCTTCTAATCCTCCCTTTCATACATGAGGCTTGACATGGATGTTACTACCCCAGGGATGCACATTTAGTACTGGCAGAGCGTGAACTTGAAGTCAGTTGGTCTGGTGGTTGTTCTGGATTTACATGAAAAGCTGTGTGGAACATGAGAGCATGATGATATTAAGCCCCTTTGCCCTCGGCTGACCCAAGGCATGAAAAGGAATCGAAGGGGCGAAAGAAATGGGAGAAATAGATGTGTGCTGCATGTGTGTTCTAGCATTTTAATGTGCTTACAATATTATGGTATGGCAAATAAGTGGAAAAAGAAGGGAGAATGAAGAAAAGATAAAGATTTGGGGAGTCAAGTATTTTGAGAGAGAATGAAAGAGAAAAAAAGAAGAAAATATTTAACAAGAGATTAGGGTTTTATTTTCACTGTAAGGAATAATCACTTTTTTTTCCTATTTCAAAGATAATGATCCCAAGTCCCTGTTCTGAAATTGAAAAGTATAATTGTCAAAAATGAAAAATGTTTTCCATTTAGTAATACTCAAATCTTCATTAAAAATTAGATGTCCAAAATGATGAGTTGAAACTCCTACCTAAAGCCATAAACAAAAATTATCTCACAGGGAGCAGAGGGGCTGAGGTTGTAGCTCAGTGGTAGAGCATTTGCCTAGCATATGTGAGGCCCTGGGTTTGATCCTTACACCATATAAAAATCAATAAATAAAATTAAGGTATTGAATTTTAAAAAAAAATGGATCAAAGGCCTAAATATAAGAACCAAAACTTAAAAAACAAAAACAGAAACAAACCTCCTAGAATAAAACTTAGGAGTAAATCTTCATGACTTTGATTAATGATTTCTTAAATATCACATCAACTGCACAAGCAACAAAAGAAGAATTAGATAAATTACTCCATCAAAATTATTATTTTTATTTTTGCTAAGAACAATATCATGAAGAAAGCGGGGGTGGGGGTGGGGGAGGAAACAGCCTACAAAGTGAGATTATCTGTACTAAAATATTTACAAATCAAGTATCTGATAATGAATTTTTATCCAGAATATATAAATAACTTTTATAAGCCAATATTGAAAGGACAATCCAATTAAAAAAGTGAACAAATGATTTACACAGACATTTATCCAAAGCTTATATACAAAGAGCCAAAAAGCACATAAAAAGATGCCAACATCGTCAATCATTAAGGGAAAGAAAATCAAAAACCACAATGGAATATCACTTTATATGCATGAAAATTAATATTATCAAAAACTCAATATCAAGGGTTGGTGGAGACACAGTGAAACTGTATCGCTTTTACATTGATGGTGGAAATGTTAAATGTTGCAGCCACTGTAAAAGAATATTTGGAAGTTCTCAGAAAAAGCTAAACAGTGTTATCCTATGACTCAGAGTCATCATATGAGTTGGAGAAATAGACATAGGCTTATAACTCCATAAGAAATGAAAACATATGTCACATAAAAACTTATACATGATGCATGAATGTTCATAGCAGTGTTATTTTTAATAACCAAAAAGAAACAACCTATGAATAGATAAGTGTAATGTGGTAGATCCATACAATGGAATAATATTTGGCAATAAAAAGAACAAAATACTTATCTATGCTTTAACACAAACAAACCTTGAAAATATTAAATGATAAAAGTCAGTCACAAAAAGAGCATATATTATGTGATTCCATTTATGTAAAATGTCTGCAACGGGCAAATTCATAGAGACAGAAGGTAGATTCATAGTTGTCAGGGATAGGGATGAGGGTGGCGACTGCAGAATAGTTGTTTATGGCGAGGACTTTCTTTTGGGACTGATGAATATGTTATAGACTTGAGGTTGTGGCGAATATATTTATTAACTCTGAATTGTATACTTTAGATGCTGAATTTGGGGTACGTGAATTAGATCTCAATAAAACTGTTTTTTAAAAAATGTGGAATATCTTAACTAAAAGAAGCTTCTATTCCCCCCAACACTTAAAATTCCTTTATATGTAGATTGCAAGCAGCTGGAGACAACAATGGACATCGGCTTGAGGTAGAAAGTTATTAGAAAAGTGCCAGGTTCTTGTGTAGATGTGCCTTTCCCTGATGAACAGAGATGAGGGTCTCTCGCAGGTAAGAGCGTAGTTCACAGAGTTCAGTAGGAAGGCAATGGATGAGCAGATGGGGAACAGTAATACTAGCTGATTCTTTTTCTGTTTTCTATTTTTAATTTAATTTAATTTTTTTTAAGAGACAGAGTCTCACTCTGTTGCCCAGGCTGGTCCTGAACTCCTGGGCTTAAGGGAACCTTCTGCCTCAGCCTACCAACTAGCTGGAACTACAGCTGTGCACCACCATATCTGGTTTATCGGCTATTTTTTGCATGCTTGTCATGCCCCATGCTCTGTGCTGTGAACCGCATTCATGGAGCCTTCACAGCCTTGTTGGGATCAAATACATTGCTACTTTTACAGTGTCTATGTCAGTGTCTGACAATCCTGCATGCTTTATAATTGTTTGTTGAATCAAATAAACATAGATGGGGAAAAAAAAAGGAAAGCATCATTATTATCTCCATTTTATAATGGAAGAAGTCAGACTTTGTAGCACAGAGAAGGTTGATAAATTGCCCCAAGATTGTGCTAGTAGGAGAAAAAAAATAAATAGTTCAACCTTATGCTAGGAAAAGAGGAGAAAGAAGAAAATTAGAAAATGAGAATCTAGTGTCTGTTATTATCCAAAGAGTGTTTTGCACTCAAAAACTCAAAAAGGAAGAGAGGGGGGGGGGAGGGGGAGGATGAGGAAGGGAGAGAAGGGAAAAAGCAAGGGGTGATAAGAAATCTTGGAAGCAATGGATGTGTTTATTTATTATCTTGTTGATAATGGGTATCATGGGTGTAGGCATTTAAAATTGAAACAATTTAAAATAATAGTTTTCGGGTTATATAATAGCCAGGAAAACTACTTATGTTAGAATTTAGGGGAAAATCTAAAAATTTAATGTGATAATGACTACTTTTAAAAAAAAATTTTTAGTTGTAGTTGAACACAATATCTTTATTTATTTATTTTTATGTGGTGCTGAGGATTGAACCCAGGGCCTCACATGTGCTAGGCGAGTGCTCTACCACTGAGCCACAACCCCAGCCCCAATAATGACTACTTTTGAAAAAAAAGAAAGCAAGACGTAAGAACAGAATCAAAGGAAGGAAACTATGTTTAACAGTAGCATTTCTTTCAGTAGATCTTTCAGCTTCTTTGTTATTTTAAGTGGTACAGAGTAATGTACATTCAAAAAGTTTCTCTTTGTAGAGTGTGCACTGTTTTCTTTTTTTTTTATATATCTCAATAAAAAATTTTATATTGAGTACATATTGAAATAATATCTACTATAAATTTTTTTCTAGTTTATATATATATTTTTACTATAAACTTAATTTTTTATTATTATATCTCCTGTTTATTTTTATTATAAAATAAAACAATTTTTTAATTTGTTTTAATTAGTTACACATGACAGTACAATGATCTTGACATATCATACATTTGAATAAGATGGGGTATAATTTCTCATTTTTCTGAGTCTACAGGTTGCAGAATCACATTGGTTATACGGTCACGTATATACATACAGCAATACTGGTGTCTATTTTATTCTGCTGTCCTTCCCTTCCCCCCATCCCCTCCCCTCCCCTCCCATCACATCTCCCTACCCAAGCTAATGTGACACACTTCTTTTTTTTCCCCTCACATCGTCATACATGTATTCTGTATAACGATGAGGGTCTCCTTCCATCTTCTGTGCAATTCCCCTTCTCCCTCCTTTTCCCTCCCACCTCTCTTCCCTATCTAGTGGTAATCTTCTTCTCCTGCTCTTCCTCCCTACCCCATTTTGAGTCACCCCCCTTATATCAGAGAAGCTATTCAGCATTTGTTTGGAGTGTGCACTGTTTTCATGACAAAAACTTAAGACCTAGGGATTTAATTTTTGAAAGGAAATAAAAGGATGAGAACATCATTTTTGGTCTGAATCCTGGCTTAAGAGGAGATTGGATGGAGTATGGAAAGGGCTTAACTGCACCAAGTGAATGGACCACTGAAGGTGAATCTCTTCTAGGTTTGGCAGAAATGCCTTTAATTCCCTTATACTTTTTCACATAAAGATGGTTCATCTAGGCTGGGTGCGGTGGCACATGCCTATAATCCCAGCAGCTCCAGAGGCTGAGGCAGGAAGATTGCAAATTCATAAACCAGTCTAAACAATTTGGCCAGACCCTCAGTGACTTAGTGAGGCCCTTCTCAAAATAGAAAATAAAAAGGGCTGAGGATTTGACTCAGAGGTTAAGCACCCCTGGGTTTAATCCCTGGTACTGCCAAAAAAAAAAAAAAATCAACAAAAACCAAACCAAACCAATGCTTCCTCAATACTGTTGGATAAATAAATATATATATATATATATATGTATATATATATATATATATATATTTTTTTTTTCTGCCCACAGCCCTTGGATAAGAGGATAGGAAACTTAAAATACACCAATATTGGTATATTGTTCAAACATTTGGATCCTGTCCCAAAACGTTGACTAAATACACCTGAGTTGGACTGGCTGTCAGTATGATGTGACAATGCAATGGGAGGCCTGGGCTAGGATGTTTGGGGACTGCACCACTTAGTTCTACCTCCTGGTTCATGACTTCTGACCAGTTATGTTTTTCTCCTGGAAATGTGGAAACCAAGGACTGATATTTCCCTCTTGGAAACATGGAGATGGAGAAGAGAGATGTTGGTGGGTCAAGTGTTGGGGCTGGGCAGCCAGGATGGGTATGTGTGAGGTGAGAGTGCAGGCAACAGTCTCAGTCTGCTCTAACTGTAGAGCCCAGAAAAGGGATTCATGGGAGAGAGGAGGAGACATGCCATTGTCTGCAAGAGAAAACCAACTCCTCCAGGGGTGGTGGTACAGGCCTGTAATCCCAGCAGTTCTGGAGGCTGAGGCAGGAGGATAGCAAGTTCAAAGCCAGCCTCACCAAATAACTGAGGCCCTAAGCAATTTAGAACCTGTCACAAAAAAGAAAAGGGGGTTGTTGAGAACTTAGCTCATTGGTTAAGTCCCTTAACCACTGGATTCAATTCTAAGTGCAAAAAAAGAAAAAAAGAGAGAGAGAGAAACAACTTAACTCAGATGGTTGTCCAATCCCCAAGGACAGCATACATGAGCCGACTTTTTTGTCCTTGAAGTGAATACAGTCACCAATAGATGATGCTTCAACTTAGGAGTTTTTGACTCTATGATGGTATAAAAGTGATTCACATTCAGTAGAACCATACTTTGAATTTTAAGTTTGGTTTTTCCCTGGCTAGCAATATATAGTCTGATCCTCTTTGATAGACTGCAGGGAGACAATAGGCTCTCTACAGTGTATGCATGGCTTGCATTTTTTTGGATATTGTGTTTTGTGCTTTCACATCCCATCATGTCTAAAATATGCCCATCTGTGTGTGTACAGGAGATAGTCAATGCTTTATTATAAATAATATATAGGCTGTGTGTCAGATGATTTTGCCTCACTGTAGGCTAATGTAAGCTTTCTGAGTACATTTGAGGTAGGCTAGGCTAAGCTAGGATGTTTGGTAGCTTAGGGGTATTAAATGCATTTTCAGTTTATAATATTTTCAACTTTTGATGTGTTAATCAGGACGTAGCCCTATAGTAGGTCAAAGAGCAAATGTATAATTTTCAAAGGCAGAAGTTGGAATTTTCTCTACTGCAAACAAGAAAGAAAATCAAAAGGCAGGAAATGGAGCTGTAAGATATCTTGGGAGTGCTCACTCTGCTGGGCATGAGCTTTATGAAGGAGTCCTTGACTGGGGCTTCGTAAATTGGTAGGCTTCGAGTTTGTGTGTCTTCTCAGTAGCTTGGGTAGAATTTTGTAGGCATTTCTGCATAAATGCATGTCACAGAAGGGAAGATCTGTAAGTTTAATTCTTAAAGGCATCTATGAGACTGATAATTACAAAGAGCTGCCCTATAAAAATAGAAAATTTCAGAATATTTACCCTTCGAAATCCAGGGAAGAGCTTAAATTTAAATAAAAAAAATTCTATGTTAATGAGAGAGATCAGTATGTTTAGTGGAAATTCTAAATATTGTGTATACATTCTGTTTGTACTTGTGTGTACTTATTGGAACTTGGACTGGTTTTAAAATTTATATGGAAAAATAATGCTGTAGGTTGGAAGACAGTAATTCTCACACAATGTAGTAGAAGTATAATTTGGTACAGTCATTATTCTGAAAAACTAATTTTGCATTATCTACTAAAATTGTAGCCAACAAAACTACATGCACTTGTGTACTAAGCAATGTTCACAATAGCATTATTCTTTATTTCTAACTGACAAATAATAATTATGGATATTTAAGGGAACGGCATGATGGTTACTGGTCTCCCCAATGCAAACAACGTAAATAATGGTAAGCAATGAAATGAACAACTGAATTGTGGCAGTCCTAAATAGAATTCTACTTTGCAATGAAAATAAGTGAAATATAGCTATCTAGGACAATGTGTACGAGCCAGGTGCAGTGGCTTGTAGCTGTCATCCTAGTCACTCAGGGTGCTAACGTAGGAGGACTGAGAGTTCTAGGCCAGGCCAGGCAACTTAGCAAGACTCCTGTAACAAACAAACAAAAACAAATGATTCCACACACCAAATGACTCCATTTATACAAAGTTTAAAAATCTAATTCACAGTGTTAGAAGTCAAGAGAGTAATTGCCTTTAGCAGGGTCGCAAAGAGGCTTCTTGGATTCTAATAATGTTTTCTTGGTTGGTTGGTACTTTATGGGCACATTCCTTTTGTGGTAATTCATCATTTATACTTTGTGTACTTTTATCTCTAAATATCGTAATCTAAAACATAGTTCTGTTTATTATGTACAAACACATACATACTATATCACATTGAAATGTCAAAGGACTTGTATGAAAAACATAGACAGGATCACTACAGATTAAAAACATAGAAACTTGGTGAAGTTAATGAAAAGGGATTTCCCGAGAGTGACAAGTAGTCAGGCAGGTCCGAGACACATCCTGGGAGCTGCCGGCCCATCTACTTCCTCTCTATAGATTTGACCAGTTTAGAAAAAACAAAACAAAACAAAACAGTGGTCCCTATGGATGTCAACAATTTGTTGCAAATCCGTCCCTCTTCCCCTCCAAATCCCAGAACACTAAGGAGGCTGGCATGGGGGAAGCTGCACAGGCAGAGCTGTGCCACAGCCGAGGACCCCTAATCTCAAAAGGGGCTGCTAGTCACCTCCCTATTCTTCTGTCCCCCTGAGAGAGAGAGAGAGAGACATGGTCTTTATCACTATGGAATGAAAGGAAATTTGGGGGGAGAATTTTTGTTCTCTATTTTAAATTTAAAAGTAGATGCCCATGGTGCCCACCTCTAATCCTAGCGACACAGGAGTCTGAGGCAGGAGGATCACAAGTTCAAGGCCAACCTCAGCAACTTAATGTGAACTTCAGCAATTTAGTGGGACCCTGTCTCAAAATAAAAAATAAAAAGGGCTGGGGATATAATTCAGTGGTAAAGTACCCCTGGGTTCAATTCCCAGTAGAAAGAAAGAAAAAGAAAGGAAGGAAGGAAAGAAGGAAGGATGGAAGGAAGGAAGGAAGGAAGGAAGGAAGGAAGGAAGGAAGGAAGGAAGGAAGGAATTTTTCTGGTGTAAACAAAGTCAAGAAAGGCATCTTTACTAATGCATCCTTCAACTGACTTTTCTTCTATGGATTTGTCATCCATGGTAGAAAATGATTGTCTCACTCCTACTGTTCCATCTTCCATTTCTGAGCTAAAGAAATTTTTAATGCTGTAATTTTTCACTGGTTAATTAATCATTTCATCTTTGGTGGTTTCAGTTTTAATCTAGAAGGTGTTAGTGATAAAGTTCTCAACTTTAATAAGGTTGAGAAAAGAGTAGATTTTTGATCCCAGGGCCTCACACATCCTAGGCAAGTGCTCTGTCACTGAGCTTGCACACCCAGCCCACATTTTGCACTGATAATCGAAAAAATGCATTTTAGCAATTTCTTCAGATGTTATAAAATCAGATGTGAAATGTTTCCTAAAATCACTAGCTGACCAGATTTCATTTGGTTGGGAAAATATTTAAGTTATGAAATATTTTCAGTCATTCATTTGCAGAGGGATCTCAACTCTGGATGTCAAACCTATAGTTTTTATTTCTCCTTAAAATTCTCACCCAAAGCTACTCAACTGTTCAGTGGTAAAGTCAGCAGGATTCAGTAGCTCAAGCTTCACTTTATCTTCAGGAACCTTTCAATGCTTTGAAAAGAGAACATCTTAAAGTGAAACTTATTTCTGAAAATAAATGGGACATAGCAAGATGTTAGTCCTCCTTGCCGGAGGACTTTGAATAATGAAACCTATGTAGGGGGCACAATATGATGTACAAAATCTCTTTTTTATTTTCTTTTATAATTGAACAAGAATGTTTGAAACCATTGAATGGTGGGTTTACATATAAGATTTGTTTCCCTTTTTATGTATATTAAATAAAACTTGCAGAAGTCCATTGTTTTGGATGAGGCTAAAAATCAAAATGGAGTCACTCATGTTAAAGTTCCCTATCACTCAACTGAAACTAAGTTGTTAACTGATCTTCTGAGAACCAAAGAGAATGAGAGATAGAGAGTTTAGTGGGCATGACAGTGAAGTTCCCTTAATCCTTTAATCCTTACAAAAAGTAACCAGAAGTTAGCCATTCATGTATTTTTCTATTGCTCTGTCTCCCTGTTCCCACCTTACAAGCAAAGTAACTTTGAAATGACCAATCTGCTCTTTATCTTTGTTTCTGCTCAGCCCTCCCCCAGCCTTTCTCTGCCTGTAGAACCCAACTCCTCTTCTCACCTCATTGGAACACTAAATTTTTGGAATGTGGTCTCGCCTGATTCTAGAATGACAAAGCCAATCAAGATCATTAACTAAATTGTAAAAGCTTTGTGTTTTGACAGTGGTCAGAATCAAGATGCTGCTCACTTTCCCCAGAATTCCCCACCTCCTAGCCAAGTATTAGAAAGGAGGCCTGGGCACTGAGGATGGGAAGCAGGCAGGAAGGAGTCAGGGGGTGCCACCTAGGGGTTCCTCAGAGTGTGGCTCTTGGCCAGCAGCAATGACAGATCTTGTTAGAAAAGCAAGTTCTACTAGTACTGATGAGTCAGATCGATGTAAACCCTCTGGGTAATTCTGATTCACACTCAAGTTTGAGAACCTCTACACAGTATTTCCAAAGAAAAGATTTATTTTCAAGTTCAGAAGACTCCATGAATACCTCAGATGTCAGTTCAAAGCATTAGTTATGGGAAATAATTCTTGACAAAAAAGTTTTCTTCCTAAAGTAGATAGGAATAGATAATGCAGGTTGGGGGACAGAATCACAGCCAAGGCACACATGTTCATTCTAACTAGTGGAGAAAATATCATTTTACATAATAAGTTAAGTGATTTAAAATATTGTAGCTAATCTCAAAGAGAAAGCACTACTTTGTAGTTAAAATTTTTTTCACTTTGCAGTTTCCTTATCTTCTAACAGGGAGGAATTAGGGATGTAGTTAGTGATACAGCATATGCTTAGCATGCTTGAGGCCCTGGGTTCAATCTCCTGCAATAAATAAGTAAATAAATAATTATAGGACTGAATGGTATAAATACAGAAAACTATTTAATAAGCATAAACACACAATGAAATTTTTTTTTCCTTTTGACATAAAAAAATTTAAAAACAATAGAAACCTCAAAGGAGATCATTTCAATATGTTCTTGCATACAGTGCTAATTAGTTAATTATGGATTTGACATTTGGCAAATAGTAATAATTGACTCATAAATAAACAATTCTCAAATTTTTTTTTACCTTCAGGACATAATAAATGCTAAACCATTGCATGGCTAATGGTATTCCAGGTAGAAATGCAAGCATTTTGAAATAGTAACTAAACCAGGTGCCTGCTTCCCACAGAAACTAGCCCCTGCCCCAGTAAGCCTGGGGCACAGTGGAACTTATGGTTGCTCTCTTATCTGGCTGACACCAACATACTGCAGCCTCAAATGGGGGGCTACAGAAAGATCAGAATGTCCTCGGTGAACTTTAACTGCAGCACTAGATTCTCATCTTAGTCTTCTACTATAACATTGCAGTGAGTCAAAAAATAGTACTAATAAAAATATGATTTCTACTGATAAAAAGTCCTTGAAACATTGGTAAGATTTAAATTTTAAAAACAAGTGAACAAAAGTATTGGAGGAATAAAAGGGAGTTGAGGGGAGGAGAAGAAAGAAATCTTCCTGATGTAAACAGGCCTCAACCAGGACTGAATTGAGTGGGACATCTTTGTAGACTCTACAGGAAGTTTCAAAAGCCATCATTTCCATTGGGATTGCGAATTTCCTTTTTACACAAACTGGCACAGAATGCATAAGCTATTAAAGCTACATATTCAAGCACTGAGATTACAGTTAAGGACATGCTCTGGACCCTTGAGATCAAGGTACGATCTTGCACATCCATAATTTTTTCTGACACCTCTTCTATAAAAAGAAAATCTTTGATGAAATGGTCACACTTGGGAAGAGTGTGAAGAAGGGGAAGTGTGTCACTGTTCCCTGGTGTCCTGAGCTGCAGACGTGAAGCTCCCACCTGTTCTGCAAAGCAGAGAAGTGAGACAGATGTGTGGAGCCCTGAGCCTATGCTAATTGGGCAGCCTGGACTGGTTTCAGAAAAGTGCCCTCTGCCGACTGCATTGTCCTGCAGACAACATTACCAAGAGCTCCCTGGTGAGTGCCCTAAACTCCTGAGCAATTTGAGGGGAAAGAAATGAGGTGGAGGAGAGAGAAAGATTCTTTGCCTTTACTTGGCCAAAACTTTAGTCAGGCTCCTGAACCTTCTCCTGACCCCATCTGTTCACTTTTTTGGAAAATCCAGCTTTAGCCAAGAACCCTGGGAAGTCGATTTAGTCAGAACCCACCATCCCTGACATCTGGTCCTCCCCCAGCCCCGGATGATGTCTGGTCACCCTGGCCTATATTTAGCAGGAAGTCCTCTAGGAGAGTTTAGCCAGAATCCCCTTGTTTTTCTGTATTTGTCTAGTTTTTGTTACTGTAATTTGAATACTGGCAGCCAGGTAACTTTGTAAAGAAGAGATTTATTTAGCTGAGTTCTGGAGATTTGAGGGTATGACACCAGCATTGGCTTGGCTCTGATGAGGGCCTAATGGCAGATGGCTTTATGACAAGAGCACAGATGGAAAGAATAGATCACATCTTGAAACATAAAACCAGAAAGCAACCCAGGGTCAGACTTTCTCTTAAAGCATGTTGCTCTTTGCAAGAATTCAGAGATTCCATCAGAGCCACTTTAATCCAAGACTCCCTACTCAGCCTCACTTCTGAAAGGCCCCTCACCTCCCAATGCTGCCACATCAAGAACCAGGTCTCCAACATATGGACCCATGGGGGACACACTCAAACCATATCCAAATCATAGCCCACTCTTACCCTGATGTTTTCTCTTAGTGATTTTCCATGTACTGACCCCCAACCCCAACTACTTGGCCATCAATCTCTACTTGCCCTTCTATATTTAGAGTTGAGCCCAATCTCACTTCCCCTCTGCAAAACCCTGATGCAAAGGTCCCTGTACCCACCATGATGGTCCTGAGAAAGTCTTCCTTTCCATGTTTTAACAATTGTCATTGGATAATTTTTTCTTTAATGGAAGAAAATCATCATGTGTGTGTGCGTGTGTGTGTGTGTGTGTGTGTGTGTGTGTGTGCGTGCGTGCCAGGAATTGAACCCAAGGATACTTAACCACTGAGCCACATCCCCAGCCCTTTTTAATATTTTCTTTTAGGGACAGGGTCTCATTGAGTTGCTTAGGTCCTCACTAAATTGTTGAGGCTGGCTTTGAACTCACAATCCTCCTGTCTCAGCCTCTAGAACCACTAGGATTACAGATGTACGCTGCTGAGCCAGGCTGGAAGAAAGATCTTGACCAAATGATATGGTTTGGAAGTGGGGTATCCCCCAAAAGCTCTCATGTGAGACAATGTGAGATGGTACAGAGGGGAAATGATTGGGTTGTGAGAGCCTTAACCCAATCAATCAGTGAATTCATTTCCTGATGGGATTAACATAGTGGTAACTGGAGGTAGGTGGCTGGAGGAGGTGGGTCATTGGGGCAGGCTTTGGGGTGTATATTTGTATTTGGCAAATGGAGTCTCTCTCTGCTTTCTGATCATCATGTGAGCTACTTCCCTCTGCCAGACTCTTCTGCCATGGTGTTAGGCCTCACCTTAGGCCCTGTCTATGGGCTGAGATCTCTGAAACTGTGAGTCCCCAAATAAACTTTTTTTCCTCTATAATCATGCTGGTTGGGTCTTTTAGTCACAGTGGAGAAAAAGCTGACTAAAACACTAAGTGTCCACTTTATGTCTTAGAACGTGCCTGATGCCTTACACACATAGTCCTCTGCATGGGAAAGGCTGAGTGACACAGTTCCCATTGCCTCCAGTCCAGATGCCTCTCTACAGAGACCATGCTAGCCATTGCCCCTAAGATGACCATTGCCACTGGATGTATCAAGGGTAGAAAACTGCTCCAAGCTAGATTAATCAGGTTTTCTCTGGGGAATTTTGAAACACCAGGGGACTGAGAAAAGGAGCCAGTTAACTGTGTTAGCTGTGGGGAATAACAGAACTGCTATGCCATTCATGGTTGTAGTTCAAGCTTTCATTGCAGGAGACCAAAGGCAGGAGAAAGTAGAGGAAACAAGAAGTGGAGCCACAAGTGAGTCAGCAGACCTAGATTGCAGGAAGAAGTGGAGTAAGGAACTTCATTCTGCACAGAAGTGGTGTCATGAGCAAGTGGTATGCCATTAACATACGCTAAACACAAAGTTCATATCTTTCCACAATGTTATTCAATAAATCCGCAAGCTAAAAGCTACAGCCTTTTCATTAGTTGCAATTCATAGAATACTTGAGACGGGGGATCACCTGATAGTCATAAGCAGGGAATCCAGGTTCTAAACTTAATTTCTAATATCTATAACACTCAATTCACACATCATACTTCACACACACACACACACACACACACACACACACACACACACTATATCTATCCTTATATATATATTAAAAAAAAAAAGAACCAGAAAGACTAAGGTTAAGGCAGTCACAGGGTTACGTTGACTTTTTGACATTTTGCTCTTAATGTTGTGTCAAGAGCAAAGGCAAAGAGTAGACACCAATGCAAAGAGTCACTGCAGGCGGTCAAATAAAGGTTTTGATGAATCAGTTCCACAGATCTGTCAGCGTGAAAGTTCTAACTGACAGCACTTTCAGCCTCGGCTTGAGGTGTCAGCTTGAAATGGGCTACGTGTGGTCATCACAGGCAGGAGAAGCTGCTCTGAGCTGAAGTCCAGGGACAGAGAATAGAGGTTTGTCACTGTCGCAATTTCCTGGACAATACTCATGACGAGTGACCAGGTGACAAGGTCATGGGCTGCTGTGTCCAGTTGTGGGCAGGGTGAGGAGGGGGTTATTAATGGGTGTTAGGGTAAAAAGGTTATGTCTGGTGAGGTTGATGAGCTCCTGTGCCTGGCATTTCTGATGTGATTTGGGATGCCCAATGTCCAGGCCCTCCTGATTTAGTTTAATAAGTCGGCACAAATAAGTTATTTATCAATTTGTGCCTTGTAATTTTACTGAGCAGATGGTGGCTGTTCTCTTGTACAAACAAGGTATAGTCGTCCTACATTGGCGCTTGTACTCAGAATAGAGTAACTCATGGTGAACTACTGCTTTAAAAATGGAGTAACTCAGGGTTAGGCACAGCCTAAAATCTACTGTTCCATACACCATGGGACTCACCATTTCATCTCTAGGAGGGTTGAGGGAATAACTGCTGTGTTCATAAAACCATGTTTTACTTAACATTAACTTAAATGGGCTTGTGTTCTTGTGTTGTCCCAAACCTAATCTGGAACAGAACATAATTTGTATGATGTAATTCCTAATCTTCTTCTGGGAAGAAGTAATTAATTTTTTTTTTGTACTAGGAATTGAACTGAGGAACACTTTAGCACTCAGTTACATCCCCAGTCATTTTTATATTTTTACTTTGAGACAGGATCTCACTAAGTTGCTAGCCTTGAACTTGTAGCCCTGGGTCTTGAACTTGCAGCCCTCCTTCCTCAGCATCCCAAATTTCTGGGATATGGGCACATGCCACCACTACCAGATAATATTCTTGATTAAATAAAATTAAAGTTATTCAAAGATAAATTCTGAAATTAATTAAGACTTGTTCTAAGAAACTCATCACCTATCTAGTCAAACAAGATAAAGGTGACCTTTAATTAAATGACCTTTTCTAATTGTTTTTAGTCTTCATCATCTAATAACTATTTTCTTTTCCTGAAAAATGTTCTACTAAGAGTAAACTGCATTGTTCTCCCAGGGACCTTTTTCTTGATGCAAGACTGGAATAAATCTCCTAACTAAATTTGTCTGCCAAGTTGGTTTCAGCAAGAAGAGAATCAGTCATCCTTTGAGGCAGTAGTTGTCAAATGTGATCTTCCTCAATAGCCTTCCCTGGTGTTATGGTTTGGATATGAGGTGTGCCCCCAAAGCTCCTGTGTTAGTGCAGGAACAGCCAGAGTTGCAATGATTAGATTATGAGAGCTGTAACCTAATCAGTCCATCCTAGTCTGAATTAACTGGGTTGTAACTGTAGGCAGATGGGGCAAGGCTGGAGGAGATAGATGGGTCACTGGGGTGTGCCTTGGAAGGATTCATTTGTCCTGCAGCCCCTTCCCCTGTCTCTCTCTGCTTCCTGGTCACTATAGGCTAAGTAGCTTTCCCCCCACCATACCCTTCTGCCATAATATTCTGCCTCATCTTGGGCCCAGAGCAATGGAGTTGGCCAACCATGGACTAAACCTTTGAGGGACTAAACTTTTGATCCTCAGACCTGTTCAGTCAGACGATCTGATTAAGCAGATTTTTATTACACACACACACACACACACACACACACACCTTGAAGGATCAAACTTGGGCTGGGTTGTGTGGAAGTGAAGGGGACAGATAGATCCATCCCTAGTCAATTTTTCATGGTTTTCCTGGATCAAAGTGACATCATTCCAATTAATAAATTATCCTGATAACAGGAGCTTAGACAGTGACCCAGAGAAAAGCCCATTTATTGTTTCCACCGCAGACTGTGAAGCTTTGTTCAGGGAACATGAGCAATTGGTGCTCCTCCTGGACCCACAGCGATAACTCCAAGCTATTGGCTAGCCCTGGTCTCCCTATTTAGGAGGAGACTAATATGAGCTCTCCTCACAGGGAACATGCCCAAGCACGCCAGCCAAGCTCTGATTTGCTTGCAGTTGTTAGCCATGCAGATCTCCCACTGACACATTTAGCTTGGGAACAATGACATGTCCCCAAATAGGAAGCCTCAAAACTTGACAGATGGCAAGGGCTAACATCTTTTTTCAGAATAAGAAACAGAGAAGAAGGCCTAATAAATGGGGGAATACAAATTTGAAAAAGACAAACATGGTGACTTTTTAGATCACTTGCCCCTCCCAACTTTCATCAAGAGAAAACTGTTCTTACTTTGTGCCCCACCAACCTCTATGTTCCCTGACATAGCACAGTGGTTATCACAGCTTATAGGTTAGTTTCTTAATGGGGCCAAAGGCACATTGGTCATCTTTGTGTTCTCTGTGCTTGGCAAAATTTATTTGATGAATAAATGAGCCTTAATTAGAGCTGATGTTGATGTTTGGGTGGTAAATAGAGTCAGCCAGCTGATCCTAAGACTTGTTCAGTGAGACCATCTGATTAAGCAGATTTCTACCACACACACACACACACACACACACACACACACACTTGCACACACACACCTACATACATACACATATATGCACATACACCCCTTCATGGTGATTTCAGATCAGTTAAAATTCCCTTTCGGTTTTTAAAAAATCTTGCAATGGTTATTGTGGCTATTGGACAACCCAATAGAATTAGCTTCCACTGCCTTTTCCTGCCTTCTGCTGTCTTTAAGGGAGACTTAAAACATGCACCCCTTGAGACAGATGAGTTACTACTCATGGATAAGGTCATTTCTGTTTGCATGACTAAAAGCAAAGAATAATTTTGAGAATTCAAGTTGCATTTTGTCAACCTTGTCCTTAGGGGCTGGTGACAAGTGTACCTTTGTGTTCTCGGTGAACACACTTTGCAAAGAAAATGGGAAGTGTCAACAAGACCTAGACACTGTTTTCTTAGTTGATGGAGATGGCACTGTTCAGGATTTAGACATTTACATATAAACAGTGTAATTGCAGGGATAGCAGGAGCTGGCAGGAAATTAGGCTGGTACTTGATATGCTAATTACAATTCTCTGTAATCTTTCAAAGCTGTTTGGAAAGAGAATTTAGAATTGGAGAGAATTGAACCCCAGCGAAGTTAAATGACTTGTCTGAAGAGCTCAGGGTTAATGAATGGGAAATTTGCTGTGTGTTCTGAATTTGCAAAGGACTTTACAAACAATATCTCATTTTAGTCTCTCAACAACTCTGGGGTGAGTATTTTATTATTCTTATCAACTATGCTATTTATTGGGAAGGGAAACCACTTGACCACAGAGAGAAATTAACTTGCAACTTGCCTAAATTTGCACTACTAGTAAGTGGAGATCAATTGAAGTCTGTTGAGAACTGAAAAGGATGTTTGAAGGTCATTCTTTGCCTTCCAGCAACAAAACTATGATTGTGGGTTTAAGTTTTTTTTTTTGTTGTTGTTGTTGTTTTGGTGATACTGGAGATAGAACCCAGGACTACACACATGCCAGGCAAGCACTGTCACTAAGCTACATCTCCAACCATGGGTGTTCTAATTTTAATTCTTAAATCAGCAAGAAACGTCTGCTGCTTAGTTCTTATTATTATTATACATAAAAGCTTGTGTTTCTTAAATCAGAAAAAAATAGAGATTCTATAAATTCAAGTTAGCCTTTTAGTTAGTTCCTTACCAAATTTACTATCATCAAGATATCTATAGGCTGGGGATGTAGCGCAGTGGTAATATGTTTGCCCAGCATGACCTGGGTTGTATTCCTAGCACAGAGAGAGAGAGAGAGAGAGAGAGAGAGAGAGAGAGAGAGAAAGCTATTTATATTTATAAGCTGTCTAACTAGAAGCAAAAGTTGTATTAACATTGTGAATCAACAAAGAGTATAAAATTTTCCTCTTCATTTAAGACTTAGAGGGGTTGATGTAGTATAGTTTCTGCACTTATCTTTAAAAATAAAAAGATGCATACCACCAGGATGACACATTTGGAAGGGAGTAAATTTCTTCTTTATTTGAGAAATTTGTTGGCAACAAGCTATACAGCACTCAGGCTTATCCTAAAATTTGTGCATGCTCTTGGTCCTCATTGTTTGTGCAGGATAAATATGGAAATACTGCCATTTGTATGGAATAAACCTTGATTAGGCCTTCTGCTCCCTGTGTTATGCTGGCCAGGCAGACAGCAACAGGAAGTTCAGTGTTAGTCATCCCAGTAGCCCCAAGAGTATTTGGTGAGGCGTGCAGGGTGGATCTGAGGGACTAAGGAAGGGGCACTGAGAAGAAGATGAATGTTGGCTGGATCTGGCATATAGTAGATGCTCAACAAAAGGGAAGGAGAAGGAACACAAAGATGATCTTTGGGAGCCCAGTAGCAACTTAAAGGAGCAGAAAAGGTTCACACAAAAAGGATTATTCTCTTCTCTAAACATCTACCTGCTCTTTTGCCCTCGAGAAGTGCCTTTCCAGTAGAATCTCAGAGGCATGCTCCTGGCCATCCTTTTGTTTTCAGTCAAACTTTCACAGAGCTCTAGGGAGACCTCAATGTCCTCCAATGCAGGAATGTGTGGGCATGCTCAGAAGCACAGTCATTAAAAAAATGAGTCCTGCTGATGTAATTTTTGCATCTATGATAGGATCATTATGATTATAGGATTTTCTAAAATATCTCATTAAATCAACATTTGATCTGATCACATTTTGTACTCAAATTGGCATCTGAGTTTGAGATAGTTTTTGGAGGAAAGGATCAGGCCATGCTTTTTATTCACCCAGTAGCTCATAAGTATCACAAGAGCATTACTGGTCAACAGACACTGGTCCACTGTTTATTCCTCATGTGGCACAAAGGGATGCTGGTGCAAATACATGAGTATTATTGAATGGAAACTGAAAAGTCAAAACTGTTTCCCCAAGCCTTAATGATCTTTGTTTCCCAAAGTCTCAAAAGATGTAACTGCTTCCTCCTTTGTGCCTCTCAAATAACGTTGTCTCTGGGCTGAATTTAAGCTTCTGGAGGGATCTAAAGGGAGTCAATTAATTCCTCAGCTTAAACCATTTCTTCCTTGGATCACCATGTAGGGATTGTGCTGCTCCATAATCAATGGAAAGATTGATTCCCTACCTTTCACTTTTACTGACATAGGATTAATTTGAACAGAACTCGTTCCTCCTCTAGGACCCCTTGCACTCCCAAAGGTATCTGATTCATTAGGCTTATTATGTATAGAAAGTCTACAACTGTTCCTGACTTTTAGAATTCAGGGAGCAGAGAGCAGAAGTCTAGATTAAATTTCTCAGGAAAGAGCAAAACATCTATGGGCACCATCTGTCTGATGAGCATTGGTTCTTTCCTTCCAGAAACCTCTTTCACATCTCTCTCCTTTGTGATGCTGGAAATTAAACCCAGGGCCTCACAATGCTAATCAAATGCTCTACCATTACTCCCCCAGCCCCTCCTCTATGAATCTTATGATGCTGGCCCCATTGTATCCCAAGAAAGATCCGTAGCAGGTTTGATGGTAGCTGATTGCCTGATGGGAGTGTAGTCCAAGTTCAGAGCCTGGCTCTGCTACTTAATGACATCACAAAGCCAGTATTTATATTCTGCTTACTTCAAAGTGGCCTCATTCCAGTAAACTATCCTAATGACAGGGACTTAAACAGTGACCCAGTGAAAGCCCACCTGTTTTGTACACTTCAGGCTGTGGAACTTTGCTCAAGAAACATGAAGAACCACTGCTACTTCACCTGCCTCCATAATAACCCAGTGTTGTGTTTGGTGAGTGACTTATTTACCTTGTGTCTTGGTTTCTTCATATGTGAAACTTAGAGAATCATATCTGTTGACCTTACCCCAGGACCCACTTTCCTTTTGATAATCTCATTTGCTTTTTCTACCATAAAGCTTTACCAGATCTCATCTCTTTCTTCTTGTTCTTGTTTGTTAAACTTGCAAACCAGAACACCTATTTACTAGTTTCTAATTAGAAACTCTCAAGCACATTCTTTACCTGTATGCAGATGTAGCTAGGAAGTTAAACTATATTGTGTAGTCCTATATTCATCTCCCTATCAATAACTAATCTTTATTTAGGTCTTGCTAGCAGCCAATTAATATAATTCTAAATGTTCATATGTATGAAAATTTAATCCTTACAATAACCCGATGAGTTGGGTAACTTTATTATTTCCATTTTACAAGCAGGAAAATTGAGGCATAGAGTAAGTAACTTATCCAAGGACACACGGCTAGTAATACTGGGGTCTGCCCCAGAGCCTGAGCTTTTGGAGTGATGTGATCTACATAGGGGTGAAACTTCCTCGTGGACTCCTTACTGCACCAAGCACATCTTTAATCATGTATATCCATGCTGCTGGTCAGGCTTCCCAGCTCATCACTGTGCAATCCCAGTGCTTAGAAGGTCTGTCTTGTTTGCCCTTATAAGGACTCTGCTGCTGTAACAGAATATCCAAGACCAGGTGATTTATACAGGATAGAAGTTTATTTGACTCACAGTTCCAAAGTCCAGGAGCATGGAAATGACGTCTTCTTGGCATCTAGTGAGGGCCTTCTAGTTTCATCATAACATGGCAGATATAGGCATCATATGGTTAGTCAGAGCAAGTGAGCAAGTGAGCAAGCTTGGGTTTCTCTTTTACTTATAAAGCCACTAATGTTGAGGTTCTGTGCAGTAGGTTTCAATCCTCAAGACCCAACCCCAGCTAATCCTAATTACCTTAGTAGGCCTCATTTCCAAATAACATTAACATATGAATTCGAGGATCAGGTCTATCTAACACATGAATTTGGGGGGGGTATATTCAAACCATAGCAGTTGTAATTGATTTCATGTTCTGCTGTTGCATTAAGCTTGAAATTCTTTTTTTTAATATTATTTTATTTTTAGTTGCAATTGGACACAATATTTTTATTTTATTTTTATGTGCCACAATTCCAGCCCCAAGCTTGAAATTCTTAACACATTTTTTCTTTGAACCTGTGTGTGTCCCCATCTCCCTGCCAGGAAGTCCCATGGGAAAATGGAGCATAGAGGTGAGCAGATTAGATACAAGCAAGATGTATATCTGTTGCTCTTTACCACCACATTTGCGCACTGTGTCCGTGTGACCACTGAGCACAGACAGAATTCCAGAGGACCCACAGGCATGAAATTGAGTAAGACTCTGAGTGAGTGTAATGACTTGGGTCACGACTGAGCAAGCAGCTGCATTGGCAGCTCTGAGAGGCCACACTTGCCTTTTGAACCAAAACCGGCCTTGGCCAGACTTGCTTTGAGTGGAGAAAGAAGGCAGTGATGTTTCAAGTGGCCACAGAGATGTGTCATAGCCTTTCTTACTCAGGTTGCCTCCCTTTGTTAGCCAGCCACTTAACCTGAAAACAACCTTGTGGCAAGGAAAGAAAGGACACCCCACAGTTCCACTTCCTTTCAGTCTCTCCTTTCTCCCCAGACAGCTGAAGGCAGAGAGTGTTGGTTAAAAAAAAAAAAAAAAAAATACCCGTATCAAGAAGCAAAATAAAAATAGTTGAATTAGGGGCTGGGGCTGTAGCTCAGAGGCAGAGTGCTTGCCTAGCCTGTGTGAGGCACTGGGTTTCATCCTCAGCACCACATAAAAATGAAACAAATAAAATAAAGGCATGCTGTCCAGCTACAACTACCAAAAAAAAAAAAAAAAAAAAAAAGTTAGTTTGGGGCAGCAGAGCAGTTCCACTGTTCTGGTAAGAACAAAATACATAAAAATGTATGAGGTTCAAAATACAAATGTGTACCATCTATGATCAAATATATGAATTAAATGCTTATTATTTTTTCACTTACAAGTAGCATTGTTTGACATAAAGATTTATGATTTTGTTATTGTTTTCATTCATCATGGTCCCAGAGTGGTGTTGGTCTGATGTTGAGGTTCTATGCAGTAGTTTATTTATTTTTTAAATTTTAATTTATTATATATGACAACAGAGTGCATTACAATTCGTATTACACATATAGAGCACAATTTTTCATAGAGATATGGTTGTACACTGTGCAGTGGTTTATGTTAGACAGACACAGGTCCTAGCTTGGAGAGCCAGGTCAGATCCTAGGATCGCAGAGGCCAGCTACAGGAGAGACCAGCTCTGGATTTCAGCGACAGCTTTCTCTTTCTCATATTATTTTCTGTATGGGATAATGAGCCCCCACAAGGCAGGTACCATGTTTTTTTTTCACCTCTGCTGTACCAGGCTTAGCATTTTCGAAAGTGTTCAATAAATAATCTGCAGATGAATGAGTGTATAAATGACTGAGTGGATAAAAAGGCAATGAGGATTCTTTAACAGTCTTCTGTCCCAATTATGTTGGAAAGGATTAAGCAAAATGAAAAGTGTTCATGTTTTCTTAGTGTGGATGGATATAAAGATGAGTCAGTTTGATTCATTTTGAGTCTTTCTTACCTTGAGGAATGGATATTAATCATAGGGTGACCACATAGCCCTACCTGCCCAGCCCCAATCCAGTTCATGCCTGCTGTTCCTGTAATTTTCAAGTGCCCTCCTCTCCTCTCAAATGATCTGTGGTCTGGGTGATAAATTATATGCTCATCCTAGTTATGGAAGGGAGAACTGCTTCTGAACAATAGCCAGAAGATACCAGGAATGGGGGTGTCCTAAATAGGTAGGGGCTTACAGCTGAGGGGAGAAAAACAATGCATCCTTGACCTCTTTCTTCTCTTGAATTCTTAGATCCTGGGGGCAGTATTTAAAGAGGTAAATGTGAAATGTATTTATTCTATGTTTATGATATTGGAAACCACTCAAACACATGGTTGAATTTCAATATTCTGTTGCAATTGGGTAATCAGAAATACGTATAACTAGCATCTACTATAGTTACTCTAAACTTTCTTCATTATGCTGTTCTTTCATTGTAATTAGTTTACATTTTTTGAGCACAATTTTGGAATGAACAGAGGGGATTCTCATCTTATTATGGATACTCATGTTGATAATTAAATTAGCATTTAGAACTTCACCTCAACTCTCAGAAGTATATTAAAACTTATTTATGCTCAACTCCCTAATTGTATAGATGAGGCCTCTCAGAGACAAGGAAGACTGAGATATTTTGTCGAATAGGTGAATAAATTTGTAATTGAACAAATCATCCGTCCAGGCACTGAGCATAGGTTGTTCTAATTCTTCACTGGTAAAATCTGTCCAACAATAACTTTACATAGCAATCATAAAATGCTTTTTCATGTGTGACCTTTACAATATCCTACCTTCACAATTCACCAGGAGGCTTATTTCATAAGTATTATCTGCTATGGAGCCTTCTATTAATCCATCGTTTCATCCTTACTTCTGTGTAAACCTACCTTTACTTTATATGAAAGGTGAGCCTTAAAGCTGGCCAGAGTTAGCAGGAAGAAGTGGTTATTGGCATCTTCTATTTCACATTTTCATTCTGTTTTGGAGGATAGTAACTCATTAGGATGAGAAACAAGTAATGAGAAATTATAATAAAAGTAAAAACAGGCATACATTTCAAGAACTGCATGGTGAGATTTGTCATATTCTAAATTAAAGGGGTGATAACATAGCCCATTCGTTTCTCTTCATTTTTCAGAATATACATACTGCAGATGAAGAAAGGCAGAGAACTTTCCTTAGTTTTCCTTATTTAACAACATATTTTCCCTGTGTATCAAGTTTAGAATCCCAGAACAGTTTTTAAATATCATTTAAAAGTCACTAGCAATTAGGTTGCCAGAGAAAAAGAGTCCAAATATAAGATTTTAAGTTTCATAAACATGTCAAAGTTTGTATAATAGAATACTGTCCCCTTTGATGAAAAAAGTTTCTTAACCTTGGAACTATTTTAAATTACACACAATTCTCACTCCTTTCCCAAGCCCAAATGCTGACATTTTTATATTTCTGCTTTGAATCTAAATAAATCTGTGATTGAACAAATCATCTGTCCAGGCACTGAGCATAGGTTGTTCTAATTCTTCACTGGTAAAATCTGTCCAACAATAACTTCACATAGAAATCATAAAATGCTTTTTCATGTGTGGCCTTCTACAATATCCTATCTCCACAATTCGTCAGGAGGCTTATTTCATAAATATTATCTGCTATGGGGCCTTCTGTAAATCCATTGTTTCCTCTTTACTTTCTGTGTAAACCTACCTTTACTTTATATGTAAAGGTGTGCTGGGAGGTGGCATCCTGATACTGACCACCAGGGGGCACCCTCCACAACATCTCAGCTCTGAAGGACAAGTTTCGGTTCTCAATGCTGTCAGCTCCAACCACACCCTTTTCTTAGGGCATGCCCCTTATTTGAAATGAGAATCATTGTGTTTGTGTATCACTCCCCTAAACAAATATTTTAAAACTCACTACAATGCTGTAATGCCACTATAAGAGAGAAATAATAAGGGAATATATGTTTTGTTACAACATCTGTACAATATGTATTTCAACATACAAATTCTAGATACAAACATACTAGAAAATTTAAAATAAAATATACAGATTCTCTGCAGTGATGAAACTTTAAAAATTAAGAAAATGCAGACAAACAAATAAAATGAAATGCAGTATTGGTTTCTACTGGAGTTCCATTCCTAAAAGAATCCAGTACTATTAAAATAATCTTTAAAAAGTACTTCTTTAGTATACATATGTCAAAACATCATCTTGTGGTCTAAAAATGAAATATAGTTATTTGTAAATTAAAAATAATAATTAGAACAATTTTTAAAAATAATTTAAAAACACTGCTCTACATTTTAGGCCCAGATAATGGCAGATTTTTTTCTAACTAATGTGAATGTTTTAGTGGGCATTCAGAAGTTGAGCAGATGGCTGGACAGTTCTTTTCTGGGTAAATTCCAACACATCTAGCATTCCCAATGTCCCTACCCCTTCAATACCAGTTGTGTCCCCCTATCTAACTTTTGTGCTAATGACCCCCCAAATATACTCCCAAAATGTCCCACCCATACTAAGGACTAAGGCAAGACCAAAAGGGCTTCCCTTCTGCTATCATCCCTCTCCATCCTCTCCATTCTAATACCAGAGGGAGATTCATTCAAAGACTCCAGTGCAGGTTTAACTGAATAAACCTCCATGTCATAGTTTGGATCTGAAGATGGTGCAGTTTAGATCTGAAATGTCCCCCAAAACCCATGTGTTAAAGGCTTGGCCTCTAATCCATGGAGGTGGATAATGTTTATGAGGTGGGGCCTAGTGGGAGAAGTTAGGTCATTGGTGGTTTGCCTTCAGGGAAATATTGGGGCTCCAGCCCCTTTCTTTTGCTTCCCGGGTACCATGCAGTGATGAGCTTCCTCTGCCTCATACTCCCAAAAGCTATGGGCCAACCAATCAGGGACCAACTTCCAAAATTTTAGCCGAAATAAACATTTCCTTTTTTGAAGTTGATTAACTCAGCTATTTTGTTACAGTAAAGGAAAGCTAGCACACTCTGTTACCCATATTTTTATACCCATAAAAGTGGGCCATTCTGTTTTCTGAAAGCATAGGGAAAGAGTATTTAAAAGAAACAGGAAGAAATGCAAACAACAAACATGTGGCATTGGAGCTGTGCTAGAAACATTGATGCCAAATTTCTTAAGGCAAGGACAGATGGTTACCTGCGTTGAAAATATGTTTTAAAAATATAGATTTCATACTTTTAAATCTGTGAGGAATAGGACCAGAGAACCTGCATTTTTAACATTATCACTAGGAGATTTTTTTGGGGGGCGGGCGATACAGGGATTGGAAGAGGGGGTACTTGACTGTTGAGTCACAACCCCAGCCCTATTTTATATTTTATTTAGAGATAGGGTCTCACTGAGTTGCTTAGAGCCTTGCTTTTGCTGAGGCTAGATTTGAACTTACAATCCTTCTGCCTCAGCCTCCCAAGCCGCTGGGATTACAATCGTGCACCACTGTGCCTGGCTCACTAGCAGAATTTTAATGTTCTCAAAATTCAAGAGCCTCTGAGATCATCACTGTCAACAACACCACACAGCTGCTAATCTGACCATGAGAGGGTCTAGTGGATACTGTGAGAGGCTGGCTTGGGTCCCACATGGAATTTTGTCAGTTACCTTGCAAGGGGAGCTGGGAGGTTCCCAACCACCCAATATAACAGATGCCTCAGCTTCATACACAGGGGCCCACCTTGACTTCAGGTGAACTTTAAATTTCCTGACTGCCAAAAAAATTGCTCATTCTCTTGAAAATTTCCCACTGTTCATGCTGTTCAAAGAGGATGGTTTCTCATGAAAAACTAGGAATTATTTCATATTTTAATGTGTCTTTATGTTAAAATAAGAGAAAAAAACTGGAATATAGACAAATAACTGGTTTTGGACAAGGTTGTGAGGATGCAGAAATTCTGGATATAATTTGGGCTGTGAGTGTACAGCACAAAATGTAGTTCTGAGTAAGCCATATTTTGTTCCTCTATGGGTCAAAGTTAAAGTCATTTCTCGTTGTACAACTGTATATAAACACAGAATGAATTTCACTCATTTGGTGATATATATATATATATATATATATATATATATTTTTTTTTTCAGTACATGGGATTGAACCTAGGGCCTTTATGCATGCTAGGCAAACACTAGATCACTGAGCTATATCACCAGGTCTTTATTTTATTTTGAGATAGGGTATTCCCAAGTAGCCCAGGCTGGTCTGGAACTCAAAATCCTCCTGCTTCAGCCTCCTGGGTAGCTGGAATTACAGGCATGCAACACCACACCAGGCTTGGTTTAGTGATATTGTAAAGAGTATTTAAGTTTCCTCCACTGGTATTAGATAGTGATAATAATGAAAATAATATCAGAGCTGGGTATGGTGGCATGCATCTACAGTCTCCACTATTTAGGAAGCTGAGGAAGGATCATTGAGTTCAAGGCCAGGTTCAGGAACATAATAGAAGCCCATCTCAAACAAACAAACAAAACCTTATCCAAGGCCAAGAAATCACACAGAAGATATGACTTTGGCAGGATTTGGACCCAGATTCACGTGATGTCAATGCCTCAGCTCTTATAACCATACCACACTGTTTTGGACAAAGAGGTCATGAGCACAATCCACAGACATTACTGACACCAGTGCTGTATGAAGTTCCCTAGGCCTGCATTTAGGCTCCTACAGAAGAATGATACAATTGGAACCATGGAATATATGTTATAAGTATATGCAATGAAGATTCCAACACAAGGAATTGAAAGCCAAAGAGGAGACAATGAAGTAACCCAGAGATTGGCAAGCACCAATCATGACTATCATGGAAGTCTGAAAACTTCACAACTTTGAATTATAATAAACAACCCCTCCTTTTAAGTTGATTTCTCTTAGGTATTTTATTATAGTAACAGAAAGTTGAGTAATAAACCCCCTCACCCAGCTTTTCACACATAGATAAAGGTGGGTCATTCCTTCCCTAATAGCACTATGGTTACATTCTAAGCTCAGATAACAGGTTATTATCTGATGGGACAATTCTCTGGGCACATCTAATATCCCTTACTCACAACTCACCTAAATGCCAATTATGCCCCCCAATCCAATTTTTGTGATAACAAACAACATCTTAAAACACTCCAAAATGCTCTTGACAGCAAGGTGACAAGGAAGCCAAAGTTACCAGAAGGAGCAAGGACAGCCTCAGAGAGCCATTCCACAAAGGAGACTGGACCCTGCCAGAGAAGACACATGAGGCAGAGAGAGAGGGTGATACCCTGGTCTTTCCCTTCCTGTCCATTCTAATCTCCTGACAGCCCACCCTCAGTTAAACTGAGCAAAGCAAGAAGCCTGGAAACGCACCCATGGTAGAGCACAGAGGGGAGAGGCAGGGACCAAGATCTGGTGGTAGAGGAACCAAACAGGTATAGTCACACTGAGTCTTGCTGTTGTTTTACAGAATAAGCACCTCAATATTCTTTTAGATAGTAAACCTATTCATACCATGAGACTACTTTGATTTAACAACAAAAACCTTTTTTTAAAATCACATTTGACTTTAAAAACACCTCTTCTATATGCAGATATCTCTTTATACCTGTAACTTACTGAATATTGGAAAATAAAGAGGCATTAGTGAATTCTCCTTCCCCAGGGCCAGTAGTCACATTTGCCAGACTAATAATAAGAAGGATGAATTTTGTTCGACTTAGTACCTGAAGGAAAGGGAAGCTAGCTATAAGTTGGTCACCTGACTGATGTTTTTGGAAGACTAACTTACCTTTGGGGTGGCCATTTGTCTGACTGTTTGTGGTCTGAGGAGCTGGCAAGATTGTGCTACCAGTCCTGGGCATAATTCTTCAGGAATTTGAGGGTGGTGGAGTCTTCTGGGTCTCTGGAGGGAGTTCTACTGTCTTGGACTGTTAGTTAGCATTAATTGAAGGGGAGAGTTAGAGCTCCCTCTATGGGAGCTGGCTAGCTCATGGTGTGGTACCTTTTCTGTCTGTGCTCTGTGGTAACTGAGGCCCACAGCAAAGCTAACCAATGTTCTTTTTCTCCAAACACTCCATGAGATATGGCTAAGGTTGTACTAGACATTACATCAAAGAGTATTTCTTGTGTGTCATCTCACATTTGGAAGAATTCTCAGAAAAGCGACTCACAAACATTCAGCAGTTCTTTATTCAAAGCAACAGAGCTGGCCAGGTTTCAGTGCCCTCAGAGGTCAACCCCTGACAAGGCATAATGTCTTCTGGGAGATCTGATTCTCTGATTTATATAAGTTTTAAAAAATTAGTTTATCCTGCACTTTTTGAAGGTTGTGATTAAGATCACAAACTTTGGAGTCTATTTTTTTTTTTCTGTTAGTTTTACAAGTCTGTCCTCTTCTCTGTATCCCTACTACTACTACTGTCCTCTCAACCAGAGCTTTTTTTTAATTGATTTTATTTTATTTTTTAAATACACAACAGTGGCATGCATTACAATTCTTATTACACATATAAAGCACAATTTTTGTATCTCTGTACATAAAGTATGTTCACAACAATTTATGCCTTTATACATGTATTTTGTTGTTTTGCATTACAATTCTTAATACACATATATATCATGATTTTTTCATGTCTCTGTATATAAAGTATGTTGACACCCAATTCAAGTCTTCATACATGTACATACATGTCCATCACATTCCACCATCCTTGCTAATCTCCTGCACCCTCCCTTTCCCTCCCACCCCTCTTCTCTATCTAGAATTAATCTAATCCTCCTGCTCTTCCTCCCTACCCCACTATGAGTCAGCCTCCTTATATCAGAGAAAACATTCGGCATTTGTTTTTTTGGGATTGGCTAACTTCACTTAGCATTTTCTTCTCCAACACCATCCATTTACCTGCAAATGCCATGATTTTGTTCTTTTTTAATGCTGAGTAAAATTCCATTGTGTATATATGCCACATTTTTTTTAACCCATTCATCCACTGAAGGACATCAAGGTTGGCTCCACAGTTTAGCTATTGATGTGGCTGTGTCCCTGTAGTATGCTGTTTTGAAGTCCTTTGGGTATAGTCTGAGGAGAGGAATAGCTGGGTCAAATGGTGGTTCCATTCCCAGATTTCCAAGGAATCTCCATACTGCTTTCCAAATTGGCTGCACCAATTTGCAGTCCCACCAGCAATGTATGAGTGTACGTTTTCCCCCACATCCTCGCCAACACTTGTTGTTTGTCTTTATAATAGCTGCCATTCTGACTGGAGTGAGATGACATCTTAGAGTAGTTTTGACTTGCATTTCTCTCATTGCTAGAGATGATGAGCATTTTTTCAAATATATGTTGATTGATTGTATACCCTCTTCTGAGAAGTGTCTGTTCAGGTCCTTGGCCCTTCTGTTGATTGGGTTATTTGTTTTTTCAGTGTTTAGCTTTTTGAGTTCTTTATAAACCCTAGAGATTAGTGCTCTATCTGATGTGTGAGGGGTAAAAATTTGCTCTCAGGATGTAGTCTCTCTATTCACCTCACAGATTGTTTCTTTTGCTGATAAAAAACTTTTTAGTTTGAGTCCATTCCATTTATTGATTCTTGGTTTTAATTCTTGTGCTATAGGAGTCTTATTAAGAAGTTGGGCCTAATCCCACATGATGAAGATTAGGGCCTACTTTTTCTTCTATTAGACACAGAGTCTCTGTCAACCAGAGCTTTTTGCCACAGCTACCAACTGCCCTTTTCCTGCCCTTTTCCCCCTCTGCTCCCCCATGCTGCTGATGGGCTCTTTTCTTCGCAAATATGATCAGTCATGCTCAGAATCCTTCAATGGCTCCTAGCCTCTAGGATAATATCCAAATACCTCTGCCACCCACCTAAGCCCATCTCTAAACCCTTCCTTACTTGCCTTCCCACCTGCTCCTCTCCCCATGCTGTCATAGACCCTAGTCTCTCACCTACAAGACCCACAAGAAAATGCAAACCTCCTCAAGCTCATTGAGGTGCACATCCTAGCACCTTGTAATTATTGCCTGCCCTCTGTCTCCTTAAAATGCCAAGGCTGGAGGACAGTTTGGGCTTTTACCTTGGGTTTTGCCCAATATCCAGTGCCTGAGACATAAGTGCATTTAATGATTTGTGAAAAGCACTTTATAGTACATATGGTGTGTTTTCCTATTTGCTCATTTAATCCTCATTCACACTCAGGTGGCAAGTCTTTTCTAAATATATAGGTGAAGGAGGAAACTGAGGCTCAAAAATGTCAAGTGCCTTGCTCTTAGAGCAGAATTCATACTCCAGTAAGAGGGAAGGTGCAGGTCTGAGAGGAAAGTACCGGACTGAGAGTCCTGCTGAACCGAGCTGAATTCCAGCTCAGCCACGGTTAAGACACCCCAACAAGCGACTGCACCACCCTGCGCCCATGTCCTCATCCTTAATCAAGACAGGAATTTCGATTCGGGATTGTTAGGAAAATTAAATAAAACAATGCTTATGAAAGTGTCTAACAGTGCTTGGCTCTCAGCCGGAACTATAAATGTGAGTTCCCTTTCTGACCCCAAGCTTGGCGATCTGCTTCTCCTATTTCTACAGCAGCTCCTCCCTCTCGGTGCTCTGGAGGCCACTGGGGGTGCCAACTGTGGAGCGCTGTGCCCATCTTGACGCGATAGCTGTTTTGGGTACCAGCGATCCTTAAAGGAGCGCGGGGACTCTGAGCACAGCTTGGAAAGCACAGTGTATGTGTGAGGGGACTGAGGGGCCCAGGGGTTGGGGTTGACTGAAGGGGTCGGCGTTGGTCAGCTAACAGAAAATGGACGACCCAAAGCACACACCACAGAGCGGCCAAGCGACACCTCCTGGACTTCAATCTTCGTCAAAGTGGCGGGTGCCCGACCCCTTCCCCTACATCACTCGGCTTTTTCTCTATCTCCCCAGCTCCTGGCAGTGTCTCTATGGCCTCAAAAGACAAGGAGGGTCCCAGGGCTGCAAGAGCGCGTGGACGCCGCCGACTCCGCGCCCCTTGGGAGCTGAGGCCCCGCCCCTCGCGGGCGCCGGCTGGCGGGAGGCGGGGCATGCGCATCCTGCGGCGGGCGCAGGGCGAGGGGCGGCGGGGAGCGCGCGTGCAGTTTCTCTCCGCCGGGAGCTGCGCGGGCGGCGCGGGCCGGAGCGGGCGGGTGCCGTGGGGCGCGGGCGGGCAGTGGGCGGGGAGCAGGACGCGGGAGCCGGGTGCGCGCCACCGCCAGACGAGTGCGGGTGAGCAAGGCCGCGGCGGCGTACCCACGAGCCCGGAGCGCAGGTTCCAGGGGGATGCGAGGGATCCTGAGCCGCCTTGCGGCTGTTCGCAGAGAACTCACGCGGCATTGACCTCAGCGAGGGGAAAGTGAAGCGGCCGCGGTTGCGAGTCCCGCAGGGACTCACGGGCCGAGTGTGTGTAGTGGGCGGAGGGGGGGACGGCGGGAGCGCGGGGCGCAGACCGGGCGGGGCAGGGGGACAGTGATGAGCGAGCGCGCGGGGAGGCTGCACGCCGCCGCCGCCGCCGCTCGGAGCATCTGCTGCCCAAGCTGCTGCTCACGGCACCGGTTATGGAGACGCTGAATGGCCCCGCGGGCGGCGGCGCCCCGGACGCGAAGCCACAGCCGCCTGGCCAGCACCACCGCCACCACCACCTCCACCCGTTGGCCGAGAGGAGGCGACTGCACCGCGCGCCCTCGCCCGCCAGACCCTTCCTCAAAGATCTGCACACCCGGACCACCATGCCGGGCCCGGCTCCGGCTGTCCCCTCGTCTGGCCGAGCCCCGACACCCGCTGCTCCACGTTCACCTAGCCTAGCGGGCAGGGCACCGCCCTCGCCCGGATCCCTGGCCGCGCCCGGCCGCCTCTCCAGGCGAAGCGGCGGCGTCCCCGGCGCGAAGGACAAGCCGCCGCCGGGCGCTGGGGCCAGAGCGGCAGGCGGCGCCAAGGCCGCCCCGGGAACCAGGAGGGCGGCGCGCACGGTGCCTGCTGAGCCTCTGCCCCGGGCTGGGAAGCCTCCTGTGGCCGAACCGCCATCCGCTGCTGCTAAGGGCCGCAAATCCAAGCGCGGCTTGGGAGCAGCTCCTGGCCGCGCCATCGGCTCCATGCCCCTGACTGCCCCGGTTCCCTCCGTGACCCTTTCTGTGACCTCGGCTGTCGGCGCAGTGCCCCCCGGCTCGCGCATCAGCCACACGGACAGCAGCTCAGACCTCTCCGACTGCCCCTCCGAACCTCTGTCGGATGAGCAGCGTCTGCTCCCCGCAGCCAGCAGCGACGCTGAGTCCGGTACCGGCTCCAGTGACCGTGAACCCCTGCGAGGAGCCCCCACGCCGAGCCCGGCAGCCCGGGGAGCACCGCCTGGCAGCCCCGAGCCCCCAGCGCTCCTCGCCGCGGTCTCTTGTCTCGGGGGCCGAAGCAGTCCAGGCGGGATCCCCCCGGGGTCCCCGGGTCTTGGTGCGGCAGAGGATGCTGGGGGGCGCGTGCTGCCTGAGCGACCTGTCCCTGCGATTCTCAAGGAGCCCAGCCAGCTTGAGCAGCCCCGGCTCCTGTCGGTCCCAGTGGCGGAGGAGGAGGAGCTGCTTCGGGAGATGGAAGAGCTGCGCTCGGAGAACGACTACCTGAAGGTGAGCAGGGGACTGGGCAGCAGGTGTGGAGGCGCTCCCCGGACGGTCCAGCTTTGGGTGGCGCCTCTAGAGACCTTACTCCCCGAGCTTCACAAGCTCTCTACCCCTTTTGCTCTCCATTTTCCTGACCCAGCATTCATTAGGTCTTGAGAACTTGGGAAAACTTCTGAAAGGAGCAGCAAGACCTGTGGGTCCTTCTCTTCCACGTAGCTTTTCTTGTTTCTACAAGTCTTGCTTGTCTTCCACTGATGCCTTTTTAGGGAGAGCCATCACTGCAACCCCCCCCCCCCCATCACGTGCTCAGTCTCACCTGCAGGACAGGATTATTCTACTGACACCCAACTCTGCCGGACACATGCAAGTGTGTGTCCATTCCAGAAAGTGCATTTGTCCAGGCTGTGAACTTACTGCTCCTCTTGTAATTACAGAATGAGCTGGGAGCACTCATTGCCTCCTTGAGGCTCCAGAGAGCAAGGTGTGTGTGTGGGGGGAGTGGAGGGGAAGTTCCGAAGGTGATCATTTTTAGCAGTAAACTTTAAGTTCAGAGTTGCCTGGGTTCAACAGCCCTTTATAAGCATCCACCAATAAGTTCTTATGTGTCAGGAGAGGACACGCCAGCTCTTTCCAAGGAATCACAGCCTCTGCTACACTGCCAGCAGGGCTGCAGGCAGTGGCCTCTTCATCCTGTTAGTCTTGGAGTGCTTAATCCCACTTCATCTTTCCTCCGTGGAGGAGGACTGGTTGTGGAAACCAGGGTTTAGACCATGTTGGGGGTCAATACAATTTAGGTGACTAGAGAGAGGAATGAAGGGGGGCTATGCTGAGGACAACTTTTAGTTTTTCATAATCCTCAGGTTAGCAAATAGCTTCAGGGGTATAAATTTGTTTGTGTATCTGTTAAGGTCTTAGTGAACAACTTCCCAAGAGGCAGGAGGGCTCTGCTTTATCAGTGGGTTATGTGATTTGTTTTTTCAACAAATGCTGAACCTGCCTGATTGAGGTCCAGGTTTTGGTAGGTGGGACTGAGACTTGAGTGTTTAAGGTGATGATGGTACAGTGTACAATTCAAGCTGGAATCAGCATTTTAGCCACTGGGTCCTCCTAAACCTTAACAGAAGCTGCCCTAACCAGCCAGGTGCAGTAGTTATCTTATGCAAAGAATGAGGCAGAGAAAGAGGTGAGAAGAGAGCAGATTGGGACTTGGAGCAAGACTTTTCAAATAGTGTCACCTACTCTTATGTAATAGACTACATAGTGAAATTCGAAGATGCTGAAGAGAAAAGGCAACTATATTGTGTGTGGCTGTCTCATGCAAGTGGTACTTTTTAAAATACCCAACAATGTAAGCTCCTGAGGATGGGAATATTGTCTGTCGTTGTAGTCCCAACTGTTAGTGTAACTCCTGACCTATAGTGTTTATGATTGAATGATGTGATTGCAAATCTATATCATGACTACTAAGCACCAGAAACCCCTGTTGTTATATTTATTACAACCCCAATTCCACAGACAAGGATGCTTAGAACTAGAAACTAATGGGACTTGTCCAAGGTGACCCAGTCATTAAGTGGTGCTGCTTCCATTTCGCTGCTCCCTGAGCCTCTGCTTTTTTCACAGGCTGCATCCCTGTTTCCAGCAAGGCTGCTTTTCTCAGTGTTGCTGCTTCAGAGCTGTTTTATTAGCTTACCATGTTGAGCTTTCCTGTGGGACCTCTGTTTTCTTTTCAGGAGAAAGGGCCATAATGAACACCTCTCTGCTAGCCTGTGTACCAAGGGCCATACAAATCCCATAGGCAGCATTTAATTTGCTGGAAATGTTCAGTTGCAATTTCCTGGGGAGAAAGTGTCATGACCATCTGTTTACTAAGCCTGAGTCTTTCCCAAAGATTTTACTCAGACAGGAGAGAGAATTGGGTGGAGGGGATCTGAAGGAGGCTGGAAAACCAGAATGATTGCATGTATGTCCATGCAATCATTATGTCCATGCTTGGTCATTCAAAAGCTTAAGTAAAAATAGTTCAATTGGGACATATATGAGAATCCTGGTGGACTTTTCTATGGGTCAATGACCTTGTCCACTTGTGGAAAAATTGGGCTTTAAGCATTAATGAGCACATGGGGCAGACAGTAGTCATTCCTTTTTTTACACATGGTGGTAGAGTATACATATTATAAACCGAGACTTCTCTTTTTCTTGTTTATGTTGCTCAGGGGTATATATATATATTTTTTTTAATAGAAAGTAGTAAAAGCGCAGCCTTGACCAATTACTTTCTTAGGGAAGGTTGCACCAAATGTTTGAGATTAGATGTAGCATCCACCTGTTCAAATAATATCTAACAAGAAGAAACTTGGTTTAGAGATTTGATTTCCATGTATTTTGGAGGGTTGGGATCATATGGAACATTACATTCTTTTCTGAATCAGTGCTGTCCCCAATGCTTTTGGCAATATTATCTGTGGCAATATTGTCACAGTTTCAGAGCTTGATTGACCAAAGTATAATCAAACAAAAAATAAGGCCATCACTCCTCCTTATGGGAGGATGTCTCACTGATCAGGAAATTCAAATGGAAATCTCCTGGCATTTAGCCTGCCTTCCCTTGTGCTGGGTGGGGAGTGTAGAGTCCGAATTCCTAGTTTCTGTCTCTTCATCAAGAGGGGTGACTAAATGAAAAGGGCAAAATTAATCAATCCAGGGGTCTGGCTTTGGCATGAAAACAGGGAGAAACAGGCTTGGATTGTTGTTCGGCTTCTGATGAACTTAAGAGATACCTGGAAGTATTCAGAAATTAATGTTAAGTGGCCGAGTTCAGTGATTCCCAGGCCTTTACTTCTTCTAAAACAAAATCCGGCACACTTCTTGATGCTGAGGACTGTCTTCCACAGATGCTGGCGTGTTTCCTCCCTGTCAGGCTGCCATGACTGTGTTTTACTCGAGTGCTCTGGGACATTCAGACAAGCCATAGTGCTCACTGTCAACATATTAATTATGTCCTCTGTTTCCACAGGCTTTTCAGGAGCATGTAATCACTTCGAGTTTACTGGCCTATTTTGAAAATGCTTTTAGTGACCTTACTGATGATGTGTTCATAACCCACCCCCAGATAGTGGACCGTAGCTGTGTTGATGTCCTTCAGGGTGAGACAGGATTGGCTATTTGTTTTTGCTCTTGTGTTCTTAATTATTTCATAAGAATTATCTTTGGTTGAAAGAAAAGTCAGTGCCAGATCTAAGAGCAGATTACTTTTTCTTGGGAGGAATAATTTCCTAAGAGAGATCAGTGTTGGTTTTCTCTCTTCCTTCCTTCCTTCCTTTCTCTCTCTCTCTCTCTCTCTCTCTCCCTCCCTCCCTTTCTCCTCTCCCCTTCCCTCCCCTCCCTCCCTCCCTCCCTTCCTTCCTTCCTTCCTTCCTTCATTCCTTCCTTCCATGTGGGAGGATCAAACCCAGGGCATTGTGCATGCCAGGCAAGGACTCTACTGAACTATACCCCTAATCCCTGAGGTTTTGATTTTATAGGTTGCGGTGTCCCCCCACTGATTAAGCCTTACCATCCTGTTTCTCACTTGGGGTAGTAGATTTTTGAGTTTCAGGTTCTAACATGGTTTGTTACATTTGGCTGTCTGGATGCCAGGTGCTCAGGGAGGCCTGGAAGGGGACACTTGGAGTGGGGAAACTTCAGGGCAAAAATAAGCAACTCTGAACAGCTCAAATGTTTGAGCTCCACCTTCCTTCCCCTTCCCTATCTTTTGGAAGGGTTAACGTGGATTGCGTTCCCTATATCCTGATATTCCACTTTCCACACCCCTTTCTTATTCAGCCTATTGAAGCATGGCTATAATAATCTTAGGTGGCAAGATAATGTTGACTTAGGGCAGCTAGCCCATCAACTTCTGGCCAGACTGTCACTTGGTAAACAATGGCAGTGGGTCCTGTGCCTCTTTAGCTATTGCTGGGACTCTGCAGAGAACATTTTCATTGTCCAGGGGAAAATGAGGTGGATTGTTTGCATATTACAATAGACAAGATTTTCTGTCTGCAACTCCCAGAAGATGGGAGTTATTGCAACAGTATATATAGGGCTTCTGCTACTGTCTAAATTAGGTCTATTTAAAGAGGAGTTATTAAAATAGAAATAGTTATAGATTTGGGGTTGTTTAAAAGAGATTGAGTTGCAAATATAATCAGTATGATCAAAAGGTTTTCTTATCACTTATACTAAGAAATCATGAATTTAGTCTTTATATTTGTGGATAAAACTAGCCTAGAGGTTTTCATTAACATAGTTATTTTTAATCTTGGTTTGTTCATTTGCAAACACGGTACCTCATTAGTTCTCTACTATGACAGATGTGTATATATACATGTGTGTATAATAAAGCTTGACTTGTCCTCTGTACGTAAAAGGGAATAGTTGGACAGCTTTACGCTTCTTCAAGAATCCATTATATATATAATATATTTGAAAAATACAATTAGATTAGATTAGCTTTTTCAGTGGGATAATAATACAACATATAAATATCCAATAGATCTGATGTTGATTCAGCATAAAACTATTGATTAAGAACAGTATTATCCTTATTAATTTCTACATATAAAAAGACAACAGCAGTTTCCCACTTTTATTTTACTGTCTCTAAATTATTATCTGCCAAACACTATATGACTATATGTTCTGCTTGATTTGATTTTCTTGAACATGTAAGTGGCAGGCCTCATCAAGGTTCTGGGGTACAACATTTTCTAAATTAGAGCATGCCCTCAGAAAATTAATGTACTGTTAGTTTGAAAATCACTATCCATCATGACCCTAATCCAAATAATCACAGTTTTTGCTTTTCAAGTGACTGCTGCCAGCTTACATGGTTTATAATTTCCATCTCTCATAACTTCCTTTCACCGAACCTGAAAATTGCTTTTTTCCAGATGCCACAGAAAGAGTTGGAATAGTGGCTTCAGTTCTGTCTCTGTAATGGACATGTGTTGGGGGGGGAAGCATTTAAACTTTTTGATTCTCAATTTCCTCATGTTTGAAATGAGTGTATTAGTATTTTTGCTGCACATTGCAATGATTTCCTGAAGACCAATTGCTCTAATGGATGTACTTGTACCTCGATCATTTTCGAGCTCTAAGTGCTAGGCTGCTTTTCGTAGTTCACACTGATGGTGGGGTTTTAAAAGTACAATCGAAAGTCTGTTATTGTTTCATCTGTCCCAGTTGTAGCAAATAATTTGTAGTATTTAGTGGAAAGTGCGTGTTCATGTTTGGAAGCAGATAGCCATGGATGCAGTCTGGCTTCCATACACATTAACCAACCTCAGCTTGGTTTCCTTATCTCTAAAATGGGGGTAGTGTGTTCCTGGCAGGGTTGTGGTAGGGTTGATAATGAAGGTAAAGTGTTTAATAAAGGATGTCTTCTGTTTTAGAAATTTAGATAAAATGTAAGTTATAAAAGCAGTGGTTCAAATATGTGCAATTACGGTCCCTCCCTAATTTTCTTTTCTGGGCAACTAATGTTGGTGATTATTTATGCCAAAAAAATATTAGCTGTTTATGTTGAGCATAGCCTGCTCAATGATTTGAAGGCATGGGTGTGTCTAGCCCTTAAACTTTTCTTTTTTTTTTAAAAGCCTGTGATGGTTGTTTATACATCTATAGACCATGTCTAGCATTTAACATTAGGGTGGATGAGGGTCCACCCTAATTGCAAAGTCTGAAGGCTGCAGAACATTTTTATATCTGGAAGCTGTATTTTGCATCTTCTTTTGGTTATTTCAAATTTTAAAAACTTTTGCTTGAGGAACAGGTAATTTCAGGTTTTAATGATTTTGATTTTTAAAAACACGTTTTTTTTTTTTTTTTAGAAGGAATAGCAATCACAAACAATTCCTTCCATTAACAGAGGAGCTGAATCACTATGTATTTATATGTCTATATACATGTTGATTTATTGGTATACGTTCAGGTATTATTGCTTGTATTGAACTATTTTCTATTATTACTTCTAACATATTCAGAAACAAGCATTGCAGTTAGGCTGTTTCTCAAAATCTAATCTGTCCGTTTGATAGGGCAGCAATGAAACTTGACCTTGATTTTTGAAGATTCAGGAATAACTCTCTCTTTATGAAAGAATAACAACCGTAAACCCATTTTAAAGCCTTTGGTCTGTGGTTAGCCTCCTCTAGCGTGGGGTAGGCCTGGGATACAGTTTCCATTATCACAGCCTCAGTGTAGGAATCAGGCATCTGTGACAGCCTCCTCTTCCTGAAAGAGCACTTTCCTAAGAAGCCCGCCCATTTGACAACTAGGGAGTTGACAAAGTGATCTTCTTTAACTTGGGTTCTCCTTGATAGTCCACTGAAACAGCTTTCATTTTGAGTCATGGTCAGTTGTGTAGGACATTCTCTTATTCAGGAAGTGTGACCAGAGTGGAGAGAAGCTGCAAGCTGGGGTCAGGGGAATGAGCTGCCATATTTGTGCTCTTTTGGAGACTGTTGTATACACTTGAGGCTGACTGGAGAATCATCTCCCGCCCCCCCCCCCCCCATTTTGTTCCAACCCATATTTTCCCGTAGGATTTCAAGTTTATTTGTTATGTTTTCTTAACTTAATATTATCCAGGATAAACTCATCTTTAAGAGATTTCTTTTTCCAGGCATGGTGGCACACAACTGTAATCCCAGAAGCTGGGGAGGCTGAGACGGGAGGATTCTGAGTTCCAAGCCAGCCTCAGCAATGGCAAGAGCCTCTAAGCAACTCAGTGAGGCTCTGTCTCTAAACAAAATATAAAACAGGGCTGGGGATGTGGCTCAGTTTTTGAGTACCCCCCTGAGTTCAATCCCCAGTACAAAAAAAAGAAAAAGAGATTTCTTTCTGTTCAGTATCTTGTCTATCTGAGGCTTTGATGTTGGGAAAGAACTTGTGTTCTTTACCTAAATTTCTAGGTTTAGAATAAATGTAGGACTAGCAAGAATAGTAAGAATCAGGGGTGAATAGTAGGGCAAGAGCTGACAATTTGGGGTGTCTAAGTCTGAGAGAGTTTTTTTCTGGAGCCTCGATATTAATTAAATAAATAAATAGAAACTGAAAGCATTTTATTCTGGAGGCATTCAAATAATTAATTATTGAACAAATTAAGAAAATTTCTAAAATGCTTTTCTTTTTGTTTTAAAAAAAGTATTTTTTAGTTGTAGATGGACACAATATCTTTATTTATTTATTTTTCTGTGGTGCTGAGGATAGAACCCAGTGCCTCACACATGCAAGGCATCACACATGTACCACTGAGCTACAGCCCCAGCCCTAAAATGCTTTTCTTCATCTCTTCCAAATTGCCCCTCATTAAAACATAAAAGGTTACTTCAGTAGAATATATATCCTGTATACTGCTGCTTTATTTATGGGTTGGGGAAGTTTTCACAATTAGGCTGCAAGACCAAAATAAAGCAAAGGTGTAGGAAGTCCAATTTAGTCATTTTGTTGGTGTGGTCTGTGTGTGTTGACTGTTGGTGTGTATTCATTTCACAAATACTTTTTGAGAGGCAGATATGTCCCTTTTGTTGCGCTAGGTGCAAAGAAGATCCTAGAGATCTTCTTTGAAGATCCTTTGAAGCTTTTAGTGTAGATAACAAAACAGTAAATAGGAAAAAAAGCACAAATAATGTTAGACGATGATCATAAGTGGGAAGAAAACAGATTAAAGCAGGAGGTTAAAGACAGTGGGATTCCAGGCCTGGGGTCAAGGGAAGTGTGGACTATGTGACTTCCCACATTGTATGACAGAATGAGCTCCCCAAGACCTGCAAGGGGACAGCAGGTGAGACCTTGTGTCCTCTGCAGGCTGTCTTCCACTGGAGAGGCCCAGTGCCTTAGGGAGAGAGTTGGGGGTAGACTTGAAAGAAAGAAGCCCTGGCGGGTTTGGGCAGGGGGCGGGGTGGTCTGATTTACATATTAAAGGATGACTGCTGGATGGAGCTGGGAGGATTAGAGGGCCTGAGGGGAAGCTGGAGCCACTGTGTGTCTGTATGGCTGAGGGGCTGGAAGCCTGGGTCAGGGTCCCTGAACTGGGGCCTTGGTGTTTGAGCTGGGAGAAGAGTGCAGGCCCTTTGGGAAGAAAACAGCACTCACTGATGGTGTGGCTGTAGAGGGCAGAGGGCTTTAGGGGGGTTCTCCTTGTCAACAGTTTATAAAGATTTTAATTGGCTTTATTTGCACTCTTTGAATTAGGCAGCACTTAGTTCCATAAAATCCAATGAGTGTTCCCATGTGCTACGCAGAGATTTGTTTTATAGAGGGAGAAGGGCAGAAGAAAGCAGAAACAAAAGAACAAAGAGCAGATGGTGGTTTCAATGTTACTTTCCTTGTAAGGCAGGGACAGGGAGTCAGAACCATAGACAAATAGCTGATTAGTTAACATCAGGTTACTTTAGGCTACTTTCCCACCCCTAAGGATTAAAGCAGAGGGAACTTCATTATTATTGAAACTGACCTGTTTGGGGGACATTCTGCTATTATCTCTCTCCTGATTGCTTAGAAGGTCACAGAACAACTTAGTTTTGATTTGGTGACATGGAATTTAATATGAATGACATCATTTTAATTTTTAGCTTGGTCTGTTGGGGCCTAGTGTGGGAGCTTAGTCCAAAACAACATTTATAATTTTTTTTTTCATCATCCAGTGTTCAGATTGTTTTCGTGTTGGTGACAAAGAATAGAGATATGGGAAATAAAAGAGAGAAGAATGGGAAAAATATAAACTTCATGTATATTTGAATGATATAAACTCAATGTGTATTTGAAATATTGAAAAAATAATGAAAATGTTTCATTATTCAATAGAGTCATGTAATCAAAGCTGAGATTTGTATTGTGGAACAGAGTTTTAGAGACATTTGCAAGTATGCTATATTTCCAGGGTAGTTAAGTTATTATCCCATTAAAGTTTATGTTCTTTGAAGGTAGAGTCTGTCTGAGTCATCTTAGTATCTAACTTGTGCCTTAGAGATACAGGTTTAGGTCAGTGTTGAGTTTCACTCTAAAGATTTAGTTATCTGCAAAGTTGATTTCATTTTTGATGGTGTTAAGAACAAACTGGGAGTGGAATAGGTTCCAAAAGGCTACAAAGAATAATACAGGCTGGATTTTAGTTTCTTTGTCTATGAGATTTGAACAGACATTTGGTAATATTATTTCATGTGAGAAGTATTATATCACACAGACATTTCATGAGCTGATGGGAACTGTGAAAGGTATTCATTATTTAGTGTTGAGGAGTGGGGATAGGATGGTGGATGAAGGAGAGAAGTGCCATCCTTTCTGGATGGGCTTCACTCATAAATATGCTGTGTCTGGTTTCTTAGGATGAGTTGGATGAACTCCGTGCTGAGATGGAAGAGATGAGAGATAGTTATTTAGAGGAAGATGTTTACCAGGTGCAGGAACTTCGGCGAGAACTGGACCGTGCTAACAAAAACTGCCGAATCCTGCAGTACCGTCTCAGGAAAGCAGAACAGAAAAGCCTGAAAGTGGCAGAGACTGGGCAGGTGGATGGTGAGCTTATCCGAAGCCTGGAGCAGGACTTGAAGGTGAGTAGGAGGGGTTGATGGAGTGGGCATTCCCAAGGGGCTACTGTGTGCTACATCATTCCTCTGAAAATGTAACCTCTAAGACCTCTCATGCAAGGGCTCTACCACTGAGTTATCCCCCAACCCATCCCTAGCAAACTAGTACACATGTTCCTGATGTTCTTTTTCTGCTTATATCTTTCTCAATAGATGTAAGCATTCTTGGTTTACTTTATGCTTTAAAAGGTATGTGTAGTTGTATGACTTTGAATGGACCAAGATTTATATCTGTCATAAAAGGGACTGAACTAAACCTTAAAAAAACATCATAATAATGAATCTACAATGAAAAATAATTAATACCAGTCATTTGGCCTGACAATTGGATAGAAATTGTACAGAGAGCTGGGCACGGTTGGCACATGCCTGCAATCCTAGTGGTTTGGGAGGCTGAGACAGGAGAATCAGCCTCAGCAACTTCGAGGCGCTAAGCAACTCAGTGAGACCCTGTCTCTAAATAAAATACAAAATAGGGCTGGGAATGTGGCTCAGTGGTCAAGTGCCCCTGAGTTCAATCCCCCGTACCAATAAATAAATAAATAAATAAATAAATAAAAATAAAATAAAATAAATTGTACAGAGATTTCCTAAAGATCAGAAATATTTTTTTTTTTTAAAATCTATTGATCATCAAGACAGTCAAGAGCCATTCTTCAAAGCTAACCATCTCCCTTAATTATTTTTATGGTTATTTAGGTTTCTGGGATTCAGAAAGCCTGAGATTGCCATACTAAAGTGAGACTTTTACAGTGGTGATTTAACTGAAGGAGTAATAGGATAGTAACTAATTGTTCAAGTGTCTGTGAAAACCAGTGACAGGAATGGGAATGAGGTGAAAAAACCCCAGACTTTGTACCCTTTGCTCACCCTACAGACAGCAAAGCTTCTGCCATGACCTGGTTATCAAATCATTTATCTAGATTGAATTATGCATAACGTCCTCCTCCTAATGGAAGTACTTGTGAAATCTCATCTAGCCTTTTATTACAACAGGAAAAGAATCTTTATAATTCCATCAAAGTTATAAACCACCAACAAAATGTCATTCAGTGTGATAAAGGGTGATTTATATTACTTTTACAAAATCTCTGTCCTCATTTGCTTTTAGAAAATAAAAATGTTTAATTGCTTTGAACATTCCAATGTTTCAGTCAAGCTAGAGCCATAGTAGAAAATTTGAAACTTCACTACATTGAACATTTACTGCAACAGAATTACTTGATTTGTTTCTTTCAGCAGACAGGCTTAGGAGTACTTTAGGGAAAAGAAGTATTGATTTGTTTATTAATATTTTTAATTTATCATTTAAAGCATTGAGCCTGGGTGGAATTAGCATTCTTGGTGCTTTTCTATGAGGAAATGGTGCTATTCAAAGTGGCCTTTCAATCCACATAAAAGTCTTATTCTTCTTAATGATATTAACTTCATATTTTAAATTATAGACTAAATATCCCTATGTGAAGTGCTTGGACCAGAAGTGATTCAGATTTTGGAGCATTTCAGATGTTGGAATTTTGGATCAGAGATGTTCAACCTGTAATACCTTCTTTGGTTGAACTTAGGTCTGTTAAATATTGCCAGGGCCTTTGCTATTTGGTATAATACCACTGGACTTAATGATTCTGTCTCTGAAGTTGTCTGAGTATACCCTTAGCACATACAAAGCTTCACATTGTGATGATGATCTCTGTGTGGTTGATGCAGGTAGCCAAAGATGTATCTGTCAGATTGCACCATGAACTTGAGACTGTAGAGGAAAAGCGTGCGAAAGCTGAAGATGAAAATGAAACTCTCCGACAGCAGATGATTGAAGTGGAAATATCCAAACAGGCCCTCCAGAATGAGCTGGAGAGATTGAAAGAGGTAATACAGAAATACGTAGGCATTTCCTCCTGGGGTTTAATTGTTAGGAATTTGGGGACTCTGTATCTCTCTTGTGCTGGAAAGCAGGAGTACACAAGCTGCAAAGGCCTGTTTGTCTGGCTCAGGGGCTAAGAATGGATTTTACATTTTTTTCTAGCATTGTAAAAAATAAACAAAAACCCACACAAAATAAATCTGCCAAGAGCAAGGAATGGAATAAAGATATGGTGGTTTTTATGGTGCTTGCAAAGCCTAAAATATTTATTTATTTTTTAATAATTTCTGTTTAGATGAGCTGATCATTAAATCCTTCAATGTGTCAGTAGGGTCTCTTTTTACTAGAATACAGAATTAAGCAGTAGCTTTTTACTTGAGTATTTTCTTTCAATGAGCTGAAAAGTTGTTTTAGTTGCTTGTTAAAGTTCTGAAAACAGATAATAAATTGCTACCTACATATTAACTATTATTCAGTCAATATGATTTATTTATTGGCATTTTTAAATTTTAGGGAATGATTATTTTAGCAATGTGGTCTAGAAAATAAGTATATGTGTATTTTTCATTTGTGTACAGTAATGTAAATCCTAATTTGTTGATGATTTCTATTATACAGTTAAAGCTGAGTGTTTTCTTGGAAAAAGTCCTGCATATTGATGAAACTAAATACTATTGATGAAGGCTTGAAGATGCTGGTTCAAGCTGGCATGTTACCTGCTGACAGCTTCACTTGGCAGTTTTATTTTTTGGTGTGGGGGGATATATTTCCTGATTTACCCAGTCATTCCCCATCCATCCAAATGTCCTCTACAACACTTTGTTCAGGCCTGACCCTGCGCTCTGCAGAAGAATATGTGCACATGCAGTACAGGTGCACATATTCTTCGCTTGGGGTGCCCATGCTTATAGCCAGTTAAGTGAGTGCTGCTACCTCTTGGATTCTCCCTCACTGCCTCTGCTCTCAGCAATGCACAGCCATCTCAACATGCTTTTTCAGGTATCCCATCTGCCCATAATGCCCTCTGGAATGCAAGCTCTGTGGGACAGGGATGCAGCTTTGTCTGTCTGATTCACTGGGGGTTCCTTGTGCCTAGAAGGTGCTGAAGAGATGAATAAAGGGGGAAGATCACAACTTCCTGGGGCACCTGGCAAGCTTCTGAGAGCTGCCTTTCATCATGGGTGACCCTTGCTCTCAACCTACACATGAATTTGCTCCCTGATGAGAGGGACTTTGTTCTTTAATTGTGGACCTTTTTCTTCTGTACTTACAGTTCCTGGTACTTTTACTCTCTCCTTTTCTTTCGTCTAAACTTTCTTGATGGTATGCTGTAAACTGTTTTCCTTCTTTTTTTAAAAAAAATTTTGATTTTTAATTTTTTTCCTTGTTCATTATATATCAAAAACACTAAGAAATCCTTACTTATGATTTCCAATTTGAGTCTGATGTTGCAGGTATAGAAAACAATTTAGAAGTATATTTTATAATATTGATTTGTTTTTGCATGTTTTTTGTGTTAATATATAAATAAACATATGAAAATGTATATACAAACATATATTTAGTATCTGTAGATTTATTTCAGGACCTCCACAGATAGCAAAATCTGTAATGCTCAAGGCCCTTTTATCAAATGGCATATTTGCATATAACTTATGCATAATCTACCTTTATACTTAAAATTATCTCTATATTACTTATAATACCAAATACAATATAAATGTCCTGCAAATAGTTGTTATATTTTATTGTTCATGGAATAATGACAAAGAATCTGTAATATTCAGTACAAATGCAATATATTTTTCTAGAATAGTTTCAATCCATGGTTTAGTTGCCTCTAGGTGTGGAACCCCCTGGATACAGAGGGCTGACTGCATATATTTTTCAAGCAAGCAAAGATTCTTTTTTATACATTTAAATCAATATGTGTAGGATTTGACATTACTTTGAAGAAAACATTGAAAGCAAGGCCAAAGTGAGGCAAGGATCTTTCAATAGCCTGATGTTGGCTCAGGGTGGATATGAGAAGTGGAGAGATCAGCCCCTCCCTGTATGGGTTAAAATTACTCAGAGGGATTGCTCAATTGGATGAAATAAGTATTTTATCTCCAGATTTGCAGTCAGACCAGTGGGACTGCATATTTATATCAAACTTCTAAATGAGTTGTAAAACTGACAGGAGTTTCAGGAGGGCTAGAATGCTGATAGATTTTGCTGGAAGCAGAGAGTGATGACACCTGCTAATACCAGATTCAGAGGTTTTATGGGAGATATTTATTGCCAACTGTTTGTCTCTGTGGATGGGATATTTTCACACAAACTAGAACAAATGTACTATGAGTTTTTCTGTAGCATAAGCATAAGATTTTTCTGATCCCAAACTTGGCTGCTAGTCATTCACCTCAGAAGTTTTGTAAATGAATGTAGGACATCCTTAAATAGGCAAGGAGAGTTCATGTTTTGTCTGTGTCTGAGTAACAAGTTATTGCAGATGTACACGTACCCCCTTGGCCTCAGAGGTCAGTGAAATGAAGCAGCTCCATGCAACTTCATCTCTGCAGCTGCCCCTGGGCCTTCTCCCTAAAGCTCCAGACAATTTTCAGTGGCCTGGTGGATATCTCTAATATGAACTTAGCACTTCTGACTCGGCATGTCCAGCTCCAATTTACCACCCCTCGTGCTAACCTGCGCCACCTCCTGCCTCTTGTATGTGTGATGGTACCACTATCCTGTTAGTCACTGAGGCATATGATGGCAGTGATCACCAACTTTCTGGTTCTCTATCTTCATTTGCTTGCTAAGTGCTTTAGGTTCTGCTCTTCTGCTTTTGTAGTTTTAGGAATTTTCTTTCTCACTGACACATGATATAATGTGGATGGACTTTGAAAATTTGCTAAGTCAAAGAAGTCAGACATAGTGTATAATTCAATTATAGTAAGCAACCAGAATAGATAAATTCACACAGACTGAAAACATTAGTAGTTTCGGGGCTGGGGTTGTGGTTCGGTGGTAAAGTGCTCGCCTAGCATGTGTGAGACATTGGGTTCGATTCTCAGCCTTCATATGAATAAAGTCATTAAATAAAGGTCTATTGACAAAAAAATATAAAAAAATAACAACAAAAAAAAAAAAACCATTAGTAGTTTCTAGGGGCCAAGGAGAGGGAAGAAGGGTGACCAACTGTGTAATGGGTTTGGGTTTTGTTGGGGGGGGTCATGCAAATGTTTTAGAATTAGATAGAGGTGGTGGCTGCATTACATTGTGAATGTACTAAATGCAATTGAATTGTTCACTGGAAAATAGTTAATTTTATATTATGTGAATTTAAAAAAAATATTTATTTTTTAGTTGTAGTTGTCAATACCTTTATTTTATTTATTTATTTTTATGTGGTGCTGAGGATTGAACCCAGGGCCTTGCATGTGCTAGGCAAGCACTCTACCACTGAGCCACAACCCCAGCCCCATATTATGTGAATTTTAACTTCAAAAAAATTTTGTCTCTATTGTAGCCATATTTTCAGCAATCTCACCTCATACAAATATTTGAACGTTGACAGTGTGCATTAATGCTACACAGTATTTCTAGTTTTTCTCTTCTACATCCCAGAAGTGTTCCTCTGTGCTTAAACAAACTTGCCTTGGACCCAAGTTGTTAACTCTTAAGAATGACATAGGGGACCATTACTACTTGACCCATCCCCTTTCCCTATTGGGTTTCTTATTACTTAGGTATAAATCCTGGGAGTAAAAGAAAAGAGCATTTCAGAAGGATGACAAGGGACTGTATCCTCTGGTCCTCATTGAACTAATAGAAGTATATTATGGAAAAGTTACCTTCTCCCTTGATAGATAAGGAGACAAGAGGGCTGACCTTTCTAGAATTGTCCCTTCTGGCTTAGCCAGATTGCCTGCTTGCACTCTGTTACCTGTTCACGTAGGTGCCCACACATCATTCCACTTGTGCAAAGCTCAAATAATTGCTTCCTTCCCCTAGTACATTTATTATTGCACTCAACTCTAGGGGAATATCTCAAAAATTGAAAGTGGTTAACCTTATCTTAATTTCCACAACTTAAAGATTAATGATATGCTTTCTTTCAATACCATTTCATTCTGTCTTCAGTTTTTTGAGTGCCTATTATAAAGTAGTCCCAAATAATAAGTAGCTACATTAGCTGGCACTTGCAAGGGAGAGAGAAATATGATAGATCATGCCAGTGAAGCAGGGTTCTTGAAAGGAGTGTCAAAAGGCAAATTTAATGATGTATCTCATTTACTTGTATTTACCATTCATAAATTGTGACAGCTTCCATTCTGCAAGATTGAATGAGAGCTCTTGCTGGTAGAACAGTGGATTTTGTAAAGTGGGCACTGAGAAAGAGAATTCTAGGAAAAGAACCTGATGGGTCAACTTCAGGTTGCTTCTCTGTTTTTTCTATAAGCAGAGGGGCTTTCATATCATGCTGGCTAAAACTGGCTTTTTGGAGGTTTGGGTTTTGTTGGGTGCTATTGCCTCTCTCCTGCTTTCTAGTAAGATCAGATAGACATTTAAGTTTTGATGTGGTGGTGTGGAGCTTCATCATGAGTATTCCATTTTGTTCTGGTCTGGTGTGGTCAGTTAGCTTAATACAGGAACTCAGTCCAAACCAATGATTCTTTGGATTTTAACTGTAACCCACACAAGAAATGCATTTTATATCATTATTCAATATACAAACACCAACAAAGATTTTACAAAGAGATGCTTATCTTTGTCATGGAGTGGAGACTGATACTTTCAGTTATACTCAGTTTTATTCATTTTTTAATGGTGGTTATAACATTGACTTAGTTCATCAGTGGATTGTTGCCGTTTGAAAAAGTTTGAAAAAATCATTTGCTAATTGAGTTGTTCACATTTTCTGTATCCATAATCCCCCATTATAATTGTGAGCTTTAATTTTCTTCTCATAATTTGTCGAATTTTGCTTTATATATTTTGAGGCCATATTTTTATTAAAAAATTTTAGTTGTATATGGACAACAATGTCTTTGTTTATTTCATGCCGTGATGAGAATTGAACCCAGTGCCTCATACATGCTAGGCAAGTGCTCTACCACTGAGCTACAACTCCAGCCCCGAGACCATATTTTTAAATGTAAACAGTTGGGACTATTCTTTGTGATGTATTATTGTCTTTTCATTTGGTATTGACCTCTTTGTTTCAATTTATTCCTTTTTGCTGTAATAGCTTCTTTTTCTGCTTTAATCGTCTATACCAAATTTCTTTTTATTATATTTGCCTAGGGTAGCTTTTCTGTGATGCCTTTGGTTTCTATTTTTCTGTCATGTTTTAGGTATATTTAAAAATTTTTTTTTCGGTAGAGGCTGGGAATATAGCTCAGTTGGTAGAGTGCTTGGATTCAATTCCCAACACCTCAAAAAAAAAAAAAATTGTAGTTGTGTATGGATAGAATGCCTTTATTTTATTTGTTTATTTTTATGTGGTGCTGAGGATCAAACCCAGTGCCTCACACATGCTAGGCAAGCACTCTGACACTGAGCTACAGCCCCACCCCTGTTTTAGGTATATTTTTCATGAATAGAATATAGCTACATTTTAAAAAATTGGAATCTTTAAACTGATGGATTTGATCCATTTATATTTATTGTGATTATTGATATGGGTAAATTTGTCCTTATCATTGTATTTTCTCTTCTTTATTTTCCATGATTTCTTCTTTCTTTCTTTTTTTAAGTATTGACTTCCCTTTTAATTAACTTTGTAATCCTCATGTTCTCTCTCTCTTGGTTGGGAAGTTACACATTCTATCTAAGAAAGCTTCAACTTCAATCAACTCCTGTCTTTCATATTATTATAATCTGGTAACATTTTCTTTAGAATTATCAGTTAGTCGTAGGTGGGGCCTTCTTATGTCAGCTGTTCTTATTTATTTCATCCTCCATGCCACTTAAATGTTCTCAGTGTTTTTAAAAAAGCCTTTTTATCTCCCTTTGCTACATTCTGGTTGACTTCTGCAGGTCTTATCCACACGACTAATTCTCTTTTGTAAAAAAGACAATTACTGTTTTATTCTCCATGAAGTTTTTCCTTTCAGTGAATTTATCTTGCATTTAAAAATTTAAAAATAATTTTGCTTGTTCTTTTTCACAGAATTTTCTTTTTTCCTCATTGTTGATGTTTGTTATTTTAAGACTTCAGCAGCTTAAAGTCTTAGTCTTTCAGCCTCTTCTGTTACTTCAGGAGTTCTTGGTGTTATAAATCCTTCTGTTTGTCAGAGATCTGACATTCCCTCACTCACAGTGGGTTTTATTGCAAGCTCATCATAGTGGGAATCCTATGGGGTCTGCTGATTGTTCTAGTGAGATTTTTCCACTGGTCTTTCCCAGAGGCCTCTATTTTTTGATTGGTTCAGACACAACTTTTATTTTCTGGCTTGAGGAGTTTTGTATCAAATGGGTGATGCCAGTGTGGCCATCACACCCGCATGTGGCATAGGCCTAGGGCATTTTTACACTTCAAAAGAGATTGTTTCTATCCATTGGGTTCCTGAGTGGGGGCTTATCCTCTGCCTCCCTTAGTGATTTTTAGTTCTTCCTCACTGGGTGCACCTCTCAGCCAGTAGTCTGGGTGCATTACCTAAAGCCTCTTCCTATGCATCTGGCTGGTAACTTGTACCATTTCCACACACATCCCCTGATACTCTTGTGTGCTAACTGCTCTGTTTTTCAATCTCTATTTATTTTTGATGGTGAGGAATTTCCCTCCCTTTCTCCCCAAGTTAAGCTGTGTATACATTTTTGTTATTTACATTTATCTAGCATTTCTAACTCTACATTGGGAGGAGGGCTTAGGATAACTTAATGTGCTATATTACCCAAACTGGATTTGATCTTAGGGTTCAGCAGAAACCTCCCAATAGCAGCTCTGGAGCCTCGGGGGCAAGCATGCTATCTTCCCTTCACAGCTTGGCCCTGACTCTTCCTCCTGTCTTACTCTCTGCCTCAATTTCCTCAACCCCCACTGAGTTCCAAGCTGCTTTGTACACATGGGTTTTGCTGCATCATGGCTTCTATGCACTGTCTTCTCTCTGGACATCTTTCTTCTGTTTTCTCAAGCAGTGGGCAAGGACTTTCTGTGTGTGTCATTATATAGAAACTGTCAGAGCCAGAAAGTTTGGACACTTAGGTGCTCAGACATAATGCTTTGTTGCTCTTTTGCTTCAGTGCAGTAAAATAATGTCTGTGCTTCCAGATTTATGGTTTCCCTCTTAAGCAGAGATTAGCTTGGGTGACCCAGCAGAAGCCTCTTTGGGCAAAGTCTTGTCAGGGCACCTCCTAGGACACTGACCATGTTGTGGGATCAGTAGGTCATGAGGTTTTTTCCTGGGCAAGTGTCTTGTATGTTAGCTCAGGAAGGAATAGAGCAGCACCTGGTTTCATTTGCTAGTCTGTGTGTGTGTGTGTGTGTGTGTGTGAGAGAGAGAGAGAGAGAGAGAGAGAGAGATAGAAAGGGAAATTCTAGCTGGAGATCAGGAAGGAGGGAGAAATTTGGTGTCCTAAATGATATTCCAGTTATGCAGCCTGCTAGGTTAATAATGAGTTACAGTGAGTTGCAGAGTGGGAGGAAGGAGAATTGGGAGTGTCTGGTTAAGCCTTTTCCCAAACACTGAAACTTGAGAAGAGTCTGGTGTGTGATGTATATGTGCATGTGTGTGTGTGTGTGTGTTTGTATGTGATCCCACGTGTGTATGTATCTTTGTATTTGTGTGTATGTATCCCAGGGTCTCGGTGTGCATACATTGCTGTGTCTGTTTCTGTGTGTGTATGCATCTGTGTGCATGTGTGTGTGTGTGTGTGTGTGAGTGTGTGTGCGTGTGTGTGTGTGAATCTGTGTGTTTGGATGTTCAGTGTCTGAACCACTTTTGTCACTGCTCCTGTGAGCCTTTTGTGTCTTTTCTTGCGGAACAGGAGGGCAGGGGTGATCAGCCTGGAAATGCAGAGTGCAGAGGCCCATGGAGTGTTAGGAACAGGGCAGCGAACGCAGAAAGACTTGGCATAAATATTTTCAAATGCTTAAGCTGTAATGGAACAGTTTTGGCGGCTGGAAAGAAAGGGTGTGTGTGTTCGTTAAACAACCATAAATAGTACTAATGGCTGATTCATGCTGCTGCTGGGAGGACGAGACAGAGCATATCACAGTTAGTTCTGGTCAGTAGGAATCCATGTCCTGGGAGCCAGTTCTTGTCAAAAATCAAGACAAAATCATACTAAGGTCTTATGTTAGTCTAGGAAAAGTCCCAAACCTCTCTTCTTAGTGCTCACCTCAGGCATCTCATCCATCTAGCTTCACAATGACCTTGTGAGATGAGCAGGATGTTCCTCATGAGGAGCTGTGGTTGAGATTTCAGGAGGAAAGGCAATTGTCTGGTTCAAGTGTGTTCTAGTTTATTGGGTTATGCGAGTTAATTGAGTCCAGGGGTCAAAGAACTATTCTGCTATCAATTTGTGTGACTTCCGTTATGGTGGAAAAAAGAGAAAATGGTGGCGAGGGGGAAAGGAGTAGGGAAAGGCAGGAGTGTGTGTTTGTCAGATGGAGTAAGTGGGTGTATTAGTCATATCTATACCCGGACCTCAGGTAGTCAGCTTTCCATCCCTGTGTCAAAATGCCTGAGATAACCAGTTTATAAAAAGGAAAGGTTTATTTTGGCTTAAGGTTTCAGAGATTATAGTCCATAGTCACTTGGCCCTGCTGCCTTTGAGAGCCTATGGTGAGGCAGTACATCGTGGCAGAGAGTGTATAGTGGAGCAAAGCTCCATGGTAGCGGGGAAGCAAAGTGAGAGAGAAGAAATGGAACATGCCAATATTCCCTTCAAAGGCATGCTCTCAGTCACCTAAGGTCCTTCCACTGGGCCCCACCTCTTGAAGGTTCCACCACCTCCCAATAGCACAACAGGCTGGGGACCAAATCGCATGGGCCTTTGGGGAATGTTTAAGGTCCAAACCATAACATCAGGTTTACTGGGTGTTGGAGCCTGGAGGGTGGGGAGGTGGTTGCCCCACCCTCTCAGGGCCTGGTGAGGACGTTGAGGTCTGGGAAGGCTGAGTGAGTTGTAGTTAGGCAGCTGCCCGGAATACAGCAGGGTTCTCACCCAGGCCTCTCCACTCCCAGCAACCCTCCTCCCCTTGCTCTTTCCTCCAGATCTTCCCTCTGGAGTCACCTCCTACATTTTGTTTGTAGATTTAGAAAGAGGCTAATTATTAGATCAGAACTGGAGGGAAGCCCCGTGGAGTCTGCTTGGAGCAGGGTCTTTCACAGGGTGCTCCTGTGTCTGATGTGGGGCCAAAGAGCAATGGGCAGCTCAGGTTCAGTCCTCAGGGGTAGGCAGGGAAGGATGCCTGCATCCTTCTTTGACCCATGAATGCTTCTATATAAAATTAATTCCTACTTGTAGTAGTATTTATTATGCCTTTGCTTTCATCTCGACATTATAGGAGGAAGAAGGAAGGTAAGGTTGACAGGAGAGAGCGTAGCCCCCTCAGCCTCCCACGCCACCCTGCTCTCCCTAACAGGTTTCACCCAGCGTCATGGTCTGTACCTTCTATTCCCCAGGATTCCTCCCTGATTCCCACCTGTGCCACCGATGTCTTGCTCATTCTTTAGCATTCTCTTGGAGATGCCACCTCCTCATGGAAGGGTTCCATAACTGTTTTCCAAACTCTGAATAGGCCTTTCCATGTGATGAACTGCAGCATGGTTATTGTGGAAAACCTGAAGGATAAAACTAGTGGGAAAAAGTGCTGGTAATTTGAATAATCCCACGATATATCTGGTTTTTTTTTTTTCATATGAAACTGGAAACTATATATTCTATAGGGCAGAAATAAGAAAATGATCAAAGTATGACTTCACAAATCTCAGCGTTCACTGTGGTAGAAGGGATTTTCTTTCTTCCTTTTGGTTCACAGTAGAGGGGGGTAGAATAACAAGAACAAGCTTACAGAGAGACGACATTTGATAGACAAGGTACCTTAACCACAATAGTGAGAGAGTTCCAGTATAGTTGTATAGTAATCCCACTTTATCTGCTGTTTTACTTTTCCCAGGTTTCCGTTACATCAGTCCATCTGTAGCAGATAATATAAAATGTAAATTTCCAGGAAATAAAGCATAAGTTTTAAATAATTTTTATTATAATATGTTTCTATGTTTGGTGCCTTTTATTATTTGTTATTGCTGTTAATCTCTTACTATGCCTAATGTATAAATTAAACTTTATCATAGATGTGTATTGTATAAGAAGAAACGTAGTGTATTTGTGTATTATTAAAATAGAATTTCTGAGAAATGAATCCTTAGGTGATTTTGTTGTTGTGCAGACACAACACAAACTAAGATGGCTACAAGGTCACTGCGTGATTACAGTTTTCAGGAACCACCATCATATGTGTTGTATGTGCAGTGCTCTGAGACCCAAATGAGCACAAATAAATATGTTTTCTCCATCTTTATCCCTTTTTCTGTCTCAAACCTCACCTTGCCTAAAACCCTTGGAATCTCTAAAGTGATAAGTGTCTTGTGTGCTAATGAGACAGCTGGTGGCTGGGGCTCTGGGATAGCCTCAGGATGGTTGGACAGAGGAACTTTTAGCCCAGTCCCCTACCTACAGGATGAGGAGAGGAGGAGAGAGGGGAGAGACTGAAGGTTGAGCTCATCATCAGTGGCCAATCTTATGATACCCCACATCTTTTTCTTTTTCAGGGTATTGGAGAATGAACTCAGGGGCAGTTTACCACTGAGCTACTTTCCAAACCCTTTTTATTTTTTATTTGAGACAGGATTTCACCATATTGCTTAGGCTGGCCTCAAACTTGCATCCCTCCTGCCCAGCCTCCTCAGTACCTAGGCTTACAGGTGTCTGCCATATTGTTCCATGTGTGTCCTCCGTAGTAGTATCCTTTTATAATAAATAGCTAAATATAAGCAAAGTTATTGAGTTCTGTGGGCCATTCTAGCAAATGATTGAACCCTAGGGTAGGGTTATGGGGCTTCTTAAAATTTTAGCCAAGTTGAACAGAAGTTATGGGTAACCTGGGGACCCACCACTTAAAATTGGCATCTGAAGTGTATATAGTTTTTGTAGATCTGAGTTGCTCATCTCTAGGGTCTGACGCTGACTTTGGGTAGATAGTGCCCAAACTGGATTTTACTGTAGGTCACACAGCCTGTGTGTAGGAAAGTTGCTTGGTAGGAGAAACCCTCACATGTTTGCTCATAGAAGGGTACAGATTGAGAAAGCAGAGGAAAAAGGAAAGCATCCCCACCCCCATCTCACAGGCTATTACAGATAAAATTGCTGTGAGAATTCACATGAGTGTTTTTGTGGGAAAGCAAGTTTTCATTTCTCTGGGATAATACCTGGGTCATATAACAATTGCATGTTGAGTTTTTTAAAGAAAATTTCAAACTGCCTTCTGGAGTGACTGTAGCATTTCATGTTCTGCAGGTAAGTATGAGCACTCATTTCTCTGCATCCTCAAAAGTATTTGGTGTCATCACTGATTTTTACTTAAACCATTCTGATAAACGATATCTCAGTGTGGCTTTAAATTGCATTTCTCTGATGGCTAATGCTGTTGGAGATATTTTCAAAAGCTGTTTGCCATCTGGACCTCCTTTTTTGGTAAAATGTCTCTTCATGTCTTTTTTGAACATTTTATAACTGAATGGCTTGTTTATTTTACTTTTTTAAAAAAAACTATTGAGTTTTGAGAATTCTTTGTACATTCTAGATCCTAGTCCATTGTCATATATATGAATTTGCAAATTTTTTTCCCCTTCTGTAGCTTGTCCTTTAAACAAGGTTTTCACTTAGGGCAAAAGTTCTTTATTTTGAGGAGGTCCAATTTATGAATATTTCTCTTATGGCATTGATTTTAAGAGCTCTCTGCCTTTTGCCTTAGACTATGAATATTTTCTCTTATTTTTTTTCTGAAAATTTTATACTTTCAGTTAATTCTGCAATCCATTTTGAATTCATTTTTGTGTTAAGATATGAGACTAAATTGAGGTTCTGTTTTCTCTCTTTTTTTTTTTTTGCTCCAGCATTATTTGTGGACCAGGCTATCTTTCTTTCATTGTGTTGTTTTTGTACCCTTGATAAAAATCAGTTGGGCACATTTGCATGTTTTTATTTTTTTGAGTTCTCTCTCAAATCATACAGTCTTGATTACTTAGCTATACAAAGAGTGGAAAGAGCTTTCTTGGGAGTTGTCTGTGTCAGCCAGCAGTTTGAACAGCTCCGTGGTCTTTTGGAGCACTCACATCTTTGCCTGTTGGTATATATGAGTCTGTACATCCCTGCCCTTATTAAACACTCCCTATACGTTTTTTTGAATGAGTAAAGGTTTTGACATTTTTATTTTCCCTTGAGAAAGAGCAGTACCATTATCTAAAAATCTCTTGGTAAGGAATTTCTGATTCTGTAAATGATTACCCCAGGGCAGTTAATACAAATCAGTGATTCTACTGTAGGTCAAGTTTTTTTTTTTTTTTTTTGACAATGAGTCATAAAATCTCCCTGTTTGGTTAGTGATAAGCAAAGCCCTTCTGTTGTCAACTTCCTGAACATTCAGCCAGGTTCATCACTAGGGTCATGCAGCACCATGACAGGTGGTTTCCTGTGAGCTGAATGACTTCTTGTTTCTGGAGGAGTCTCACCACAGCACTGTGGTGCCCAGGTGGCCTCTCTGGGCAGAAGAGGGTGCCTTTGGGATGCCCACATTAGAGGTAGTGATGAGTTTTAAAGGCTTTCCCAAGGAATTTAAGACCCTGCCATTTCTCTCCTTCTACTAACAAAACATTTTAGGAATATGGGACACTCTGGAAGGTAATATTTCAACATTTTATCTACTGATATTTGAGCACTAGAATAGAACTTGTGAATTTGAGTGAAATGAACAGTGTTCCAGCTTTTTTCCCTAAAAATAGTTAAAAATATAGACAAAGCAGATATATTTCTGAATAATTTAGCCTTTCCCTAGATGACTAACTGCAGCAAGTTTGTAGCGTTGTTGGTGCTATGGGAATAAATAGAAAATCTTCTATTTTCACAATTTACATTTGATTCTTGGAGGTCTATTGTATTTATGTCTTATATGTCATGTTATGGTGTAATGTCATTTGGGCAACTTTTATCCCAAAGTTCTGAATCAAAAATCAAAGAAATAGAAATTTTGGAGAATAGTCCATGATGTTCTCTCTTTTCTGAGAGTGCCTATTTGGAATTTCTCTGACTCAAGTGAGCCATCATACACTGGGTGGTATGGTTATGAGCCAAATAAGCAATTTTGTGTTTTTTTTTTCTACCTTGTCATCACAATTTATTCAGAGTTGAAAAAACACCAAGTTCCATGTATAGTTATACAACCAAATAGAACATCTTACTGTTAAGCAGTTAGTCAAGCAGCATTTGAATTTCTACTGACCCTAAAGATGAACCTCAGAAAAAAGAGAGACCCTAAGCTCTCCCAGGGCCCCTTTTCTTGTGGTTTATTTGTACAGGTTGGTTAATTCTTTACTGAAAGAACGTCGGTGTGGCATGGTTGGGTCCTCAGTTGTTTCATCATATCATAGATGTACTTTTTTTGTGACCCAGAACAGTTCTACTGGGACAAAGGGCTGTAGGAAGCATGGGGGGCACGTTCATCAGACAGTTGGCATTAGAATATAGACATTATTCATCTTTGGGTGCTAATGTGAGTTGGTTACCCAGGCAAGGCAGTGTGTATTTATCAGACCCATGTTTGTGTTTAATTACTTAATTCTGAACAGAATGGGTAGAACCTTGTCAATTGTTTCCCCATCCCACTTGGCTTCCTCTCTTCTGGTGGGAGGAGTGGGAATGAGTGGACTGGGAGAGCCTTGAGAAGGATCAGTTGTGGGGAGCCAGTGCAGGGGTGCAGGGCACCCAGCATTCCTCTTGGGTTACGGGGCTGTGACCAGGCTTGTGAAGGCTCACTCCTTTGCATTTATTCACAAGGATAGCAACAGTTTTTTTCGTTCCTGAGAGAAGCAATATCATTGCTGAAAAATCCTCCCTGTGTTAGTTATTTTAAATAGAGAAAACAAGAAAGTTTAAAGATGGTATAATCTTATGCTATACCTGCTGGTTTGGGACCAATATGTGTGTTTAACACAATCTGAATGATAAATGGCCTCACATGTTCCTACTTCAGAATTGCAGGGACCGTCTCTCTAGTGACTACTGAGTTAGCAAGGGGCTTGGTCAGGCTCTTCTTCTTCTACTTTTGAATTTTGTAGTAATGTCAGGAGTTTCTTGTCCATTTTCAAGGGTTCTCATATGTAGGAATTGTGGCTGGTGGTTGGATTTATTTGTAAACAAAGGTTACTCATGGGGTCACTGAAGTATTGAGGCCAAGATGTCGTCTAATCCTCATGGAAAAAAACACTGGATTGCTTCAGCAATCAGTTTTGAGTAATCTGATTAAGCAGGTTTCTTAGCCTCTGCATTACTGATATTTTGGCTAGATAATTCTTTGTGGTGGGGGCTGTCCTGAGCATCATAGTATGCTGAGAAGCACTCCTGTATTTTCTTAGGGGTGGGCTGAACTGATTTTCTGACTCAGCATTGATGAGTAGCAGGTGGTATTATATGTTCACCTTTGCTCTCAACCTGTTACAAAACACCTAGGATGCCCTTTAAAATGATTTTGTAGTTGTTTGGATTTTTCTCTGCAGGAGGATTTAGAGAACAGTAGTGCAAAAGGCATTCTTGGACGAGTTGCCTCTTGTACCACTGGTTTACTGACGTGAGGAAAAAGGGTATATAAATGCCTGCCAAAGATCAGACCCTTTAGCCAGGGGCTGCTCAACCCTGGCTTCACATCGGAATCCCTGGGGAGCTTTGAAGACATCTGACTTTCACACCACACCCAGGCCATTACCTCAGGACTTCCTGGGTGGGACCCCTTCTGTGGCTTTCACAGCTCCCAGGGTTGAGTTGAGTTCAACAGGAGATGATCCCTTCTGCCAGTTTCCCTCACGGTAGATAAATGTGTCCCACCCAGGAGAGGTGCTGAGGGTTGGTTAGACTCATGAAGGGTAAACCAAGAGTTTTCCAAACTGTTGTTTTATGAAGATGAGGCTTTGGAGTGACTTGTTTGGACAAGTGATCTTTTTCCATCAAAGTGGAGGCCCCGGACAACTTAGCTACAATATGTAATTATTCTAGTGAGTTAGTGCAATCTTAAGTTTTATATTTTTGTGCCTCCAGAAGTTGTAAAGGAACAATAACTATAACTGGCTTCCTACCCATTAATTACAATTTTTAAAGAACAAATCAGAAGCCAGATATTAGAAAATGCACAGAGGTGGCCTTTGTCCACATCATTTGAACCTAAAACTCATTAAATTCAGCCACCTCAGTTCCTCCTTCTGCTTCTGCTCATTTTCCTTTGGCTTGTCTGAAGAGCTCAATCTTGTAGCTGTTGTGAGTTTGTACTGATTACACGTGGCTTGTTATTCCAGGTCACTGGCAGATGGAATCTGATGGGACAGGAACCCTTGTTAAGAGTGTGGTCAGTCTCGGACCCGTTGATCCTGCCTTCCTCTTAAGTTGTCCAGCCAGGTGGTAGAACACATTTTCAGTAAAAGGCAGAGGTAAAGGGTAGTTTTCTAGCTTGGGGGATCTTCCTCTGCAGTGATTTCTGGAAATTCCTCCTGTGGGTGCTGGTGCAGGGGTTGGGTGGTAATGACTAGAAGTAGCAGATATGAGTGGGTAACTAGAAGGAAGGGCCCACTTTTCAAAGCCTGCTCCTGTGTGCTCCCTGGGTACCAGGGGCGGTTCCTGTAAATGTCTTTTCCTTTGTTATCCTCCAAGGAACCTAGTGAGCTGGGGGAGGGGGTCATTTCCAGATGAGAAGGTGAACCTCAGGGAGAGTATATAATGTGCCCCAGGCCACACAACTTGTCAGCCACAGACAGGATCTCACACCACTGGGAAACAGAGACTGCAGGGGAAAGGGCAGGCACGATTTTAAAATTCAAATACCTTCCCCTTCCTAAAGAAAAACTCAGGGGAAATGAAGGGGTGTGTGTGTGAAATGTGTAACTGTTCCTACTAGTATGGATCAAGGCTATGTGTGTGCATAATAAAAAAAAAAATTAAGGAAGGTGAAGACTCCTAGAATCTTTTGGCATATTTTTAAATCCTGTGTCATATAAGCAGTCCAGGAGTAGTTGTTTATGTGGACAAACCATTTTCATGGGCTGTACCATTGATTAGAAGGTCTACCATGAAGAGAAAATAAAACAAGCTGTCAGTGATCGTGACATACAGTAAATATGACCTGCAATCTGAGTTCAGAGATGTTAAAATATGATGGTGTATCTTTAAAGAAAAATAGCATGCATACATGTTTAAAGTCCCCTTAGTTAAACCATATTATATCTTTTACCCAAAATACTTTCTGCCTGAATTAGAAATTTGAGGAAGCCTTGGGAGCTTTCCCAGAACTGTTTGTTGCCATGGAAGATTAAAGAAGACATCAATAGTTCCAAGACTGACCATACTCTAATAAGGATTCCTGTCCTGTTAGATTCCATCTGCCAGTGATGTGGAATAATAGGCCACATGTAATCAGCACAAACTCCCACAACAGCTGCAAGCCAAAGCATGTTGGTGGAATATTCCTAGGAATGCACTTCGTATGCTCTTCAATGAGGTAGGGAAGTCCTGGAGGGCAGGTCACTCACATAGAGTATGCCAAGACTGTCCTATACTTTAATCTTACAAATTAAACATAGTAGAGTGGCTGATACTCATTATGAATAGTTCTGCAGTGTTCTTGGCACTAGGGCCTATTTGTGCATCTAGTAAAGAGCTTAAACAGAGACAAGAAAGTTTAAAATTGTGAGAATTTTATGGATGAGGTTAGAGAAAGCAGTAAGAAGTGTCCCATGGTAATGCCGTTTCATACTGATGTTTGAAGTTTGGAGGAGCTAGGTGTATAGCTCAGTGGTAGTGCATGTGCTTAGCATGTGTGAGGTCCTGGGTTTGATCCCCAGCACCGCCCCCCTTCCCCCTAAAGAAAAAGTGATTGGGGCTGATATAAATGGCTTCTAGAATGTTAATGAGCACCTGCCTGGCAAATGAGTGGAATGTCTGGCCATGCGCCTGGGCTGGCTGTAGGGAAGGGGACAGGAGTACTTGAAGCTCTCTTTGGAATGTGATGGGCAACAGGTGACATGAACAGAAACCATTAAAGACGTCAAGCAGGGGACTAATGTGAGGAGAGTTGGGTTTCTGGGGTATTTCTCCCAATTTCTTCAGAGCTGAGAAGATGACTGTGGGGATTCAGTGCTAAATGATGCTGGTCACGTGTTCAGCCCTGAATCTGAGACTCAGGACACACATAAAGAGGGAAAGTCAAGAATGGGACCTTGCAGGCTCTATAACCCATGGCAAGAGAGAAACCACTACTAAATCGAGGTCACATCCATCTGACCCATGATTCCTGTTGAGCAATAGGCTGGCTTTCTTATGAGTGTTATTTTTTGAGGCCGTTTGGCACTATAGAGAAAAAATGGTTTGAGAGCCATCATGTAAATCTTACTGGAGTAAGTTGACATAAATGCTGAATCCCCGGTGTTGCAAAAGACAAAAAAGAATAAACATTTTTAATTTTTCTTATTTATCCTTCAGTACTATTCAAGAAGCGACAGCTTAATCACTAATTCTGTAGCCAATACAGAAATGTGTGGGTCTCTTTCTGCGCTAGTTAGCCTTTCCCTTCTCTAGGTTTACTACAGTGGCTTGGGTGGGCACCTCACTGAAAAGCTGAGGAACCCAGTTTTCTATCAGGCTCTGAGCTCACTAGTGCAGTTTTTGAACAAAATTTTATGCATTAACCATCTCCCATGAGATAATATCATTGTCCTAGTTAAGTTATTCTGTATGCTAGTGGCAGTTCTTTGGATTCGTGGGTGTTACAGATGTGTTTTAATTCTGAGAGGTGATTTCCATCTTCTCTTGAAAAATCATTTTTATGAGTGCTTTTAATGTACCTATCAACTTGTGAGTTTATTGCATGATTTTTGAGGTGTTGTCTTTTGATATATTGAAATTTGCCAATAAACAAATAATTTAAAAACCACCTTAGGGGAGAGGTAGAGATCTAGTTGACTTCATGATTAGCAGAGAAAAAAGGCATGTCATTTCTTTTATATTTAGAAATTAAAATAGAGGTGCCACTATTGAGAATCCCCTCTTTTCCCTTCACATAACAAACAGTTTTACCCAAGAACTTCCATTATTTATTTACTTATTTATGTATTTTTGTGCTGGGGATTGAACCTAGGGCTTGCTTGGCAAGTGCTGTACCACTGAGCTTCATCCCCCAGCCCTAAGAACTGCCTTTTAAAGTCAGATAAGACTTCCCTGGAGCATTTATAATAAGGTCAAAATGCACTGCTTTGAGGTTGGAAGGGAGGCTTACAGAGACCTTGGCTAACTTCCACCCTGCAGCATCCATCACATATCTGCAAACCAGGCTCAACAGAGTGAACACCACAAAATAAAACTTGGAGCAGCAAATACCATATTGAAGTGAATCCACTTTATCCATAGAAGTTGGCATAGAGGTCTGGAGCTAAGATATTTTGGTGCATATACATGTTCATCTCAAAATGCATCTGAGCCAGGTGAAGTGGTACACACCTGTAATCCCTGTGGCTTGGGAGGGTGAGACAGGAGGATTGGGAGTTCAAAGCCAGCTTCAGCAATGGCAAGGCGGCTAAGCAACTCAGTGAGACTCTGTCTCTAAATAAAATAGAGCTGCAAATGTGGCTCATGGTCAAATGCCCCCAAGTTCAATCCCCAGTACCTCCCCCCATAAAATGCGTCTGAGATATGGGGAGCCTAAGGGTGAGGACATGAGCAAGGAACAGGGAGGGAGCTGCTCCTCCAGGAGGCACATCCTTCAAGCATGATTGAGTTGTGTGTGCATGTGTGTGCCTGCACATGTGTGGTTGGGGAGAGGCAGTACAGAAGGTATTCTGCTATAAATGCAAATGTGCTTATCCCTAACATTGCCTAGGATAACCTGTGGTGTTTATGTTTTCCCTCATCTTATTAAGAATGTGTGTTTTATAGATTGACATCAATATTCTGCCTTGTGTTTGTTCAGAGAAGTCAGAGTAGAGGAGTTTCCTCCCTTATGTGGTTTGCTTTCTGCAGTTGCAGTTACCTCTGGTCAACTGTGCCCTGAAAATATTAAATGAAAAAAATCTTGATAATTTACAAGTTTTAAATAGCTTATTATATTGATACAATTGTCCTATTTTGTTGTTGTTCTTGTTAATCTCTTGCTATGTCTAATGGATAAGTTAAACTTGATCATAGGTGTGTGTATATATAGTAAAAACATGACATATGTAGGGTTTGGAATTATCCCTGGTTTCAGGCATCTGTGGGATGTTTTGGGACATCTGGGGGCATTATCCCCATAGGTAAGGGTAGACTACTATAGTTCAACAACTGACAAGTTCAGGGAGAACTTGCATTTTGTGAAAGGGCACCACCTGTTCATCAGCCCTGGCTCAGAGGGGAGGTCTGTATCTATGTGTGGGTGCCAGAACATCGAGGGTTGCCGTGAAGATCCAGCTACGGAGTCTGTGAAGAGGAAAGGAGAGCTACATTTCTTTTCCATAGCAATTAAAACAATTGCTATCTCCTTATAAAGCATGTGAATGTCTCCTCTAGTTCCTTCTGGGAGTGAGTTTGGAGGCGAATGTCTTATTAATTGGTTAGTAAAGAAATAGTTGTATATTATTCTTTTTACTCACTTGGTGTTTATCTGGGTTGTTTTTCCACTAACCCAAATCCAGCCCCCCCTTTTCCCCAAACAAAACAGTATTTATTTTTTAAACTTTGAAATCTCTCCACACTCATTGTCCTGTATTCCTTTTTAAAAATTGACATAGGTAATATTTGTACATATTTATTGGGTACAGTATTATAATTTGATACATGTCTACAGTGCGGTAATAAGCATTTCTATCTCTTAAATGTTGTCACTTCTGTGTGCTGGAAATCTTCAAACTCTTCTCTAGTTATAGCCTTCTTTTGGCAGGGGGCAGGTATGGGGATTTAACACAGGGACATTGAACCACTGGGCCGCGTCTCCAGCCCTATTTTGTATTTTATTTAGAGACAGGGTCTCACTGAGTTGCTTAGTGCCTTACTTTTGCTGAGGCTGGCTTTGAACTCCTTATCCTCTTGTTCCAGCCTCTTGAGCTGCTGGCATTACAGGCGTGCACCGCTGCACCCAGAATTCCTAATATGGTTAGGGAAGCAAGAACCCACTTAAGCATCCAGAAATCCTTGAGAAACAAGACAGTGGATAAGCATTGGTTTTATTTGCGCTTAATAGCCCTGTGAGACAAGCTGATTGATTATTTTACCATCCTGATCAGTAAGATACCCTGAGGCCCAAGGAGATTAAGGAACTTAATCTTAGATAATTCATTTAGGAAATGGTGTTTCTGAAAGAAGTAGGCTTTCTTTTTTTTTTTTTCTTTTTTGGTGCTGAGGATTGAACCCATGGCCTTGTGCATGTGAGGCAAGCAACCTACCAACTGAGCTGTAAGTTAATACCAAACCAAATCTTTCGCCTATTATATCTTCTCACCACAGATTCAGTATTCTTTCCATAAAACTACCCTGAATGAAATCCTTTTACAAAGGACACTAAAGGAGGTGGTCAGGTGGCCAGTGCCAGTTAAGCATTGTTACTGTGCAGCTTCCTGCATGCAGATGCTTGATGAGGGTGACCAGTTTGAAGTGGCGTGAGTGGGGTATATTTGAGGTCTGTCTGTGTGGAGTCAAAGGTGTGGACCTCAGGACCCTGGTTAATTACAGTGGTGTTAATTACCCGGGAATAATTGTGTCTGGCTGTCCCGTTCCCTGCTCTCCATGTAGAATTAATGAGGACACTCTGGTTTTAGTCATTCATCAATGTCCTTTGTTGGGACTTCTGCTTTCCTAACTGCAAATAAGTTGCTTAGAATAGCAAGTACCTTTTATTCCATTGTTAACATTGGAGAATGTTTAAAGGATGGGTTTCAATTGGATTCATTAATAAAAGGAACTGGCTGCTTTTCCAGGACAAAAATTATATGGCTGGCAACAGCAAACTGTGCAACTATGTAAAAGATTATGGGATGGGGGAAAAAATAAGTAGAATAGCAGCTAAAGAGAAAACTGCAACTAAGCACCAATGAATGCAGCATGAACCAGGAAGGATGTGAGGGAAAAGAAGAAAAAAAAATGATTTACATTGGTGCTGAACAGTATAGACTCACATACGGGTTAATGGATATGGTTAAATCATGATGTGCTTGTGTTTGGGAGTTTATTTCTCAGTGCACTTGGTGGCCATCCAGGAACTCATCAAATCAAGTTAATGGAGAGTTAAATGGCTTTTGAAACAAGCTGGCTTAAGGCAGCTGGAAGCCAGGGCTGTGTGCTCTTGGCTTGGCTTGGCTTGGGCCATGAGGTGGGCATTCTCTGGCAGGCGAGCTCATTTTGCAGGGAAGATGAGGTCTCAAGGGAAGCTGTTGAAAAGTAGTTATCAATGACTTCAGCAAGACTCCTGCTTTCTTTGACCCTGTTCAGAACTGTCTGTTTTGTCAGGAGTTTTAACACTGTGCAGAAAACTCCCATCTGTTACTGAACTGAGTCTGATCCTGATCTTCAAGAGAGGCAAAAGCCACTTGTAACAGGACCAACAATCTCAGTGTGGTGGGAATATTTAGGCAGGTGGGAAACATACCTATTTTTTTTTAAAATGGAGAATTTCAAACATATATAGCATTTTTTTTGGGGGGGGGGCGTGTACTAGAGATTGAACTCAGGGACACTCAACCACTGAGCCACATTTGCAGCCGTGTTTTGTTGACCCTATTTTATTTAGAGATAGGGTCTCACTGAGTTGCTTAGTGCCTCACTGTTGCTGAGGCTGACTTTGAACTCAGAGCATTAGAGGCATGCACCACTGTGCACGGCTTCATATATAGCATTTGAGAGAATAGTATAATGAATCTGCAAATACCCATCACCCAGCTCAGCCAATATCAACATTTTGCCAGTCTTTTAAAAATCTGTTCCCTCTCTCATTCACTCTCCCTTCCTCTCTCCTTTCCTGTATGTTATCTTTTGTAAACATCAAATATATACACAGATGATATTTAGCACTTTTGCATTTCTTATTTTTCAAACAAAATGTTGAAGCTTATAAAAACAAACCAAAGGAGTCTGTAATTTATGAAATTTTCCCTTAATGAAGTACACAAAACCTCAACTTTACAGGGAAGTGTGACAACAATAAAACCATGAATTTTTAAAATGCATATGCTTCTCACCTTTGTGTCTCCTACTTTTACTCTGCGACTGACAAGAGGTTATTAGCATTATTTTTTGCTTATCACAAGTAAAACCATATTGACTTATTAAGTTTCCCTTTAGGACATTTGAATGAGTTTCTTCAATGATTTGAGAAAATTGAGTTACTTTAAGGTGGAGGAGCTGGAGGAGGTACTCTGGATGCATTGATAGTTTTCTATTTTTTACTTCAGAAGATTATTCCAGCTGTTTAGTAAAGGTTAAACAACTTTTAAAATTATATATCCATATGCAACTCTATAAATTACATAAACGCAGTGATAAATGAAATTGTATGCTTTAGAGTACCCTCTCCTCTTTGGTGGTGGTGCATAGTTTTCCTCAGTGCATTGTATAAGTTTAGCCCTAAACATAGTAGGTCTTAGTGTACTGTAGGAAGGTATATTAGTTTTCTATGGATACTATAATAAATTACCACAAACTTAGTAGCTTAAAAAAAAGCAAATTAATTGTCTCAGAGCTCAGTAGTTGAAAGTCTGAAATGGGTCTTATTGACTAAGTGAGGTTTCTGCAGGATTGCACTCCTCCCAGGAGGCCATACTGAAGGATCCTTTTCCTTGTTCTTTCCAGTTTCTGCAGGTGCCCACATTCTTTGGCTAAAGCCCTCTTCCACCATCTTCTTACATCTTCAAAGGCAGCACAGCTGACTGAGATATTTGCCATTTCTGTTTCTCCCTTCTGATACCCTCCTGGTTTTTTTTTGTTGTTGTTTTTGTTTTTTTTAAAGAACCCTGTTGTTGGGGTTTTTAGCCCCCTGTTTCCTCCTGACCTGCAGGAGAGATTGGGGGAGCACGCCCTGACCAGGATGAACCAAGAAAGGTAAAGGTCGACTGGCCGCCCGCACCCAGCCCTTCATTGCAGGAGGACAATCAGACGCGCCAGGGAGAACAGTCAAAGCAGGATCTCCTTTAATGAGGAAACATACACAGCTAATATAATGTACAGGAACCAATCAGGGTAAAGGTCAGCAGGGTGGGGAGAGTTCACATGTACACCCATCCTACAGTCAGTAATGGGAGACAGGAGCTGTCCGTGAGAGCAGAAGGGTTCTGAGCCTATCCTCGAGGTGGTCCGATTCTTCATCACAACCCAGGGCAATGCCTTCTGGCTAATCACTAGGTGTTCTCTTAGCCACATGTGGCCCCAGGACTGGGAAGCAGGTAGCAGCCAGCAAGTTAAGTTTCCTCTTTTCTGATGCAACATGCCCCACATTACATCATGCCCTACACCCTGTGATAACATTGGGTCCATGTTGGTAACCCATCATAACCTCCTTGTCTTAAGGTGGATTAGCCTCTGATTCCCTCTGCCATATAGCATATTATAGTCACATGTCATGTGGATTAAGAGTATAGACATTTGGGGTTGGGGGTGTTATTCTGCCTATTGCAGTAGGGAAACTAAGTTTTAGAACTAGTGAAGTTAGGCTTCACTTATTTCTTCTTCTATATGCATAGTTGAGAAATGGGACTTGAGGCATAGAATTTGTTGTGCTCCACAGGATGCTTCCAGTTCTTTATCTAGTCTTCCTGAAAGCACTTGGAGTTGGGCATTTTAATATTCATTTTATCAAGAAAACTGAGGTTTGGAGTGCCTAACAAACCTTCCCTAGGTCTCCTAGCTAGTTATGTGGCAGACAGAGCCTGTTTCACGTGCAGGATTGGCAGCGGCCCAAGCCTGCTTTCCACCACTTGTGGGTGTGTTTTGTTAGCTCTCGGGTCTCTGGTTTCTTGTCTGGTATTCTTTTTTTCTGTTCTACCATTCTGCCAGCTCACATTTTCCTCCATTGGTGTAATAATGCATTTTCCAGAAGTTCCCTTTTGAAAGAGGATTTATGTATTGATTTTTTTTTAAACCTTTGAAATTTTTGTAGCTGCCGATTTCCTCCTTTAAAGGACACTGTTTTTTCATTCCCTTGGAATATGATTATTATTGCCAGTTCCCCAGTTCAAACACATTAGGAGATGGATGTGGAAATTCTTAAATGACTTCACCTGGTTTTCATCCCTTGCCCTGCCTCCTGCCACTTAATACTGAATCCCAGATTTCTTTCCCTGTTCATCTTCATTCCTTCTTAGTTTTTTCCTTTAACAAATTCGGATACTTTTTTAAGAGTGTATGAACCTGACTTGTAACTGTTCCATTTGAAATCTGGTGTGGTATCTGATAGGTTTTGTGAGTAGACCTGACACTCTGTTTCTTAAATATAAGAGCATTTACCTGTTGTTTTCTTCTGTTCCTTGCATTTCTTGCAAGGATCTGGGCCACACTGGATTTCTGTAAAAGAATCCCTAATGTCCCCAGTACTCCATGAGAGACCTGGGCAGGGAATGTTGAGCTGGGTGGTCCAGAGCAGGACAGCCACACCCCCCCCCCTCCCCAAGGTTGCTCAGTTGTGGCCTCCAGATCTATATGATCCACAAAGAGATAATAGGTAGGGGATGACGTGGGCTGCTGTTGAGACAGCTGCAAACAGGGAACCAGAAGAATGAGCTCACCTGTTTCCTCCTAATGTTTGAGAGTTTTGAGATTTGGGGATTCTCAGTTGTAAACAAAGTGTGAGACCTTAATACATATATATACTTTTAAATAAATTATGAACTAAATTATATTTAAATATATATGTGTGTATATATGTATATGTGTGTGTGTGTGTGTGTATATATATATATATATATATATATATATATATACACATACACATATATATGTGCACACACACACACACACACACGTTTATTTATTTATGATGCTAAGGATTGAACCCAGTGCCTCACACATGCTGGGCAAGAGTTCTACCATTGAGCCACAACCTCAGTTCTACATATATACTTTAAATGAGAGTAGTAAGAAGAATATATATCTTAGAAACAGAACTGGAAAACCCATGTATGACTTCATGTCATTGTTAACCTGAAAGGTTTTGATTTTTTCATGCTTTTGGCAAACTATAGTTTGCTAATTAGGTATGTACCCATAAAGTGGATATTGTTTACTTTTGTTTATTTTTGAATAAACAAAGAAATGGAGTTAGACTGAAGATATTCTATGGTGGACCTCTATCACTTAATAACATTCTCTGTCCTCTGACTTTTTGTGGTACTGGAAATTGAACCCAGGGCCTTGTACATGCTAAGTAAGAGCTCTGCTCCTGAATTTATTTGCTTATTTTATTTATCATAATGTCCTAATCAACACTCAATCTATGCGATAGCATATACCAGTATTTATACACTTTTTAAAGCTGAATGACATTCTGTTGTATGTTTATGCCACATTTTGTTTATCCATTTATTCATTGATGGGTACTTGGATTGCATCTACCTTTTGACTACTGGGAATAATGCTGCTATGAACATGGATGTACAAACAAATCCCACTTTTAGTTCTTTTGGGCGTATGCCCAGAAGCGGGCTTGCTGGATCACATGGTAGCTTTGCTTTTAATTTTTGAGAAACTGCCATATTGTTTTCCATAGTGACTGTACCATTTTTTTCATTTCCACCAGCAATGCACAAGGGTTCCAATTCTACATCCTTGCCAAAACTCATTTTCTGTTATTTCGATAGTAGCCATTTTAGCGAGTGTGAAGTGGTATCTCCTAGGGATTTTTGATTTGCAGTTCCCTTGTGACTGCAGATTTTGAGCATCTTTTCCTATGCTTATTGGCCATTTGTGTATCTTTGAGGAAATATTTACTCAAGTTGTTTATATGTGTTCAGTTTTATTAGGTAATATCAAACCAGTTTTCACAGTGGTTGTAGCAGCTTATATGGAATCAGCAGTTTATGAGAATTTTGTTTATTTTATATCCATGTCAATCCTGATATGGTCAGATTTTTAAATTGTTGTCATTTGGCTGAATGGAATGATATATCCTTATGGTTTTAGTTTGCTTTTCCCTGTTGGCTTGTGAAGTTGGGAGCATCTTTTCATTTATTTATATATAATTATGTTTCTCTTGTGAAGTGCCTGTTGGTATATTTTGCCTACTTCCTTAAAAAAATGGAATTCTTACCTTGTTCGTGTGAACAAGTTCAGCATACTTATCCTGTGTCCTATTACATATGTTACAAAATCTCCTTCCATGTTGTAGCTTATCTTTTTCACATTTTCGTGATATCTTTGATGAACAGAGATTTAAATGTTTTTAAAAAACATTTTTTAGTTGTTGATAGACCTTTATTTTATTTATTTATTTATATGTGGTGCTGAGAATCGAATCCTGTGCCTCACACATCTAGGCAAGTACTCTCCCACTGAGCTACAACCCCAGCCCGAGATTTAAATTTTAATGTGCTTAAATTCATGTCTTTTCCTTTATGAAATATGCCTCAAGCTCAAGACTATATTCTCATATAAATTGAGTATGTTCATCTCTCAGGATTACATTTCTGAACCAATGAGGATTTGTCTTTATGATCAGTGTGAGTAGAGAGCCTTTTCTATTCTTTTCCCCATGTGGATGACCAATTAGCGCCTTTCATTGATCAAGTCTCAGAGAAACCACTCTGAGCTGGGAGTGGGATGTGCCTAGGAAGGCTTACATGCAGACCCCTGCAGCAGAGGATGTTTTATGTATTTTTAGTGTGCAAAGGACTGCCATAGCATATTGTTCTATTAGTCAGAACTCTTCCTAGTGTTGCTCAGAGCCAGTGGCCACCTCTTTCAAGGTTAGATCTGGCCACCTAATCTTGTATTATGTACTTCTTACCTATTTCTGCTCTGAAGAAACAAGGAGAAGTAGTTAGTGAAAGTGTTATAGGTGATATGAGCTGGATGTAATGGAGCAGTATGCCTGTGTGCCTAAGTGGGGCAGCTTGTTTTTCCCACCTGCATAGTCTTTTCTTGACTTGTTCAACCCACCCCCTGCCACCATTCTGATCAGAGATGCTCTTTGCCAGGAGCCCTGCATTTTTTTTTTTCCTAATTGGGGTCATCAATGCCTCCCTGGCTAGGTTGTCCTGAGGACTTGAAGTGAAATATCTGAAGTATGTTATATGTAAACTGGGTTGTTACTGCTCTTACCTAGGTCTTTCTTCTTTGGGGGTGGGGACCCCATATAATTTCCATCAAGAAGACCCTGGTTATGTTAAAGAGGGTACTCTCCTTGTCATATTTGGGGATAAATTGGTAGTTTGCTTTCTTATGAGGAGAGCTTTCCTCTTGAGGTCTGTTTTTGGGTCTGCAGAGATGGAAAGGGTCACATCTTCCAGCTTTACCTCTTCCTGTGTTGATGCAGGGGAGTGGCAGTCTTCACAGTATGATAAAGCCCTGGGTGCTTGCTGTGATGGGTGTGGGTTATTGATGTGGGATTGGTAAACAGATAATTACCCCACTATATCGAATAGTAATGAGTAAATACTTGAGCATTGGGTGTAACAATAATGAGAATTTCTTTTTTTAATTGGGCTGATTTCCTCTAGGCTTCTCATTGGAAAACTCTGTCCTTAGGTGACTTAAAATTCTGAGTTCTGTGTAAAAGTGGTGGTGCTGGTGGAGATTCTGTTCTCAGGGAAGGAGACAAAAGCTAAGTGGAACAGAGGAACCTGTTTTAAGAGTTAGCTTGAGAATCTGAATTTGCCAGTTCCCTTCTCTCTGCTCACACTGGGCACTGTCGCCAGGGGCTCATTTCTAATCACAGTGGGCATTCTTCCCCGGTGTCCTATATTGGCCTTCTCAGATGGAAATCTGAGAAGATGGTCAGCCTTTTGGAGTAGCAGGTTGACACCTTCCGTGGTGTGGTCTATGGACGCTGCTGGCCTACGCAGGTACTAGAATTATTATTTTCCTAGGGCTGCTGTAACAAAGTGCCACAAACTGAATGGCTTCAGGAACAAAAACAAAAACTCAACTCTCCCACAATTCTGAGGACTAGGATTCCGACATCAAGGTGGCATTAGGGCTACACTGCCCCGGAAGGCTCTAGGGGAGGATCTGTTCCAGCAGCCCTGGGTGTTCCCAGGCTGGCAGTGGTATCTCTCCAATCGCCACCTCTGTCGCTGCACGGCTTTCTTCCCTCTGAGTCCAAGTCTTCCTGTGGACTTCTCTTTGTGTTCTTCTCTGCTTATAAGGACACCACAGTCATATTGGATTAGGTCCATCCTACTCAGTGTGACTGACCTTCTCTTAACTTGATTGTATCTGTAAAGACCCTGTTTTCTAATAAGGTCACATTCACTAATACTGTAGTTTGGATTTGACCCTATTTTGGGGATAGGACACAGTTTAACCCATAATGCTGAGGTAAGCCTCTAGTGATTCTTAGAGGACTTTTGACAGTGCTGTGGCATTCAAGCACAGATCAGTGGGCTGGTGTTTCCTATTTTTTTTTTTTTTTTAAATTCATTTGTTTTGAGTTTTTCCCATATGGCTCCCAACAGTATCCCTGGGGTCCCTGTCTCTCTCCCTCTCCATGTGTATCCTGTGCCCCAGCCCTACTGGTGGGTGGTGATGAGCTGGTTGAACCTCACCAAAACCAACTCCCCCTCCCCACTTCTGAGTTGTGCTGGTGGTGCCCTGGTCTCTGCACCCCCCCCCCCCAAGACCAGACCCCTCACACCTGCTATTGGCTGTTTCTCCCTGGGTTCTGCCCATGCTTCAGCTGCTCCATTGCAGAGTTCCCTGGCTCTCCCTTGTCTTTCCATTCTGTCTGCCTCAATGGAGCTGAGGCTCCCAGAACCTCACACCAGGTCCATGGCACATCCCTGTCTCAGTCCCTCCTTTTCAGTCAGTTCTACAGAGAGCTGCTGGGTGAGTCTTCTGAAAGGCCCATGGTAGTCTTTCCCAGGCTCAGTGTTCCCACAGAACTCACATTCTGGAGAATGAAGCTAAATGTCACCTGGTGTTAGGCCCCTGCCACCTTGCCCTCAGCTCTCTTTTCACCCTGTCTTATGTCTTTTTTTTTCCCTAAGCAAGACCCTAGCGATTACCCTTGGCCTCCTGCCAAGCATGCCTTGCGCACACTGGGCTCAGGGCTGCAGCCCATGTGGTAGGCCTCACGGGTAGTACTGTTTCCCTTTCACTCCCTACCTGCTGAGGCTCCCAGGTCTCTGGAAGAGCACAGCCCAAAGTGAGTACTCTCTTCTGGAAGCTCAGGTTTCTCATCTCTTTCTATCTTGCTTCATTCTTATATAGCAGATGGCCTTAACTTCTCTGCTTAACCCTGGGCTCAGTGAAGGCAGATGCTGTTTTATTTATTTTGATCTCTGTTACACTGGGGTGTTATTAACACTGAGTAGAACTCTAATGAACATTTATTGGATGGATGAGTGGATGAGTGGCAAGCCACATGCAGACTAGAGCTAGACAGTGGAGATCAGTGACAAAGAAGGTGATATCTTGGCACACACATCCCCATGGGACAGGCCAGCTGAGCCCCCGCCTCCTCAACAGATAACCCTGGAATTTCATGGCATCACAAGTAGATTGGCCATTGGCCCAATCACATGAGGTTGATTAAGAATACTTCTAGAGAACTACAAACATTTCTACTGTAGATCTCTTTAAAATTTTGCCATGCTTTCTGATCACTTTTTATTGACAGTGAAATATTTTATGACTCTGTACAATATATGTGATAAGCAAGGTGAACTCCCATTTGGAGAAAATATTAAAGAAAAATCCCAACAGACTTTATAAAAGTCAAACATTCATAACTAAGAGAGAAAACTGAAACAGGTGATGAAAATGTATTTTATAATTGAGGAAGAATGAAAATTCAGAGCTCTAGAAAAAGTACACTTGGTTCATGTTTTCAGAAGCTCAGGTACAGGTTGTAGTTACCTATTTCTGTGAGAGGTAGGGGAATTTATTGGGGCATTAGTAGGTTCTTTGGGATTATTATTTTATGGTAGTTCTGGAGGTCAGCTAGTCTTTTGGGGTAGAGGCACTGGATTGAGGAAAGACTTCCTGGAGGGAAGCCACATGGCTTGTACAATGGGACTGACTAGGTGACCCTACTTGCATACTGTAGCCAGGTGGTCATGCTCCTTTTCAGGGGTCCTCACAGTCACCCAATGCTTAATGCTTTCGCAGCCTTTCCTCATGTGCAAGGACAAATGGGGTATTCTCTGTGGGTGCTGCTAGCATGATGCCTCCTTCTAAATGGGTTGCATCATCTCTACTTTTAGTACTGTTATAAATGGAGACCCTGGACTTGCCTCAGATGACCTCATGAGATATTTGGGCACTTACTGTATCTGTTTGGCAGCCGTGAAAGGTGGAGCTTTCCGTCAACTGGCAGCATTTCAGTTCCTAGGACATTCTTCTTTATGTAGTATGTCTAAGCTTGTTTCATGAAAGCTTAGGAGAGCAATTAGAAAATAGCAGATGTACCACAGTGTGCCTGCGTGCACTTGCCCACACTGCCCAGGTCTCATCAGGAATTATGTTATATCAGGATTGGGGAGGGTTGTGGTCAGATGGTGTCACACAGCAAGGGACCTGGGCTGTGGAGTGGTCAGAGGGAAAACCGGAGAGACCAAGCTGGATAGGCACAGGCCACATGAATCTAGTGTCTGGGCTTAGGGTGTTGGATGCATTCTGAAGGCAGTGGGTGCCTCAGCAGAATTTTAAAAGGGGAATGACACAGTCCAAATTGTGTTTTGGAAGATAACTGGAACTAGAGTGGAGTGAGGGAAGAGGACTGTTTGTAGGCTCTGGCAGTGATCTACCTGGGAAGAAAACAGTTTGAGTGAAGGCAGATACAGCAGCAATAGGTCTGTAGTGGGTCAAGAGAGAACATCAGGGGTTTTGCTGCTTGTTCAATACCTGGAAGGACAGCATTTTCCACTCATAGTAGCCCTGGGATGTAGTGAATAGTATCCAAAGTGGGAGCCGCGAGCTTCATACTGCTCAGATGTGGGTCCTGTTTGTCATTTAGTAACATTGTGACTTTGGCCAAGTTACTTAATGACTTGAACTTCAGCACCTTCAGCTAGAGAAAGGTAATGAACCTGAGCTTGTTACAATGTCTCAATGAGTTAAAGCTTTGCTCTATGAGTAACATAGCTATACTAAGATGAACATAAAATTATACTTGGAAATTGCTTCTGTGACTTCATAGGGAATAGTAAATTTGTTAGCTTAATGACAATGTCATTTTATATCTCCCTGTCTGGTTATCAGAGCCAAAGGGTTCTGGAGAGATCCCAGACCTGGAGTGCATTATCTAGGGCACCCCACTGCTGCTCTTTGTGTCCCCAGCATCCTACAGAGGAGGTCTAGGCATCTATTACCAGGGCATCATGTTCACTGCCTTCTTAGCTAGATGTGCAAAGAAAGGAAGGAGGGAAGGGAAGTTTCTATCTTGTCATCAGGTAGAAGGCAGGGAGGAACTATTGAATACTGCCTGCTGTTCCCTAGGGTCATACACTCAAACCCTAAATACCTACATCTAAAGAACCTAGAGGGCTTGAGGACATTTTTTCTAGTCACGGGAGGAGTTGTAACAAAATTATTAACATAGGCTACAGTGATACTCAAGATGATCCATCAGACTTAAGAGGGTCTTAGCTTATAAGAACACTTTGTCTTCGTGACTGGCTGGTAAAACTGAACTTTTTTCAAGGATCATGAGTTAGTCCTCTTTGGCTTTGCTGGATTGAGCTTACAGAATTCCTTTCTGTTTACATGTTGATAAAGTTGCCAGTGAGCCAAGGTAGTGCTGGAGTGGGGCAGATGTCTGTATAATTACAGGGTGTCTACCTTGGCCAGGTCACTGTGCCAGGGCCCCTCTGCCTTCATGTACTCTGAGGAAGAAGAAGGCTAACCATCAGAGCCTCTATGCACAGGCCCGCAGAAGGACAAGGAGGTATGCACATGTGACTGCACGTGTTTATGATCTGTGTGCGTGTCTTTCTGTCAACACAGGGACTGTATGTGTCTGCTTTCTATGAGTAACATAGAATAACATTCTATGAAGAAGAAAATATTTATGCAGAAAAGAGATTTGTAAGGCTTGGGTTGCTGCTGACTCTATACTTTCACTTGAATGTTTATACAGATTTTTGACATGTTTGGACATAGCTTGTGTGTACTCAGTCAAAAGAATTTTTTAGAAGGGTATTGCACCAGGCGCTTGCTTCTTTGTTTTAAGTTTTGTATGCATAGACATTAAACATGTCTCTTCCAGTGACCACCTGGGGTGTAACATGAAACTTTATCTCTGCTGTTACTACTGTTCTGGGCTGTGCTCAACGGTTGGCCATGTAAATCCTTTCAGAATGGATTGGTGCTGTTTAGGAAATTTAAATTCTGTGCTATGATTTCTCCCTGGGATGCTCTCATTTACCATATATTAACATCCTGAAAACAATTGCTTTTTTGAATTAGAGGGTTTTGGCCCCGTGCCCTTCTACAGTCAAGGAAATAGAGGGTGAACTCTCACATTCTGAATCCCACTGTACCAGTGCAGATGCCCATAGATAGAGTGAGGCAGGGGAAGTGCAGTTGAAGTAGGATTGATGCTGTTCTGGAAGAGAGGGTGTTGCAGTAAAAAGTCATTCTTTTCATTGTCATTACAAAGACTAGATTGTTAGAAATGTTCTGAATTGGGGCAGATAGAGTCCATGTGATTCTCCTTTGAAAGATTTGTTAACCTGGGCATGAAGTGTTGAAAGTCACCAGGCTGAAGAGGGGGAGGCAGGAGGGTGGAGTCAGAGGATGGAGAGGACCTTGATGTTCCGGGACATCCTGGGTCCCAGAGGGCAATGTGCAGAGGGATGATTTAGGGAGAAGGGTATGCGGTCAGGGTTGTCTTGCTAAGTGTGAGGTAAAATTAAGTGAGAACATTGAATAGTTTATTTTGAGTATAATATATAAATATTGTGGGACTGTTTGTAAAGGTCATCTGCATATAGAAGTCCTGAATTATAGTTTTGAAAAATCTGCTTTAATTTTTTTTTTAATATTTAAATGTCCACGGACTATCTGCTTAAGAACACTGACAGATAACTGATAGTTATCAACATAACTTTTAATTCAATTTTTATTGTTTTATGGCTTTTTAAAACAATTTTATTTTTTAGCAACTCTGACTGGATTTGGAGAAAGGCCTGGCCTGGCTCTTTGTCTCAGAGGAAAGCATATGGAACAGCAAGTTAACAAAGAGTGAAATCATTTTCAGTCCTAATCTATAATAGTTTTTATTCCACAGACACATGGAGTACTTCCAAGGGTCTTGGGGGATAACTTTTCAAAAATTTTATTCCAGATGTTAATTCCAATAGAATAATACTGAAAAACATGATCACAAATAAGGTTTAGAAGTGATGATGAATGAAGTATCCATGTATGGGGTATTATGGAGATGCGGCTGGTGGGTGTGTAGGGTACCCTATTGCTGGAGCCAAGTTTTATTCTAAAACATGGCCCCTCCCCTCCAGGAGAGGTGGGTTGAAGAGGCTCCAGAATTTTGTGCAGTTCAAAGGAAGTCATAGGTGGGGCCCCAGTATGGTGCCATAGAGAACTGAACGTGAGAAAGGTCAGCAAATGTTGTAGGCCAACTTCCCAATGTGTGGACAGGTCACCGTTTCTAATGATGTTCTTCTGACCTGCTACTGTAAAGAGAAAGGGTAGAACTGAGCCAAAGACAGGTGTTTTATTGTCTGTTTTGTTTTTAAACTACTGATCTCGACTTTCATTGTTGGCTTCGGCAGAGCTACAGAAACCCCCCAAAAGGGATGAGAGTAGAACAAATAAGCCAAATTCTTGGACAGTAGGGTTGCCTGGCAGGGTGTATGTGTGGCACAAATAAAATTCTTCGTACACAGGCACAACTGGGCATAGAAGAGTCCAACATGGGCAAGAAAGTTTTCATGAAATTTAAGATCATTTTAAAAAGTTTCGTGTAGTAAATGCTATCATTAGAAGCATGGTTTTCTAATAGTTTTTTAAAATTCAACTATAAAGCCATTTCTTTCTTTTTTTTTTGATTAGAGATAATCATTATTTGAAATAAAAATATTGCTAGATCTGGGATTTGATTTTATGCTACTTACCAACTAACAAGCTAGCTTTCTGCTACTTCCTGGATGTGGACAGAAGGCATGAGGCTCCTAGATCAGAGACAAGGAGTCTCATGACTCAGGACGGCAGGCAAGATCGGCACAGTCAGTTCCTCAAGTCCAGCAAGTATGACCTATGGTCCTAGAGGAGTGCACACAGTGGGCTGGTGTCACAGCTTAGGAGCACTGCTCTTAGGGAATTCCCTATTAATAGCTATCTTATACCATTTTCTGTTAAGTAAATCCTCAGCCCTTTGTTGCAGAGGACATCATCCCTCAGGGATTACTACAAGTAGTCCTGAGAAATGTGGTCATGCCCTGCCCAGCAGGATGTAGGAGTGTGGGATCCATGGAGGTTGTCTCCTAATGACACAAAAATATCAAAACCACAATATTATAAATAGGTAAAAATCTGAGAGGATTCTTATTATTTGTAACTATTTTAATATAGAGCCATTTCACCACATATACTTTGGGTAAATATTTTACGTTTCAAATATGTATTAGTTCTTTTATTTTTTGTATTGGGGCTTGAACCCAGGGGGACTTAACCACTAAGCCACATCCCTGTCTCTTTTTATTTTTTATTTTGAGCCCTTGTTCAGGGCCTTTCTAAATTGCTGAGGTTGGCTTTGAACGTGTGATCCTCCTACCTTGGCCTCCCAAGCCTCGAAGATTACAGTATATGTTAGTTCTTATTTCAAACTGTTTAAAAATCCTGTTGCTTTTCCTACAGACTTGTGTGATAAGCAACTATTAATATTTTTTCTCCCCTACTTCCTTGGTCTCTCTCTTATTTTTGAACAAGCATCTATAAAATAACACCTATGTGCATAATATTATACCAGGCACTATAAGGAATATGGAAGAAGTAAAAAATGTAGTCCTTGACTTTGGCTTTTTCTTTTTTTTTAGAGAGAAGAGTGAGAGAATTTTTTAATATTTATTTTTCAGTTTTCGGTGGACACAACATCTTTATTTTATTTTTTATGTGGTGCTGAGGATCGAACCCAGCGCCCCTTGCATGCCAGGCGAGCGCGTTACCACTTGAGCCACATCCCCAGCCCAATTATGGCTTTTTAATATACAAGTGATGAGATACCCAATGTGAAACAACAAAAATTAGCCAGCAAGTGCTCAAAAATGAAATTCTGGTGTTAGAGAAAAATGTGAACCAAGTCATCTCATAATATTTCTATCAAGAACAATGGCATATGATTTGATTTGTCTGTATTTTGGTAGCCATAACTTCCTGGTTCCTAAGACTATAGCATAGATGGGTACAGTTCTTCCTGATACCATGTTATCTCTTTCTCCTTTCACTGTCTTGTGTTCTTCCTTGCTCTCCATCTCCTGGCCTCTGTCTCTGTGAGGTGTGAAGTGTAGGAGTATTCATGCAAAGAAGGTTTAACTCTTCGGGCTTTTCGTTGGGAAGGAAATAGCTTGAAAGTGGAATCCATGGGAAACTCTGCCCCGACTCTTTGATCCATTCTACTTGACAGCATCAAAGAGCTCCCTTGGCGTAAGCAGTCCGGCCCTTCACCAGCTCAGATGTGCTCTTGTGGGAGTGTGGAGTGGAACTTAACCGGAATTACAAAAACATCACTTTGGAGTTCCTGGGCAACTTTTTTGTGAAGATGGCTGCATTGATGATATAACGCACCTGAGTGATGCCCTGTGTTCCCCGGATACTTTCATGCCATGGTGGCTGCAAACCTCTTCTCCAAGTCAGTTGTCCACTTTTCCATGAAGGGGGCTGTTGTGTCTCAGGGTCACCAAAGGACTTGTATGAGATCATGCAAGTGGCAGGGCGGGGTTCAAGACACATGCCTTCTGATGCTAAGATTGCACGTACCCTTTTGGATTTTGTTTGCTTGTTGTTACATTTGAAATGAAAATGACCACATCAGTATAGAACACTAGTGTTGAGTCCTTAGTTCTCTCCCCTCAACCATAGGAAGGGATGGGGGTGTGGGGAGGCTGTTCTCAAGCCCTGGCCCTCCAGCGTGTACACTTGTTACTCTTCATGAAGGAGTGATAAGCCAGGCCGGCCTGCCTTTCTGCCAGGAACACTTCAAGGACAATTGAACCCTGTTTTGCTTGCTTTCCCTGGAACCAACTCTGCCCCAGAAAACCTTCCTGAGCCAGTGTAGCTTTTGAGAGTTCCAGGACATCTCTTGGGGCCCCCAGGATAACCTGACCTATTTTGTGATAGTTCATGACTATTTTTACTGCATAAACTACCTTTAAAAGACAAACCCACATCCTCTTTGAGGGAATACAGTCCTGCATGCAATAGGACTTGCTTATGGATATTGTGCCGTAATAGAACACATGACACTCACATATTTTCATCTACGTTGTTAGGTTTGTTTTCAGTAGGAAAATTACCGTGCATGAGGTAAGGCAGGTAACACCCCTGTCTTGAGTGTCAGGTGCCTGAGCTTTTGGCACATGCGTGCTGGGGTCTCTTTCATATGATACTGGTGATTTGCCTTGTCAAGTTTCTGCTACAGAACCTTGTGAGATTTCAGTCTTAGCCATGAAACAAAGAATCATTTATATCAAGACAAGAGATGAAATTCTCATGGAGGTGGAGTTTCAGGAATATGGAAGGATAGAGGCAAAGTTTTGGGAGAAAGGAAAAAGTTAGAGACTTTACAGGGAAAGGAAAAAGGAGAAGTGTGAAAGATGAGAGTGTGTCTTTGTCTCTTTATGTGGCGGAGTCCCACTTATTCAGAATTCATGTCTTATCAACTTGAAGCATTTGGAATATGGTCACAAATCCCAGAGCAATTAAAAAAAAAAAGAAAGCAGTCCCTGAATCCCCAAAGGAGCTGTATGTAGTGAATCCTAAGAGATGTGCGTGGTGGGTAAGATATCCTTGCAAAGCCCTTCCACATGAACCTCGCTGGATTTTTATCCACTACTACTACTTCCTTTTTTTTTTTTTTTAATAACTTTATTTTATTTTATTTTTTAAATGTAATTCTGAGGATCAAACCAGTGCCTCACATGTGCTAGGTAAGCGCTCTACCACTGAGCCACCACCCCAGCCCTTTTTATCTACTTCTAATGGCTATGGTTGCCTAGTATCCCAACCCCTGATCATTTTGACAGTAGCAAGGCTAAGAGGAAACACCACTGACCCCTAAAGATGAGTGAGGGGGAACAGCATTAGCACCATGGAATAGTCATCCAGAGAGCCCCATGGTAAAGTCTCCAAGGGCTGATAAATAGAGCCCTAGACATGAGGAGGAGGTTGACCTATATCCTATAAATCCACTTAAGAATGCAGGAAGCAGCACAATGGTTTTTCTAAAAGAGTAATTGTGAGTTAAAAATACAGGTTGAGCATCCATTATCCAAATATCCAAAATCTGAAGTGCTCCAAAATTCAAGGCTTTTTGAGCACTGACATGACACCACAAGTGGAGAATTCCACACCATGAAAATTTGTTTCATGCACAAAACTATTAAAAAACATGTATGAAATTATCTTCAGACCTACGTATTATATATATATATATATATATATATATATATATATATATATATATATATGAAAATATTAATAAATTTTTTGTTCAGGTTTGGGTCCTACCCCTCAAATCTCATTACCTATATGCAGATATTCTAGAATTAGAAAAATATCTGAAATACAATATACTTTTTACTTTTCTGGTCCTAGGCACTTCAGATAAAGAATACTATTATGGTTTGGATATGAGGTATTCCCTGAAAAGCTCATGTTAGGCAATTGTTATGGTTTAGATATTAAGTGTCCCCCAAAAGCTCCTATGTGGGACCATGCAAGAATATTTAGAGGTGAAATGATTGGGTTATGAGAACCTGAACCCAATCAGTAATAAGTACCCCGATGGAATGGAGTGGTAACTCAAGGCAGGTAGGTGTGCCTGGAGAAGGTGGGTCACAGCGGGTGTGCCTTTGGATATCTATTTTGTGTCTTGTGAGTGGAGTGTCTCTCTCTCTCTCTCTCTCTCTCTCTCTCTCTCTCTGCTTCCTGATCAAAATGTGAACTGCTTCCCTTTGCTGCACTCCTCCACCATGATGTTCTGCCTTACCTTGAGCCCTAAGGAATGGAGCCAGCTGTCTATGGACAGCTGAAATAAACTAAATAAACTTTTCCTCCTCTAAAATTGTTCTTGTCAGGTATTGTTTTTTTTTTTTTTTTTTTAAGAAAGAGTGACAGAGAGTGAGAAAGAGGGAGAGAGAGAGAGAGAATTTTAATATTTATTTTTTAGTATTTGGCAGACACAACATCTTTGTCTGTATGTGGTGCTGAGGATCGAACCCAGGCCGCACACATGCCAGGCGAGCGCACTACCGCTTGAGCCACATCCCCAGCCCCTTGTCAGGTATTTTAATGACAGCAATTGAAGAGTTGACTAAAACAACAATTGTTCAGAAGTAAAATGATTTGATTATGAGAGCTGTAACATTGGGCAGATTAATAATTTGAATGGATTACTGGGTGGTAACTAGAGATAGATCATTTTGATTAAAGTAGGTCACTGAGGGTGTGTTCTTAGAGATTATATTTTGTCCTTGGCTTCTCCCCCTCTGCTTTCTGGCTGTGATGAGCTGAGCAGCTTTCTTTTACCAGGCCCTTTCACCATGATGTTCTGCCTTAGCTCAGGCCCAGAGTAACGGAGTCAGCTGACCGTGAATGGAACCAAAATAAACTTTCCTTCCTCTAAGTAGTTCTTGTCAGGTATTTGGTCACAGCGATGAAATGCTGTCTAACGTAAATACCCAACCTGTACTGGTTCTCCCAATGTTGTGCCTCAGTTCACAATTTTCAGGAGTCTAGAATATGATAACTCTCTATGGTAGTTGACTCTTTTGTTTGTATTGTTTCAAGTTATATTTTCTACAGAGTAAAGGTTTATTACCCTGGGAATTTGATGTGGAATTCAGCTTTCCTTGGGGATGCTGGATCAGTATGCATTCCCTATATGAACTGAAGATGTGTGTTCTGGTCATCAAGAAGCTTCCAGCAAACTTTGTAATGAAGATTCACCTATAGAAGGGCTCTTCCTTCAAGAAAATACCCATAATACGTTTTATAGAAAATGCAGGTTAAACACAAAAGTAGGAAAGACTGTAGAACAGGAGACCTCTGGAAAGGTAAGGCATGAGTATTTGATGCCCATTGACCATCATTCAGAAGCTACAAGCTGGCTCTTACAGCTCCTCTAGGAATCTAGATTAGGAATGAGGTGTGTTTACCCCTCTGACCCTTGTCATCTTGCTAAAGCATATCTAAAGCAAGTGCAAAGATCCATTTGGAGATGCACATAAAAGAAGATCACTTACATTTTCAAAATTTTAAAGGAATGTTGCCTTCTAATAAAAGCAGTCTGATAAAGGTTCATAGTTCTTTAAGAGCAATAGGGTTTTTAAAAAACTCTGTATGTTAAATGCTATCATTGTCTTTTATTGTTGTTGTTATTCAGCAGCAATATATATGTATTCTTTTGACATAGATACATTTTTCTTCCTTTAACTGGTTTTAGGACTATGGATTTGGATTTAAAAAAATAGTTTTGAAAGGCTGGTTGTTGGCTTTTTATCCATGAAAGATAAAACAATATTGGGCAAGCTGCTCTTTTGAGAAGTGTTATTGGTAATGACTCATACAGTTGATGGATAGCATCCACTTCCAAGCCCTCAGGAATTATGCCAGACATACTACTGTGAAGCTTTTCTACTTTTTGAACTGTGGCTCACTGCACATTTCCTAGGTGTACATAAATTCATGTGACACTTTCTTCTATATATTAATGCTGTTCTTCACCTAGGGCTTCCTTTATCCATAGGATTTGGGGTAACTGAAGACAGCAGATACATTTTCCAGGTTGATTAATCTCATCTGGGATAAACATGATGCTTCTATTTGAGGATTCCAGCTCACAGGACTTGATACATCTATAAGAGCCTGGATTTGCATAAGTTAGTACTGTGGTTCTTTGAGCAGTTGAAGTTTTCCTGGAATTGTTCATGCTTAGGACATGTTTGTACACTCTTGTCTCTTATGGGACAGGGGACCTAATTCAATTGGGAATTCTTGGCTACCAGGTATTTGTGCTTAGACATTAGACAGACAATAACAGGGAACACAAGGGAACAAAATTATTTTGTTGCACACCATGCTATACCTGGGAAAAGGTGACAAGGTTTTTAGAAACCAGATGGGGAGGACTGAATAAACCAATGTTGTATATTTCTCTCAAAAATGCCTCCCGTTTTCCTACATTCATTGCAGTTAGTAAAATACAGTTGAAGTACCTCCTCTAAGATTAGCACATTCTGGTCTACAGTTAAGGAACAGAAAATAAAAGGATGACAAGGGGTAAGGAGTGGGTTGCAGGAATCATCATTGTTTTAAATTCATATTTGGGATTGTGTTTGAGGAAAATTGCCTTTGAGTGGAAAAACTTAAGTAAAAGTAGATCATATACACAGATGCTTCTGGATGCTTTTGAACTCACTGCTAATGTTCTGACAGGCCACCACACAAGCCCCTCTGCAAAGTGCATCTGGGGAGCTTAGTGTCCACAAGTAAATGCTTATTCTTCTCAAAATAGAAAAAAATGAAGTGAAGTCATTTCAAGATCTTTCTGGGAGCTCAGCCTTGTATTTGTTTTTAAACCTTACCTGGTGTTGAGTCATATGGCCAAACCAAGTTTGGGAGGAATTCAGAAAGCTGCTGATTTCAAAGATTGGGCTGGAACACTGGCTCTTTGAGGTTGAAGAGTTGCTTGTCTTCCACACAGCTAGGAATACCACTTCCCCATAAGGGCACTCAAGGGGTTGTCAGTTGTCACAAACAACATGAAAATAATCTCGTGGGAAGAAAACACATTTAAAAAAGCAGAGTACCCCATAATGAGGCCCTTATTAAGAGGGAGTTGACCTCCTAAGCCCAGGATTTTGGAGAAGCATGTAACTGGCATAAGTTTCTGTTGAAAAGTGCAATGGCCCTGAATGGCCAACTATTGCTATAACAGGTTTTTCTGTTTCTACTTGTAACCAGAAAACACTAGACTTGAATTTACAGGGCTCCCAGAGCTTGAAGAAAGTAGAGCACAAGACTGGTACACATGAGTGACTGAGGAAGGTCAATATGGTTTGGGATTCTGAATAGACCTCAGTGTCCTGGGCTATCCACCCCAGTACAGTAGGCCTGGGTTCCATACTTGAGGCATGGGATCCTTTCTTTCACTATAAGAAACAGGAAAATGTGAAATGCCTCTAGTTGTATGAGAAGTATTTATAGTCCTATTTTTCCACTTTAGAGGCCCCCAAATACCAATGCCATAGTATTCTTCCCTGTCACATACTTTTCTGGAATGTGTGCTGACCTCACACGTCATCTGACTCACGAGAACCGTCAGCATGGAGGTGAATGGCCCTGTTGTGTCTCTGACCTGCTTTCCTCTCAGGCTCCCTCCTCTGAGAGGCAGGACCAAGCTGTGGAGAAACTGGAGCTGAAAGAGACCAGGTCCAGATTCCGGCTGTAGGATGGGAGAGTTGCTTTCTCAGAGGCTGTTCCCTGACATGTGAGGAGAAAGTAGCAATTTCTGCCTCCTGAGGTGGTGTTGGGAGGAGAGATCTTGAATACAAGTGTTTGGCTAGTTATTAGACACACAAGGAAAACAATATGTTTGTTAATGTACCTGCCATTCTTTATGAAGGGCCTTCTGGGGGATTTATGCTCATAGTCCCTATCCCACTAGAAAGCAAATGATAGGTTTTTGACTTCTCAGGAGATACAGAGGCTAAGGGAGATTGTTAGCTAAAATTATACCCAGGAATCAAATGTAATATTTGAAGTTGGTCTTGTCTTCCTTCCCTTTTTACCTCCATTCTTTACAATTTCCTTTACTTTCTTCATTTATTTCTGTATTTCCATGAGAAGCAGTAGTGTGTGTGTGTGTGTGTGTGTGTGTGTGTGTGTGTGCGTGCACGTGCACGCGCGCATATATAAAGTATTGTAGAAGGTATTCTTGCAAGCGCACAACTTGTACTTACAAGAAGTCTTTAGATTTTATAATTCTATCAACAATCAAAATTTCTCTTACAAGTATTTTCTGGTAAATTTTGGGGAAAAATTTTTACAGAAATAAATCAGGGGATGAGAAATTTAGTTTTTATGAAGAAACCATACATGGAATAGTTGATCAAAGTTTTATGGCCTTGAAATGTCAATGGAAAAACTACCTTGAGAGAGGTGTAAGAAAGTAAAATTTTTAAATGTGTACCATCATTTAAAAAAAAAGATTGAAAATAAAACTTGCTAAGTTTTGGGCTCTGTTTAAAAGTTTCCAGTTCAAAATATTTTATAAACAGTTATGAGTCCGTCTGAGTGTGTATTTTACAGATTAAAAACAGTACTAACTAATCTTAGCTTCTTGGCCATAAAAGGAGGGAAAGAAGAACCTATAGTACTATATGCATGGAAAGTGCAGTAAATCATGGGATTGCCAGTGACACTTAAAATGTAAGCTGTAGCAATCCATATGTAGAGCTTTGTGGAAAGTGTTCTTTACAATTCTTAAAATAGACTATTATGGATGTAATTAGTGTTTTTTTTATTGTGCTAAGTATGCATAAAAGTTTTAACCCTTTTAAGCATTTAGTTGGATGGCATTAAATATACTCAACAGTTTGGCAACCATCACTACTATTTCAAGGATATTTTCATCAACCCCCAAAGCCATTTGAAGCACCCATTAAACAGTAACTATTCCCACTGCCCACTGCCAGCCTGTTGTAACTTTGATTCTGTCTTCTGTTTTAATGAACTTGTTAAGGTATATAGTCACACAGCATTTGTCCTTGTTTTGTCTTTTTTTTTTTTTAACCTAACAAAGTTAATTGGCATCACACAATTTTATTATTTTTTATGACTGAATATAATTCCATTTTGTTTATCCATTCATCTGGTGATAGACACTTGGATTGCTGTCATCTTTTGGCTATTGTAAATAATGCATTTGTGGATATTGGTGGAGTATCTATTTGAGTTTCTGATGGTTAGTGTTTTAAAGGGGTATCTTTCTGTGGGTTGAGATTTTTTTAGAGGGCAGATGAATGTATCCACATGTCACTGTAAATGAGTACCTTGCATTGCATTATGACCTCCATACGTAACACTGACCACATACCTACAAATGCTGTACAACATGGAACATGTATGTCAGCCAGAGAAGCAGCCACATTGCAAGTGCAGGGTGACATTTAAACTAGATGGCGTTGTCACTGTGGCTTCCTCCACTCTCCCTAACTTTAGGGACTGATTGAGAAGAGCTACCCTCTGGAGGCACCATCACTTTGGAGCTTCAACAGAATGATCAAGGTGATCAGGTCTTCCTTTGACTGTGGGAGGAGAAGGAAGACCTAAAAGATGATGTGCAGTGGTGGCAGGTTGTGAATGTGGAGTGAGGAGACGGGGGAGTTGATGATGACCATGTGGCTTTGTCCTTGAGAGCAGAGAGTGGGCTCCTGGGAACTCCCACAGGGATGGAACGATAGTGATGGTAGCCAAAGGAACAAGGAGAGGAACAAGGAGACATTGGCATGTGAAGTACAAGGTATGGCAGGCAGGATAGTCTGTGGATGACAAAAAAAGCATGAGACTTGAGGTTCTACAGGAGACAGGTGAGAAGAAATTGGTTGAAAGAGTTGATTAGGAAGGATGGGGAAAGCGGCCCCTTCTCCCTTGGGCCCCTTTGCAGAGGTTGGGCGGATGTGTCTCTGTCCACTTGTCATCAAAGTGGCTCCTTCTGTACTGGTCCCATGGTCAGCTCCCTCCCCTCACTCCATATTATATTTCAATTTTTGTATATTCTTTCTCTTCCTTATCAATTTCTTTATTGATTATTTTTTGGTACCTAGAAAGTCTTCTATACATCTGATAGAATAAAGTTACCTGCCAAGTGCGCAAAGAAATTCTCCACCCTAGAATGCTAACTCACAGCCAAGTCCATTCAAAATGCCCTCTTTTAGAACAAAACATCCAGTGTCTGTCCCCGGTGAAGGAGGCCTTGTGACAGTATGTGCTGAGTTGTTCTGCCTGGTTTTCAGTTTGTGTGGAAGAAAACAGAACTGAAACCCAGAAATGATGGGAGGATTAGAAATAGAGGAAGAGAAAAAATGTCTAAGAAAGGAGCAGGCTATTGAGGGGACATCCTGGGCCAGATGAGAGGCGGTTGATCGGGGGCTCCTGCCATGGTACCAACCTAGAACATGAAGATTTAACTTGTTGTGAAGCCCCGCAGGATGTCATCTAAGATTTTCCTCATTTTTCCGACTGGATGTTGGTTCATATCAAGGGAAGTTTTCGTGTATTTGAATATCTGGCTGATGTCACAACCATAAAGGAGACTGTCCAGCCCATTCCATGTCACACTGTGTGTCTCAATCTCTACCTAAAGCCAGAGGCAGGAGCTGTTCTATGGAAGAGGTTTCCTCATCTCTTTGTATTTCCCTTTCTTCACCTTAGTGCTTTTATGTGTCCTGCAGTTAACCAATCTCTCTCAGCCTTATTGTTCATTTTATTTTAATATGCTGTAGGAAAAAACCTAAACCTGTCAGTCACCAAGAAGAGACTCTCTTCTTTAACAATTAGGACCTAATAGTGGAGAGTGTACATCATCATTTTTCTCTTAGTGGTTTGACTCATCCCATAAATCGTGAGTGAAACCATTTCTGTGATTGACTCTTGATATACTTAATTGCATTGTGGAAAACATTTCTCAGATAGAAATAATACCTGTTTACTGTGGGAGAGGGTTTTGTTGTTGTTAAGTTAAAATTTCTCCTATGAATTATTAACAGACAAGGGTAAGGCATTTTTTTTAAAAAAATTATTCCTTAGTTGTAGTTGGACACAATACCTTTATTTTTATTTATTTTTTTGTGATGCTGAGGATTGAACCCAGGGCCTCATACATGTGAGGTGAGCAGCGCTGTACCGCTGAGCCATAACCCCAGCCCCAATGGTAAGTCATTTTTACAGTAGACATTATATGACCTGTGATGTGAAGTCAGGGTTCTAGATTGTATAAATTCTGTTCCAAATACAAAAAAAAAAAAAAAAAGAATATGCAGAAACCACACAGGTGAAAAAATTTATACTCCAAATACACATTTTCCATGGAGACTAAAAAAAGCTTTCCTCCCAAACATTTAGAAAACATTGGTTTTCTAAAGAGAAAAGAAAGCTAGAATGATTAATAATGGATTTTTTTCTATATTTTTCCAAAATAAAAAAGGATAGGCTGATTAACATTAATTTGTTGGTTTTTCTTTTTTTGGCGGGGGATAGTTCCAGGGGTGCTTAACCACTGAGCCACATCTCCAGTCCTTTTTATTTTCTATTTTGAGAGAGGACCTCACAAACTTGTTGATTTTCCTGCCTCAGTCTCCTGAGTCACTGAGATAGTAGGTATGCACCATAGTGCCCAGCTAAGTTGTTATTATTGAGGGCTCATGTGACCTCCTGCTTCAGCCTCCTGAGTAGCTGGGACTGCCACCCCTGTGTTCTTTTTTTTTTTTTTAATTTCTTTTATTTTTTAAGTACATGACAGCAGAATGCATCACAATTCTTATTACACATATAAAACACAATTTTTTGTATTTTTGTTTGTATATAAAGTATGTTTATATCAATTCATGTCTTCATACATGTACTTTGGATACTGTACTCAGCTAGCACTTGAAAATATTAACCAAGAAAAGAATCATAATTGCTTGACAGGCTAATATTTGTTTTTTATGATTATGACTTATTGAGTGTATTATTTCATTTAATCCTTATAAGAACACTTTATATTTGGCAGTTTGTACTATTATTTCCACTCATAAATAAGGACATTGAAACATCAGGACCTCAGAAAGTAGCCCCAAGATATAGAAAGAGTGATCTTCCTAGATCTGGACAAGAAGCCCCTGGTTTGGTTTTTGTTTTTGAAGTGCTGGGGATTGAACTTAGGATCCTGTGCTTGCCTACGCAGGCATTCTACCTCTGAGCTGTACCCCCAGCCCAAATCCTGTGTTCTTGTGCATCTTTCCCTTTTACCCACATAGTTTACATGTTTTCACAGGATTTCTGGAAAAGTGAAAATTTCTTGAAGGTATTGGGCCAACTTCAGAATGAAGTTGAGCATCTAATACAAAACAAACTATAACTTCAATTTTCAAAAGTTTTTCTGAAGGCATACTGTGGAGGTTTCAGCAACCAGTTGAAATTATACTTTCAACTCATAAGAGATCAGAGGTACTATTATACTTGAGGTGATAAAAAGAGAACACATAAAATACCCAAAAGAAGAGTTAAAGTCAGTTAGTGGGATCCAGAGATATGTGACCAAAAAAAAAAAAATGCTATATTGCTGACTCAAAGCTTGAATAGCATGGCTGGCTCAAGAGAAGTCAACTGATATCCAGTGGGATGTGTTAAAAAGAAAGCCTTTCTAACCTGGCATTTTCCTATCTGCAGTCCATTTGTCACTTAAATCTCCAGAGCCCTCCCTCTGAACACCAGTTAGTGTTCTGAAGCATGTTTGCCTTCCTAACAAACACTGAAGTGGTTAATCAGGTATGCTGAGGAAGGTTGCACAGAAATGGTAGGAACTGGATCTGTGACTGGCATTGCTTCTGGCTGCCAGTGAAAGGGGTAGAGGTATGAGAAAGATGGACACACAGTGTGACTGCACAAAGACATTATGCTGTGCTGTGCTTTCAGAAGGGGAGAAGGGTGACTGATTGAACAGATGACTGATTGGCAAAGCAGAGACATCTCAATGCCATATCTCAGCACTGTTAGTGGCCATGTGTGCTTAAGAAACATCTGTGACATTGTAGAGCAGAGTTCCCCAGAAAAAGGATCCACTCCTCCCCCACAGATCTTTGGGCAAAACACTTAACCTTTGTGAGCCTCAGTTTCCTCCTGGGTTACTGAGGGAGGGGCCATGATTCACACTGTCCATCCTCAGGAGAATGAGTGCCCTAAGCAGCACAAAGTGTGCGAAGACCAATGATAAGGTGCTATGTGTACATGGGACACAACCTTCTCCCACATCCTCCAGGGAAGCCTCACTCTCTGTTTTGGGTGGGAGTGATTTTATTGAAGAGCAAAATCAGAGGATGTAAGTGTAAGGAGGACCTAGAACATGTGCTGTAGTCCTTGGCTGGGTGATAGGTCAGAGGTAGGCATGCAGACTCAATCCTTTCTGTCGCAGCAGACAGCCACGTCAGCCACTTCCGAGAAGGAAGCCTGATGGGCTTTCAGGCAGACAGTACTTCCTGATGAGCCTCTTCTTCCTGTCAACTCAAAAACCTTTAGAATCCAGCTTGGTTGCACAAATGGACTCACATCTAGCCCCAGGAGGAGCCATCCTAAGAAATTGCTGCCTCAAGGCACAATAGTGCCTACTCTTGCTCTTCTATCCCTACACAAGACCCTCCAGGATTTTATAGATTGTAGATAAAGATCTGGTAATTCATGGACTTTCTGAGAACAGAATTTCATATGAGAAGCCAGTTATAGATTTTGGATCAACTAGAAGACAAGAAATTAGATAAAAGCACAAAGTAGATTCCATATGTGAGCAAGGTACAGCTCTTGAGCACACCAACCCTGCATTTCCGCAGGAGCACACAATATGATGTCTAATGAGGTCCCCTTCATCATTGTTTCTGTTCTGTGAGTCAGTCTACCATGTTCTGTCCTCAGTGGACATGAGTTATTGGAACCAGGCTGCTATGAGGATCCTCTGGAGTTTCTGTATTGTTGTCACCATTCTGTATCAGAGGTAGGGACTTGGGTCCTGAAGCAGGGACTGGAGTAGGTGGTGACTGTCTGCTTTAGCTGTTGAAGGGCTGCAGTGGAAACACCTAGTCTGGCAACTGAACATGCTTTTAAACTGTATGTGATGTTCTCTCTCATAAATATCATAATATTTTAGCAGAAATATTCAGTTTGGGATATCAGCCTTCTTAGCCTGCATGTTCACTGAAAGAAGGCAGCCCTGCAGATAATAAAACTGCCTTGTTTGATTTTCATCGTGTGAAGCTAGGATTGTTTGTGTTCTTCTGCAGAATGCCTGCTCCCAGCTGTATCCCCACCCCTGCAGGCTTTTTCCTTAGCAGATCCGCAGCAGGACAGAGCTGAGAGTGAGCAGGTGCCAGCCAGGGCAGCCCCTCCCTCTGCTCTATATGCCCATCCTTAACCCCAGGGCAGGTATTGTTCTTGGATGATGTTCCTATGCTCCCGGTTACCTTCTTTTGGAAGCATGTGTATTTCAAGCCCTCACCGACTGACCCAGCTAGAAGGCCAGCATTGGCCAACCCCTTCTGCAGCCTCAGAACAGCACTTTGGCCTGGGGGGGTGGGGGGGTGGGGTTCCTTATGCTCTGTGAGCAGGTAGCATCCTTCTCCTCCTCTGCAGCTCAGTTACAGCTCTTGCCTAATTGAATCATCAATTCCCAAGATATGTAGAGGTTAATGGAGAAGGGGGCGGGCGAACACTTTTACTCCATAAGAATCATGAAACTGGGGGGCAAAAATTTTGCCCCCCGCCTAAATAGTGTGTCCTGGTAGATGTTTAAAGATAGGAATCAAAGGAGCCACTGCTTGAAGATGAGAATTTACTCAAGGGACAGGAGTGGCTTTTATGCAGGATGCCAGCCAGGGACATGTTTGATATTTCTGAACACTTTGGTGCGTAGTTAATGGAACCTAGCAGTGGCTGCAGATAATAAGGATCTTAGGCGGATACGGGTCAGTAAGTCAGACAGGATATTATTAGGCCTCGCCTGGTAGGAGAGCTTCTCAGATGGGAAGACTTCAGCCTGGAAGGCAATTAGTGTTTCAGAGTTCCATTTGCTATCCCCAAACGTCCATTAGTCCCTACTTTGTCCTCTGTGCCAAGATGTACGTGATGATCCCCAGTAGCATGGACCTAATCCTGCCTGGGGGTTAATCCTCTGGTTTAATTTCCTGCTTATTTCTGTCTGGTACGAGTCCATCAGTCTTACGCATCCCTGTCAGGTGAGGCAGGGCAAAGATTTAATGGAGGTGTTGGAGTGTTTGCTTTATAGATATGTTCCATTGTCTTTAAGAAATAACATTATTTCTGATTTGAAAGTGTAATATATAGACGGTCCCTGACTTACAGTGGTTTGACTTAGGATCATGCGACTTAACAGAGGTGCAGAAGAAACCAAACACATTCAATAGAAACCAAACTTGGAATTTTGAGTTTGATCTTATCCCAGGCTGATGTGCAGTATGATCCTCTTTGGTGTTTCTGGGCAGTGGCAAACACCCATGCAATCATGAGGGGAAATGACTGACCCTCTACAATGTCCTGTGTTACTCATCTATGATGCTCAGTAGGTTAGGTGCACTATGTGCATTTTCAATTTTTGATATTCTAAATCTATGAACAGGGCATAACCCTACCAAAATGTCGAGGAGCATCTAATAATTTTGATTGCTGGAGAATCATAAATAAATAAATAAAATCAGCCAGCCATAATTCTTTTACTTATTGATAATACCTACTAGTATTTTTAACTGTCAGCTACCAAACATTTCCAAGAGAAAAATATCTAATCCTGTTGAGATTATATTAAGTATGCTTTTATCCATTTTATTTAAAATGTTGATGTTTCATAAAAAATTTCCCAGGTCTTTAGTAAATTTTAGTAAAATTTTTTAGTAATTGTAATTTTTAATGGCTGTGCAATGTTAATGGTTTTCAGGGATTGAAAACATCTGCCTAATATTTTCTTTACAATATTTTATTAAATTTTCAAACACATAGCAAACTTTAATTTTATAGTGAAAACCCATGTACCTACCCTCTCCATTCTATATTAACGTTTACTGTACTTGATTTATCACACATTTATTCATCTAGCCATCTATTTATATCTATTATAACCCATCTTTTGAAGCATCTGAAAATAAATTATAGATATTTATTCACTTTTTCCTCATACACATGGTTAGAGCTCAATTTTTGCTTAAACTTTTTTGAGTTAATTCATATATATACTGAAATGAACAGATATTAAATTTATATTTGTTGAGTTTTGACAAATGTGCACATGAAGTTTTACTAGTATAACAGCATACTCTGTTATTTAGAAGGATGCCCAGAGTCAAATTAATCTGTACATAGGATGTGATGGTAGATTATTATAAAATAGTATCAGACTTAACAAAGGACTTTTTCATATGTAATTTTGTTTGAAAGTTAAAGAAAGGTATTTTTTTTTTTACATCACACACTTCTGGAAAAAAATGAATGATGAGTTTTCCTTGAAAAGGGGACAACATTTTAATATTTGTTTGCATTAGTTTTTGACTTGGTTTTGTTTTCAAAGTGCTGCTCTTTTGTAGTGTTTCATTTGACTAGGAAAGAATTTGCCTTTCTTGATAGATTGGTGTATTTCCTTCCAGTAGACCAGAGGGAAGACAGATTATGTTTTTAAAATTACACAGCCTTATCATCAGTTCTGACTGGCAAATGGCATGCATCTCTGTAGATTCAATTTTCGTGACTGTGCAAGAGCCACTTATTGGTTCCCTCTTCAGGAAGTCAGTAGGGGCTTCTGAACTGCAGATTCTAAATGATGTCATGCTTGGTGGTGCTGTTGAGTGCCCGTGTGTGTGTGTGTGTGTGTGTGTGTGTGTGTGCGCGCGCGCGCATTCAGAGCTGGGGTTCTTCAAGTTTGGAGGAGGATACCTTGGTATCCTTATGGTTTTATAATAGCTATGACTTTTGATTTTAATCCTTGTATATTATTTATAATTTACAGTTTTACTTTATCATCTTCAGTTTATTTATTTTTCGAAATATATGTCTCCAGGGTTTAAAATGAGTCAGTGGATCAGCCCACAGTGTGAGGCACATGTGTGTTTTATTCCCCAAATTTTCACAAGTGATCTGTCATTTTTACCAAGAGAAAGTGACGCTTGATAGGTTGAGTGTGCTGGGGTCTCTGACCCTGTAGGCACCATGGTGTTGGACACTGTGGCTTGCTGGTCAAGCTGTTGCCTCTGTGACCTTGGCCACTGAATCCACAGCCACGTGCTTTTATTGCTGTACTTTCTTCAGCCAAAGTGTCTCAACATAATTTTCTTCACTGACTTTGTGGTATTTTGCCCACTGTTGATAGTTTTCTGTCTTACTTTTCCAAATAAGGACTTCTGTCTGCAGCCTCAGATCCTTTCAGAAGTAACCAGAGTGCCAGCAAATTCTATTTCATAGCCATGCCTGAGGTACCATATGAACATAACAATTTGCAACTCTTCCTACAATAGTTCTTCGGACTCTTTTACTAAACAAAGGCAGAGATTTTGGTTTTTATTTTTATTTTTTTATGAGAAAACTCAGCAACTGGGGGCTCAGAAACCTGGAGAAAACAAAAAGAAAAACAACCCAAATTTGGGAGAGTGGGCTACTAGAGCCCTGGAAGGCTGGTGTGAGTATCTGTGGGCCGTGACCAAGACCACAGGCTTGGAGTTGGCCTCAGGTTGGTGTCCCATCTCCAAATTTGGGGGACCTTGAAATATTACCTGACTGCTGACCAAGTTTGAGTTTTATTGTCTGTATATACCTCTTGTAAGACTTAGGTTAGATATTGTCTTAGTCAGTTTGGGTTACTATAACAAAATACTATAGACTGAGTGGATTCAGCAACAGAGATTTATTTCTCACAGTTTGGGAGACTGCAGAGTGAAAGATCGTAGTTTTGGTGCGGTTGGGTTCTGGTGAGGGCTCCTTCCTGACCTGTAGACAATTGATGAAACCTCCCTTGGTAGAGGGAGGAAGCTTTGGTGTCTCTTCCTCTCCTTATGAGCACATTAATCCCATCATGTGGGTGTCACTCTCAGGACATCAGCCAAATCTAATTATCTCCCAAAGGCCTCCCTCATAATACTATCACATCGGGTATTAGAGCTTCTGCATATGAATTGTGGAGATATCAACATTTTAGTCCATAGCTGATGTGTAAATAAGGAGTTTGGCATTGTCCTTGGCGTAAGTGCCAGACAGGTGGTGATGGTTGATATCAGCATCTTTTTTTAAATACAATATTTTATAATAGAAAGCTGATGACTTCATGCTAAGACAGACAGTATGGTACATAACCTGGGGGGTGGCAGATTGGCGGGGAAAGCAGGGCAGAGGCCACAGGCTTACACTGAGAGCCTTTCAGTAGACTGCTGAAGGGACTCGATCTGCTATTTCAGTTGAGAGCCTTTTTTGATGGTGACAAAACGAGCAATGACAGGCCTGGAGACCCCACAGATCCCAGGGCCTGCTTGGAGTACACAAACTTACACTTAGGGCACATTCTTGTCTTCATATAGCTTTGGGAGGTGCAGCATGATCTTCAGGGGTTCAGCATTGGCTGCCACCAAGATGAACTCAGAGATGCCTCCGTTGAGGATTTTGGTGGCCTCGCTGGCTCCTTTCTGAAGCTTCTTGTAGTTACACAACTGCTGAATGAGGTCCCATCATTTCTTGGTAAGGCGGGCAAGGGACAGATAGGCCTTCGGATTTACATCAGCCTCAGTCATGGCGAGGTTCTGATGGCTCACCACTCTATCATGGTCTTCTTAACAGGATCTAGGAAAAAAGGGTTTCCTTTGCACTATGGCTTGGCAGGATTTTCCACTGAGTCCAAGAGTAGATTTGTATGTCTTGGATCCTGCAAAGGAACTGCAGCGCAAGGTGCAATGAGCCCCCAACAGGAGGGGAACTTGTCTCCCTGACAAGACAAGCGAGGAGGAAAGGGAAGGAGGCATCTCCCAGCCAGACCTAGTGTTTCCAGCTGTAGAAGAAGCTGATCACTCTCATCCTGCACTTCTCATAGCATTTACATGAGAATTTTATTATGAGTAACAGAATCTTGATAACCTCATCCGAATAGGGGGGAAAAAAAAGACGTCACCATCATTTTCTCAATCTGATTTTATTCCTCTGTGTGCTATAACCCAGCCAAAAAACAACAGACTTTCTAAATAATTAGAATCTGTAAGAATTCTAAAAATCATCAGCCTACATCTGTGCTCTCTCTCCTATACTGACTCATCCTGTATAGTTTCCTGATTTTATTTGCCTCCTTTTATTACCAATCTAAATCTTAAACCTCAAGTCTGTCTCTGAGACACTTTAGCAATTGAGAGCTTGTCAGTTTTTCTGAAATTACTTGGAAGACATTGGCTTAAAATAGGAAGCATTAAGAATTGACATGAAAGTCCAAATAATTGCCTAACTTCATATTTTATTTAATCGTATTCAATATTCAGCAAATCCATCACCCTTAGATGGATTCATTTCAGATTCACAAACTTAAGGGCTTTCCCCACCCCCTTTTCAAAAGGAATGTAGAGCCAATTTGCTGGCAGTTGACCAGACTCAAAAAGAAACTATAGAATTAATCAACAAGCAGGTCCTTATTCTGGGTTGTGTTTTTTTGATTGTCTGAATTTTCCCTTTCCTTTCCTTTCATCATTCTTGGAAGAGACTCCAGTGGATCACTGAGTCATCCAAAGAAATAAACTCAGAAATGCTCACACAAATTATCCAGGGTCCCTAAACCCAGGATCTATACCCCCCTCCACCCAGTCCTTGGCTGTCAGTGCTCTGTGCTGGACAGGACTTTGGATGACTCTAGGCATGTGGACCTTGCTGGAGGCATGGAAGTTGTCACTCATGACCACCTGGCTCTTGTCCAGGGGACCATATGCTTGGAGACCTGCAACGCAGAGGGGTACCTGGCCCATTTGCTCAGCTCTCAGGACACTTCCTGGTCTTTTTTTCCCCCTTTTTTTTTTAAAAAAATATTTATTTATTTATTCTAGTTAGTTATATATGACAGCAGAATGCATTTTTAAAAATTAATTTATATATTCCAATTAGGTATATATGACAGCCGACTTTCTAACCAACCATAGACATATAGGTTATACCTGAAGGACCAGGCTAATAACACGGGAGATCAATGATCGTTTCTATTTTCTGATATCTTCAAGATAAAAATTGTATTAATTTTATGACCCCCCATTTATTTAGGTGCTGGGGATTGAGCCAGGGCCTTTGCATATTGCTTAGCACGTGCTGTACCCTCTATCTGTACTTCCAACCCCACTTCTCTGTTGTCTTAAAGGAGGTATCACACACTGTAGATAATTTGGGGACTATGAAAAGCCACCAAAAAAGGAATTAAAATTCCCCATAATTCTGTCACTTGAAGATGATCCTTACTTAATATTTTGGTGCATTTTCCTCCAGCTCAGTTTCCTAACATACACCTGTAAAACATTTTATCCTTATTAAGATAAAAACATGTGCTATTTGTCACCAACATTTTCTTTTTAATGTATTGTGAGCATTTCTCATATCTTTCAATATTCTTTGAAAGCATCATTGTGTGTAGAGACCTAACTTGCGACATAAGGACTGGTGGTTAACAATGCTGTATTGTATCCTGGTAATTTTCCAAGAGATGATGATGGGTATGTTGACTTGCTTGGTAATAATCACTTCAATATGTACATTCATGTCAAGATAAGACAATCAAGCCATCGTTTTGTCTGCCCTAAATATACACAAGAAGAGGAAAAAAAGGTCCTTGTAACACCCCGGCATCTTCACTCACTGCCACACAGGTGCTGTTGAAAAGCATTCTAACCTGTAAATCTTGCATGGGATCCTGCATGTGTCCTCAGGGTGCCTTCCAGAGGTGGGATTACCGTGTTAAGACATGTCCTACCTTCCCACACCTGTTCATCTGCATGGAAATGCCACCTCTGAGGGTGCTTGCTTACCCTGGGTACCCTACTTTTTTGATTCTGTAAATCTCTAAGTGAAAAAAAAAACATGGTATCTTATTTGAATTACTAATAGTTGTATTTTGGGGCCATTTGTTTATTTTCCCATAAAGATGGGTCTCCTGTTGCTTGTAAAATATTACTCTTTTATCTGTTGTGGGTTAGAGAATTCTTTTTCCAGTTTTCCTTTAAATATTCATAGTGTTTTCTTTTGGTATATAAAGAAAGTTAAAAATGTTTAACAATCTATTAGTCTTTTTCCATGGATGTTTCTTTTGTTTTTATGTCTGGAAAGGCCATGCCTCAAGAATAAATAGAGGGGCTGGGGATGTGGCTCAAGCGGTAGCGAGCTCGCCTGGCATGCGTGCAGCCCGGGTTCGATCCTCAGCACCACATACAAACAAAGATGTTGTGTCCGCCAAAAACTAAAAAATAAAAAAATAAAAAAAAAAAGAATAAATAGAAATTCATTTTTTCCTGGTTCTTTTATAATTTTTTTACATCTAAATTTGTAATTGAATTAATTTTGATATGTAGTATGAGTATTTTCTTATCTAAAGTTTTGTATAATTATTCCACCAAAATACACCATTCTTTTAAAAGAATAGTGTAAAATGCTGGTTTAAAATGCTACCTGTTTGGACTGTTAAAATCTCATATCTTCTCAAAGCTATTTCTGAGCTTTTTCTTTTATTCCATTAATCTGTGTATCTTTGTTCCAGCACCAAACTATGATATTTTATTTCTATGTTGACTAGTATAAGACAACTGTCATTATTCTTCCTTTTCAAAGTATCTTTGGCTATTTTCACCAATTTATTTTTCTATATCAGCTTCAGCAAGCTTTCTCTGCAAAGGGCTAGGTGGTAAACATTTTAGACTTTGCAGGCCATAATGGGCTGACACTAGTGCTCAGCTCTGGTGCAGAGCAGCCATGGACAATAATAAAGGAGGCTGTCTTCTATTAAAATATTGTTTACAAAACAGACTGTGGGTTAATTTATCCCCAGGGCTACGGTTTGCAAACCCTTGTTCTAGATGAATTTTTGAATCATTTTGTCAAGTTCTTCCAAACTCTTACCACCCTCACAAACACATTTTGTTTTAAAAGGCACATATTCATATTTGTATAAAGATGTTGCTTATCACACACATACATATTATATATGTGAACATATGTGTGACAGAGTACATATTATATGCATTCATCTTACATACTGGGAAACAGAGTGGAATTTGGTTAAAATGACAGCATCCTTTTAAAATGATTTGGAAGAAAAATATACTATCTTTATAACATAAGGTCTTCCCATTGCAAACATTACTTTCTATCAATCACAAAGTTTTTCCTTTTTTTTTTTTTTTTTTTAAATTTCCTTCATAGGGTTCCTGAAAATTCCTGGTGAACTTAAATTCTTGCAATTTCTTCCACTCTACTTACTGTTGTGAATGGGATGTGTGTCAGGGGTCTCACGACTCCCAGCGTATTCTGTGGTTTACTTGAAAGGACTCAGGGTTATAGTTTACAGCCCATCTACAAAGGAGCAAGACACATCAGGAGGGGCTGGAGGAACCCACCCTCGGTCTCCCTTTTTTCATTCCCTCCCCCACAGGATGCCTCACCCAGAATGTGATCCTGTCTCTAGTATCAAATGTGACAACCCATTTGATGCTAAATCTTTTGTCTCCATTTCTAGCTTTTACTTCATGTGCACATCTTTGATTTTCTTCCAGGGCATACAGAACCTCTCTTCTGTTCATTGGGAGAATACTGTGAAACAGGGTGGCTCGTGGACAGCACATACTGAGGGCCTTGATTGTCATTACAGACCCAGATTTAAATCACTCATGTGAAACCCTAGGGAGCAGTTTTTTTCCCTGCTTCTTTTTTCTAACTCTTCTCTGTCTTCAGTCATCGGAAATATTCTTCTCCCTCAGCTCATTCAAAGAAAAGCTGATTTTAACTTCAGTGTGAAGATGAAAATCTTGGAAAGCCCACTTAATAAGTGGGATGGGATAATCTCTGGTCTGTCTTAAGGCAGGATTAAACTACCTTTTGCAGGAGACTGGTTCTCTTTGTAGTTTGACCCTGCTTTTACCAAAAAGACAAAAGGAAATATTTCAAGCCTATTCTGCAGCCAGGATTTAAAGATGGTTCCTCCATCCCCCTTGGTAACCAGGGAGAGCCTGCCAGGCAACCCAGACTGATTCCATGGCCTTCTTCCCTTCCTGCAGGTCGTTCTCTCAGTTACCTTTTTCTTCTCTAGGTCTCTAGCTTCCTGGAGGTTAGGGGACAGCTAGAATTTTAATTGCTTCTTAATCTGAAATCCCTTCAATAAGTGGCAAAAGCCTGGCATTCTGAGAGTGAGACATATGATGTAAAATAGCACTGATGAAGGAATTTGAGGGTTTGTTTGTTTGTTTGTTTGTTTCGGTGGTGCCTGGGGATTGAACCCAGAGCCTCGTGCATGTGAGGCAGGCATTCTACCAACTGAGCTATGTCCCCAGCCCATGAATCTGAGTTCTAACCACAATGTAAGTGACTTACATCAGAGCCTCCTTTCAAACTTGGGATGTGGCATGACAGCAAAGGTACAAAATCAAAAGTCATGTCAGAGCTCATCTTCAGTTGGGGTTCAAGAGAACCCAGGTTGTGCTTCAGGGTTGGGGCTAAGCTGAGAGGGAAGTGAACGGGATGGGGATGAGCTCTCTGAGAGGCTTGCTGGGATCTGAGTGCTGGTGAGCAGGGCTTCCCTTCCCCAGCTGCTTGTTTTCAACTTTCCTTAGGATCAACTTAATCTCTTCAAATTAAGAGACCACAAATCATCTTGTATTCCTCTGGGATGCTTTCCTTCCTCCATTGTTTCTTTTTGTCTTCATGCTTCATCTTAGCAAGAAGAGTGCTAGCTCCCTGTTGGTCTATTTCAGGCATCCCTTAGTCCTTGTATTCAAACTCATGTTTGTATTTCATACTTGTTTGCAGTTTCCTGCTTGGCATGGGCAAAGGTGCACCTGTAGTGGCACCAAACAGCCATGGCTGGGGTGCTTTCACTAGACATTCAACCCTCTGTGTGTGAGAATTCAGCACCCTTGGATTCAACCGACCATGAGTTGAAAACATTGAAAAAAAAAAAATTGCATTAGTTCCAAATACATACAAACATTTCTCTTGTCATTACCACCTGATACTATCAAACAGCTATTTACGTAGCATTTTCATTGTTTAGGTATTATAAGTCTTTTAGAGGTGACGTAAAATATATGGAGGCTATGCATAGATTATATATGGGTATTACATCATTCTGTTAAGGACTTGAGCATCTGAGTCTTTTGGTATCCTTGAATGGGGGAGGGGGTATTGAAACCAATGCCATTAGATTCTTGGTGCAAGAAGCTACTATATGGAAAACTAGCCAGGGACCCAGACCATTGAAGGACACAGTTAAGGTTACTTTAACATAGGAATAAATTATGAGCTGTATAGGATCTTTACGATGTTGGTTTAATCATGAATTGGAGTGGGGTTTTCAAGAAGTTTGCAATGTAGAATAGGTTTTTCTTTATAGCAAGAGCCAATCTTCTTTCTCTTCCTGTCACATTTTATCTGTCCACTCAGGAAACATCAGTTAATTTTGATAGCAGCCCAAAGAAAACATAATTGGGTATTAAAGTTTCTCTAGATATCTATGTATCTAGCTCTGAAACTTCTACCTTTTTACTCTTCTTGCCTTCTCTCCACTGTTACAAATTGTCCAAAACACCTCCTTTCTCATAAAGCTAAATGATTGAGGAGTGCATTTCCAAATATAATAATTAGGATGTAAAGCACCTTACCAAATGTATTCAACTGCATTTTAAATGTTAATGTTGAGTTGTTTCCTGATTCTAGAGGAAATAGTTCTATGCATGTACGTCCCCACCAGTGCTAGCTGTGCTGTGTGACCCTTCAGTAACAGAATGTTGCTTGGATCTGTTTCAGAGTTCTCTAAAGAGAAGAGGCAGTCGGGAAATGTTCAAAGAGAAGAAAACCTTTAACCAGGTAAGCTGAGGCTTTTGTTCTAATGTCATATTTCCTACAGAGGAAGCCACCTCATTTTGAATATTTCTCACAGACATCAGCTTTGCCTTTAAAACCTCCAAAGAAACATCACCCGCCAAAACTCTTGGACTCATTCAAAATCTCTATGGAGTGAACATTTTCTTTCCAAGGCTGTAGCTAATTCCTTTTGTTTCTCTCTTGCACTGATAAGCTGCAGCTTTCTTTAGGAAAGAGAACAAACTGGCTTTATGTGAAGCATAACTAGGTGTAGTCTGTGGTCTGGCAGTACTGTCTTGAAGGTATTTTGTTCTTCAGAGTCATTCACATACATAGCCACTGGAAGGTTGGGTCATTCATAAGCCATTGTTTTGTGTGTGAGTGCTTTTTTTTTTTTAAACAACGTGCAGGGTGAAAAAATTGTCCTAATGGAAAGTAAAATATTCTAACTGGAAAAACAGTAAAACCTCAGCCCTTTCTATGTACACAGTATGTGTTCTTTAAAACCTTCTTAGCTTTTCTGAAGTGTTGTCTTACTGGGTTCCTTTCTTCTTCTTTTAAAATTGTTGCTATAGTATTAGATGTTGGAGAAAGAAGAGTTACTGGGGTATCAGTTTGCTGAACTCTGAGAGCAAGGGGGTAATTAGAGAGATGCAATAATTGGGGTAACTAAGAGCCTTGCTGCAGCCCTTACCCTGGAAGCTCCCCTCTTCATGATTCCTTCTGATTTCTGTGTCCTCCTAACTCACATATCCTTTTGGTGTTATTTGAGGAGGGCCCAGCCAAGTGAGCAGCAGGAATGCCAAAGATTAACTTTTTCGACCCTCTCTCATTCCCCAAATCTTAACTTGAACTCTACTCATCCAGGGAAATTAAAAAGGTGCTCCATTGCTGTGTGCTTACACCTTCCTGGGCTCAGAGTGTGTTTTCAGTTTCCTGGCCCTTGACTATCAAAGAGCTTTTTCTGCAGAGGGTGATTGGCCTATGGGTAAAGCAGATCAACCACAGGAGCTAGCAGCTCCTTGGATATGTGTCAGCGACCCTGGGGTCTGGGGATGTGTCGAGTTGCCCTACTCAGCCTGCGGGATGATTGAGCAAGGAGTTTCTATTCAGCAGAATGGTGGAATGGAGCGCCTTGGGAACTGCAGGTCGGCCACCAAAACTCAAAGGAAGCTGGCACCCCGGCGCAAGGTAGGCACGTGGGCAGTCAGCTGCTGGGGTGCTGGCCGGATGGTAGACTTGCAAGCCAAAGAATATATACTGACAGCGATATATTTCTGTTGCTTGACAAGGCCTTTCCAGCTGGTGGTGACGGTGCTGGTCCCTGTGTGTCTGACCCCGCCTGCCACGCTTGCCTTCTCTGCCCGCAGCCGGAGTAGTTTTATGTGGAAAGTTGGACTCCACCTTGTACTTTTCGTGCTGCATTTCTGGAGTTATCCAAAGGGCTCTTGAAACCAGAGCCTGATATTATTAAGTTTAGGATTCAGCCTTGGCTCCTCCACCAGTCGTGGCAGAGTTTCAGTCACAAAGTAAGATGGGTATCCCGCCTCCCATCTTATTAGGAGTGGATTCCCCCACCCAGAACAGGTCAGCCAAGCTCAGCTTCCCTGGGGGCTGGGGAATCCTCTCCTACATGCAGACCTCCCCAGCAGGTCCTCGGAGAGGGAGCCTGACCTTCCAGCTATCACACTCACTCCCTTGGCTTGTCTTTCTTTATAACTCTGCTTTTGTTCTGGTGGCAGGCCTCCTAGTGCATGCCTGGGTGTTGACAGCATGTTTATCATCTGTTAGAGTTCCTGCTGTGAATAGTTCCTCTCTTTAGGAAATGAGAAGATCTTGTGGACATATAATCAATCCTCAGGTAATCTACACCAAATCGAACACTGAGTAGGGCATCCTGCTGCTTTAACTGACCTGGGTTTAGGCTGGTGGTGGACCAGGGATTGTGCTGCTGATAGTCAGACTTGCAGGGGTTGGCAGATGGAGAAGGTCCCAGACTGGAGGTGGACAGAGGATGGAGCGGAGGGTCCCTATAGCTGGAAGACACTCTCTTCTCTTCAATGATTCCTGCTGCCCATATTTTCTGAGGTGGAGATGGGAGTCATTGAGGCAATTTTGGACAGTGGATAAATGCCATCTCTCCAGATAAGAATGGGCTGAGAACCTCTCCTGTCTTCCTGTCCTTGCATTTAATTCCCAAAGGAATTCATCTATAGAGTATTTACAGTCAGCCTCCATTTTCATGGATGTGTTTTAGCCTTCTGTAAACTCAACTCCTTCAAGTGAGCAGCAGAGACCTGTCACCTGTTGGTGGATTTGGATTCCTCACACATCTTTGTCTAACAAAAAATTGGAAAGGTGCTTTTGATGGTTCTACTATAGAAAGTTCTAAGAAACTGGGGTTGCATAAAAATAGCCTGCTGATTTCAGGTACAGAAAAATAAATATTTAAGAGTGGATGAATGAACAAATAAGCAGCCATGCTTTTCTATCAGTATTGATATGAAACACAATGAATGTCTTTTATAGCCCATGTGGTGATCTGTGTAGGCCTTTTAAAAAAATAAAAGATCAGTGATAATCCATTTTACTCAGTGGTTTTGAGAGGGCAGCAGCCTTATTCCCAGTTAGTCACAGAAACTCTTTATATGAGCCTAACCAAAACCAAACCAAGTCCTTAATATAAACCAAATAAGAATTCAAAGACTATATAACATTTATAGATCATTCTTTTAATGAGAAAAAAAAAGTAGAGACACTAGCTTCTTTCCCAATATTAATTGCATTTCAGACAAAGAAAAAAGTGGGTAGGGTCAGGTGAATGCCATTTACAATTTATTGTATATTATTTTGGTGACCTTTACAGTGACTTTGTAGTTTGAAAATTTTGCTTTAGACATAAGGAGACAGGTTCACCAGGACTCTGCAATTGACCCAGGTCCCCAGATGGCAGGGGCCAGAGTTAGTATCGTGGGCAGCATATTTAACCCCAAGACCAGCTGTGCTGGTTTTATGATTGGTCCTGAGGAAGACACTAGGAGTGTCATCATCTGCACGGCACAGGGGAGAGCTCCTGGTCATGCCCTCCACATTGCACTGGCTGAAGGCCTGGTCATGGATTTTTCCTGAGTCTTCTTGGCACATCATTTCCCTCATTTCCGTGGGTTTGTGATGAAGGAGAAAAGAGATCAGGGCAGGGGGCAAGGTGAAAACCCGGGAGGCACCAAGGAAGGTATTCCTTTGTCTTTCTGCCACGTGGCTAGTGGCTGCCAGAATCTGGCAGAGTGAGCCATTATTCTCTGAGCATGAAAGCAATGCAGGTGAAATGCGGGTGAAGCTCTGCAAGAATTAATTCTTCTCTCCCAGAGGGTTGACTTGTTCCCAATCCTGGTTAGCATCCAGGACAGCAGATGAGTCTCCGAGCTGCTGACAGTTTATCTAAGTGATGGGGAAGCCTTTGCTGCTGTCTCCTCTCTGTCCCATCAGCGATTTGGAATTTCTGCTAGTGAAAGAGGAATGAATCATGGAATGGGTCGTTGTTCCCTTGGTCATTGTGCCTATTCATCAAATGTGATTAATATAAAATTTTTCTAAGACTAAGTTGGAGAGTTCACACTGCTTCAAAGTACAGGGATCCACATTGGAAAGGTAGAGTTGATGTTGCATTTGGTCCAGAAAGTGCCCTCTTGACCTCCACCATACACTGTAGGCCTTCCGTGGCAGAACCTCCTTTGGAGGCCCTCGAGAATCCTCTGGTATTCTGCTGTGCTATTCTTCCATGAACTACTACTCTGATTTGAAAACGCTTCACTCTGTCCAACATTTAGCTCCTTCCCTCAGGCCTCTGGATTTGATTTCCTGCTGTGTCACAGCAGCTGACGGGAGGGGAATGGAACCAAAGGCCCTGAAGTGGCCCCTGCATGGTGAGAGCTTGGGAGTAGTGGGGGTGGCTAGGTGTGTAGTAGTCATTGTGTTCTCCCCACCAGTGCTTGGCACTGAAGTAGCACCAACACTTTCAAAGCCCCCTCTTGCCCATCATCCCATTGTTTCATCCTCATGTTATTCTGAGGTACCTTGAGGAAGAGGAGGCAGCAGCAATTCACCTGAATTGCCCTCTTTCAGGTATATAACCCATCAGTAGAAAGCTGGGCTCTTATTTGGGGTTGCTTGCTCTCCCCATCCTGGTAGTACCTTGTAGAGATACTACCTTGCAAGGAATGAAGGGGTCTGCACTATAGATGAAGTGAGAAGTCACAGGCTGGATGTGGCCCCTGAATCCTGTTGGCCATACTAGGCTTTTATGAGAGGTTCTGATGTCTCTCTGGTGGTTGCTGGGGATGAACCAGGTTCAACTCACAGTCATGAGGGGGTCACTGTATTACCAATGAGTGTTGGTTTATTTTCATTTTCTTTCTTCATTTATAACTTGTATGATGTTCTTCATGTGCATGGTCCCCCCCCCAAACTAATTCTGTAGTTCTTGTTTTGTTGACAAAGCAACATTCTGTGGGCCTTTCCTAGGTGCCTTCTACAAAGCCCTGGGCTCATCACTGCTTTGTCTTGGCTCCTTCTCCATGTAACTTGACAGCACTGACAGCAAGATCAGCGTGTGTGTGTGTGTGTGTGTGTGTGTGTGTGTGTTGGGGGCGAGGTGCGAGGGGAATCATCAAAAACACGAACATTTGGTATTTTCAAATAACCCTTCTCTCGGGCTGTTCTTTGCTGGCAGGATGACAGTGCCGATTTGAAGTGCCAACTCCAGTTTGCCAAAGAGGAAGCTTCCCTGATGCGCAAAAAGATGGCCAAACTTGGGAGGGAGAAGGATGAGCTGGAGCAGGAGCTCCAGAAGTATAAGTCCCTGTACGGTGATGTGGACAGTCCCCTCCCCACGGGGGAAGCCGGGGGGCCCCCCAGCACCAGAGAGGCAGAGCTGAAGCTGCGGCTGAAGTTGGTGGAGGAGGAAGCCAATATCTTGGGCCGGAAGATCGTGGAGCTGGAGGTGGAGAACCGAGGCCTCAAGGCAGAGATGGAAGACATGCGGGTCCAGCATGAGCGGGAGGGAATGGGCCGGGACCACGTGCCAAGCATTCCTACCTCACCCTTTGGCGACTCCCTGGAGTCCTCCACGGAGCTTCGCCGTCACCTGCAGTTTGTGGAAGAGGAAGCCGAGCTGTTGAGGAGGTCCATATCTGAAATTGAAGACCACAACCGACAATTGACCCATGAGCTGAGCAAGTTCAAGTTTGAGCCTCGCCAGGAGCCAGGGTGGCTTGGGGACAGCTCATGTAAGGGTGCTGGGGCCGGGGCTCCCTTGCAGGAGGAGCTGAAATCAGCCAGGCTGCAGATCAATGAGCTGAGTGGGAAGGTGCTGAAGTTGCAGTATGAGAACCGGGTGCTGCTGTCCAATGTCCAGCGCTGCGACCTGGCTGCCCACCTGGGGCTGCGTGCCCCCAGCCCCCGGGACAGTGATGCTGAGAGCGACACAGGCAAGAAGGAGAGCGATGGGGAAGAGGGCCGCCTGCCCCAGCCTAAGCGGGAAGGCCCAGTTGGCGGTGAGAGTGACTCAGAAGACATGTTCGAGAAGACTTCAGGCTTCGGGAGTGGGAAACCATCAGAGGCTAGTGAGCCATGTCCAGCAGAGCTCCTGAGGGCCCGGGAGGACACCGAGTGCCTGGCAACCATAAAGCATGAGGCCCAGCGGCTTGAGCGATCCGTGGAGCGCCTCATCACAGACACTGATGGCTTCATCCATGACTCAGGGCTGCAGGGCAGCAACTTGGCCTCACATGGTGTCCAGGGTGAGGGCGAGAGGGGTGAGGGGGCCCAGAGTGAACCCCATCTTCTGGGGACCATCAATGTGAAGATGAAGGCTTTCAGGAAAGAGCTGCAGGCCTTTCTGGAACAGGTGACCCGGATTGGGGACGGCCTGTCACCCTTGCCCCACCTCACAGAGTCTTCCAGCTTCCTCTCCACCATGACCTCTGTGTCCCGGGACTCTCCCATCGGGAACATGGGGAAGGAGCTAGTCCCAGAATTGCAGGTAAGGGGGCTCCTGGCTTCGCCTCCCTGCTCCGTCTTGCTCTTCCTCCTTCTCGCTGGCATTGCTGCTCTCGGGCTGGCGCTGCTCACGGCTGCTTGGTTATGATTTCAGACCTGCATTGTACTAAAGCCTCCGGCGTCAACCAAATCCTGTCTCTTGGTTGGGTTTCTTTCTTTTTTTTTTGTTTCTTTCGTTTTATTTTCCTTTGTTATTTTTTGTTTTGTTTTATTTCCTTGTTTCTCCGTTTTCCTCTTTGATTTTTTTTTTTTTAACTGCGCCACCGCTTGTGGTTTAGAGGCCCTCTCATGACACAAAGGCTAAGCCCAGTGGAGGCGCTAGGGATCGTCGCAGCTCATCCTTGCTCCTTTCTCGGTGTTTCAAAAACAACCCGCCACCCTGCTGAAGAAGCAATGAGGAGTTTAAGACCAAAGTACCAACTCCTGTCACAGTCAGGATGAGTAGCAGACTCGCTAACGAGCGCCCGAATCCCTCCTTGGGTTTACTACCAAAGGGACACAGTGCAGTTCTGAGAGGCCCTAGGCAGCCCAGGCCCACCCACTCCCACTGGAAGATAAGCCAGGATGGGGGAGAGGAGCCCAGTTCTGAGAGAAGGCTGTTTTTGATGGAAAAAAAATCTCCCTGCCGGCTGGCTCCCGCCACCCTCCCGCACCGCCGAGGGCAAGGGGCAGAGTGGAGCAGCCTTACCAGGACCACTTTCCCAGGCATCGCCCTGGGATGCATGGCCCCGCTGCCGCCCCGGATTATGGCTTTTGCTGCTCGACCCACACGTAAGGAAGGAAGAGCCTTGTCCTCTGTGTCCTTCATGGGTAGTGTGCTCGTAGTCGACTTGTGGTTCACGCATCCCCATTGCATGCGCCTCATAACCAGTGTTCTGCATCCCCCACGCATTCTTTGCTTTCCAGATGTTTCGGCCCATCCCGTTGCTCATCCGCATTCTTTGTTCTGTTCTCTTCACTCTCCTCTGCCATTGTGTTGAAGCTGGTTTTTCTGCTCATGCTTTTCTTTGGTAGTTTTTTTTCAGTTGTCTATCTTACCTGTTTTTGTTCTCTTTGCCTCTCCCACCCCTTTGTCCTGTTTTTTTTTTTTTTTTTTTTTTTGTTAAAAATAAAAACTTAACCTCCTCCTGGAAAAACAAAAAACAAAAAAACAAAAAAATGAATCCTTCCCATGCACCTAACAGTCCAAACTGAGAGACCAGCTGGAGTGGCAGCTTGGTCAGGAGCGAGGGGATGACCGAGAAAGCCTTCGCCTCCGAGCTACACGGGAGCTGCACCGCCGGGCTGACGGGGATGCAGGGAGCCACCGGGCAGGAGGCCAGAGCTGCTTCAACCTAGAGGTCAGTCCCTACCTTGCCCTCTCCATCCCACTTTCCTCTCTTGCCATGTGGCTGGCTGTGCAGTTTCTCATCTGGGACAGGTCCCTTAGGGAACATGGCAGGAGGACATGGGACCAGGTAGAACTTATATGTCATTGTGCATAATGACAACTGGACCTGCCACCCTCATTGTCAGATGGAAGTGATGCCTCACTGCACTATTGTCCCCTCATGGACCTGCATTCCTGGCCCCAGGAGTGCCTAGAGGTGTGACCGGGCATGGCTGGCCCTATTTGTGAGTGTTCAGTGGCTTCTTATTCTACAGCAGGGAAACTTGGGGTAGAACCCAAGCTGGCTTTTTCTTAGGGAAGAAAGTCTCCTTTCTTTTTCAGTCCTTCACTGCCCATGAGTCATGTGACTCCTCCATGGTTCCTGAGGACAGTGTCTCAGCCAGTGGGGAATTAGGGATGTCTACTCCCAACCTGTGTGGTATCCACAGCTGTCTCTGTTGCCATGATAATCCCACGTGCACAAACTTGCAGCCACCTGTACAGACACCTGCATTGTTGTTGAGCCATCACAGTCATCTGTAGTCCCGTGAGAGGGAAGCTCCAAGACAAAAATAGCCCAACTAGAACACCAAGATGTTCCTGAGGAGTGAGCCTGGGCTGTTACCTTGCTGATCACTCAGGTTTGGGACAGGGCTAGAGTAGCAGGTTGTCTATTAGAAAAGGACCATAACTCTGGAGTTATACTGATAAAGATTTTTAATTTCTCTGTCCCTAGAGGGATGCTAACACTTAGCTCAGAGGCATGGGAGCATCTCCTCCCAGGCAGGAGTGAGGGTGAGGTGGGAACAGCTGAGTAACAGAGGTGGGTAAGAGGTGAGGCTCGGTTGCTAGGAAAGGCAGGCTGTTTGGTTAGGAAATAGGCAGAGGTGCTGCTGATGAGGTGGGGGGTACTGCTGGCATCATTATCAGAGGTGGGCATAGGGCTGCCTCGCCCAGAAGAATCCAAACAGCTCTAACCCTGGCTCTGAAAAGGAGTATGTCACATCTTTACCCTTGTGATTAGACACATGAGAATATGAAAATCACCTCTAAATAAGTAAAATTTAAAAAGTGTTCCGAAACAGTCTATATAGTGCCATGTTATCTGGAGAGGCCAGACCCAACCTAAGAAGTTGGCACCCAGGTTCACATCCTAGAGGGAGGTACACATGCTCCTGAAGGTGTTACAAAAGCACACAGTGGTGCCAACCTCCTTGGGAACAGCCAGAAGCTCAGCATGTCCTGCAGATCTCTACAGTCTGTCCAGGGATGGCTGGTGCCTCCCAGTCAGAGTACCCAGAACCTGTCATTTTGTTTAACATTTCCTGAACACAGTCTTCAGACACAGAGTTAGACATACATAAGGTACATCAATTTCACAGTGTTCTTGTTCCAAAATGGCAAGTACGATGTTCCTAGATTTTATACCAAAAGTTAAACAGAGTAGCCAAATATTTGCAGAACTCATTTGGCTTTTGGGAGTCAGTGCCTCAGAACACTGTGGAACTTTCCCAGGAAACGCCTTTGTTAGCTCATATTGCACACAGGGTCTTCATCTGAGAATGCTGGTTGCTTGGGCAGTCACAAACTCACAATTATGCACATTTCAGATGTCCCGAATGATCCGTCTGCAGCATGGATACCTCCGGAAAACTCATTTCCCAACCTTCAGTTAACACTGTACTACTAAGTTATTTCTAGCAGGGACATCTTGAGCCTTGGGGCTCTAACCTTAATGTGTCCATCACTGACTCAATTTCTCAGAGGAACCTCTGGGCCTCTGTTTTCTCTGGGCCTCTGTCAAATGGGAATAAAGATGCCTTCTCTGCCTCACATGGTTATAGGTGGATGATTCTTAGAACAAATGAGCTGTTGAATGAGGAAGTAGTTTTAAAAGTACCGAATGCTGTGCCCGTGTAAAATAGGATTGAAATTAAAGACAGGGCAGTATGTCCCAGCATTGCAGAATGCCAGATGCTCCCCTGGTCATGGTACCAGTTTCTCTGCCCACTGTAGCACTTTCCCCTTTTCTACTGGCTGTTTCCCTTCCTGGGCCAGAATCAGAACTCAGGCTGCCTCAGCAACCTCTTCCCACTGAAGGACTAATTATGAGAACTGTGGCTTCCTTCTTAGGTGCCCCGTCATTCAAGGTCTGTCACACAGCCTTAGTTACGTAAGCTCTGTGAGTTGTCAGAAAGCTCATCCCCTCCTGGGTTCCTGCTGGGTGCTTATTATTTAATGCTGGTGCAGTAATAAGGTGCCACATGCACACACGCAACAGAGCTTTACAAACCAGCAGCGATTTTGGAAAGAGAAAAGTACTCAGTTGAGTCAAACTGAATATTGAGGGACAGTAAACCTGCATAAGAGGTAGATGAACAGAGCTGGGTGGTACCCTTTGGTGTGGGCATAGGATCACCAAACAATGTAGTTCAGATAGGAACATCTGATCTTCAAACTAATTCTCTCATTCTTTGAAGGAGAAAAATGAGGACTTCAGAGTAAAGTGGCTTGCAAATAACTGCCCAAGAGGGTGGGTGACAGAACTGGGTCTAGAACAGTGTTCTTAAGACTGCTTTAGAGCTCTCTGTGACTGTGGGCACCTGTCAGCACGGAGCCTACTACCTCCACCGAGCTGCGTTTCTGGCCATCCTCACTCAGGTGACATTATGGCTACCTTGCCATGGTATGGTTGTTTTAGAAACCCATCTAGTTTCCTTTAATTTTAAATATTTCAATTATAAAATAAAAACCCAATAGTGGTAGGTCAGGTTAAAAAAATAAAAATAATAAATAAGTAAATAAAGAAATAAATAAAACCCCAAACATCATTTCCTAGCAGGGGTAATGGAGGTAATCTGGAGTTATGTGTCCTTTGTTCTTACGTCTTTATTCAAAAAGGCATTTTGCTCAGAAGACAGAACTCAAGTATGCAAACACATTCTATTTTTAAAATTTCTTAATGAAACGTGTTCTGAAATCCCTTTCATACTATTGTAGTGTTTCCTTTTATTAGAGGAGCTGAGCATGGATCCCTCATCAAGCCTGGGTGGCAGAGGCTGCCTGTCCCTGGTGTGGATATCACTCTGACAGACTTGTTCGGTCCTTGAATATTACATTGTGTTAAGGAATTGTACAATGGGCAGTTCCAGGAAGCAGAAAAAGCCTTTTAATGAAAACATCCCTAAGTTCACTGCCAACAATTGCCCTTCTATGAGGCTGTCGTGGACATGGCACACAAAGCTCCCATCAGTTAGCAGCACAGCCCAGCGAGAGAAGCCACTCTGTGTTAGACTCACACAGATTCCAGAGTCATTGGGGAAAAGACAAACATGGGCACCCTCCACCCCTGTACCCTACCCTTTGGAGATCAAACTCAGGATCTTGCACATGCTTATGCTAGGAAGCGCTCTTCCACGGAGCTACAACTTCAGCTGCAAACATGGACACTTTCATCCAGAATGAGGCTAACATGAAGCTGGGTGACATATTGCTAGCAGTTGTCTTTGCTCCCTGTTACATTGCCCTTTAAAAAAAACACTAATTTTGTCCTCAAGCCAATTACTTCTATCCCTGGGTGAACCTCCTTCAGAGCTCCTGGGAGGTTTGAGAGAGAAGTCCCATAGGACACCCAGCTTCAATGGTGTAAAAGAAACAACTTTTTGAATTTAAACAGAATATTTTTAAAAGAATCAGTTTTTCAACTCCCATTTGTGAAATGGTTCTCTTCTGGTTTTGGCCTTATGCATTTTCATATCTGAGGACAGGGGAAAGAAGACATGTTATTTTTGGAAGGTTGGGGTATTTAGCCAGGTTAGCAGTAATAACACCAGGAAGGAGAAGAAGGAAAAGTCCATTCTTATACATTAGCCCTTTTCAGTGGATAACAAATTGGTGTTAGAGGCTGGCTGTTCAGATGCCACCCTTCACTAGACCTAGGAAAGAAGAGGTATATTCAAGGCCAGCATTCTTCAAAACAGCCACAGTCAGAGAAAACTGAAGTCAGAATTCACAAACACTAACCCACCCACTATTGTAATTGTGCAGAAGTTAACTGTTAAAAAACCACACCCAACCTAAACAACAGCAAAACAACTTCAGAAGCACAAGCTCATCTCAGTAGATATTGGCAAGATGGTCCCACTGTGTCCTGAACTCTTCCCTGTCTTCAACCCATGGTTCCCATTAGGTCTTCTGAGGGAGACACATTTGTTAAGAGTACGCAGTGTTTAGAATGTTTCATATGGAATGTGCTAGGAGCCTTAAAAATAGTTCTGAATGAGAAGTGGCCAAGCATGGACACTGGTCAGATTTCACATATAAATGAAACCAAGCCTGTGCCCAGAGGATTGAGTTTCTGGGTCAGAAATCTCAAAGAGCTCTTCTTCCTAGCTCTCCCTTTTATCCTTTAATCAACCAAGCACACGGAACATCTGTGATCCCTTATGTCTCAGCTGTGAAATACCAGCCGCAGTGAAACTACGTGGGGTTTATGCCAAGTATTTGTACACATGCATTGACCTCATATACTGCTTTTGAAAGAGGTGGTACCAGAACTGGCCAAGACAAAATGGAACTCTCACTAGAAACAAAGTTGTGGCAATGGAAATCTTGTAGACTTATAACACACAAGTATCATTGGTGGTTATTATAGCATTCCTCTTTCTGTTTATTGAGATGGTGACATTATCTTCTTAAGGGTGGAAAGAATTTATAAGTCACTTTTTCTGGGGACGTTCAGGAAATTAACAATACGAATCATTCTGGGATTCGACCCCTATGGGCAGAAGGAGGGCACTGGATCTCAGAATGCTGGCTCAGGGTGAAGGGTGGTCATGATGTCAAGATTAATGTCTAGAAAGCCTTGGAAACAAGTGTGAATGGCACTCGTTTAAGTAAACTACCATATAGATCAAGGTGAATTTGTTTGTTATATAACCAGAATCTTAGGTAAGTGAGCAAAGGATGACTTTTAGAATAAAACCTTTGGGGAATTGATGGTAAAGGGAAGTATATTTTTTCCTAGAGGAAATGTTTATGTCATGTGAAAATGTTCCCCAGTTGTATGTGATTATATGCAGTCACGTGGCAATGGGAGTCATTCTAGACCAGAACTCTTGCCTTGGCATGTTTGTATTTTGTTTTTGTAACACTGGAGTGACATTGGCATCCCAGCCAGGAACCAGCTACCCATAGGAGTTTTAATATTTCATTAGCAAAAGTGGACCATACCGGATAATGAAACTTCTGATTGATCAGTAAGTTTCTGTTGTTAACCAGGCAACAGTCTACATGTGGATCTCAACGGTACTCTTCAAAGGTGTGTTTTAATCATAAGAGCATATTTTTAATCAAATGATGTTGAAGTATGAGACTATCTCTCTGTTTAAAAATAATTTAAATATTTATTAAGATTGAAGCCAACCTAATAGTTTAGGATAATACAGGGTTAGCATCCCTAATCTGAAATATGAAATGCTCCCAAATCCAAAACTTTCTGAGCATCCATGTGACTCTACAAGTGAAAAATTCCATACCATGAAGTCTTTGTTTCATGCACAAATTTATTAAAAACATTGAACAAAGTTACTTTCCATCTGTGTTTATAAGGTATATACAAAACATAAATGAATTTCATGCCTAGATTTGGGTCCCATTTCCAAGATATTTTATTATTCATATGCAAATATTCCATAGTCCATCCCCTCCGCCCAAAATATCCAAAACACTTCTGATTCCAAGCATTGTGGATGAAGGATACTCAACATATATAGAAATTAAATTAATAGATCTTTGGTTTTTCTTAAACAACAAGCTTGATTAGGATATCTGTTTTAATGTGAAATAGTCCAAAACTTTGGCTGGCACCTAATGCATTAAAATATGGAGAGTCTTTGCATCTTAAATTTGTGGAATAATTTGTAACTAAAAAGTAAAGCCAGCAGCTGAGCAGCCCAAGCTGCCTGAAAACATTCTTGCAGAAAACAACTGAATGGTAGAAGAGAAGACCCCTGAGGGTAGGGTTTGGGCAACTTCATCTATTACTGTAACCCCAATGCTTTGAACAGTGCCTGTATTGCAAGTGCACAGTGTTTGCTGAATAAAATGCTGCATAAAATATAAAACTCCTTTTATTTACATAGCTGAATTCCAAGAATAGGGAGTCTTCAAGGGTTGGAATTTATTTCAGAATTGAAAACAAGAGCAATATCTGGGTTAGGTGGGTGAATGGAAACAAGGGACAGAACCTTAGGCCCAACACAAGCTGGGAAAGAAATTCACAAGAGAAATATTTGCCTACTGGTTGCTGGGCAGGAGAGAGGTAGCAGGACACTTGTTTACACAGCATGGGCTCTGGTTGGGAGTGGGAGCCACAGCTGGCTCTCATATGGGATCAAGCTTTGAACTGATGTTACCACTTTGGTCCAGGAATCCTCAAGGAGAGGGACTTAAGTCTTACTGCTGGCTTCTGCAAGTGCAAAGCCAGTCTGGAGGCACATTCTTAACCAAGTGGCATGTGAGACCCATAGATAACTGCCCATTGAAGATGAACTCACCGTGCAAAACTTCAAACACACAAAGACACCCACCAACAGCAAGAGCTGGCAAGAATTCTAAGACCTTTAGATTGTAGGATTGTCAGACACCATATAAAAAGTGGGTTCAGAACTATTAAATATGCAGGTATATAGAAAAAAAGGGAAAATATCTATCATAAGATCACACATTTAAAATAAGAAAATATAATTTTTGGGAATGAAAAATTAGTTGAGATGAATTCAGTGGAATAAATTCCACATGTAGAGAAATGCCTCTTTTCAAAGAGAGTCCACATAGAAAAAACTGCAATAACAACTAGTAAATTAAGAAGCAGTTAATTCAGAAGTTCTTGAATTTCTTAGGGTTGGATGAGTTTAGATATCTTACTTGCAAATTTTTATCCCAAATTTGATGAAACCCCAGTGGGTCTGATTTTCTTTTCTTCCTTCTTTCTCCAAGAGCATCCCCCTCTACCCCCGCATTATTCCTTGTGCTAAGCGAACGGCTCTGCTGTTTTATTTTCTGCATTTCCTGTTCTTGGAGTATGATTTTTACTCATGACAGATTAGGAGAAGCAGTGGTCCTCAGTGAGAAGTAACAGATTAATTAAAGGTCAACAAAACAAGCCAGTAAAATGGCATGTGTTTTTATTGCAACAATCCACTCTCATTCCCAGTTTTGTATATCATCTGCCTCCAAGTAGCACAAAGCAGTGGGTAAAATGTCTTGCTTACATTTTAATGATGCCTGAGATTTTTAGTATGACAGTGTTTCCGACTCTGTAAAACACATTTCATTTCAAATTAGTGACTCTGACCACTTTCTCATGCCTATTTGGACTTTAAAGGTAGACTTTAACAATAAAAATAACAATAAGTGAATTCACAGATTTATTGGCCTGTTTGTAACCTGAAGTGTAATAAGTAGATCTTTGTGTGGTTCCTCTTGGGCAGTGTGTGCCACTGAAGCAGGGCAGGTGGAAGGGAATAATCCATCACCAGGTGACACAGATAGCTGTGGAGCCCCACACACCAGCTCCTCCTCATCCCGCCATCCCCAAAGTCCCAGGAAAGTTGCCGCAGAGTCACTCCACTGCTGCAACCCCGTGTGCCCTGTCTCTCTGTGTTTGTCTCGAGCTTGTGCAGATGTCTGTCCTGCGTTGTCACCTGAGGCAGAGTTCTTGTTTCCACTAAACCCCTTCCTTTATCCCACCAATCAGCTCAGGGGCCCCCCTGTTTTACCTGAGCAGAATGTATCGATAGAAGAGCTACAGGGTCAGCTCGCGCAGGCGGCCAGACTGCATCAAGAGGACACAGAGACATTTACAAACAAGATCCGTAAGGTAAATATTAACGCGGATTTCAGCATGACCGCTTCTTGGTCTGCAGAGCCCCTCAGGAGATATGCCATGATGCATTTTAAAAGAATGCTGCCTGTCCTGTACAGACCCACAGGCATATAGAAAGGTTACCCAATTGAGCTACCCCCTCTCAGATGTGCCAAAAAGACAACTATCCACCATTTTGTTCTGGAAGACACATTTCAGCACTTTGGTTTCCCCTGTCTAAGCATTGTGAGGATGCCTGAATCCACAAATAGTACCAAATCCCAAATATATTACTTTTTTCCTATACAGTACATATATACCTATCATGAAGTTTAACTTATAAGTTATGCACTGAACAGGATTAACAATAATATGTGATAAAAATAGAATCATTATAACACTATACTATAATAAATGTTACTTAAAATTTAAGAATTGGCCATTTCTGGGGTTTTCTAGGTAATATTTTTGGAGTGTGACTGTAGGTAACTGAAACTTCAGCAAACAAAACTACGGATAAGGGACAATGGTTGTGTTTTACATGAAGGTACCAGGAAAGTTTTCCACATATCTGATCTAAACTTTACTATAGCAGTACCAACAAGGCAACTGACATAAAACAAGGACCTTAAATGCAAGCAGACAGGGAAATGTGTCTATCACCTTGGTCAATGTTAAGAGAATCTTCGGATAGGAATATCAACTCATCCTAAACTGTCGTCTTCAAAAATACTGCCACTAATTGAGCTGTGGCCTGATTAACTTCTAGTAATTTTAGAATAACCTATTATAGGCTAATTATTCTTTATCCACTAAATCCTTTCCCAGAGCTCTTAGTAGAAGGGATTCACAGGTAACAGGCACTCTGGCTCTAGGCCTCCTGAGGATAGTCCAGTCCTTGACACCCTGCATCTAATTAAGCTATAAACAGATATGTAAGTTCAGAATTCCTATCACTGCTCTTTTCCCCTTGCATTTGCTGTTGAAAGATAGCTGTCGTTTAAAATGAAACAAAGCAGTTGATATTGAATAGTGGACCTTGATATTCTATCATGCAATATACTATGCAAAGTAAGGTTCCTGGTATATCCAAGAATTTATTTTGGCAAGGAATATGTGCTGTATGTATATGCCTCCAGGGTGACTCAGGCCAAGAGGATCTAAATGGGTCACAAACTGATTAAAGGATCACCTGCTACACTTTGCAGCTTAGGGAGGTTAGAGTTGAACAGCAGGGAATGAATATTCTCTGCTATCCTCTCCCCCAAGAGGCATACCCCTTTTCAGATGTTTTGCTTATAAATCAAGTTTCACTATCATTACCAAAGGAAAACAATTCCATATTGTACAAACGACCAATTCCTAACTAATTAAAAAGATCTTTTTAAAGCATTGTACCAAAAATAGTTTGAAAAGGTAGTTTATCTCTGGAGATGCTGATAGTGCAATGGTAGAGTCTCAGGTATGTCTAGTACTTGGATTAATGAGAAAGGAGTATTTTGAAGCAGAGACTTAAGAAATGAAGAGATATTGTCCTTCAGGTTTGTTCAAAAGTTAAAGGAAGTTGTTCCCTAACATAGTCATAGGGCTGAAGGTCAGATCTGATATTTGGGAAGCACTTGGAGGCTTGGAACAAAGGAGTCAGAAAGGGCAGTATGTATGTGTGTGTGTCGGGGGGTGTCAGAGTGAGCCAGGACAGGGTGCTACAGATAGAGGGGTATGAGAATGGCCCCTTGAGATGTAGCACCCCTCAAAATGTTACCTCGAGATCTTTCTATAGCATCTCGGGGAAAGAGCTGTGTTGGCTTCATGTGACCCCCGAGGAAGCTGGATTTTTCCCTCAGTGAGGCAGGTGGCTGAGACAACAGCAAGTGAGGGATTTTGGTGTGCCAGGCTGCCCCCACTTTATCTGAGCTTGTATACACAGGGTGATAGCCAGCGGTGGAACTCGCAGACTGCCTAGGTACTGGATAAAATTGCCACTTTCAGCCTGAAGTACAATAGATAACCATTGTCACCACAGTAGCCACAGAGACAATTGCATAGATCCACAGATATTCCCACAGCCACTTCTGTCTCCCCCTGGCCTTTATTTAGCACATTAGCCATATTGGTGTCATCTTTATGGTGTCATCTTTAGCATATTGGTGTCACCTTTAGGCAGCCATAGTTCTAGCCTCAGGTTCCTCAGAAATAATGTAGTTTTTTAGGATAAAAGAAATCACTCCCTTTTTGGCACAAGACAGAATGTTATATTAAGAGAGGACAGCTGATAATGACCAGGCTGCCATTCTAATCTTTGTTTGGGAGGTGGGGTGGGTCTATGGAATAGAAACCTTTAATCTCATGCATCACTTTAGCTAATATAAATATTATTCTTGTGCCCTTATCTTCAAAATACAATTTTACTTACACCCTCTTGCTTAGTCACTATTGACACATAATAATCATTTGTCTCTTGGAAGAGTGCCACCACACATGGTGGCGGGCACCTGTAGTCCCAGCTTCTTGGGTGGCTGAGGCAGGAGGAGTGCTTGAGCCCAAGAGTTTTGAGTCCAGCCTGGGTGGTGTAGAGAGAAACTCTCTCAAACTGAAGAAAGACAACAAAACAGGCACTTAGAGCTCAGGTGGAAGATTCTTCTTTTTCAGTAATGCTTTTATTTCCCTAAGAAAATCTACTATGCATATCTAATAAGTAGGTTCAGCCTTCAGTGTGGAAGTAAGTACTTAGTTTCTTGTTTGCTGACCATTGTATGCAGCTAAAAAAAAATTCCTTCTGGCTTTAACTGCTGTGCTCTCTGGCTCTTGGTGGGCCTTCTCTTGGCTAGGTATTCTCTTTCTATGAGGGGTTTTGGGGAACTAGGGGTCTCAGGAAATAAAAGAAAAGGCTTTCCATTTTATTTCTTCTTTATAATTGCAGTGCACCCTTATGTGCCAAGCTCAGGCACAGTGGGATCTACTTAAATGGCATTTGAATCAGCTGCAAGCCATTCATCAAAGAAACAGTTTTTTCTGAAGGGGTTTAGAGACATCTAGGAACACCATGAGAGACTGGCAGGGAGAAAATGGTTCTAATACCTTTCTTTGAAATAGCATCTGCTTCTGAATCTTAAAGCTCATGAGATTCTATACATCATATGCACCTCAAGTTGTTCATCACTCTAAACTTATGGGGGTCCTGTGTTTCTCATCTCCTTTGTAAGATGGTCTAAATTGAATGGCAGTTTGCAGTTGGTTGGGTTTAGGTGGCAAATTGGAATGAGCCTTGTGTCAGTCTTTCCCTTTGATTTCATTCAAGATGGAGGAGGAGCACCTCTATGCCTTGAGGTGGAAGGAGCTGGAAATGCACAGTCTGGCTTTGCAGAACACCCTCCATGAGCGAAACTGGAGTGATGAGAAGAACTTGCTGCAGCAGGAGCTCCGGTCCTTGAAGCAGAACATCTTCCTCTTCTATGTCAAACTCAGGTGGTTGCTGAAACACTGGCGGCAAGGGGAGCAGATGGAGGAGGGAGGAGAGGATTTCACGGAGGTAAGGCCATCCATAGAGTTCATTTTATTTGCATCTGTTTTGTTCTTGACCCTAGACACTGCTGTCCCTTCCCCTACACATAAAGCCATATCCTGTTATTTTTAATTATTTTGTCAATTTCAGTCCAAGCCATGGAAATGCAATGGCTTATCCTGTTATATATGAAACCAAGAATTCCATGCTGTACTTGGAACTAGTTTTGTGAGTATCCTGGTCTATAACTCCTTTCTGCAATGAAGTTTTGAGGTCATCTCCTTTGTTCTTGGTTTATTAATTCATTGAAGTTATCACCATGAGGTCCTTTGTCATCTCATTCACCTTTGGTGGTTTATATAAGCTGGTTCTAGAATATCTGCTCTCCTTTCTGTTATACTTTACGTTTTCAGATGCTAGAGCCTGTGACAGCCATAAGGGTCTCTTCTAAGTCTCACATGGGTCACTTTGTCACCTCTGAAATTCATATATATTCTTCCCTTTATGTCTTAATTCCTGAATCCAAAACAGCAATGGCACAGAGTTATTTGCTTTCTGATTGATTTTTTTGTTGTTGTTGCTGAAATTAGAGTGACCTCTAGCTCCACAGGCTCTGTCCTCGCTTTGCGTTTTGGTTAGCATAGGCCTGGAACTGCTGACCTGTGCATTCTGTCCATCCACACCCAGACTACTTAACCTGTTTAAGGCATTGTAAATAGCTGGTTTCCTTTGAACCAACAAAGACCTTTTGTCTGCTTCCCACTCTAGTGAACAGGGTATGTAATTTAAAGTTGTCCTGTGAATGGTGGGTGATTCTCTTTCCTCAGGGTAAAAAAGTTTTTAAAAATTAATTCACCCAGCTTCCAAGTGTTCATGACAGGGAAAACCTTTGCTAGGAAAGGCTAGAAATAAGGTTTTCTATTGGTCAATACTATAGAATTCCTCTAATTTATAAAATTATAGCTAGAAGCAATACTAATTTATAAGAAGTAAAATGTCTCATTAACCTTTTCTAATAAATGGGTCACCCACACTATGCCATTTAAATGGAAGAAGGGTCAATGAGAGAAATAGCCAAATGAGCATCTTAGGGGGAAGAGGCAAAGAAGGAAAGAACTTGGTAATCCATTAAGTGGATAGTTAGCCTCAAACAATAGTTTCAATAGTCCCAACCACTTCAGGAGGCTGAGGCAGAAAGATCCCTTGAAACCAGCAATTCAGGGCCAGGCTGGGCAATACAGTGAGACCCCATTAAAAAAGAATCAGTTGGGCTGGGGTTGTAGCTCAGTGGTATAGTGCTTGCCTAGAATATGTGAGGCACTGGGTTTGATCCTCAGTACCACATAAAAATAAAAAATAAAATAAAGGTATTGTGTTTATCTACAACTAAAAAATAAATTAGCCAGGTGCAGTGGCTCACGTCTGTAATCCCAGTGGCTCAGGAGGCTGAGGCAGGAGGATCTCAAGTTCAAAGCCAGCCTCAGCAACTTAGCAGTGCCCTAAGCAACTTAGTGAGACACTATCTCAAAATAAAAATAAAATAAATAAAAACAGGCTGATGATGTGGCTTAGTGTTAAAGCACCTCTGGGTTCATTCCCTGATTACATACATACACACACAAAATCAGACTGTATTGCAAAAGGATGAGGGCAAAGCTATGATCATCATATGCTACTCATTTCAGGGTGAGCATCCAGAGACCCTCTCTGAGCTTGGTGAGCTTGGAGTCAAGGGGAATCACCAAGTGGATGGACCAGACCAAGATGATGGTGACCAAGGCTCTGGCTTTCCAGTGGGGGAGTGTTCCCCACATGTCCCCGTGCAGCTTGGTGATCATGGATCACGGCTACAGGCTGTGGATGGGGGACCACTCCACAGGCAGGTGGGTGTCTAGATCAAACCCATCCTTCTGTCTACCCCTGGGAAAGGAGACTCCCCAAGCCACATTTGTGCCATCTTATTACAAGTTCCCAAGTCTGGTGTTCCTGGTAGCAGGAAAGTCCTCTGACTGTGGCCACCTGCTGATGTTTGTGATGCTGGATTTTTGCTATAAATCATATTGTTCAGCCTTTTATCTTAGTATCAGCCCATTAATTCATCTGTCTTACCCATATAAATAAGGGTAGTAGTCAGATCAGATCAATAGAATCCAGCAAATATATCATGGGAGGAAAAAATGTATAGAATCAACTTGGACTTTTAAAACTGACCATTCTTGCAAGGAAGTGGGAACACTGAATACAATGCTTCTATCACAGCCAGAGAAAGAACTTCCAGGGCTTTTTCACTGTCATTAGCTGAACAGCAATTGCCAACATCACTGAATTGACAACATAATTTGTAAGGAAAAAAGAACAATGTTTTTTAATTTAAATTCTCAACTTATATAAAGTCTCTCAAGTTCTCTTTGGCCACTCGAAACACAATGTTCCAAATAAAAATATTTGATGAAACCCTTGAAAAAAATAAAAGTATATACCAAAAGAGTGCTTTTTAGTAATTATAAGTTTTTCTGAGCCCCACAGAAATAGACCCTGTTTTATAAACCAATAGATACTACTGATAACATATAATGTTTTTTTTTTTTTCATCTGGATGCAGCTATAGTAGATTTGGAAGATTGAGGTCTTGGGAGGAATTGAGAGACCCTATAGTAAAGCTATCTCACTCTCGGACTTTGAGTCCCTTCTGACTCAACTTTTCTTCTAGAGGGCTTGGACAGCCAAGCCAGAGCTCCTGTGCTGCTCCCCCAGCCCCCCAGGGTGTCTGTGTCCTAGGGTGAGGACACAGCCTACTGGACGCTGGGCATTGGGTGCGGCCTCAGCCTCAGGCATTTCTGAGCACTCCCTCTATGCTGGGCTCTGCAGCTGCTGCTCCTCTCACTCAAGCCTCTTCTGCCCAGAGCCACTGTGGGTCAAGTGGGAGGAGGTTGTCATCAGGACTTTGGCCCAGATCCAGATGAGGAAAGCTGTGATGTTCTGAGCCCAGATAGGAGGAATTTGGGGTTTTCTCCCCAACGGCTCTCTCTCCATATATAAATCATATTTCATACCAAAACAGCTGTTTCCCTTGTACAACTATTCACCTTTCATTCTCCCTGAATAATGTGACTCAAGAAATGGAACAGACTTTCAAGGGAACCTTTACCCATCATCTCAGGAGGTGCATCATTATGAGGGTGTCTGTGGGGAGGTTTTAGATCATGGAAGAAGTTTCCCAGCAATGATCTAGTTAGAAACTAAAATCTTACTTTGCAAATAATGCTTTCAAATCTAGTAATTTTATTATTTTTAAAAGATGTCAATCAGTCCACAAAAATATCTGTGATTAACTCAGATGGTATTCCTTGATGGCCAGTTATACATAACCTGCTGCATCTAAGACCACTTGGTGGGTGTTTCCCACACATGCATCCAAATGCTTTGGAAAAGGAAAAAAATGTAACACATCTGGTTTTGTAAACAACAGTCATGGAAAATGTTACCCTTGGGGTGGAAAATAATGTAAAGTAAGTCAGTTGGAACCACCCATTCAGTATATTTTAATGTTGTTTCCCTTTGCCTTCTGTTCTTTCCAACACTAATTTTTCATGATTGCCCTTAAAAGTGAGGCAGACATATGAGTTTCCATTACATATAGCATGCAGTAGAAGCACCCAGATGGGCTGACTGTGTAGCATCCAGATAGTCGAAATCAGGTTTGTTTTTCACTGGATTCATCTGTCCACAGTAGTGAAAGCAGAGCTCTGTGTGCACAATGCCATATGTCCAAGGACAGAAGATTAATGAGCTCTACTGTAAGCGACAGCTGGTTTACTGAGAGTGAACATTCTTGATTAGAAGATTTGCCTCTCTGTTAGTGGTGTGGGTATTAGCCAGGAAGCCTGGATGCAAGAGCCAGCCCACGTGTCTTACAGACCTGCTGTGCAGAGCTGGGGCCTCTTCAGAAGCATGAGAACCTCATAAAGCATTAAACAGCTTGGGAAACAGGGCCAAATCACTTTCTCAAGGATAAATGAGCAAGTAACAAAATTTCTCGGGCCTTGGTTTTTGATTTGTGTCATATCACACATTCTCATTGTTGAGTGTAGTAGATGGCAACATTTATCATGTCCAGAGAGAAAAAATAAAATTACATGTACCAGTGTACCTTGGGAACAATTCAGGGAAGATCATCAGGTTGGCAAACATTTGGCTCTGTTCCCTGCTTCCCAGTCTTCAGTTACATGATCTTGTGGCGGCGACCTGGTTATTCTTGAGCACAATAAGCACTTTGAGTTTGTCTCTCTACCTGAAAGAACAGAAGCCAAGAATGCATAAGAGCCAGGTGGATGGTTCTCACTGTGCTCCAACACACTTGCTGCTTTTTTGTTGGGCATTTAAGGTGAACATTCCTAAGGCTGTTTATGCATTTTTTACTTCTTAGTAGTTCCTGAAGGTTAGGGTTTTTAACTCAGGTGATTTGTGGTGCTGGAATTGTGACCCTATGGTTCTAACAACTAGTCTTTCTGGCATTAGGTTAATTAGAAAATAATTAACTTTTTCATTCAATAATGTGACATACATAATGAGCTGAGGTTGTGGCTCAGTGGTAGAACATTTGCCTAGCATGTGTGAGGCACTGGGTTCAATTCTCAGCACTGCATATAAATAAATAAATAAAATAAAGGTTCATTGACAACTAAAAAAAATTTTAAAAAGAATGTGACATACTATTCTTAATTAAAACAAATAAGTATAAAATGAAGAACCTAACATAAAATTCATAGCCTGGGCTAAAAGAATGATGTTTCATATCTGTCTCTAAGGGTTCATCTGCTACTGGTCCCTGAAGCATCTCCCCCAGTCCAGCCTCAGGGCTGAGTAGAATCTGAATACCTGAGTAGAATCTTGTCCCTAACCTAGGGCTCGGCTGCAGTGTTGGTACCTGGAGGGGCTTCCCTGAAAGTCAGCTCTGTCCTCCAGCCACAGAGCCTTTGGTTTCCTGGTCCTGGATCTTTCCCAGCTCCAGTACTAGCAGTAGGACTTTCTGGCTGTCTTCATCCCCTCTTTATGTGTTACAGAAGATTTAAAAAACAACTTCCTTAAAGATCTCTTCTGTCAAATGAGGCCTGTATGTCAGAACTGTGAACTTCCCTGATTTTTTTTTTTTTTAAATAAGAAAGCTCTCCTCTCGAGTCTAGATAGCATTTACATTTCCATTTTGCATAGTATACCATTGTTACTTCTTTGGACTCCTCAGCTTTACAGCCTGACCTAGGAGACATGCCAGGGAACCAGACCAGAGTTCATAATTGTGAAACACGTGATTTAATTTTTTTTTTCTTCTTCCACATTTTTTATTGGTACATTATAGATGTACATAATAAAACACTTGATTTTGCTATGTATTTATTAATATTTCTATGACTCTGTAAATAGCACAAGCATAGATAAAAATTCATATGTACCTGAGGGTACTCTCTTTGCCCTTCATCCTGCCTTCCAGAGTTAAACACAGCTGGCTGTTTACAGTATACTTTCCAAAGTGGTAAAGCTTTAAGCCTTGCTAAGAATTGATTTCTTCCCAAAGGGCCACCTGATTTTCATCAGACCTTCCCTGATTTCTTAGGCCTGTGAGCTGACGACTCAATGTTTATAAAGTATTTAACATGTACTACACTAATTCTTTCACATACCATATTTGTTCTTGGTGAAAATTATGAAGAACGCAGGCACAGAGCCCTCCTGAATGGTACCTTGGGCACATTCTTGCCCAGAGGGTAAAGGACTTTTGTACATAAATGAAACTATCATTCCTGAAAACTTCCATCACAAATTATATTTTCAGGGTCAGTCTTAAATGGCCCATTCTCTTTTATCTGTAGAGGGAATATTGGTTTTAGAAAAGAATCTTAAAATTAGTCTGAATGTAACAGTGAAGGTAAGAAGGACAAATGGCTTATTTATAAAAATGTTGCTGGATGTGTGAATGTTTCTGGCTAATCTCAAGGTAAAGGTCTTGGGTAAAGGTCTTGTCTCAGCTTCCTGCTCATGAGGAGTTGTCTTTACTGAATGCTGCATAAAGTCCCCCTCTTTTGTGTATCGAGTAGAACTATGCATACATGGTTGGGGGTCAGGGCAGCTACTGTAGCATTGCAGAATTCCCCTGCCTGTGTGGGATAACATAAGTAAGTAGGAGGCTGAGGCCATCAACTCTATTTTGTGACTGGCTTTTTGTGGGTCAACCATAGCAGCAGGTCAATATGTCTACTTTAACTTTAGATTAAACCTGCCTCCAAAGTTAATGGATCTGAGGCAAGCCAAGTAGAGCTAATGGTAGTATGATTCCATCTGATGCACATCTTAGAAAACTATGAGTCTGAAAAATAGCTGGCATTGTATCACAAATATATGGGCATATTACCTTATCTAATACTCCCCTTTTACTTTCTATGAATAATTTTTATTGTAGACTTGCATAGCAGTCTGATTGTTTAAAAGCCAGTTTTGAACCTGTTATAAAGTGTGACACATTATAGTGCAACAAAGCTCCTGATCTCAATTTTAGGATTATTTTAAGCCTTACCCAAGAGAGATGAGCCACGAAGGGCAGAAATGCCTTTAGAGAAGGAAATGGTGAAGCCTTTGCTAGAAAACCAATCAGCTGATCTGTGAAGAGATTGGAAGGTTGTGTTTTTGAGTTGAACCTTACCTGTACTTCACAAATGTACAAGCCAAAAGGTTGCACAGCTGGGCGTCTGGCACAGAAGGTTCTGAAAGCTCCATATCCAAGGTGATTTTCAGTATTAAAAAAAATCTAAGTGGGTCTGAGTCTTAATTTGATTCCTCACTTGATTTTGGTCATCATTTTACCCATTGCCTGGCCCAGCAAGGGGCACCACCAGGGGAAAAAAATGAATAAAATGACCTTTCAACATTTTTTCAGGATAGCTTACTGTTATTTCCCTTGATATAGGAAATGAAATTAGTTTCATAGAGATTAGATGGCTTTTCTAAGGCAAAGTTAAAAGAAAAACCTTGGCAAGATATAATGTCAGAATTTGAATATTCCAGGGGTGGTTTGTCTGACCTTAGTGGTGATGGGCCTAAATTGTGGTCCAGGCTCTTATCTCCTTAACAGAGACCTTGGTAATCCCTGAGTCACTAGAAATAGTTTTTCTTTTGCAAAACAGGGAGCATGACAGTTTGCACCCCATATTGAGGTGAATTGTAAATAAGGTCCTATAGGTAAATAACTGAGCAAAATTCCTGGCACATAGGAAATAATATTAGTGATCGTTGTTACTGTTTTATATTTTATATATATATATATATATATACACACATATATACATATATATTTATTTTAGAAAAATCATGCTTACCCATGGCTCATTATGGTCTCTAGAACTATTGAGCAAAATTCCTGGCACATAGGAAATAATATTAGTGATCGTTATTACTGCTTGAATCATGCTCACCCATGGCTCATTATGGTCTCTAGAGCTATTGACCCAAACATCGATTCTGACTGTTGTGCATTCACAGCAGAAGTTGCCCTGGATTCCTGCCATGTCACACACTGCTCCTGGGTGATTATGATAACAAATACCAGTAGCGTGGATGCTCTGGGTTCTTATTCTATTTCCCCCAAAGCACTTTTGGAGCTCATTCTATGTTGATTAATATTGTCCTGGGATCTTAGGATATTTTGTTGGTTACTCTGACCTACATATGCATAAATTTTATTGAATCTGATATCTACTAATATCAAAAAGTACTTGCTTTGCATCCAGAGAAACCAAAATTTTAATTTGCCAAAGGACTATAAAGTTCTGATTCTATTGTTATTAGCAGTCACATGACATAGGGGCTAAGAATAGCACATATTGAACCATATATGGATTGGGATTCATGGAAAGTTATGATTATGTAAAAATGTATTATGTGTGGTTCTTTACTTTCTCTTTGGTGAAAATTAGATGACAGCCCCAAAGACTGAATCAAATTTATTTTCATTATTTTATGCTTTAAATTCTTTTGATGCAAAAAGTATTGATTTTTATGATGGAACTATTAAGAAAATATCATAAAATGCACGTTTTTATCAAATTCTCTGAGAAGATGTACATTTCTAAGAAGAGTGTCAAAACACCTCTTCATCAATTGCATTTATATAATTTTGGTTTTTATATACTTTTATGTTTTTAAATATTCTTGGTGTGGAATTCTGAAAAATTGTTCTGCATTTAGGTTTCACACAGTTCATGAGCCTCTATCTTCTTGAGTGTAGTGGTAACTTATTTATACTCAGATGGTTGGAAGGATTGTAGGATCCTTAGAAGGTTCTCTGTCTGATGAAATTTTCAAATGATAACTTATTTGTGCTCTTACTGCCTTTTGTTCTGAGTAAAAGTTATTGTTCAAGATGAGAAAAACTCAAGAGCAATGAATACTAACAAATAGGCTTTTCTCCTCCATCACAGGTCTACTCTATCTGATATTTTTTTAAGAGAGAGAGAGAGAGAGAATTTTTTTTACTATTTATTTTTTAGTTATTGGCGGACACAACATCTTTGTATGTGGTGCTGAGGATCGAACCCGGGCCGCATGCATGCCAGGCGAGCGTGCTACCGCTTGAGCCACATCCCCAGCCCTCTATCTGATATTATAACTTCTTAAATTACAAGGACAACTACAGAGTTTTCAGTTAATTTGCTTATATTAAGTAATTTTCTAGTCTATCTGTATTTAAATCTAAACATATCCCAGGTATCATAAATTCTTCTCATATTTGTATAGCCTTTTGTGTGTGTTGAGGGGATCAGCTAGATGGTTTTAGAAGGACAACTAAGAAGACTTGTGAGCATGCAGAATCTGAGCTGGACCCCATGCCCTTGCTAATTGGGGCAGTGAGGCTCACTGAGGATGGGCTTCTGCCTGAGAGTGTGTGCTCTGTCTTGTTGAAATTGAGCTTGTCTGCATGTAACCGGACTTAGAGTTTTTATTCCTCCTGCTTCATAAGTGAGCCAAACAAGAGTATCCTGGGAGCCCAGGACGTACTCTGGTGCTTTTTGCTTGAGACAAGAGGCCCACATGGTCTGTATTAACAAGGAATCATAATTGACTCAGTGTATTTAATTCATTTGGACAAACCTTTCTGATATAAAACTATGCTGGCACAATTAAGATAGAAATCATGGTTTTGAAATTCACCTTCAAACTGGACAGGTCTTAGGAAATATGTCTTTTATGTGAGATATAAACAGGTCGGTAATAAAAACCCATTCTCCCTTGACCAGACATGTCTGCATGCTTAACCTGAGCCAAGGATTGTGCAGAACACTGGAGATGTGGGGGTGGGTTAGGTCTGCCTCTCCCTCAGATGCATACAGAAGTGGTAATGGTGGTGGGACAGGAACAAGATGAGCAAGTAGAGGTGGTTGTCATTCATGAGATTAGTGAGACCAGTGCAGAGTACTGAGGCAGAAAGGGGAGGGCTAGTAATTCAGTTTCAGGGGACCACAACAAAGCCTGCAGAAAGCAGGGTAAGCATTTTACTATTGGTTCTAATTGTGATCCACCCAAAGTACCCTCCCAACCTCATGCCATGCTTGTCGCTGATAAAACATTTTGGTGACCACAGTCCAAGTATGGCCACCCTATAAATATAGGAGTAACTAGGCCTTCATGATTTCTCTTCTAGTCTGACAGCCATCACTAGAGTGAAAGCATGTATGGAGGAGAGTATGGATCTCGTATGGATCTTGAATGGATGGATCTTCTCATGTGCGCAACCCCATGGCAGAGCAGCAGGCACAACTCAGTTCTAGATGTCTGAAGGCTCATAGGGTGTCCTGGCAACCCTGGCTTTAGAGCCACCTGTGATTTTCTGCTGTTTCCTCATTTCTGCCCCTTGGGGCCCTGGGTACCTCTCTGCTTCAGGTGCCCACAGCATTGGCCTAATTTTCAGCCCCTGAATGCAGCATAGTACAGGCGAAGCCTTCCCTCAGCCTCTTCTGATCCAGCAGTCCCCAGGAGAACAATGGCCAGCAATGAGATCCTTTGCTCTCACCTAAGTGTAGACCACCCATCTACCCTGCACTCTCTGCCAGCAGCACCTGGGAAGCAGCCCCAGGGCCCATTGGCTGCGAGAGCCTCTCTTTTTCTAAATAATGGATACTCTTCACTGAGGCAACTGACCTGCTGTTCCCACAGGTGGTGGAAAACCAGCAGCTGTTCAGCGCCCTCAAGGCCTTGCTAGAAGACTTTCGCTCGGAGCTGCGGGAAGATGAGCATGCCCGGCTGCGGCTGCAGCAGCAGTATGCCAGCGACAAGGCCGCCTGGGACATGGAGTGGGCTATGCTCAAGTGCCGCTTGGAACAGGTACCCATCGCACTTGGGTCTCCCTGCTCCTGACCGCCATGTTTCCACTGTCCTGTCAAGGATGGGTGGGGAAGAAGCACAGATTGAGCTCCCATGATAGCCCTGATCCAGGAGAAAGGAGAGGAATGGCTACTTGTGGCCTCCTTAAATTTAGTGCCCAGCCTTTCCCAGACCCCTCATGTTTCTTAATATTCCCCCATCCTCAAGCATGAAACACAGCCTCCATAAGGAGCATTTATCATAGCTTTATTCATCCATTCTGCACTCAACAAGGTTGTAGGGCTCACCATAGGAGGATGACCAGCTTGAAGTTGTCATCATGCTGAGCTGACATAAATCTGGACAGGAGAAAGCAGGAGCAGACTGTGGTTTAGTGATCTCTGAGAAAGGTGAACAAATGCTAATCCTTTAGATTTTCCAAAATATTGGAAAGAGCTTGTAGACCTTCCATTGTATGCCCTTGGAAGCCCCATCAGTTCCTATCTCCTTTTTACACCAAAGGAAACCGAGGCCCAGAAGAAACAACTTGATTCAGATCTCAGCCATATAGTACTGCAGGAGCCCAAGTGTCCTGCATCCTCTGAGATTTCATGCCCCAGCTATAGAGTTAAGATCAAACAACAAGAGACAACCTTTCTTAAGTGTTTCTTCCCTGGAAATCCTTTAAAGTTAGATGTTTCCTATAGTGTGCTGCTCATAATCTCATTCAGCTCCTTGAATATGAGGAGGGAAGGAAGAATTGTATATCTGTGATCATCTATTTCCTAGGCTCTGTTTGGAGGCAAACCATAAAGTCATTAAAATTTTATAGGAATTGGCTCAGTCATGAAAGAAAAAAAAAGTAGACATCTTTTGATCAGTCTTGATAAAAGACAAAAAGGGTCTTTCATGTCCCCAACTCTCTTGGTCCCTACAATGTTCACCTGCACTGCCACCTGGCCCCAGATACCCACAGTTCACCTACATTGTCACCTGACCCCAGCAACAGTGGGGTTGGGCTAACAGCCCTGTGTGGAGCCAGGGATACCAATATTCCAGGTCAGACCCATCAGGTGTTAGAGCCATGAGCTGGTGTGGGTACTGTCCGCTGCTGGTAGGGGATGCTCACTGGATGCTCTATTTATCTTGGTACACAGCATGCAGAGTCAGCCACGGAGGAGAAATGAGTAAGCATGCTCTCTGATTAGCTGCCTTTAAACCTATTTAAAGATATGTGCTCGGGGTAAAGGGTGCTAAATATTTTCAGAGATACAAGCGTAGCTAAAGAAGGGAGATATAATCTTTGATGCAAGCCAGTTTCAAAACATTTCATCTTTGTTTTAGAGCAACCTGGTATCTGCCCACGTGTTTGCTACAAACAAAGCCTCAGGGAGAGTCACCACACACCAAGAAACAAAGCTAGGACTTCAAACCTAGAAGGCATTGGTACTAGGTAGACCTCTTCTTCTGCCCAAATTGTTTAGGAAGTTTCTTCAACATATGAAGCCCAAGAAGCAATGAATGCGGACTAGGGCTAGTCCATATGTAATCATCCCATCTTGATCCACTTCTACCTACATGCAAAACAGTTTAATTCTAAAATTTAAATATTTTCTTTCAGTGAAGCCCATCTTATGTCAGTTCCCAAGTTGGTGATTGTTTTAACTGACATGTAAGTCAGACCTTGTTCCAGCTGCTGAGGATTCAGCAATAATACCACATTCCTCAAAGGGGCTTCCAGTGCAGTGAGGCTATTGTTCATAGTGGTACAGAAAGTACCTGCTTGCTTGTGCATGGCCCATGAGGAACTGGAGCAAGCAGGCCACACACCTCAGCTTGAGGCCCAAGGAAAGTCACTGGTGTAGGTGCTGAGAATGAATCAGAAAGGATGGCTGGGAGTTGCTGCATGCAGAAGGAGAATGAGGTTTTTTATTATTATTATTACAAGCAAAAAAAGGGGACAACATGAAGAAGGGAATGTGGCTCATTTGAGGAGCTCAGATATGAGGAGGAAAAAAGAGTGTTGAAAGAATTGATAACTGAAATCTCAGTTTTTTCATGGAAGTTTAGATTTCTTTTTAAAAAAGATTACTCCAGCTTCAAGATAGAGCGTGAATTAGAAACCATTAGAGTTGGATGGATTAACCAGGGGTCTATAGATTGAGATCAGGGAACTGCTGAACTAGAACAAGAAAAAGTTTTGTTTTGTTTTGTGTTTTAATGGTGCTGAGGATTGAACCCACAGTCTCCTGTATGCTCTATCACGGAGCTACACCCCTAACTTTTTGATGCATCTTTACACTCACTAAACCCTCACTAAAATTTAGAGTGCTCTCTGAACATAAATGTAGGCAACAGGCCTGTAGAAATCACAGGTCTTTTCATTTCATATTTCAGTTATTGTGGTAATGAGAAGGAGACCTTTGGCTTCAAAGGTCTTGGAACAGTAGAACAGGTGAGAAATAGTGTTACTTTAAAGAAAGCCGTAAACATGAAAGTTTAAAAGGAAAAAATAAATAAAAAGTAGAAAGTAGTAGGACCTAATGACCCTTTAAGTAGATGCTGTGGAGTGAGTGGCAAGCAGCTGGCAGGCTCTTGGGTTTCTAGTGTGGGTACCTGGGTGATAGTGCTCTTCACCAAGACAGGGACCAGGGAGAGAAGACAGTTGAGCTGGAGAAGGAAGAGGCTGGATTTGAAGGGTCTGCCTTGATAGGTAAAGGGGAAATAGCAGGCCAGGCTAAAGACATATGTATGGTCATGGATCATTAAACAACAAGAATGCATACTGAGAAATTTGTCATTATGAGATGTCATTGTATGAATATCATAGAATATTCTTAGACAAACTAAGATGCCTGTGTCTTCATTGGCAATATAATCTCACAAGAACACTGTTAGATACATAGTCTGTTGTTGACTGAAATGTCTTTATGTGATTCATGGCTGCACCTGAGAATAAATAGGTGGTAGTGGAAATCATGGCTGTGAGTGGAATCCCCAGAACCATGCAGAATAAGAGAGGCTCTAAGAAGGAACTTGAAATAGCAACCAGAGAAATCTGTGGAAGTCCAGGAACAAATGTTGTCCCAGAACCCAAGAGAAGAGAGGCCACAGAATTCAGTGGAGTTCAACACAGATGCTTTGGAGAGGTCAAGATGGATAAGAGCTAAAAGAGTTTTGTTGAACTGATAATTAGGATGTCACTGGAAAAGTTAACAGCAGTCCTCACTGGACTCTGGGGCTGATGCATGTTATAATGCAAGGGGAGTAAAGGAAGAAAGAGGGCAGCCTCTTAAGTGAAAGGAGATGGTCATGGGAGTATGCTGGCTTGTTTTTAGAAGTCAAGGGGGACTTTATTGTGTGGGGTTATCAAAGACATAGGATTCATAAGTCAGCTGCTGGATTGGGATCTGAGCAGAGACGAGCAGGGAAATGAGGAGTTCTGATACAGAGGAGTTTGCTATCACTGTGTCTGTGAGCAGGTTAGCAGAAGTCATTTGCTATCATGGAACGGTAACTGCTTGAGGAGATGCCAAAGAGGAAGAGCTGATTGCTAGAGAGCACTTGGGATCTGTCTGCAAAAGCATCAGCACCATGTCTTTCACTTTGGATTGCTCAGAGAAAGCTGTAGTAAATTGAAATTCTATGGAAGTGCATGGTTCCTAATTATCTTCTGGCTAATTGTGAATGTTTTGTCCCTATTTTGTTTCTGTATTATCTTTCTACTGGAAAGAAAAGTATCATCACCACCACTACCACCACCACCCCATCACCTGCACATACACATTTTATAACCAACTGATCAAGAGCATCCATTGTTTCTGCTCTTCACCTCCATCTGTCACTATCTCAGCCTGTCACTGTCCCACTGTTATTGTCCTCCTCAGGAGTTTGCCTGCCCCACCCAGCCCCAGGCCTCAGATTCCCTCTGTTCCTCTCCACGAAGGCCAGAGTCCCACTCAGATTCAGAGGGAAAGCAGCATGAAGTTCTTGCCTTTATTACAGAGTTGAGGTTCTTTGTTTGTTCTCTCCTTACACATCCCTTGTGGGCAAGAACTTGCTGTTAAACTGACCAGATTCTTAGCAACCTGATACCAGCAGATGGGCTTTCTGAATAATACTGGCTAGCTGAAGTCTTTGAGCAACTGATTTCAAAATAGTTGAAAGTATCTGTTTAGACATAGATAATAAGCTATTAAGTGGTTTTAGTAGGGCTTTGAATAGCTTCATGTATGAATAATGAAAGGAAGTCGATTTAATTTGCAGCGTTTACTGGTGACATTAACTCACAGCTAAAATTAAAGAAAATCCACCCTGTTTCTAGTTTCAACTCTGTTAATAACTGACCACATCTTTAGGAAAGTCCTTTAAGACTTTTTGGCTTCTATTTCTTTATTAGTGAATTGGGAATAAGGTCATCCTATAGGACTGCTGTAGAACCAAATGGGGAAATATATGTAAAAAGCCCTTTCTTTAGAAAGCGTAAAACTATAATATTTTAAAATTTTGCATTTAACAAATATAATAGATAGTTTATTAGTATAAAAACAAGGCACACAACAGCAGGCCCAGGTCCTTCCTCCTGTCCTTTATGCTGTTACCATCATAATTTACTTCTACCTATTCTTTGAACACACTGTGCATTACAACTATTTTTGTTTCCAGTTAGTGATGTTTAAAAGCAGTTACAAAGAAGGAGAAAATGAGTTTTATACTTACATCTATTTATGCCAATTCCATTGCCTGTTCTTTCAGTAAATCAAAGCATCTGTTGATATCATATTCCTTCTGTCTGAGGAATTTCCTCTGCCATTTCTTGGAGTGCAGGTCTTCTGACAAGTATTTTTTTCCCATTTTTGTTTGTTTGGAAGTATTTTTCCTTTGTTTTTGAAGTATGTTATATCTGGGTATAGAATTCTATCTAGTTTGACCAGCAGTAAAGGATGTCACTCCATCATCCTCTGACTTGCATAATTTCTGATGAGAAGTCTTTTGTAATTCTCCTTTGAGAACAGGCAGAGTATAGACTGTTTAGTGGTCATGGAAATCAAAAGTATTCAGATAAAAAGAAAATTGGTCTATTTAAAAAAATTTTTGTTAGATGTTGATGGACCTTTATTTTATTCATTTATTTATATACGGTGCTGAGAATCAAATTCAGTGCCTCACACATGCTAGGCAAGTGCTCTACCACTGAGCCAAAACCCCAGCCCCAAATTGGACTATTTTATGATTTCTGTTACATCATGATGTTTCACGGGCATCCAGGGAAAGAAGGACAAATACTAGACTCTCTACCATTAGAGACCAATACCTATGCCCTAAGCTCTATTTCCTTTCTACGTCACATGTCTTTTTCTCTGTCAGCTTTTAAAAGTTTCTCTTTATTTTTCACCAGTTTAAATACATAAGATGTAAATAGACATTTTGTTTGTTTCTGGTATTTAGCGTCCTGGGTGTTTGACAAATACTATTTGAAGACTATTAGTTTCCATTGCTGTCCCATCCCCAGGTTCCATCTAGGGACTAAGGAGAATAGGGACAGACATGATACTTGCTATTATAGAGCTGTACAGACAAGAGATGGTGGTGACTTAGGCTGGGAAGGGAGCTGAGAAGACAACCATAGGAAGGTACATGGGCTTGCTGATCAACATTCTGTGTGATTCTCTGTGTCAAAGGTTCTTAATTCAGACTTTAAAAACGGTATTTGTTTCTTCCATGGGTTTTGGTCCAGTATTGGTTTAAGCATGTTTCCAGGGATCATATGTAAATATGCTGAACCTCTTTCCACCCTTTAATGCCAGACTGGTCAGGGAAATGAGTTCCTGAGCCTTTTGTCTTTGACAGCTGGAAGAAAAGACTGAGAAGAACTTAGGAGAGCTTGACTCCTCCACCGAGAGCAAAGGGGCCCTGAAGAAGGAGAGGGAGGTGCACCAGAAGCTTCTGGCTGACAGCCATGGCCTGGTTATGGACCTGCGCTGGCAGATTCATCACAGTGAGAAGAACTGGAACCGAGAGAAGGTAGAACTTCTGGATCGCCTGGACAGGGACCGTCAAGAATGGGAGCGGCAGAAGAAGGATCTCTTGTGGAAGATAGAACAGGTAAGCACACACCCCAGATACCAAGGCACAGGCAGGGTGTGGACTGCTCTATGGTCCTGGAAATCAAGAGTCCTCAGAGGAAAAAAAAAGAAAATCAGGTTACTTTATGCTCCTCATTGCATCAGGATTTCATGAGTGTACAGAAGAAGAGGGAGAAATATCAGAATCTCTAGTAGTGAAGACCTACTCCTATGCCTAGCATCGTACAGATGTTTTTTGTTGCAAATTTTATGGGCATCTTCCCTGTGTATGCAGGGGAAGAGGGTAACTTTTTAAAGGAATCTGAAAACAAAATTTCAACAAGGAGGTTATTTCAGGTCGTATTCAGTGATTTCTGCCAAAAAGCAAACTAATGTTTAAGTTAGCCACTAAAAATGTGGTCACAGTGACTGCTCCAGCTCAAAAGGAATTGTAGTCATTAGGTAAAGAAATTGCCGAGTTAAGTTGAAAGTTAGGCTATTTGCTGTGATTGTACCTGCTGTGATTATTGCTAAGCTGTGATTAGGTAGGAGTTGAGTCAATGGAGTTAGCTGGTAGCTCATCATCTTCAGCTAAACAAACAATTGGGGCACTCAGATGAATGTGGAGGAGACGGGGAGTTGTTTTTCTACTGCCTAGATAATCAGTCCCTGCATTGCATCAGACAGAACAGTTTGCATAGTTGCGATAGTTCACAGGTGATGCACAGATTTGATTTTCACATTACACTGATGAATATTTGGAATTCCTTCATGGCTGGATTTTTACCTAGCAAATGATTTTTTTTCAGCCTATCGTATTTATAAATTCACAAGGCTTCAAGGAGATGTATTAATCAATAAGAAACTGAGATCATGAAAAAATATCCTCATTACTCCATTATAAATATACATACTGCCTGCATCTAAGTGGGACCCTTTTGAAAAGTATGCTCTTTATATGGATAAGAGATGGTGCCTGTTACACAGGAACAATGACAAAGATAGGTTTAAATATAATGTCAGCTAGGAAGGGGAGAAGAATAGATTAAGTGGTTTTAAAAAACAAGTCCAGGAGGAAGAAAGTGCACTGCAGATAGATAGGAGCAGTTCTTCCTAGATCTGGCCACTCACACTAATGAATCATGTTGCTAATATTTGATATGGCACCATTTCAAAATCCCCCAAATCCTACCAAGAGAAAAGTTGGCATTTTCTGTTTGGCTCAGAAATGCGGCACCTGTGAAGAGTTTTCCATATAAAATCCCAAGTATCTGTGATCTGCTGAGTGAATTGGTCAGTTAGGTGGAAATTTCAGGGGTAGAAGTAGCATGTATTTTTACAGAAATGGTCACCAATATATCATATCTAGTTTTAGTTGACTAGTGTTGCAGTAACCCCAGATAGCTTATTACCAGGGACCTTCCCTCTTGACCTCTGCTCTAGGATCACTTGCCTTGTATGTCCCTCCTCTCTAGTCCAGTGAAGGACATCATGTTTCTGCCATAGCCCTCTCAGTGTCCCCCTTAAGCAAGTCTTTTAGATGCTTATTCTACTTTTAGGAATACAAGTGAGACCCACCTGATGACACTGAGCTTTTGAAGTGTCAGAGACTTTAGGATGAGCTGTTCCCTTGTTTTGAGACTATATTCTGGAGAGATAAGGATGGTCAGGAGCTGAACTCCATTTCCATAATGTCGGTATTGCAACAATCCTGTTAAAAAGACAGCCTCAGACTTTCTGTCTGGGTTAATACCCTGGAATATCCCGGATCTGAGCCTGTGAGTTTCAGGCATTTACCTGCTGCTCAGACTCAGGTGGCTTTCACAAATAAGTTAAACCTTTCTTCCCAGATAGTCAACATTTTAAAAGAAGATTTTATAAATCTTGGTGCCTAGTCCCAAGAGTTGGGTGTAGCACGTATAGGAATTCTCTGTAAAAGAGGACATTGGATCAAGTATGTATGGGTATGTATATACATGTGCAAGTGTGTGCAGATTTTGTTTATCACTTACTGGGTTGTTAGTTCACTTGACTTTGAGCTACACATTCCATAGTTAAGGAAGAAATGTAATTGAGCATCCATCACAATGACTGCTCTCGATATTTGACTCCTTGGTAAGTCATGTAACCTTGGCTATGATAACCTAGTACAGATGGTGAGAGAAGTCACTCTAAATCCATTTTCCACTTCTAGAACACATGCTTCATACTTGTCCGGTGTCATTAAATTCCTACATAATTTCTGCACCACATGAGGCATTTTATATGACAAATGAGTGTGGGAATGTGGTTCAGGTCCTACAATGCATTGCGTCTATCTTATCCACGTCTCTTGTCTCAATCCACATTTGATTGGGGGGTAGTTAACTTTGATGGAGTCACACTACATTTCTCCTTAGAATTGCTAAGTTTTCAGTTAGACATGCACATAATGTCACTTGCTGCTGTACTTGCTGTACTTACAGAGCTAAAAAGGAAAGCTCATGTGTCATCCATTCGCCTTCCAGTGATTTTCTTAAATCAGCTGCCTTTACAACGTGAAAGGCCCTTCTTTTAAAACCAGTTAACAAAGCAACCTTTTTTCTTTCAACCAGTCTGGGTAAGGTGATACTCTTGAAGGCTTATTGTGCCTCACATTATTTGAAATGCAAATCTGTTAAATTTTCTATTTGTATTAAACATTTTCTGCTGCAAGATTGCAAGTACAGGGTGCTGCCGCCTGGTTTGAAATGACTGCCCTAGGAAACCCTATCTTTTAAGGACCCATTATTCTATTACCACACTGCAGAGGCATCTTAGCCACAGATACCTCTAGCTACAACCACTCCAGTTCATTTTTAGGAAACCTAACACTTAGCAGCTTTAGTGCAAGCTGTTCCTGGCTGCCTGGGTTTATTTTTGAAATCCCACTTTACTGAGTTAGAACGCGCTTGTTCATAGCTCTCCTCTTTAGTCATTCTTTCTCCCTCTTCGCACACACCCTCAGAGCACATTTAGGCTTCCAATGTGATTCTTGCATTTTAATTCCTTGCCCAAAATAGCTTGGAGATGATCATGTGTTAAAATGAAATTGCGCTGACATGCATTAAATGAACATAATTAAAAGCTTTCTTTTTTATTTATTTATTTTTTTAAGAAAAGCATTTAGCATATTTAAGAGAACTGCAAAGAACTGTGTCATTGGGGAGGGGGATGAGAGGAAAGAGGGGGCTGAGCTAAAACCTAGAGTGATTTGCTTGTTCCCTAATTTGACTGTGAACCTGCGTCAAAACCTGCCCTGATGCAGAATCTCCATCTTTCTCATAAAATAAAAAGAGAACCTCAAAAATTACTAAAAATAGTGAAAGTTCTTTTGTCCCCATTGTCTCTCTTGGCTTCCTTCCTGATGGCTTACAGGGCATACTTATGTCCAGCTTGTTGATAAAGGTTTGAATTAGGACTCTTAAGATGCAGTTTGTGTACAGATGCTTTCTTAAAAATCCATTGGTCCACATTCAGAGGAGTTTTAGAATATCCTGGCACCATCTTAGCACTTTAGGACTGCAAATATTTGCTTGGTCCCCCCTCAGGTCAAATCCAAATGTCACTTTCATTATTCAGATAATTTACATATTCAAAAGATCAGGCAATCCAGGAGAGTATGTGAGCTCCTCATCCAGTAAAGACCTCATTAGATATTCGTAGGTGGAAATAGCTTCAGGTCCCAATTGTGCTTTCTGTACATGTTTAGTAACAGAGGCAGTGAGGCAAGACTGGAGAAAGGAAGGGAGACTAGTCATAGTTTTTCTGGGAAGTATTTGCCTGTCTGCCTCAATAGTCTCCTGTGATTTTAAGTAGCTTCCTTTCTGAACTGCCCCAGGAGATCTCCCAATGCTCTAAAAAAAGGCAGGTAAATCATTTACCTGCGTGCCCCTGGCCTTTACTTGAGCCTTATAGGTGTCCGGCCCCTCTGGGTTGCACCTTGCTTGCTGACCCCTGTCTGCCTATCCCCATTTTACAGATGAGGAAACTGAGCTGAGCAGAGTTGGAACTTCAACCTGTCACCAAACAAGCAAAGCCATAAATTCATGGCTCTAGTTCACATCTTCTAAATCCTAACTTTCCTGTGCTTGCCCATTACTGCTTAAATTTATCAAGTCAGGCAAAGAAGTGTAACAAGAACAAATGTGGCAGTTTTCTTCTGCATCATACCAGATCTTCAGTTGCCTTTACCACAGAGCTTTAATCCTCTCCAGCAAAGTGGGAAGTATTTTTAATGCCAAATGATTATAACCCACTTTGATTATTCAGGTTTTACATAGGACCTTGTACCAAATGCTTTGGAAAAAGGTTAGGAAAGTTAGGAAAATCAGATGCGCCCTCAGAAGTTTTTATATCAGTGATGCTATTCCATCAAGTATGCCTTAATCGCTGAAGGTAATTCCGAGAGTTCTAAACATATTTAATTTTCAAAGGACAAGTATGTAAATCTCATGAGCATGGTGCTAAAAGGTATGAAAAAAAAAACCCATGTATTTTAAAATTAAGATGAAGAAAAAAATCAAAGAAATATTTGCATCAGAGTTGACAAAAATACTTGTATGTGGTAACTGTAGACTTTTCTAGTTCTGTGCTTTGGTTGAAAGCATGTATGGCATTGTGTTACATTTTGAACCTAAGGTCAGAACTGTAAGAACATTTCTTTCTTGCCCAGTCTTTCAGATGGACCCACAGGTAATCCTACATTATGTAGAAAGGATGGTCTTCGGAGGACCATCAGACTGAAAAGCAAGGCTAATTATTATTTCCATTTTTAAAACTCTCAAGTTGCAGAAAGAGAACAGTCCTCGGAGAGGTAGCAATTTCCTATGTGATCAAAAAGAAGGAAACGTCCGTTCCTTTCCCCATCAAGGAGGGCTCCGCATGCCCCGTCCCATGGCGATATGGCCCTGTGCAGACACTGACTCTATACCGTTTGAAGACCGGCCGCTGTCCAAGCTGAAGGAGTCGGATAGGTGCTCTGCCAGTGAGAACCTCTATTTGGACGCCTTGTCCCTGGATGACGAGCCAGAGGAGCTGCTACCCCACAGACCTGAGAGGGACTTCAGGAACTGCCTCCCTGAGGTCAGCCTGGCTTTCATTTACTCTCGTTAACTGTTGCAGAATGACCTATGAACTGAGTGAAAATGAAATCTTTGCAGTGCTGAGGGTTTTGCTTGGTGGCCCTGATCCAAACTCCTCTTGTGATCTGTGGGCAGTTTAATTTTGCCACCTTCTTTCAGGTTGAGAAACACCAAGTGTCTTATACAAAATGAAGGTCTGGAGAATAACCGTGTTCCACAGAACCCAAGAGAAAGTAAAAAATACTGGGGAAATATGTGTTTTTGACTTTTCTTGAGATCATGGTTTTCTGGTTCTAGAAAACTAATAACTGAAGAAATTCTGCATTAAAGAAATTTCCTGATGTTTGGAAGTAGAAAATATCACTAAACAATAGCATACTATAAATATCTTATTCTGGACAAAGTGGGGAAAATTCTAAAACTTAGAATCCACATGTAAATTAGATTACCAAATGGGTGATTAAAGCTGCATACTGAAAGTTCCAGAGCATGATGTAGGTTTTTCTGGTTTTGTCATCTTTAAAACCTCATTTAAAAATTTTTTCCTAGAAGTTATTTCCCTGTGAATTAATTTAATAATCACTATCCATCATTTGGTCTCCCAAACATTTAATACTTAGAACAATTGATGTGCAATAATGTTGTTGAAATATGGGGAAATTATACAGGTTGTGTAACCCTTATTCAAATGTGAGGTCTAGAATTGTTCGGGATTTTTTTGAAGATTCTGAAATATTTTGCATATACATGATAAGATATATCGGGGATAGGACCTAAGCCAAACACAAAAATCATACATATACTCTATACATGCAGCCTGAAGATAATTTTTGTAGCATGTGAATGATTATGTGCTTGAAAAAATTTCATGATAAGGAATCTTCCACTTGTGGTGTCATGTCAGCACTCAAAAAGTTGCAGATTTGGGAGCATTTCAGGTTTTAGATTTTCTGGATTAGGGATGTTGGACCTGTTTTTCAGTCCTTGCCAATGAGTTAAGTGCAGTATCCTCATTCGTGTGTATCAGGTTGGGAGGACATCTACACAGGTCCACCATGGTGCATCTAGAGGCAATGTCGTATAGTCCAGTTTCACTGCAGAGAGAATGTGGGACCAGGGGTCAAACCCTGGGTGGTAGTTCTAGCTGTGTTGTGGCTGGAACTGCCATGCTCTTCTGAACAGCAGAGACAAGGGCACGCTGGCTGAGGGGGAAGTGCCCTCTGGTGTTTACTGTCCTGAAGAATATGTTTCATTACCATGAAAGGCTTGCTTCTTCAAAGCCACATCAGCATGAGAGTATTTTCTCAATAGACAGCCGGGTCTCTACTAGCACAGCTTTCGTTCTTCTTAAGGGGAAGTCACTGTAAATTCATTTCTGATCCTGAGAATGTTTAAAACCAAGCAAGTGACCAAGCCTAAGAATGTTACCATAGCAATTGCCATAGCAAGATAGGAACCAAGGGACATCCAACTCCTATCTCATTGTGTCATCCTCTGTCTTTCCCCCTCTCCTCCCCCCTCCTCCACCCCTTCTCTCATACTGAGACTTATTCAGGTCATTCCAAGAGCTGACTTTGAAGTTTATGCAGTTGGAGAGGTCTTCTGAGGAGGCATAGGAGCAAGTCACTTCCTTCATGATGGGTTTATAGCCAGTTTTTCAAGCTCATATGGGCTCCTCCCTGCACTGTGGACGCTCCAACCCTCTCATCATGCTGTCGACTCTGCTTTTATTACTTCAAAGGACTTAGGGCAGTAGCACTCCTGACCAAAGTTTGGCCCCAGTGTGTTTTAAATGGTGCCTCCCCAAGGGAGCAGAGCAAAACAAGTCCCTTAAAGTTGAGGATCCTAAGCAACCAAAATTAACTGATTCAGATGAACTTATTTCTTCTTTACAGGAAGAAGAAAATCACAAGGGAAATCTTCAAAGGTAAGTAAGATTGATAGAAATAATAGATTGCTGAAATAAAAATCTCTCGGGCTCCAGATTCTATCTTGTTGATGCAGTCTGTTACCAATCTTCAAAAGGACTCCACATTTAAGTAGTTGATTTTGTATTATTTGTTTCATAAATATGTGATTTTTGAGGATGAGCAACAAAAAGGCTAGATATGCCATCTTCACACGTGTATTCTTTTTATGGTAAGGACTTTCCAGTTATAGCTGTATTGCATATAAAAAGAAGTGCGTGTGTTCAGTGGTTTTGAAAAATCCATGGAAAACTCTCCTCGTGAGAAGTTTGGAAAGCCTCCTCTTGATATATGAGACATTTTATATACTATATATTTAAAGTTCCAGGAGGGCTTGTTAAAAATGTTCTCCTGGCAATAATCCCTGAAGAAAATATATAGTGGTTGATATTGTTGGTGTTAGTTATATACCAGTTTTTCCCCCCCTCCCTGGTTTTATTTGCTCTGGTTTTTCTTTATAGATGAATACATATTGTTTCCACTACATAAATTTTGTTCTCAGGCAACTTGCCATTTTTGGTTCTCCCCATCCTTGATTTTCTCATGAACTTGGAGTCTGTGGATGACTGTCTTCTTTCTTTTTGCACTGTCAGATCCATGTAGCCCACAGAGTTGCCCAGGGCATGTTTCTGTCCTTCACTGTCTTGTCTGGTCTTCCTCGGGCAGTACAGGGCAGCATTTGAGAGTTTAGGCACTAGTGCTAAAAGGTCTTGGGCTCAAATCACTACTGCCTTCACTGGCCCTGTAATCTTGGGTACGTTTCCTAACTCTTTGTGCCTCAGTTTCCTTATTTGTGAATAGGAGTTCTTTAGATTTTGCAGCTTACTTGTGTTAATACACATGAAACAAAGCAGTACACAGGAGAAGCAGTGATCGAAGTTTAGCTGTCATTGTACCTACCTATTTTACCTATCCATGGAAGCATCCTTGTCAGTGCCCAGGTCAAGGTTAGAGCCACTCTCTTTTACCCACCAAGCCACTGAGCTTTCTGTTTGCTCCCTGTGCTATACAGCTGTTTCAAAAAACCTTATTTCTATTGGGAAGCTGAATTAGGAGGATTTTAAGTTCAAAACCAGCCTGGGCAATTTAGCGAGACACCCCCCCCCTCAAAATAAAAAATAATAAAGGTTAGGGTATAGCTCAGAGGTAGAGCAATTGCCTAGCATGTGAGGACCTGGGTTCAATCCCCAGGACTGCAAAATAATTAATAATCATTGTCATCATCATCATCTTGTTTGTTTCTGTAAGTTTCAAAAACAGTTCATACTTGTGATAAATTAAACAGTATCAAAATGTCCAAAGTTAAAAAAACAAATGTGAAGGGAGGGAGAAGGGGAATAGCTAGGAAGGTGGAAGGGAGACGGTCATCATTATACAAAATACATGTATGAAGATGTGAATTTGGTGTCAACATACCTTATATACAAACAGAGATATGATAAATTGTGGTATAAAGGTGTATTAAGAATTGTATGCAAAAAAATGAGAGCTCATGTATAATGGCATAATTTGGCGTGAACATACTTTATATACAGTTACAAAAAATTGTCATGTATGTAAGAAATAAATAAAAATAAATAAATAAATAAATAAAAAACAAATGTGCCCTCCCTCCACCCACTTTTACCTCTTGCTTCTAACCATGTGGTGGTCTCCTCCATTCTTTCTTCTATGTGCCTGCAAATGCCTACACATGTTCCAAGTACATCCTGGTTTTGTAGTTATTTTGTGTGTTTGGCCACTGCTAAATTCAGTGCCACTTCTTTCTCTTTATCATTTCTGTTCCACTGCATTTGGCTAAGCCCCAGAGGCATCAAGCCACCACCCCCATAGGTGACATTGATGGTACTGTTCACTAATCATACAGTACACAACTTGCTCAAAGCGCAACTCAGTTCTGGCCTTGTCCTGTAGAGGCGTAACCTATGCACTCAATCTAGGACCCCTGCATCAGGACCTGTGCTGATCTAGAAGTGAGATATAAGCCTCTGTTTGAGGAGGTGAGGGGACCCAAGGGAAGCAGGTCCAGTTGTATAGACAATGATTCTTCGTTTGCCTTACCTCCTCCCCTCACTCCAACTGGAGGAATTCCAGGCCACAGAGATCCTGTTGCCTGCATAGGTGAATGTAGCCAGCCCCCAGCCTCCTTCCTGACCCACTTCTTTGCCCTGATGGGTGAGCAAGCTGCCCAATCTCCTGGCATCCCAGCACCTCTGTCTATGGGAGGCAGCCTGTGAATTCTTGTCAGGTTGAAATATGTGGAATGGAAGTGCCAACATATCCAGGAGTCTACACCCAAGCCACATCTGTCAGCCAAGAACTTGCCAAAAACTCATGTATCTGAGGGAGATTTTCTCTTATTTAGGATATAAAGGGGGAGCACAAACACATACCCAAAAAGACTGGCCATAAAGAAGGGAGCACAGAGAGAAGAGGAGAATTGAGCCCTGCTGGGTGAATTTGGGCAGGGCCTGGTGAATCCTTGTTTGAAATAGTACTTGGAAACTGTGTGGCAATCTATGGTTTCTACTTCCCTTCCTTTTCCTATGTCTTTCAAGTGGCCTTTGGAGATTGTTGGTCCTTGCAGCCAATAGAAGACAAGGCTGGTTAGGTGATGAGAGACTTCAGAATGTAAGGATTCTGTTGCGGTCTCTCTCCACCATGTACCTTTAGCTTATTGAAGATAGAGACCACGTGGTGCTCATCTCCACAGGATGATGAGTGTCTGCTGATGCTGGACCTTAGTAAGTCACAGTAGGGGTGTCACTCAAGGCATGAAAAGAGAGGCCAAGCAGCAGTCTGGAGTCCCGCTGTGCTTATGGTTCAGCCTCACCCTTCTCCTTTCTGTGGTAGTTGAGGGTTGGCTGTATTAAATTCTGACCAATGTGAAGTTAAAGAAATGATTCCAGAGCCACTAAAAAAAAAAAAAAAAGTCCAGTAAACCCTCAAAGGATGAGTTCCGGAGCAGAATCCGTCAAGCATCAAATGTGTTCTGTGTAGGTGGAGGCGGATGCCTTCATGGGCACAGCTCACGTAGCCAGAGCACAGCTGCTGTGGGACATCAGGGCCTCTCTGGTGGGTTTCTGACATCCTCTGCTTTCCTACCTTTCCCAGGGCGGTATCTGTGTCCTCCATGTCTGAATTCCAGCGCCTGATGGATGTCTCCCCCTTCCTGCCTGAGAAGGGCCTGCCATCTGCCAGTAGCAAAGAAGATGTCACCCCACCCCTGTCTCCTGATGATTTCCGCTACATTGAAGAGTTCAACAGCAAGAGCTGGGACTACACACCCTCCAGGACTGGGACAGAGAGGCCTCCGGACCTCTGGACAGACAGGACCGAGGGGGTGCGGGCAGGGCATGAGGCCAGTGCCGAGCCTTTCTCTGATTCCTCCTGGTACCTGACCACGAGTGTCACCATGACCACAGATACCATGACCAGCCCAGAGCACTGCCAGAAGCAACCACTGCGGAGCCACATCCTCACTGAACAAGCAGGGGTGCGCGTGCTTCACAGCCCACCTGCTGTCCGCAGGGTTGAGAGCATCGTGACAGGTGGAGAAAGCAGGAGCCGACTGGAACCCGAGGGCCCCTTTCCCACGAGCAGAGTCAGAGGGGGCCTGGGAGATGTCAAGGGGGGCCATCCAGAATCTGTGCTCAGCAGGTGGCCTTGTGCCTCCTCTAGACACACCCGAGACTATGTGGAGGGGGCTCTCTGCACCTCCCTGGGGTTTGCCTCCCCATTGCACAGCCTGGATATGTCCAAGAACATGAGTGATGACATGAAGGAGGTAGCCTTCTCTGTTAGGAATGCCATCTGCTCTGGTCCCACTGAGCCACAAGTCAAGGACATGGCCTGCCAGACCAATGGGTCCCGGACAACAGGGACACAGACTGTCCAGACCATTAGTGTGGGCCTACAGACTGAAGCCCTTCGTAATAGCGGTGTCACCAGCAGTCCCCATAAGTGTCTCACGCCAAAGGCTGGGGGTGGTGCCACACCTGTGTCCTCTCCTTCCCGTAGCCTGAGGAACAGGCAGGTGGCCCCCGCCATAGAGAAGGTACAGGCCAAGTTTGAGCGTACCTGCTGCTCTCCAAAGTATGGTTCTCCCAAGCTGCAGAGGAAGCCCCTTCCCAAAGCCGACCAGCCAAATAGCAGGAACTCACCAGGGGTGGCCCAGAAAGGGTACAGTGAGTCAGCGTGGGCCCGTTCCACCACCACTAGGGAGAGTCCCGTGCACACCACCATCAACGATGGTCTCTCCAGCCTCTTCAACATCATTGACCACAGCCCTGTGGTACAGGACCCCTTCCAGAAGGGGGCACGGGCTGGGAGTAGGTCTCGCTCTGCAGAACCCAGACCAGAGCTGGGCCCAGGCCAAGAAACAGGAACCAGTTCCCGAGGAAGGTCACCCAGCCCCCTTGGGACAGGCTCAGAGACGTGCAGGGAAGAAGGGGGAGAGGGCACACCGGTGAGGCAGGACTTATCCGCTCCCCCTGGCTATACACTCGCTGAGAGTGTGGCCCGGATCCTCAACAAGAAGCTGTTGGAGCATGCCTTAAAGGAGGAAAGGAGGCAGGCCAGCCACGGCCCCCCAAGTCTTACCAGCGACAACCACATAGGAGAAGCAGTCACGGCTGAACCAGGGTCCATGGAGGTAAAGAATGAAGTGTTTCCTGCTCTTCCATTTAGCTGCCAGGCACATGGGAATCTGGGATGGATTTGGGACAGTGATTTCAGGAATCACTGTCAATGATTGTGAACTGGGGAAATGGGTTGGGGGTTAGGGAGTATGAAAACACAGAACCCAAGCAACTTCTTAAAGAAAACTCATCTTACTCTTTTCAAAATCATCAAGGACATGGTTTGGTTCAGATTTCATCCTTTAAGTGATTTTTCTTACCTGTTTACCTGGGCTTTGCACCCGGGTCATAGTTTGCCCTCTTTGTGCATGTCATGGGTGAAAATTGAATTGTGTGTGTGTGTGTCTGTGTCTCAGGACTTTTACATGCTACAGATATTTGTATGTGGCAATGTGAAAGGTGAGTTGGGGGGCTTTTGAGCCACGTGGATATGAGCACATCTTCTGTCAGGAACTACAAGAACAATATTTGGATTCCCTGGCTGACTTCAGTACAGAACAGCAGTCTGGCATCTCACAAATCACCCTTTTGTGTCTCTGAACCCCTCTAGCAATAAAATCAGGATAAATCAAAATATCTGCCTTAGTACAATATGATGATGATGATTGTCCCCCCTCAAAATCACTTAGAAATCAATCAACCCTGAATTCTGTTCTGATACATATCCCCAGGTGGTATTTTTGCATCATATCACTATAAAAAATAATTCCCATTTCCATACCAAGAATGAGCAAAATGAAGCAAATAATATGATTATGCTGGTGGTGACTATAGTGTTGATGCCAATTTTATGGTTTATGCAGACTGAAAGGACAGTGCTGCCCCGCAGGTGGCCGTGTATATGTGTGACACTTGCCGGTGTTCCTAAGTCACCAGGAGCCCAGCTACGCACATGCCATACTAGCCTTCTCTAGGCCCCTGTCTCTCACAACAGTAAGGGGGGTCAGGGAGGACAGTCATATGCTCCTGGGCCACCCCACTGCTTTCTGGCCACCACCAGGCAGCCTGGCTTCATGGGAGAGAATAGAAGGAAGGTTTGTTTCTGGGATCGCCTGCCTTACATTTCCCCTGGGGAAAAAATGGGTAGATCCCAGCCCAACCCACCATGGAATATTTAACACAAAATATTATAGAGTTGAAATCTAACATAGGACAAAACCTGTACAATTGCCAATGACCTACAGAAATGGTTCAGCCTTATACAGTTATTGATAGTATGTGGCCTACTGGTCCAAAGGTTTGAGTCTTGGGATAAAGTTGTTTACACCCTCTGTTTGACTGTTCTTGGGTGACAAATAATGTCTTCTTTGATCTTCTCTTTCCTCAAACCTTCAGGAGCCCTCAGGTAAGCACTTGAGGCTTGGGAGGGTCATTATATGTGAATACCTTGCCTTCTCAGGGCTCTGGAGAAAGGGGCTCAAAGCATTGTTAACTGGCTTTGTCTGTAGTTTCTACTTGTATTAGAGAATAAACAGAAATTAATTTTCAGGCACCAAAAAAAAAAAAAAGCTTTGATTTACTAACACTGAATGCTGCAAGCAATCTGTGGTAACATAAAGAAAGAGGTTTAAAGACAGAATCACAGCATTGTGGCATGCAAGTGGTTATGTCAGTGCAAAACTGTCCTCCTTTTGTCTGCAACTAGAGTTTGTCTTCCTTAGTGTGTTTGCCACCAAACAAGGTGATTCAATGGGAGCATTTCCAGGACTGAGAACCTGGGTGGAGACTGGGCAGCACTTTGATGCCCTGGGCTCTTTTTTCCTTTTCTGTTACAAGTTTGCTTGGTTCTAGATTCTGGTAGAATTTTTCTGTTTGAATTGACGTAGTATATTAGGAGCATTGGTGATCCCTTCCCTTCTCTCCATGGATTATGTAGTAGCTCTAGGTTTTCATTCCAAAAATCAGCAGATGCTGATTTCTCATTCTGATTTCCCAGCCCACTCTGAGCACCCTGCTATGGAATCTTTCCTGAACATACACTCAGACATCTAGACACAGGGGTGACTCGGGCAGCAGGACGTGTCCCTTATTGCTTCCCACTCATCCCACGGGTGACATAGTCTTCCTCTTCTCTTGAAGCCATGGCCATCAGCTCAACAATGCAAAGAGAAACTGGGAGGGGGAGTTCCGGTGTGGAGAGAACCAATGATCTTGGAGTGGAAAATGGGAGGGAGATGACTAAGCACAGGCAGCAGTAGCTTGCCTGTTGTGACCAGAACAGACCCAACTGTGTAGTGGCCTCTATCATTTCCAGCAAAACAGCCAGGCCACTTCCACTTCTGTGTGCCAAATGCTCATGGGTAGCTCAGGGAGCCTGGAAACCAGAAGGGAGGTCCGAGGCTCTTCGGTGGGTTCTTCTTCTCTCTGTAGCACTTGGCAGAGGACAGCCTGTGTCAAAGTGCTGCTGCTACTGCCCCAACCCCATCTCGGAGTGAATGTGGGGGACCTCAATTCCATCCTGGTGGCTGTCCACAGGCAGGAACTTTGCCCCTCTTCCACTGTGCTCATTGACTTTTACTGTTCTGTTTGAAATGTACTTTCAAACCTACTTGCTTTTCTCTTCTTTGTCTGTCTAGAACCAAACTGTCTTACTAACTGCCCCATGGGGACTCTAGCCCTGCCTGCCTCACGCTGTAAGTGCCTTCTTCCTCAGTTCCCAACTGTCTCCAGAGAGTCATGTGGGTAATTTGTGTAACACGTGGTTGGTGTCTGACACTCATCATCATGGGGTGGGAGGCATCTGCTCCATGCTAACCCCAGGATCAGGTGGGCCAGCTTGTTTCCAGGCACAGCCTAGGAATCTCAGATGCCCCATTCACCCTGTTCTAGGGTTGACTGCTTAATGTCAAGAGAGGTTGTTGAGTTATAGAGATTCTGCTGAGACTTCTCCTCTCTTTGTGTAGCCAACATGCTTTCATAGGAGAGAGCCACTGGTCAGGAGGGGACATCTCAGCCACAAGACTCTTGCCTGAGGAGGTCTTTGAGTCCAGCCTCTGTTAGTTCTGTAGCCCCGACCACCGGCTCCTGCCCTCCCTGCTCACTGGCGTTTTGGTTGAGCATGTGTGTTACCATATGCTGGAATGAGGTGGGACCATAATGTGCTGGGACTTTTCTTTTGTTTTCAAACAGTCCTGCCAGAAGGAATAACCCCAAATGTATTTTGTCCTTCAGATGAGATAATGGGTGACAGAGTAAGTGCTTGATAAATACTTGTTGAATAAATAAAACAACCAAGCTATCCCTGCTCTACGTGTCTCAAAATGGCCTTTGAGACCTGAATGGAGCAAAGCATGTGAGAAAACATACTCTGATTTTACTTGAGGATATGGATACCCACCTACCTCATCCACTGGCCTAAATCTAAACTGTGGAGTACAAAATTATAGTCAGCTATCAGAGGTAAAAACTAGTCCCTGGGGAAAAAAAATGACGAAGTACATGAGAAAGCCATTTACAAGATGGATGCTACTAGGGCAGCATCTCAGGACAGAGGCCTGTGTGGCCATCATGGTGGCTTTTGAGGAAAAGGAAACATTGCTTGCTTGTAAGTGCTGGTGTGTAAGGAAGGAAGACCTCATGGTCACACAACATTTCTTCCTTTATAAGCAGATACCACTGAAGAGGTGGTGCATCATGGTCTAAGAAGAGCCCATTTTTGTTCAGCAACAGTCAGGTGGGAACAGGGGCTAAATACAGCTACAGCAGCAGCTTTATCAACATGCAGCACACACAACAGTTGTATGCACAGTATACAACGACTCAACACTCACTACTCTTATAATCATGCAAGCAGAGAAAAACTGCAGCAGATTTTCCAAAACATGTGTCCCCCAGTATCAAGCAGGTGGGCCCAGGTGGGCTCGGTAAGCACATGGCATCCTGGCTTACTTTTTATCTCAGGGGCACCAGTGGTGTGCCAGCAGAGAGGACAGTCTGCTTGTCATGGTCCCATTATCATAAGTGCGTTGCCCATCAAGGCCCTTTCTATGTCTTATAAGGTGCCAGCCATAAAGTAGGCAGGGACCCTGAAGAAGTGATCTCCGGTGTTAATGTTCCTTTTGTGCTGATCCCACCAGGGAATCTGTGGGTCCCACACTGTCCTTGGGCCGAGCCATCCTCACTGGCCAACTCCACACATCCTCCACGTGTTCCGTCTTCTCCCGAGTGGCATTGCCTACCCATTCAGCACAACCATCTGTCTTTCCCCTGTTGCTGTTCCCCTACTCCCATGGCTAATCTGTCATTCTGGTCTTTTTAGTTGCTTGTCACGTCTTTAAATCCAAGTCCCTTGCTGACTTTCTTTGTGGATCCTTGTTCTGTGTCATCCTTCCTGTGCCTTCCATTGACGTAATTCACCTCCCGGCTTTCTGTGAGTGTCACTTGGGTTCCCCGCTGTATCACTGTTTCCTCATACCATAGCTGTTTACATTTCTGTATTTCAGCAACTTCCAAGATTGGGTATCCTTTTTCTTTAACATTGCACACTACAGACAAGTAGCTCAACATTCTTTAAAAACAAACAAAAAGTACCTTGAGAATAAGGTTTAGAGGTGATTTGCATCAAGGTTGAGCGTGTCTTGTATGATCAGTTCTCAGAACATCAGGGTGCCTGGAACACAAAATCACAAGTGCACTCTGATACCAATTTGTAAAAATGCTGCTACATTTAAGAGTCATTAAAGACAACTAGAACTCAATTAAAATTTCTGCCGGCAGCATTTTTTCCATGTCGTGGGAGTTTGTTTTGCCCACTGCCAATCAACTTGGAATAAACAGTAGCAGAGCTTGTTTCAAGACAAGTCTTACTGTTAATCTGGTGGGCTGAAAGCATAGTTCTCTTCCTGGGCCCCCAGTAGATCTGGTTGACTATACCTAAATCGTTCATTAAAGAAGGCCAGTGGTGGGGTCAGCTTAGTGGGGTTCTGCCAAGGTATGTACAGTTGCTGTCCTTGGTCTTCTGCATGTCCTAGCCCAATTCTGGAGGGGCTCTGAAAACAGGCCTATCTCACAGCTTTGCCATTTCATTCCTAATCTGGTATCTTCCCATTCATATCACTGACTTCCCCTGTTTGAGTTCTTTCACCAATCATTTCAAATCATTTTCCATGAGCGGAATATTCATTCCTGTTCAGAAGTCGTCCGTGGTCTCTTCCATGTAGCTTAAGTCTGTTGGGAAGAGGGGGGGAATTATCCACTATGAAACTGCTGGCCTCAGTAATGCTGTCTTCCCTTTCTCGGTTCTGAAGGAACTGCCTTGCCCTGCGCTAGCGCCATCCCTAGAGCCCTGCTTCTCCAGGCCCGAGAGACCAGCAAACCGTCGTCCTCCATCCCGTTGGGCAACACCTTCTCCCACTGCCTCACAGTCTCAGCCACTCGGAGACCAGACCTCCTTGGAGGAACACGGTGATGAGGATCCCCTGGAGGAAATGCCACACCCGTGATGCAAGCTTGCATGGATTATCACAGAATAATTCACTGTAATTTGCATAGCCACACCATCTTCACAACCAAACTCTGCCCCAAAGGAGAGATCTAGTTTTCTCAAGGTCAAAGAATGTTTTTTTTTAAAAAAACACACAGCTGCTGAATGTCCAAACCTGTGAAACTGAGATGTTTCTAGAATGAAACAGCAAATGTGCCTGTAATAACTTAATTTTTTTCATAGCTCAGAAAACTATTTTTGTCTCCATCTTTTTTACACACAGTATATTAAAAAAAGAAAAACAGGTAAATATGGTATAAATAGATATAAAATATAAAAGTTTTAAAAAATGTACATTTTAAGAGATTCTGAACACCCTTGCTCTCAATCCTGACTGCCTCTCTGTTAAATTTGCACTGTTCTGTTTTGGTTGGGTTTATCTCCATGTTGAACTTAGAGTGTTTTAAGTTAATTTTATTTGTCAATGTTAACAATTTTTTAGGAATTTTTAAAAATGCTTCAGACTGTCTGATTCAGTGAACTTTTTGTAGTGAAAAAGCCATGGAACCAGTAGACAAGACAGATGTTCTGGAAACTGGAGGGATGCAGGTCAATGTTTTTGAGAAGGCACAGAATCCTCAGACGGGCGTAGAAAATTCACTGTATAGTCCACATATTAGTCTGCCCGAGTGCACGTCTTCGGGTGCATGTACATATGCTGCTGTCCTCTCCCTCACCTAAGTGTGTGTCCGTCTGGCCCACTGTAATTGTGAAGTTCCTTGTACTGTACTATTATCGTTGGTCCCCTTGCATTGATGAGATAACAGCACCATTTTTAAATTATTGTTAAAAGATTAACCGGCAATGTACAGAGTTCACTCAGAATTTTCTTGTTTAAGGAAAACACTGCAAAATCATGAGGATACCAAATTGAGACAAACGGTGGTGCCTCTGAGTCTGTCTGAGACCATGATGAAGTAGAAATAAAAGCTTTTTCGAGATGGCGGTGTGCTCTCAGGTCTCAGGTTTCACATACCCTCCGTGTCTTCCTGAGAACTCCAATGGAAAGTTTTCTGTAGCCAGGGGGGTGGTGGGGAGGGGCTTGTGCAAAAAGCAAACAGCTGGTCACACATCTCACTGGGATGCACCCTTGCACATGATCACATTGCAGTTCTATGGGACTCTGGGAGGGTCCCTGGGTAAAGGAATGCCTTTATTCTCATTGCAAAAGTCAAAACTGGGAAGAGGATGGGAATTTGAGGAAACAGTTACCTGCAAGTCAAGTGTGGCAGGCCTCTGTCCCCTCCACTCAGGAAAGAGGGAGTGGCCAGTAGCTCCAGGAGAGGCAGTTCCCTCTCTGGCAGTGAGACATAGCCCAAACTGGTGATATCAGTTAGAGGTTAGCACAGGGGATTACAAAGGAGTGTGCTGCCCGAAAGTCCAAAAAGCACTATTCCAGCCACAGTTTCTGACTTCAACGTTTCATTAACCCAACAGTTTCCTTATGTACATGAACAAGTGGAGTAAGTCCTATTCCCAGCATGACTACAGTTCCACCTTTAAGCATATACTTTCAAAAAACAAATGTTTGAGCATATGGAGAAATGGGAGCCCTCCTGTACTGTTGGTGCAAAAGTAAATGGTCCAGCCACTGCAGAAGGCAGTATGGCAGCTCCTCACCAAACCAGAATGACCAGATGATCCAGCTGACCCCCTACTGAGTGTATACCCCACCCCCCACAAATTGAAATAAACTCAGATACTTGTACACCAATGTTCATTGCAGCATTATTCGTGAAGATTATGAATAAGGTGGAAACAGCCCATCATTAGGTGAATGGATAAATAAAATGTAGTTATATATACACAGTGAAATATTATTCAACTTTGGAAAGGAAGGCAATTCTGGCACCTGCTACAGCATTAATGAACCCTGAAAACATGATGCCAAGTGAAATAAACCAAGTCACAAAGATTTTGACAATTACTGTATATTTCCACTTACATGGGGAACTAGAGAAGTCAGATTCATAGAGAAGAAAATAGAATAGTGGGTGCTAGGGATTGAGGGTAGGAGGGAATGGGGAGTTTGTGTGTAATAGGTATAGAATTTCAGTTTAGGATGACAAAAAAGTACTGGAAATGGATAGTGGTGAGTGTTGCCCAGCCATGTGAATACACTTGATGCCACTGAGTTGTACTTTTGAAAATGGTTCAATTGGTAAATGTTACACATATTTTACCACTTTGAATGCAAAAGACAGATATTTCACTTAATCATTCTAGACATAGCTACAAACCACCTATTAACAAATTGGTTAGTTTTATAGGGACGGAGGATATAGTTCAGTAGAGCACTTACTTATCATGTGTGAGATCCTAGATTTGATCCCCACCCTGTGTGTGTGTGTGTGTGTGTGTGTGTGTGTGTGTGTGAAAGAGAGAGGTGCCCGTGGTAAATGCTCCAGGCACATCAACATTCTTTTAGTTGGAAGAACCAGCCAACTAGGAAGGAAGTTATTGGTTCTCATAACCCAGCCTCAAACTATGCCACCAGGATTCTAGTTAGTCTTCGACTCTGCTGTGTGATATTTTATTGTTAGAGAAACATTCCAACAACAATGAAGCCTAACAGCTCCTATTCATCTGGAAATTTCTGGGGAAAGGAGATCTCTTACCAGGAGCTCCAGCAAAAGCCCAAGGCTGATGATCCTCATTGGTCTAGAGAAAGTCACAGGTCTGGCTTTGATCCAATTACAGTGTTAGGTTGACCCAGTGAAGGAAAGTGAGATGCTATCTAAATAGAGAGGAGAACATGCCTGGAAGGTAGTAGGAACCCTAAAAATTTCAAGAACAAGCTATGGCCACCAGAAATCTTGGCATCTGGTTGGAGGAGATAAAATTCCCAGGCAAAACAAAAGAAATGCAAAAATGGTCTGGTAGAAATTTCAAGTACAGTAGGGTTTGGATAAGCAGCATTTCAACTTGGAGGGAGGCATTAATAAGCACGGTCACATGAGGCAGTGACACACACACTAACTGGGCTGGCTGCAGAACTTTGTGTGACCAGAGCCACAACAGGCACACAGTACCTTGAGAACTGCTTTGGAATTTCTAATTATTGGACAAGAATTCTTGAGACTGTATTGTGAAGCCACTCCAACTTTCTAACGCAAGGCAAGACAGTAGGATGAAATCATTTTCCACTGTTCCGGCCAGATAAATGCTGAGACAGCTCCTTGGGTCCTACGTGGCTGCAAAGGCAGAGCAGCTGCCTACAGGGAACAGCCCACAGGAAGTGCCTGTTCATGTCTCCAGGAGCTGCTATTCATGGGCCAGTTGCTTTTATGTCCTAAGGAAAGATGCAGCAGATTCCTCAAAGAGCCACAACCCTGAAACTGCAGTTATTGCTGGGGCGGGGGGGGGGGGGGGGGGGGGGGGGGGGAGGGCTGGGATCACATTCCATTCTCTCCTTTCTTCTGATTACCAAAAGGTAATTTGTTATACTAAGGTTTTGAATATTATGAGTCTATTTTATGTATATCATAATTCTAATTATTAGTAAATCTATTTGTTTCACCTTTTTTTTCTTTCTGTGGAACAACCTCTGAGATTTAAAAATACCTAACTTTATTTTTAAAATTAATTTATGTTTAAAGTAAATTAACATATCCATCATCTCATATAGTTATCCCTCCCTTTTGTGTCAAGAGCACCTAAAATCTACTCTTTTAGCAGACATTCTAAATGCAACACAGTACTATTGTTTTGTGTAGTTCATTAGATCTCTAGAGAAGCTTGACAGAGTTCTACATATTTATCAAAAAGTGGCTGAAATGCAGAACTACCATTTTCCTATTCCTAATTCATTGCTTTCAATTGTGGTATCATACACATGATATAAAACTGACTATTTTGATCACTTGACAGAGTGCCATTCGGGGATAGTTCTTTCACAGTGTTGTGCAACCACCACCACTGTCCTCTCCCAGAGCACTGTCATCACCCTAAGGGAAACCCCAAAGGCACTGAGCCGTCACTCCCCCTAGCTCCTGGCCCCACTAATCTACTTCCTGCCTCCATGGGTTTGCCTATTTAGGAAATTTCCTATTAGTGGCTATTTCATATGCCATGTGACCCTTTGTGTCTGGCTTCTTTCCCTTACCATGAAGTTTTCAAGGCTGTTCCCTGTTGCAGCGTGTATTGACTTCATTCCTCCCTCTGCTGGATAATATCCCAATGGGTAGCTGGGCTGCATTTTGTTTATCCAGTCAGAAGTTGATGGTGTGTGTCTAGTTTTAAAACAAAAGAAACCCTTGGATCAGCTTACTTTACGCAGCCTTGTGCTCCTCCCCTAAAAAGGTGACTCACCACGAATAATCGGAGCACTAGGCAATCCCTTTACACCACTGAGCACTTTAGAGTCCTTCATCCTCCTTGGTTCAAGGGCCCACCATATATATCCTTGTCATGGTTTTCTCTGATTGCAATAGGCCTGTCAGCACCATTCTTTGAGTGCAGCGTGCATCAGAATCCTTATGCAGGCTCAGTCAAAGACAGTTTGCTTGAATGAATTTGATGACACCGTGTTTTTAGCACACTCCAGGCCCCTAGAATATGTGTGCCTCTGCAACTCAAAAATCTGTATTGGAATCATGGTTCAGACCCTGAAAGAAATACAACCTCAAGTCATCTCTTTAAGACCAGGGATGAAAAATAGCAGCAAGAACACATGCTTCCTGGGGTTAGAATTAAGGTACTTTGTGTACCTACTGTGGAGGGGACATTCTGCTAAGAATTGCAAACACTGGAGGTGAACAGAAAAGACAGGCTCCCTCTTTGATGGGACCTGTATTCTAGCTATGGGAAACATGGTACAAACAGGAAAGTGGCAGAGAGCAAGAGATTCTTTCTGAGCCAGGCTCATTTGCCTGCCGCCCAGTATGCCAATCCCTAAAGCTGCGAATTTTGCAAGAGTTTACTCATGAAGCAACCAAATAGGAGGAAGGGTACCCCAGACTCAATTTTCTACCTTCTAGAGGATAGGATTTCAGGGTAGTTAAGGGATGAAGAAACAGGGTGGTGTGGGGAAAGGTAATTGGAGGTAAGGAAAAGTGAGGTGATCAGTGGTCTGCAAATGTGTAGTTGAACTTCATGGCTCTTCACAGGATGTATGTTCAGAAAAATGGAAGTCTTAGCATGACCTGAGGGTAGAGGTTTTGGCTCTCTGATGTCAAAAGATTGCCCATCAGATATTATACAGGCCCAAGTGAAAGGGTTGATGGCTTCAACTAGTTTGCTAGTTTGGGGGATTTTAGCTCCAAATCCCTAAAAACAAAGCATTACCAAGCTGACCACCCATCAGAGCTGTAAGACTAGTAGTGCTCTATTACCTTACTGTTTAGTTAACCAACTTCTAAAACTGTGATAAAAGCAGGTAACTAAGCTCAAGTGAAAATAGTTTATTCAGGATTTTGTTGTTGTTGTTGTTGTTTTAATTTCAGAAGAAACAACATGCTCTTTGGTTTTTAAATTTGAGGCGGGGGAATTTAAATTTCTCTCTTTCTTGTACGAGAAAAAAATTATAATTTTCATAATGGGGACTCTGTTACGTGACTAAGAGACTTGACTGGGGAGATGCCATTTGCCTGGAGGCTTGAACAAAAAGTCACTGTCAGCCAGGCAGAAGGAATAGCCCACGCAAATAATGCTGGAGAGGTGGGTGTGAGCTTGGTGTGTTCCACGAAGTGAAAGAAGGCCACTGTGGCCAGAGCAAGGTGTGCAAGGGTCTCTAGAGAGGGACAGGAGAGGTTAGGGGACTTGGAAGGCTAGGGGTCCACAGACAGAGGTTTGGGTTTTGTTCTAGGTGGTAAAACGAAGCCAGTGGCAGACAACAAGCTAAAGAGTTCCAGAAAGTGATTTGCATTTTTCCAAGGCTCTCAGTGTTGTGAGGATCAGAAAAGGGCAGGCCTGGAAGGAAGGCTTGCAGATCTAAGGCTGTGGTGCTGACACAGGGAAGCTCTGCTGGGGCTTGGGCTGCCACCATCACTATAGCCTCCCGCCATCATGCATACTGTGAGCCGCTCTGCAGGCAGAACAGGGCTACCTAGTCTGCTGGGGAGCATCCCCAGTTTCCCACAAAATTAGGAATTCCAAAATCCACCCCAGTTGTTCAGTTAAAACCTCCAGGAGGCCCTTACTTATTCTTTGGCTGCCTGTTAGGCTGGGCCAGCCTTCTTGCCAATGGCCTTATGCCAAGAATTGACTGCTTTTTAAGCTTTATTTACTTCAAGGTGCAAGATTACAGTCAGGTTCTCAGGCCTTGTTTGCTTTTTTTTTTTAAAGGTTAGATCCTTCATTAGGCACTTCTAAGTTATTATTTAATCATTTGAACTTCTCTTCAAGATTTTTTTTTTTTTTTATAAAGGGACACCTGGGGTCTCTGAGTATGGGCCTGGCCATGGGTGGGCCTGGAGAGAGACAGTCCTCCATGCTACATACATAATCTGAGAGAATGGACTGGGAATACAAGGACTGCCAGCTCTTTATTCTTCCTAGGCCTAGTTTGCTCTATTCGATTGAAATAACTCACCCCATTGCAAATACAGATGCTTCTCTAACTTCTCAGCAGAGCTCCAGGATTCCAAATAAAACCTTGTAATTCTCATGGTCATCCTGGAATGAATTCATGGCTTCTTCATGGCCGCAGGCCTATGGGTCAATCGTGGCCTACCTTGGTCCCCTACAAATATTTTAAATTTGACTAAATAAGAAAGTACTGAGGATAGAAATAGGTGCCTGAAAATAGCTTTTGAAATTTGAAATTCCAGATTTCTGGAGAGTGATTAAGGAATAAGCAATTATCTAAAATGTTGCTTATACATGTTGAGTCATTTAATGGAGAGGAATTTACCCCAAATAACCCCAGTGAAACTGAAGTAATTTGTGAAACAGATCTGTAGCAGTGAGATCTGGGGACAGTCTAATCAAATGATGATTAAGCCATAAATTTGACTATTGTGCTCACTCATCCGTAAACATTCCTGATGACCAGGCCCTGAGCTAGACCTGTGGGAATGCAAAGACAAATGACTGACCTGCTCCCCAGAGGCTCCTCACCTTGTCAAGGGAGTCCTACTACTGGACTGTTCTCCTGCCTCAGAGCTTTCTCACTGAACAACCTTGGGAAAAGTACCTATCCTCTCTGAGCCTGAGTGTCCCATATGCAAAATAGAATAATAGTACTCACCTTAGAGGCAAGATAATGCTGGTTATGCACTAAGCATACTGCCTGGTACTAAGGTCGTTAAACAGAATGATTGTGTACAAGGCAATAAATAATAAACATGACAAGTTATAATAAACGTGACAAATTATAATAAATGTGACAAGTGTTGTAATAATGTATGTAAGTGGAAAATGAGCCCCTAAAGGGATTCATTCTGCCTGGGGTCACTACAGACTGACTGCCACCAGGCTGACCTGTTTGTTAAGTCTCGAAGAATGCATAAGATTTTTCCAGGAAGAAGTGGGGAGAGAATAGAGAAAAAAAAGAAAATCTCAAAAAGTACTGCATAGGTGATACAGGTAATACTGTTTTGGGGTTTTCCAAGATGGATTCAAAAATTATTACTTTTGGCTGTTGTGCTTTTATTGACTGGGACACTGTGCTAAGTTTTATTGCAAAGAAAAACAAAGCAGGGGGAAGGAATGTGTCCATGCTGGCTCCAGGGACCCTGCCTCTGTCCTACCATAGTCATCCCCTATTGGGGCTGATGGGGGCTAGGGATGTGGCTCAAGCGGTAGCACGCTCGCCTGGCATGCGTGCGGCCCGGGTTCGATCCTCAGCACCACATACAAACAAAAAAAACAAAGATATTGTGTCCGCCGAAAACTACAAAATAAATATTAAAATTCTCTCTCTTAAAAAAAAAAAAAGGTGGCTGATGGCATGCAGTGGAAGCAATGTCTGTACACTTGTTTCTCCTTCCTGGGCACACTGGCTTCTGTGGCATTTAGAAAAGTCACTTTTCGTGTATTCCCAAAAAAGACTCTTGTCCCCCATCAATTCATGTTAGCTTCCTTTAGTTCGCTGCCAGTATGTTTCCAAGTGATGCAGACAGCCACATCTCTACTCCCTTATGCTGGTTTTATGCCTGTTTACTTATGAGTTACACTCTGGACAGGTGCCAAAGCTCTCTAGATAGTGCTAATAAAAATGGGATCTAGTAGGCCAGGGGCTCACTCGTGCAATTCCAGTGGTTTAGTCATCTTTTTCATCACTGTGACCAAAGGACCTGACAAGAACAACGTAGGGGAGAAAAAGATTATTTTGGCTCACAGTTTCAGAGGCTCAGTTCATGATGGGGCCCAAGGTGAGGCAGAACATCATGGTGGAAGGGTAGAAAAAAGCAGTTCAGGACATGGCAATAAGGAAGCAGAGAGAGCGCTTCACTCCCCAGGGACAAATATAAACCCCAAAGGCATGCTCCCAGTGACAGAATTCCTCCATCCACACCCCATCTGCTTGCAGTTACCATCCAGTTAATCCATTCAAGTGGATTAGTCCACTGATTAATTCACTTAAATAGCTCTCATGATCTGATTAATTCATCTTGGAACATTTTTTCCTTTGTCTCATATATAAGCTTTTGGGGGACACCTCATATCTAAACCATAACAACCAGCTAACTGGGAGGCAGCACCCTATGTACAAGGCCAATCTGGGCACCCTGTCTCAAAATAAAATTTTAAAAATATTGTGAATATAGCTCAGTGGCAGAGGGCTTGCCTAGCATAAGTGAGGTCCTGGTTCAATTCCCAGTACTGCAAAAAAGCCTTTTAAAAAAAGAGATATACAGCTGGGCCTGTAATCCCAGCGGCTCAGGAGGCTGAGACAGGAGAATCTCAAGTTCAAAGCCAGCCTCAGCAATTTGAGGTGCTAAGCAACTCAGTGAGACTGTCTCTAAATAAAATACAAATTAGACCTGGGGATATGGCTCCGTGGCCTAGTGCCCCTAAGTTCAATCCCTGGTGTTCTCCCAAAATAAATAAAAGTAAAAAAGAGTTATATATGAATTTTATTGTTTTGGTCATTAGAGCTATTTACAAATATCTTATTTATTAATATCTTTATTTTTATATTATTAATATCTTTATTTCTCTGTAGATTTATTGAAATATTTATTATTCTCCCTCTGAGAATAAATAAGATATAAAATCATAATTTACATAGTAAAATAACACTTCTTTTGAAGGACAGTGCCACTCTTTGGCCAATGAAATGTGAACAAATTCTAGGTGTGTCACTTCCTGCTAGAAATTTTGAGAGCTAATGCCCATTTGCCAGTTTCCTTTTTCTGCTTAGCAATTACACAAGCATCTCAGCAGCCTGGGTCTCTGAGTAACTGAATACACAGACCGTGTTAATATGAGCATGAATAAAACATCAGCCCTTGGTTTGTTAAACCACTAAGATTTACAAATAGTTATTAATGCAGCATACCCTAGCCTATCCTGACTGGAATGATTATCCCCCAAAATGGAAATATGTGTTTAAATAATGCCAAGGAAATAAACCAAATCAGAAGATAAAATTTTCATGGCTTATAAAAATGCCTCATCATAGCCAGGTGTGTTAGCACGTGCCTATAATCCCAGCAGGAGATCTACCTGTGAAACTTAGTGAGACCCTGCCTTAAAATAAAAATTTAAAAGGTCTGGGGGTGTAGCTCAGTGGTAGAGTGCTTGCCTAGCATGCCCAAGCTCCTGGGTGGAATGCCCAGTACTGAAAAAAACAAAATCCAATTTAAGGGACTAGAGGTATATCTTAGTACTTGCAACCCCAGCACCAAAAAAAAAAAAATTCTAGTTCTTTTAGTTCAGAGTGCACATCGTCATAGTACTGAGCTCATTGTACAAAGCACAAGGACTGAGTTTATATTTCCTTGAGGCTGCTCCTCACCATCCCGCCTCCTCAGTACACGTGTAGAAGTACAGTTTGAGTGCTTCCCTTAAGTTGGCAAACAGACCCAGGTGAATTGCAAGTTTTCCTAGGGAGACAGAAATGCAAGTTGTAAGAGCCCTTGAGAACATCCTTAGCAAACCCTCATTTTATGCATGATTTCAAGAATAGCCACCAGTGCCTGGATGTTTACTCAGGGCGATTTCCCTATAACGCACAACCATCTTCACCTGGCTGTGTCTTACAATCACTAGGAGTGACTTAAAGCCCCACTTTGGGTCACATAAATCAGAATCTCTTGGGAGTAGCCATTAGCATATTGTAAATGTTTCCCTTGGTGATTCTAAGGGAATCAGAACTCAGGATGAGAACCACATAATTTCTTAGGCTAGAGGATGTCTGACTTTTACCCCAGATCTTCTGATGTAATTGACCTAGAGTGAGACCTGGACATTGGAAATTTTTATGTTCCCTAGGTAATTTTATTTTGCAGCAATATTTGGGAGCCATGGTCACAAAACTTAAGAGCTGAGGTCTGGTCTGACAGCATGGGTGCAAATCCCTACTACCAGGCCTTGTCATATTAGGGATGTTCTTTATCCTCACTAGAGCTTAGTTTTCTCATTCTGCAAAATGGGTAAACAAAACTACCTACTTCAGAGGGTGTCTGTGAAGATCGATTTATTATATAATTGCTCAATATATTTAAGTTATTATCATCTCATTTAATTCATCCAATTATTCTGTCAATCAAGGTGATCTTCCTAATTTTAAAGCTGAAGGAACTAAGGATCAAGAAAGGTTGTGGGCTGTCTCAAGGTAATACAATAAGAATTGGCAGAGCAGCAATCCATACCATCTAACCAGACACTTTAACTCTCCCTGAACCAACTCCATCCATTGCCTCATTGGGAGCCAAGTGTAGTCAGACCATAAGTTGCTGAATTAGCCCCACTAAGGGACACCTTTACGCCGTCAAGGCAGACTTTGCCCCACCTCAGCTCACCTGCTTCCACCCTGGAGCTTAACAGACTAAAGTGGGTCTTAAATTTCATTGACTTCATGTCAGCTCCTTTAAGGGTTGTAAAATAGCCTCAAGTGACCTATTTGACCAGAATCCTTTTCTCAATGGGTTCTAGAAAAGCAACAGCTACAAACAATTGTTTCTTTTATCAATATGGTACAATTTCTCAAGGGATCATGGCCTATTAAATCCATCCATAACTTTTGAAGGATGAACCCAGGTTGTGGTGACACATTATTTATACTCTCTGATCGGGTTGTGAAGAAGAGAGGGAATTTACCTAAGTTACCATATTAGTCAGATTTCTGTTGCTATGACAAAATCTCTGAGATAATCTACTTATAAGGAGGAAAGATTTATTTTGATTCATGGTTTCAGAGCTTTCTGACCAGAGTCACTTTGGGCCTGTGGCAACAATGTACATCAGAACAGGAAAATATGGTGGAGAAGTTCTGTTAGAAGACAGAGAAGGAGAGGAAGGGGCTAGGGTTCTCATATTCCCTTCAAGAACTGCCCCAGTGACCTAACTTGCTTCTGCTAGATCCCATCTCCTAAAGGTTCCATCACCTCCCCAAAGTGCCATAGCCGTGGGACTATACATGGGCCTTTGAGGGGCATGCCAAATTCAAATGACAGCATGTAACTTGAAGTCTAATACTTTGACTCAACATGTGGAAAAAAAAGTATATGATCATAGGACAGGAGAGGGCCGACACCCTCAGACAGGATCACGGGTTTACTTTGTTTCCTTAATTGTGTGTTCATCACAAAGGCAAGGTCAGTGCAGCTCACCCAAGGACCCTCTCACTCCCAACCTGGTGTGAGGGCTGAAACCCTCACTTTGGTGAAGGGAGCAGCACCAGGGTCAGCAGGGCAGCTGCTGGCATTTAGCTCATGGCCTGTCCATGATCCTCCCTCTCTTATATTTGGATTGGAACAATGGACTTTCCATTGCTATGTAAAGTGACATAACCATTGTCAGAAGTTTCCTAATCCCCATTCAAGTAGAATGAAGCCCTTAAACTGCTCCTATAGAGGGAACAACCTTGCCAAGGCAGCAGCTCCCCTGCAGAGGCAATGCCCGGGCTGCAGGGTTGTAAAGTCTATTGCCTAGGCTGGCAATTTCAATGCCTCTGAGAATACAAAAGGGGTTCCTGCAAGTGAAAAGTCACCATTCTCCAGGTCACAGAAGAGACCTTGCCAGTCATTTCTTGTTTTATTGACTCCACCTAGAAATTGAACGAGGTCATCCTCAGATCATGACTGGTTAAGGCAAAAGCTCAAAATAACAAGGCAGGAGCACCTCCCCCCCACCCCCGCCCCCCGAGAACACTGCGTCCTTTAAGTCAGGTCTAAATTGAATTGAATTCTCAAAGCCTCTAACGATTTTATCTAAATTTACCCTGACCCACTTAGGGGAGGAGCCAGAATCAAGCACATCTTTCAAAAATGAAATTTGGGACATTATATTCAAAGCACAGACAACCCATAAAGCAGCCAGTGATCAATTTCAAGGTTCAGTTGATATTAACTCTCTACAGGTGAGGTTAGATGGGCAGTCAAGTGCGTCCCTTGCAGTTGAGACAAGGCTACTGAGGGCACTTGATAGCCCCATTAGCACAAGGAGCACTGCAGGAAGGGCAGAGATGCTCTTCGAGACCCAGCAATGCACAGGGGGGCCGGCGCCTCATTGCCTAGCAACACTGATGCGGACGTCACTCTTAGGAGCATCAGTAGCAGCAACCAGTTAGCACAGTACTCTGGCATTTCAAGGAAGGTAAAATGGGTTTTAAATCACTGCTCCAGGTGGGAGATAAAATGCAGTGGATGGAGCATGTGCGTCAGAAGGCAGACCGCCTACCTCTGCCTTAGCACTTAAAATGACAGCATCTCCTTTCCCCTGGGCAGAAGCAGGGTATGTGTGTGTCAGAGCAGGTGGTGTGCCCAGCAGGCTGCTGCTCACTAGCCAGGGGAGGCTGGTTTCTATTTCCATCTTCCACCAGCCTAATGCTATGCCACAACAGTGAGAAGAAAGTTAAGGCTGCTGGCTGGTCTCGTTGGGACCATGAATGAATGAATTATAGCATTACAGGAACACTGGGTTGTGAGCCTCATGAACTCAGGGGTTCTCTTCCTGGTACCTTCACAGTACCTTCAAAAATTTAGAAGGCCCTCAATAAATGCTGGCTACGTCCAATACTCCTGTTTCCACTGTTTCTTTTCTTTCTTAGGGGCACATTAAAATTAAAATATATATATATATGTAAAAAAAAGGAAGAAATCTTACAATTTTTGACAACATGGTAAACATTAAGTGAACTAAGTGAAATAAGCCAGGCATAGAAAAACAAATACCACATGGTTGGGGCCTGGGTTGTGGCTCAGTGGTACAGCGCTTGCCTGGCATGCTTGAGGCACTGGGTTCTATCCCCAGCATTATGTAAAAATAAAATAAAGGTATTGTGTCCATCTATAACTAAACAAATTATATTTTTTTTAAAAAGTTGAACACATAGAAGCAGAGAATAGAATGATAGACTAAGGGGGTGGGGGAGGTGAGGGCCGGCAATGTGGGTCAAAGGATAGTTTCAGTGAGGAGGGATAAGTTCAGGAGATCTGCTGTACAATATAGTGATTATAGTTAATAACAACGTATTGTGTAGTTGAAAATTGCTGAGAGAAGGTTTCAAATGTTCTCTCCACCCAAAACAAACAATGATAAGCATCTGAGGTAATGGATATGTTAATTAGCTGGAGTTAGTCATTCCAAAATGAATGCATATAGCAAAACATCATGCTGTACAACATAAATATATACAATTTTTATTTGCCAATATAAAAAAAAGTTAAAAAAAAAAACTCATACGACTTAAGGAATATAGCCTGAGCCATGTAACCTGAAAGCCCTTGTTGCCTGATAAGCACGCATGGAGCACAGAGCACATCGTACTATGGCTCAGTTCCTAGACTAATGGACCAATGGATGCTTCCCAATGGGCTTTTACACATATCATTCCTGTATGAGATTTAGGGCTCAGGGACTTGAATGTAGTGCTTTTAACCCTGTCTATAACTCTCTCCTGCACAGGACTTCCAGTTACTTGGTTGCTGCCAAGACTCTAACTGCTTTCCCTAGGAGGTTTTCAGGACCCCCATTCCTCTTGAGGGGTCTCCAGGAGATATCAAGGCAGATCCTGAGCTATTTCCTGGGTGACAGGAAAAGGGAGCTAACAGAAAACCTCATCTCTCCCCTCTGCTTTTGGTAAACCTCTCTACCTAGGCCTCCAGGATTATTGGCCTACTGTGACTACGTCCTTCAACGACACAGTTGAATACAATCATGAGCACTTGACCGTGTGCAAAATACTGTCTCATTTAATATGGCAATCTCGATAGCTTACAAATGAGGATCAGGGGGCTCAAAACAGCAAGATCAAGTGTAGGCAGTAAGAGGCGAACCAGCCTTTCTGACCCTGGATCACCTGACCCAGGAGTTCTTGCTTTCAGTCAGTAGCCAGTCTGCACTACTCCTGCATGATTTCACCTGTCTTTCCAGACTCCATGCAGAAGCCACCAGTGGCTGCACACTTATATAAATGACTTATCCTGTGCAATTAACAGAAGAATATATACTGGAGGATTGTGGTGTGGAACAAGAGTGAGGTGTGTGTATATTCCCAGGAAGATTTTTGAGATGTGGGTTTATTCACATGGATCATTAAATTTTTTTAAACAAAATATCATCTTACAGAAGAGAAGCATACTATGTCCAACATGAGCACACCAAGGCTCATGGCCCTGGACCACTGCAGACACTGGCCGTGCCTTTGTTGTCATGACATCCACAGCATTGGTCCAGCTGCTCTGGCTACACCAGCACTGCTTGCAGCCAGGGGTTGTGACAGCATTTTAAGACCAAATCACAATAAATCCCAGACAGAGTCAATGTGCCAGCCTAGGTCTGACTGGGTAGTTTTTGGTGTGTGACAGGTCTGGTAATGAGGCTGTGGCTTCATGAGGACAGGAACCTGGTCTCTTCTGGTTCTTGCAGAACGCCCAGCACCTAGTGCAGAACCACACACAGGGTAGTGCTCAAATATTTGCCAAGTAACTGAATGACAGGGGCCACTATGGAGGGACTGGGGAAGGATATTTTCCTCTCTAGGTCTAAAGGAGAGGTCTCTTTATAAGGTCTGTGGGCACGAACCCCTGGCATGCCACCACTGGAACTTACTCAGTCTCATTTGGAAAGGACAACAGGGTTTGACTGCCTCGTCTCCTCTGTGATGTCATGGCTGAGACACCAATAGAGCGACTGTACCTTCTCTCCCCAAGTCCCATATCCCTGGGGCCATCTCTTGTCTAATATACTATTCTGAATATATTTGCTTGTGTGTATGTGTGTGTGTGTGTGTGTGTGTGTGTGTGTGTGTGTGTGTGTCTTTTTGGGGAAGAGCCAGGCTTCATTTGGTTCAGTGCCCAGAGTATAGAAGATCAGCCAGGGGTAACTGGATACTCAAATGTGTTTGCTGAGTGGATAGACAAATGGATACAAAATCTCACAGTGTCTGCAGTGGTTGAGGGCCATGAGCCTTGATGTGTTCATGTTGGACATAGTGGGCGTCTCTTCTGTAAGATGATATTTTGTTAAAAAAATTGAAGATCCATGTGAATAAACCCACTTCTCAAAATCTTCCTGGGAATATACTCTACACATACCTCACTCCTATCCCACATCACAATCTTCCAATACCCATTCTTCTGTTAATCACACAGGCTAAAACGTGTATGTGTGTGTTTACGGTAATCAGATAACAAATGGGAGGGGCCTGAACTAAGGTATGCTCACAACCCCAACTGGATTGTACTTTAGTGACACTTGCCAGAGGAGAAGGGGATGTTTGACATCTTGGCCTCAATTCCTGGCTTAATTTTTTTCTTATGATTATTCATTTTTACCCATTTGTCCAATCCTCTCTCTGTCCTTTCCCTCCTCCACCCACTCATCTGTGCATCCTCTACTCATTCCATTTTCTTATTTATACCAGACACTGGGAATGGGGAGAAACTTCCTGCATCTTCCCAGCTCAGACTAAGAGATGATTCTAAAGAGAAAGAAAGCTGGAGGAAGACTATTGGAACCATCAAAGAATCATGATGTGGCAAATGAGAAGATGCTTTCCGGAAATTCCCGTCTGACAATGGATCCAGGGTTCCACAAGGAAAGGGACATTTGGTAAAACTCCACTGGGTATTAGCAGCTTCCCCCTTCCGAGTATGTCCCCCAGAGATCACATAACCCCCGAAGCCACACTTCCCCTCTGAGTGGACCAGCTCCATCTCTGAGGGATTCATGGCTCTGGGCTAGGTGACTACCCTATAGCAACTGGCCAGAGAAGTGCTTCATCCTTCCTCCGAGGCAGGTCCTTGAGCTGCACACCAAGAGCTCCTGGGGCAGAAGTGATGTGATTTTTTTGCACTTGCTCTGTCTCATATGCACACAGTGCAGGAGAGTGAGCTATGAACCTCTTGCACCATTGTATTAGTCATGGTGCTATTTACCAGGAACACAGGTCAACTCTAATCCCACTTCCCTTTCATCTTCCAAGCCCATGCTGTGGCAAGATCACTCCCAGGAAGTTCGCATTCATCCTGTATATGTGTGTCATCTTTTTTCATTCAGTGCAGTAAACTATAGCATTACGTGGCCATGTTTTCAGTGTGAAGTCGAATCACACATCCATAGTGTAGTCAAGATTCTGTCACTCAGTCAGCTAATTAGTAAATATTAATAGCCATCTACCACATCCTATTCTTAGTTTCAGGGATATAGAATTGAGCAAAATTCTCAGAAACCAGTGGAAAAGAATGACATGAACTCTCTTCACTGTAGCTGAGGGTGCTATGGGTTCATGAGAAGGTTTTGATTCCACTGTAGTGATGCCCAACTCAAATTGAAACCCAGGATGACATTATTTTCT